>NC_037340.1:26788178-28075678 GCF_002263795.3 Bos taurus | reverse complement strand
GATACTGAAATAAATTTGCTAATAGATGAAAGACTAGCAGCTTCTTTCACAGGGTGAAAATCAATTGCATGTTCACCAGACAAAATTCACTTGCCTCTTTATGGATGAGAATTCTTCTCATTAGAACCATGTGTGTTCTACAATTGATAGTTGCAAAATAGTTTAATCAAAAACTGAAAGACACAGACCCCTGTAAAATCAGACAACCCAAGAAGAATCTGCTAGATGACACCCAGCAATTTCACTGAATGGAAACAGTCATCTTTTTGCCTGTTTCAAAGGCTTTCACAATTTTTTTCCTGACAATAAGAGGAAACAATAATCACAAAGCAATCTGAGGTCTTGTGCAGGTCCAAGAACAAGTGGAGAATAGAAAAGCTTATAGCTTAGCAGCAGTGCATGTAGGAATGGCTTAGGAGTTTAAATCAGAATTATATTCAGTGTGATGAGTACCTGTATTATACTCAGAGCATGACTGCCAAAAAATTCTTAAATTTTTCTTTCCACTTCAGGCATCTTCTGTATAAGAGAAGGAAAGGGCCTGCTCTGGTCGGCTGTGATCAGACAACTGGGTTCCAGGTACCACCTTTTACAAGGACTAGAGACAATCAGGAAGATGAATGTGGGCTGGTGGAGGAAACCAAGAATATCTGGTCTAGAGAAGACAAATCTCAGACAGGACTGGGATAGCTGGGGCTTCCCTGGCAGTCCAGAGTTTAAGACTGTGCTTCCAATATAGGGGACATGGGTTCAATCCCTGATCGGGGATCACATGCCTATTTGACCAAAAAATAAAAGTAAAAAAAATAAAATGTAAAGGAACGGGATCAGTTCAGTTCAGTTCAGTCGCTCAGTCGTGTCCAACTCTTTGCGACCCCATGAATCCCAGCACACCAGGCCTCCCTGTCCATCACCAACTCCCAGAGTTTACCCAAACTCATGTCCATCAAATTGGTGATGCCATCTAGCCATCTCATCCTCTGTCGTCCCCTTCTCCTCCTGCCCCCAATCCCTCCCAGCATCAGGGTCTTTTCCAATGAGTCAGCTCTTCGAATCAGGTGGTCAAAGTATTGGAGTTTCAGCTTCAGCATCATTCCTTCCAAAGAAATCCCAGGGCTGATCTCCTTTAGAATGGACTGGTTGGGTCTCCTTGCAGTCCAAGGGACTCTTAAGAGTCTTCTCCAACACCACAGTTCAAAAGCATCAATTTTTTGGCGCTCAGCCTTCTTCATAGTCCAACTCTCACATCCATACATGACCACAGGAAAAACCATAGCCTTGACTAGACGAATTTTTGTTGGTAAAGTAATGTCTCAGCTTTTCAGTATGCTATCTAGGTTGGTCATAACTTTGCTTCCAAGGAGTAAGCATCTTTTAATTTCATTGCTGCAGTCACCATCTGCAGTGATTTTGGAGCCCAGAAAAATAAAGTCTGACACTGTTTCCACTGTTTCTCCATCTATTTCCCATGAAGTGATGGGACCGGATGCCATAATCTTCGTTTTCTGAATGTTGAGCTTTAAGCCAACTTTTTCTTTTTTTTTTTTTATTAGAATACTTTTTTTTATTTTTATTTTTTTTTAATTTTATTTTTAAACTTTACAATATTGTATTGGTTTTGCCAAATATCGAAATGAATCTGCCACAGGTATACATGTGTTCCCCATCCTGAACCCTCCTCCCTCCTCCCTCCCCATACCATCCCTCTGGGTCGTCCCAGTGCACCAGCCCCAAGCATCCAGTATCATGCATCGAACCTGGACTGGCGACTCGTTTCATATATGATATTATACATATTTCAGTGCCATTCTCCCAAATCATCCCACCCTCTCCCTCTCCCACAGAGTCCAAAAGACTCTATACATCAGTGATGTTCTATACATCAGTGTCTCTTTTGCTGTCTCGTATACAGGGTTATTGTTACCATCTTTCTAAACTCTATATATATGCGTTAGTATACTGTATTTGTGTTTTTCTTTTTGGCTTACTTCATTCTGTATAATAGGCTCCAGTTTCATCCACCTCATTAGAACTGATTCAAATGTATTCTTTTTAATAGCTGAGTAATACTCCATTGTGTATATGTACCACAGCTTTCTTATCCATTCATCTGCTGATGGACACGGGCTTTTTAGTTCCTCTTCACTTTCTGCCATAAGGGTGGTGTCATCTGCATATCTGAGGTTATTGATATTTCTCCCAGCAATCTTGATTCCAGCTTGTGCTTCTTCCAGTCCAGCGTTTCTCATGATGTACTCTGCATATAAGTTAAATAAACAGGGTGACAATATACAGCCTTGATGTACTCCTTTTCCTATTTGGAACCAGTCTGTTGTTCCATGTCCAGTTCTAACTGTTGCTTCCTGACCTGCATACAAATTTCTCAAGAGGCAGATCAGGTGTCTTCAAATCCTTACAGGACAAATGTGAATGAAGGCTTAAGGAAAACCTGTCTAAATAATAATCCAATGAATGGTGATGTTGACATCAGTCAAGATTTATTGAGCTTTACTCTCTGACAAACCCTGAGCTAATCACTTTACAAGTGTCATCTCATTTAATCTTCATAACAAGGAGAACTTAGTGGCCAAATCTGGACTTGGCAGACAGAGACATCAGGCTTTGGATAGAACCAAAGGCCTTTAAGTCCCTTTGAGCTTGGAGATCACATGGTTGTGTGTTGCTCTCCTGCTCAAAGATCTCCAATGGATCCCTATTGGCTACTGTATTAGGTATACGTTTCTCAGCCTAGCAACAAAGACATTTCATGGGATGGCCCACATTACTGTCTCTGTTTATCACCTGAATATTAATACCCAAAACGTATTCAAATCAGTCATGTCAGGTACTTTATTCAACAACCTCTTTTTCAACTCAACTAACCCTCCACAATTCTACCCATGTCTTTCCATCTCCAATGCTACCTCTTCTGCAAAGCCATTCCAATATCTTTTTTTCCTCCTCTCCTACCATCTCTCTGCACTCCTTCCACCACGTGCTGCCCATTGTCATAGTTAATAAGTACCTGTTTGACCTCTTTTACCAGTTCGCAAACTCCTTGAGGGGAGAGATATTGGACATCAAATGTCAGAAATAATGTTTTCAGAGCAACTAGAAAGACATAGAAAAATGAAAGGTCAAACAGAAAGAGAAAATTGTACGACCATATGTGTGTAGAATGGCCCAAGAAGGAAGGTGGGATGTAGACAGAAAAGAAGGAGCTTGAGGAACTTTCCAAGGCAAGAGGAACAATCCCAGCTCCTTCACCAGGGAGTAATTTCTGGGATGCCTCCATCTTATGGGCATTCCCATGAGACGACAGGGCAGTCAAGGCTTCCTCCCTTTGGTACCTAGACCCCAAGAGAAAGTCGAAAGGGTTTGATAAATGACTTACTTATTTACTATATTTGGCATCAGAAGTGGACAAATATGTTTGGGTCCAGATTATAGAAGGCCTTGAACATCAAAACAAGGGGAGTGCCTACAGATCCTGGACAGGAAAGTGACTTCCCTAAATGATTCTAACAGTCTTGTGTGTAGTTTTAAAAAATATGCTCGTACAATTTTCTCTTTTTGTTTGACCTCTCATTTCCCTGTCTTTCTAGTTGCTCTGAAAACATTATTTCTGACATGTGATGGTTTTGTGTTTCCTCTGCTTTTTATCATCTCCCACCTAGACCACCCCAGCTTCCCTGGTGGCTCAGCTGGTAAAGAACCTGCCTGCCACATTGGAGACCTTAGTTTGATCCCTGGGTTGGGAAGATCCTTTGGAAAAAGGGAAAGGCTACCCACTCTGGCATTCTGGCCTGGAGAATTTCATGGACTGTATTAGTCCATGGGGTCACAAAGAGTCAGACACGACTAAGCAACTTTCAATTCACCTAGACCTGGAATACACTTTTCCCCTCCTCCATGGACACAAAAATGTCATTGGCCAATTTCCCTCTCCCTCCAATCCATAAGAGCCTCTTGACAAGTCTGCTTTTCTCTTGAGAGTGTTCCCTTTTTCCTCCCCCTTAGTTGTTCCATTGCGCCAAATCTGTCATGTACTTGGGTTTGGGGTTCTCCGGCTCCTATCATGGAGGTCTGACTCTTCCTGTGGGAGACTGCAGAGAAAGTGAACCTACGCAGCAAACAATAGGATTTCCTCACTAACCAGTGGGTTGCCTGCACTTTTTATATCTCTTTTCCAGAACCATGGAGAGGGAAGCAGTAGCCACCTTCTCACCAACCCTCAGGAGCTGGGAGCTCTCCTGGAATTCGGGCCTTCTCACCAAATGCAAGTAACATGAAGAAGGTGTTATGAGCTGTCACTTCACTGTCAATCCTCAAAACAACCCTCCCACATGGGTTACTACCCCTCTGCCACTGATAGAGACGCAACGTGGGGAAACTGAAGAGCCCTGATGTCCCAGAGCCAGTGAGTGACAGAGCCAGGAATCAAACTCCAGCCTTACTGACCCCACAAGTATACCTTACCCTAGACCTCATGTTTTGATGTTTTGCACAGGGCTTAGAAGACTTACATTTCTTTAATGTGTTGCCCTTGCAAAAATTTCAAAAAGTAAAAACAAACTGCTCCATTAAAAAAGTCACATCTCTTACAGGTAGCTGTCCAGTTTTCCCAGCACCATTTATTGAAGAGGCTATCTTTGCTCCATTGTATATTCTTGCCTCCTTTGTCAAAAATAAGGTACCCATCGGTGCAGGGGTTTATTTCTGGACTTTCTATCTTGTTCCATTGGTCATTTCTGTTTTTGTGCCAGTACCATACTGTCTTGATGACTGTAACTCTGTAGTATAATCTGAAGTCAGGAAGATTGATTCCTCCAGTTCCAGTCTTCTTTCTCAAGACCGCTTTGGCTATTCAGGGTCTTTTGTGTTTCCATATGAATTGGGAAATTTTTTGTTCTAGTTCTGTAAAAAATGTCATTGGTAATTTGATAGGGATCACATTGCGTTTGGTAGTATAGTCATTTTCACAATATTGATTCTTCCTATCCCAGTACATGGAATATCCCTCCATCTGTCTATGTTGTCTTTCTTTCACTAGTGTCTTATAATTTGCTGTGTACAGTTCTTTTATCTTCTTAGGTAAATTTATTCCTAGATATTTAATTCTTTTTGTTGCAATAGAATGGGATTGATTCCTTAATTTCTCTTTCTGATTTTTCATTGTTAGTATATAGAAATGCAAGTGATTTCTGTGTATTGATTTTTTATCCTGAAACTTTGGTAAATTCACTGATTAGCTCTAGTAATTTTCTGATACTATATTCAGGGTTTTCTATGTACAGTATCATGTCATCTGCAAACAGAGAGAGTTTTATTTCTTCTTTTCCGACCTGGGTTCCTTTTATTCCTTTTTCTTCTCTGATTGCTACAGCTAGGACTTCCAGAACTATGTTGAATAATAGTGGTGAAAGTGGACACGCTTGTCTTGTTCCTGATCTTAGGGGAAATGTTTTCAGTTTTTCACCATTGAGAATAATGTTTGCTGTAGGCTTATCATATATGGCCTTCACTATGTTGAGGTAGGTTCCTTCTATGCCCATTTTTTGAAGACTTTTAATATAAATGGGTGCTGAATTTTGTCAAAGGCTTTTTCTGCATCTACTGAGATGATCATATGATTTTTATCTTTCAATTTTTTAATATTGTATATCGCATTGATTGATTTGCATATGTTGAAGAATCCTTGCATCCCTGGGATAAACCCAACTTGATCATGGTGTATAAGCTTTTTTATGTGTTGCTGAATTCTGTTTGCTAAAATTTTGTTGAGGATTTTTGCATCTATGTTCATCAGTGATATTGGTCTGTAATTTTCTTTTTTTGTGATGTCTTTGTCTGGTTTTGGTATCAGGGTGACGGTGGTCTCGTAGAATGAGTTTAAAAGTGTTCACTTCCTAACACCATACACAAATATAAACTCAAAATGGATTAAAGACTTAAATGTAAGACCAGAAACTATAAAACTCTTAGAGGAAAACATAGGCAAAACACTCGATGGCATAAGTCAAAGCAAGATCCTCTATGACCCACCTCCTAGAGTAATGGAAATAAAAACAAAGGTAAACAAGTGGGACCTGATTAAATTAAAAAGCTTTTGCACAGCAAAGGAAACTATAAGCAAGGTGAAAAGACAACCCTCAGAATGGGAGAAAATAATAGCAAATGAAACAACTGACAAAGGATTATTTCCAAAATATACAAGCAGCTCATACAACTCAATACCAGAAAAACAAACAACCCAATCAAAAAGTGGGGAAAAGACCTATAAACAGACATTTCTCCAAAGAAAGCATACAGATGGCTAACAAACACATGAAAAGATGCTCAACATAGCTCATTATTAGAGAAATGCAAATCAAAACTACAATGATATATCACCTCACACTGGTCAGAATGGCCATTATCAAAAAGTCTACAAACAACAAATGCTGGAGAGGGTGTGGAGAAAAGGGAATGCTCTTGCACTGTTGGTAGGAATGTAAATTGATACAGCCACTATGGAAGACAGTATATAGATTCTTTAAAAAACTAGGAATAAAACCACCATATGACCCAGCAATCCCACTCCTAGGCATATACCCTGAGGAAACCAAAATTGAAAAAGACACATGTATCCCATTGTTCATTGCAGCACTGTTTACAATACCTGGAACATGGAAGCAACCTAGATGTCCATCGACAGATGAATGGATAAAGAAGTTGTGGTACATACACACAATGGAATATTACTCACCCATAAAAAGGAACGCCTTTGAGTCAGTTCTAATGAGGTGGACGAACCTAGAACCTATTATACAGAGTGAAGTAAGTCAGAAAGAGAAAGATAAATACCGTACTCTAATGCATACATATGGAATCTAGAAAAATGGTTCTGAAGAATTTACTCACAGGTCAGCAGTGGAGAAACAGACAAAGAGAACAGACTTATGGACAGGAGGAGAGGGGAGGAGAGGGTGAGATGTATGGAAAGAGTAATATGGAAGCTTACATTACCATATGTAAAATAGATACCCAACAGGAATTTGCTGTATGGCTCAGGAAATTCAAACAGGGGCTGTATCAACCTGGAGGGGTTGGGTGGGGAGGGAGGTGGCAGGGAAGTTCAGAAGGGAGGGGCTGTGTGTGTACCTATGTCTGATTCATGTTGAGGTTTGACAGAAAACAACAGAATTCTGTAAAGCAATTGTTGTTTTTGTTGTTGTTGCTAAGTCGCTTCAGTCGTGTCCGACTCTGTGTGACCCCATAGACAGCAGCCCACCAGGCTCCCCCATCCCTGAGATTCTCCAGGCAAGAACACTGGAGTGGGTTGCCATTTTCTTCTCCAATGCATGAAAGTGAAAAGTGAAAGGGAAGTTGCTCAGTCATAAAGCAATTATCCTTCAATAAAAAAATTAATAAAAAAAGTCACATCTCCCATTTGCAGCAATGTGGAGGGACCCTGAGATTATACTAAGCAAAGTAACCCAGACAGGGAAAGACAAATATCATATGATATCACTTATATGTGGAATCAAAAAAAATGATGAAAATGAACTTATATATATAAAACTTAAACAGACCCACAGACATAAAAAACAAATTTTTGGTTACCAAAGGGGAAAGGGGGGAGAGAAATAAATTAGGAGTCTGGGATTAACATATACACTCTACTATATATAAAATAGACAGACAACAAGTGTGTATAGCACAGGGAACTGTACCTAATATTTTGTAATAACCAACATTGGAAAAGAATCTGAAAAGAATATATCTGTGTATATATACACGGGGGCTTCCCTGGTGGCTCAGTTGGTAAAGAACCTGCCTGCAGTGCAGAAGACCTGGGTTTGATCCTTGGGTCGGGAAGATCCCCTGGAGAAGGAAAAGACAACCCACTCCAGTACTCTTGCCTGGGGAATTCCATGGACAGAGGAGTCGGGCAGGCTACAATCCATGGGATCGTAGAGTCGGACATGACTATCCGACTGTTTTTTCATAACTGAATCACTTTGCTGCATACCTGAAACAAACACAACATTGTAAATCAATTATACCTCAGTAAGAAAGTAAAAGAAAATAAATTCACACCTGAACACTCTCGCCCAGTAATACTAACTCTCTTGTAAACATATTTGCTGTGTCACCTGTACAAACTTTCCTCATCAACACTACCCTTTGTCTGTTCCACAATGTAAAATGCAACAACTGTATAAAAGGAAGGGCCACCCAGAAACATGGAGCAATTGCCTCAGGGATTTGCCATGTCGTCTTCTTTTCTCTTCTTCTTTTCCCAGATTGTCTCCTCATTTCTGTTTCTGGAGGTTTCCTTTTTTAAAAAATTACCAAGGTTTTCACAATGAGGTACCATTTCACGCCAGTCAGAATGGCTGCGATCCAAAAGTCTACAAGCAATAAATGCTGGAGAGGGTGTGGAGAAAAGGGAACCCTCTTACACTGTTGGTGGGAATGCAAACTAGTACAGCCACTATGGAGAACAGTGTGGAGATTCCTTAAAAAACTGGAAATAGAACTGCCATACAACCCAGCAATCCCACTGCTGGGCATACACACCGAGAAAACCAGAATCGAAAGAGACACGTTTACCCCAGTGTTCATCGCAGCACTGTTTATAATAGCCAGGACATGGAAGTAAGCTAGATGTCCATCAGCAGATGAATGGATAAGAAAGCTGTGGTACATATACACAATGGAGTATTACTCAGCCATTAAAAAGAATACATTTGAATCAGTTCTAATGAGGTGGATGAAACTGGAGCCTATTATACATAGTGAAGTAAGCCAGAAAGAAAAACACCAATACAGTACAATAACGCATATATATGGAATTTAGAAATGTGGTAACGATAACCCTATATGCAAGACAGCAAAAGAGACACAGATGTATAGAACAGTCTTTTGGACTCTGTGGGAGAGGGCAAGGGCAGGATGATATGGGAGAACGGCATTGAAACATGTAAAATATCATATGTGAAACAAATCGCCAGTCCAGGTTCGATGCATGATACAGGGTGCTCGGGGCTGGTGCACTGGGAGGACCCAGAGGGATGGGATGGGGAGGGAGGTGGGAAGGCGGTTCAGGATGAGGAACACATGTACACTCATGGTGGATTCATGTCAATGTATGGCAAAACCAGTACAATATTGTAAAGTAAAATAAATAAATTAATTAATTTAAAAAATAATAAAGTACCAGAAAAAAAATTACCAAGGTTTTAACGAACCCATTCATTTTCTTTTTTAAAAACATTATTTATTTACTTATTGGCTGCACTGGGCCTTCATGGGCTGCGGGCTTTCTCTAGCTGCGGTGAGCAGGGGCTACTCTTTGTTTCCAAGCCTGGGCTTCTCACGGTGGTGGCTTCTCTTGTTGTGGAGCACGGACTGTAGAGCACGCAGTCTTCAGTAGTTGTGGCATGTGGGCTTAGTTCCCTGAGGCTTGTGGGATATTCCTGGGCCAGGGGTGGAACCCGTGGCCCCTGCATTGGCAGTGGATTCTTAACCACTGGACCACCAGAGAAGTCCTCCCTTTCACTGTCATTCCCTCCCTCTTAACAGGTTCACCATCCTGGTCTCCTCTCTTTGGTCCCTGGATAAGCCCACAAGACACTCACAGATTGGAAAGCATAGCCCCTTCCCTTAGACCACTGTCCAGTTTATAGCATCCTCAAATTTTGCTCAATTGAAGAGGGGTGTGTTTATACCCTTCCTGTTCTGTTCCCTGCAGTGATCTTCCATCCAGAACGTAAATTTATCATTTTCTTTTAAAAATTTTTTCTCAAAGGGATGCCAAGGGATACAAAAAAAAAAAAAGTCATTTTAATTACTCAAACAAATTAGAAGACAGTTTAAGAGGGGGGACTTGCCAGGTGATCCAGTGGTTGGGAGTCCACCTTGCAGTGCTGGGGACTCAGGTTCGGTCCCTGGTTGGGGACTAAGATCCCACATGGCTCGGGGCAACTAAGCCTGCGAACCATAACCGAAGAGCCTGCATGTGGCAACTATTGAGCCCACACGTGGTAGGCTCCTAAATGCCACAACTAAGACCCAGTGCAGCCAAATAAATAATTTTTTTTAAGAGCTAAAAGGGTATAAGTCCTTGTCATAGTTTCTTGCTTTCTATACACAGGCCACCACTCTCACCAGTTGGTTTGCTAATTCAAACAATAAAGATCTGTGTATATAGTTTACTGTTCCCTGTGTCTTCAAGTTACTTCAAAGATAATTCACCCATTCAGTTCAGCCAGCTTGAATCACTAATCCACCTTTGCTGCTAAGTCGCTTCAGTCGTGTCCGACTCTGTGCGACCCCATAGACGGCAGCCCACTAGGCTCCTCTGTCCCTGGGATTCTCCAGGCAAGAATACTGGAGTGGGTTGCCATTTCCTTCTCCAATCCAGTATTGACTTAAATGACACCTCTTCCTGGAAGCCTTTCCTGTCCCTCCCAAGCCTGCAACACTAGGCGTTTGCCCCACTGTCCATCATGCTTACCAAGAAGGATGGATGTGGTCTGTTTCTTATTTGGGGGCAGGGTCAGCACCAGGCACATAGAATGCATTCAGGAAATATTTGCTGAATTAATACAAATATTATCTGGAGATCAACATATACTCCAAACTATGCATGACGTTTGTGGAATACAAGGGCAAATGGACCAAGGTATCTACTCTAACCTTCCTGGAATCTTCATATAATAAAAAGCAAGAGAAAGATCCACTTTCATTCATTCTACTTTTAGTCTAGGTTCATTAAGTAGCAATATTTCTCATTTGCAGGATCTGTTCTTTCACTTACTGTTGCTAAGTGTTCTACAGTCTCCCTTTATTATCAAAACGTGTCCTAGGAATCCCATGGGTTTGCGTTGCCCCAAGGCATGAAAGACTGAAGATTTCATCTTGCCTTCTTTGCCATTTTATTTTCTTCAAAGTGGCAACTTAATGACCCCCTCAAACACCAACTATTGAGAACACTGGCAAGGAATCAGCTGGGGAGAGAGCACCACCTATTTTATGACTTCATTTGAAAAGTTACATTGTTGTTGTTCAGTTGCTCAGTCCTGTCTGATTCTTTGTGACCCCATGGACAGGAGCATGCCAAGCTTTCTTGTCTTCACCATCTCCTGGAGCTTGCTCAAACTCATGTCCATCAAGTCAATGATGTCATCCAGCCATCTCATACTCTGTCATCCCCTTCAATCTCTTCCTGCCTTCAATCTTTCCCAGCAACAGGGTCTTTTCCAGTGAGTTGGCTCTTCACATCAGGTGGCCAAAGTATTGCAGTTTCAGCTTCAACATCAGTCCTTAGATGAATATTCAAGATTGATCTTCTTTAGGATTGACTGATTTGATCTCCTTGCAGTCCAAGGGACTCTCTAGAGTCTTCTCCAACACCACAGTTCAAAATCTTCATTGCTCAGCCTTCTTCAGGGTCCAACTCTCACATCCATATGTGACTACTGGAAAAACCATAGCTTCGACTAGACAGATCTTTGTCAACAAAGTAATGTCTCTGCTTTTTAATATGCTGCCTAGGTTGGTCATAGCTTTTCTTCCAAGGAGAAAGTGTCTTTTAGTTTCAAGGCTGCAGTCACCATCTGCAGTGATTTTGGAGCCCAAGAAAAGAAAGTCTGTCACTGTTTTCATTGTTTTCCCAGCTATTTGCCATGAAGTGATGGGACCGGATGCCATGATCTTCGTTTTTTGAATGTTAAGCCAGCTTTTTCACTCTCCTCTTTCACCTTCATCAAGAAGCTCTTTAGTACCTCTTCCCTTTCTGCCATAATGGTGGTGTCATCTGCATATCTGAGGTTATTGATATTTCTCCTGGCAATCGTGATTCCAGCTTGTGCTTCATCCAGCCGGCATTTCGCATGATGTACTCCGTACATAAACTAAATAAGCAGGGCAACAATATATGGCCTTGATGTACTCCTTTCCCAATTTGGAACCAGTCTGTTGTTCCATGTCCAGTTCTAACTGTTGCTTCTTGACCTGCATACAGTCATCCCCTGGTATCAGTGAGAGATTGCTTCCAGGATCCCCACGGATACCCAAATCCGAGGATGCCCAAGTCCCTCATATAAAATAGCACACTATTCAGACTTACCTGTGGTCCAGTGGCTAAGAATCCGAGCTCCCAATGCAGGGGACCCAGGTTCGATCCTTGGTCAGGGAACTAAAGATCCTGTGTGCCACAACTAAGACCTGGAGCAGCCAAATAAATAAAAATAAATATTTTTTTAAATAAATAAAATAGCACACTATTTGCATATAAACTACCACATAATCCTTTGTACACTTTAAATAATCCCTAGATTACTTATACTACTTAAGTGTATGTATGCTAAGTCGCTTCAGTCGTGTCTGACTCTCTGTGACCCCATGGGCTGTAGCCTTCCAGGCTCCTCTGTCCATGGGATTTCCCAGGCAAGAATACTGGAGTGGGTAGCCATTTCCTCCTTGAGGGGATCTTCCTGACCCAGGGATCGAACCCCTTGTCTCTTATGTCTCCTGCATTGGCAGGCGGGTTCTTTACCACTAGCACCATTTGGGACACCCCTTATACTACTTCAGATCAGATCAGATTAGTCGCTCAGTCGTGTCCGACTCTTTGTGACCCCATGAATCGCAGCACACTAGGCCTCCCTGTCCATCATCAACTCCCGGACTTCACTCAGACTCACGTCCATCGAGTCAGTGATGCCACCCAGCCATCTCATCCTCTGTTGTCCCCTTCTCCTCCTACCCCCAATCCCTCCCAGCATCAGAGTCTTTTCCAATGAGTCAACTCTTCGTATACTACTTAATACAATGTAAACTCTACATTAAGAGTTGTAAGGGCATAGCAAATTCAAGTTTTGCTTTTCAAAACTTTCTCTTTTTTTCTGAGTATTTTCATGCATCAAGGGTGCAGAACCCGTGAGTACAGAGGGACAAGTGCAGTCTTGAAATATACTCGGAGGCAGTGTGTGTTGATGCCCTGGGGTGTCAGAGCAGGAAAGTGGTATAAGAGCTCAATGGGGCCCATCTGGGTATCCTGCCAGCTTCCAGACACAGCACAGTCTGGCAACAGCTCTGAGCTTCTGCTGTGTGACAGGAGAGGGTCTCTGAGTCATCACTGTGGGGGTTTGTGATATGTTAACTGAGTTTACAGGGCTTCCCTGGTGGCTCAGGCTGTAAAGAATCCACCTGCAACGTGGGAGACCTGGGTTTGATCACTGCATTGGGAAGATCCCCTGGAGAAGGGAATGGCTACCCACTCCAGTATTCTGGCCTGGAGAATTCCATGGACAGAGACGCCTCATGGGCTACAGTCCATAGGGTGGCAAAGAGTTGGACATGACTGATCAACTTTCACTTTTCAACTAAGCTAATGAATGCAAATGCCCATGACAACAGTTGACTGGTCTTGAGGTCTCAGTATAGCTAAGGGAGGAGTGGTAATTCCTGCACGATGATGACAACTTTGATACTTATCATTTTAAAATTATTTAAAAATGCAAAGCCATCTTACTATGAAATTCTACTTAAGTGAAATGGAGTAAATGTTCTGTGCATCAGCCTTAGGCAAATCACCTTGTCTCAACAGTATTTTTCTCATGTCAGAAGTGATGTGTGCGTGCATGCATGCTCAGTCCTGTCCAACTCTTTTGTGACCCCATGGACTATAGCCCACCAGGTTCATATGTCCATGAGATTTCTAAGGCAAGAATACTGGAGTGGGTTGCCATTTCCTTCTCCAGTTTCTGCCATTGCTGATATTTAAATATGACTGCCCACCTATTAGATATTATGGAATTATTATTTGTGTTCTTAAGTGTGATAGTGGTTTTGTGAGCAGGTAGGAGTATGTTCTAATAGGAAATGCATACTGAAGTATCATGATGTCTGCAAATGTTTAGGAAAAAGAATGTTCAAGTTTGTGTATGCATGTGTATGCAGGAAGAGATTGAAAGGAAGAAACAGAGAAAATATACCATTTTTACAAAATGATCTTTGAATTCCTTATTTGCAGTCATTTCAAATTTTCAAGAGTGCATCAGAACCCTATGACCAAATATAACAAACACCATTTTTTAAACCAACTGTAAGTCTATCTAAAGGAGAAACAGATTCTTTATGCTCTAATTCTCTAATTCTGGCCTTTAAAAATCTAAATATTCTATCTTAACAAAGTTTCAAAACTTCTGAGTACACTAGAAATTATAACTTTCCAAGGGGGCTCTCCTACACTGCTGGTGGGAATGTAAATTGGTGCAGCCACTATGGAGAACAGTATAGAGGTTCCTCAAGAAACTAAAAATAGAGCTACCATATGATCAGCAATCCACTCCTGGGCATACATCCGAAAAAAATCACAATCTGAAAAGATAATACACTCTAATGTTCATAGCAGCACTATTCACAAAAGCGGAGACATGAAAACAACCTAAACATCATTGTCAGATGAATGGATAAAGATGTACATATATATCAGTGGAGTACTATTCTGCCATAAAAAAGAATGAAATAATACCATCTGCAGCACATTGATGGACCTAGAGACTATCATCCTAAGTGAAGTAAATCAGAAACAGAAGGACTAACACCATATGATATCCACTTATACATGGAATCAAAATATGACACAAATGAATTTATCTACAGAATAGACTCACAGACACAGAGGACACACTTGTGGTTGCCAAGTGGGAGAGGCGTAAGGTAGGGATGGATTGGGAGTTTGAGATTAGTAGATGCAAACTAGCATATACAGGATGGATAACAAGATCCTACTGTATAGCCCAGGGCACTATACTTAATATTCTATGATAAACCATAATGGAAAAGAATATGAAAAAGAATATATATATGCATAACTGAATCACTTTGCTGTAGAGAAGAAATTAACATAACATTGTAAATCATCCACACTTCAATATAAGTGTTTAAAAATTATAACTTTTAAAAATTCTGCTCATTGGTTTTATTTATCCTAAGTTTAACCAACATTTTGATTCCTTTCTTTCTACGATCCTTCATGCTTTAGGCATTCATCAGAACATGTCTCGCTTTTCCCCTCTGGATTTTATTAACATACGTCTTCATTTGTTCTTTCATCCCCATTATTTACAGAGATTTCTCTCTTCCTTCCTTGCTGTCAATGTTTTCCTAGATTTGTCTCCTGTTTGGGGCAGTAATTTATTTCTCTAATTTGCCCTGCCTTCACTGTACTTCTGATTTCCTTTACATCTTTTTCATTATTTTCTGTCACCCTCTATTTCATGGAAAGGGGGGCTCCAGGGCATCCCAGCTGATATCTCCCATCCCTCTGTCTTCCTTTGTTACATGTAACCCTCTGAATGCTTTCTCAAATCTGCTGTGGCTTTATTTAAAATAGAAAATATATATACATGTGTGTGTGTATATATGTACATATACATACATATTCATATATAACACAACACTTAAACTTTTTTTTTTTTTTAATTGAAACGCCAAGGCAGAAAGGTTTTCTCCCCAAGACTATAAAAATGGAGCCTGCTCAGAACCAGTCCTCCACTGTCTGGTCTTTTGTGAGGAGCTTATTTGGTTGATTAGGTGCTCCGGGAGGAGAACGCCGGCGCACCTCAGTCTGTTTACTTAGCCGGCTTCCCATCCTCACCAGGCGGAGTTCAACCTAGTGACCGCCCCCTCCCCTCCCCCACCCGGGCCCCCCGCCCCCGCCCTCGCCCTCCCCCTCTCCCTCCCCCGCCCTCTCCCGCCCCCGCCGCTCTCAGAGCTTCCTGTCATTTCACCTTTTCTCTGGTCCACAGAACCCTTGAATGATAATCCTCTTTTATTTTCCTGAACTTCTGAACTCTTCTTGCGTCTCTTACCTCCGGTCTTTGGCAGTCAGCCTCGGATTCCTTTATCTGCCCGCGGCCCGGCGGGAACTTTCTGCCCACAAAGAAGGAAGACCGGTTTCCAGCGAGCCTCCGTCCTTTTCTCGCCTTTGACCATAAGGCCGGGCCACGCTGCATTTTTCTTTCCCCCTGTTCTGTCTTCCCTGTTGGCTGACCTAACTTTTCCTTCCGTGTCCGGACTCAGCATTCGGTGGTCTTTGCTTCCTTTTTCTCTGCTATCTGGTCTCCATGGTAGGAGCTCCCCCCTCCCACCTTTTTGACTCTGAATCTCGGCAAACCAGTCGTCCTTCCATCCCACAGGTACCACCTCGTGGAAGGTGGTTCCCCTCTTCCCTCAGCCGTCTGCACACCCCAGCCGGTCAACTTCCGGAATCGGTTGATTTCAGGAGCCCAGCTCCTTCAATCCGCCTTTGCAGGTTAAGTGCCCCGGTTCTTCATAATCATATACCCCTACTCTGTTCTCAAAGGTGGAAGGACCATTCTGCCATCTCTCTGCCATGTGCAACACTCCTCTGTCCTCTCCCCAGTCTGGCCCAGTATTTCACTTGGTATTTCATTGTCATATATTTCATTTCATTGCCCTGGCTTATCTCATGGGTCCTGGCTTATTAGCCATACCAAACTATCATCTTTCATAACCACATTATTTCTCATCTTAGACATTTCTCGTCCTGCTTGGTGTAATGCCACTGGAAAATTAAGTCACAGGCACCCATTTCAATCCCCAAATATTTTTTCAGATGTGTCATGTATTGTCTTCCTTTGAAGGCTCAATACCACTTATTCTAGGGAAACTAAATTTCACCAATGTGTCTTCTGGGATTATAGTGGAAGACTTTGTACTCTAAATTCTCTAAACAAAATTCCTGCCTTGGAATGTTTTTCAGATGACAAAATGCCCTTTTTGAATGGCTGGGTGATCAGTTCGTCTCAAATCAGTCAACAACTTCCACTAAGTCCTCTCTCCTTATGGAAAACAAGAAACGCAGTATCACTTTTTTCCTCTCTATGACTTTTATTAAGCACAATTTTTCATCTTATCCCAAGTCCCACCTTAACATCTGACTGCTTCCATCCATTTTCTGTTCTAGGTCTGTAGCTAAAACTCTTCAGGAGAAAGCTATTCTCTGTGAATTGCTGTTCGTGTGCCATCAGCCGTTCGGTCACCAGGTATTTACCAAGCTACTCTCGTGGACAGTCATCGCAAAAATTGCCTTGGCAAAACCCCACAATGCCAAGGCACTGAATCAAGTTGGGAGGAGTCTCCCTCACTTGTAATCACAAAATGCCCAGCACCCTTCTGGATCCACCCCATCCACACATCATGTAGGATGCATGGTGTTAGGGAGGAAAAACCTTTCCTCTGTCTTCTTAAAGTTTGTCCACATGGGCCTATAAATTAAACTAACAAAAGACAAAATAACAGGAGAAAAGACATACAATTTTTACTAACATTTCACATGCATAGGAATTTATAGAAAAGAATAAAACTTAAAAGAGGTTATCAGATTCGAGGGCTTATATATCACTTTAAGAAGGGAAGGGGGTTTTGGGCTTCAAGGCACAATAAATTGTGGGAAGTGGCTGGGATATGGGGCTTCCCTGGTGGCTCAGACAGTACAGAATCTACCTGCAAAGCAGGAGACCCAGGTTCAATTCCTAGGTTGGGAAGATCTCCTGGAGAAGGGAATGGCTACCCACTCCAGTGTTCTTGGCTGGAGAATCCCATGGACAGAAGAGCTAATGGAAAATAAGGGTTATTTCAGTAAAGTCTGTTTATGCAGACTCTTCTCGGTGCCAATTCTCTGTCTCTGATGATATGAGTCATTCTCCTCCTCTTGGTACAGGAGAAAGGGACTTTGGTCACCAAGGGAAATTTATGTTCGGCTCTTAGGTGGATAAGGGGAGGCCAGAGAATTCTTAGGGCTTCCCTGGAAGTGCAGATGGTAAAGAATCTGCCTGCAATGCAGGAGACCGGGGTTTGATCCCTGGCTTGGGAAGATCCCCTGGAGAAGGGAATGGCAACCCACTCCAGTATACTTGCCTGGAGAATTCCATGGACAGAGAAGCCTGGTGGGCTACAGTCCATGGGGTAGCTAAGAGTCGGCTGGAATGACTTAGCGAGCAAGAAAACTCTTCCTGTACCTGTTGATTCTCAGTTGCCTTCAGCTTAAAATAATCTTTATGCTAAAGTAGCATATTGGGCAAGGAGCACCTCCTGATCCCCTTCAGTGGTTCCACCAGTAAGGGCATGGTGCCAACATTTTCTACTGGTGCCTTACAGAGAACACTACTTTCTGATCAGCAGGCCCATTTTTCTGTCAAGTGTGGGTTTGAGAGGTAATCCTCTTCCTTGTCTAATCTGATCTCCAAATGATTCCATTCAGAACTTGTCAGTTCTATAATCTCACTCTTCTCCCCTTGCCATATTATTCATGTAGCCACCACTGAAATTATTTTAAAAGATCTATTCTACTCCTTAACCTTCATAGGGGGGACCCCTTGGCTTCTTCTCTGATTTCTCCTCATCTCCCTGAGCAGAAGAATGAAAGACACTGAAACAAGGAGAGATCCAAAGGAAGCTCAACTCTTGCAGGCATAATTAGAACCTACAACCTATGCTCCTGATCTCTGTACCCCATGGTTCATCCATAAGCTTGCGCTTGTGACCATCTTCTGCTTTAGTCTCCAGGGTTCCACAGAATCCAAAACCTGTCCTCATTGTCTCCAGGGGAGTGATCCTGAGCTGATGGTCCAGCTGAGTCTCCCCACTTCTAATTCCAAAACATTTCCATCACTCCTCAAAGAAACCCCACTCCCAGTCACTTTCCATTCCCTCCTCTCCCAGCCCCTGGCAACCACCCATGTGTGGGCTCTTTCTGTGAATTCCCCAATTCTGGATATTTCCTATAAATAGAATCATGTCATCAGTGGCCTTTTGTATCTTAATTGATTCTCTCTAAACATATGGATGTGAGAGTTGGACTGTGAAGAAGGCTGAGCGCCGAAGAATTGATGCCTTTGAACTGTGGTGTTGGAGAAGACTCTTGAGAGTCCCTTGGACTGCAAAGAGATCCAACCAGTCCATTCTAAAGGAGATCAGCCCTGGGATTTCTTTGGAAGGAATGATGCTGAAGCTGAAACTTCAGTACTTTGGCCACCTCATGTGAAGAGTTGACTCATTGGAAAAGACTCTGATGCTGGGAGGGATTGGGGGCAGGAGGAGAAGGGGACGACAGAGGATGAGATGGCTGGATGGCATCACTGACTCGATGGACGTGAGTCTGAGTGAACTCCGGGAGTTGGTGATGGATAGGGAGGCCTGACGTGCTGCGATTCATGGGGTCGCAAAGAGTCAGACACGACTGAGCGACTGAACTGAACTGAACTGAGACATTCCAATATCAAGATATGTGAGCCTTTGGGGGTAGAAACAAACTAAGGACCTACAGAATCACAGTTTTTTAGAGTTGGAATAGCCTTGGGCAGGAGTATTTTCCCCACTGAAAGAGCGTGCAGGCTGGGTGAGTTTTACTGATGATGGGGACAGGCTGGTAGACCATGGGGGCAGGACATGCCTCCAACAAGAATCAAATCTGTTCAGAAGCTTTATTCATATTTATTTTCTTCTGCCACTAATCCTTCCTAGTGCCCAAATTTCATGATATTATTTGAGTGGAATTGAATCGGAATAGCTTACATTATCTGATTAATTAGACTCAGCGTCTGAAGAGGTCCAATCCTGTTAGTGTAACATTCTGCCTGTCAGGTTGTGGTTACATAACACTATGGGGGCCTGGGAGAGACAGTTGGGCTATTTGTTTATGGATATAGGTAATTAACTTGAACTTTATTTTTAAAAATTAGGGCAAAGCAATGGAATATTATTCAGCTATGAAAAGGAATAAAGTACTAAGGCATCCTGCAACGTAAATGAACTTCAAAATGGTAAGTTATTAATAAATGATACAACCCAGATACAAAAGGCCACTGATGACATGATTCTATTTATAGGAAATATCCAGAATTGGGGAATTCACAGAAAGAGCCCACACATGGGTGGTTGCCAGGGGCTGGGAGAGGAGGGAATGGAAAGTGACTGGGAGTGGGGTTTCTTTGAGGAGTGATGGAAATGTTTTGGAATTAGAAGTGGTATTCGCACAACATTGATAATATATTAAATGACAGAATTGTTCATTTTAAAGTGGTTAACTTTACATTATATGAATTTTACTTCAATTAAAATATGTATATATAGAGAAAGACAGAGGGAGTAAGAGCTCACCTGATATTGATCTTCAATTTTTGTATTAATTCTTTAATGGACCCAAGTAATATATGATCTGAAATTCTTGCCATACACCTTTAAAAGCGTTTGTGTGTGTGCTTCTAAAATAACTAGAAGAGGGAATTCCCTGGCAGTCCAGTGGTTAGGACTCTGCACTTCTACTGCAGGGGCATGGGTTTAATCCCTGGTTGGGGAACTAAGATTCTGCATGCTATGGCACAGCCAAAAAATAACTAGACGGCTATAAAGATGAAAGTCATAACTGACAAAAGTGTACGTTAGATAAAGTGGCTCTGAGAACTGGTCAGCAGATGTTCAGGTCAAGGCCACAAGTGTTAACTGAGAACCCAGTGTTCAAGACCCAATCCCCAGCACAATGGGGAGGCAAAGAACACTCCAGCCTCCCCTCCTCCAACTTGAGATTCTCAAGGAGAGTGTGCGCACAGGACTGTACAAAACAGAGTATGATAAGTGAGCAAATAAAAAGTGTAAACATAGTCTGACCAAGGGTCTAGGCTTCAGTGCCCCTCTGCTTTTGAGAGGGGTCAAGCAGGATGAAGGTGGTAATGTGAGTATTAGAGGCAGAAGGACAACATGATAAATGTGGAGGCCCTGTTTAGAGGGGTCATCTGTTTAGAGAAGTCATCTCCACCTTGGACTGGGAAGAATCAGCAGTGGGGTAAACCACACACGTGTGAGAGGTGGTGTTCTCACCCTCAGTTTCAACCCTAGTCTGTGAGTCGACTCTCTTTAATCCTATGTCGTATCTATCAGGCCCTCAAGCAATGCCAGTTTGTATGCGCAGACACACACACACACACACATGCACACTAAGATACCTGTCTCAGTATTAAGCTGTGACCAAGTGCTTTCTAACATGCAGGTAATCTGAGTGATCTCCTGGCCCCTCAGAATCCTTGCCTACTTGAGTCTTGGGCTTCTGTTATTTTAACCAAAGGCAGAGAATGACAGTCTATAACTAAAGCTAAAATTTTAAACATAAGTACATTCAAAGAGGTGACATAGCCAAAAAAATATCCTATACAGAGGCACCAGATTTTAAAAAATAGATACATCAGGCTTCATCCAAATTAAAATTTTTTTGCCTCAAAGAAAGCTATCCAGAAAGTGAAAAAGTGATCTGCAAAATGGGAAAAAAAATTGCAAATATTATATCAGTTAAGGGTCTAATATCCAAAATACATAAAAAACTCTTAGGGTCTTTCCTGGTGGTCCAGTGGTTAAGACTTTGCCTTCCAGTCCCTTCCAGGGATTGAACCTCCTGGTTGGGGAGCTAAGATCCCTCATGCCTCTCGACCAAAAAACCAAAACATAAAACAGAAGCAGTGTTGTAACAAATTCAATGAAGACTTCAAAAATCATCTAAATCAAAAAAGAAAATCTAAAAAAAAACCCCAAAACTCTTAGAGCTCAACAATGAAAAGACAAATAACCCAACTGATTGGAAAATGAGCCAAGGATTTGAAAAGACATTTCTCAGAAAATGTACACAAGGTCAATAAACACCTGAGAAGCTGTTCAAAATTGTTAATTATTAGGGAAATGCAAATGAAAACCACAATAAACTAGGACTTCACATCCACACAGATAGCCATGACCAAAAAGGCAGTAGATAACCAGGATGTGGATGTGGAGAGACGGCATCCTCAGGTGGTGTTGGTGGGAATGTGAAATGGTGCAGCCACTTTGCAGAACAGTTTGGCAGTTTCTCAGAAAGTTAAACATAGAGTTCCCATGTGATCCAGAAATTCCACTGCAAACTATATAACCAGGAGAAATGAAAACATTTATATCATGAAAACCTGTACAGGAATGTTCATCACAGTATTATTAATATTAGCCAAAAGGTGAAACAACATTAATGTACATCGACTGATGAATGGATGAACCAAGTGAGGAGCACGGAATGCTCTTCAGACATAAGAAGGAATGAAGTACTGATTCATGTTACACACACGGATGAACCTTGAAAACATTCTTCTAAGTCAGGGGTCCCCAACTCCTGGGCCACAGACTAGTACCGATCCATGACCTCTTAGGAACTGGAAGGAGGTGAGCAGAGGGCAAGCGAGTAAAACTTCATCTGTATTTACAGCCGCTCCCCGTCACTCACATTACCACTTGAGCTCTGCCTCCTGTCCGATCAGCAGAGGTATTAAATTCTCAAAGGAGTGTGAACCCTACTGTGAATTGAGCATGTTAAGGATCTAACTTGCAAGATCCTTATGAGAATCTAATGCCTGATGATCTGATTCTGCACTGTGATGAGCTGCATGGTTATTTCATTATGTATCACAATGTAGTAACAATAAAGTGTACAATAAATGTTATGTGCTTCAACCATCCAGAAATCATCCCCCCACCCCCACCCCATCTGTGGAAAAATTGTCTTCCATGAAACCAGTCCCTGGTGTCAAGAAGGTTGGGGACCACTGTTTTATGTGAAAAAAGTCAGACACAAAACTCACAGACTGTAGGATTCCTTTTATAGGAAATGTCCAGAAGAGGCATATCTCTAGAGACAGAATGTAGATTAGTGATGGGGGTGAAGGGAATGATGGCTAAAGGACATCAAGTTTCTTTTACGGGGTGATGAAAACATTCTGGAATTAGTGGTAATGGTTGCACAAATTTGGAATGGAGTAACTACTTAAAATGCATGAGTTTCATGATATAGGGTATAAATCACCTTTATCAGCTTTTGAGCACACACCTTAGCTGGGGGGTAAGGGTGAAGCAGCAGGAAGTGGCAGGCAGCCCAGGCTGGTGGAGTAGATAGACCCAGACAGGAAAATGGGCACTTCGCCCTAAATTTCTTTCCATCTTGGTCATTTTAAGTCGTCTTTCCTGCGCATCTTTCCTCTCCAACTTCAGAAGGGACGTAACCTCCACTGAGAGATGGAAAGTAACCAAAACTGACATTCTTAGCCTTGAAAGTCAGGCAGCAAAAAACAGACCAGTGACTTTCAAAAAAGTGGAACCAATAAAACATGTATCTATTCTCTCACCGCTAAGAAAGAGAAAAGATGATGACAAATCCTGGCTTGGGGAAATGCTCACTTGCCAAAAGATTATCAAAAGCATGTGGTCCCAAGGCGATTGCCTGCCTCCACACACACATCTCCGAATGATGGAGTGAGCTGGGCTTGTTTATATAAAACACGGTCCTGGGATCCTGGCAGATGTCTGCTGCCTTCCAGGAGGGGCAATCGGATGCCCAGTGTGGTTACGTGGCACTGTCCACTTGAGAAGGTAATTCTGGAGCTTCGTGTGGAAGGAGCATCCTTGGGGGATCTACCAGCTGGGATCAGGTGTCTGATCCCACACAACAAAAGGAGATACCCATTCCGTAACCCGAGACAGGAGTTTGACCTTCAAATTGTTAACAGACCTTGGATCAAGCGAAATGCTTGGGAGGGAAAAGCAAATGGCCTTTGGATGAGTCCTGAGGTAGGTTGGATGCTCTCCTGAAAGACTCCTAGTCTGATTAAACGTCTCCCGTCTTCCCTCCTACAAAACTGTCCAGAACAATCACTGAAAGTTTAGAGAAGGTCTTTTGACTTATGGCTTCGGTTCATGGCACAATTATGCGACGCTGGTAAAGAACCACATTGATTAATATGCGGGATCATAAAACGTTTTTAACAGAGGTATGTGAGAGGAAGTATTTCACAGCAGGTCAGGAGGGGACCAAATATTTCAAGTTTGTGGCTTCTTCCATCTGGAGGAAGAGAGCTGGCTGGAAGATGAGACGAAGGTGGGGGAGTCAGGCTGGAGAGTGAAGAGAAGGCCAGCGCACAGACACAGTGAAAAGGTTGGGACCAGAACAGTGGGATGAGACACAGAGCAAAAGTTGTCTCTTGCCAAAGAGTTTGAGAAGTGGTTGCTGCTAACGTACATGATTTGCAGATTTTAAAAAAAATTGCCCAATACCACACAGCCTCAACCTCTAGACACCCAGGAGCAGAAAAATGCAAGATTAAATAAGAATTCAAACAGTCAATAAACACAAGACCATATCATCTCCTGGACTGGACTACAGGTGCCTCTGCCTATCTCTGCCACAGCTGTCTCTGTTAGTCTCTGCCAGGGGTTTTAGGGGAAATGCTGATATTGGTCATTAATGTACGATGAGAAATTTTAAACCCTAACTTATGTCATTTAGGCCTTTTCAGGGCAGACTCTCTTCCAAGATCTTAGCTTTTCAGTTCAGTTCAGTCGCTCAGTCATGTCCGACTCTTTGCGACCCCATGAATCGCAGCACGCCAGGCCTCCCTATCCATCACCAACTCCCGGAGTTCACCCAAACTCATGTCCATCGAGTCAGTGATGCCATCCAGCCATCTCATCCTCTGTCGTCCCCTTCTCCTCCTGCCCCCAATCCCTCCCAGCATCAGAGTCTTTTCCAATGAGTCAACTCTTCGCATGAGGTGGCCAAAGTATTGGAGCTTCAGCTTTAGCATCAGTCCTTCCAATGAACATCCAGGACTGATCTCCTTTAGAATGGACTGGTTGGATCTCCTTGCAGTCTAAGGGACTCTCAAGAGTCTTCTCCAACACCACAATTCAAAAGCATCAATTCTTCGGCGCTTAGCTTTCTTCACAGTCCAACTCTCACATCCATACATGACCACTGGGAAAACCATAGCCTTGACTAGACGGACAGCTTTAGGTTAACCTAAATGCACCTTCTATTCTTTTCCGTTATTTCCCCTGTCACTCCATGGGGCCTTTTCAGCTTATATTGGGATTCCCTCCAAGCATGGATTCTTGGAGCCTGAGCCATCCCATAACGTAGCTGCTGGCTTCATGAGGCCCAGAGCACTTGAGACATGACTAACCCAAACTGAGAAGTGCACTAGCTGTAAAATACATGCCAACTATCAAAGATTTAGGGAGATAACTTAAAAATATTGGGTATATTTTGGGTAAATTGGGTTCAATAAAATATATCATTAAAATCTGTTTCAGGGACTTCCCTGGCAGTCCAGCAGTGAGGACTTGGTGCTTCCAAGGTCAGGGGCCTGGGTTCAATCCCTGGTTGGGGAACTAAGATCTGGCAAGCCACTGGGTGCGGCTGAAAAGGAAAAAGAAAAGGGTAAATAAGGCCAATTTCGTCTGTTTCTTTTTCACTTTTTTAACATAGCTGCTAGAAAATTTTAAACTGCACCTGTGACAAAAAGAATACATTTGAATCAGTTCTAATGAGTGGATGAAACTGGAGCCGATTATACAGAGTGAAGTAAGCCAGAAAGAAAAACACCAATACAGAATACTAACGCATATATATGGAATTTAGAAAGATGGTAACAATAACCCTGTGTACGAGACAGCAAAAGAGACACTGATGTATAGAACAGTCTTTTGGACTCTGTGGGAGAGGGAGAGGGTGGGATGATTTCGGAGAATGGCATTGAAACATGTATAATATCATATATGAAACGAGTCACCAGTCCAGGTTCAATGCACGATACTGGATGCTTGGGGCTGGTGCACTGGGACGACCCAGAGGGATGGTATGGGGAGGGAGGAGGGAGGAGGGTTCAGGATGGGGAACACATATATACCTGTGGCAGATTCATTTTGATATATGGCAAAACCAATACAATATAAATAAATAAATAAATAAATTGCACCTGTGGCTTGCATTCCATTTCTGTTGGATAGAGTTTCCACACTACAGTGGGGAAATCTCTAGGAGGCGGCTGTGGTAAGCAGGGTTTCCAAGCACATATAACCATATAGCCATTTTTCACATGGCATCTTGCTCTAGTTCCATGTTGATTCTCCTTCATGGGTCCCCCCCCAAACATGATCATGTCCATTAATACCCTCAAGATACTTCGAGTCATGCTCAGTGAACGGCAGTAGCTGCAGTGTTCAGCTCAGAGGCCTGAGCCAAAAAACTAACATAGGGGGGCGGCGGGGGAAAGCAGCTGGGGCATTCTGAGAATGTAGCTCGTGTTCCTGACAACCTTAACACGGTCAAGATGAGCAGAGTAACTTTCCTGTTCGTGTTCAACATGAGGGTGGTTTTAGCAAAACTGAAACAAAAGCCCATTTTATCATTTCACCATATCCCATGGAATCATAGAACTTGACACTGGAAGGTGTCTAACCCAGTGCCCCACATCATAATCTAGCTTAGGGACCAAACATCCAGGTACTAATAACATGTTGAATATTTTACTGAGTGTCCACTATGTTCCAGGCTCTTACTTCATGCTCTTATTTCAACATGCTTAGCCGGTTGGACTATCATGACAGTCCAGTTACCTAGGTGCTGGGAAGAGCAGAGGTTGGACCAACTCTCTGAGGTCACACAGCTGGAGGGAAAGGCTGGTATGCATTTCCACTATACTTTGCTGCCTCTGGGAAGTGGAAAGACTTGCAAATACATCAGACCTAATATTCCAGGTCTTGCAGGTAGTAATATACAGTGCTTGCAACAGACAGATGACTGCTTTAATATACTCAAAAGTAATATAATCATTTTAAACAATTTTAGAGCATATGGCCAGAAAACCCTTGCTTTTCCTTTTTTTCATACCTACAGGTAGAAGTTGGCTGTAATGCTTATTTTAGTTTAGTTATAGCTACATACTGGGCATCCATGTCTTTTGTGAATTTACATAGTAGAGTTTCCATTTGCAGAAATAGGAACAAGACTCCCTTGTAAAAAGCTTTGAGCTTCTCAGATTTCAGGGCCACGTTGGCAAGACTGGTGTTTTATTCAGCCTTGATTCCTGCAACGATGACCAGCTCGCCCACATCATTTAACATTTTGAAGATACTTGGCTGTTAATGAATTATTATTAATTCCTACCTTTCTCAGGATGCAGAGAAGGAAATGAAAGTACAGAACCATCCACAAGCCTCCTCCCCTGGGCCAGAGCCCACTGGAGCAACGATCCTGACTCAGAGCATTAGGTTATGCTGCCTCCTACTGGCCAGAGGGAGACTCTGCATGAAACACAGCAGGAGGAAATGGTCGTTCAACACTTCTCAATTTAATTACTATAGACTCTTTCTAAAGGCCTGGAAAATCCCATGGACCGAGGCGCCTAATCGGCTACAGTCCATGGGGTTGCTAAGAGCTGGACACGACTGAACGACTTTACTTTCACTTTTCACTTTCATGCATTGGAGAAGGAAATGGCAACCCAGTCCAGTGTTCTTGCCTGGAGAATCCCAGGGGTGGGAGAGCCTGGTGGGCTGCCGTCTATGGGGTTGCACAGAGTCGGACATGACTGAAGCGACTTAGCAGCAGTAGCAGCAAAGGGGGGAAAATCTTTTAAATATATCTAGTGTGTTAAAAAACTAGATGTCAGAAAACTAAGATCTAGTTTTTCTAGTGTCAGAAAACTAAGATCATGGTATCTAGTCCCATCATTTCATGGCAAATAGATGGGGAAACAATGAAAACAGTGACAGACTTCATTTTGGGGGCTCCAAAATCACTGCAGATGGTGACTATAGCCATGAAATTAAAAGACGCTTGCTTCTTGGAAGAAAAGCTATGGCCAACCTAAATAGCATATTAAAAAGCAGAGACATTACTTTGCTGATAAAGATCCATTTAGTCAAAGCTATGGTGTTTCCAGTAGTCATGTGGATGCGAGAGTTGGACTATAAAGAAAGCTGAGTGCTGAAGCATTGATGCTTTTGAACTGTGGTGTTGAAGACTCTTGAGAGTCCCTTGGACTGCAAGATCAAACCAGTCAATCTTAAAGGAAATCAACCCTGAATATTCATTGGAAGGAACGAGGCTGACACTGAAACTGCAATACTTTGGCCACCTGATGCAAAGAGCCAAGTCATTGGAAAAGGCCTTGATACTGGGAAAGATTGAAGGCAGGAGGAGAAGGGGATGACAGGATGAGATGGCTGGATGGCATCACTGACTCAGTGGACATGAGTTTGAGCAAACTCGGGAGATAGTGAAGGAGAGAGTAGCCTCGTGTGCTATAGTCCATGGGATTGCAAAGAGTCGGACATGACTGAGTGACTGAACAACAACACAGTCCCTGGACTGAAAAACACCACCCTAAATCATGCAAGTGAGGAAGTTCAAATAGTAACCAAGCCTGAAACTCAAAGAAGTGCCTTCAGTTTCCATGAGAGCTCCTGCGTGGTAGTTTGTTCTCTGAATTATGTACCTCTTGCGGTTCCGGAATAAAGCTGGCAGTAACGATGACCTTACATCAAAGGCATCTCTGTACTTCACTTCTGGTGCTGATTCTAACTCTATTCCCACAGAACAAACTCTTACCTTGGCTTCTGTGAAGCTGTACTTACTTTTCTTTACCGTCTATACCTTTTTGTCTTTTTTTCCCCAGAAAACAGGAGAGAGTGTCTTTGCCCCATCTCAGTCTCTCATCCTCTTACACTTTCTTTTTAAAAAAAACTTCTTAAATTTATTTTTATTTATTTCTTGGTTGCACCACTTGGCATGCAGGATCTTGGTTTCCCAACCAGGAATCAAACCCATGCCTCGACTGGAAGTAGTCTTAACCACTGGACTACCAGAGAGTCCTTTTTTTAAATATATTTTTAAAAATATTTATTTACTTGTTTGACTGCACAGGAGTCTTAGTCATGGCATGAAGGATCTTCAGTTGCGTGCAGCATGTGGGATCTAGTTCCCTGACCAGGGATTGGCCCAGGCCCCCTGCATGTGGAGCACAGACCTTAGCCACTGGACCACCAGGGAAGCCTCTCTTATACTTTCTTGTACTGAGAACTCCTCCCTCCAACAGCTTCCAGTACTGCCTTCTCCGTAAACCCTTCCCACCTCCAAGGCCTTTGCAAGCAGAATTAGCCTTTCTCTCCTCCAGGCAAACACATCACCCTGTCTGAGCTCAGTCGCCTTGTATAAACAAAATATCCGTCTTCCCCTCTAGACTTACAGTAATTTGAGGACAGAAGACCATGTCTCAGACACTTTGGAACAACACCTTTACTGATATCACTTGAGCTTGGAAGTATGCTCAGCATTATTAAGGAATTATCTTGACTAAGATGTCTAAGAGATTCATGACTTAATAAGACATACACACACAACATTGGAATACAGGATGAAATGGGAGAGATACATGACAGGTTATGGAAGCCAATAAAGCCTTGGACAAGGCAAACACAAAGAAAGAAGCAACTGCCTCCAGCTAGAGAGGGAGGAAATGACATTTGAGATTGATCTGAACTGATAAGCATGGATGGGGCTGAGGTGGGAACAGTGGAGTTGTCATATACAGAAACTACTTTAGACAGAAGAAATATAAATAAAATACAAGCCTCTGAGACAGAAAGTGTGACTATCTTCTATGAGCAAGGACAAGTGCTTTTTTTCCACAGTCATCTTTCACTGAGGGTCTTAAGTGCCAAATTAAGGAGGATATCTTGACCAGGTGGAAGCTGGGGTAGAGTGTCAGGAGGCTGGTGGACCACAGCGCCTCCTGTACCCAGGTATACAACTGCACCCCACTTTCCCGTGGGAGTTGTAGTACTTCTGGGAAAATGACTTGAACTCAGTCTGCCCCAGGAGCTTGGACATACACAGACATAGGACCTGGTGCGAGCAGCTTGCGGGGAGGCTCCACGGAGGACGAGTCTGACTTGGAAAGAGTCTGATTTGACGAACCTGGCACAGTCCCGAGGCCAAGCCTGAGGGAGGGGTGGGGAAGGGGTTCCCGGTGCCCCAGAGCAGTGGGCGCCAGAAGAACTGGGGTGGCGTATGCACGCGCGAGGAAAGGGCTGCATGCGGGAGTTGACAGTGTTCTCTTCATCTCTGGAACACTTTGGGACACAGGCAACTTTTGGAGGGACACCCCTCCCCCCTCCCAAATTGGGTATAAAAAGGAGAGAGCATTCTCTTTTTCATACAAGAGCAGCGGGTCCCAAATTTGAGGGTGCACCAGAATCACCAGGAGGGCTTGTGAAAGTGCCCCCTACGGGGCCCCAATCCCATAGCATCCTGAGTTTACAGGTCTGGGTAGGGACCCCAAATCTGCATTTCTAGTACGTTCTGAGGTGAGGCTGATGCTGCTGGCCCAGTGAAAACCGTCATGCAAGAGCATCCCTGGGAGGAAAATGCTATCTGAGAGTGGGAGCCACATCTGTCCTGTTCATCACGGAGTTCCTATCACCTAGGAACATGCCTGAGACATAAGAGGACCTCCTGAAATACATGGTGAGACCTGGCCCTAAACAAACGCAAGGCCAGAGAGCACATGACCCATATACCCCAATCACAGAAAGAGACTGCCTTGGTCTTCAGATGGAAGAATTTTTAAAATTTATTTATTTTTTGATTGAAGGATAATTGCTTTACAGAATTTTGCTGTTTTCTGCCAAATATCAGCATAATCAGCCAGAGGTACACATATGTCCCCTCCCTCTTGAACCTCCCTCCCACCTCCCTTCCCGTCCCACCCCTCTAGGTTGTCACAGAGCTCCTGTTTGAGTTCCCCGAGACATACAGCAAATTCCCATTGGCTCTCTATTTTACATAGGGCAATGTAAGCTTCCATGCTACTTTCTCCATCCATCTCACCCTCTCCTTCCTCCCCTAACCAGATGGAAGACTATTGAGATGAGTGTAACATCTGTTTTAACATTTATTGAGCTTTCTTAGTTTTTTTTTTTTCTTTTAATTTGGCTGCACCATGTGACTTGCAGGATCTTAGTTCCTCCATCGGGCATTGAACTCTCCACACAGCAGTGAAAACTGGCAATTCTAACCACTGGACCGCCAGGGAATCCCCTAGATCTTTCTTCAAATAAAATACCACAGGTAGAATTCTACTGTAGCCACCTCCTCAGACTTTCCTCCTCTCCCTTCCACAGGTCAGCGTATCTTGGATTTGGCGTGACTCCTTCCATCCTTGTCTTTATGCATTTATCATATATACCTAGTGTCGAGGGGGGAAAGAATCCGCCTGACAATGCAGACCCAGCAGAGGAAATAATCACCATCAACAACAAATCGTCAGGGGTGCTGACAATTCATTCACCTTAAAGGAATCACTGAACCTCCAGGCGGAAAAAGATCTTAAGGTTCATCCAGTCCAACCCCCTACGTGTTGCTTGGACTGCCTGCTAAGCCTGGAAAAGGAAACATGCTGCTCACTCTCCTTGAAAGAAACGGTACCACCGCAGCCAGAGAACTGGCTCTGCTCAGAGCAGGTCAAGCCAAGGAGAGCCAAACCTGAACTTCATCCCAAGTCGGACACGGCCCCTGCATTCCAGTGAGGTACCCCGAGAGACTTAAACTAAAACCGATTTTTGTCTCTGGCATTATTTATTTATTATTCCTCCCTTGTATCCTGTCTGTCTAGTTTTGCGTCTAGAGGTCCTGAGTCCAGGGCCACTCCTGAGCCTGGGCCTGGGCTGCAGCACACAGCAAGTGCTGGACAAGGACAGGAACCCTCAGGTAGGAAGAACTCAATCAGTAATACTTTTCCCAAGTGGCCTCTGACCAGAGGAGATAATTAAGGAAGATGGTGTATTCGGGGGCGAAGGGCAAAGCTGGCCATGAATTAAATGTGGAGAACAGAGAATGTGAATAAATAGCTGCTCCTTTGCTGGTGGAACAATGAACTTCAGTTCACAGAGGGCTTGGTTCTGGAGCCAATTTTTTTTTATTTGGCCACACGGGTCTTAGTTGTGGTATGCAAACTCTTAATTGCGTCATGTGGGACCTAGTTTCCTGACCAGGGATTGAACCCAAGCCCCCTGCATTGAGAGCACGGAGTCTTAGCCACTGGACCACCATGGAGCCAATTTTTATTTAAACAGTTCTGACTGGACCACCATGGAGCCAATTTTTATTTAAACAGTTCTGACAGCAAGAAATAGACAGTAAGCCTGAAACTTGTGTTCTCACAGACACATCCTCTCTACCTGTCTTCTCTGCTTCTTCCCCTCCTCACCTCTCCGTTTCCTCCTCCCCCACCAAATACTAGGGGGGATCAGACATCTAACACTAATTGTTCATTACAATATGATCCCTCAAAGACGGTCTTAGCTGAGGGGGCGGGGCGGAGAACCAATTATATATAATTCAGAAAAAATGGGAAGAAATTCACCTTTTGTTTATTATGTTGCAGAATCAACCCCTGAAGGACAGGAAGCTAGAAATGGCTGGGTTAGGATCTCTGGCTAAAAGGCAAGAGCAGTTTTCTTCAATAGAAGTGGGAATGGAAGGGTCGAGGGAGGAGCTGCACAATGAATCTGGAGGGGCTGGCTCTCTGGGTCTCAGGATTTGAGGGAGGTGGGGAGTAGTCTATGCATTTTTGGAAATTGTGTGCAAAACCTCACTCATTTTAATGAGTGAAGGCAGGAAGACAGAGATGTGAAAACGTAACTGAAGAAAATAAACTGGCTTTCTCCCCCGTCACCCCTAGTTATCGCCCCTGTATCAAGAGACAAAGGGAAAACCTAATTAACTTTGTAACTTTTGCTACTCTCTGGGTGCAAACGATAAAATCTTCATTTTATATAGCACCAGATTAATCACTTTTGTGCTGAGGAAAAGGGGGATTCGCCAGGGATAACTCCACAGCACAGTGGGATTTGGGGGAATGTGGGTACATTTGGGGAAGCGCAAAGCCAGAATTTCAGAAAGCAAGATGGTGTTAGTTGTAGTTCAGTGGAGGGTACCCTGCTGGACCCACCACTCAGAGCCATGCACGGGGATACTGCAGAAAGCAGGTCTCGGGGGGAGCCCCAGGCTTGATTAGGGGAGGGGAGACCCTCCATTGAGCTTTCAGGGGACTTGCTAACTATGGCCCACTCCAAGGAGCTCCTTTCCTTTAGAAATAACCAATTCAGTGACCTAAGTGGGAAGTAAATCAAAAAAGGGCAGGTCTATATAAACACACCATTGATTCACTTTGCTGTACAGCAGACACTAACACAACATTGTAAAGCAACTGTACTCCAATAAAAGTTAAAAAAAAAGTCACTCCTTCTGAAGTCAAACACCATGACTCAAATGTCGTGTGATTTTTTTTCTTACCCAAAAAACTACCATAAAATCTTTTACTGAAGATTGTAAAAGACCCCTGAAGAAAACAATTGATGATTATTTGTAAGGACAGTAGCATTAATAAATTAATGGACTAATAATGCACTCCCTATAGTTCCACTTTTTCCTTCAAATTCTGTTCTCCCACAGCACTTGTCACCATATTACCCAGTTTGGGAATATGATAAAAGCTATTATCCTAGCTGGGAAGCTGACAGAAGCTAGGAACTCTCTTTCCAGAAATGCACAAGTAGATAGAATTTTCCACATCATTTCAGAAGGTTCACAGATCCTTGCTCCTCAAAAAAAAAATCCCTGAGACCTTGACTTCACACTTGGCATTACAGCATTTCTCTGTCACTGATTGGGATCTTGACCTGTTCACAGTGTTCTACTGAGCACAGGGCCACAAAGCAGCAGCTGCTCGAAAGTAAGGCTTATTGTTGACCTGACTTTTTAGGCAAGAATGGTGAAATGAGAGAAATGATATTTAAAAATAAGAAGAAAGCATGTTTATGTCATGCAAGAAAAAAAAGATTGGCCTTTAAGCTGTTTCCCTGTTTTGAGGGGATTTGGATCACTGGAAACGTTCACAGTATAAAAAAAGAGCCAGTTTCTCTTACACAGACAGGAATCTGGGGCCTTGCTGTGTAGTCTCAAGTTGTTGTTCAGTTGCTACTTTGGAGAAGGAAATGGCAACCCACTCCAGTGTTCTTGCCTGGAGAATCCCAGGGACGGGGGAGCCTGGTGGGCTGCTGTCTATGGGGTCGCACAGAGTCGGACACGACTGAAGCCACTGAGCAGCAGCAGCAGCAGCAACAGTTCAGTTGCTAAGTCGTGCCCAACACTTTTCTACTATGTGGACTGTAGCATGCCAGGCTTCCCTGTCCTTCACTATCTCCTGGAGCTTGTTCAAATTCATGTCCATTGAGTCAGTGATGCAATCTAACCATCTTATCCTCTCTGCCCCCTTCTCCTGCACTCAATCTTTCCCAGCATCAGAGTCTTTTCTGATGAGTTTGTTCTTCACATCAGGTGGCCGAAGTATTGGAACTTCAGCTTTAGCATCATTCCTTCCAATAAATAGTCAGGATTGCTTTCCTTTAGGATTGACTAGTGTGATCTCCTTGCTGTCCAAGGGACTCTCAAGAGTCTTCTCAGCATCACAATTCGAAAGCATCAATTCTTTAGCACTCAGGCTTCTATATGGTCCAGCTCTCATATCTGTACAGGACGACAGGAGTAAGCTTAGAGAGGGGCCTAAGGGGAGCAGAGTTGTTGTTGTTTAGTCGCTAAGTTGTGTCTGACTCTTTGTAACCCTGTAGACTCTAGCCCACCAGGCTCCTTCTGTCTATGGAATTTCCCAGGCAAGAATACTGGAATGGGTTGGCCTTTCCTTCTCCAGTGTATCTTCACAATCCAGGGACTGAACCCGAGTCTCCTGCATTGACAGGTGGATTCCTTACCACTGAGCCACCAGGGAAGCCCCAGGGGAAGTAGGGAGGGGCCCCAAAATATCAGGATGCAGCCTAAAATCTGCCTTAGGAATCATGCTCCTTTTTAGAATCCACCCCCCTAGGATGCTGGGTGTAGAGGGGCCAACAATGAGTGGTTCCAGGCACAGACTCCTAAATTGCTTTCCCACTTGGGCTGCCAAGACTCTATCTATCCTTTCTAGGCTCTGAACCTATTACCTCTGGTACTCTTGCCTCTGGATTTGAATTTCTGCCCTCCTCAACCCCCCATAGCAGCCTGCCTTCAGTAGGACTGTCATACTTGCCCTCGGGCCCTAAGCCCTGCTCGCAGAGAAGTCTAGGGCTGCAAAGACAGGTCTGCAGGCAGTGAAGGGCCTGGAAAGAAATCTCCTGTCATCTGCTGGGGAAGCAAATGACAGTTGAGTGCAGCAGTCCCCAACATTTTTGGCACCAAGGAATGGTTTTGTTAATGACAGTTTTTCCACGGATTGTGGGTGGGTGAAGGGGGATGGTTTCAGGATGACCCAAATGCATTACATTTATTGTAGACTCTATTTCTATTATTATTACATCAACTGCACCTCAGATCATCAGGCATTAGATCCCGGAGGTTGGGGACCCCTGGGAATCTTAAGTCCTGACCTGGATTGAGAGGGAAGAAGAGGGGAGAATGAGGAGTCCTTCCTAAAAAACCTGAGTGTACATAGCTCCTGTCAAGAGTGGAGGATAAGGGATAATATGTCAGGCCCCTCTGTGGCCTCAACCATGGTCTGGCCAACTGCCAGCCTTTCAGTCAGGCCTCTTTGTGTGTGCGGATAACTCAGATGTATAATGCCCAACTTGGGGGAGGGGCAGCTGCAGGAGAGTAAACCCATCCTGCTATTTCAGGAGGAGCATAGAAGTGGGCTCTGTTTCTCAGCCACTCACTCAGTGAATGCCTGCCTCTTTGAGTGTGGACTTGGGAGACAGACCCCCAGGTTCTAATCCAAGTCCTCTACTTTTCGCCATTGTAACTTTGGACAAGTTGCTTACCTTCTCTGTGTCTCAATTTCCTCAAGTATAACATAGGGATGATAACAGTACTGAGAAATGGAACGTGTCCTTTCACATCAATAAACAAAGGATGTCTCAGTCATCGGCAGCTGCAGCCCTCCGGTGTAAGCTGGCGAGCCCTGAAGAAACTCTGGAAAGAAAGAACACCTGCTGTCTAGTTTAGCCATGAGTCTGCAGCCACTCGCTACGGTGAGCCCTGAGGAAACTCAGGATGCGAAAAAACAGGATACTGGCCCCAGACAGCTGAGGTGCATGCAGAAGGAATGATTAAGTCCACACTCTTGTATCTTCCCATACATAGAAAAGCACTAAACTCCTTAACATGGGATGTCTGGTTTTCCTTTAATTAACAATAATCTTTTGACATTCAGAGTACTTGCCCTTTGTTGCAAAGCTTCTATATAACCTGGCTGTCCCCCACCCCCTCACCTCTTGGAGCAGTTATCTCAGGGTTATTTGAGTTGCTGCCTCCAGGGCTTGAAGTCCTAAATATTCCTACCCAAGAAAACATAACTCCCAACTTTTAGGTTGTGAATATTTTTTAAGTTGACAGGATCCTGGTGTTACATTGGTCCATCCAAATAATCCAGGAAAATCTCACCACCACCACCCCCCAAAAATCTTTAATTTAATCACCTCTGCAAAATCCCTTTTGCCAACCAAGATACGCTGCCTACCATAGGTAGGGTTCCCCCATGCATTGCCAGAGAACTCTTCAGAGAGAGAAGACTCTCAGAGAAGTCTTACAGGTTTAGTTCTTATTTGCCAGAAGAGGGGGATGTGGTGGTACAACAAAGAACTAGCACCTGATGAGATGCTATGTGGAGAAAGAAAAACTGAGCCTGGAGCCCTGCAAGTACGTGGCACGGTTGTATGGCTGAAGAATAAAAAGGGGATACCTTCTGGACATTATATTAGAGAGGACATTAGAAGCTGGGTTGTGAAGATTTTTTTTTTTTAAACCATATTGAGTCTGAAATTTATCGGGAATGCATTTACTTGACCGATCCCATTACTTTAGACTGTGCTATAGTGTCTTTAAAACTTTAGGGACTTCCCTGGTTGCCCAATGGTTAGGAATCCACCTGCCAGTTCAGGGGACACAGGTTAGATCCCTGGCCTGGGAAGATTCCACATGCTGCAAGGCAACTAAGGCCGGGCGCCACAACTACTGAGCCCAGGTTCTAGCATCCACAGGCTGCAACCGCTGGAGCCCACTCACCTTAGAGCCCATGCTCCGCAACAAGAGAAGCCACCCCAATGAGAAGCCGGTACCACAACTAGAGAGGAGCCCCCGCTCGCCACAACTAAATTCCATGTGCAGCAATGAAGACCCAGCGCAGCCAAAAATAAACAAATCAGAAAAACTGTCTCTGACACACTTTTTATCCTAAAGAATAATCCTTATAAATCACAGGTTTTATCTGTTGTAACTTTCCAGTGTATGTCAAGATGTGTATATAAGATGTTCCTCCCCGTATCCTTAAAATCATCCACACACACCCATGAAAGAATGCCATACTCTGAGAAATGGAGCCAGAGGCACGGAAACCACCTAAAGGTTGGGAGCAGGGAAAGAACACGATCAGGTTTGCCTTGGATCAATACCATTCCCACGGCATTAATCGCTTTGAACTGAATGGAAATCAGTGAAAATGCCATACGTGAGACCTCTACAACAGTTGAGGGGAGAGACGAGAAATGAACAGAGAGACAGGGACTGTGGGAGGGGAGTGGAGGGTTTGGATATGAACAATATGAAGGTGGTAGAGCTGATGGATAACAGCACATGCAGAATGCCAGGGTTCTGGCCCGTGCAGTTCAGCAGATAATCATCTGTCCGCCAAGATGGCAAATAGAGGGGGAGTTGGTGGGGCGGGGAGGAGTGGGCAGGGTTGGAAGAGAAATAATTGCTTTGGTCTGGAACATGGTCAAAGTGTTTGTGGAACACTCGTGTAAGTACGGAAATGCCTGTGTCTGGGGCTCTGGACTGGGGCATTATCCAGAGCTGAGCAGTCCAGGAGAAACAGGCTGTGAGCCATCTGTGTCACTTTAAATGGTCAGATGACCACATTAAAAAAAAAAGAGGAAATGAATAATATATTTTATATAACCAAACATATCCATATCCCTAATATCCTATTTCACGGACTTCCCTGGTGGTCCAGTAGTTGAAAGTGCGCCTTCCAAAGGAGGGGACTTGGGTTCGAGCCCTGGTCAGGGAACTGGGATGCCACATTGCAGCAGATGGGGCAACTAAGCCTGAGCATCACAACCAGATAGTGCCTCAACTAAGATCCGACACAGTCAAAATAAATCAATTGAAAGAAAAATCAGTTGTCCATTTATGTGTGGGTTTATTTCTGGACTCCATTTGGCTTCAAAAGAATATTCTATTTCAAGATGAATCAGTATAAAAATCATTGAGCTATTTTACATTTTTTGTTTGTTTTAAGTCTTCAAAATCCAGTGCATTTTCCACAGAGAGCACATTACATGTGGGACATTCCAAGCTCTCAAAAGGGACTATGAAGAGTAGTTATAGTATTTATTGGACAGCACGGCTCTAGAAGCACTTGCTGAAGGCAGGCCAGGGTGATCAAGCGCCTGGGTGATGGTGGAGGACAAGGACCCTGTTCAGACATTGAGGGTGATCAGATTTGCTGCTGCTGCTGCTAAGTCGCTTCAGTCGTTGTCCGACTCTGTGCGACCCCATAGACGGCAGCCCAACAGGCTCCCCCGTCCCTGGGATTCTCCAGGCAAGAATACTGGAGTGGGTTGCCATTTCCCTCTCCAATGCATGAAAGTGAAAAGTGAAAGTGAAGTCGCTCAGTCGTGTCCAACTCTTAGCGACCCCGTGGACTGCAGCCTACCAGGCTCTTCCATCCATGGGATTCTCCAGGCAAGAGTACTGGAGTGGGGTGCCATTGCCTTCTCCGTCAGATTTGCTAGGACTGGATTTTACAAGGAAGTGCATGGATGGGTCTAGGAGGAGGTTCAGGAGACCCACTACAGGTTCGGCCAAGCAAAGAATCTTTGTCACAATTCCACCCATTACACCTGATAGATATCATCTTTGGGGTGGGGCTGGTAAATTCGTAGTTGTAACAAGCCTCCAGCAGGTAACATGACCCAGGAGAACCATCTGTTCAGTAGGAGCTGGTAGGACCTGAGACCACAGGGGGATGGTTCTCAACAGGATGTGACTCTGATGAACCCCCTGGGGAAGACTCATAGAAAGCTGATGGGGGGGAAGCACAGAGAGAGGCTTGTGTTTAGGGCAAAGAAGGGAGGGATGAGAGATCTGGTGGATTACCTGACCCCGAGACATCAAGGCATCGTGGCTTAAATAAGAGTCCACAAACTCTGCTTGGCAGAATTTGACTCAAGGTGTGCTGGAGCTGCCGAAGGGCTCCAACCCCAGGGGCTGGGGAGGAAGGAGCGGTTTCTGAGAACGCTTGCCTCCCACACAAAGCAGGGATCAGCCTCAGCCTCGCCCAGCCATTCAGGTCTGAAGCTCTGCCAGGCTCTGTCCAAGGTCTCTTTCATTTTTATTCCCCCTCTCCTCTCATTCCTGGTTAATCTCAACCCTTTCCGGGGCTTCAAACCCCATTTACATGCTGATGGTTCCCACATTTGCATCTCAAACTCAGAGTCCACCCCCACCCCAAGCGGCAGACCTCATTTTACCAATTGCCTTCTGCCTAGAATATCAGTTGAGCACCTATAATTTAACATTTCCAAACCTGAACTCACCTCAAACTTGTTTGCATGCTAATAGTTTCGTTTCAACTAGTAGCCTCACTATTTACTCTGTTCCCCTCAAACCAGAAATCTGGGGGTCATCTTACACTTCTTCTGATAACACACTAAATCATCTGAAATTCTTTCCCAGGTCCGAATTCCTGCAGCTTTGGGTCAGGTGCCCTCGACTCTACGACTGACTTGCATAATTCCCTCTTCACCGTAGATGTGGCCCTGTCTTCCCTTCTGGCAGAGAGAGGATGTCCTCCCAAATGTGGTACAGCCTTCTTCTACAAGCTAAGCTTGTAAAAACCAAATCTGCCAAACTCTGCTGACTACGGCAGAAACACCAAACTCAGCATGAGACATGAATCTTCAGAGAGGGTCCTACTCACCTCTCTTGAGTAAGCCACCTTACCCTTAATCTCCCAAGATCTTTTTTTTTCAGTTGTGACTTTTTTTTTTTTGCTAAAAAGTAAACACACAATACCAAAAGGCCTCGGACAACTCACAAAATCGATTTTAAAAGGGCGGAGATAAGAGGAATTAAGCGACATTCATCCCCCTTTCCAGATTCTGGACATCTGGAGTGCTGCCTGGGGAGTGCCTGCACGTGGGTTACCCCAGGCGATTCAGAGGCAAATCTAGGTTTGTCAACCAGTAGGTTATGTCACTCTGACAAAACTCCAACACATCACATTAAAGAATCTAGGCTACTGTGTTCTTTCCTAACTTCCCGAAACGCTACGGAGAAAAGACCGCGAGGAGCCTGCAACAGCCCAGTCTCCTAGACTGCACCCAGATCAAAACCCTGGGGAACTGCCAAGCAGAAATTTTAAGAATGAAATAGGCATCTGCGTAGCCTACAAACCTGACAACAGAACCTACAGCAGTTAAAAAAACTGGTTAAAAAAACAAAAAACACTCCTGCTCCGAAATATATTTGGAAAATGCTGAACCACTCTAGAAAAGATTGGTCAGTTTCCAACTTCTCGGTTTCAAGGGAAGCACGAAAAGGCGTCGTAGGAAAGCATTTTACTTTATTGGCTTCAGCAACGTATTAGAAAGTTGAAAATCTGAAAAAAGTAATCTCAGAAGGTGAATCTCTCCCTTGGGTGTTCATTCAAACACATGCGGTACTAGGCTGCCATGTTGACTTGGACCTGTGGAGAGCAAACAATGTAACTGAGGAACCTTAATCTCTGACTTCCTACCAAACGCATGAAACGTTCAAGAAACTTCGCAGGACGTGTGCGTGTTCACCAAGGCTCGTGTGATCTCCCGAGCCAGGCTGAACAATAGAAGGGAGAGTCGTTATTAATCAAACGCGCCGTCTGTGTTTCTAAGTCTTTCGTCGCGGCAGAGGGGGCATTCCCTCTGCTCTCACCCGACTTTCAAATTGTCTCCGTGCTCATTGTCTGCCGGTAGGAACGACGGCAGCGCTCGGGGAGCAGGTACAGCGTCCCGCAGAACGCAGCACGGTTGAACCCCGCCAGGTTTTGGGAAACATTCCCGGCCCTTCCAGCGGGTCAAGGAAAAGGAGGTGGCCCGGGCGCCAAAGGCTGCTGCCAATGCAACTCGCAACTTTTGAAATCAATCCTTTTTGCATCGTGCAACGGATGCCACCGCTCCTCGGGCTTGCAACCCCCCACCCCTCCCCCGAGACCAATCATTGCCGCGCTCGGGCCTGCACATCGCCCCCGCCCCCTTTCCCGGGCCGCACGCAGCCACCGAGCCGCTCCGGCCGCGGCCCGCCGCCTCTTAAAGGGAGGGAGCCGGCCCTTAAAGGCCCCTCGCGCGCGGCGCACGGCGGAGCGCGGCGGCCCTGGTTCCCGGCAGGGGCCCGCCGAGGCAGGCCGAGCCCCCGCGGCGCCCAGGCGCGGGCCGGGGCCCTCCCGCCCTCCGCGCCGCCGCCGGGAGAGGCCTTTTTATTCAGGCGACGCTTAAGGGAGCCCGGCCGCGCCCGGTGCATTGTGGGAGCGGCGGAGTCCCGTTCGCGGGAGGAGGCGGAGGGCGCAAAGCGAACCGGTAAGCGCCTGGCTCGGGGAGGGGGGGCGAGACACCAGGCTTAAAGGGGAATATTCGTCCGCAGGCCCAGGGCGGCCGTGCGGATCCCCCCGCGGGCCGCCCGGGCGCGCCGGGAGCCGTGCACGACCGGCGCTCTGCAGCGCTGCCTGGAGAGGGGCCGAGCCAGGGCTTGGTGGGGCCGCTTTAAAAAAGAAGCACCGCCCGCGCCGCCGCCGCCGCCGCCGCCGCGGCCGCCGCGCGGGGCCGGGGAAGGAGGGAGGGAGGAGAGGGCGGGGGAGGAGTGGAGGGGGAGGGCGGCGGCGGCGACGCAGGGGTTAATTTTTTCGCCCGCCGACATTTTTTGTGCGGCGGCGGCCCGCGCGCGCGGCGAGAGAGCCCAGCCCGGTCCCCGGGGCGCGGCGCCTTCAGGCCCTCCCCGCCTCCCCCCCGCCCGCGCGCGCCCTCTCTTCGGCCCCGCGGGCGCCTCCTGACGCCTGGCGCCCCGGCCTGGCCGGCCCGCGAACCCGAAGACCCATCGCGGCTAGTGGGGCCGTGCGGGCCTCGCGCCCTCCCCGCGGCCTGGGCCGCGCGGTTCCCGCTGCCGCCGGGACAGAGAGCGGGCGGGCGGGCATGGCCCCGTCGGCTGCCCCGCTCCGCCTCCTCCTGGCCGCGCCGCACAAAGAATCCGGGCCCGGGTGGCCTTTAAAGGCGGCAGCCAGGGATTTAAGGTGTCCCCGAGCGCTGCCCTCCGCCGCCCCGACGTGTGCTTCCCGCTGGGCACGCGCCCCTTGCGCCCAAGTCGCCGCGTCCTCCCCGTTGTTTGTTTCCTGGGCTTGGGAACCTTGGGGGAGGTAGGTACCGGGCCGGGGCTGCCCTCTTAACTGCCCCCACTCACCGCGCTCCCCCGGCTCTGCGGCCAGCTTGGCGCCCTCGTTTGAAAAAATTAAAACGTGGCTGGGAAAAAAAGGGTTAACCGTTGCTTTAAATATTCATGTCATTGTTTTAAAGGTGTAAACAGGCGGCTTTGGGGTTCTAGTGGACTGCATATTATGCAACCCACCCCCCGCCCCGCCATTAATTTCACCTTTCTTCAGGGCCCCCCCCCCATCTCCAAAAAAAGCAAGATTTTTTTTTTTTTGGATTGAGATTTGTGTGATCTACGTCCCTCATTCTATTTGGAAATTTGAAACTCCTGAGTGCCTTCTGGGCTTAAGGTGTTTTAAACTTTTTGCCGTTAAAAATCTTGGAAGATTTAAAAGGAAGCTAGTCTCCTGAGTTCCAGATTCCCCTCCCCGCCTTTATTTTTGGATAGGGATTGGAGGTAGGAAAATAACTGGATGCCTCGTGAGTTGGATTTTTTTCTGACCCTGGTAGGAGTGAGGCGGTGTTAAGTGTGAGGCATTTGGTGAGGAAAGGACTGTTGTTTTTGTTGCAAACCCTTCCAAGTCAAAGTGCTGTTGGACTTTCCCAGCTGTAAAATGGCTTCAGAATTCCCATGTCTGTAACTTGATTAGCCTCGCGCCCTCCTTTTGCACAGGTGTTTTCTTGGACTGTCGGAAGGTTCACTGCTTTACAGTTGTAGGTTTCAAACCAAAATCATTGCTCACCCCAAACATGGTTTTGTAAAGACAGTTTGGATGACTGCCTGAACTCAGGCTTTGTGAGATTTATTTTAAATGAGTGATGTGCTTCCCAAGGGATCGAAAACTCTATAAATGGGAATTATGTTCTTAAACATGAATTTTATAGGGGAAACTGACCTTAAAACTTGGGGTGTCTGTTATTCTGTGCCCAATAAAGCATCAGTCTGGAAGTTTATAAACCCCGGGAGCGCAGGAAAGGTTTTCATTTAGCCCCAAGGCTTCAAACTTAGAAAGATTTGTTCCAGAAACTTCCAGTGGTAACCCAAACTATAAATGCTAGTGATTTAGTACAGTTTATCACTATAGATCTGCAATGAAACAGTAAGGAGTAGTAGTATACTTTGTCAATGATGTGTGTTTACTAGTTAGTTGGGCAGCATTTGCTTTCTAGGAAATAGCACTGAATTAAAACATCAGAGAACTAACTTTCCACTGCTCTGTTGTAGAAAATGAACCTTGCTGTGTTAAAACAGCCATTCCAGGTTTCAAATTGTGTTCTTTAGACAGGCTTCCTATAGTTTTGGATCATTTTGTGTACTTCTGACTTGGAATCAAAATCTATTTTTCTAAAATCGAATTTAGCATCATAAAGAATTTCATCAAATCCATATCCATCAACTTCCATTTCACCAAAAATGCCTGTTAGGTATTTTATTTTTCTTTTAGATAGCAAAAGGTCTTCCTGAAAAGTCACGTTAGCCAGGGCATCTCATTTCTAAACCATAGTACTTCCTGGTTGATAGGTGAAGTGACTCGTTTTCCTGTAATGCCATCAGCTAGAAGAACGTTTGGGACTTTTTGCTCAAGATGGCACTGTGTCCTGTAAGCCAGCTGGCCCATAGTTCTGTCTTCTTGGTGCCCCTCGCAGCCACAATTATAACAACACAGATGCAGAACATGTCTCTAATGGTACAGTCACTTTTTAAGACTTACCTGGCTTGTACATCACTGTGTCAAACCATTCTGGTCCCAGATGGCTGTTTTCCTATCGTCTTGGTGATTTCAGCCCATTCCATGTTTACTTTTCACTGTCATATATTCACTTGATTCTTGCCAAGTACTGGTGAGAACTCAATGGTGTCTTTGTGTTTTGGTGCTACCCAGGTGGATCTATAAAGAAACCAGCTGCGTAGGAGAAGGAGGGGAGGAGCCCGGCCGTGAGGTGTGTGGGCCCAAGAACCATGTCTGCACGGGAGTCCTTTAACCCGGAAAGTTATGAATTGGACAAGAGTTTCCGGTTAACCAGATTCACTGAACTGAAGGGCACTGGCTGCAAAGTGCCCCAAGATGTCCTGCAGAAATTGCTGGAGTCCTTACAGGAGAACCACTTCCAAGAAGATGAGCAGTTTCTTGGAGCAGTTATGCCAAGACTTGGTATGTGAACCACTGTTTTCTTTCATATTTCCCGAGTAGAGCATCTTGGATGCATTATTAGTGAGTCAAAAACCGGAGTTCTCTTTTCCCATGTTGCCTTTAAAAAAAAAAAAAAATTCTGCAAGAAGGATTCAGAGCAAAGCAGTGGTAACTTACCTTATAACTTATTTGGAGGAACTACGTGAAAAGCATCAAGAAATGTGCTCTAACCATTTTTAAACTTTAAAGTATATGAGACAACTGTTAACAGTAAAGGTATTTTTTATTCAATCAGATTAGAAAAGATAGTGGTTCTGCATCCTTGTACAGGACTGGGAGAACAGTGACTGGGTTGGGAGGAACTCAGGGCTCCTCTGCAATAGGCATCACTAGAAAAGTTCCCATGGGAGGAAGGAGAAGAAAAGTGCTCCAGACATAGAAGGCGGGAGCACTGAACTGGGTCTGTACTTGACCCCAGCTTGACATCTGGACTTGAGAGCTGTGTTTCCTTGATCCAGTTCCGGATGTACTTAGTGATTTACCCTTCCCCAAACATTGAGCTCAGAAAGAAAGTCTCAGCTGCAGGGATGTCTGTTAGCTTCTGTGTGTGCTTTGTTCAGTATGTGATGCAAGACTTGTGATCACTTTGCCTTTTGAGTGTTAGTTGTATATTTTAGGAGCTTGTGGATGTTTTGTAATTACAGTGTGTGACTTGGTTAGATTTCCTGCATAAGGTTTTAATTGCCTTTCTTTTTGCCTATATATGATCACACTCGATCTCATAACATTGGTTTTGAACCCAGGGTACTCCTTTCTTTCCTGATTGTATAAAGCAGAATTGCTTTGGGTGGGAGAGAGGAAAACTCACTTCCTGCACTCTCAGGGCCTGTAAGGGCTCCTAGGAGCTCAATTAGAAAACTTCTCTTGGGAATTCCCTGGGGATCCTTGGCTAAGACTTTGAGCTTCCAATGCAAGGAGTCCGTGTTCAGTCCCTGGTCAGGGAACTAGATCCCATATGCCACAACTAAGACCCGGTGTAGCCAAATAAATTATAGAAAAAGAAAACCGTCTTCATCTATCTAAAGTCTCAGTGTGGAAAAATAACATGTGAATGAGGTGGAGTGGATGTCAGCTTACTTGTCAAGGAATGAGAATATACTGAGAAAATCGTTAGATAACTTTGGGCACCAACAAATGCAGTAAAAACCTCATGGATGGGACTTCTCTGATGGTCCAGTGGTTAAGAATCCCCCTTGCAATGCAGGAGACAAAGGTTCGGTCCCTGGTGGGTGAACTAAGATTCCACATGCCTCGGATCAGCTAAGCCTGCAGCCTACAGTTACTGAGCTGGTGCACTCTCGAGCCCGTGTGCCACAGGTACTGAAGCCCATGAGCTCTGGAGTCCATGCACCGCAGCTAGAGAGTCTGTGCACTGCAGCAAAAGATCCTGCGTGATGCAGTGAAGATTCTGAGTGCCGCAGTTAAGACCCAACACAACCAAGTAAATAATTAAATTAAAAACAACAGCAGCAACTTTATGGATAAAGCAGTAATTCCCTTCTGTAACTGCCCTCGTTGACTTATTGAGCGCTCAGGCAGTTGGTCCTTCCAGCAGCCCTGTGGTGCTCAGGAAAGCTGGGTAGCCTGTTTCCTGTCATTTGGTGGGGGTCAGAACTTGAAATCCACATTTTTCCATTCCTCTGCTCACCATACTGCTTGTCATCTGATTTTTCAGTCCAGACATGTTTGTGGGGAAAGAAGCTGCATCAGCTGTAACTCAGCAATGACAGCAAGGGAACAGGCCAGGAGAAAGAGATAATAAGTGTTACTCTGTACACTCTTGTTAACCCTCCTGAGCCTCAGTTTCCCCATCTGTAATATGGGCTAATAATACCTGTAGTTTGCAACTGAGTACCAGAAATTATCTGTGTATGTATGTGTACCATATCTGCACCCACATACATAATACATACATGTTTTTATGTATAAGGTATGTATGTATACACATAAGTCTGTTGATGTGTTTTTAAATTTTTTCTAAAAGTGTCGTATTTTCGGCATTCTAAGGATAAGCCATAACAGTTGTTAAAGATACATGTTTATTGTATCTGACGAACTGTTATGATAAGTATGTCTTGGAAGTTGGTACATGTGGCACTTCCATGGTGGTCCAATGGCTAAGACTCTGCCCAGGTTTGATCCCTGCTCCGGGAGAAGGCAATGGCACCCCACTCCAGTACTCTTGCCTGGAAAATCCCATGGACAGAGGAGCCTGGCAGGCTGCAGTCCATGGGGTCGCTAAGAGTCGGACACGACTGAGCGACTTCACTTTCACTTTTCACTTTCATGCATTGGAGAAGGAAATGGCAACCCACTCCAGGGTTCTTGCCTGGAGAATCTCAGGGATGGGGGAACCTGGTGGGCTGCCGTCTATGGGGTCGCACAGAGTCGGACACGACTGAAGTGACTTAGCAGCAGCATCAGGGAACTAGATCCCATGTATGGCAACTAAGACCCAGCTCAGCCAAATAAATAATTTTTTCAAAATTCTTAAAAAAAAAAAACCACTTGGTACATCTGTTGCTGATGCATAAGCTTTGTCACATGTTGACAGCTGCTGGCTAAGGAGGGAGTTTGATGATTTAGGTTTTTTTTTTAATTTATTTTTAATTTTTTGCTGGATGGCTTCAGTCTTGCTGAAACCTTCTAGAATTCCCCTTCAGCCACTGATTAAGCACACCCTACTCTGTATTTGAGGCTTCCTCCACTCTGGCATCTTCCTTTATTTCCACCTACGCTGTGCCTCTGTCCTCTCTCATACTTGATACACTCGTTTTCAAATCCCATGGCCTAACCTGGGCTCACCCTCTCTGTCTTCTATTCTTGAAATTTGATAGGGGATTTGTAAACCACTCACTACAGACTAGTGCTGTCCCAAAGAAAAATGAGATGAGCCCGCTGTGTCATTTAGATTTTTCTACTACAGGTAGTTCCATTAAAAAAACAAAAAAAGAATCAGGGACTTCCCTGGTGGTCCAGTAGCTAAAACTTCTTGATCCTAATGCAGGTGGCCTGGGTTTGATCCCTGATTGAGGAATTAGATCCCACATGCCACAACTAAGCATTCACATTCTGCAACAGAAGATCCTGATGCTAAAGTTAAGACCACCCAGCACAGTCATATAAGTAAATAAATAGTTTTAAAAAATAGTTCAGTTCAGTCGCTCAGGCATGTCCGATTCTTTGCGACCCCATGAATCACAGCACTCCAGGCCTCCCTGTCCATCACCAACTCCCGGAGTTCACTCAAGCTCATGTCCATCGAGTTGGTGATGCCATTCAGCCATCTCATCCTCTGTCGTCCCCTTCTCCTCCTACCCCCAATCCCTCCCAGCATCAGAGTCTTTTCCATTGAGTCAGCTCTTTGAATCAGGTGGCCAAAGTATTGGAGTTTCAGCTTCAGCATCAGTCCCTCCAATGAATACCTAGGACTGATCTCCTTCAGGATGGACTGGTTGGATCTCCTTGCAGTCCAAGGGACTTTCAAGAGTCTTCTCCAACACCACAGTTCAAAAGCATCAGTTCTTCGACGCTCAGCTTTCTTCATAGTCCAACTCTCACATCCATACATGACCACTGGAAAAACTATAGCCTTGACTAGATGGACCTTTGTTGGTAAAGTAATATCTCTGCTTTTCAATATACTATCTAGGTTGGTCATAACTCCTTCCGAGCAGTAAGCGTCTTTTAATTTCATGGCTGCAGTCACCATCTGCAGTGATTTTGGAACCCCCCAAAATAAAGTCTGACACTATTTCCACTGTTTCCCCATCTATTTCCCATGAAGTGATGGAACCAGATGCTGTGATCTCAGTTTTCTGAATGTTGAGCTTTAAGCCAACTTTTTCACTCTCCACTTTCGCTTTCATCAAGAGGCTTTTGAGTTCCTCTTCACTTTCTGCCATAAGGGTGGTGTCATCTGCATATCTGAGGTTATTGATATTTCTCCTGGCAATCTTGATTCCAGCTTGTGCTTCTTCCAGCCCAGTGTTTCTCATGAGCTACTCTGCACATAAGTTAAATAAGAAGGGTGACAATGTACAGCCTTGACGAACTCCTTTTCCTATTTGGAACCAGTCTGTTGTTCCATGTCCAGTTCAGGTGAATTTAATTCTACTATGTTTTAACTTTATATGTAAAAATGTCATTTGGATGCATAATTAATGTAAAACACTGCTAACGAGATGCTAGCTGAGATTTTTCTCAGGTCCAAGTGTTTAAAACTGAGTGTGTGTTTTACACTTGGCAGCGCGTGTCACTCTGAAATTGCCATATCTTACCATGTGTGGTTGGCAGTTCCCATGTGGACAGCACTAGACCCTCCTAAGCATGCAGTGGTGTCCTCGTGGAGAGAGGATGTGTGGGTGATGGGAGCTTCTTGTCAGCCCCAGGAGTGTGCTCAGGAGTCACGGTCACACTCTCTGATGCTGGATAGAGAGAGAGAGAAATTAACTGCTCTACAAATCAAGATTGAATTCAAGTTGAAGATTCCCATGTTGGGAAATACTTAAAGCTAACTTTCGGCAACTCTTTTTTAGTGTCTCTTTCTATAGACCTGTAGTTTATATGGAAACCTAAAAGGGAACCTTCCCTCTTTTCCAAAGTGAATAGTAATGTATTTGGAATACCCAGTTGTTGGAATGATCAGTTTCAGGAGAATCATGTGAGTTTAATTGTGGTTCTTGCCTTGTTTCCACTTGAGTGCTGCAGAGTATCATTAGTGGGCATTTTTGTGCACATGCATCGAATGAGATGAACTGTTGCACACTTCCTGATCGCTGGTAATGAGTGTTCCATGGTCACAAATTTGTGAGGCTTGCCATTCTGAAAGAAAACCTTCTATTCCCTAACTGGATCTTCCACCAAGAGTTTCTGCTTTGCCATCTAGGGTGGTAATAAAAAAATCAGCCTGCCATCACAGAGTGATGTTTTACTAAACTTGATTTTATTTCTGTATTAGTAATAATGGGTCAGACCTTGACAGACTGCCCCTGGGACTCAGCCTGTCTGCGGGGGCAATTGTGAAAGCTCACAGGTAGTCCTCTCTGTGGGATTTGGGTGTGATTTATTCTTGTTTCATTTGGGATTCTGGGTGAATCTACCTGCCTCCTTTTGTACTTCCTCCTGATTTGTCCTTTGCCCATTGTGTTGCAAAGTCGAAATGCTTCCTAAGGGCTGGGGGGTGTCCCCTTGAGAGATGTGTTGGGAAAGCACGTAGTGTTTGCATTACAAGTGTTGTTTTTTTTTTTTTTTTTAAAGAAATATGACCTACAGTAACTAGTCTTGACTGTTTCTAAACCAATTTCAGGAAAGGGAATAATCTCTAAATAGCCCATCAAGTGTAAGACCCCGTGGGCACCACAGTGCTTATGCGCGTGCTTGATTAATCGATGAATACTTGTTCTAGCTTTGTCCTTTTTGGGTCATTTTTTACTAAAATGTGGAATAGCATTTTACACATTTATATGTGTAAAATATTTTACAGATTTTCTGTTGGAAAAACAGAATGATACCCAAAGATGTACTCTTGGCTAACTATGGAGAAGACAACCCAAGTTCCTTCTGTGCTGTTCTCATCTTTACGTAAATTCTCTGTGGTGCCAATCACATGATAACAGTAAAAGAAAGGAAAATTTCTCTTCAAGGCATCATTAGAGTCTCAAAATTGTACCGTGTTGAAGTTGAGTCTTCACAGCTAACAAATTGTCTTCTCGTTTGCTATCTTAAGCTGGTTTTGTTTTGCATTTATTTCGGTTATACTTCTTGATAGGAAGCACATTGCTTTGTTGGCAGTGAGCAGTGTTCCATAAGAGTCCTGTGCAAAACCCCTCCTGTTAGACACTGAAGGTACAAAATGACCCCACTCTCCTGTTGACTTCTGGATGATGGTGACTCCCGTCTTTGCAGGCATCGGGATGGACACCTGTGTCATTCCTCTGAGGCACGGCGGCCTTTCCTTGGTTCAAACCACAGATTACATTTATCCCATCGTCGATGACCCTTACATGATGGTGAGTTTGACCCTACGTACTTTTACGTCTGGAATTGCTTACTCACTGGGTTTGGAGTGGTAGCTGGGTTTTGTGTGTGTGTGTGTTTTTGTTTTTGTTCTGTGCAGACTGTTGTTACTCCTCCCACCATGACTCTGCCATTGAGGGTCTGACTTGATTGCTCCCTTGCTCACACTTGGTACCGTGCGTGAGGCAGGCAGAGCGGATGTGGGGTGTCCCCTGCTGCTCTCGTACCTATGCACGTCTTTCTGCCAAAGCACCTGTTCAGTGTGTCTATGGAATGATGTGTTTCTAGTTTTCTCCTTTTGTTTCCTTGTCCATGTTTTTCTTTGACATTTGTAAACTCCACTTTCCTGTGTTTCACTATCCTCTGTAATAGGACAGATCCTGCATGTCTGTCCAGATCCTGCATGTCTCTGTCCAGAAATAGAGAGCTTAGCATCTCACCACAATGAACTTAACCATTGATCCTGATTCTGGTCACGCCTCTCGCCATGTCTGTATTCCATAGGGTAACCCGTGGGTCTCCCTGCTGATCACGCTCCACTCAGATACCCCCACCTGCTCATTGTGGGGTTGCTGCCAGCAGCCCCTCCATCTACACAGCTGGACCCTTCCTTGCACCCTGGCAGCTGGGAGGAGCCAATGAAGAGATTGGGAACATCTTATCCATAGAAAGTGCCAAAGGCCCCTCCTGGTGCCAAGGGAAACGAGGCGAGGAGGGAGTGTTCACCACTCAGGTCCCAAGACAAGCACATGGGCTCCCAGAAACCTGTCTCCTGCCCACACAGCCAGCTGTCTCTCCTCTAAAGCAGTGCTCCCATGCATGCCATACCTCTGGTGTCCTATCTGGGGGCCCAGGTGGCTGGAACCAGAATGCATCCTCTCCCAGCATCTCGCGGAAGGACCTGAGAGCCTAGCACAGAGGGAGCAGCACACCTCTGCAGCCTGGCCTGTGGTTGGCACCTCCCAGCATGCCAACCACACTGCCCCTGTTGCCTTGTGAGTGAGTCACAGGAGGTGATCCAGCTCCCTGCCAACCTGCCCAGAAGTTGTAAGACAACATAACGATAAACCAGCAATGAAATGGCCACTGGAAGTGATATAGTAACTTGCAGTTTGATTACTCTTATGTCAAAAGAAAAGTTTGTCATTTTCTCCTTTGCTGTTTAGAGAAAGGCAACTTTAAACATTTTTTTCAATCTCCGTCGGCAGTAGAAAATCTTTTATTTTTTATAAATAATTATTAATATTAATAATTATTAAAATAACTAGAAATTATTTTCTATTTTATTTTCCACCTTTCTATTGAGTACTGTTCAAAGTTCCTCAATAAAACTATATAGTTTACTAGGAATTGCCTCCCTTTTTCTTAGAAAACAATCTGGTTTCAGGGCTAGGTGTTATTCATTTCTTCTATTTTTTTTTTAAACCAAGATGATTTTCCTGTTTCTCTCATACAACTTTGGAAAGGAGTCCAAAAATTTCTCCGAGTACATAAAATCCATCTTCTCTGTAACCAATAAAAGTTGGCCCTTTTTAAGAATCTGTTCAGGATAAGTGACTGTTTCCACATTTTCTTTAAGATGTTTGTTCCCCAGCATTTCCACTCTGGCTCCTCTGCAACCATCTGCACCATGCCCACTTCTCTCCACCATCTCCCTGCTCTGGGTTCTGCACCTAAATAAATGGCAGCTTTCTCCTGATGTTTTAGAATGGTGAAGAACATGGAAATGCTGCGTGCTGCATGGAGGAGAGGTGGTGGCAGGAACGTCTGAGCTTGGTTCTGTGATGGAGGAAAGGCAGCGAGTGTGAAGCACAGCTGCTGAGGCCCACATCCTGGAAAGTCCCCTCCCTGGTGCCTCTGGGCAGCTGAGCTCTCTGTGCCTGCCCTGGAAAGTCCCCTGGGGTCCCCGCTCACGTCTCCCTTCTCTTCCAGGGCAGGATAGCCTGTGCCAACGTCCTCAGTGACCTCTATGCCATGGGGGTCACGGAGTGCGACAACATGCTGATGCTCCTTGGAGTCAGTAATAAAATGACGGACAGGGTGAGTAGGAGCCTTCCAGCCCAGGCTGTGGCACCGAGGCCGTCACCCTTCCCTTTGGTCACTGGCTGGTGACATAGACAGTGGTGGGGTCGGGGTGTCCCACTGCTCACCTGGAGCATCTGTGGCCTCCCTGCCTGACCTGTTCTTTGACTCAGAGGTGAATTCCTGTTTAGATTATTTTTGACAGGTAATTGGTTTCATCCCCACGCCCTGCCATAGTTCGCCCTGCGCATAAGAATTGAGCGTTCAGTGGGCTCTTGTCTGCCCCCACAAGGTGCTCTTGGGCCTCTGCTTGGACACAGCCATCTGGGGCAGACGTGGGGGTGCACGTGAGCTGGTCTTGGGTGGTTGAGGACCGTGTAGAGAGCCCATTCAGATGCAGGCAGCCCTGCACACCCAGCCCATTTCCAGAGTTCACTTCTGTTGTCCAAGCTCCATTCACATTGTAACCTGCAGCCTCTTCAAACTTGTGATAAAAGGGCTACAGAGTGAGCTGTTACTCACTCTGTAACAAAAGTGAGCTCTTTCTGTTACTCCCTTCCCCTTCTGGAAACTCTGGTTTTATGATCTTTTCTGGTTTATGATCTTTTCATAGCTGTAAGTGTATAGACTCTCTTTTCCAGGTCTTCAGCTGAATGATGTGACTTTTAATTTTCCTTTTAAACCCTAGGAAAGGGATAAAGTGATGCCCCTAATTATACAGGGTTTTAAAGATGCAGCAGAGGAGGCAGGAACGTCTGTAACGGGCGGCCAAACAGTGCTAAACCCCTGGATTGTTTTAGGAGGTGTGGCTACGACTGTCTGCCAGCCCAACGAGTTTATCATGTAAGTCGTTTTTTTGTTTCATGTCACCTGGCCTGGTTCGCTCCCCACAATTTCACATAACATAAAATTCAGTTTTTTAAAGTATACAGTGTATTGGTTTTTAGTATTCATAGACTTATATAACCATCACCACTGTCCAATTCCAGAACATTTTCATCTCCTCAAAAAGAAACCTCGTATTCATAGCAGCTACTACTAACTCCCTCCTCCCCCATTCCCTAAAATCCACAAATCTACTTCTGGTCTCATGGATTTGCGTGTTTTGGGCATTTCATATAGATGGAACTGTGCAACAAGTGATGTTTTGTGTCCGGCTTCTTTCACCTAGCATGTTTGCAGGGCTCATCGTGTTGCACGTGTGTTGGTGCTTCATTCCTGTTTATGGCTGAATAACAAACACTCCGTGCTATGGGCAGACCGCAGTGTGTCCACCCATTCATAGGCCACAGGCCTCTGGGCTATTTCCCCCTGTTGCGAGTGATGCTGCTGTGAACGTTCGTGTGCAAGTTTCCTGTGTGGACATAGGTATCAAAAAGACAGTGAACAAGTCTTGGTGAGGATGTGGCGACACCGCAGACCGTGTCCATGGCTGTGGGGAATGTAAAATGGTGCGGCTGGTTTTGTTCCTCGGGTTCAGTAGTCACCACATGACCCAGTAATTCTTAGATATCTGCGCCTGGGAACTGGAATGTATGTCCACACAGAAAGCTTGCACATGAATGTTTATAGCAGCATCACCCGCTTCTTTACTGTTGTTTTTGATAATAGCTGTCTTAGTGGGTGTGAGATGATACCTCAGTGGGTTTTGATTTGCATCTCCCTGATGGCTAATGCTAAGAACATCTTTTCATGTGCCTTCAGGCCATTGCCACGTCTTTGGAGAAGTTTCTCTCTTAACACAAGTTGTCACTTTTCATGTTTGAGAAAACCTTATTAAGAAAAATTAAGAAAATTATTAAAATCTTATTAAGAAAACCACCTTGCCCTGTTCTCTGAAGGAATCAGAAGCTCCATTTGTGGAGTGGGTTTTGTGAGCGGGTGCCGGGTCCACGTGTTTCACAATTCCAGAAGCGTGAAAGGGTGTGCCTGCGGGTTTTTAACCCACCTGGATGATTGTTGTCCACTGTCGGGGGACCAGACGACTGTGTGGACAGTTCCTTGAACCAGGACAAGAAAGACATGAGTGCTAGTCATGAGGGTACTTAGTGAGACAGGAGTTTTGTTCGGGGGCGCAGTCTTTGTGTTTTTAGGGGTGCCTTTTTTTTTTGGTATTTGCCTTCTGTCTTTAAGACAGGGCCCAACCAGGGATCCTGGGTACCAAGGAAACTTACTGGTTATAACTGAATTTGACACACTGATGGTAAAATTACCAAAACAGACCCATAATGGAACAGCCTGAGAAAGCCCACCTGCATCTCTGTTATATAAGTGATTGTAAAAAAGAAAGAACAGTGTTTGTTTCAGAAGTCTTGTTGCCTCAGAACCTTGGTGGGTCTGTGTTGAAAAGTACAGAGCGTGACTGAATCAGGGCCTGATGATGTCTTTGAAGTCTAAGCAGTTTGCCTTTTTGGGAAACTAGTAAGTCATCGTCCTGAGTGTTGAAGTTGTGGCCTCTCCACTTTTCATTTAATGCTTCGTTTTGTTCATCCGTCGCCCCAGCAGTAAGTGGTAAAGCTCTGCTGCCAGTACATGGCAGTAGTTGGCTTAAATATGAGTAAGTGACCGCAAACACACGTGGTTTTACTAGCCTTTGCTTTCTTTTGTTTAACCGATGGTGAGCTTATCTCCTTGGTTAATTTGATGAGAAACTGCCAGTGTTCTCTTCTTCAGGCCAGATAATGCAGTGCCGGGTGACGTGCTTGTCCTGACAAAACCTTTGGGGACGCAAGTGGCCGTGGCTGTGCACCAGTGGCTGGATATTGTAAGTGACCTTCACCTTCTGGTGTCAGCAGTGTGTCTTCTCAAATGAGCTCTTGAGGACTCCCCTGGTGGTCCCGTTGCTAAGACTCCATGCTCCCAGTGTAGGGGGCCCTGGGTTCGATCCCTGGTCAGGGAACCTGATCCCACGTGCCCCAACTAGAGGTGCTGCATGCTGCAACTAAAGATCTCATGTACTGCAACTAAGACCTGGCCAGGCAAGTAAATACATATATATTAAAAAAAAAATTTTTTTTTTTTGATGCACTCTTCTAGTTGAGTACCAGAGAGTATAGTGTCAATCTAGACCTTACAGAAATCCTGGGAGTTGTCCCTGTTCTTTTATTAAATCCAAGTTTCATGAGTGCTTAAAGTTCAGAAGTACTCCATAAAGAGAATTTGGGAAACAGTTGAGTTTATCTGTTCATTAGTTAATGAGCTGGCTATATCTTATCATTGAAAATTAATACATAAGAGAATGTGTGCAAAGTTTGATATTTGAGGTATAAATAAGGCCAGGCTTATTGACAATTTCGTCATGAGTGTTTTGGTCATTTCTGGTTGCTTGTTTTATCTTTTTAAGCTAATTAGTGAATCAGAACATTTTGATAAATAATCATCTTATGGAGAAAGCATCTAGAATATAAAGATACTTATCCTGAGTCACTTTCTACTGCAGTATGATCAATCATTCTTCCTTTAAGACTTTCTTCATTGCTGTAGCAACTCAAAAATGAATGACTGTGGTATATTCTCACATATCTCACTGCTTTCAATTTCTGCAATTGACATCTGAAACCACTAGTCCTGAGAAACAATTGGAAAAGAGTAATTTTATGTTACTCATCAATCAGATAGATCTTAATTTGACACACAGCAGAGAGAATCTCTAAGGAGGCCGTATTCTTTAGATATTTTTCCCTTCTTATTCAGCAATGATGGGGACATTTCCCATCTAGTATGATTACTTGTCAATCAGACCACAGGACTTTGCTTTTTACCAATTTCTTAAAGGTGCTCAGAACTGGAAAAAAGCAAGTTTCAAAGACTTAAGTAACAGAGTGATACCCTTTCATAAAGGTCAGAAGCAATCAAAGAGTATTGTTTGGGCGTCTGTATGTATGAGGATACTGCTTTTCAAAAGGCGGGAAAATGACAAGTATAAAATTCAAAATCGTTGTTACCTCTTGGGGAGAGCTGAGGGGCAGGGAATAAGGGAGGTACACAGATAGATTTCCATTGGGCGGTAGATTATTGAGTGTTGCTAAAAATGAGTGAATTCATGAATGCTGGCCATTAATGTACCATGACTGTATGTCGTGAACCCAGCATCGTGACGCTAGGCTCTTTGACTATCAGACTGGGGAAGAAGAGGGAAGACAGTGGCGTTTCAGAGGATGTGCTGTGTGGTCACTCTCAACGTCATTGGAGCCAATGCTAAGTTGAAGTTCTTTCCCATTCATTTGTCCCTCAAGAGGACTTGCTCTCAGAATTCAGGGAGAGTCAGTAAGAATATTAACACAGTTAACACGAAAACATGAAAATTGTGAGCCATCAGTTTACGAGGGGAGATGAAGAGGAGAACCTAAGGACATTCACAACTATCCTGCTGGTTTCACGTTTCCACTAAACTGCAGTGTTGGAATACAGAGGTGCAGCTGAGAGCAGAGAAGATGCCATGATAGTAACGTCTAGCGGACACCTAAAATAATAATCACGGGGGTTGGGGGAGTGGGGAGTTAGAAAACTTAATTTTGTGTGCAGAATTAGATAAGTAAAACTCCTCAAGATGACTAAGGAAAAAATAGGCTGTTTCAGTGGTTAGAAACAAAGATTGATCACATTTTTTCTCTTTGCTCCCTCATCTGTGTTCCTGTCATCAGCCTGAGAAGTGGAATAAAATCAAGCTAGTGGTCACCCAGGAGGATGTGGAGCTGGCATACCAGGAGGCGATGATGAACATGGCTAGGCTCAACAGGACAGGTACGGCTGGGCCGGGTCAGCAAGCTTTCTGAGACGCAGGAAGGGAGCTCTTTCAGGCTTTGTGGGCCACGGTCTCAGTTGCACTGATTTTTTTTCTCCTCATGACTCTTTTAACATTGTTTTTTTTAAAAAAAATCTTAGCTGGAGGAACTGGCCACCAGCCAGGTTTGGCCAGTGACTGCACAACCCCTTCTGTTAGTGCCTAGAGCCCTAACCCACCTGGATTCCTGGTGGGAATCCAGACACCTTGCGTGTTCTTGACATAAGCATGGGGTAAATGTGATTTGCTTTAGAGGAGAAAAAATCATATGCTTATTATAGGAAAGTTTTTAGAAAATATAAAAAGTAAAGGAAAAACATTGTTCATAGTCCCACCACCCCAAAATAACTTCTGTTAATACTTTTATGTATTTTTTTTAATACTTTTATGTATTTTTCTAAGATTTTTATCCATGTTTGGTTGGTTGGTAGTTTACTTTTATCTTATTGTTGATGTTGTAAACTAATGGTTAGCATACATTTTACTTGTATTTGGAATTTGGCGGGGGCAGGTCATGGAGCCATGGAGCGGCATGCCAGATCTTAGTTCCCCACCCAGGGAGGGATCAAACCCATGCCCCCTGTAGTGGAATTGCATAGTCTTACCCGCTGGACCACCAGGAAAGTCCCTGGAATTTGCTTTTATTCTTAATATTACTAAATTCTTTTTTCCATATTATATAATTCTAATACACATGATTTTTAATGGCTAGATGTTCTATCAGAACAATATGCTGTAACTAATTTGCCTTTTGCCTACTTTTGAACAATTTATTTTGAGATAAAATTTTTCTGTAATTTTTTTTCCCTGCATTCCAAGAGTATGTCTTTGGCTTTATTCCAAATTAAGTTGAATTGTAATTATTTAATTCTTTGTTCTCTGATACTCTCATCACTTACAACAAAGGTTTTTCATTCCTACTTCTTTTACTGTGCCATGTTTAAGAAGTTTTTTTTTTTTTGTCCTTCAAATTAAGTAGTTTAACAGTTAGAAAGTGATTTGTAATGGATTTAGTTTTACTCATATAGATTTTTAGTTTACTTATATTTGTGCAGTTAAGAGTCCTCTATCCTTAAGTTTTAGACATTCTTGATAGGGATATGGCAGAACACTTTGGTCGTATGCAGCAAAATTAAGTGTACATTTATTTTGACCCAGAATTCCCACTTCCGTGAGTCTATCCCAAAGCTACAGTGGCCAGAATATGAAATAACGTGTGTACAACACTATTCGTTGAAGCACTATTTATAATTGCAAAAGAAGGATGCAATCTGAAGGTCCATCACTGGGTGACTGACTGGGATTGTCTAGTCTCCATGCACAGTGGAATACTATTCCCTAGAAAAAGGAATGAGAGAGCTTTATTACCAGGAAGCTATCTGTAGGATATGGCCATTGAAAAAAGCGAAGGACAGAGCATGTATGTAGTATGCTACGTTTTGTGTGTTCATAAATAAATAGGAAGTAATAATGTGTATTTTATACTTTCAAAAAGAAACAGTGGAAAAATAAGTCATTAACAAAAATTATTACATATACAAGAGAACAGGGAGGAAGCAGACCCTCTGAACATGCTTTGTTTCATAAGTTCAACTTGGAAACAAATGTTTTATGTAGTTTTCTATACTTAAATGAAAAGAGCATATTTTATGAATCCAAACCAGATTTTTTAAGGTTGTCCAACGTACGTCTAAGCTAGTGGCAAAATGACATGAAGAAGAATTATTTCAAATCTCTTTGAGCCTGGTATTTTCTGTGTACATCCTTAAGACAAAAATCCACAAAAATATTTCATTGTTGTCAGTGGGTTTGTGTTTGTGAGAATGTTGTATACTGAGATAAATAAGTGAATGTAATTAGGAACAAAGACTTTAGAGAGAAGTAAGACGATCTAAGTAAGAGAAGTAAGACAGTTTTAAATTAATTAAAAACTATCATCTTTAATTTTGAATTATCAGTGTGAACTCAGGATTATTTTTTTTCTCTGAAAATGTTTATTTCTGAACCTGTTGAAAAGACCTAGAAGCAGTGAAGGGTGGAGTCTTATTGCCCCTGGTCGGAAAGTTACTGTTTTCCACTAAAAAGTACCAGGACTCCCTGGGGAAATGGCAGGTTCCAGCTCTGGGGCAGGAAGTACAGAAGATAAGCTTGATTTCCTGTGCCTGGAAGTGGTGGTGGTGTCACATCCCCACAACTTCAGGGGGCTCCCACTTCATGGGGGTGGAGGGTACAGTTTGACTATCAAAGACCAGAGTGACCATATCAAGTATCTAAACAAATGATAATTAAAACTTCTTGGTCACCTGGGTCACCAACTTGTTCTAAAATAAAAGTGGTCATCCTTTTACTTTACCTGTCTTGTATAGAGTGAATTTCAGGGAAACCGAATTTTCTCAAAAATTCTTTATCGAAATCATATAAATACAGGAAGAATGGTTGAATTACAGAGTTGCCATTTTTGCTGTCCCATGATTAAATGAACCTCAAGACAAAAAAAACATCAGTGGCTGCTAGAAGCTTTTAGTGAAAGGTTCATGTTGATGATGTTACCCCCCATTCCCCATGAAGGATTCTTGCCAGAAAAAAAGAACCTGAGTCTCTTCGAGCCTTGGTCCTAAACACCAGTACAGGAAATAGAGAAGATGGTAGAACATGCTTGCATCGGAGAAGATCCCCAAATCCAGAACGGAGGAGATGCTGTAGGAAAAAGTGGCTCAGTCTCCACAAATAAATGACACTGAGAGGAAACTGTTGTGATGTTTCAGAGAAAGCAGTCAAATGTAGTGTTCATTTTGTTGGTATGATAATGATATTGTGGCTGTTACAATTTTTTTATCTTTTAGAGGCACACATAGAAATACTGATAGCTAAGGGACATGACTGGGGTTGGCTTTAAAGTTTCCATATCACCTCTCACATCCCCCAGCAAGCAGGCAGGAAAAGATGAGACCCCAGCAGATTGGTGGTAACACTTGAGGCTGGGTATTGTTAGGTATGTGGGAATTCATGGTGGTGTGCTCCTCTCTCTGCTTTTGTGTTTCATTGAAATTTTTATAATAAAAATTAGCAACAGTCATTCCGTATATAAGAGAAGTGGTGACCAATACCTTAAAAGTAGAATCCCTTTTCCCTAGTGGCTCAAGCGGTAAAGAATCTGCCTGCAATGCAAGAGACCTGGGTTCGATCCCTGGGTCAGGAGGGAGAAGGGAATGGCTACCCACTCTAGCATTCTTGCTGGAGAATTCCGTGGATATAGAGGAGCCTGGCAGGCTACAGTCCACAGGGTCACAGAGTTGGACACGACTGAGCGCCTGACACACACTTACTGACTGTAGGATTCATTGTGTCCTCTTGTCCACTCTGGTACTCAGAGCTTGTCTAGGACGGCGTCAGGAAGAGCTGAAGTGGAGGTTATGGCTTTGCTAAATGTCCTTGACTGACCCACTGTGCCAGGTGTAGGTATGTGAATAGGATGGCCTGTTCTCAGTGTTGCTTAGCTAGCACTATGAACCAGAATGGGGTCAATTCTCCTCTCAGCGTGTGTTGTTGATGATATACCTAAGTAAAAGATTCTGGTCTAAGGAAAGATAAATGAGAGATTTGATGAACTTGTGCTTAGTCACTAAGTTATGTCCAACTCTTTGGGACCCCGTGGACTGCCTCCTGCCACACTCCTGTCTGTGGGATTTCCCAGCCAAGATACTGGAGTGGGTAGCCATTCCCTTCTCCAGGGGATCTTCCTGACCCAGGGATCGAACCCAGGTCTCTTGCATTGTAGGTGGATTCTTTACTTTCTGAGCTACCAGAGAAGCCCAAAGAGAGAAAATGTATATCAAAAAGCAGGTCTTTGCTAGTGGTATAGTGGATAAGAATTTGCCTGCCAATGCAGGGGACACAGGTTCAGTCCCCAGTCCTGGAAGATTCTTCATGCCATGGAGCAAGTAGGCCTGCATGCCACAAATACTGAAGCCCACACGCCCTAGAGTCTGTGCTCTGCAACGAGAAGCCACTGCAGTGAGAAGCCCGAGCGCAGCAACGAAGACCTAGTATAGCCAAAAAAAAGAGAAAGCATTTACCCCAGAGCACTTCTGTAAACATATGGCATATTTCATTTCATGAGAAAGACACTTAGTTTTTAAAAATTAGCAATTCAGTTACTCTCCCCATCCCCAAAGTGAAATACATAGGTGCGACTCTAAAAACATGTCCAAGTTCTGTATGAGGAAAACTATAAAACTGATGAAACAAATTAAAGATGTAAATAAATGGAGGTATTCCGTGCACATGGATAGAACTCAGTATTGTCAAGATGTTAGTTCTTCCCAACTATAGGTATAATGCAATCCCAACTGCAGTTCTAGCAAGTTATTTTGTGAGTATCAGCAAACTGATTCTGAAGTTTACATGGAAAAGCAGTGGACCCAGAACAGCCAACACGGTGTTGAGGTTGGAGGACTGACACCTCCCGACTTCAAGACTTCATATAAAACTGCAGACATTAAGATAGTATGTTGTTGGTTAAAAAAGAGAGGTCAGTGGAATAGAATAGAAAGCTGAGACATGGGCCTGCATAAGTATAGTTAAACTGATTTTTGACAAAGGAGCAAAGGATAAATCTTTTAAAGAAATGGTTCTTAAAAAATTAGACATCCATAGGTAAAAAAATGAATCTGGACACAGGTCTTAAACCCATCATAAAAATAAACTCAAAATGGATTGTAGACCTAAATGCAAACATGCTAAACTCCTAGAAGATGACATAGGAGAAAACTTGGGTGATCTTGGGTTTGATAATAGCTACTGGGATAACACCAGAAGCACAAATCCATTAAAAAAAAGACAAGTTGGACTTAATTAATATAAAAAACTTCTCTATAGAAGAGACTGAGGATGAAAAGACAAGCCACAGACTGGAAGAAAATCTTTACAAAACACATGTGACAGAGGACTGGTATCCAGAATTGGCAAAGAACTCTTGAGACCCAACAATAAGAAAATCCAATTAAAAAACGGTGGGGGGAGGGGGGGGTGGAGAGAGCTGAACAGACACCTCACCAAAGAAGATACACTGATGGCAAATAATTATATGAAAAGATGCTCCACATCGTATGTCATTAGGGAATTGCACATCCACTAGAATAGCTAAAGTCAATACCAAATGCTGGTGAGGGTGTGGACAGCCCATTGCTGATGGGAATGCAGAATGGTATAGCTGCTTTGGAAGATAGTTTGGCAGTTTCATGCAAAACTAAATCTGCTAATGTGATCTAGCAGTTGTGTGCCTTGGTATTTGCTCAAATGAATTGAAAGCTTCTATCCACCCAAAAGCCTGCACATGGATGTTTGTCGTAGGTTTATTCAAAATTGCCAAAACTTGGAAGTAGTTGGTAAATATATAAATTTATATTTATATAAATTAGTATAAATATTAAAGTCCTTCAGTAGTTGGTAAATATATAAATAAACTGTGGTCCATCTAAACAGTGGAATATTGCTCAGTGCTGAAGAGAATTATCACGACATGGAGGAGCCTTAAGAACACATTACTGAGTGAAAGATATCAATCCAAAAAGATCAAATTCTGTATAATTCCAACTCTGACCTTGTGGAAAAGGCAAAATGATGGAGAAAGTTGAAAGATCAAGGGTTGGAGGAGTGGGTGAAAAGTTGGAACTTGGGATTTCCAGGGAAGTGAAAATACTCTATGATACTCTAATGACTGGATACACGAGCTCATACTTCTGCTGCACGCATAGACATCAAGAGTGAACCCCAGTGTAAACTGTGAACTGGAGTTAACAGTAACATATGAGTCCTGACCTGTCAAGGCAGCACACTGATGCTGGCTATTACTGTAGGAGAGATGGCTGGGGGGTAGGGACAGTATGGCAACTTTCTGCTAAATTTTCTGTAAACCTAAGACTATTCTAGAAAATGTACTAATTTTTTTTAATTAAAAAATAAAAGATTAACCTTTCAGATACCAGGAATGTACCTTGAATTTAGATCAGACAGTCTTAAAAGGTCTTGTTCTTTGATTTTAGGAGAGTATGACAGATTTATCTTTCATTGAGGTAGCATTTCCTCTCTACAGATATTTTGGTTTACTAGGGCTTTACTGTTGGTTGAAGCTGCTGTTCCGAGTGATTCAAAATGAACTACAAAACCAACTTTCAGAATTTTACTCCAGGTTTTACTAATCTTTAAAATCCAGCTTTCATCATTCCTGTATGCCGTCTTCCTGACGAAATAGCAGTTTTGAGACCAAAGCATCTGTAAGATTTTGAGTTGAGGAGGGGTGTTTTCTAGGAGTCTCTGTTCATGACACCAGATGACAAAGGCTTCTCTGTCCTCCGGCAGCGGCAGGACTCATGCACACATTCAACGCCCATGCGGCTACTGACATCACGGGCTTCGGGATTCTGGGCCACGCACAGAACCTGGCCAAACAGCAGAGGAACGAGGTATCCTTTGTGATTCACAACCTTCCCGTCCTGGCCAAGATGGCAGCCGTGAGCAAGGCCTGCGGAAACATGTTTGGGCTCATGCATGGGACCTGCCCAGAGACATCAGGTACCGGGGCCCTGGCCCGGGTCAGGGGTTAATGCTGGTGAGGCCAGTGGGACCTCCCTGAGGAGGAGCAAGCCAGGTCCAGCAGCAGGGCCCCAAGGTGTGAGGTCTTGGCTGGGAGCATCTTCCACCTGCTGCCGTCTGCCACTGTGTCTTCATGCCATCCTTCCTGTGATGAGCAGCGTTGTTTTCAGTCCAGTGTTTGGTGATGGGATGGGAAGAAGGGAGGATATGGGGAAAATAGGTCATCACCTAGTTTCCATTGGAAACTCAAGAAATAGCTAATGTATCCATAGGTTACATTGACGAGGCTGTATTTTTTCCTTGCAAAAGTCTAAAATTAGTGTTTTAAGAATGAAATAGTATATGATATCTCCAAATTACCATTTTTATTTTTGTCCCCCCCCCCCCCTTTTTTTTTCTTTATCTGGACTCTGTCTCATCCTTTCAGTTCTATCCCCTACCCGCCCCACCTTCCTCCCCCTAGTCTCTCTTACTTCTGTTATACTTCCTCTATAACTCAGGAACTGTTTCCCTGTCCTGGTAAAAGAGTTGAAATATCTGGGAATGAAGTAAAGTACCCATGCCTAGACTGAACCCCTAGGTAGTCAATCTGAGGTTGGCCTGGTCATAAGAAATTCTGACCCCTAGAAGCTAAGACCACGAAGCCCCACCCATGCACCAGCCCTGGGGGTGGGGATGGTGGGGGTCGTCTCAGGTGGGCCTCTCAGCCATAGAGAGGACCCTGCCACTTCCTGACCTCAAAATCACAAAATCCACTTCCTCGAAGTGTGCTACAAGAGGGTAGCTGAACTGTTGGTAGAACAGCACCTGCTGCCTGGCAGGTGTAGAATCAGTGTGAATGAACTAATGAATATTACCAACTAATATAGTTTGTCTCTATTAAAAAATGAAAAGTGTCTCATTTTTTTGTAAAAGGTCATACATATTTTTTTCCCATTGTGTTTCTTCTACTTAAAAATACATTAAATTATTCTGGCCTAGCTACTCGGGTACCAATGAAGATTTATTTTCACATATTTTGTATTTTTCTATTTTGAAGTTAATGACAGAGCCAGTGACAGAACCTAGATACTTTGAGGCACACACACTTTTATGGCCTTCAGTTCAGTTCAGTCGCTCAGTCGTGTCCGACTCTTTGCGACCCCATGTATCGCAGCACGCCAGGCCTTCCTGTCCATCACCAACTCCTGGAGTTCACTGAGACTCAAGTCCATCGAGTCAGTGCTGCCATCCAGCCATCTCATTCTCTGTCATCCCCTTCTCCTCCTGCCCCCAATCCCTCCCAGCATCAGAGTCTTTTCCAGTGAGTCAACTCTTTGCATGAGGTGGCCAAAGTACTGGAGTTTCAGCTTTAGCATCAGTCCTTCCAAAGAAATCCCAGGGCTGATCCCCTTCAGAATGGACTGGTTGGATCTCCTTGCAGTCCAAGGGACTCTCAAGAGTCTTCTCCAACACCACAGTTCAAAAGCATCAATTCTTCTACACTCAGCCTTCTTCACAGTCCAATTCTCACATCCATACATGACCACAGGAAAAACCATAGCCTTGACTAGATGGACCTTAGTTGGCAAAGTAATGTCTCTGCTTTTGAATATGCTATCTAGGTTGGTCATAACTTTCCTTCCAAGGAGTAAACAACGTCTTTTAATTTCATGGCTGCAGTCACCATCTGCAGTGATTTTGGAGCCCAAAAAAATAAAGTCTGACACTGTTTCCACTGTTTCCCCATCTATTTCCATGAAGTGATGGGACCAGATGCCACACGATCTTAGTTTTCCGAATGTTGAGCTTTAAGCCAACTTTTTCACTCTCCACTTACACTTTCATCAAGAGGCTTTTTGGTTCCTCTTCACTTTGTGCCATAAGGGTGGTGTCATCTGCATATCTGAGGTTATTGATATTTCTCCGAGCAATCTTGATTCCAGCTTGTGGTTCTTCCAGCCCAGCGTTTCTCATGATGTACTCTGTATATAAGTTAAATAAGCAGGGTGACAGTATACAGCCTTGACGTACTCCTTTTCCTATTTGGCCTTAGTTTTTAAATAAAAAAAAAAAATGAAAAGCGTTTTTTGGTAAACTGACTCCATGTAGAGAATCAGATTGAAAATGTAAGGTTCTCTTTTGTTAATCCTTTCAAGCGTTGCCTGGGAAAGATTGGCACCACGTATGTTGCTGTGTCTCAGACACTTCACTCCTACACAGCATCAGATGATTCACAAGGAACGTGTTTTCATGACTTAAAAGTTTGTTGTGTGTGTTTTGAAATATAGTAGAAGTTGAGCAAGGAATCAGTTAGCGACTCCACAGCGCGGTCTGTGGAATAGACGCAGGCAGTGTAGACCTCTTCTGGGGAGACAACAGCATCACCGCTAATGGTGCTCCTTTTTTCTCCCTTTCCCTTTTGCCAGGCGGCCTCCTGATCTGTCTACCGCGTGAGCAAGCAGCTCGATTCTGTGCAGAGATCAAGTCCCCCAAGTATGGTGAAGGCCACCAAGCATGGATTATTGGGATCGTGGAGAAGGGTAACCGCACAGCCAGGATCATAGACAAGCCCCGGATCATTGAGGTCGCACCGCAGGTGGCCACCCAGAATGTGAACCCCACGCCCGGTGCCACCTCGTAATCTAGGCTAAGGCAGCTGTGTGGTTTTGTTTTTAAATAGCTCTATTTCCTTTATCATCATTTCAATTAAAGACTATAAACAACAACGAAAAATCTCATTGTGTCTACACATCTGGTGACCTTAGGTCGATTTGTGAGTGGATGCAATTAATCAAATAAAATCCATTGCCTTTTTTTCCCGTTACATTAACTGAAGATGCACCTAATCTTGAGGCAGCTTCTGAGTTGAGAATTATATTGTTATCCAATACTGTTGATTCATTTTGAATCTTTAGACACTTATCTCTTGCCGAGTAGGCTCTTTTTAAAGGTGCTTTCACGTAGCACAGACATTACCTGTCGTAGTGTATAGCAGTTTGTGTCTTTTCATTTTATGTATATTTATCATTATCCGCCCGATCCTTTTTGAAGTGTCTGGAATGGTATTCTGGAAAGACAGGATTGGTGAGGGAGTGACACAATGGTGTCCCAGTAGCAAGAGGGTTGCATGAATCCTTCTAGTCTTCTAATTCAAGAGCATCTCTTTGACCCAAGGGTGCATTCAGCTAAACCAGGCAAGTGCTTAACTGCATGGAAAGCACTTTGAAGACAAAAAAGAAATGTTCTTTCTTTCTTTTTTTTGTAGCCTTCCTAATACTTGCAGTAGTATCATTAACTGTTTTCTTTATTGATAGCAAAAAAGGACACTTTTTGCAATGTAATTAGATGTTCAATAGCACAGCAAGGATTTGCCTCTGAAAGGGGGTTCATGTATAATACTCATTTACAAGTCAGCATATAATTAACTACACAAATAATTTTTAAATATAATCAATAATAATAAAGACTGTTCTGTGGATAGTTGTGTTTAATACATTTTATATTTTGTATAGTGATTTCAGACCTTTTGTTTCCTTAAAAGCCAGCTGTTTAGCCTGAGTCTTAGCATTATTTTGTCCCTTGCGCCAGTACTTTTCCATGCACGCTTCCTGTGATCTGTGTGGAAACCTGCATTGGCCAACCATGCAGCTCGAACTTCAACTTGTTATTCAAATAAATATTTAATTTTTTTTATTGCTCTTGTATAATCAGATGCCCCGTTTAGTATTATTTTAGAAGCATCAAGAGGGTTTTGGCTAAAATACAATTTATTGGGGGAAAACTAGATTTTAGTTTTATAAAACTTTCAAGTCTTTCACGGGACCTATATTTTCTTGAATTAAATTTTGTAGTTCTAGAACAAATAGGTGATCTAAAAAGGTGTTTATCCGTGTTCCTTAAAAACAGAGGCTTCCTTTTATTTTCACCTACTGACCCAGTAGGAGAGGCTCCTCTCCTCACGTGTCACACTGTCCCCGCATGTCCCACCGCCCGCTTCTGAGCGCTTCCTGCCTACAGGCACCAAAGTCGAGAATGGCTCAACTTCTTGCCAAAGGAAACCACCACGCGGGAGCAAAGCCCTGGAAGAGGCTCTACCTTGGACTCGTCCTCCTTCAGGAGCCAAAGCGCAGCCTCTTTGCACACGTTACTGGAACTCAAGCCATTAACTTCAGTGTGTAGGACCAAGGGGCTGCAGCGAACTGAAGTTAACTGGACACTGGGTAGGGACTGATGACCGTGTTGGTCCTTAGAAGCTGCAAATTGGTGGTCAGCAAAATAAAATGTGTTGGAAACCTCTGAGTGAGATGAACATACTGTTGAGCTTTTTTTTTTTTTTTTCCCTTTAAGGTTTGGTGTGATGGCTAAATCTGAACTACTTTCAGAGTTGATCATGTCTTGAATGCTGATGGTTTCCTTGGTGGCAGGTCTGTTGAGAAAGTGAGCTAATCGAATGATGCTCTGAGGAAATGATTGTGAATATTCATGTTTTATAAAGAGGAAATGCTGGGTGTTTAGAGGTCCATGTAAATGAGGAGGAATAACTAGGCTTTACAGGAGTGTTTCTTAGTGGGTCCAGGTCACACCTGCATTAGAATCACCTGGCGATGCTTGTCAGAGTCAAATTATTGGCCTCCAACCCAGGCTGACAACAGAATTTTGGGGGAGGGGGACTAAGGGAATCCTTAAATGAGCACCCTGTATGGCCGGGCCACACATGGCAGGGTCCACCAGTAAAACCCACAGAGCCCTGGTCTTAAAGGTGGAACATGGGAATACCATTTTTCCCCTGGTTAAGTCTGTGTGGAAAGAATGGGAGTGGGTGGATTTGCAGGCCTTCAGTGAAATAATTGGTAAGATGGGGAATTCACAGGTTTCCAGACACATTTCAAGAATTGACTGAATCATATTCTGCCGCCTTCTGTGGGTTAGCAAACACTGGGTGAGTCGAGTTCCTGTGTTTCGTGGCCCTTAAATATTTGATGTCCAATTCTGAATATGCAGTTGATGTTTTCAGTGGGTTCTGATGGTCTTTCTAGTCCTGTTGCCTTTAGAGGGAGTCTGTGCTTAAAACTAAGAGAAATACCAAACGGGTAATGGAGCTTTTTAAAATTTGACATAGATATATTGTGCAACTTGTTTCTTCTCACTTTATATACCCTGGACCTAATTTCCTGTCATATTTAATAATAGAAATATCGCCATTCACGTTAACCCTGATGTTGTATCCCATTGTATGGCTGCAGGATACTCGGACTTTGAAATAGAAATATTGAAGTTATTTGTAATTGTCCAGTTCACTCACTTCAGTTCTGTGGAACACTAATCCTTAAAATGTTGAAAACCCTTTGTTCTTCCATGCCCAAGCTAATCAGATTGGGGGATTTTTCTCAAGTATTGTAGCTGGGTGTCCATCAGCAGATGAATGGATAAGAAAGCTGTGGTACATATACACAATGGAGTATTACTCAGCCATTAAAAAGAATATATTTGACCCACCAGCTTCTCTCCCCACCCCCCGTTCCCTCTGCCTGCATGTCCTTCTCAAGGAGAAACGCCTCATGCAGATCCTTGAGCCCATGACAGGTACTCACTATCTTTCTCTTTAACTAGATGTTGAACCCTTTGCTAATATGAATGGTTGCCTGCATCCCTCTCTATTTTTCCCTGTAGATGGAGATAGTCCTGGGCAAATTCAGTACCCAAGAAGTGTGTGAAGTTGTGTTGGTTGATTTATCTTCATTTCGTGACTGATAATTTACTCTAGTCCTCTTGACATTTTTCAATCCAAACAATTCCGTAAGTAATAATTGTATCCATTCGTCTCCTGCTGAGTTTGTATATACATACATATAATATCTTTTCGTTTCTAGTTCCCACTAAAAGATTAAAAAACTCGACACCACACATTGTCTCAGTTCTTCAACTTGTTTTAATTATGGCTGACTTCCGAAATGGGCTTCCAGAAAATAAAGCCCAAATCTCTTTGTCTGGAATGGATTTATAGGAAGTTTGTCTTCTAATGACAACGCACAACTTAATTACACTTGTGCCCTTTCAGTTTCAGTCAGTTGCTCAGTCGTGTCAGACTCTGACCCCATGAACTGCAGCACGCCAGGCCTCCCTGTCCATCACCAATTCCTGGAGCCTACCCGAATTCATGTCCATTGAGTCGGTGATGCCATCCAACCATCTCATCCTCTGTCGTCCCCTTTTCCTCCTGCCCTCAATCTTTCCCAGCATCAGGGTCTTACTCCAATGAGTCAGCTCTTCATATCAGGTGGCCAAAGTATTGGAGTTTCAGCTTCAACATCAGTCCTTCCAATGAATACCCAGGACTGATCTTTAGGATGGACTGGTTGGATCTTGTAGTCCAAGGGACTCTCAAGAGTCTTCTCCAACACCACAGTTGAAAAGCATCAATCCTTTGGCGCTCAGCTTTTATAGTCCAACTCTCACATCCATTCATGACTACTGGAAAAAACCATAGCTTTGACTAGACGGACCTTTGTTGGCAAAATAATGTCTTTGCTTTTTAATATGCTGTCTACATTGGTCATAACTTTCCTTCCGAGGAGTAAGCGTCTTTTAATTTCATGGATGCAATCACATCTGCAGTGATTTTGGAGCCCCCAAAAATAAAGTCAGCCACTGTTTCCACTGTTTCCCCATCTATTTGCCAGGAAGTGATGGGACTGGATGCTATGATCTTAGTTTTCTGAATGTTGAACTTTAAGCCAACTTTTTCACTCTCCTCTTTCACTTTGATCAAGAGGCTCTTTAGTTATTCACTTTCTGCCATAATGGTGGTGTCATCTGCTTATCTGAGGTTACTGGTATTTCTCCCAGCAATCTTGATTCCAGCTTGTGCTTCATCCAGCCCAGCGTTTCTCATGATATACTCTGCATGTAAGTTAAATAAGCACGGTGATTACTGGTATTTCTCCCAGCAATCTTGATTCCAGCTTGTGCTTCATCCAGCCCAGCGTTTCTCATGATATACTCTGCATGTAAGTTAAATAAGCAGGGTGACAATATACAGCCTTGACGTATACTCCTTTTCCTATTTGGAACCAGTCTGTTGTTCCATGTCCAGTTCTAACTGTTGCTTCCTAACCTGCATACAGGTTTCTCAAGAGGCAGGTCAGGTGGTCTGGTATTCCCATCTCTTTCAGAATTTTCCACAGTTTAGTGTGATCCACACAATCAAAGGCTTTGGCATAGTCAATAAAGCAGAAATAGATGTTTTTCTGGAACTCTCTTGCTTTTTCAATGATCCAGCAAATGTTGGCAATTTGACTTCTGTTTCCTCTGCCTTTTCTAAAACCAGCTTGAGCACTTGGAAGTTCACGGTTTGTGTATTGCTGAAGCCTGGCTTGGAGAATTTTGAGCATTACTTTACTAGCATGTGAGATGAGTGCAATTGTGCGGTAGTTTGAGCATTCTTTGGCATTGCCTTTCTTTGGGATTGGAATGAAAATTGAACTTTTCCAGTCCTGTGGCCACTGCTGAGTTTTCCAAATTTGCTGACATATTGAGTGCAGCACTTTCACAGCATCATCTTTCAGGATTTGGAATAGCTCAACTGGGATTCCATCACCTTCACTAGCTTTATTCCTAGTGATGCTTCCTAAGACCCACTTGACTTCACATTCCAGGATGTCTGGCTCTAGGTCAGTGATCACGCCATTGTGATTATCTGGGTCATGAAGATCTTTTTTGTACAGTTCTGTATATTCTTGCCACCTCTTAATATCTTCTGCTTCTGTTAGGTCCATACCATTTCTGTCCTTTATCGAGCCCATCTTTGCATGAAATGTTCCCTTGGTATCTCTAATTTTCTTGAAGAGATCTCTAGTCTTTCCCATTCTATTGTTTCTCTCTATTTCTTTGAGTTGATCGCTGAGGAAGGCTTTCTTTTCTCTCCTTGCTATTCTTTGGAACTCTGCATTCAAATGGGTATATCTTTCCTTTTCTCCTTTGCTTTTCGCTTCTCTTTTCACAGCTATTTGTAAGGCCTCCCCAGACAGCCATTTTGCTTTTTTGCATTTCTTTTTCTTGGCGATGGTCTTGATCCCTGTCTCCTATACAATGTCACGAACCTCTGTCCATAGTTCGTCAGGCTTTCTGTCTATCAGATCTAGTCCCTTAAATCTATTTCTCACTTCCACTGTATAATCATAAGGGATTTGATTTAGGTCATACCTGAATGGTCTAGTGGTTTTCTCCACTTTCTTCAATTTAAGTCTGAATTTGGCAATAAGGTATTCATGATCTGAGCCACAGTTCACTCCTGGTCTTGTTTTTGCTGACTGTATAGAGCTTCTCCATCTTTGGCTGCAAAGAATATAATCAACCTGATTTCAGTGTTGGCCATCTGGTGATGTCCACGTGTAGAGTCTTCTCTTGTGTTGTGGGAAGAGGGTGTTTGCTATGACCAGTGCATTCTCTTGGCAAAATTCTATTAGCCTTTGCCCTGCTTCATTCTGTACTCCAAGGCCAAATTTGCCTGTTACTCCAGGTATTTCTTGACTTCCTACTTTTGCATTCCAGTCTCCTATAATGAAAAGGACATCTTTTTTGGATGTTAATTCTAGAAGGTCTTGTAGGTCTTTATAGAACAGTTCAGCTTCTTCAGCATTACTAGTCGGGGCATAGACTTGGATTATCACGATATTGAATGGTTTGCCTTGGAAACAAACAGAGACAATTCCGTCGTTTTTGAGATTGCATCCAAGTACTGTATTTCAGACTCTTGTAGACTATGATGGCTACTCCATTTCTTCTAATGGATTCTTGCCCACAGTGGTAGATATAATGGTCATCTGAGTTAAATTCACCCGTTCCAGTCCATTTTAGTTCGTTGATTCCTAGAATATCGACGTTCACTCTTGCCATCTCCTGTTTGACCACTTCTAGTTTGCCTTGATTCATGGACCTAACATTCCAGGTTCCTGTGCTCTTTACGGCGTCGGACCTTGCTTCTATCACCAGTCACATCCACAACTGGGTGTTGTTTTTGCTTTGGCTCCATCCCTTCATTCTTTCTCAAGTTATTTCTCCACTGATCTCTGGTAGCATATTGGGCACCTACCAACCCGGGGAGTTCATCTTTCAGGGTCCTATCTTTTTGCCTTTTCATACTGTTCATGAATACTATTAGACTAAGCTCAGACGGTAAAGCGTCTGCCTACAATGCAGGAGACCCAGGTTCAATCCCTGGGTCGGGAAGGTCCTCTGGAGAAGGAAATGGCAATCCACTCCAGTACTCTTGCCTGGAAAATCCCATGGATGGAGGAGCGTGGTAGGCTACAGTCCATGGAGTCGCAAAGAGTCGGACACGACTGAGTGACTTCATTTCACTTCACTTCACTGTTCATGAAGGGCATAGTTGTGTCCTTAGAAATATCTTTATCCTGTTTTCCTTAAATTATTTCCATAAGAGAAGACCATGCTCTTCATGGGATAGAGGCAGAAAATGTAATCCAGAGCTAAAGGAATGTGAATAAGTAGTGTGTGATTATTTTTTTCTTGTTTCCTTCCTCCCTACCCTACTACCTTCACCACAAAATGCCAAAGATCAGTGGTTCTCATCAGGCTGAGAGTGGGGGTGATGATATGTCAAAGTTACCTGGAGAGGGTTTTCCTTGGGTTTATGGCTCATCCAGGATGAGCTCATCTCTAGGTCCTTAACATGATCACATCTGTGTGGACAAAGAATGTCACCTGCCATAGCAGTAACCAAAGGGTGTTGTGGCCACCTAGCCAGTAGCCGCCCCTGACCGTGCAGGCTGAAGGGATTCAGGGTTTAGGAGAAAACAGGATGCTGGCCCTAGATAGTTAAGGTGCATATCAAGGGAGTGATTTCAATGGGCCCAGACTCTTGCGTCTTCCTAAACAAAAGGGCTAAATTCAGTAACTAGAGATGTCTCATTTTTCCTTAATAAATGGTAATCTTTTTGATATGCCACTACCTGGGGGTTTTGTTTTGTCTGTTGTCCCCAAAACTATATATCCCAGCTTCTCCTCTACCGCTTCAGAACAGTTTCTCAGAGCTATCTTAGAGCTGCCTTCCCAGGCTCAAGTCCTCAACAACTTCGCCGAATAAAACTGAATTCTCCACTTTAAGGTTGTGCATTTTTTTTTTTCAATCGACAACTGCAAAGGCCCTTCTTCCAAATGAGGTCACATTTATCCTTTCAGGTGTTAGGACATGGACATATCTTTTGGAGGGGCGGCTTTTGTGAGGGAAGATCAGAAATTCTGTCCTGAGGCGTCTGTTAGAAATCCTAGCAATGATGTGAAGTAGGATACATAGGGTCTGGAATTTATTGGAGAGCCTAGGCCAGAGATGGACGTGTGGGGATCACCAGTTTACAGAGGGAACTTAATGTCATGATGCTCGAGGAGATTACTGGGGGAACTAGAGTTTAAATGATTCTAAGAAATGTCTAAGCCACAGTGTAGGTATAATTTTAAATTTGCTGAAGAACTAGATTCTTTTTTTTCAATTCAGTGAGTTTGGGAAAGAACATAGGTGATGGTGTTGACCCTTTAAATTCTACATACGAGTAGTATCAAGTAGCATATATCCTTCTGTGACTAGCTTATTTCACTTAGCATAATACTATCCAAATTTATTCCATGTTGTCCCCTATGGCTGGGTTTTCTTCTTTATTAAGCCTGAATAACTTTCCATTGTATATACATACTCCATCTTCTCTACCCATTCATCCATTGGTAGACACTACACTTGATATGTACAGAAAAGGGAATCTGCATCTCTCTGAAACGTTCTGAGAAAAAGCCCTGCCAGAATGTCTGTGTGTGCTTAGTCGCTCAGTCGTGTCTGACTCTTTGCGACTCAATGGACTGTAGCCCACCATGCTCCTCTGTTCATGGGGATAAGCTTATATATATTCAAGGGACTGCTACTTAGCCACAAGAAAGAAGGAAATATTTCCATTTGCAGCAACATGGATGGTTCTAGAGAAATCCACTTGGTTTTCACAAGTCAAAGACAAATGTATGATATCACTTACATATGGAATCTAAAAGATGATACAAGTGAACTTCAAAACAGAAGGACTTGATGATACAGAAAACAAACTTATGGTTACTAAAGGGGGAAGGAGGATAAATCAGGAGTATGGGATTAACAGATACACACTGTATATAAAATAGGCAGAAACAAGTATTGTATAGCACAGAGAATTATTGAAATACTCAGTATCTTGTAATTACCTATAAGGAAAAGAATCTTAAAAAGACTATATACACATAAGTGTTCATGTATAATTGATTCACTTTGCTGTACACCTGAAACTAACACAATACAACTATACTTCAATAAAAAACCAAAAAATGAAAAATGTTGAGTAGATACAAACAGAATTGACCTATTTATTTCTCCCTCCTGCCCGCAGTCCCCACATTTCACCAGGCGAGGGAAGTATGAGACACCCATTTGACCATTCCCATTGCCTCAGGGAAGAGCCCCTGGAGGCGGGCATAGCAACCCACTCCAGCATTCCTGCCTGGAGAATGTCCCCATGGACAGAGGAACCTGACGGGCTACAGTCCATGGGGTCTCAAAGAGTCGGACGCAACTGAGCAACTGACCACCCACGCACAATCCAGCAGAGCTTTTTCTCAGAAAGTGTCAGAGATGCAGATTCTCTTCGGTACCTATCAAAAGCCAGACACTTCATTTCAAACTATGATAAACGTAAGTGCACCTCTTGAAAACACTTGATGATCCAGTTGACAAATACAGGATCAGGCTCCAGCTGTGTGATGAGAAGTTTGAGGGGACTCAGATTAAGAGCTGATAAGGATAGGCCCATGGTCCTTCTGGTAAGTAAAGGAATCTAGGAGTCTTGGTAGGGAGGAATCATGGGAAAAGAATAAAGAACACAGGTGGAAGCCCAAGGGCAGCCCTTTCTTCTTTCTGCCTCTGAGAAAACAGGCAGCAGCTAGTAACTGAGTCCTGCTTCTCTCCTTGACTATGGCAGTTTCACCACATTACATAAAGGCATCATTCAAAACTGAAAACAGGTTTACGATGTGAGACATTCTGATAGTAACTCTTTAAGATAAAGAAACAAAAACTGAGAGGAAAAAACCCCAGTGAAATGGTAAGTCAGCTATATGTAGATATGGGATGGGAAAGAGATCTTATGGGAAGAATTTCTAGTTCTTACAGCCACTATGGTAACCACTATATAATGGTACCTCAAAAAATTAAAATAGAACTACCATATGATTCAGCAATCCCAGTTCTAGGTATTTATCTAAATGACTTGAAATCCAGGATCTTGAAGCAATACCTACACCCCCATGTTCACTGCAGCAGTATTACAATAGCCAAGATACAGAAACAACTTGGGTCCATCAGTGGACGAATAGGTAGAGAAGATGGAGTATGTATAAACATGGAAAGTTACTCAGCCTTAGTAAAGAAGTAACTCTGGCATATGGAACAACATGGAATAAATCTTGAGAGCATTATGCTAAGTGAAATAAGCTAGCCACAGAAGGACATATGCTACTTGATACTACTTGTATGTAGAATTTAAAGGCTCAACACCATCACCCATACTCTTCCCCAAGCTCAATGAATTGGAAAAAAAAATCTGGTTCTTCAGCAAATTTAAAATTACATCTTATACCATGGCTTAGACATTTCATAGAATCACATTTCCTAAACAACTTTAAACAAAAATAACCAAACAGTTTCTAATATTTCAGACTGGATTCCTGCTAAATTAATGGGCACTTTTGGAAACCACATGGTACTTTCAGTGCTGAACATGTGAATTTTCATTCCTTCAGCAAATGAGTGGAAGGATCAGTTCAGTTGAGTTGCTAAGTCATGTCCGACACTTTGCGACCCCATGGACTGCAGCATGCCAGGCTTCCTTGTCCATCACCAATTCCCAGAGCTTACTCAAACTCATGTCCATCGAGTCAGTGATGCCATCCAACCATCTCATCCTCTGTCATCCCCTTCTCTTCCTGTCTTCAATCTTGCCCAGCATCAGGGTCTTTTCCAGTGAGTCAGCTCTTCACATCAGGTGGCCAAAGTATTGCAGTTTCAGCTTCAGCATCAGTCCTTCCAATGAGTATTCAGGGTTGATTTCCTTTAGGATTGACTGGTTCGATCTCCTTGCAGTCCAATGGACTCTCAAGAGTCTTCTCTAAAACCACAGTTCAAAAGCATCAATTCTTTGGGGCTCAGGTTTCTTCACGGTCCAACTCTTACATTCATGCATGACTACTGGAAAAACCAAAGCTTTGACTAGATGGACCTTTGTCAGCAAAGTAATGTCTCTGTGTTTTAATATGCTGTCTAGGTTGGTCATAGCTTTTCTTCCAAGGAGCAAGCATCTTTTAATTTCATGGCTATAGTCACCATCTGCTGGAGCCCCCAAAAATAAAGTCTCCCACCGTTTCCATTGTTTCTCCATCTATTTGCCATGAAGTGATGGGACCTGATGCCATGATCTTAGTTTTCTGAATGTTGAGTTTTAAGCCAACTTTTTCTCTCTCCTATTTTACTTTCATCAAGAGGCTCTTTAGTTCTTCTTTGCTTTCTGCCATAAGGGTGGTGTCATTTGCATATATGAGATTATTGATATTCTGGCAATCTTGATTCCAGCTTGTGCTTCATCCAGCCCAGCATTTCGCATGATGTACTCTGCATAGAAGTTAAATAAACAGGGTGACAATATATAGCCTTGATGTACTCCTTTCCCGATTTAGAACCAGTCTGTTGTTCCATGTCCAGTTCTAACTGTTTCTCCTTGACCTGCATACAGATTTCTCAGAAGGCAGATAAGGTGGACTGGTATTCCCATCTCTTGAAGAATTTTCCACAGTTTGTTGTGATCCACACAGTCAAAGGCTTTGGCATACTCAATAAAGCAGAAGCTGATGTTTTTCTGGAAGTCTCTTGGTTTTTTGATAATCCAACGGATGTTGGCAATTTAATCTCTGGTTTCTCTGCCTTTTCTAAATCCAGCTTGAACATCTGGAGGTTCATGGTTCACGTACTGTTGACGCCTGGCTTGGGAATTTTGAGCATGACTTTGCTAGCATGTGAGATGAGTGTAATTGTGCAGTAGTTTGAACATCTTTTGGCATTGCCTTTCTTTGGGACTGGAATGAAAACTGACCTTTTCCAGTCCTGTGGCCACTGCTGAGTTTCCCAAATTTGCTGGCATATTGAGTGCAGCACTTTCACAGCATCATCTTTTAGGATTTGAAATATCTCAACAGGAATTCCATCACCTCCACTAGCTTTGTTTGTAGTGATGCTTCCTAAGATCCACTTGACTTCGCATTCCAGGATGTCTGGCTCTAGGTGAGTGATCACATCATTGCGAGTATCTGGGTTGTGAAGATCTTTTTTGTATAGTTCTTCTGTGTACTCTTGCCACCTCTTCTGAACATCTTCTGCTTCTGTTAGGTCCATACCAGTTCTGTCGTTTATTGTGCCCATCTTTCCCTTGGTATCTTGAATTTTCTTGACGAGATCTCTAATCTTTCCCATTCTATTGTTTTCCTCTATTTCTTTGTATTGCTCACTGTGAAGGCTTTCTTATCTCTCCTTGCTATTCTTTGGAACTCTGCATTCAGAGTTTGGAAGGATCAGTCCTGTAGAATAAAGTAAGTGGAACGATGCAGTTAAGAATGTGAGTTCTGTTCTAGTTCTATTACTCTGGGGAGATTTGGCCCTGGGGATTAGTCTCCCGCTCGGTGTGACACAGCCGGTCTTTGGACTCTCGTAAAAGCAATAAGGGCTTCCCTGATGGCTCAGCTGGTAAAGAATCCGCCTGCAGTGTGGGAGACCTGGGTTTGAGCCCTGGGTTGGGACGATCCCCTGGAGAAAAGAATGGCTACCCACTCCAGTATTCTGGCCTGGAGAATTCCATGGACTATATAGTCCATGAGGTTGCAGAGTTGGACACGACTACGCGACTTTCATTTTATAGACTTCCCTGGTGGCTCAGACGGTAAAGCGTCTGCCTTCAATGCAAGAGACCTGGGTTCGATCCCTGGGGTGGGGAAGTTCCTCTGGAGAAGGAAATGGCAACCCACTCCAGTACTCTTGCCTGAAAAATCCCATGGACGGAGAAGCCTGGTAGGCTACAGTCCATAGGGTCGCAAAGAGTCACGACCGAGCGACTTCACTTCACTTCAAAAGCAATAAGCTCTAGCAGGAAACACCCTCGCGGGAGGCCCATGGGGCGAATCTGCGCGCAGCGCCCTGGCCAACTCGGGAGGCGGTGCTACCCTAGCCCCGCCTCCTCGTCGAGCCACGTCCGCTCCACGCCCCTCCCTCTAAGAGAAGGCGGGGCCCCCCAACTGAGTTAAGTACCCGGAGGCCCGGCGCCAGGTACTGCCCTCCGGCCATGGACCGAAACCGAGCTTCCGCGCGCTTGACTGTCTTGCTGCGACACCTCGGTTGCCGCTCGGCCGGGACCATTGTATCCTTTGGGTTCGCGAGGTTTGAGCGTGAAGGGTGGCGGCTTTCAGGGCGCATTGCATAACCTCCCCGCTGGCTCTTCCTGGCTCCGCAGTCTCTGTCCCCGTTATGATCACATCTCTTTCGGGCGCTACGGGTCCCCAAGGCCCAAGAGGGGACTTTTCCGCCCGGTGGGGCTGCGGCTGCTGGCTCCAGCTCCTGGAGTGGCGTCGCTGTAATCTTCCTGGCCCTCTGTTCCCGGCTTTGGGAAGGGAGGGTGCGAAGTCCAAGCAGGGCTTCTCTCTGCTGCCCTGCACTTTGTGTACTTGACTACATCTGATCGTCCGGCTGCCGAGAGACAGAGACGGAACCCGGGGCGTAGAGCCACCTGGAGGAGCCGAGGGGTCCTCTCGAGGTGGAGCTGCCCCCCAGCTCTTCCTTCTCCAGGCGAGCCAGGTGAAGCTTACACTGTTTCCTGGAGAAGGGCTGGGTGTCCTGTGTCCGCTCCTGATCAGGCCTGAAATGAATCCAAGTCAATCTGTGCGCCACCGGTGTTGGATCCAGAGAGATGTCACTGTGGGCGTCAGAAATCAACTTGCTTTGCAGAATTGTTTTTGCGTGTTCAGTGATCTCATTCAGGGCGCACAGCACGGGCTGGGTTTCCCCGCCCCGCCAAGTGACCTGATTAGACTCTGCTCTGCTATATTTAGTTCTGAAATTTCTCCTAAAACGATTATACTGTTTCTTTTACTTCCATTGTTGCTCTCCCAACTGTGTTCCAAGCCTTGACGTATTCGAATCGTTATAAATTTAAAATCTCCTCCACAAACTGGTAAAGGGAACCCAAGTGACTATGTAATCTCACTTTACAGGTGAGAAAGCATTTGAGGTTAGGAGAAATTAACTTTCCTGAGCAAGGTCATTTAATGGAACCAGTGGTTGTCAAAGCGTGGTCCCCAGAGCAGCAGCAGCAGGACTACCTAGGTACTTGTTAGAAATGTAGGTACTCAGGCTCCTCTTAGACCTGTGGTATCAAATGCCTGGGAGTGTGACTAGCAACCTGTTTTCACTTAGTGTGATACTATTAATAGTTTAGTTGTGAGAAGTGCCAGTACATTGGGCCTGGATATAACTGGAAGTAGATTAAGGTTTCCGGGTCCAGTCTGTTATTATTTTTAAATTTTAATTGTGTTCTTTTTTTTTTTTTTTTGCCAGGGTGGGAGGAGGGAGGGCAAGCTAACAGCACGGAGGCTTTTATTTCCCCCAGCAGGGATTGAACCCATCTGTGCCTGTTGCAGTGGAAGCACAGAGTCCTAACCACTGGACCGACAGAAAATTCCCTAAAATTTAATATCTGATCTCACTGGACTTAGTTATAATAGTGTTGAGGTCAGAGCTTGTTTTTTTTTTTTTTTTTCATCTCTATTTCCTAGAACAGCACTGTCGAATACAAGCTCCTTGTGATGGTGGAAAAATGTTCTTTGCCGGTAGGGTTCAATGTGGCTATGAGCACTTGAAATGTGTCAGTGCAGTTAAAGAACTGAAGTTTTCATTTTAATTCATTTCAATTTACATAGCCAGAAGTGGTGAGCGTCTCTGCCTAAATTCACTAAATTTTCAGTGGATATAAGTGTGGTTTAGGCTTAAAGAAACTACTAGAAATTATGTGACAATTTCCTCCCAACCTTAATTATTCCTTTAAGAAATAAGGAATAAATTTTGAAGTAACAGTGCAGTGTTTAAATGCAGATAAACACAAAGAAGAAAATCTATATAACCCATAATTCCATTTCTCACAGATTATTATTTGTAAACACTTTGGTCTGTTTCTTTTCTATATATTTACATAATTGCATAATAACATATTCAGGACCATGCTGTACTGTACAGATTTTTGCATCCATTTTTTTCCAGGTTTACTAGCTTTGTATAGTAAACATAGTAAATGATTATTAGCTTTGTAAACGTTTTCACATACTAAGAAAATTCTCCAAGAACAACAATAACAAAAATAAAAACCATAATGCAGGAGTGGGAGAGAGGAGAAAAGGATTGGAAGGCTAATGTCTGGACTGTCCTGGCAGCTTCATTTTGTTGAGAACATCTGACAAAGATGTTAACTCTCTCCCTCGGGGAAAACAGACAGTAGCTAGTAATTCTGACTCTTGGCCCCCCTCTCCACCTTTTTCCACTTTGGAGACTTGTGAGATCTTAGTTTCCTGACCAGGGCCTTAACCCAGGCGCTGGGCAGTGAAAGGCCCGGGTCCTAACCACTGGACTGCCAGGGAATTCCCATCTTCTTGACTATTATATTGTCCCAACTTAGATACAGACATCATTGAAAAAGGATAACATGTTTATGTGAAGTGTCATTCAGAACGTAGCTCTTTCAGCTAAAGAAACAATGAAAAAAATGACCAAAACAAATGAGATCCTAAGTCAATCATCTGGTGATGACTGGATAGAAAACTAGAAGGAACTTTTAGACGTTTTAAGATATTTAGAAATGATACTGTACTATGTGGATTATATTTTTCTTGGAGTCATTGTTTATTTTATGAACTTTTTTTTTCTTTTGAGAAACCGCAGGTAATTCAGAGGCCTGTGAAAGGCTGTATGCTGCAGATCTTAAATTGAAAGCAACTAGCAATGGCACCCCACTCCAGTACTCTTGCCTGGAAAATCCCACAGATGGAGGAGCCTGGTGGGCTGTAGCCCATGGGGTTGCAAAGAGTCAAACACGACTGCGCGACTTCACTTTCACTTTTCACTTCCATGTCTTGGAGAAGGAAATGACAACCCACTCTAGTGTTCTTGCCTGGAGAATCCCAGGGACGGGGGAGCCTGGTGGGCTGCTGTCTATGGGGTCGCACAGAGTCCAACACGACTGAAGCGACTGAGCAGCAGCAGCAGCAGCAGCAGTGTTTCTTTACCCCATTCATTCTCCAAGTATTTTCCAGCCTCAATACAACCGAAAGATGCAACTTAGTTCTCTCAGAGTGATTTTAAAAACTTTTTATTTTATATTGGAATCTGTGGATTAACAATTTTGATAGTCTCAGGTAGACCAGCAGAGGGACTCAGCAATACATATACATGTATCCGTTCTCCCACAAATTCCCTCGCATCCAGGCTGCCACATAACATTGAGTAGAGTTCCCTGTGCTATACAGTAGGACTTTGTTGGTTATCCATTTTAAATATAGCAGTGTGGATGTGTCAATCCCAAGGCAGAGTGATTTTTTTAACTGAGGGTAGCATCTTGAAGCTTGAACTCTAGTAGGGGTTTGAAAAAGTTCTCTGGGTGAATCTGACACCCGTCATACCCACTTCTTCTGAGAAGCAGTGCTTTACAGAGGGGCACTCCACTAAACTGACAGGTGCTTATTCTTGAGTCAGAGTTGGCAAAAATTTTTTATAAAGATGTTCTTTTTTTTTTTTTTTTAATGACCAGCCTGTTTCTAATATTTTGGATGAACTCCCACTAAGAGAAAAACTTCTTTTGAATAGAACATGATTCTCCTTATTTATAGAATAGAATAGAAAAAAAAATTTCCATTTTTATTCACTCAGTAGTTTAGTGGAAGAAATATCCAGGGGGAATAAAATATATGGAAAGTATGAATACAATGTTGGTCAAGTCTCAGCTCAGTTGTTTTCTGCTGGGTGACCTTGGACCAGTTACTGAACCCTGACCCCAGCCAAGGGTTTCTGCTCTGTGCAGTTGGCATAATAAAGCTCTTAGCTTCCAGGCACCTCCTTAGGCTATTGTGAAATGAGACGATCTAAGCAATAGTGCATCCGAGTGTTGGTGTGTAGTCAGTGTGCCTGATGACTGTGTAGGGCTGGTCTTCCCTTGTGAAAACCAATCCAGGGTGGGTTGATTCTAGAAGGGTGATGCCTGGACTTCACTTGATTTGCCTTAAATCACATCCTAGATAGCTCACCACACTTCGGGGGTTGGTTCTCTTGCCAGTTTCCATCCTCAACAATTCCAGTAAGTAGATATAATTTTAATTCTTAGCCATACAATGTATATAAACTTTTTTTCCCCAGTGATAACTCAGATATAAAATACATATTGACTGATAAGAATTCATTATACAAATCCTCTGAATCCAGGACTTGTTCTCATTAGAACAATTATGGAAATTTTTGAAGACACTTTCTATGTGTATTTTAAAATTTAGAAAGAAGGGAAAACATCACAAAGTGCATAAGTTTATTTTATAAAATTCAGGCATGGTATATCTCGTTTAAATTAGCCAGGTTTTTTTTTTTGGTCACTCTGATATCTCAGCTAGCATCTTTGGTTTATCTTAAAGTCACCTTTGAAGTGGAAGACATTGATCTCCGTGGAATATTCTCATAGAGTCAGAGTTCCAAAACAGAGGAATAGACAGGGGGATTTGAGTTTATGTGTGTGCTCTACACTTATTTAGATTTTGTTACTTTGATTTCTTCCGTAAATACATGAAGCAGACAATTAAAAACATAAAGTATATTGTTTGTTTCCTTTCTGAAAAACCATACATATTCATTACAGAATATATTTTAAAATCATAAAATAGGGTGAATTTAAAAAATCATTCATAATGCCATTACATAAAGGCAATCACTGTGAAACATATTTCTTTTGGCTTTATTTCTTTATAGTCTTCTTGTTTTAAACAAATAGTGTCTTGGTTTTACATCACTGTCATCACATTTTAATTTAATAAGCACTGTCCTTGCTATTATATGTTCTTCATTTTTAATGTCAAGTCATATCCCATTGAAAGGATATAATATAACCAGTTAATTATTCTTCCATTTCTTGGTGACAGTAATTAACGTTTCGGATTTAAAACTGAAAATTTGTTCAGATTATTTCTTTAAAGTTCTAGAAATAAAAGTGCTGAGTGGAAGAATACAAACATTTGTCAGGTTCTTGATAAATATTGTTAGGTTATGATTTTTATTTTTTTAATATAAATTTATTTATTTTACTTGGAGGCTAATTACTTTACAATATTATATTGGTTTTGCCATACATTGACATGAAGGTTATCATTTTTAAACTGGACTTATCTGAGATTTTTCTTTTCCTTTAGGTATACCCGGGAGAATAATGTTCTAAGCCTAGAACAGAGAAAATTTTATGAAGAAAATGGATTTCTTGTCATTAAAAATTTGGTGTCTGATGCTGATATTCAACGCTTTAGGTACAGTAACACTCTTTGATATATAACAGGAATGTGTATTGTGTGTGTGCAAGGGACTATGAGTAGGATTACCTTGTGTGTGTTCAGATATTTTTCAGGGATCGGGTTTGTTAGGAAGTGGCTTGTTAGAACCTAGGTTCAAGCCAGAGTGGCTTTAATCTCAGTCTCTTCAGTTAATGTTGTAGATATAGGGCAGTTTCCTTAACTTTTCCATGCCTGTTTCTATATCTGCAGAATGGGGAAAATAACAGTACTTATGCACTAGAGTGGTTTTAGGACTAAATAGGTAAAGTAGAGACAGAGTTCGTTGAACAGGGCCTACCTAGTGCATGGTGATGCTAGGGAGGTGTTTCCTCTTTTGTTCTGATGAAACCAAATCACAAATATTTCCCCACTGGTCCACTAAGCTATGGACTATTCAAATTCTGGTAGCGAATTTCAACTCCACAGTTAGGAGGCGGGCACTTCTGAGTTGGCCATTTTCTCCTTCCTGTCATCAGAACTGTTCGACTTGGGGCTTGAGGACCATTTAGTGCAGAGAAACCACTCCCAGGTCTTTGAGTCTTTCCACAGAACAAGTGGAAGGCCAGGCAGGTGCTTATCGCCTATGGTACTGACATCATTTACCAATTGAATTTTCTAGGAATGAGTTTGAAAGAATCTGCAGAAAGGAGGTGAAACCATTGGGATTGTCGGTGATGAGAGATGTCACCATCACAAAATCAGAATATGTGCCAAGTGAGAAAGTGGTTTCCAAGGTCCAGGATTTCCAAGAAGATGAGGAACTCTTCAGATACTGCACCCTCCCTGAGGTTCAAGACCTTCCTGTGCTTTCTTTCTCTTTAAGCTAATAGCCCATCTGCATGTCTGCCTCTGAAATCTTCGTAACTTTTTTGTTTCCATTTTATCTTGCTCTTTTCTACGGGCCTTCTCAGGTGGCGCTAGTGGTAAAGAACCCCCCTCCACTGCAGGAGACTTAAGAGACATGGGTTCGATCCCTGGTTTGAGAAGATCCCCTGGAGAAGGAAATGGCAAACCACTCCAGTATTCTTGCCTGGAAAAGCTCATGAACAGAGGAGCCTGGCAGGCTACATTCCATGGGGTCGCAAAGGATTAGACTCTTGCCCTTTTCTACTGGGGCCCTATAGCAGTAGTTCTTAATCAGAGGTGGACATTTGCAAATGTCTGGAGACATGTTTGCTTGTCAGGCAGGAGGGGTGGTGGGTTTTAATGCATAGAGATCCGGATCCATGCCACTGGGTCCAGGGATGCTGGATAATAGCCTGTTGCAGCAAACAAAGAATGATGCAGCCCAAAATGTCAGTAGTGCCAAGACTGAGAAATCCTCATAATTTTGCTATTTTTGCTGGAGAAGAACAGGAATTCTGTGGTAAACAGAGAGCCTTCTCACACTCCCTACAGGCATGTCCACAGGGATAAAAGTGCTAAGGTTTACCTATTGCAGATTGTTTTCAATTTGTCTTATGAATCTGGTCAGTAGAGGTATCTGTTTTTAAATTTAAACTAGGTTTTTAAAAAATTATTCTTTAAAAGTAGTTCATAGCTATGAAAATATCTAGTGTGGAATGACATGAAGGAAAAAGGAAATTCTCGCACCCCCTGCACCACTCACTGTTCAGTTTTACGTATTCATCTAGAACCATTTCAGGTATAATCAAGCATATTTGTATAACCCCACCTTTTGTGTAACAGGAAGCATCCTGGTTGTCACCTTGGTTTTTCCACTGGTAATACATATGAGAGAGACATCTTTCCATTGGTATCTATGGATCTACTTTATACTTTGTAAACTATTGCATAGTAATGCCTTGCGTGAATGTATTACAGTTTCATTTTTAAAAGAGTTTATTATTTTTTTCTCATTTATTTATTTTTGCTGGTGCTGTGTCTTTGTTACTGCGCATGGGCTCCTCTCTAGTTGAGGTGCATGGGATTCTCATTTTGTTGGCTTTTCTTTTTTTTTTTTTTTAATTTTATTTTATTTTTAAACTTTACAATATTGTATTAGTTTTGCCAAATATCGAAATGAATCCGCCACAGGTATACCTGTGTTCCCCATCCTGAACCCTCCTCCCTCCTCCCTCGCCATACCCTCCTTCTGGGTCGTTCCAGTGCATCAGCCCCAAGCATCCAGTATCGTGCATCAAACCTGGACTGGCGACTCATTTCATACATGATATTATACATGTTTCAATGCCATTCTCCCAAATCTCCCCACCCTCTCCCACAGAGTCCATAAGACTGATCTATACATCAGTGTCTCTTTTGCTGTCTCGCACACAGCGTTATTGTTACCATCTTTCTAAATTCCATATATATGCGTTAGTATACTGTATTGGTGTTTTTCTTTCTGGCTTACTTCACTCTGTATAATCAGCTCCAGTTTCATCCACCTCATTAGAACTGATTCAAATGTATTCTTTTTAATGGCTGAGTAATACTCCATTGTGTATATGTACCACAGCTTTCTTATCCATTCATCTGCTGATGGGCATCTAGGTTGCTTCCATGTCCTGGCTATTATAAACAGTGCTGTGATGAACATTGGGGTACACGTGTCTCTTTCCCTTCTGGTTTCCTCAGTGTGTATGCCCAGCAGTGGGATTGCTGGGTCATAAGGCAGTTCTATTTCCAGTTTTTTAAGGAATCTCCACACTGTTCTCCATAGTGGCTATACTAGTTTGCATTCCCACCAACAGTGTAAGAGGGTTCCCTTTTCTCCACACCCTCTCCAGCATTTATTGCTTGTAGACTTTTGGATCGCAGCCATTCTGACTGGCGTGAAATGGTACCTCATAGTGGTTTTGATTTGCATTTCTCTGATAATGAGTGATGTTGAGCATCTTTTCATGTGTTTGTTAGCCACCTGTATGTCTTCTTTGGAGAAATGTCTATTTAGTTCTTTGGCCCATTTTTTGATTGGGTCATTTATTTTTCTGGAGTTGAGCTGTAGGAGTTGCTTGTATATTTTTGAGATTAGTTGTTTGTCGGTTGCTTCATTTGCTATTATTTTCTCCCATTCTGAAGGCTGCCTTTTCACCTTGCTAATAGTTTCCTTTGTTGTGCAGAAGCTTTTGAGTTTAATTAGGTCCCATTTGTTTAGTTTTGCTTTTATTTCCAATATTCTGGGAGGTGGGTCATAGAGGATCCTGCTGTGATGTATGTTGGAGAGTGTTTTGCCTATGTTCTCCTCTAGGAGTTTTATAGTTTCTGGTCTTACGTTGAGATCTTTAATCCATTTTGAGTTTATTTTTGTGTATGGTGTTAGAAAGTGTTCTAGTTTCAATATTTTACAAGTGGTTGACCAGTTTTCCCAGCACCACTTGTTAAAGAGATTGTCTTTTCTCCACTGTATATTCTTGCCTCCTTTGTCAAAGATAAGGTGTCCATATGTGCGTGGATTTATCTCTGGGCTTTCTATTTTGTTCCATTGATCAATATTTTTGTCTTTGTGCCAGTACCATACTGTCTTGATAACTGTGGCTTTGTAATAGAGCCTGAAGTAAGACAGGTTGATTCCTCCAGTTCCATTCTTCTTTCTCAAGATAGCTTTGGCTATTCGAGGTTTTCTGTATTTCCATACAAACTGTGAAATTATTTGTTCTAGCTCTGTGAAGAATACCGTTGGTAGCTTGATAGGGATTGCATTGAATCTATAAATTGCTTTGGGTAGTATACTCATTTTCAATATATTGATTCTTCCAATCCATGAACATGGTATATTTCTCCATCTATTAGTGTCCTCTGATTTCTTTCACCAGTGTTTTATAGTTTTCTATATATAGGTCTTTAGTTTCTTTAGGTAGATATATTCCTAAGTATTTTATTCTTTCTGTTGTAATAGTGAATGGAATTGTTTCCTTAATTTCTCTTTCTGTTTTCTCATTATTAGTGTATAGGAATGCAAGGGATGTCTGTGTGTTGATTTTATATCCTGCAACTTTACTATAATCATTGATTAGTTCTAGTAATTTTCTGGTGGAGTCTTTAGGGTTTTCTATGTAGAGGATCATGTCATCTGCAAATAGTGAGAGTTTTACTTCTTCTTTTCCAATTTGGATTCCTTTTATTTCTTTTTCTGCTCTGATTGCTGTGGCCAAAACGTTCAAAACTATGTTGAATAGTAATGGTGAAAGTGGGCACCCTTGTCTTGTTCTTGACTTTAGAGGAAATGCTTTCAATTTTTCACCATTGAGGATAATGTTTGCTGTGGGTTTGTCATATATAGCTTTTATTATATTGAGGTATGTTTCTTCTATTCCTGCTTTCTGGAGAGTTTTTATCATAAATGGATGTTGAATTTTGTCAAAGGCTTTCTCTGCATCTATTGAGATAATCATATGGTTTTTATTTTTCAATTTGTTAATGTGGTGTATTACATTGATTGATTTGCGGATATTGAAGAATCCTTGCATCCCTGGGATAAAGCCCACTTGGTCATGGTGTATGATCTTTTTCATGTGTTGTTGGATTCTGATTGCTAGAATTTTGTTAAGGATTTTTGCATTTATGTTCATCAATGATATTGGCCTGTAGTTTTCTTTTTTTGTGGCATCTTTGTCAGGTTTTGGTATTAGGGTGATGGTGGCCTCATAGAATGAGTTTGGAAGTTTACCTTCCTCTGCAATTTTCTGGAAGAGTTTGAGCAGGATAGGTGTTAGCTCTTCTCTAAATTTTTGGTAGAATTCAGCTGTGAAGCCGTCTGGACCTGGGCTTTTGTTTGCTGGAAGATTTTTGATTACAGTTTCAATTTCCATGCTTGTGATGGGTCTGTTAAGATTTTCTATTTCTTCCTGGTCGAGTTTTGGAAAGTTGTACTTTTCTAAGAATTTGTCCATTTCTTCCACGTTGTCCATTTTATTGCCATATAATTGCTGATAGTAGTCTCTTATGATCCTTTGTATTTCTGTGTTGTCTGTTATGATCTCTCCATTTTCATTTCTAATTTTATTGATTTGATTTTTCTCCCTTTGTTTCTTGATGAGTCTGGCTAATATAAATATATTTTCACCCAACATGGGAGCGCCGCAATATGTAAGACAAATGCTAACAAGTATGAAAGGAGAAATTAACAATAACACAATAATAGTGGGAGACTTTAATACCCCACTCACACCTATGGATAGATCAACTAAACAGAAAATTAACAAGGAAACACAAACTTTAAACAATACAATAGACCAGTTAGACCTAATTGATATCTATAGGACATTTCATCCCAAAACAATGAATTTCACCTTTTTCTCAAGCACACATGGAACCTTCTCCAGGATAGATCACATCCTGGGCCATAAATCTAGCCTTGGTAAATTTAAAAAAATAGAAATCATTCCAAGCATCTTTTCTGACCACAATGCAGTAAGATTAGATCTCAATTACAGGAGAAAAACTATTAAAAATTCCAACATATGGAGGCTGAACAACACACTGCTGAATAACCAACAAATCACAGAAGAAATCAAAAAAGAAATCAAAATTTGCATAGAAACTAATGAAAATGAAAACACAACAACCCAAAACCTATGGGACACTTTAAAAGCAGTGCTAAGGGGAAAGTTCATAGCAATACAGGCATACCTCAGGAAACAAGAAAAAAGTAAAATAAATAACCTAACCCTACACCTAAAGCAACTAGAAAAGGAAGAAATGAAGAACCCCAGGGTTAGTAGAAAGAAAGAAATCTTAAAAATTAGGGCAGAAATAAATGCAAAAGAAACAAAAGAGACCATAGCAAAAATCAACAAAGCCAAAAGCTGGTTCTTTGTTGGCTTTTCTCGCTGCGGCTCTCAGGCTCCAGAGCTGGAGCTCAGCAGTTGTGGTGCGTGGGCTTAGGTGCTCCTTGTGTGTGGAATCTTCCTGGAGCAGAGATCAAATCCATGTCCCCTGCACTGGCAGTGGGGTTCTTATCCACTGTAGCATAAGGAAGTCCTGTACTATGGTTTCTGACCAGTCATTTAGAATGGTTAAAAAGGACACTTTGCACAAAATACTTATTAGAACTTATACCCCAAGTGCTGTTAGAAAGTCTGATTCTTGAAGACTGCACAGCTGAGGCATCTGGGAGGTCCGGCCTCTTGAGTTGGGGACGAGAAGGGAAGTGGCCTCTCTGAACCACACATTCTTCCCAACCTCACGTCCTGTTTTGGAAATGAAAATTGTGTGGGTGGATCATGATAAAAGCTGGAAATTATAGGCAGCATGTGGTAGAATGTCTGTCAGGATGTTCCTACTTCCGTAACCTGCAAACCATGTGTCTGGTGGTTCATGCAATGATTTTTTACGAGGTAGGTATTCTTCTAATAGCTATGTATTTATTTTAATATATATTGGAAAAATGAACCAGCACCTCAAACCCATGAGTTGAAGAATTTTATTAATCAGGATAAGACTAAGATAAGACCTAGGGAGAATATCTGCTAAACATATTGGGAAGTTCTGCAAAGCAGGACAGAAAATCTGAGGATGGCTCTTGAATGATGACCATTTAGAAAATCGCAGCCTAGGAGAGATAAATTGGAAGATTGGGATTGACACATACACACACTGTATAGAAAACAGACAACTAATAACAATTACTGTATAGCACAGGAAACTGTACTCAGTACTCAGTAATGGCCTATATGAGAAAAGAATCTTAGTGTATATATGTGTGTGTATAACACTTTCATTTCACTATACACCTGAAACTAACACAACTTTATAATTCAACTATACCCCATCAAAATTAAAAAAAGAAATGAAAAGAACAGCCCTTTTGCCATTTTTTGAATACCCCCCCAGAATGACAAAAACAAACTTTTTATTAAAAAAACAAGCATTAGGCCAGACTCCTGGGATTTTTGTAACATTTCAAGTGTTTTATACTCAAATTGCCTACATTCCTTATACAGAAGAGATCATATAAGTGAAAGCCATAGAATGTGCTTCACTTTTTGTAGTCAGACAGAATTAGAGATTGAATATGGATATGAATTTGAGTGAACTCCGAGAGGCAGTGGAGGACAGGGAAGCCTGGTGTGCTGCAGTCTATGGGGTCGCAAAGGGTCAGACACGACTTTGTGACTGAACAACATCATTGTCTTTTTCATTCAACTGGCCCTGCCATTTTGGGCATCATTTTCATGGGAGGTCTTATTCCTGCCCTTCGTAGCTGGTGTCTCAGAGAAATTCATGACTCTGTTGTAGAAGAAGCACTTAGATTTTCAGCTGGTTCTAAGAAGCCTGTTTCAGAGTGTTTATGATGATTTCCAGTTGCTCACTTTTGCGTGGTTTGTTTGCAAGGTTGTGAAATATTGATTGATTGATTGATTTAAATGACTGCCAACGGGGTTCTAGTATAGATAGATGTACTCTGTGCCACATACTTGTGCATCTGATTTCCCATGAACTTTTCCCTCCTTTTTCCTTAGATTCTGAAATATGTGGAGTGCTTCACTGGACCCAATATTATGGCCATGCATACAATGCTGATAAACAAACCTCCAGATTCTGGTAAAGAGCTCTCATTGGTAGAGGAAAAGCAAAAGCAAACAAATAAAAAAAAAAGTGTTTAATTAAATTATATAAGATTGATGTGCTAACTAATAGCAAAGTGCACAACTGCTTAATTTTTGCATAAATGAATATATATACTTTAAGTCTCAAAGTAGCTTACATCATAACAACACTGAAGTATAATAGCGATGCTGATGTTAACTAGGGTTATTGCTGGGATTGTAGACAAGTGGCTTCTGAAAGATGCAGTTTAATAAAACACAACTGTCTCTCTACCCCACAGACTCCTGATATTCAGCATCTCTAAGATTTGTTACCCACTCTCACCCATGCATGAGGGTGTGGACTTTGGCTTCCTGATCTGAAGACAGTATTATTACTAACAAATTTAAAACTGAACTTATGTATCAAATACCATAGCTATTCTCAAAATTTTCTGTGCTTGGTAAAATGTAGCTTCTAAGCCCTCCCTCCTAGAGAGACTGATTCAGAAAATAGAAACTAGGAACCTGGATTTTATTAACCATACTCAGAGATACTAATGCAGATGGCTCTTGGCCACACTGAGAAATTCAGCTAAATCAGCTATTAGAGATCTTTAATCTGTTTCTACTCTGTCTCTGTCCTGATGGCCAAGAGAGGTTTATGTGCTAAGCCTACATACAGGCTTAGCCTAACATCAGCAGGCCTTTCCCTCCCTGGGTGTCCTGCCTGGAGAAATCCCCTGGCCTGGGGGAACTACGTTCAGAAGGCAATTCTAGGGGAGAATGTGAATGTGTGTGTAGTATCTCTGATTCTCCACAGTGATGGCAGAACCAAATGGTTCTAGTTTGGTGCTGAAACCTCTGAGAGTCCTTCTATTTATATATTTAGTTAATTAAGGAATACTTTTTTAATATCAGCCACTTAGAAGTTTATCAGAAGGCCTCAGATTGACCACTCTAATTAGTCAACGTTTTTGGGGAATACTCTCCAATATGTTGGCCACCTGATGGGAAGAACTGACTCATTAGAAAAGACCCTGATGCTGGGAAACACTGAAGGCAGGAAGAGAAGGGGACAACAGAGGACCAGATGGTTGAATGTCATCACTGACTCGATGGCATGAGTTTGACCAAGCTCTGGGAGTTGCTGATGGACAGGGAAGCCTGGTGTGCTGCAGTCCATGGGGTCCCAAAGAGTCGGACTCAACTGAGCGACTGAGCTGACTTGGAGAATGCTAAGCTCTGTGCCCAAACCAGAGTTAGGGAGGAATAAAGCACAGTGGAGATGATGACATATGCACAGATTTCTAGAAAATAGTGTAAGTAGTCCTCGGTTACCAGAAACCCAGAAAGAATCACAGGATCCAGAGGCATTGTGCTGATTCAGTCTTCTAATTTGGAGAAGGCAATGGCACCCCACTCCAGTACTCTTGCCTGGAAAATCCCATGGATGGAGGAGCCTGGTAGGCTTCTGTCTATGGGGTCGCACAGAGTCGGACTCTACTGAGCTACTTAGCAGCAGCAGCAGTCTTCTAATTTGGTGCTCATCTATAGAGGTGGTTTTCTTCAGTATTGTCTCATCTGTTTGGCTTTTGCAAGGATAGTTCATTGTTCTGGCTTTTCAGGCAGAGGAGAATAATACTGGGACTCAAGTTTATTTATTTTAACAACAGATTCTGTTTCAGGAAAGAAGACATCCCGTCATCCCTTGCACCAGGATCTGCACTATTTCCCCTTCAGGCCCAGCAATAGCATCGTTTGTGCCTGGACAGCCATGGAGCACATTGACCGGAACAATGGCTGTCTGGTTGTGCTCCCAGGGACACACAAAGGCCCCTTGCAACCCCATGATTATCCCCAGTGGGAGGTAAGTCTGCTAGACGGCTGAGTCTTGATCAGAACCTTTTGTTGTTTTGATTTCACATCAGTATACATAAGGAGCTTTGCCAATAAGATGACATTTCCTTTCTTAGCAAAACATTGTTCTAGGATTTCAAATGAGCAGGGAAAATTCCAGGATGGCTGATCACACGATCACCTTTATTCTTTCAACAAGTACTTGAAGGCCAACCAAAGTGGTGGACTTTGGTGATGCTATAAAAGATCTGAGATTATAAAGCCTAACTGCAGAGGTCAGACACAAACACAGTAACACCAGATATGTATGCCAAGTGAGTTGTACACACTGACTGTTAGTTCTCTCAGTAAAAAAGAGGATCATCTGCTTCCACCTGAAGAGATCAGCAGAGAAAGGCTCTGGGGAGGACTGAGCAGTATTCCATTATGAGGCTGTTCCATGATTTATCAATTCAGCTGGTGATACTGGAGGACTGTTCAGTGCTTTGGGGCCCATGAGTGAGGAGATCAAATCATTTCTTCAAGAATGATAACCCTGTGGTCTGGCACAGAATGTATTGCAGGAATAGGAGTCCAGAGACAGAGAAACCGGAGAGGACTCCCATAGCATTTAGATGTAAGGCAATAAGGTCTCACAATCCTGTAATAATGATCAAGGTGGGAAGAGCACATTTTGTTAAGGCAGAAAGAGTACACATTGGTTCTGTGAGATGTAAAGAATATGGCTTTCAGGACTTCAGTGTCAACTAGTTAGAAGTCTTGAACTGAGGATTAGTGCCAGGTGAAAATACCTTGAGTCTAGATTCTGCTATAAAATCTGAAATTCTTCAGTTAAGTTTTGGTTTAGGAAAGGTTGGTGCAAGCAATAGAAGTGGGCTCTCAGTGACTCAAGCTGAAGGGAGGGCCCCTTGGACATGCAGAATCCGTGGGCAGGCTGCCAGCTCTGGAGGATGAGGAGGAAAGAGGAAGTCCTTCTTCAGTGGGAACAGTTGGGCTGCAGCACCTGGAGTGGCCAGATGTACCTTGACAATGTCCAGTCGCTTCAGTCATCTGCTCAGATTCAAAGTAGCAGCAATGGGAGGTGAGACGAGCTTATCTTGCTCACTTTCCACATTGGGCAGGAGGCAAAGACTCAACACAGTGCAGTAGGGAGCAGTCATTCCCAAAATGGAATTTGGAGTTGGAATAGTCTTAGGAAAGGAAATGGGATGCTCTCCTCCAAAGACCCATAAAAGATTGCAAACGTTGTTACTTCTCGTCTCAGTTTGTTTCATAAAGATATAACTATTATCTAATGTAATAACTAACCTTGAAAATATTTTTAAAATTGTTAGAAAATAGTTTGAAAACAAACAACGATTTTTGTTTTTTTCCTTTTGTGCAGTGATTGACTTGGAAAAACAGGGAGTGGAAAATATTTTAAAAGCTAATGTTTTAATTTACTCTTCTTTCTTTACTCTGGATCTGACCTACTTGGTTTCTGGGCTGAGAAAAGACTGAGAATTTTCTCTCTGCGAGTTGGGAGAACAGTTAGCTTCTCAGAGATACTTCTGAGTAATAGAGTAGTGATTGATACAAGTTCCAGGTGAGGAGAAGAGCATGCTGGGGAAGAATGAGCATGGGTTCACCAGGAAAGGTGGTCTCTGTATTCCCGCAAAATGTAAAGCTGATCTGGGTCTTCAGTTATCATTCAGTAATGAACCATAGGTGGAAATTCCAAATATTTCGTCAGGTCTAAAAAATTCACGATTCACACATGGCTTTCTAAAAGCAGTCAACTGAGAAAGTTTGGTATATGTAAGTTTTTTTAATATCTAATTTATTTATCTCTTTCTCTTCAAAGAACTTAGAGAAGGTTTGTTTTCCCTGATGAGTCATTGATAAGAGTTTTGATTCTTGGCTTCTTCACTTTTGGACTTGGCTTCTCTCGTGTTTTTAGGGAGGAGTCAACATCATGTTCCACGGGATCCAGGACTATGACAAAAACAATGCCCGGGTGCACTTGGTGATGGAGAAGGGAGACACCGTCTTCTTTCACCCTTTGCTCATCCATGGATCTGGTCGGAACAAAAGTCAAGGATTCCGGAAGGTACACATTCACATCACAGCACTGTTTGAAGATGAATGCATGAGGAAGAAAAGTATCCCAATACATGAAAAGTTAAAGGAGTTGTAACTTTTAACTCAGCTGCCCTTTAGTCTGGTGTATTTACCAGGAAATATATTTGTCTCCCTCATGCTTTGTTGCTTTCAGCAGTAAGAAGCTAGATGACCTTAGGATGCCATCACTATTGAACATTCGTGGAATTTCTCCAGACAGAGAGCATAGTTACTTGGCAACTGATAGCATGTTTTCAGAGGAAAAGATAAAAGCAGACATACATACCAAATAATAACATTTGGAAGGTATACAGCTCATATAAGGGGAACGTCTGTAATATTATTGCTATTGGTTAAAATATTATTGATTGGAAAGGAAGGTGTGAATTGGCCACCCAGAAATCAGATATGGCCATGTTTTTCACTCCTTAGCCTCAGAGTGTTTTCAGGTTTATAAGATCAGTGCTTACATTAAAAACTGACAGAATTTCTCATAAGAGCCCAGATTTCTTGCTTCTCTAAAATTCAGCAGATCTGATGATATGCTGGGCTCACATTTCCCTAGGATGACATGGCTGTTGATACTAAATATTAGTGTCTTCTTTGGGGCTGAGTGAAGCTTTCCAGTTTATCACAACAGCTCTCTGTTTCCCTGTGGCTGAGGGTTAGTTGTCAGATTTCATCCTCCATTCATTCAGATATCCACCAGGCTCAACAGGACTGAGATGAGCCAGAGGCAAGAAGGCAGTTCCCTCAGAGGCTCAAAAAACTCAGTATCCAGTTAAATAATATCTTAATGCCAGTTAAAAGAAATAAAAATTAATGCCAAAAAGTCCATGGTGAGCACAATACCAAAATTTTAAAAAAAGATCAGACCCTCTAATACCATGATACCCAGAACTGTGCAAAAGGAAGATATAGGCACTACACTGGAAATAGTGTGTTTTAATATACTAACTTGATGGTTTTTCAATATTTTTGACTGATTTACAGTTTGGGAAAATATTAACCATTGAAAAATGCATAAAAGCGTACAGGTAGGAGTGTACATGTCTTCTCTTTTGCCTCAGGCTCCAATATGGTGCAGAATAGTATTAGGGTTTCCATGGGAAATAAATTTTGTGACTCAACTGCCTAGAAATCTGTAAGAAGTAGGCAGATCTTCTGATGGGTGCAATCACCCTAAGAGAACTAACTTGTGGCAAGGAAGGTGAGTTTCAGCTATCACCTTGCAAGTTAGATCTGTTTATAAGTCCTTCGAGACTGGGGAGAACCAAGTAACTTCCATCTTACTTTCAAAAGGAAACAAGATGAGTATTTTATGTGAATGCTATCAGACTGGAACTGTGCTTTAGATTGGAGAGGGGGTGTCTGTGTATTATTTTCTGTTGCCAGGTCTTTTCAGTTTTTCTTCCCCCATCATCTGTGGCCATTGAAATACCAACTCATTACACCCTCCACTAAATTCTGTAGCTGAGGTGATGAGAAACCCTGAAATACATTCCTTAGTAGGACTTGGCAATATCCTTCATTTGAAAAATAAAATGCTGAAAAGTTAAAGATTTCTTCCTTATATAATTCTGTTCCCTGCCCTGCATATAATTTTGGATCATAATAATTTCCACAGGCAATTTCCTGCCATTTTGCGGATGCCAACTGTCACTACATAGATGTGGAGGGCACCAGTCAAGAAAACATTGAAAAGGAAGTTGTTGATATAGTCAGGAAAAAGTATGGATTTAAAGACGTCACTCTGAAGGTATGTTTGTATGAAAAGACAAAGTAAAGATCTCAGTTTGTTCTTTAGATGCTTAATAGTGTCATACCTGATTCAGTTTGAAGGTATAAAGTGTGTAGGTTTACAGCTCCTTTTGGAAACATTGCTGAGACCTTCTAGGAACGACAGAGGGTTTTGTTTGTACTACTTGCTTCCCCAGTGTGGGGGACCTGGTTTCTCTAAGTCTTCGGGCAGGCCATCGTGTTCCAGAACAGACAGGTAGGAGAGGAAATAGCAGATTCAGAGATGAGGAAATGGAAGACAAAGCAACTTTCTGAACTCATAGTTGTAAATGGTTTGGGCTGTCAATCATAGGCCTCCTTTATTTGTAAAGAAAGCAATTTTCAAGCAAGTGTTTGTTTGGGTCAGTTTGCACTGGGAATTTAAGGACAGCCTATATGTACAGATGGGAAATCACTGATGCTTTTCATAGTGGTGTTAAGACAGTATTTCATATGCCTGCCTAATTAATACACATCACTGTAGATTATTTGTTTTTTTTTTTTTAACTTTTTACTTTGTATTGGGGTGTGAAGCCAACTAACAACATTGTTATACTTAGATTGTTTGTTCTTTACTGGTGAATATTGCATGCTGTTGCTGATCAATAACTAATTATCAGTCAAGGCAACTAAATAAAGTTAGTTTGTATTGTAGGTGATTATATTTGGGGCTCTGAAGCAAGAAGCTGAACTTATTAGATAATCATAAATGCATCATCTATTTCGGGGTGACATGACCCCCAAGTAGACTGAATGTAATGAGAACACAGGGCCTCCCGGTACTTTGAAGAGCCTCGCATGCCAACAACAGCCTTCTGAAAAAACTTCCCACCTCAAGAGTCTTCATCCACCCTTGAGCCATTTTCTGTCTAGAATCTCTGAATGTATCCCCATATCTGAAGATGCTCTGACCTCACATTTGCATCTCCTGGACAGTCTTGTCCTTCCTTTGTCCAGCAATTAAATGTCCTAGAAATGCAACCTATTTTGCCACTTGGGTCTTCCATCCAACACCCTGAATTTTAAGGCAGGATAAAAAACATATATATTCTGTTTGAGGTCTGTCAGGGTTGTACTAATGAATCAGTTCCTCTATTTCTTTTCATGACTGTCTCAGCTATAGTTTATGGACTTTACTTAAAAGAACAACACTAACTCTGCTATAGAGTTCTTTGCAGGCACAAAAGCATGTCCCTGTCCCTTTTCTTTACCAAAACTCAATGGAGCAGTCGAGATAGCTCCACACTCTTCATGAGAAAATGAAGAGTTCAAGAGAATGGCCTCAGTTACTTAAGTGACTGAGATTTCAGAGGAGGTCCAATTCCAAAATTATTCTTCTAGCATACTTTGCTGTTTGCAGAAAAATAAGCAAAAAGTTTGAATTGTCTTATTAGGAACAAAGAAGAAAAAACCAATCCAGTAGCGTAGGACATCATTTTCAGGAGCAGATCACTCAGAATGGGGCAGGCAAACATCACCAAGGGCAGCAGGAGCTTAGGTATTAAACAGTTTTGTGACCAAACATAACAGCAGGTCCCAACACCTCTAATCAACACAAGTGCCAAGCAAAGCATAATGACAGTGTGAGGACTCACTGTCTTGGCTTATGAAACACGATTTTAGATATTGGTGAGTAAATTAATTAGAGTCTCAGAATGTGGTTTTTATTTACTACCTTATGACTATTGTGGAGGGCTGTCTTTCCCCCCCATTTAATGATGAGTAGATGCCAGAAATCTTTGTCTTGTGGTGAATAGGTAAATCCAAGTTCCCAGAAACTCATTGTGTTTGGTATTATTTGCAGGATGTTTGGACATTTCGAGGGCGTGTTGTGAAAGGAGAAAGAATCAACCTTTGAAATAGCCCTTTGCTCAAACTCTTGTCAAGAAAACCAAGGTGGAACAAGATGTCAGAGAAAAATCTTTCTCAATGAGATGATGTAATCGTTTCTATCCATGTTAACAAAATCCAAGTGCACAGATGCAGCACTTCACTGCGCATGGGTAATTCTGCAGTATGGTGGGATGCTTTAATGGATATAAAATAGTAAAAGTGAAATATTACTGTTTTAAGGAAAACTTGGGGTTGCAAATAACAAAGGTGATGCATAAAGAAGTGGGTTAGATCAGTTTCTTTCACTCAATTAACGCTTTACCCAAGCAAGGTTTAATGCTCTGAAATAAAGAATCCACCACCTCCCAATATTGTGTTGTGTGAGATCTCTTTGCAAATCTGGAACAATGAATATTAGAGATGCATTTAGTAAAAGGTCTAAGAAGGGCATCTGGGTGTAAAATAAGGGTGGAAACTCACATTCTGACACAGGATTCCTTCCATGGCCTCTCTAGGCCACCATGCGCCTTAAAAAAACTGACTGGATCTTTCCAAGTCTTTTTGTCTAAAGAAAGAAGACCAGAGAAATAACTTTCTCTGTCAATTCATATTCAGCATAGCAGCTGAAAACATTCAGCATTTATGAATGAAACCTAATCTCTTTGAAGGTCCAGGAAAGCTTTTAAAATAGTTCTGGTTTGGATATCAAGTGGCATGTGCTACAGAGATTTAATTTAATAGAGCATTGTATTTCTCCACCAGCTGACGGCAGCAAGGAGTCATAATTCTTCTTTTTATAAATTCTGGTTGAATCTTCAGTAAGAAAAACAGAATAAGGAAAAGGGTCCCTTTCTTTAAGCAAAGCATGCGTTTTCCTACATGTTGATTGCTGATTCTGTCAGTTTCTCTGTAAGGACACCCAGTTTAAGCTCAGGTCCAGATGGAAACTGGGGAAGACATGAAAATCCCTGACGTGCTCTCAGGACTATGGAATAACTGGAAATAAAATGTATATGTGGAAAGTCAGCATAAACAGCATGTATGGGACACTGTTCGCAAGAAACTGTTCAAACTAACTTTAAAATACATTTGAAACCTTAGACTTCAGGAGGAAAATCAGACAGCAGAATGTCATCTCCCTGGTGCAGTTCTGAGTGAACTGCAGCCAGTCAGTCAGGAGACACTTCCCCTCGTTTCTGTGTGCCTTGTGCCAACTAGTTCATCTAACAAATATCCAAGCATCTGTTACTGAACAAGGTTCATTCTGCACTAGTTTCTAGAAATGTATTTCAAGAGGAACTGCTCCGAACAGAGATTTACAGCAAAGAGAAAAGACAGAACTGTTTCAGGTCGGCCTCCTCCAAGGAGGAGTGTGGGAGTGCTCCATGTGTAAGTGCATGGAAGCACAGGGGAAAGGGAACCGGGAGAGTGCAGTCAGGTATCATCTTGATTATTGTGCACAGGTGTGAGTAAGCCTCGGCCTCTGAAAGTTCAGATGTGGAGACGCTTGCCAGAGACTGGGGCTTCCCAACATCACTCAGCTGGAAAAGAAGCCACCTGCAATGATGGAGGCCTCAGTTGCTTTCTTGAGTCAGGACGTTCCCCTGGAGAAGGTGAAAGGTTGTTGCTGAACCACGCAAGACGCTGGGATTCTTGGTCTCCGGAGGAGAAGAATTCAATCAGGGGCCAGAAATGAAGCTTGATTGCTCAAAGCTTTTTGTGTGCAGTAAAGTTTCATTAAACTATACAAGAGAGAAAGCTTCTGACATAGACATCAGAAGGAGCAGAAAGAGGACCCCCACCCCTGCTAGTCTTTAGCTGGATGTTATACAGGTACTAGCAGTCGGCTAATTAAAGAAAGGAAATGTCTCAAAACTCAGAGAATGGCACCAGGTGAGTCATCCCGGGCCATAAAATGATTGACGTGAATCTTGAAGAAAGGCAGATTTCCATACAAATATACAGTTTCATTAACATAGATTAGGAGAAAAATGTATGAGTATAACATACTGGCTGGTCATATCATTTCTGAGCCTTTAGGTGGAACCGACTTGAAGATAGAGCATAGGACATTAATATAGCTTAAGACAAATGTTTCCATAAGAAAAGTGCATTGGTTAGCTCACGGTTTGAGAAAAGTTAAGTTCAGGTGGAGCTAGGTGTCATTATGGCAACACAGAATTTCGAAGAGAAACCTCTTTTTAAATGTGTATAGAGAAGGGGAAAACATATAACCCTAGTTTGTTTCCTCCTGCCGCTTAAGAGAGAGAGAAAAAAAAAATGTCTGCTACTTGCAGCCTATTTCCTCCGTTTGGAGACCCCTGGCCTTCCTATCTGTTACCCTCTCAAAGGGATAGGCAACCCACTGTGGTATTCTTGGGCTTCCCTGATGGCTCAGATGATAAATGGCCTGCAAATTGGGAGAGGCCTGGGTTCGATCCCTGGGTTAGGAAGATCCCCTGGACGAGGGCATGGCAACCCATTCCAGTATTAGTCCATGGGGTCGCAAAGAGTGGGACACAACAGAGCAACTAAGCACAGCACAGCAGAGACTGAGTGGGGATGGGATTCAGCCCTCTGGTGTCAAAAGTTCATCTAGCAGACACTGGCACATTCCCAGATGGAAGGTCAGTGGTCCTGTTATAGCCACGCATTCTGGGAAACAAACTCACTCAGAAGGACAATGCAGATAGTGGAGTGCAGTTTATTACACCGGTGGGCCCAAGGCAGAGTCTCCTCTTAGCCAAGGACCCCAACTGACTTTTGTGAAAACCTTATATACCTTAAGTGTACGGCTCAAGCCCACATCCCCAGATTCCTTAAACCTAGCCTGAAAAGTGTTAAAGGGAGATACAATCAGGTTACAGCCATGATTCATAATCAGAAGGGGCAACTGGTTATACATTGTAGCCTACACCAATGGGTGCCATAAAGATTACAAAGGTGATTGAGTACATAGGGGATTATTACATTCTTTTTGGCGATGGGAAATGTTGGTATGGAATCCGGTGTTTATCAGTCCAGGAGGGCAGTTTGGCTGTAGGTATGTTATCCCCATGGCTACCAGGCACATGGTCCAAAGCTCACCAAAAGTGCAAGATGTTGTCTCCTTCTTTTTCAAGATGGAGTCAGCTCAGCCTGTTCCTTTCCTCCCTCAGTCCTACCCAATCTTAATCAGTTCACTTGCAAGTAGACACAGCCAAGTCCAAGGTCTGGGTCAGGAACTCAGGGAAACATCTTCTTACTTAGGCTATGTTGCAGCTGGAGGACATGCGAGCCTTCAGTAGCACAGTGACAACAACCTCACTTAGTGGGGGCAGGTGAGATGGATTTGACTGACCGTTTACCCATGCTTTCAAATCCACTCCATGTAGCAGGACCACATATGGAAGGGAGACAGTAGCAGGATGATGCCTACTTTGCTTATGGGACACCCTGGAAAGGTAGGAGCTGGTAATTGAAGGGTTGGGTGGGAATATTGCCAGATCATGGCAGAATGAGGGAAAAGCCTGGCTTCACCGTGGGTGAAAGGTGATTTATCCTGGGAATATATGTATTTCACCAGAGACTCATCTAAAAAGAGATCACGAGGTCCTCACAGTGCAGAACAAAAGAAATAGGACAGATCCTCCTATGATATTTGGGATGAGTGTAAGAAAACAAAACTTTGCTCCTGGTATCTGCTTGGAGTTCACCCCTTTTAAGCAGCAGATTAAATGAGTTTGAAAAGCTTATGATTGCATCAACAAAACGGGAACATTTCCCAAAACCAATTCTAGTAATACAGTTTCATGGTTCAAACCAGCTCAAATCTACCTGCAAAAATCTTGTCTTACTAACACAACACAGCCTGAATTAATCTCTCCTTCAACCCAACTCTGGTATCCATCCTGTGTATAGTACATGCCGCCACTTAGCCCTTAATGCGTTTACTGAAAGTATGATTTTCCCATTTGTAAATATCCTGCCTTCCTGAATAGAGAGGGTAGGACCCTTGGAGGTCCTGCCTCTTCCTTGGGCACTTTGGTTAACACTCACAGTGCCCTCACCTACAAGACACTTGCTATTTATTTCTTGTTCAATATGAACAGCAAACTTCTCTACTCTCCCTCTTTCTCTAACTCCTGAGGCACACGGGATCTTATTTCCCAACCAGAGATTGAAACTGTGCCCTCTGCAGTGGAAGCATGGTGTCTTAATCACTGGCCTGCCCGTGTCCCTCATTTTTGTAATTGCAACTGTCGCTCATTTTTGTAACTGTTTCTCTTACATAAGAGAGAGTGTCCCTATAACCCTTCTAGTTTGTTTTGGGAATGTAAATTGGTAGAACCATTATGGAAAACAGTATGGAGGTTCCTTAAGAAACTGAAGACAGAATTACCATATGATTCAGCAATCCTTATCTTCAGCATATATCTGGAGAAAACTCTAATCTGAAAAGATACATGCACCCCTATTTTCATTGCAGCACTATTTAGCCAAGACATGGAAGCAACCTGAATGTCTGTTGACAGATGAATGATAAAGACAATGTGGTAGTTATTTTATATATACAATGGAATATTGCTTAGCTATAAAAAGAATGAAATAATGCCATGTGCAGCAACATGGATGGACATGGAGATTATCATACTAAGAGAAGTCACACAGAGAAAGAGAAATATCATATATGATATATACCTGGAATGAAGTTACAAAACAGAAACAGAATCACAGATACAGAAAACAACTTATGGTTACTAGAGGGGAAAAGGATGTGGGATGCATAAATTGGAAGATTGGGGTTGACATATACACACTCAGTCAGTTCAGTTCAGTTGGTCAGTCATGTCCGACTCTTTGCAACCCCATGAATCGCAGCACGCCAGGCCTCCCTGTCCATCATCAACTCCCGGAGTTCACTCAGACTCACATCCATCGAGTCAGTGATGCCATCCAGCCATCTCATCCTCTGTCGTCCCCTTCTCCTCCTGCCCCCCAATCCCTCCCAGCATCAGAGTCTTTTCCAATGAGTCAACTCTTCGCATGAGGTGGCCAAAGTATTGGAGTTTCAGCTTCAGCATCATTCCTTCCAAAGAAATCCCAGGGCTGATCTCCTTCAGAATGGACTGGTTGGATCTCCTTGCAGTCCAAGGGACTCTCAAGAGTTTTCTCCAACATCACAGTTCAAAAGTATCAATTCTTCGGTGCTCAGCTTTCTTCACAGTCCAACACTCACATCCATACATGACCACTGGAAAAACCATAGCCTTGACTAGACGGACCCTTGTTGGCAAAGTAACGTCTCTGCTTTTCAATATGCTGTCTAGGTTGGTCATAACTTTCCTTCCAAGGAGTAAGCGTCTTTTAATTTCATGGCTGCAGTCACCATCTGCAGTGATTTTGGAGCCCAGAAAAATTAAGTCTGACACTGTTTCCACTGTTTCCCCATCTATTTCCCATGACGTGATGGGACCAGATGCCATGATCTTCATTTTCTGTATGTTGATTTTAAGCCAACTTTTTCACTCTCCTCTTTCACCTTCATCAAGAGGCTTTTTAGTTCCTCTTCACTTTCTGCCATAAGCGTGGTGTCATCTGCATATCTGAGGTTATTGATATTTCTCCCAGCAATCTTGATTCCAGCTTGTGCTTCTTCCAGCTCAGCGTTTCTCATGATGTACTCTGCATATAAATTAAATAAGCAGGGTGACAATATACAGCCTTGACATACTCCTTTTCCTATTTGGAACTAGTCTGTTGTTCCATGTCCCGTTCTAACTGTTGCTTCCTGACCTGCATACAAATTTCTCAAGAGGCAGGTCAGGTGGTCTGGTATTCCCATCTCTTTCAGAATTTTCCACAGTTTATTGTGATCCATACAGTCAAAGGCTTTGGCATAGTCAATAAAGCAGAAATAGATGTTTTTCTGGAACTCTCTTGCTTTTTCAATGATCCAGCAGATGTTGGCAATTTGGTCTCTATTTTACATATAGTAGTGTGTATATACTATATGTAGTGTGTATATACACACTACTATGTGTAAAATAGATAACTAATAAGGACCTACTATAATATACAGCACAGAGAACTCTACTGCATACTCTGTGATGATCTATGTGGGAAAATAATCTAAGACAGAGTGGATATATGTATATGTACAAGTATTCAGTTTGCTGTATACCTGAAACTAACACAAGAATGTAAATAAAAAAGGAGAAAGTGTGTATCCCTCAGACATAGACTTGGTCTGTGCAGCCTTCACACCTGTTTCTGATTCCTGACATGTTCTTCCCTGAGTTTTCCATCCAGCTCTGACTCCACTGCATTCTTCAGCAGTACCTCTTTTATATATGTTGGGGGCTGGGTGGCCAGGAAAGGAGGTGACTGTGACCAAGAAGTTTGGTAACTCATCCGAAGCTCCACAGTCGTCGTGATGGTGTTGAGTTTGATATCTCTTGTTTTAGTCTGATATTCTTTAAAAATTAAATTGTAGTAAAATGCACATAACATAAAATTGACCACCTTAACCATCTCTAAGTGTATGTTTCACTGGTATTAAGAACACTTACAGGGTTGTGCAACCATTTTTGCCATCCATCTCCAGAACTCTTTTCATTTTACAAACTGAAGGAGTCTTTGGGCCTAGAAAAGAAAACAACAGTTTCAAAGGCCCTTGCTGAATCATCTAACTTCAGAGAAAACAAAACCAAACTTTAGGTCCCGCTCTGATGCTCTGGGCCGGTTGCATCTACCTGGGACTTATCACCACTTGCCCAAAACCTCCCACCCCTGTCCAACTACAAATGCCATCTCAACTAAAGAATACCCAAAACATCCCGCCTGACTAACCTTTCCCTTATCACTTCCACAAACCTCCCTTTAAATATGAAGCCTCCCTGATCCTTCTCACACTCAGCCTGGTCGTTAGGCCGACTGTCGCCCCTCCTTGCCTGAATAAAGGTAACCTACCTCCGTTGAGGTCGTCTCTCCTTTTCTGCCTCGGCCTGAACTATACCTTACACAAACTAAACCCCAACTTCCCATTTACCCGCCCCCCTCCAACCCATGGTACCTGTAGTCTTCCTTCTATCACTAAGAATTTGACTATTCCAGATTCCTCATATAGGAGGAAGCATACAGTATTTTTCTTTTTGTGACTGGCTTATTTCCAAACTCTTTCTGCCCTTCTGAGGATTTCTGGGGATTTCCCCTTTCTAGGGATTAGGAGTCAGTGATCTTTTTCTCTAAATACTTCTGGCTTCATTGGCTGTATTGTCTATTGCAACAACTCAGGGAGGCTGCCAGAGTCAACAATTACAGGAACAGGCATTGGCCGTGGCCCCGTAACATTCTATTTACAAACAAGGGTGGTATGGCAGATTGCCCTGGCTCCCATTTTGCTGACCTGATCTCGATACATGGAGTCAGTAGAGCAACAAATCCTTTGCAGTTTGGTAAGAAGCACCTGCGGAGAAGGCAATGGCACCCCACTCCAGTACTCTTGCCTGGAAAATCCCATGGACGGAGGAGCCTGGTGGGCTGCAGCCCATGGGGTCGCTAGGAGTCGGACACGACTGAGCAACTTCACTTTCACTTTTCACTTTCATGCATTGGAGAAGGAAATGGCAACCCACTCCATTGTTCTTGCCTGGAGAATCCCAGGGATGGGGGAGCCTGTTGGGCTGCCGTCTATGGGGTCACACAGAGTCGGACACGACTGAAGCGACGCAGCAGCAGCAGCAGCAGCAAGAAGCACCTGGCCTGGTGGGAGCTGTGTGTGGGGTGCCCACATCTTACTGCTTCTTCAGGACAAAGAAGGTGCCAAGGAGCCTAGCCCTGCCCAGTGAGAGGGTGACTTGCTTCCACATGTGCTGGATGGCTGCTTCTATTTCTCTCTTTCCTTTTTAATAATGTATTTTTTTAATTGAGAAATAATGGACATATAATATTGTTTAACAGTCTCAGGTATACAAAATAATGATGATTTATGTATATACTGCGAAATGACTCCCCCACAGTAAGTTTAATTAACATCCTCATCTTTTTCCTTGATGTGGCCTGTTAATCTCAGTTAAGTCTGGGACATCCCTGAGAGTCTGTATCCCAGAAAGGAGTTGTTTGAGGTGCGGTGGAGACGCTGATATAATCACAGACTTCACTTAAATATAAATATCAGTATCCATCAAAGAGTTCTGTCTAATCAAAGCTGTTTTTTCCAGTAATCATGGATGGGTGTGAGACTTGGACTGTAAAGAAAGCTGAGCACCAAAGAATTGATGCTTTTAAACTGTGGTGGTGGAGAAGACTCTTGAGAGTCCCTTGGACTGCAAGGAGACCCAGCCAGTCCATCCTAAAGGAAACTAGTCCTGAATATTCATTGGAAGGACTGACACTGAAGCTGAAGCTCCAGTCTTGGGCACCTGTTGCAAAAAACTGACCCACTGGAAAAGACTCTGATGCTGGGAAAGATGGAAGGAAGGAGGAGAAGGGGACAATTTAGAGGATAAGATGGGTGGATGGCATCACTAACTCGATGGACATGAGTTTGAGCAGTCTCCGGGAATTGGTAATGGACAGGGAAGCCTGGTTTGCTGCAGTTCATGGGGTCGCAAAGACTCGGACACGACTGAGAGACTGAACTGAACTGAACTGAATCCATCAAAAATGCTCTTCGGGGCTCTGAGACACATGGGAAGGGCAGATTGGGCCAGTGGCCAAAGCTATGACTGTGACCCTTCTCACCCCCACTCCTGACCCTGAGGCCCTTGCTCTGGAGCCAAGACCTGGGGACAAGTTCTGGGTAACGTGAGTAATGTGGCACCTGCTGGTGGCTGCAGAGATAGAGACAGAACACTGGCCCTTTGTTACTCATCTGAGACAATTAGGACATGGAAGCAACCTAGATGTCCATCGGCAGATGAATGGATAAGAAAGCTGTGGTACGTATACACAATGGAGTACTAGCCATTAGAAAGAATACATTTGAATCAGTTCTAATGAGGTGGATGAAACTGGAGCCGATTATACAGAGTGAAGTAAGCCAGAAAGAAAAACACCAATACAGTATACTAATGCATATATATGGAATTTAGAAAGATGGTAACGATAACCCTGTGTGCGAGACAGCAAAAGAGACACAGATGTATAGAACAGTCTTTTGGACTCTGTGGGGGCAGGGGGCATGATTTGGGAGAATGGCGTTGAAACATATATAATATCATATAAGAAACAAATCGCCAGTCCAGGTTCAATGCAGGATACAGGATGCTTGGGGTTGGTGCACTGGGATGACCCAGAGGGAAGGTATGGGGAGGGAGGTGGGAGGGGGGTTCAGGATTGGGAACATGTGTACACCCGTGGCAGATTCATGTTGATATATGGCAAAACCTATACAATATTGTAAAGTAATTAGCCTCTAATTAAAATAAATAAATTAAAAAAATAAAAATAAATTAAGGAAACTGAAACATAAAAAAAAAAAAATTGCAGCAAGGATGGAGTGTGGAGGTATCTTTAGTGAAAAGAAGGAGCTAGGGGCCAAAAGAATATACTAAAAGACTTAATTTCTGTCTCTCTGCATCAATGACTTTGTGTCTTCTCTCCAGAACAAAAAGCCTCACAGAACACAGACTTTATTAGGGAGTAAAACTATCTAGCTTGTGGTAGATATCAAGAGAGATCATACAGTGTAGCAGGCATTCAATGTGTTAGTTCCAATGTTGATTGATTCTCACACATGGGAGATGAAAGATAAACATGTTTGGCTCCATTTTTTGGTAATCCCCTCTCTGAGCAGTAAGTTAGTTGGTTTGAATAAGAGATGAGACGTGAAGACTCAGGGGTTCTAATTCCTGCCTTCTATCACACCACACTCAGAATATCTGCTGATGCTCTTTACTCATTTGTTGTTATTTAGTCACTCAGTCGTGTCTAACTCTTTGCCACTCCATGGACTGCAGCACACCAGGCTTCTCTGTCCTTCAGTATCTCCCTGAGTTTGCTCAAACTCATGTCCATTGAGAGGTGATGCCAACCAACTTTCTCATCCTCTATTGCCACTTCTCCTCCTGCCCTCAATCTTTCCCAGCATGAGGGCCTTTTCTGATGAGTCAGCTCTTCACATCAGGTGGCCAAAGTATTGGAGCTTCAACTTCAGCATCGGTCCTTCCAATGAATATTCAGGGTTGATTTCCTTCAGGATTGACTTGTTTGAACTCCTTGCTGTCCAAGTCACTCTCAAGAGTTTTCTCCAGCACCATAGTTCAAAAGCATCAATTCTTTCAGCCACCTTTATGGTCCAACTCTCACATCCATACATGACTACTGGAAAAACCATAGCTTTGACTATACGGATCTTTGTCAGCAAAGTGATATCTCTGCTTTTTAATATGGTGTCTAGGTTTGTCATAGCTTTTCTTCTAAGGAGCAAGCATCTTTTAATTTCATGGCTGCAGTCACTGTCTGCAGTGACTTTGGAACTCAAGAAAATAAAGTCTGTCACTGTCTCCATTTTCTTGCCATCTATCTGCCACGACGTGGTGGTACTGGATGCCATTATCTTAGGTTTTGAATGTTGACTTTTAAGCCAGCCTTTTCATTCTCCTCTTTCACCTTCATCAAGAGGCTCTTTAGTTCCTCTTGGCTTTGTGCCTTTAGCATGGTGTCATCTGCCTATCTTAGGCTATTGATATTACTCCCGGCAGTACTGGTTCCAATTTGTGATTCATCCAGCCTGGCATTTCACATGATGTACTTTGCACAGAAGTTAAATAAGCAGGGTGACAAAATACAGCCTTGATGTACTACTTTTCCAATTATGAGCCAGTCCATTGTCCCATGTCTGGTTCTAACTGTTGCTTCTTGACCTGTATACAGGTTTCTCAGGAGGCAGGTAAGGTGGTCTGGTATTCCCATCTCTTCATGAAGTTTCCACAGTTTGTTGTGATCCACACGGTCAAAGGCCTTAGAGTAGTCAATGAAGCAGAGTAGATGGTTTTCTGGGATGCTCTTGCTTTTTCTATGATCCAACAGATGTTGGCAATTTGATCTCTGGTTTCTGTGGCCTTTTCTAAACTGAGATTGTACATCAGGAAGTTCTCAGTTCATGTACTGTTGAAGCCTAGCTTGAAGGTTTTTGAACATCACCTTACTAGCATGTGAAATGAGCGCAGTTGTACAGAAGTTTGAACATTCCTTGAAAATTGCCCTTCTTTGGGATTAGAGTGAAAACTGACCTTCTCCAGTCCTATAGCCACTGCTTAGCTTTCAGAATTTGCTAGCATGTTGAGTGCAGCATTTAAACAGTATCATCTTTCAGGATTTTAAATAACTCAGCTGGAATTCCATCACATTCTTAGTAATGCTTTCTAATGCCTGCTTGACCTCACATTCCACGATATTTGGTTCTAGATAACTGACCACATCATCATGGTTATCCAGGTCATTAATATATATTTTTTGGTATAGCTCTTCTGTATATTCTTGCCATCTCTTCTTAATCTCTTCTGCTTCTGTTAGGTCCTCACCGTTTCTGTCCTTTATTGTGCCCATCTTTGCATGAAATGTTCCCTTGGTATCTCTAATTTTCTTGTAGAGCTCTCTAGTCTTGCACATTCTATTATTTTTCTGTATTTCTTTGCATTGTTCACTTAAGAAGGCTTTCTTATCTCTCCTTGCTATTCTTTGAAACTCTGCCACTAATGCCAAAAAGCTGAAGTTGAATGGTTCTATGAAGACCTACAACACCTTCTAAACTTACAAGAACTAACAAACCAAAAACAGATGTACTTTTCATCATAGTGGATTGGAATGCAAAACAAGGAAGTTAAGAAACACCTGGAGAACAGCCAAGTTTGGCCTTGGAGTAGAAAATGAAGCAGGGCAAAGGCTAACAGAGTTTTGCCAAGAGAACGCACTGGTCATAGCAAACACCCTCTTCCAACAACACAAGAGAAGACTCTACACATGGACATCACCAGATGGTCAATACTGAAATCAGACTGATAATATTCTTTGCAGCCAAAGATGTAAGAAGCTCTATACAGTCAGCAAAAACAAGATCCGGAGGTGACTGTGGCTCAGATAATGAGCTCTTTATTGCAAAATTCAGACTTAAACTGAAGAAGGCAGGCCAAACCACTAGGCTATTCAGGTATGACTTAAATAAAATCCTTTATGACTATATAGTGGAGGTGATGAATAGATTCAAAGGATTAGATCCCATAGAAAGAGCGCCAGAACTACCATGAACAGAGGTTCGTAACACTGTACAGGATGTGTGACCAAAACCATCCCCAAAACCCCCCCAAAAAAGAAATGCAACAAGGGAAAATGGTTGTCTGAGGCCTTACAAATAGCCGAGAAAAGAAGAGAAGCAAAAGGCAAAGGAGAAAGGGAAAGATAAACCCATCTGAATGCAGAGTTCCAAAGAATAGCAAGGAGAGGTAATAAAGTCTTCTTTATTCATAATCACAAAGAAGATCGTGGGTGTGGTTTCTCTTCCTTGGAAGAACTCAGAGAATGTGTGACAGTAAATGTCTATGTGAGCCCTGATTCCTTAAGGCTCAGAGCTGGAGGCAAAACCTCCTGCACTGACTCTGCTATGGAGAGCAACCCCAGGAAAGGAGAGTGAGGGAGGAGAGGGAAGCCTGGGAAGGAAAGGGAGCAGAAGCCAGGTGGCTGGTGTGACACTGAATCAGACAGAGCTTCGCAACATATCAGCCTGCTGCTTGGTCACAGGGTTATAGGATGGGGTGGGGAGCAACTGAGTAATTTAACCGCTGACTCCTTCCCTTATCCCTGGGGTATCAAGATGGCACAGTCAACTGAATTTGGGGAATGTTAAACAAAAACAGATTTTTCCAGCTGTAGCACTTGTTAGAGCCTTTGGCCACTCAGCACCCTAGGCCCCATGTATGGGGGCACCTTGGCAGTCAATTGTTTTGGAGTAATATATAGCAGTAGTAGGTAACACCTGGATTTTGTCTTACTCCATGCCAAGCACCATTGAAAGTGCATAAATTTTTTGATACTTTCCATTCTCATAATGATTCTCATAGTGTAAATAGAATCATCCCATTTTACAAAAGACACAAGTCAGGCAAAGAGAGGGTAAGTAGTTTGACCTAAGGTAACACAGCTACAAAATGGAAAAGTCACGATTTGAGCACCAGCAGTTGGGCTCTCCTTGGGGAAGGTCTTGATCACTGCCTCCTGTACAGTGTCATGAACCTCCATCCATAGTTCTTCAGGCACTCTATCAGATCGAATCCCTCGAATTTATTTGTCACTTCCACTATATAATTGTAAGGGATTTGATTTAGGTCATACTTGAATGGTCTAGTGGTTTTCCCCTACTTTATTCAATTTAAGTCTGAATTTGGCAATAAGAAGTTCATGATCTGAGCCACAGTCAGCTCCGGATCTTGTTTTTGCTGACTGTATAGAACTTCTCCATTTCGGCTGCAAAGAATATAATCAATCTGATTTTGGTATTGACCATCTGGTGATGTCCATGTGTAGAGTCTTCTCTTGTGTTGTTGTAAGAGGGTATTTGCTATGACCACTGCTTTCTCTTGGCAAAACTCTATGAGCCTTTGCTCTGCTTCCTTTTCTACTCCAAGGCCAAATTTGCCTGTTACTCCAGGTATTTCTTGACTTCCTACTTTTGCATTCCTGTGTCCTATAACGAAAAGGACATCTTTTTGGGGTGTTGGCTCTAGAAGGTCTTGTAGGTCTTCATAGAACCGTTCAACTTCAACTTCTTCACCATTACTGGTTGGGGAATAGACTTGGATTACTGTGATAGTGAATGGTTTGCCTTGGAAACGAACATAGATCATTCTGGTGTTTGAACCTGCATCCAACTACTGAATTTTGGACTGCATTTTGTTGACTATGATGGCTACTCTATTTCTTCTAAGGGATTGCTGCCCACAGCAGTAGATATACTGGTCATCTGAGTTAAATTCACTCATTCCAGTCCTTTTTAGTTCTCTGAAACCATTTTAGTTCGCTGATTCCTAAATTGTCAATGTTTACTCTTGCCATGTTCTGTTTGACCACTTCCAATTTGCCTTGATTCATGCACCTAACATTCCAGGTCTGGAGATCCAACCAGTCCATCGTAAAGAAATCAGTCCTGAATATTCACTGGAAGGACTGATGCTGAAACTCCAGTACTTTGGCCACCTGATGTGAAGAGCTGACTCATTTGAAAAGACCCTGATGCTGGGAAAGATTGATGGCAGGAGGAGAAGGGGACGACAGAGGATGAGATGGTTGGATGGCATCACCGACTCAATGGATATGGGTTTGGGTGAACTCCAGGAGTTGGTGATGGACAGGGAGGCCTGGTGTGCTGTGGTTCATGGGGTCGCAAAGAGTTTGAACGACTGAACTGAACGGATGCAATATTGCTTTTTACAACATCAGACTTTACTTCCATCACCAGTCACATCCACAAATGGGTGTCGTGTTTTCTTTGGCTCCATCTCTTCATTCTTACTGGAGTTATTTCTCCACTGATCTCTAGTAGCATATTGGGCACCTTCCGACCTGGGGAGTTCATCTTTCAGTGTCCTACTTTTTGCCTTTTCATACTGTTCATGGGGTTCTCAAGGCAAGAATACTGAGGTCATTTGCCATTCTCCAGTGGACCACGTTTTGTCAGAACTCTCCACCATGACCTGTCCATCTTGGGTGGCCCTACATGGCATGGGTCATAATTTCATTGAGTTATACAAGGCTGTGGGGATGTGATCAGTTTTGTTAGTTTTCTGTGATTGTGGTTTTCATTCTGTCTTCCCTCTGATGGGGAGAAGAATAAAAGGCTTATGGAAGCTTCCTGAGGGGATAGATTGACAGAGGGGGAAAATGGGTCTTCTTCTGATAGGTGGGGCTATGCTCAGTAAGCCTAGACAGCATACCAAAAAGCAGAGACATTACTTTGCCAACAAGGGTCCATCTAGTCAGAGCTTTGGTTTTTCCAGTAGTTATGTATGGGCGTCACAGCTGGACTATAAAGAAAGCTAAGTGCCAAAGAATTGATGCTTTTGAACTGTGGTGTTGAAGACTCTTGAGAGTCCCTTGGATAGCAAGGAGATCCAACCAATCTATCCTAAAGAAAATTAGTCCTGAATATTCATTGGAAGGACTGTTTCTGAAGTTGAAACTCCAATAATTGGCCACCTGATGCAAAGAACGGACTCACTGATGCTGGGAAAGATTGAAGGCAGGAGGAGAAGGGGACGACAGAGGATGAGATGGTTGGATGGCATCACCGCCTCAATGGACATGAGTTTGAGTAAGCTCCGGGCGTTGATGATGGACAGGGAGGCTTGCTTGCTGCAGTCCATGGGGTCCCAAAGTGTCAGACACGACTGAGCAACTGAACTGAAATGAACTGTGTCAGGGTCTTCAGTTCTTGCTACTGTGTCATTGGAATAATGCATGAAAAGACCATATTTAACATCGTTTAGGTATTTTTAGGTGTCTCCTCTCTTGGAAAGACTTAGAAAGGGGCACCCTAATGGAGCCCACCTACCTATGTATAACACACCCCTGCCTTAACTTTGTGGCTGTTCAAGTCAGTCCCAAGTAGGGAGTTAGGCTAATCATTTTTGGTGGCTCAGACAATAAAGAATCTGCCTGCAATGCAGGAGACCTGGGCTCATTCCCTGGGTGAGGAAGATAACCTGGAGAAAGGAATGGCTACCCACTCCAGTATTCTTGCCTGGAGAATTCCATGGATAGAGGAGCCTGGTGGGCTACATACAGTACATGGAGTTGCAGAGAGTTGGACATGAGTGAGAGACTAACACTTTCAATTTCATTTTCTTGCACACAGCTCAGCACTGATTCCAGGGACTTTGTGACTGGACCCTGTGGTCTGGCCACTGGCTCACCTCTGGGGAAATATAGTTTTTTCCTCCTGGTAACTTGGAGTATCTCCTCCTGGTCTTGAATCTATATTTCCTGGTCTTGGGCATTTCCCAGACCAATGTGAGAGCCAAACAAACAAAACCAAAAGCAAACCAGTCCCCAGTTGTCCTCAGGGACTCTCCTTAAGGGTCTCCCTCTTCCAGGCTGGAGGTGAAATCCCAGCTCCATTACTTCCCCACTGTGTCACTTATCATCTCCAAACCCTAGTTTCTTTATTTGCAAGATGGGGTTCATGGCGTGGTCTTGAAGAAGAAATAGGAGTGCTGGGTATGGTTCTTTCCTGCTCTTAATGTTTGTTTAGAAGCCTATTCAGATTTCACTTGGTAAAGAAGTTCAACACAGATCTAGAGGTTTTCAAATGCGTTGAATTTTTTTTTTTTCTTTTTTGGCAAATAGTCACTCTCTTGCCCAACAAATAAGCCTTCACTTTCACATCTATGGTGTTTCCTTCTCACTGAGAAGGTGGCAGGAAAGATGTCCATTTATATGCTCTGTGGGGCTTCTGAAGGGGCTGAGCTCTGAGGATTTCCTGGTTCCAAGGGTCATGAAACCTCTTTATGGTACAATCCTTAACTCACTTCCGCCTCATGGAGGGGGTGCTCAGGAGCATAATTAGTCCACTGAAAATGATGTGAAATCAAAAAACAATACATTCTTAGTATGAGGTATCAACATTGGGCTCTTCTCTGTTCAGTTCAGGATAGCACTTACAGTTGGACATCTAGTGATCTCACCTGCACAGACCCAATCCCTGAGGATCATTTCCACTTAGATGAGTTATGCCTTCATTCTCTGGTGGATCAAGTGATATGTTGAGGCAGTGTTCTTGTCAAAGTTAAAACTGCACCAGACAAAGCAAGGAACAGTTTATTCAAGACTACTGCAAAAGAGGAGATAGACTGAACTCAACCCCACTGAAACAAAGGGCTGAAGATTTTTTTTCCTCCAAATGAAGTATAGTTGACTTCGAATATTATATTAATTAATATACTCCATACATGGTTATTATAAAATAGTATTTCTTACACTCTACATTACAGCTGTATCATGTATTTATTTATATCTAATAGTCTGTACCTCTTAATCTCTTCCCCTATCTTGCTCCTCCCCTATACCTCTCCCTCTGGAAACCACTAATTTGTTCTCTGTATCTGTGAGTCTGTTTCTGTTTTGTTGTATTTGTCCATTTGTTTCATTTTTCAGATTCCACATTTAGTGAAAGTGTCCAATACTTGTCTTTCTCTGCCTGACTTATTTCAATTAGCATAATATCCTCCAGGTCTGCCCACATTGTTACAAATGACAAAGTTTCATTCTTTTTATGGCTAAGTAACAGTCCATTCTGTATGCATGCCACCTCTTGTTCACCCATTCATCTGTTGATGGGCACTTAGGCTGTTTCCATATCTTGGCTATTATAAATTATTCTTCCATGAATATTGGGGTACATGTATCTTTTCAAATTAGGGATTTTATTTTCTTTGGATAAATACTCAGTAATGGGATTGCTGTGTCATATGGTAGACCTGGAGAGGTTTTAAGAGCTGGGTTATAGAGAACTGTGGGCTTTCCAGGTGGCACTAGTGGTAAAGAACTCGCCTGCCAATGCAGGAGATACAAGGGATGGGGGTTTGATCCCTGGATCAGGAAGATCCCCTGGAGGAGGACGGAGCAACCCACTGCAGTAGTCTTGCCTATAGAATCTCATGACAGAGGAGCCTGGTGGTCCACAGTCCATAGGGTTGCAAAGAGTCGGACACAACTGGAGAGACCTAGCACGCATGCACGCATACGGGGACTTGTAGGCCACCTGTGTTTGCTAATTGGCTGTCACAATTGGAATTAAGTGCCCACTAACGTCAGGCACTTACCCTCCCACAGGGGTGAAAACGCCGTTTCCTTTGGGGTTTTCATTTTAAAAACATGATTCCCTGGCCCTGAAGAAAGTCTTCCTGGCTTGAATGTCTGGGAAGAGGGTAGAAGATATGCATACATTTCAAAGGTGAAGGGTAAGAATTAAAAGTGCATGTTTTCTAAATTAAATGTTCTTTTAAAAAGGGATGTCAGGGGCTTATAATCCAAAAGAAGTTTGTCTAAAGTTCATTAAAACTGAGGGGAACATTAAGGCCATCTTTGGTGCCCTCTAAGACAACCACAAACATACCACAGAATTCATGTCTGCTGCTTGAGAAAGACCCTGAACCCAGAGATACATAAACTTGGAAATTTCAGGTCCCTGTGTGGGTACCTTCTTATGAACAGCCCACTGAAATGAGCTCAGAAATGTTTCCTTTTATTACGCTCGAGTAATTTTATTGATTAATGTTTATTGAGACATTTACGAAGCATCAGTTTGGTGGCAGAGACCATCTCAGGGATGAACAAGGTGGAAACTTCTCCTCCAAGAGACCTCATAGCACTGAAGGAGACAGACATGTAAGTGAACACTTTAGTTATAGAGTGAAAGTTCCTCAGAAGTTAAACATGGATTTACCGTATGATCCCCAAAATCTATATCTAGGTATCTACCCACCAGAAATGAAAACATGCCCACACAAAAACGTGCACAAGAATGTTCATAACAGTATTATTTATAATAGCCAAAAGGTAGAAACAACTCAAATGTCTGTCAACCAATGAATGGATAAATAAACGTGGTATATCTGTACAACAGGATTAAGGATTCAGCAATAAGAAGAAACCAAGTACAAGGGGACATATCTGTACCTATGGCTGATTCGTGCTGATGTTTAGCAGAAACCAACACCATTCTGAAAAGTATTTATCCTTCAATTAATAAATAAATAAATTTAAAAACAAGAAAAGAGATCTTATGGAAAGAATTTCTAGTTTTTACAGCCACTATGGAAAACACTATAAAGGTACCTCAAAAAATTAAAAATAGAACTACCATATGATCCAGCAGTCCCAGTTGTAGATATTTATCTAAATGAATTGAAATCAGGATCTTGAAGAAATACCTACACCTCCATGTTCACTTGCAGCATTATGATAATAGCCAAGATGTAGAAATAAACTAAGTTTCCACTGATGGATATTGGGTAAAGAAGACAGGGTATATACATATTAATACAATGAAATGCTGTTCAGCTTTAATAAAAAAGAAAATCCTGCCACTTGTGACAATGTGGCTATACCCTGAGAGTATTATGCTAAATAAGCTAATCACAGAAGGATAACTACTACATGACACTCCATGTATGTGGAATCTAGAAGAGTCAACCTAAAAATAAATAAATAAATAAAGAGTCAACCCCATAGAAGCACAGAGAATGATGGTTACCAGGAGGAGAATTGGAGAGGTGGGTCCATTGGTACAAAGTTGAAGTCATGCAAGGTAAACCTGTGATTAACAATGGGAGTAACAATGCTTCATCCTATACTTAACATTTGCTGAGAATGTAGGTCTTATGTTGTGTTCTTAACACACACACACACACACACACACACACAATAATGAAATGAAGAACTGTGGAAGGAAACTGTCTTTGATGGTGGTGTTGGTTTCACGTATACTCATCCCCAGAATCAATGAATTAAAAAAAAAAAATTCTAGGGGGGAGGAGCTAAGATGGCAGAGGAATAGGATGGGGACAACAATTTCTCCCCCACAAATTCATCAAAAGAACATTTAAACGCCAAGTAAATTCCACAAAACAACTTCTGAATGCCGGCAGAGGACATCAGGCACCCAGAAAAGCAACGCATTGTCTTCGAAAGGAGGTAGGAAAAAATATAAAAGACCAAAAAAGAGACAAAAGAGGGAGGGACGGAGCTCCGACCCAGAAAGGGCGTCTTAAAAAGAGAGAAGTTTCTAAACACCAGGAAACATTCTCACTGCCGAGTCTGTGCCGAGCCTTGGAAGCACAGAGGGCAACATAACAGGGAGGAAAAATAAATAAACAATTAAAACCCGCAGATTACGAGCCCTACGGTAACGCCCCCAGTGGAGAAGCAGTGCAGACGCCTTCATCCACCATAGCAAGCAGGGGGCTGGGCAGGGAGGCGCGGCGCGGTCTGCATCGCTTAGAGTAAGGATCTGGCCTGAATACCCCGAGCGCTACCTGAGAGAAATAATTTGGGCTAGCAAACCAGACTGTGGGATATCGACCACGCGAAATGCCAGCCCTAACCTAAGACACCGCCAGGCTCATGCATGGAACAAAGGACTGTACAGAGATAGCCAGCTGCAGACCATCCCCCTCTGGTGACAGGCAGCCAGAGCCGGAAGGGGGCAATCGCAGCCCCAGGCAGACATTATCTACAAAACTGTAAGCAGGCTTCTTTGCTAACTAAAACTTCTTGGGGTTCTGGATGGTCAACATCCGCCTGAGAAGGTGCGCCGGTTGTACACCCAGATAACCGAGTGGCGGGGAGGTGATAAGTCACAGCAACCGTGCTCGCCAAACACCTCATCACCTGAGCTGCTCGGACCAGGGAAGGGCACAAAGTGCAGGTCCAACCGAGTCTGTGCCTCTGAGGAGTACCCGAGTGCCTAAACCTGAGCGGCTTAGACCTGGGAGGTGCAAGCAGCCCAGGGCCGGCTGCGGATGGTTCCCAGCGGAGCAACTTAGAGCCTGAGCAGTGTGGACAGGGAGGCTACACGCGCCGTGAGCGGGGGCAGGCCCAGTGTGGCTGAGGCACTGCGAGCACACGCCAGTGTTATTTATTTGCAGTGTCCCTCCCTCCCCACAGCACGACTGAACAAGTGAGCCTTAAAAAAAAAAAAAAAAAAAGGTGTCCACCACCGCCTGCTTTGTATCAGGGTGGAAATGAGACACTGAAGAGACCAGCAAACAGAAGAAGCTATAACAGAGGGAACCTCCTTGGAAGTGACAGGCAATAGAGTAAAACCCCATGGTTAATACCGACTACATAGGAAGGGGCCTATAGATCTTGAGAAATATAAGCCGGAACAAGGAACTAGCTGAAAATGAACTGAATCCACAATACCCACAACAACATCAGAGAGAGTCCTATATATATTTTTACTATTTTTATGATCATTCTTTCTTTTTTTAAATTTTTAAAAAAATTTTAATTCCTCTATTACTCCTTTAATTTTCACTTTTATAACCTGCTATTAATTTGCAAAAAAAAAAAGCAAACTTCATATATATATTTTTTTATAACTTTTGTGACCTTGTTTTTTTTTTTTTTAATTATTTTCTTTAACATTGTATTTTTGAAATTCCAAACTCTGCTCTAGATTTTTAATTTTAGCTTTTTGGTATTTGTTATCAATTTTGTACCTTTTTTTTTTTTTTATAACTTTTGTGACTTTTTTTTCTCTCTTTCTTTCTCTTCATCTTTTCTTTAACATTGTATTCCTGAAATTCCAAACTCTACTCTAGATTTTTAATTTATGCTTTTTGGTATTTGTTATCAATTTTGTACCTATATCTTCTTTATAATTTTTGTGACTTTGTTTGTTTTTGTTTTCTCTTTCTTTTTATTTTCTTTAACATTGTATTTTTGAAATTCCAAACTCTACTCTAGATTTTTAACTTTTGCTTTTTGGTATTTGTTATCAGTTTTGTACCTATATTTTCTTTATAATTTTTATGACTTTTTTTTTCTTTTTCTTTTTCTCTTTCTTTTCCTTCTTCTTTTCTTTAACATTGTATTTTTGAAATTCCAAATTCTACTCTAGATTTTTAATTTCTGCTTTTATGTATTTGTTACCAATTTTGTACCTTTAAGAACCCAATCTTCAGTACCCATTTTTTTTTACTAGGGAGTGAGATTACTGGCTTGACTGCTGTCTCCTGCTTTGGACTCTCCTCCTTTTTTTTCACCAGGTCGCCTGTGTCTCCTCCCTAACCCCTCTCTACTCTACCCAACTCTGTGAATTTCTGTGTGTTCCAGACGGTGGAGAACACTTAGGGAACTAATTACTGGCTGGATCTATCTCTCTCCTTTTCATTCCCTCCTTTTAACCTCCTGGCCACCTCTGTCTCCTTCCTCCCTCTTCTCTTCTCTGTATAACTCTGTGAACATCTCTGAGAGATCCAGCTGTGGAGTGCACATAAGGAAGTGATTACTGGTTAGCCTGCTCTCTCCTCTATTGATTCCACCTCATCTCATTCGGGTCACCTCTAACTCCCTCCTCCCTCTTCTCTTCTCCATGTAGCGCTGTGAACCTATCTGGGTGACCCTCATGGTGGAGAAACTTTTCATCTTTAACCTAGATGTTTTATCAATGGTGCTGTATAGAAGGAGAAGTTTTGAGACTACTGTAAAATAAGACCGATAACTGGAAGCAGGAGGCTTAAGTCCAAACCCTGACTCCAGGGAACATTAATTGACAGGAGCTCATCAAATGCCTCCATACCTACACTGAAACCAAGCACCACACAAGGGCCAACAAGTTCCAGGGCAAGACATACCAAGCAAATTCTCCAGCAACACAGGAACACAGCCCTGAGCTCCAATATATAGGCTGCCCAAAGTCACCACAAAACCATAGACATCTCATAACTCATTACTGGACACTTCATTGCACTCCAGAGAGAAGAAATCCAGCTCCACCCACCAGAACACCAACACAAGCTTCCCTAACCAAGAAACCTTGACAAGCCACCATACAAACCCACACACAGTGAGGAAACACCACAATAAAGAGAACTCCACAAACTGTCAGAATACAGAAAGGACACCCCAAACTCAGCAATTTAAACAAGATGAAGAGACAGAGGAATACCCAGCAGGTAAAGGAACAGGATAAATGCCCACCAAACCAAACAAAAGAGGAAGAGATAGGGAATCTACCTGATAAAGAATTCCAAATAATGATAGTGAAATTGATCCAAAATCTTGAAATCAAAATGGAATCACAGATAAATAGCCTGGAGACAAGGATTGAGAAGATGCAAGAAAGGTTTAACAAGGACCTAGAAGAAATAAAAAAGAGTCAATGTATAATGAATAATGCAATAAATGAGATCAAAAACACTCTGGAGGCAACAAATAGAATAACAGAGGCAGAAGACAGGATTAGTGAATTACAAGATAGAATGGTAGAAATAAATGAATCAGAGAGGAAAAAAGAAAAACGAATTAAAAGAAATGAGGACAATCTCAGAGACCTCCAGGACAGTATTAAACGCTACAACATTCGAATCATAGGGGTCCCAGAAGAAGAAGACAAAAAGAAAGACCATGAGAAAATACTTGAGGAGATAATAGTTGAAAACTTCCCTAAACTGGGGAAGGAAATAGTCACTCAAGTCCAAGAAACCCAGAGAGCCCCAAACAGGATAAACCCAAGGCAAAACACCCCAAGACACATATTAATCAAATTAACAAAGATCAAACACAAAAGAACAAATATTAAAAGCAGCAAGGGAAAAACAACAAATAACACACAAGGGAATTCCCATAAGGATAACAGCTGATCTTTCAATAGAAACTCTCCAAGCCAGGAGGGAATGGCAAGACATACTTAAAGTGATGAAAGAAAATCACCTACAGCCCAGATTATTGTACCCAGCAAGGATCTCATTCAAATATGAAGGAGAAATCAAAAGCTTTACAGACAAGCAAAAGCTGAGAGAATTCAGCACTACCAAACCAGCTCTCCAACAAATACTAAAGGATATTCTCTAGACAGGAAACACAAAAAGGGTGTATAAATTCAAACCCAAAGCAATAAAGTAAATGGCAACAGGATCATACTTATCAATAATTACCTTAAACGTAAATGGGTTGAATGCCGCAACCAAAAGATAAAGATTGGCTGAATGGATACAAAAATAAGACCCCTACATATGTTGTCTACAAGAGACCCACCTCAAAACAGGGGACACATACAGGCTGAAAGTGAAGGGCTGGAAAAAGATTTTCCATGCAAATAGGGACCAAAAGAAAGCAGGAGTAGCAATACTTATATTGGAGCAATATCATATCAGATAAAATAGACTTTAAAACAAAGGCTGGAAAAGAGACAAAGAAGGTCACTACTTGGATCAAAGGTCAATCCAAGAAGAAGATATAACAATTATAAATATATATGCACCCAACATAGGAGCACCGCAATATGTAAGACAAATACTAACAAGTGTGAAAGGAGAAATTAACAATAACACAATAATAGTGGGAGACTTTAATACCCCACTCACACCTATGGATAGATCAACTAAACAGAAAATTAACAAGGAAACACAAACTTTAAATGATACAATAAACCAGTCAGACCTAATTGATATCTATAGGACATTTCACTCCAAAACAATGAATTTCACCTTTTTCTCAAGCACACATGGAACCTTCTCTAGGATAGATCACACCCTGGGCCATAAATCTAGCCTTGGTAAATTCAGAAAAATTGAAATCATTCCAAGCATCTTTTCTGACCACAATGCAGTAAGATTAGATCTCAATTACAGGAGAAAAACTATTAAACATTCCAACATATGGATGCTGAACAACACGTTGCTGAATAACCAACAAATCACAGAAGAAATAAAAAAAAGAAATCAAAGTATGCATAGAAACAAATGAAAATGAAAACACAACAACCCAAAACTTGTGGGACACTGTAAAAGCAGTCCTAAGGGGAAAGTTCATAGCAATACAGGCATACTTCAAGAAACAAGAAAAAAGTCAAATAACCTAACTCTACACCTAAAGCAACTAGAAAAGGAAGAAATGAAGAACCCCAGGGTTAGTAGAAGGAAAGAAACCTTAAAAATTAGGGCAGAAAGAAATGCAAAAGAAACAAAAGAGACCATAGCAAAAATCAACAAAGCAAAAAGCTGGTTCTTTGAAAGGATAAATAAAATTGACAAACCATTAGCCAGACTCATCAAGAAACAAAGGGAGAAAAATCAAATAAATAAAATTAGAAATGAAAATGGAGAGATCACAACAGACAACACAGAAATACAAAGGATCATAAGAGACTACTATCAGCAATTATATGGCAATAAAATGGACAACGTGGAAGAAATGGACAAATTCTTAGAAAAGTACAACTTTCCAAAACTGGACCAGGAAGAAATAGAAAATCTTAACAGATCCATCACAAGCACAGAAATTGAAACTGTAATCAGAAATCTCCCAGCAAACAAAAGCCCAGGTCCAGATGGCTTCACAGCTGAATTCTACCAAAAATTTAGAGAAGAGCTAACACCTATCCTACTCAAACTGTTCCAGAAAATTGCAGAGGAAGGTAAACTTCCAAACTCATTCTATGACGCCACCATCACCCTAAACCAAAACCTGACAAAGATGCCACAAAAAAAGAAAACTACAGGCCAATATCACTGAAGAACATAGATGCAAAAATCCTTAACAGATCATACACCATGATCAAGTGGGCTTTATCCCAGGGGTGCAAGGATTCTTCAATATCCGCAAATCAGTCAATGTAATACACCACATTAACAAATTGAAAAATAAAAGCCATATGATTATCTCAATAGATGCAGAGAAAGCCTTTGACAAAATTCAACATCCATTTATGATAAAAACTCTCCAGAAAGCAGGAATAGAAGAAACATACCTCAATATAATAAAAGCTATATATGACAAACCCACAGCAAACATTATCCTCAATGGTGAAAAATTGAAAGCATTTCCTCTAAAGTCAGGAACAAGACAAGGGTGCCCACTTTCACCATTACTATTCAACATAGTTTTGGAAGTTTTGGCCACAGCAATCAGAGCAGAAAAAGAAATAAAAGGAATCCAAATTGGAAAAGAAGAAGTAAAACTCTCACTATTTGCAGATGACATGATCCTCTACATAGAAAACCCTAAAGACTCCACCAGAAAATTACTAGAACTAATCAATGATTATAGTAAAGTTGCAGGATATAAAATCAACACACAGACATCCCTTGCATTCCTATACACTAATAATGAGAAAATAGAGAAATTAAGGAAACAATTCCATTCACCATTGCAACGAAAAGAATAAAATACTTAGGAATATATCTACCTAAAGAAACTAAAGACCTATATATAGAAAACTATAAAACACTGGTGAAAGAAATCAGAGGACACTAATAGATGGAGAAATATACCATGTTCATGGATTGGAAGAATCAATATACTGAAAATGAGTATACTACCCAAAGCAATCTATCGATTCAATGCAATCCCTATCAAGCTACCAACGGTATTCTTCACAGAGCTAGAACAAATAATTTCACAATTTGTATGGAAATACAAAAAACCTCGAATAGCCAAAGCTATCTTGAGAAAGAAGAATGGAACAGGAGGAATCAACCTGCCTGACTTCAGGCTCTACTACAAAGCCACAGTCATCAAGACAGTATGTTACTGGCACAAAGACAGAAATATAGATCAATTGAACAAAATAGAAAGCCCAGAGATAAATCCATGCACCTATGGACACCTTATCTTTGACAAAGGAGGCAAATTTGAATATACAATGGATTAAGGACAATCTCTTTAACAAGTGGTGCTGGGAAAACTGGTCAACCACTTGTAAAATAATGAAACTAGAGCACTTTCTAACACCATACTCAAAAATAAATTCAAAATGGATTAAAGATCTCAACGTAAGACCAGAAACTATAAAACTCCTAGAGGAGAACATAGGCAAAACACTCTCCAACATACATCACAGCAGGATCCTCTATGACCCACCTCCCAGAATATTGGAAATAAAAGCAAAAATAAACAAATGGGGCCTAATTAAAATTAAAAGCTTCTGCACAACAAAGGAAACTATTAGCAAGGTGAAAAGGCAGCCTTCAGAATGGGAGAAAATAATAGCAAATGAAGCAACCGACAAACAACTAATCTCAAAAATATACAAGCAACTCCTACAGCTCAACTCCAGAAAAATAAATGACCCAATCAAAAAATGGGCCAAAGAACTAAACAGACATTTCTCCAAAGAAGACATACAGATGGCTAACAAACACATGAAAAGATGCTCAACATCACTCATTATCAGAGAAATGCAAATCAAAACCACTATGAGGTACCATTTCACGCCAGTCAGAATGGCTGCGATCCAAAAGTCTACAAGCAATAAATGCTGGAGAGGGTGTGGAGAAAAGGGAACCCTCTTACACTGTTGGTGGGAATGCAAACTAGTACAGCCACTATGGAGAACAGTGTGGAGATTCCTTAAAAAACTGGAAATAGAACTGCCTTATGACCCAGCTATCCCACTGCTGGGCATACACACTGAGGAAACCAGAAGGGAAAGAGACACGTGTACCCCAATGTTCATCGCAACACTGTTTATAATAGCCAGGACATGGAAGCAACCTAGATGTCCATAAGCAGATGAATGGATAAGAAAGCTGTGGTACATATACACAATGGAGTATTACTCAGCCATTAAAAAGAATACATTTGAATCAGTTCTAATGAGGTGAATGAAACTGGAGCTGATTATACAGAGTGAAGTAAGCCAGAAAGAAAAACACCAATATAGTATACTAACGCATATATATGGAATTTAGAAAAATGGTAACAATAACCTGGTGTACGAGACAGCAAAAGAGACACTGATGTATAGAACAGTCTTTTGGACTCTGTGGGAGAGGGAGAGGGTGGGATGATTTGGGAGAATGGCATTGAAATATGTATAATATCATATGTGAAACAAGTTGCCAGTCCAGGTTCGATGCATGATACTGGATGCTTGGGGCTGGTGCACTGGGACGACCCAGAGGGATGGTATGGGGAGGGAGGAGGGAGGAGGGTTCAGGATGGGGAACACATGTATACCTGTGGCAGATTCATTTTGATATATGGCAAAACCAATACAATATTGTAAAGTTAAATAAAATAAAATAAAATAAAAATTCTAGCTCTTCCCTAAATTTCAAATTAGGAATTCCAGGGCTGTCCGATGTTTAGGGCTCCCTGCATCCACTGCACGGGTTCAATCCCTGGTCATCAAACTAACATCTGGCATGCTGAGCGGCCCGGCTCCCTACTCCCAAAGTTATACTAGAGCATTTCATGGACTCATTTATGTTCAACACCTTTTTTTTTTTTTTAACGACCAAACTTTATAGTATTTCAGACTGAATTCCCAGTAAATTGAATGTCTCTTCTGGAAAGCACATGTTACTTCTAAGAATTTTCATTCCTTCAGCAGCTTGGTAGAAGGATCTTCATGAATAAAATAAGTGGAACTATGTAGCTAAGCATGAGTTATGTTCTGGCATGCTTTCTTCCTGGGCAACCTTAACCCAGTGACTGAGCCCTTGGGAATAGTTTCCTGCTCTGTGTGACAGATATGATCTTCAGGGTCTTGTAGAACAAACTGTGTCAGTGCCCTTGGCCGACGTGGGAGGTGGCAGCTTCTTTAGCCCCAAGGCCTTGGCTGAGCAGGAGCGACGTGGAGGCGGGGCTGATAGCAGAGTTAAAAAGACGTGTGCCTCCAAGGGCCAGGTGTTCCCCGAGAGGCCATGGACCAGAACCACACCTCCTCCCGCCTACGCATCTTGCTGCGCCACCTCGATGGCTGCTTGGCCCGGCCCACTGTATCCTTTGGGAGCACGGCGTTCGAGCTCGGAAAGTGATGGCTTTCAGGGTGTATCATACAACCTCCCTGCTGACTCTTTCTGGCTCCTGGCTCCCACCATCTGTCCTTGTGATGGTCACATCTCTTCCAGGTGCTGGCGGGCGGGGACACGTACATCCCCCAGGAGGGCACTTGTCTGCCAGGTGGGTCTGGGACTGCTGGCTCCAGTGACTTGGCGTCGGAGTTGGCGTTGCTGCAGCCTTCCGGGCCCTCTCAGGGCCTCTGTTCCCCGGCTTTGGGAGGGGACGGTGGGAAGTCCAAGCTGGCTGACTCTCTGTTGCCCTGTCACTTTCTATACTTGACCATGCCTGATCGTGGGGCTGCCTAGAGACAGAGACCATAGCCAGGGGCAGAGCCACCCTGAGGAGCCGAGCGCTCCTCTCGGGATGGGGCTGCCCCCCAGCTCTTCTTCTTCAGGGGAGCCCGGTGGCACTTACACTGTTTCCTGGAGAAGGGCTGGGTGTCCTGTGTCTACTCCTGGTCAGGCCTTCTGAAATGAATCCAAGTCAATCTGTGCGCCACCAGTGTTGGATCCAGAGAGATGTCACTGTGTGCCTCAGAAATCAACTTGCTTTGCAGAATTGTTTTTGCGTGTTCAGTGATCTCATTCAGGGCTCACAACACAGGCTGGGATTTTGCTCTGCTGTATTCAGGATCCTGAAATCTTTCTTAAAGTCGATTCTGGTGGCTGTTCCTTTTAATTTCACTGCTGTTCTCCCAGAGGAGTTCCAATCAGAACCATTGTAAATTTAAAATCCCATCCACAAACTGATAAAGGGAACCTAGGTGACTCTGTGGCTTCCCTGGTGGCTCAGAAGGTAAAGAATCCACCTGCAAGGCAGGAGATCAGGGTTCGATTCCTGGGTTGGGAAGATCCCCTGGAGGAAGATTGGCAACTCATCACAGTATTCTTGCCTGGGGAATCCCCACGGACAGAGGAGCCTGGCGAGCTAGAGTCCATGGGGTGGCAAAGAGTCAGACACGACTGAGCAACTAGGCACAGCACAGGCGACTATAATCTCATTTTACAGGTGAGAAAGCAATTGAGGTTGGAGATTAAAACTCCTGACAAAGGTCATTTAAGGCACATAGTGGTTGTTAAAGTGTGGTCCCAGGGCCAGCAGCATCAGCACCACCTGGCTACTTGGTAGAAATGAAGGGCCTCAGCCTCCTCTCAGACCTGTGGTGTCAACATCCAGGGACATGGGGCTGGCAACCTGGTTTCACCTGGTTCTGATACAAGTTCAGTTGTGAAAACCACAAATATACTCGGACCAGATATAATTGGAACTAGATTAAGGTTTCTGAGTCAGGTTGTTAACACTTTCAAATTTTAATTGTGTGGGTTTTTTTTTTTTTGCCCACCTGTATGACACATGGAATCTTAGTTCCCCAACCAATGATTGAACCCATGCCCGCTGCAGTGGAAACACTAAGTCCTAACCACTGGACTGCCAGGGAATACCTTAAGTTTAATATTCTGATCATATTGGACTTAGCTTTAATAGTATGGAGGTCAGAGTTGGTTTTTTCCATATCTGTTTCCTAGAATAGCACCAACACAAGCTCCTATGGTGGTGGAAATGTTCTGTGCCAGTGCTGTCCAATATGGTAGCCACATGTGGCTATGAACACCTGAAATATGACTAGTGCAGTTAAAGCACTGACGTTTTCATTTGAATACATTTATTATTTTTATTATTTTTTAGTATAAATTTATTTATTTTAATCAGAGGCTAATTACTTTACAATATTGTATTGGTTTTGCCATACATTGACATGAATCCACCACGGGTGTACATGTGTTCCCCAGACTGAACGCCCCTCCCACCTCCCTCCCCATCCCAACCCTTTGGGTCATCCCAGTGCACCAGCCCCGAGCACCCTGTATCATGCATTGAACCTGGACTGGCGATTTGTTTCACATATGATATTATACATGTTTCAATGCCATTCTCCAAATCATCCCACCCTCTCCCTCTCCCACAGAGTCCAAAAGACTGTTCTATACATCTGTGTCTCTTTTGCTGTCTCGTATACAGGGTTATTGTTACCATCTTTCTAAATTCCATATATATTCATTAGTATACTGTATTGGTGTTTATCTTTCTGGCTTACTTCACTCTGCATAATCAGCTCCAGTTTCATCCACCTCATTAGAACTGATTCAAATGTATTCTTTTTAATGGCTGAGTAATACTCCATTGTGTATATGTACCACAGCTTTCTTATCCATTCGTCTGCCGATGGACATCTAGGTTGCTTCCATGTCCTGGCTATTATAAACAGTGTTGCGATGAACATTGGGGTACACGTGTCTCTTTCAATTGTGGTTTCCTCAGTGTGCACACCCAGCAGTGGGATTGCTGCATCATATGGCAGTTCTATTATTTCCAGTTTTTTTAAGGATTCTGAAATAAGGAATGATTTTTGAAGTATGACAGTCTAGTTTTTATTTTTATAAAGATTTTTTGGAAGTGGAACATTTCTAAAGTCTTTATTGAATTTGTTACAATATTGCTTCTGTTTGATGTTTTTGATTCTTGGCCATGAGGCAGGTGGGCTCTTAGGTCTGAGACAAAGGATTCAACCCACACCCCCTGCACTGGAATGCAGTCTTCACCACTGGACTGCCAGGGAAGTCCTACGGTGTAGTTTTTAAATGCATATAAACACAAATAAGAAAATCAATATCACCCATAATTCCACTTCCTACAGGTCATTATTTGTAAACAGTTTGGTGTGTTTATTTCCATGTATTTACATAACTGCATAATTCCATAGTTAGGACCACGCAGTATGGTACAGATTCTTACCCCATTTTTTTCCCCAGGTTTATTAACATTATATAGGAAACATAGTAAATAATTATTAGCTTTGTAAACATTTCCATGTATTAAAAAAATTCTCCAAGAACAACAACAAAAGTAAAAGCCATAATGCAGGAGTGGGAGAGAGGAGAAAAGGACTGGAAGAGTGATGTCTGGATGTCTGGACTGTCCTGGCAGCCACAGTTTGCTGAGAACAACTGACAAAGAGGTTAACTCTCTCCCTCGGGGAAAACAGACTGCAGCTAGTAATTCTGACTCCTGGCCTGCCTCCTCCTTGACTTTTTATTTTTCCACACTGTGAGGCCTGTGGGATCTTAGTTCCCCAACCAGCTAAGTGAACCAGGGCCCTCCAGAGAAAGAGTGCTGAGTCCTAACCACTGGGATGCCAGGGAATTCACATCTCCTTGATTATTATATTGTCCCCAGTTACATACAAACAGCATTCAAAAAGCATGTTTTTGAGAAGTGACATTCTGAAAATAACTCTTTCAGCAAAAGAAACAATAGAAAAAATGAGAAGAAAAAAAAACCCCAATGCTAAGACAATCATCTGTGATAACTATATAGAAAAGAAAACTAGAAGGAATTTTCTAGTTTTTTAAGATATTTAAAATGATACTCTAGTATGTGGATTATATTTTTCTTGGAGTCATTGTTTATTTTATGGACTTTATTTTTTCTTTTGAGAAACCATAGGTAATTCAGAGGCCTGTGAAAGGCTGTATCACTGCAGATCTTACACCTAAGGACACTAGTGTTTTTTACCCTCCTAGTTCTCCAAGTATTTTCCAGCCTCAATACAACTGAAAGATACAATCCAGTCCTACCACAGTGATTTTTTACTGGGGGAAGAATTTTGGAGCTTGAACTCTAGTAGGGGTTTAAAAAAGTTCTCCAGGTGAATCTGACACCCACCATACCCACTTCATCTGAGAATCAGTGCTTTACAGGGAGGCACTCCACTAAAGCAATAGCTTTTAGTCTTGAGCCAGGGTTGGCAACATTTTCCATACTTTTTTTTTTTTAATGACCAGCCAAACTGTTTCTAATATTTTGGACTAGGCTCCCACTAAGTTAAATATCTCTTTCAAATAGCACATTTCTCTTTATTTCTAGAATAGAGCCTTTGCATTTTTATTCACTCAGTAGTTTGGTGGAAAAAATATCCAGGAGGAATAAGGAAAGTATGAATATAGTGTCAGTCAAGTCTTAGCTCAGTTGCTCTCTGCTGGGTGACCTTGGACCAGTTACTGAGCGCTCCCAGCCTAGGGTTTCTGCTCTGTGCAGTTGGCATAATAAAGGTCTTGGCTTCCAGGCACCTCCTTAGGCCATTGTGAAATGAGACGATCTAAGCAGCAGTGCACTGAAGCGTATGTGTGTAGTCAGTGTGCCTGATGACTGTGTAGGGCTGGTCTTCCCTTGTGAAAACCAATCCAGGGTGGGTTGATTCTAGAAGGGTGATGCCTGGACTTCACTTGATTTGCCTTAAATCACATCCTAGATATCTCACCCGGCTTCAAGGCCTGGTTCTCCAGCCACTTTCCATCCTCAACAATTCCAGTAAGTAGATATAATTTTAATTCTTAACCATTCAATGTAAACAAAGGTTTCCCCCACCCCCCGACCATGGTAACTAGGATATAAAACACAGGTTGCATGATGAGAATTTATTATACAAGTCCTCCAACCCAGGACTTTTTCTAATTGGAAATTTTTTAAGACAAAGACTTTTCCTCTATGTATTTTAAATTTTAAAAAGAAGTGAAAATGTCAGAAAATGCATAAGCTTATTTTGTAAAATTCAGGCATGGTAAATCTCATTTAAATTATCCTGTTATTTGGTCACTCTGATGTCCAGCTAGCATCATTGGTTTATCTTGACGTCACTTTTGAAGTGGAAGACATTGATGTCTGTGGACTATTCTCATAGAGTGGCAACTCCAAACCAGAGGAAGGGATAGGGTGATTTGAGTTTGTGTGTGTGCTATACACATATTTAGATTTTTGTTACTTGGATTTCTTCTGTGAATGCATGAACCAGACAATTAAAAACACAAAATATATTAAATTTGTTTCCTCTTTGATAAACCATATTTATTCATTACAGAGCCAATTTTAAAATCAGAGAAATAGGAGGAAGTAAAAAAAATCATCCATAATGCCATTCTATTAAGGAAATCACTGTTAAACATTTTTCCTGTATTTCTTTATAGTTTTTTCCTTGGAAACAAATAGTGTCTTGGTTTTATATCACTGTCATCAAATCTTAATTTAATAAGCAATGTCCTTAATTTAATAAGTATATTCATTTTTAATCCAATCACATTGAATGGATATGATATAATCAGTTAATTATTATTCTATATCTTAGTGACAGTAATTACTGTTTTAGATTTAAAACTTAAAAAAAACTCAGAGTATTTCCTTAAAGTCTTAGAAATGCTTGGTGGAAGAGTACAAACATTTCTCAGGTTCTTGATACATAATGTTAGGTTGTGATTTTTAAATTGGATTTGAGATTTTTTTCCTCCTTTAGGTACACTTGGGAGAATAATGTTCTAAGCCTAGAACAGAGAAAATTCTATGAAGAAAATGGATTTCTTGTCATTAAAAATTTGGTGTCTGATGCTGATATTCAACGCTTTAGGTGCTAAGTAACACTTTATTATATAACGGAAATGTGTATTCTGTGTGTACAATGGGACTATGGGTAGGATTACCTTGTGTGTGTTCAGATATTTTTCAGGCATCAGGTTTGTTAGGAAGTGGCTTGTTAGAACCTGGGTTTGAGCCAGAGTGTCTGGCTTTAATCTCAGTCTCTTTAGTTAATATTGTAGGTATAGGGCAATTTCCTTAACCTTTCCATGCCTGTTTCTATATCTGCAGAATGGGGAAAATAACAGTACTTATGTCCTAGAATGGTTTTTAGGACTAAACAGGTAAAGTAGAGACAGAGTTCTTAGGGCCTGGTACATGGTGATGCTAGGGAGGTGTTTGCTTTTTTGTTCTAATGAAACCAAATCACAAATATTTCCCCACTGGTCCACTAAGCTACGGACTATTCAAATTCTGGTAGCGAATTTCAACTCCACAGTTAGGAGGCGGGCACTTCTGAGTTGGCCATTTTCTCCTTCCTGTCATCAGAACTATTTGACCTGGGGCTTGAGGACCATTTAGTGCAGAAAAACCACTCCCAAGTCTTCGAATCCTTCCACAGAACAAATGGAAGGCCAGGAAGGTGCTTAGTGCCTGTGGTACTGACATCATTTACCAATGAATTTTCTAGGAATGAATTTCAAAGAATCTGCAGAAAGGAGGTGAAACCATTGGGATTGTTGGTGATGAGAGATGTCACCATCGCAAAATCAGAATATGTGCCAAGTGAGAAAGTGGTTTCCAAGGTCCAGGATTTCCAAGAAGATGAGGAACTCTTCAGATACTGCACCCTCCCTGAGGTTCAAGACCTTCCTGTGCTTTCTTTCTCTTTAAGCTAATAGCCTATCTGCATGTCTGCCTCTGAAATCTTTATAACTTTTTTGTTTTTTTCATTTTATCTTGCCCTTTTCTACTGGCCTTCCCAGGTGGCGCTAGTGATAAAGAACCCCCCTCCACTGCAGGAGACTTAAGAGACATGGGTTCGATCCCTGGTTTGAGAAGATCCCCTGGAGAAGGAAATGGCAAACCACTCCAGTATTCTTGCCTGGAAAAGCTCATGGACAGAGGAGCCTGGCAGGCTACATTCCATGGGGTAGCAAAGGATTAGACTCTTGTCCTTTTCTATTGGGGCCCGATAGCAGTGGTTCTTAATCAGAGGTGGACATTTGGCAAAGTCTGGAGACATGTTTGCTTGTCAGGCAGGAGGGGTGGTGGGTTTTAATGGGTAGAGATCTGGATGCTGCTACTGGGTCCAGGGATGCTATAATGCAGAGAAGAGCCTGTTGCAGCAAACAAAGAATGATGTGGCCCAAAATGTCAGTAGTGCCAAGACTGAGAAATCCTCATGATTTTTCTATTTTTGCTGGAGAAGAGCAGGATTTCTGTGGTAAACAGAGAGCCTTCTCACACTCCCTACAGGCATGTCCACAGGGATAAAAGTGCTGAGGCTTACCTATTGCACGCCGCTTTTCAATTTGTTTTATGAATCTGGTCAGTAGTGGTGTCTGTTTTTAAATTTAAACTAGGTTTTTAAAAAATTATTCTTTAAGAGTAGTTCATAGCTATGAAAATATCTAGTGTGGAATGACATGAAGGGAAAAGGAAATTCTCGCACCCCCTGCACCACTCACTGTTCTGTTTTACGTATTCATCTAGAACCGTTTCAGGTATAATCAAGCATATTTGTATAACCCCACCTTTCGTGTAACAGGAAGCATCCTGGTTGTCACCTTGGTTTTTCCACTGGTAATACACATGAGAGAGACATCTTTCCATTGGTATCTGTGGATCTACTTTATACTTTGTAAACTATTGCATAGTAATGCCTTGCATGAATGTATTACAGTTTCATTTTTAAAAGAGTTTATTATTTTTTTCTCATTTATTTATTTTTGCTGGTGCTGTCTTTGTTACTGCACATGGGCTCCTCTCTAGTTGAGGTGCACGGGATTCTCATTTTGTTGGCTTTTCTTGCTGCGGCTCTCAGGCTCCAGAGCTGGAGCTCGGCAGTTGTGGTGCGAGGGCTTAGGTGCTCCTTGTGTGTGGAATCTTCCTGGAGCAGAGATCAAATCCATGTCCCCCGCACTGGCAGTGGGGTTCTTATCCACTGTAGCATAAGGTAGTCCTGTACTATGGTTTCTGACCAGTCATTTAGAATGGTTTAAAAGGACACTTTGCACAAAGTTCTTATTAGAACTTATACCCCAAGTGCTGTTAGAAAGTCTGATTCTTGAAGACTGCACAGCTGAGGTATCTGGGAGGTCTGGCCTCTTGAGTTGGGGACAAGAAGGGAAGTGGCCTCTTTGAACCATGCATTCTTCCCAACCTCACGTCCTGTTTTGGAAATGAAAATTGTGTGGGTGGATCATGATAAAAGCTGGAAATTATAGGCAGCATGTGGTAGAATGTCCTGTCAGGATGTTCCTACTTCTGTAACCTGCAAACCATGTGTCTGGTGGTTCATGCAATGATTTTTTAGGAGGTAGGTATTCTTCTAATAGCTAGGTGTTTATTTTAATATATATTGGAAAAATGACCAGCGCCTCAAACCCATGGTTTGAAGAATTTTATTAATTAGGATAAGACTAAGATAGGAAGTAGGGAGAATATCCTCTAAATATATTGGAAAATTCTGCAAAGCAGAACAAAAACTCTGAGGATTGCTCTTGAATGACAACCATTTAGAAAATCGCAGCCTAGGAGAGATAAATTGGAAGACTGAGATGGACACATACACACAGTGTATAGAAAATAGACAACAAATAACGATTACTGTATAGCACAGGGAACTGTATTCAATACTCAGTAATGGCCTATATGGGGAAAGAGTCTTAGTGTATATATATATAACATTTTCATTTTACTATACACCTGAAATTAACAATTATAATTCAACTATACCCCAATCAAAATTTTTTAAAAAAGTAAAGAACAACTCTTTTCCCATCTTTTTGAATACCCCCCAAAATGACAAAAACAAACTTTTTAATAAAAAATAAAACAAGCATTATGTCGGTCTCCTGGGAGTTTTGTAACATTTCAAGTGTTTTATACTCAAATTGCCTACATTCCTTATACAGAAGAGATCATATAATTGAGCGCCATAGAATGTACTTCATTTTTTGGAGTCAGACAGAATTAGAGATTGAATATGGATATGAATTTGAGCAAACTCCGAGAGACAGTAGAGGACAGGGAAGCCTGGTGTGCTGCAGTCTGTGGGGTCTCAAAGAGTCAGACAGGACTTAGTGTCTGAACAACATCATCATTGTTTTCATTCAACTGGCCCTGCCAGTTTGGACATCTTTTTCATCGGAGGTTTAATTCCTGCCCTTCGTAGCTGGTGTCTCAGAAAAACTCATGTCTCTCTTGTAGAAGAAGCACTTAGATTTTCAGCTGGTTCCAAAAAGCCTGTTTGAGAGTGTTTCTGATGATTTGCAGTTGCTCACTTTTGCGTGGTTTGTTTGCAAGGTTGTGAAATACTGGTTGATTGATTTAAATGACTGCCAACGGGGTATAGATAGATGTACTTTGTGCCACATACTTGTGCATCTGATTTCCCTCCTTTTTCCTTAGATTCTGAAGTATGTGGAGTGCTTCACTGGACCCAATATTATGGCCATACATACAATGCTGATAAACAAACCTCCAGATTTTGGTAAAGAGCTTTTATTGATAAAGGAAAAGAAAAGCAAACAAATAAAGAGAAAAAGAAAGAAAATAGCAAAGTGCACTACTGCTAAATTTTTGCATAAATGAATATATATATTTTCACTTAAGTCTCAAAGTAGCTTACATCATAACAACACTGAAGTATAATAGTGATATCAATGTTAACTCCAGGGTTATTGCTGGGACTGTAGACAAGTGGCTTCTGAAAGATGCAGTTTAATAAAACACAACTGTCTCTCTACCCCCACAGACTCCTGATATTCAGCATCTCTAAGCTTTGTTACCCATTCTCACCAATGCATGAGGGTGTGGACTTTGGCTTCCTGATCTGAAGACAGTATTATTACTAACAAATTTAAAACTGAACTTTTATCAAATACCATAGCTATTCTTAAAGTTTTCTGTGCTTGGTAAAATGTAGCTTCTAAGCCCTCCCTCCTAGAGAGACTGATTCAGAAAATAGAAACTAGGAACCTGGATTTTATTAACCATACTCAGAGATGCTATGCAGATGGCTCTTGGGCCACACTGAGAAATTCAGCTGTATCAGTGGTAGGAAATCAGCCATTAGAGATCTTTAATCCATTGCTACTCTGTCTCTGTCCTGATGGCCAAGAGAGGTTTATGTACTAAGCCTGTAGCCTAACATCAGTAGGCCTTTCCCTCCCTGGGTGTCCTGGGTGAAGAGATCACCTGGCCTGGGGAAACCACGTTCAGAAGGCAATTCTAGGGGAGAATGTGAATGTGGGTGTAGTATCTCTGGTTCTTCACAGTGATTGTATAGCAAATGGTTCTAGTTTGGTGGGGGAAACCTTTTGAGAGTCCTTCTATTTATTTATTTAGTTAATTAATGAATCATTTTTTTATATCAGTCACTTAGAAGGCTGTCATAGGATCTCAGATTTGACCACTCTCTTTAATTAGTCAACCTGTTTTGGGTATACTAAGCTCTATGCCCAAACCAGAGTTAGGAAGGTATAAAGCACAACGGAGATGATGACATATGTACAGATTGCTAGAAAACAGTGTAAGTAGTCCTCAGCTACCAGAAATCCAGAAAGAATTAGAGGATTGAGTCATTGTGCTGATTCAGTCTTCTAATTTGGTGCTTATCTCTAGAGGCTGGTTTTCTTCAGCATTGTCTCATCTGTTTGGTTTTTGCAAGGATAGGTCATTGTTCTGGTTTTTTAAGCAGAGAAGAATTCTGAGACTTGAGTTTATTTAACAGCAAATTCTGTTTCAGGCAAGAAGACATCCCGTCATCCCTTGCACCAGGATCTGCACTATTTCCCATTCAGGCCCAGCAATAGCATCGTTTGTGCCTGGACAGCCATGGAGCACATTGACCGGAACAATGGGTGTCTGGCTGTGCTGCCAGGGACACACAAAGGCCCCTTGCAACCCCATGATTATCCCCAATGGGAGGTAAGTTTGCTAGATGGCTGAGTTTTGATCAGATTTGACTGTTTTGATTTCATATCAGTACTCATATTCTTGCCTGGAGAATCCCATGGACAGAGGAGCTTGCTGCTGCTGCTGCTGCTAAGGCGCTTTAGTGTCCGACTCTGTGCGACCCCAAAGACGGCAGCCCACCAGGCTCTGCCCTCCCTGGGATTCTCCAGGCAAGAACACTGGAGTGGGTTGCCATTTCCTTCTCCAATGCATGAAAAGTGAAAAGTGAAAGTGAAGTCGCTCAGTCGTGTCTGACTCTATGCGACCCCATAGACAGCAGCCCACCAGGCTCCTCTGTCCATGGGATTTTCCAGGCAAGAGTACTGGAGTGGGTTGCCACTGCCTTCTCCGGAGGAGCTTAGCAGACTACAATCTATAGGCAAAGAATCAGACATGACTGAAGTGACTCAGCACGCACATACACATAAGGAGCTTTACCAGTAAGATGACATTTCCCTTCTTAGAGAAACATTGTTCTGGAATGTAAAACGAGGATTAGGGAAAATTCCAGGATGTCAGATAAAATGATCACCTCCATTCTTTCAACAAGTGCTTGAAGGCCAACCAAAGTGGTGGACTTTGGTGATGCTATAAAAGATCTGAGATTATAAAGCCTAACTACAGAGGTAAGACAAAAACACGGTAACACCAGATGCATGTGCCAAGTGAGTCTTACACACTGACTGGTTGGTCTCTCAGTGAAGAAGCGGGATTATCTGCTTCCACCTGAAGAGACCAGCAGAGAGAGGCTCTGGGGAGGACTGAGCAGCGTTCCATTATGAGGCTGTTCCATAGTTTATCAATTTAGCTGGTCAATGCTTTGGGGCCCGTGCTTGAGGAGATCAAATCATTTTTTCAAGGACAATAACCTTGTGGTCTGGCACAGTATATGTATTGCAGGTGTAGGAGTCCAGAGGCAGAGAAACAAGGGAGTAGACTCTTAATTAGTGTTTTAGATGTAAGGAAATAAGGTCTCAAAATCCCATAATGATGGTAAGGATGGAAGAGCACCTTTTGTTAAGGCAGACAGAATGCACACGGTTCTGCAGGATGCTAAGAATATTGGGACTTCCCTGGTAGTCTAGTGCTTAGGAATCCAAGCTTTCACTGTGAAATGTGCAGGTTCAGTCTCTGGTTAGGGACTAAGATCTGACAAGCCGCTCAGCCAAAAAAAAAAAAAAATATATATATATATATATATATATATGTGTGTGTGTGTGTGTGTGTGTGTGTGTGTGTGTGTGTGTGTTTTAGGACTTCTGTGCTTAAATTAGTCAGAATTAGTTAGAATTCCTGCACTGAGGCTTAGTGCTAAGTGCTGCAATGAGAGACTAGATGGAGTTATCTTGCTCAAATATCCACTCTGGGCAGGAGTCAAAGACTCACCATAGTATAGTCGGGAAGTAGTCATTCCCCCAAAGGAATTTGGGTTTGGGATAGTCTTAGGAAAGGAAATGGGATAGTGCCCAAGACCCAAAAAGGCTTGAAAGCTTCTCATTTTAGGTTTTTTCCATAAAAGATATAACCACTAGCTAATGCAGTAATTAACTTTGAAAATAGTTTGAAAACAAAGTTGTGGGTTTTTTTTTTTTCTTTGTGTGCAGTGACTTTGAAAAACAGAGGTTGAAATAATTTTAAAATGTAACATTTTAATTTACTTTCTTTCTTTACTCTGGATGTAACATGAGTGGGTTTTGAGCTCAGAAATACTGAGTACTTTCTCTCTCCTATTTGGGGAGATGAGCCTCTCTCTGAGTTAGCTTCTTAAGAGATCCTTCTGAGTAATAGAGGAATGACTGATGCAAGTTCCAGGTGAGGAGAAGAGCATGCTGGGAAAGAATGAGCATGGGTTTACCAGGAAAGATGATCTCCTGCATTCCCACAAAATGCAAAGCTGATCTGGGTCTTCAGTTATCATTCAGTAATGAACCATAGGTGGAAATTCCAAATTTTTCATCCAGTCTAAAGTATCTCTGATTTTAACAACTCATGGCTTTCTAAAACCAGTCAACTGAGAAGCTTTGGTATAAATAATTTTTAAAAAATCTAATTTATTTGTCTCTTTCTCTTGGAAGAACTTAGAGAAGCTTTGTTTTCCCTGATGAATCATTGATAAAAGTTTTAATTCTTGACTTCTTCACTTTTGAACTTGGCTTCTCTCATGATTTTAGGGAGGAGTCAACATCATGTTCCACAGGATCCAGGACTATGACAAAAACAATGCCCGGGTGCACTTGGTGATGGAGAAGGGAGACACCGTCTTCTTTCACCCTTTGCTCATCCATGGATCTGGTCGGAACAAAAGTCAAGGATTCCGGAAGGTACACATTCACATCACAGCACTGTTTGAAGATGAATGCATGAGGAAGAAAAGTATCCTGATACATGAAAAGTTAAAGGATTTGTAACTTTTAACTCAGCTGCCCTTTAGTCTGGTGTATCTACCAGGAAATATATTTGTCTCCCTCATGCTTTGTTGCTTATAGCAGTAAGAAGCCAGATGACCTTAGGATGCCATCACTATTGAACATTCATGGCATTTCTCCAGACAGAGAGCATAGTTACTTGGCAACTGACAGCATGTTTTCAGAGGAAAAGACAAAGGCAGACATACATACCAAATAATAACATTTGGAAGGTATACAGCTCATATAAGGGGAACGTCTGTAATATTATTGCTATTGGTTAAAATATTATTGATTGGAAAGGAAGGTGTGAATTGGCCACCCAGAAATCAGATATGGCCATATTTTTCACTCCTTAGCCTCAGAATGTTTTAAGCTTTATGAGATCAGTGCTTACATTAAAAATGGACAGAATTTCTCATAAATTTCCACATTTCTTGTTTCTCTAAAATTCAGCAGATCTGATGATATGCTGGGCTCACATTTCCCAAGGATGACATGGCTGTTGATACTAAATATTAGTGTCTTCTTTGGGGCTGCGACCGGTGCATTGAGCGCGACGGCGGCTGCTACCGGCACACTAAGCACGGCCGAGAGGAGCTACCCCATGTCCGAGGTCAGGGGCAGAAGCCGGGAGGACCCCATGCCTGAAGGGCGGCGGCCAAGAGGAGTTACCCCATGTCAGAGGTCAAGGGCAGCGGCCAAGAGTGGCAGGCTGCAATGGCGCAGGAACGGCAGAGAAGAGCTACCCAAGTCCAAGGTCAGGGGCGGCAGCCAGGAGGAGCTACCCCACATCCGAGGTTAGGGGTGGCGGCCAAGAGGAGCTACCCGCGTCCGAGGTCAGGGGCGGCGGCCGGGAGGAGCTACCCCACGCCCGCATGCCAGAGGCCAGGGGCAGCGGCCGGGAGGACCAACCCCACGTCCAAGGAGTGATGGCAGCGCGGGCGCAGGAGGGCCTAGAGGCGCTATCCCACATTGAAGGTCAGGAAGGGCGGCGGTGAGGAGATACCCCTCATCCAAGGTAAGGAGCAGCGGCTGTGCTTTGCTGGAGCAGCCGTGAAGAAATACCCCACGTCCAAGGTAAGAGAAACCCAAGTAAGATGGTAGATATTGCAAGAGGGCATCAGAGGGTAAACACACTGAAACCATACTCACAGAAAACCAGTCAGTCTAATCACACTAGGACCACAGCCTTGTCTAACTCAATGAAACTAAGCCATGCCCATGGGGCAACCCAAGATGGGTGGGTCATTGTGGAGAGATCTGACAGAATGTGGTCCACTGGAGAAAGGAATGGCAAACCACTTCAGTATTCTTGCCTTGGGAACCCCATTAACAGTATGAAAAGGCAAAATGATAGGATACTGAAAGAGGAACTCCCCAGGTCAGTAGGTGGCCAATATGCTACTGGAGATCAGTGGAGAAATAACTCCAGAAAGAATGAAGGGATGGAGCCAAAGCAAAAACAGTATCCAGCTGTGGATGTGACTGGTGATAGAAGCAAGGTCCGATGCTGTAAAGAGCAATATCGCATAGGAACCCGGAATGTCAGGTCCATGAATCAAGGCAAATTGGAAGTGGTCAAACAGGAGATGGCAAGACTGAATGTCGACATTCTAGGAATCAGCGAACTGAAATGGACTGGAATGGATGAATTTAACTCAGATGACCATTATATCTACTCCTATGGGCAGGAATCCCGCAGAAGAAATGGAGTAGCCATCATGGTCAACAAAAGAGTCCAAAATGCAGTACTTGGATGCAATCTCAAAAATGACAGAATGATCTCTGTTCATTTCCAAGGCAAACCATTCAATATCAGAGTAATCCAAGTCTATGCCCCAACCAGTAAGGCTGAAGAAGCTGAAGTTGAATGGCTCTGTGAAGACCTACAAGACCTTTTAGAACTAATACCCAAGAAAGATGTCCTTTTCATTATAGGGGACTGGAATGCAAAAGTAGGAAGTCAAGAAACACCTGAAGTAACAGGCAAATTTGGCCTTGGAATACGGAATGAAGCAGGGCAAAGACTAATAGAGTTTTGCCAAGAAAATGCACTGGTCATAGCAAACTCCCTCTTTCAACAACACAAGAGAAGACTCTACACATGGACATCACCAGATGGTCAACACCGAAATCAGATTGATTATGGTCTTTGCAGCCAAAGATGGAGAAGCTCTATACAGTCAGCAAAAACAAGACCGGGAGCTGACTGTGGCTCAGACCATGAACTCCTTATTGCCAAATTCAGACTGAAATTGAAGAAAGTAGGGAAGATCACTAGACCATTCAGGTATGACCTAAATCAAATCCCTTATGATTATACAGTGGGAAGTGAGAAATAGATTTAAGGGCCTAGATCTGATAGATAGAGTGCCTGATGAACTATGGAATGAGGTTCATGACACTGTACAGGAGACAGGGATCAAGACCATCCCCATGGAAAAGAAATGCAGAAAAGCAAAATGGCTGTCTGGGGAGGCCTTACAAATAGCTGTGAAAAGCAGAGAAGTGAAAAGCAAAGCAGAAAAGGAAAAATATAAGCATCTGAATGCAGAGTTCCAAAGAATGGCAAGAAGAGATAGGAAAGCCTTCCTCAGTGATCAATGCAAAGAAATAGAGGAAAACAACAGAATGGGAAAGACTAGAGATCTCTTCAAGAAAATTAGAGATACCAAGGGAACATTTCATGCAAAGATGGGCTCGATAAAGGACAGAAATGGTATGGACCTAACAGAAGCAGAAGACATTAAGAAGAGGTGGCAAGAATACACAGAAGAACTGTACAAAAAAGATCTTCACGACCCAGATAATCACGATGGTGTGATCACTGACCTAGAGCCAGACATCCTGGAATGTGAAGTCAAGTGGGCCTTAGAAAGCATCACTACGAACAAAGCTAGTGGAGGTGATGGAATTCCAGTTGAGCTATTCCAAATCCTGAAAGATGATGCTGTGAAAGTGCTGCATTCAATATGCCAGCAAATTTGGAAAACTCAGCAGTGGCCACAGGACTGGAAAAGGTCAATTTTCATTCCAATCCCAAAGAAAGGCAATGCCAAAGAATGCTCAAACTACCACGCAATTGCACTCATCTCACACGCTAGTAAAGTAATGCTCAAAATTCTCCAAGCCAGGCTTCAGCAATACGTGAACCATGAACTTCCTGATGTTCAAGCTGGTTTTAGAAAAGGCAGAGGAACCAGAGATCAAATTGCCAACATCCGCTGGATCATGGAAAAAGCAAGAGAGTTCCAGAAAAACATCTATTTCTGCTTTATTGACTATGCCAAAGCCTTTGACTGTGTGGATCACAGTAAACTGTGGAAAATTCTGAAAGAGATGGGAATACCAGACCATCTGACCTGCCTCTTGAAAAATCTGTATGCAGGTCAGGAAGCAACAGTTAGAACTGGACATGGAACAACAGACTGGTTCCAAATAGGAAAAGGAGTACATCAAGGCTGTATATTGTCACCCTGCTTATTTAACTTATATGCAGAGTACATCATGAGAAATGCTGGACTGGAAGAAACACAAGCTGGAATCAAGATTGCTGGGAGAAATATCAATAACCTCAGATATGCAGATGACATGACCCTTATGGCAGAAAGTGAAGAGGAACTAAAAAGCCTCTTGAAGAAAGTGAAAGTGGAGAGTGAAAAAGTTGGCTTAAAGCTCAACAAACGAAGATCATGGCATCTGGTCCCATCACTTCATGGGAAATAGACGGGGAAACAGTGTCACACTTTATTTTTTGGGGCTCCAAAATCACTGCAGATGGTGATTGCAGCCATGAAATTAAAAGACGCTTACTCCTTGGAAGGAAAGTTATGACCAACCTAGATAGCATATTCAAAAGCAGAGATATTACTTTGCCAATAAACGTCCGTCTAGTCAAGACTATGGTTTTTCCAGTGGTCATGTATAGATGTGAGAGTTGGACTGTGAAGAAGGCTGAGCACTGAAGAATTGATGCTTTTGAACTGTGGTGTTGGAGAAGACTCTTGAGAGTCCCTTGGGCTGCAAGGAGATCCAACCAGTCCATTCTGAAGGAGATCAGCCCTGGGATTTCTTTGGAGGGAATGATGCAGAAGCTGAAACTCCAGTACTCTGGCCACCTCATGCGAAGAGCTGACTCATTGGAAAAGACTCTGATGCTGGGAGAGATTGAGGGCAGGAGGAGAAGGGGACGCCAGAGGATGAGATGGCTGGATGGCATCACTGACTTGATGGACTTGAGTCTGAGTGAACTCTGGGAGTTTGTGATGGACAGGGAGGCCTGGCGTGCTGTGATTCATGGGGTCGCAAAGAGTCAGACACGACTGAGTGACTGAACTGAAGGCTTCCAATTTATCAAAACAGCCCTTTTGTCTCCCTGTCGCTGAGGGTTAGTTGTCAGATTTCATTCTGCATTCATTCAGACATCCACCAGGCTCAACAGGACTGAGATGAGCATGAGGCAAGAAGGCAGTTCTCTTGGAGGCTAAAAGAAACTCAGTGATCCAATTAAATAATATTTTAATATCTTATTTAAAATAAAGAAACATTAATGCCAAAAAGTCCATGGTGAGGCACTTACCTCGTGATCCAGTGGTTACAAATTCACCTTGCAATTTGGGGGAAGTTGGTTGGTTCAGTCCCTAGTTGGGGAACTAAGATCTGACAGGCCTAAGAACAACTAAGCTCTTGTGCTACAACTAGCAGAGAAGGCAATGGCACCCCACTCCAGTACTCTTGCCTGGAAAATCCCATGGATGGAGGAGCCTGGAAGGCTAGAGTCCATGGGGTCGCTGAGAGTCGGACATGGCTGAGCGACTTCACTTTCACTTTTCACTTTCATGCATTGGAGAAGGAAATGGCAACCTACTCAGCTGTTCTTGCCTGGAGAATCCCAAGGACGGGGCATCCTGGTGGGCTGCCATCTATGGGGTCGCACAGAGTCAGACATGACTGAAGTGACTCAGCAGCAGCAGCTACAACTAAAGAGGCTGTGCACTGCAATGAAGATCCCACATGCTGCAACTAAGATTCAACGCAGAAAACAAAAAATTCCACACTGAGCACAATCTCAAATGAAACAAGATCAGACCCTCCACTACCATGACACTCAGAACAGTACAAATTGGGGGGGGGGTACAGGCACTATGCTGGAAATAGTGTGTTTTAATATATTAATTTTGTAATTTTTCAATATTTTTAACTGCTTTAATGGTTTGGAAAATGCTATTAAAAAATACATAAAAGCGTACAGGTAGGAGTGTACATTTCTTCTCTTTTGCCTCAGGCTACAAAATGGCTTAGTATAGCACTAGGGTTTCCATAGGAAATAAAGTTCATGACTCAACTGCTTAGAAATTTGTAGGAAGTAGGAAGATCTTCTGATGGGTGCAGTCACCCTAAGACAACTAACTTGTGACAACGAAGGTGAGTTTTAACTATCACCTTGCAAGTTAGATCTGTTGATAAGTCCTTTGAGACTGGGGAGAACCAAATAACTTCCATCTTACCTTCAAAAGGAAACAAGATGAGTATTTTATGTGAATGCTATCAGACTGGAACTGTGCTTTGGACTAGAGAAGGGTGTCTGCGTATTGTTTTCCCTTGCAAGGGCTTTTCAGTTTTTCTTGCTCCATCATCTGTGGCCATTGAAATACCAACTCATTACAAACTCCACTAACTTCTGTAACTGAGTTGATGAGAAACCCTGCAATACATTCCTTAGTAGCACTTGGAAATATTCACTCATTAGAAAAATCAAATGCTAAAAAGTTAAGACTTCTTCCTTACATAATTCTGTTCCCTGCCCCGTATATATCTTTGGATAGTAAATTACACAGTTAAAAATCTTACAATTTCTCAATTAGCCTTTAGCTGGAAGAAAAAAGCAGCTGAGTCATCGAGGGACTGATTTAAGACACATGGGAATAGCATTCAGTCTAGAAATCAAATGCTCACGGACAGAACTTTCTGAAAGATGCCTCATTGCTTGACTGATGGTGTTAACAAGGTGTTGTTTTTTTTTTTTCTTTCTAACATGAGTCATTCACTTTCCACAGACAATTTCATGCCATTTTGCTGATGCCAACTGTCACTACATTGATCTGAAGGGCACCAATCAGGAAAATGTTGGAAAGGAAATGGAAGAGGTATTCTGTAAAATCTATGGATTGAAAAACGCCAGCTGAAGGTATGTCTGTATGAAATGACAAGGTAAAGATCTCGTTTTTTTCTCTTCTTCAGATGTTTAATACTTCTCCTACCTGATTCAGTTTGAAAATATAAAGTGCTTGGGTTTACAGCTTGTTTCAGAAACACCACTGAGACGTCCTGGAAAGACAGCGGGGCTTGTTTCTACTTGTTTCCCTATGTGGGGACCTGGGTTCTGTGAGTCTAAGGGCTAGCCTGTTGTACACAGGCCATCACGTTCCAAAACAGACAGGTACGAGAGGAAATAGCACAATCACAGGTCAGGAAGTGGAGGACAAAGTGACCTTCTGAATGCACAGATGTTAAAGGTTTGGGCTGTCAATCATTAAGCCTCCTTTATTTGTGAAGAAGAGAGTACGTATGTATGTGGAATTCCAGTAAGACTCTCAGAAAACAATTCTCAAGCAAGTGTTTGGGTCAGTTTGCATTGGGAGTTTAAGGAAAGCCTGCATGTAGCAGAGATGGGAGATCACTGATGGTTCTCATAGCAGTGTAAGAGAGTATTTCATATGCCTGCCTAATTAATACACCTCACTCTAGATTATTTATTTTTAACTAGTGAACATTCCATGCTGTTGCTGATCAATAACAAGTTAGCAGTCAAGGCAAATAAACAAACTTATTTGCATTGTAGATGATTATATTTTAGGCCCTGAACCAAGAAGCTGATCCTATTTGGTAAACGTGCCTGCAGTTCAGTTCAGTTCAGTTCAGTTGCTCAGTCGTGTCCGACTCTTTGCGACCCCATGAACTGCAGCACGCCAGGCCTCCCTGTCTATCACCAACTCCCAGAGTTCACTCAAACTCATGTCCATCGAGCCATCCAGCCATCTCATCCTCTGTCTTCCCCTTCTCCTCCTGCCCCCAATCCCTCCCAGCATCAAGTCTTTTCCAATGAGTCAACTCCTCGCATGAGGTGGCCAAAGTACTGGAGTTTCAGCTTTAGCATCAGTCCTTCCAATGAACACCCAGGACTGATCTCCTTTTGGATGGACTGGTTAGATCTCCTTGAAGTCCAAGGGACTCTCAAGAGTCTTCTCCAACACCACAGTTCAAAAGCATCAATTCTTTGGCACTCAGCTTTCTTCATAGTCCAACTCTCACATCCATACATGACCACTGGAAAAACCATAGTCTTGACTAGACGGACCTTTGTTGGCAAAGTAATGTCTCTGCTTTTGAATATGCTATCTAGGTTGGTCATAACTATCCTTCCAAGGAGTAAGTGTCTTTTAATTTCATGGCTGCAATCACTATCTGCAGTGATTTTGGAGCCCCAAAAAATAAAGTGTGACACTGTTTCCCCATCTATTTCTCATGAAGTGATGGGACCAGATGCCATGATCTTAGTTTTCTGAATGTTGAGCTTTAAGTCAACTTTTTCACTCTCCTTTCACTTTCATCAAGAGGCTTTTTAGTTCCTCTTCACTTTCTGCCATAAGGGTCATGTCATCTGCATATCTGAGGTTATTGATATTTCTCCTGGCAATCTTGATTCCAGCTTGTGCTTCTTCCAGCCCAGCGTTTCTCATGATGTACTCTGCATGTAAGTTAAATAAGCAGGGTGACAATATACAGCCTTGACGTACTCCTTTTCCTGTTTGGAACCAGTCTGTTGTTCCATGTCCAGTTCTAACTGTTGCTTCCTGACCTGCATATAGTTTTCTCAAGAGGCAGGTCAGGTGGTTTGGTATTCCCATCTCTTTCAGAATTTTCCACATAATCATAAATGCATCATCTATTTTGGGGTGACATGACCCCCAAGTAGACTGAGTGTAATAATAACTCAGGGCCGCTCAGTATGTTGAAGAGCCTCACACACCAGTGGCAAGGTGTTATCTTCTGAAACAACTTTCCAGCTCAAGATTCTCCATCTTAACCTCTTTACTTTCTAGAATGTCTGAATGTATCCCTGTATGTGAAGATGCTCTGGCCTGATATTTGCACCTTCTGGAGGGTCTTGCCTTCTTCCATTGTCCAGCACTTAAATGTCCTACGAAGGCAACGTATTTTGCCGGTTGGGGCTTTCATCCAGCGTACAGAATTTTAAGGCAGGAAAAAAAATGTATATATTCTGTTTGAGGTCTGTCAGAGTTGTACTAAATCAGTAAGTTCCTGTATTTCTTTTCATGACTCTCTCAGCTATAGTTTATCGACTTTACTTAGAAGAACAATACTACCTTCTGCTATAGAGTTCTTTGCAGGCACAAAACACATTCCTATCCCTTTTCTTCACCAAAACTCAATGGAGCAGTTGAGATAGTTCCATGCTCTTAATGAGAAAAGGGAAAGTTCAAGAGATAGGCTTCAGTTATGTATGTGACAGGGATTTCAGAGGCCCAATTCTAAAGTTGTTCTTCCCATCATACCTAGCTGTTTGCTTAAAAATAAGCAAAAACGTCTGAATTGTCTTATTAGGAACAAAGAAGAAAAAACCAATCCAATAGCCTAGGACATCATTTTCAGGAGGAGATCACCCAGAATGGGGCAGGCAAATATCACCAACCACAGAAGGAGCTTGGGTACTAAACTGTATTGTGACCAAACATAACAGCCATTTCCAACACCTGTAATCAACACAGGCACCAAGGAAAGAAAACCTGACAGAGTGGGCACTCACTGACCCACTGTCCTGGCTTGTGAAACATAGTTTTAGATGCTGGCAAGTACATTAACTGCAGTCTCAGAATGTGGTTTTTATGTACTAATTTATGACTACTGTGGAGGGCTGTTTTTTCCCCCGTATTTAACCATTTGTAGATGTCAGAAATCTTTGTCTTATGGTGAATAGGTAAATCCAAGTTCTCAGAAACTCATTGTGTTTGGTATTATTTGCAGGATGTTTGGACATTTCGAGGGTGTGTTGTGAAAGGAGAAAGAATCAACCTTAGAAATAGCCCTTTGCTCAAACTCTTGTCAAGAAAACCAAGGTGGAACAAGATGTCAGAGGAAAATCTTTTCTCAATGAGATGATCTAATCGTTTCTATCCATGTTAACAAAATCCAAGTGCACAGATGCAGTACTTAACTGTGCATGGGTAATTCTGCAGTATGGTGGGATGCCTTCAATGGATATAAAGTAGAAGAACTGAAATATTACTGTTTTAAGGAAAACTTGGGGTTGCAACTAATAAAAGTGATGCATAAAGAAGTGGGTTAGTTCAGTTTCTTCCAACCAGTTAGCTTTTTACCCAAGCAGGGATTAATGCTCTCAAACACAAAACCCATCACCTCCTAATTTTGTGTTGTGTAAGATTTCTTTTCAAATCTGGAACAATGAATATTAGAGGTGCAGTTAGTGAAGGGCCTAAGAATGGCATTAGGGTGTAAAATAAGGGTGGAAACTCACATTCTGACACAGGATTCCTTCCACGGCCTCTCTAGGCCAACCACGCTCCTTAAAAAAACAGACTGGATCTTTCCAGGTCTTTTTCTCTAAAGAAAGAAGACCAGGGTAACTTTCTCTGCCAATTCATATTTGGCATGGCAGTTGAAAACATTCAGAATTAATGAATGAAACCTAACCTCTTTCAAGGTCCAGGAAATTTTTAGGTAACTTTTGATTTGGATTTCAAGTGGTGTAGATGGGAAATTTAATTAGGATTGTGTTTCTCCACCAGTGGAGGGCAGCAAGGAGACATAGTCCTTATTTTTAAAAATTCTAGTTGAACCTTTAATAAGAAAAAAAAAATAGTAAGAAGAGTGAAGTGTTTTTTTTTTTTTTTCGGTCAATCTGCTAAGCGTATGTTTATCTAAATCTAGTGTCACCATTTTTGTCTGTTTCTCCTTAAGGACACCCAATTTAAACTCAGGTCTACCTTGAAACTGGGGACTTCAGCAGGAAAACCAGACAGCAGAATTTGTCATTTCTCTGGTGTATTTTTGAGTGAACTGCAATTAGTCAATCGGGAAACATTGCCCATCTTATCTCTGTTCCTTTTGTGTACTAGTTCATCTAACAAATATCTAAGCATCTGTTACTGAACCAGGTTTGTTCCTGCACACAGCTCAGCACTGATTCCAGGGGCTTTGTGACTGGGCCCTGTGGTCTGGCCACTGGCTCACCTTTGAGGAAACACAGCTTTCTCCTCCAGGTACCTTGGAGCATCTCCTCCTGATCTTAAACCTACATTTCCTGGTCTATGGGCATTTCCCAGGCTAATGTGAGAGCCGAAGAAACAAAGCTAAAAGCAAAATGGTCCCCAGCTCTTCTCAGAGATTCCCTTTGTGGTCCTCCCTCTGACAGGCTGGAGGTGAAATCCCAGCTCTGTTGTTCCCCACCGTGACAGTCACTTAACATCTCTAGACCCCAGTTTCTTTATTTGTAAGATTGGACTTCATGGGGTGGTCTTGAAGAATAAATAGGAGTGCTGGGGATGCTTCTTTTCTGCTCTTATTCAGACTTGGTAAAGAAGTTCTGAAAATGAGGTCCATGTTACCCATAAAAACAAAGAAAACTACCCCTCAATTGGAAGAGGAGTTCCCCGGACCAGCTTCAGTGAGGGTGATCCCTTGGGTCCCTAATCTGTGTCGGTCCCTTGTTGCTCTGATGGGACCAAGCATCCTCCTCCAAGACAAAAGCAAAAGCATCCACCATCTTAAATCATCATCTTAAATCACCTGATCTTAAATCATCCAGTGGTTGGAGGTCCTCAAGATGGGTCCCATTCACTCCTCATATCCTCATACATTTTTTTAAGCACTGGGGTTACACCTATAATAAGTGACAATCTGCTTGCTATTAGAATATTTTTCCCCTTTAAATTCAGGTTCCTTGAAAGGGATGTGGAAAATTTGGTCAGGGTGAGTGGAAATGAAAAAATTAGAGGGTTGGAAACTAGGACTTAACAGATGGCAAAGACAGCTGGAGGAAAAGATCTGAGCCTGATCAAAATTTTGAGTGATCTGGAAAATTTACATATGTTCCTTCCACACTTCTGACTCAACTCTCAGAATTTCACTGCAAAGAGTCTCAGACTGCTCAGTCACACAGACAAACTCCCTTTCATAGCCCCTTACACAGAAGACTTCACTCACACAAGTCCAATTGTTAACACTTGCACTGTTCACACAGATACCTTTTCATGGGTTCCCTCAACAGAGAAATCCAGACAGGAGCTAGTATGTGTGCGTGCACACACATTCACACCGCACACCACCATTCCAGTCTCTATCCTCTCAGATATGCCTGGACACTGTTCCTGCTTCTCTCAGCTTTTATCCAAGTTCCCTCACATAAATCACTTTCAACAGGTATTTATTATGTGACTATGATGTGCCAGGCACTGTCATGAACTCCTGTGAGCAAAAGAACTGAATAAGACGTGGTCTTTGCTCTCAAGGAGCTCAGAGCTAACTAGAGAAGGTGGCTGAGGAGGGAGGGAAACCATGTAAAAATCTAAATGCATGGGGTGAGACTGGTCCTGAAACTGATGTGAGGAAAAGCAGGAAAAGGTGAGAGAAAGAGAGGAGGGGACATGAGTAATAGAAGGTCTCTCCTACCTGGAAAGGGAGGCATTGAAAAGAAGGGGAGCTTGAGAATTATCTTGAAGAATTAGAAAGTCTTTGCCAGGTGAACAAGGAGAAGCTTGTTCACCAGAAAGAGAATGTGAAGAAATGGAGAATCTGCGCAGCATGGCACGGGTGACATGCCAGACAAAGGGAGAAGGGGTTGGAGAGGTAAACAGGGACAGATGATGAAAATCCTCTTACACTATGCAAAATAATTTGGAATTTATTCACTATTCAGTGTGAGTCACTCAAGATGCTTTTGGTGGCAAGTGACAGAAAAAGTCACCTCTGGAGGTTTAACCAATAAACAAAATGCATTAACTCACACAACTGGAAGCCCAGAGAAAGGGCACAATATAGTGTCATCAAAGGCTCAGTTATTTTCACCTGTTCACTGTTCTATCCTCACTATGTTGCTCACTCTCCTCATGCTTAAAACATGGCTGCAGTGGCTGTGGGCATTGCATCCTCATTTGGCAACATCCAGAGGCAGAAAAGAACTGTATCTCTTTTATGTGTCTCCTTTTCAGGATCCCTTCTTTGTGTTTCTTTTTAAAAACTAAGAATCCTAAAATCTCCCCCATTCCAATAGGCTTGCTCTCATCCCTCAAGCTCTTATGCCCTTTCTTAAGTCAAGGAATAGCAAGATGATTACTTGATTGGCTTGACTGGAGCTAGAGATGGAGTCCAGGGATTCTGGAAGCCAATGGCTGAGGAAGAACTGGACAAAAATCTTGACTCTTGACAAAGAAGAGGGTGGCAGTCACCAACACAGTGCTGTGCATCCCTGGAGGGTTCTGGGTAGTGGTACAATATGATCAGATTTGCATTGTGAAAAGATGAATCTGACAATAGTTAGCAGGATAAATAAGAGAGAAGAATGAGACGAGAGGCAGGAAAACCAGTGTCAGAGGGTTTGAAATGACAGCATCTATCAGAGCATATTCATTCAGAGAAAAATGGACAAAAGCAGATGGTAAAAAGCAGACATGGAAGTGATGGATGAGGAAGGAGGAGCCCAGGTGATGCCTGGTCCCTTAGGGGGACTCCCACTGCCCTCTGCCAAATTTACCTGAGAGGTTTCAGCAAAGCATGCTGGAACTCTCCAAAAGAAGGGCTTTCCAAACCTTTATAGATTCTGCTGAGAGCCAGATGTTCATGGTTCCTTCTGCCAGATGTATGTGGTTGACCAAATGTATGTAGTTCCTTCTACCATCAACCCATCTTCCTCTTTCAAATCTTTTAACTGATCAGCGACTCCTTACCAACCTCTTTTGCTGGTTTCTCTTTACATCACTGATTTCTATATCTGTGCCTGTCTCAGGTGTCTCAGACTCTCTTCTCTTCTCTCTCTCTCTCCTCATTCCTGAGCTAGGAGAACTTCAGATGGAGGTTCCTGAGGTCTTCCTAGGTGTATGGGCCACAGAGAGTTTTAAAGGATCAAGATCTAGCTCCTCTGTTTGCACATGTCTTCTTTCCTAAAACTGCTTAACCTACGGGCTTCCCTGGTGGCTCAGATGGTAAAGCATCTGCCTGCAACGCGGTAGACCCGGGTTCATTCCGGGGTTGGGAAGATCCCCTGGAGAAGGAAATGGCAATCCACTCCAGCACTCTTGCCTGGAAAATCCCATGGATGGAGGAACCTGATAGGCTACAGTCCATGGGGTCGCAAAGAGTCGGACATGACTGAGCAACTTCACTTTCACTTTTCTTTCCTAAAACTTTTTGGCCTAAGAACATTGCCAGATGGAGATGTGGGTTCCCTTTTCCCCTGCTCACTTTTTCACAAGAGATCAGCACTTGCTCCCACAACCTTTCTGAATCTGATTGAGGTTCATTGTTCCAGGGGGTAAAAAAAAATTCCTGGGATATCTGCTCCTGAGTAAAGTCTGGTGAGAATAAAGCAGACATCTCAGAGAGGAAGGGTGTAGGAACAGGTAAGATTTCCCTGCAGAGATAAACTCATGGGGAGTCTCTGTGTCTCATCTAGAAGCAGAATTCTGAAGTAAGATGTTTGTTCTAGAAAGGAAGTGTATTAGCAGATTTATTTAATCTGGAAAACAAAGTCACACTTTTGATGTCAGCAAGTCTGTGTGGGCTGGTCTGACTTTGTGATGAGGGGATACAACGCACTTTGCAATTTAGTGAGGTGTCAGGCTTTCCCCTAAAGTAATGAGGAGAATATGCAGCTCCAGTATTTGATAAAAATACATATGTAAGGCAAAAATTATTATACATGTGATATACATATGCAGGAGGAGAAGGGGACAACAGAGGATGAGATGGCTGGATGGCATCACCGATTCGATGGACGTGAGTTTGAGCCGGCTCCGGGAGTTGGTGATGGACAGGGAAGCCTGGTGTGCTGCAGTCCAGGGGGGTTGCAAAGAGTCAGACACATCTGAGCAACTGAACTGAACTGAACATATGCATATTTATATATATATACACATATACATGTAAAGCATACTTGTGATGAAATTTTTGTTAAAATATTTTACCAGCAAATGCTTAGTAATAAATAATTTTAGAAGTTTTGATAAAAATCCTTCTTATTCTATTTTCCAGAAGCTGGGGAAGTAAATGACTTTAATGATATAACAAATCCTTTTCTGATTCTGGTGGTTTCCAAATCTTTGGTTTCATGAAAATTGAAAGAAGATGTAATAGATCTGTCACCTGATAGGTCCTTACCAACAATATTCAGTGATAAATCACCTATGTGATTTTTGGCATATAATTCAGAAAACATTCAAAGAATTTCAAAGAGTGACATTATTTAAATAAAAAAAAACTCTTTGCCTCATCTATTTACTAATGGGGAAAAGCTTCATCAGCTTTTCTGTCTATAAAAATGAAAAAGTAAGAGGAATATTGCTGAATCCTGTCTCAATCTAGCAAAAAGAATCACACACACACACACACACACACACACACAGAGATATATATATAATCTGCAAAGAACTATGCTGAATTCATGAGGAAATATTTACTGATTAACATCAATAAATGACCATTTGTTTACCATTTAAAGATAACAATTATGTAATTTGATTGGTTAAGCACTAATATTAACTGTAATAACAACTCAATCCAGACAAAGAAATTAACACTACGGACTATGGTTTCAGAAAAAAAATATACCAGCAGAAAGGTATGAGAGAGTGATACTCTCCGACATACATCACAGCAGGATCCTCTATGACCCACCTCCCAGAATATTGGAAATAAAAGCAAAAATAAACAAATGGGACCTAATTAACCTTAAAAGCTTCTGCACATCAAAGGAAACTATTAGCAAGGTGAAAAGACAGCCTTCAGAATGGGAGAAAATAATAGCAAATGAAGCAATGGACAAACAACTAATCTCAAAAATATACAAGCAACTCCTACAGCTCAATTCCAGAAAAATAAACGACCCAATCAAAAAATGGGCCAAAGAACTAAATAGACATTTCTCCAAAGAAGACATACAGATGGCTAACAAACACATGAAAAGATGCTCAACATCACTCATTATCAGAGAAATGCAAATCAAAACCACTATGAGGTACCATTTCACACCAGTCAGAATGGCTGCGATCCAAAAGTCTACAAATAATAAATGCTGGAGAGGGTGTGGAGAAAAGGGAACCCTCTTACACTGTTGGTGGGAACGCAAACTAGTACAGCCACTATGGAGAACAGTGTGGAGATTCCTTAAAAAACTGGAAATAGAACTGCCTTATGATCCAGCAACCCCACTGCTGGGCATACACACTGAGGAAACCAGAAGGGAAAGAGACACGTGTACCCCAATGTTCATCGCAGCACTGTTTATAATAGCCAAGACATGGAAGCAACCTAGATGTCCATCAGCAGATGAATGGATAAGAAAGCTGTGGTACATATACACAATGGAGTATTACTCAGCCATTAAAAAGAATACATTTGAATCAGTTCTAATGAGGTGGATGAAACTGGAGCTGATTATACAGAGTGAAGTAAGCCAGAAGGAAAAACATAAATACAGTATACTAACGCATATATATGGAATTTAGAAAGATGGTAACAATAACCCGGTGTACCAGACAGCAAAAGAGACACTGATGTATAGAACAGTCTTATGGACTCTGTGGGAGAGGGAGAGGGTGGGAAGATTTGGAGAATGGCAATGAAACATGTAAAATATCATGTAGGAAACGAGTTGCCAGTCCAGGTTCGATGCACGATGCTGGATGCTTGGGGCTGGTGCACTGGGATGGCCCAGAGGGATGGTATGGGGAGGGAGGAGGGAGGAGGGTTCGGGATGGGGAACACATGTATACCTGTGGCGGATTCATTTTGATATTTGGCAAAACTAATACAATTATGTAAAGTTTAAAAATAAAATAAAATTAGAAAAAAAAATAAATTCTACAGTGGAAAATAAATAAATAAATAAATAAAAAGAAAGGTATGAGAGAGTGATAAATGAAAGACTTACAGGCTTAAAGGTATACATACAGCATTAGGAAAATATTTTGCGAGGAAGCGAATGAAAAGGCCCTAGGGCCTTAGCACATGCTATTTCATCCCAGTGGACTGGAAATAAGAATTCAAAAGGCAAAAGGAAACTGTCAAATTTCTAGTTGTTAGAGAAGAATATACAACCCTGAATATTCACTGGAAATAAACCCTGAATATTCATTGGAAGGACTGATGCTAAAGCTGAAGCTCCAATACTTTGGCCACCTGATGTGAAGAACTGACTCACTGGAAAAGACCCTGATGCTGGGAAAGACTGAAGGCAGGAGAAGGGGAAGATTGAGGATAAGATGGTTGGATGGCATCATCAACTCAATGGATATGAGTTTGAGCAAACTCCAGGAGATGGTAAAGGACAGAGAAGCTTTGTGTGCTGTAGTCCATGGGGTCACAAAGAGTTGGACACAACTGAGTGACTGAACAACAAGAAGAGAAGAGTATTCATGTATTTTTTTAAATGAATGACAGTGGCTATAAAATCACTATTGTATTTAGAGTCTCTTGAATATGTTTAAAAGAGAGCAATGTAGCAACTTTACTTAAAAATGTTAATGACTAAAAAAATGTTTATAACTATACATCTCTAAAATTATTTGTAATTATTTAAATTTATAACAAAACTGTAGAAAACTTCTTAAAATGTGTGAGGAAAATCACAGCTTTTTCAAGTTCTTTCCGAGGCTAACTGACATTTATAGAACACTACACTCAACAACTGCTGAAATCACTTTTTCTTTGCATGTGAACCCAACTTTTATCAAGATACACCATATGCTGGTCATAAAACAAGTGTCAATCAATTTCAAAGGAGTGAAATCACGTGAAGTATATTCTCTGACCATAAAATGTTTCAGGAGATAACCTGGAAAATCCCCAATGACTTGAAAATTAAATAACACACTGTCAAGCAATGCACAGGTTACAGAAATCACAGGGGAAATTAGAAAACATTTAGAAATGAATGACAAAAAACACAACATATCAAAATCTGCAGTATGCAATTAAAGCAGTGCTGAGAGGGAAATCTATGATTTTATGTGCTTATATCAGAAAAGAAGAAAGAAGAAAAAAATAAGAAATAAGCTTAGATCAGTGATTTAAGCTTCCTTCTTAAAAGAATCTAGGAAAAAGAAGAAAAATTAAACAAAAACATTAAAAAAAATAGTAGTGGAAGTCAGTTAAATACAAAATAGACAAACTATAGAGGAAAAAATCAATGAAAACAAAAGTTGGTTCTTCGAAAGAATTACCAAAGTCAAGAAACACTTAGCAAGACCGATAAAGATAAAAGAAAAGTCAAATTTCCAATATTAGGAATGAAATAAGAGACATCAAAACTTGTCACAGAAAAACAGAAAGGTTAATAATAAGAAATTATGTACAGTTTTTTGTCAATAAATTTGACAGCTTAGATGTAACAGAAAAATTCTTTGAAAAATACAAGTTTCCAAAGCTGACACAAGCATGAATAGGAAATCTGAATAGCCCTGTATCTGTTAACAACATGGAAACTGCCATTTTAATCTTCCCACAAAACTCCAGGCTCAGAGAAAATACCAAGCTCAAATGATTCCACTGGTGAATTTAACACCCATTTAAGGAAGAAACGATATGAATCTTATGCACGCTCTTTGAGAAAATAGAGGAGCAGAGAGAATATTTCCTAACTCATTTTAGGAGACCAGCATTACCTTGATACTAAAACCAGTAAAAGATATTACAAGCAAAGTACAGACAAATACCTTGAACCTAGACGCAAAAATCCTAAACAAAATATGATTTTGTATTTTGTATCCAGCAATAAATAATAAGGATAATTCAGTATAACTAGGATTTACCCCCATGAATACAAGATTGGTTTAACAGTTGAAAGTCAATATAATTCATCACAATAACAGAATAAAAGAAAAATCATATGATTATCTCAACAGATGTAGTAAAAGTACTTCACAAAATTTAAAAAGCTTCTTTCACAAAAGAAAACAAGCTTCTCAACAAGCTTCAAACAAGCTTCTCAAAAGAGAAGCCCAGGCACTGCAATTAGAGAAACCCCACATGCAATAACAAAGACCCAATGGGGCAAACATAATTTTTTTAAAAAGTTAAAAAAAAAACATAAAATGTTTGGGGATAAATCTACAACAGATGTGTATGGCCTCTACACTGAAAACGTAAAAAACATTGCTGAGACAAATTAAAGAAGATAAAAATAAATGGAGAGAGAGGTCATGCGCATTGACTGGAAGAGCTAATATTGTTAAAATTGCAAATTAATCTCCAAATTAATCCCAAATTAATCTCCCTCAACTGTTTCTATAATGTATACAGAAATTCAGAAGAGCCTAGAATAGCAGATGGAAGACCAAAGTTGGAGAACTTACACTATGTAAATTTAAGACTCTGTAAAAGCTACAGAAATCAAGGCACTGTGGTGCCATAACTGACACAAGGGGAAACAAACAGATCAATGGGACAGAATAAACCCACAGGTATATGGTTAACTGAATTTTGACTAAAGCATCAAAGCAATCCTATGGGGAAAGAAAATATTTTCATCAAATGGTGCTGGAACAATTGGATGTTCGTAAGGAAAAGAATGTTGTCTTCTATCTCATACTACACATTAAAATAAGTCAGACAAAGATAAAAATCATATGGTATCACTTGCATGTGAAATCTAAAAAAAAATTACACAAATAAACTTATTTACAAAATAGAAATAGACTCACAAACTTCAAAAACAAACTTATGGTTACCAAAGAGGAAAGGCTGTTGTTTAGTCACTCAGTCGCGTTCTGACTCTTTTGTGACCCCATGGCTGTAGCCCGCCAGAAAGGAGGAGGGGATAAATTGGGAATTTGGGATTATCAGATACACACTACTATATATAAAATAGATAAACAACAAGGACCTACTGTATAGCACAGGCAACTATTTCAATATCTTGTAACAGCTTATAATGGAAAAGAATCTGAAAAAAATACATATACATATAACTGAATCAGTATGTTATACATCTGAAAGACTGTAAATCAACTATACTTCAATAAAATAAATAAAATAAAGCAACTAAAACTTAAAAATTCAAGATGGATCACAGATATAAACATAATCCTTATATAAGAAAATAGAGATCTTTGAAACCATGAAGTAGGTAAAGAGCTCTTGGAACACAGAAAGCAGAAACCATGGAGAAAACCACTAGTCTTACTTTATTAAAATTAAAAACTACTGCTCATTGAACCACACAATTAGGAAAATGAGCAGGGAAGCCACAGATCTGGAGAAAATATTTAATGACAAAGTATCTTAAAAATTTAATTAAAATTTATGTCTGACATAATAGTATGTTGAGAATATAGAAAATCTGTAAGAAGAAGAGAAACCAATAAAAACTGGGCGAAAGACTTAAACAGAAACTTTACAAAGGATAGCCAATAAGAACATGAATAAGTGCTCAATATCACTAGTCATCAGGGAAATGCACACTAAAACTACACTGTAGTAGGATTTCATTAAAGCCCATTTGACTGGCCAAATTAAAAACACTACCACCATCAGATGTTGAATAGGTGTAGAACAACTGGAACTCTATACACTGCTGGTTCCTCATACTCTAGGTTTTGAGTCATAAAGGTGACATTTAAACTTCACCTCCCACTCTGTTCTAGTCTTTAATTTTTCCAGGACCCCAGTAAGAAGAAGGGGCCCCCAACAACTCTCTCATCCCTCAACTGGTGATAATTCTCACACCCCTGCCTTGGGTAATATTGAGAATTAAGTGTGGCAATGCAGGTCCTGGGACATAATAGACAATCAATCATACACAAGCTCCCTTCTCACTTTCCCGCTGTCTATGCTTAGAAAGTTCTATCCCCACTTCTTTTATGCCACACAACAGCCCATCTCTGCATGTCTCAGTCCCCAGCGATTTCCAGAAGTATGAGAGCTTCGAAGATCAGCATCCTTCTGGCCTAGCTCTCAGGGGGCTGCTTTTCTCTCTGCTTTTCTCCTTGTTTTGTTAAGACCAATAACCCCAGTTTGGAGTTCCTCCCCTGCTCTCTGTTGAAGGCATCTCTGTGTTCATCCTTCAAAATACCACATCTTCCTTTACACCAGGGCTTTCTTAGAAGCTTCTCTGCCTACACTGACTGCTCTCTTTTCTAGACAACTTGATCTGTACCAATGCCTTTGGTGCTCACATTTGACTGTCATTAAAAAAACAAAACAAAATCAAAACCTGCTTCTGGGGAATTCCCTGGTGGTGTAGGAGTTAGGACTCTGTGCTTCAACTGCGGGAGGCATGGGTTTGATCCCTGGTTGGGAAACTAGATCCCGAAAGCTGATTTACAATATTGTGTCAGTTTCAGGTGTGCGGCAAAATGGTTCAGTTATACACATATCCACTCTTTTTCAGATTCTTTTCCCATTTAGGTTATCATAGAATATTGAGTAGAGTTACCTATGTTATACACTAGGTCCTTGTTATTTTATATACAGTAGTGTATATATGTTAATCCCAAATTATTCCTAATTTATTCTTAATCCTAAATTACCCATCCCCCTGAACTTTCCCCTTTGGTAACCATAAGTTTGTTTTAGGAGTCTGTAAGTCCATTTTGTAAATAAATTATTTGTATTCATTTGTATCACCTTTTTTTGGACTGTATATTATTTGAGTGCAGTACCTTATAATTATTATGTAATACTTACTACATTACTTTGGAATTAGATTCTTGACAAATGACAGTCTACCTATAGATTCTCTTGTTATTAAATAACCATGTCAGATCTTCCCCAAATAGGCCATGGAACGTTAAAGGGTGCTCCATGAATAAAGATGGCATGGTCAATTAAATCTGGGGAATGCTAAACTAAAACAGACTTTCCAGCTGCAGGACTCGTCAGAATCTTTAGTATACTCCTGTTTTGTGAATATGGTGTGAAAGATGAGGATAGAGTCTACGTGCATGTGTGCATGCTAAGTCGCTTCAGTTGTGTCTTGACTCTTTGTGACCCTATGAACTATAGCCCATCAGGCTCCTCTGTCCATGGGATTCTCTAGGCAAGAATACAGGCACAGGTAGCCATACCCTTTTTGAGGGGATCTTCTCGGCCCAGGGATTGGACCTGTGTCTCTTATGTCTCCTGCACTGGCAGGCAGGATCTGTACCACTAGTGCCACCAGAGTCTACATAGTACTTCCCAAATTTATTTGACCCTGGATGACTTTCATCTTAGAGCATCCTGTAGTACAGGGTGTCCAAACTTTGGGGCTTCTCTGGTGGCTCAGACCATAAAGAATCTGCCTGCAATGTGGGAGACCCAGTTTTGATCCCTGGGTGGGAGAGATCTTCTGGAGAAGGGAATGGTTAGAATGGTTACCCTCTCCAGTATTCTTGCCTGGAGAATTCTATGAACAGAGGAACCTGGCGAGCTATCGTCCATTGCAAAGTGTCGGACACGACTGAGGGACTAAAGCTCTGACTTTGGGAAACTTACACCCTACTTTATCCTCAGTGCTGGGCTGTCACTGGAAGTGAACAGGATGATGCTCTCTCCCTCCAATGAGACGCATTTTGGCATCTTGTAAGAGGAAGAGGGTCAGGGATCGTGCCTGCCATTTTCCAGTCCTTTTGGTCCCCCAGTCCTGCTGTGTAGGACTTCGCCTAGCAGAGTCCCCACTCCCACCCCCACAGGCTTGTCCGCAAAGCCGTCCCTACAAGCTGGGCAAGATGGGGGCCTGTAAGTCTGTTTTCCTTTAAGACGGCTCAGCCCTGGACCAGGTTTCCTGAGGTGACTTAGTTTCTCTGCCTTGCTGTGCTGTCCATACTGTGGAGAACTCAGAATATGTGTCATATATTCACAGGATTCCTGGATGGCCAGGGACCCCAGCCAGCTTGGCCCACACTTCTTATCCCACAGACCTCATTTATATACTCTTCCGTGGGCCTTGCCAATGCATCCTTTCCTTTCCGTTACCCCAGAGAGCCAATCCTGAAACCAGAAAGCAGCTCTGTATTTCATCTCCAGAGAGAGCACCTTTGTTCAGAGAATTGGACAAGTTTTCAGGCACCAGCACAGGCCCAGGTTATCAATCATACTTCTGTCCCGGCAAAGGTGTGCTAGACCCCACCTTCCAGACACTCCTTGGCTACCAAAGAGGCTTGATACAGCATGGCACAAACAGCAAGAATCTGCTAATCTCCACAAAGTGCTCAGTCAGTTCAGTTGCTCAGTCGTGTCTGACTCTTTGTGACCCCATGGACTGCAGCATGCCAGGCTTCCCTGTCCATCACCATCTCCTGGAGCTTGCTCAAACTCATGTTTATCGAGTTGGTGATGCCTTCCAACCATCTCATTCCTCTGTTGTCCCCTTCTTCTCCTGCCTTCAATCTTTCCCAGCATCAGGGTCTTTTCCAGTGAGTCATTTCTTCAGGTGGCCAAAGTATTGGAGCTTCGGCTTCAGCATCAGTCCTTCCAATGAATATTCAGGACTGATTTCCTTTAGGATAGACTGGCTGGATCTCCTTGCAGTCCAAGGGACTCTCAAGAGTCTTCTCCAACACTACAGTTCAAAAGCATCAATTCTTCAGTGCTTGACACACTGGAATAATCACAGGCTGGGAAGATTTCGGACGACAGCCAGCCAGGGTTTGGGGTGGCTGAAGAGCAGCTCATAGACAGAGCGGAGCTGGATGTAGAAGCACTGCTACAGTTTTTTATTTTTTTGCCTGCGAAGGAGTCCAGAGGTTCAGAGGGGTGTCCAGAAGTTCAGTCTCTCTCCCTCTGTACATCACAGGTCATGTGGTCAGTAGTACAACCTGCCCTGGTTCCATGTTGGAGGTTAGTCTTGGGACTGTGACCTGGTGAGATCAGGGTCTGTGCTGGAACCTGGCCTTGGGGAGTTGGCTGCAAGTCAGGAGGTGGAGGTAAGTTTTCAGTCCCTAAAGTGGTAGTAATCACTAAGCTGTTGTCATCATGTACAGCCAAAAACCCTTGGAGGTGAGCTTCTCACCTTCAGGGGTCATCTTCAGGACAGGGGCTTCAAGTCACCCTGACTGGGAAGATTTTAAAATCCCTGACGGGTCAACTTCTGAGCAGTGAAGGTTAGGGGTGTGGTGCGCCACTAACCCAGGCAGGAAGAGGCCACTCCCAAAGCCTGAACGTGGGCAGTAGTTCAGTCTCATGGGTCAAAAGGCAAGCGGCTGCAGAGGAAGGTGGGAGCCAGTGAGTCTGGGTCCGAAGGTTCAGGTTTATATTAGGGCAGACACGACTTCACTTTGACTTTTCACTTTCATGCACTGGAGAAGGAAATGGCAACCCACTCCAGTGTTCTTGCCTGGAGAATCCCAGGGACGGGGGAGCCTGGTGGGCTGTGGTCTATGGGGTCGCAAAGAGTCGGACAAGGCTGAAGTGACAGTAGTAGTAGTAGCCAAGATGATCAGTGACACAGCGCCCTCTGGAGGTGAAGCTCCATGCTCCGCTCTAGTTGCTGCCATGGGTGGTAGAGCAAAGGTCCTTCCTTCACTCTGTTTCTCCAGGGAGAGATGAGACCTGGGTGACTCTGTCTGGGGTCTGTCTAAGCTATGACAAGTCTCAGCAATCTTAGCGATCAGATCTTTCTGGTTCCATGGACAAGAAGCCTAAGGGATGCTGGGTCGGGATCTGCCCAAGACCCTTCCTCACTGACCTGAAATACCCCTCCACCACCTCCTCTCCCCCGCCCCTCCCACAAGACCTGCCAAAGTGACTCATTTTCATAACGGTGAAGATCTACCCATTCAAGGTGATTGATCTTCTTCTAGAAAAATGGGGCCGACTCACCCTTCCCTTATATTACTAACTTATTTTAAGTTAGTGATGGAGAGCAGCAAACTAGGAGAATCTGTTGTGGTGAAACAAATTACTGGCAGCACATCTGGCTTCCTACAATGTGTGGCTTCTTGTCAACAACTATGCTATCACTATGTTCTCCCATTTCATAACATTTTCAATAAGTATATACTCTTTTCTCATATGTACACCACGATGTATACCCTGTTGTTTTATTTAGACTGCTTCCAGATTTGCACCTCTGTAAACAGAGATATTTCAAATCTCCATGCACATGAGTCTTAAGTATTGAGTATGAGATTTTTGGTGGGAAGCAGTGACAGATTTTCTTGGGCTCCAAAATCACTGCAGATGGTGACTACAGCCATGAAACTAAAGATGCTTGCTCTTTGGAAAGAAAGCTATGACAAACCTAGACAGCATATTGAAAAACAAAGACATCACTTTATTGACTAAGGTCCATATTGTCAAAGCTATGGTTTTTCCAGGAGTCATGTATGGATATAAGAGTTGGATCATAAAGAAGGCTGGGCGCCGAAGAAATGATATCTTTGAATTGTGGTTCTGGAGAAGACTCTTGAGAGTCCCTTGGACTGCAAGGAGATCAAACCAGTCAATCCTAAAGGAAATCAGTCCTGAAAATTCATTGGAAGGACTGATGCTTAAGTTGAAGCTCCCATACTTTGGCCACCTGATGTGAAGAGTTGACTCACTGGAAAAGACCCTGATGCTGGGAAAGACTGAAGACAAAAGGAGAAGAGGGCAGCAGAGGATGAGATGGTTAGAAAGCATCACCGATTCAATGGACATGTGTCTGAGCAAACTCCAGGAGATAGTAAAGGACAGGGAAGCCTGGTGTGCTACAGTCCACGGGGTCACAAAGAGTTGGACATGACTTAGCAATTGAACAACAAGGATAGATAGTACTCTCTTATGTAAAACACAAGAGAGGTGGCAGGAGGAGAGGTGGAAAAAAGTATAAGGTAATTTCGGAGGATTCCTGAGTAACGAGAAATTTCTGAATTTGGAGGGATACTAAATATGTTTAGCTGGCACAGGAGAGACACTGACCAATCAGAATCAAGGCCCTCAGTGGGAACCCAGAGCAGGGTTCCCTCTGGGGCCAAGCATCAGCCTTTTGGATAATGGATTATAGAAAGCAGGGGTCTGGGGAGAAAGCCTGGGGTACCTGAGGCAACAGAGAGTGGTAGATGGCTGAGGAAAGTGGCTACTGAAGAGTTGATAAGGACGTATTTGGATATTTTAGTAACTTGGTTTAGCCATAACTGTGTTTGCCACTGAATATCAATTCAGATATTCATGGCAGTACTCCATGGAGCTGTAGAATACCTCATGCCCTTTCAAAGCTTTTTTCAGCTCATGTATGCCGGTGGTGACGGCGGAAGATAAATGATTCCCAGCTTCCTTGTATGGTGTGTGGGGAAAGTAAGACACAGAGATGGATTTATAACTTCCTCTATAGCCTCAGGGAAGTTGTTCCTCACACTGGGAATATACCATGAGCCTAGTGACGCTGACTGCTCCGAATAGAGACACATTCTGAAGACTTAATTTCACCAAAAGAAATTAAGTCTAGACACTGTTTTCAGAGTGACTGATAATATTTCTATGGCACATGAGGGAAAGCACTATAAGGAAAGTCTATGACACTCTGGCTAGGGGCTTAGAGAACTGAATGTCTTTCACAGGAAAATAAGAAGCCTGAAATGTTATAGAAATGTCCTGACTCACAAAGTCCTCATTTTCCAAACCCACATGTGTCAACATAGTCAGATCCAGAGGGACTTGAAATGAGCTGAAACATCTTTTTTTTCCCCAAATGGTCACTCTCATACCCAACAAAAAGCCTTCACTTTCACATCTATGGTGTTTCCTTCTCACTGAGGGGGTAGCAGGAAAGGGGTCCATTTAAATCCTCTGTGGGGCTCCTAAAGGGGCTGAGCTCTGAGATCTCTTGGTCCCAAGGGTCATGAGTCCCCTTTATGGCACAATCCCTAACCCACTTTTGCCACATGGAGGGGGTTGCTCAGGGGCATAATCGTCCACTGAAAATGATGTGCAATGAAAGAACATAATATATTCTTAGCATTCGCTATAGACTTTTATCTATTCAGTTCAGGGTAACACTTACAGTTGGACCATGGCATCTAGTGACCTTATCCTCATGGACCCACTCCCTGAGGATCATTTCCACTTATATGAATGATGCCCTCATTCCCTGGTGGATCAGTGACATGTGGAGTCAGTGCCCTTGTCAAAGTTAAAACTGGTACCTTCTTATGAATAGCCCACTGAAATGAGCTCAGAAATATTTCCTTTTAAGGCCTCCACCCCAGAGTATTTCACTGATTAATGTTTATTGAGACATTTATGAAGCATCAATTTGGAGCCAGAGACTATCTCAGGTATGAACAAGGTAGAAACTTCTCCAGAAGACCTCACAGCACTGAAGGAGATAGACAAGTAAATGAACATTTTAGCTAAAAGTGAGTTTCTCAGAAGTTAAACATGGAGCTACTTTATGAATTCTACATCGAGGTATCCACCCAACAGAAATGAAAACATCCCCACACAAAAAAGTGCACAAGAATGTTCACAGCAGCATTACTTATAACAGCCAAAAGGGAGAAATAACTCAAATGTCCCTCAACTGATAAGTGGATAAATAAATGTGGTATATCTGTACAACAGGATTAAGGATTCAGCAGTAAGAAGGAATGAAGTACTAATGCATGTTACAACCTCAATGAGCCTTGAACACAGTATTTGAAGTGAAAGAAGTCAGTCAGAAAAGGCCATGTAGGGTATGATTCCTTTTAGAGGAAATATCCAGAATAGGCAAATCCATAGAGTCAGAAAGCAGATTAGTGGTTGACCTAGAGGGGATGGAGAAAATAAATGGGGACTGACTGCTAATGGGTATGGAATTTCTTTTAGAGGGTGATGAAAGTGTTCTAAAATTGACTTAGAATATACTAAACCTTTATTTATAAAATTATGATTTTGGGGGAAATGGGAAGAACACTGGATTCAGCATCAGAAGACCTGGTTTGGATCCACAAATCACTGGACTTGATTTGTCCAATGACACATTGTTCAAACTTTCCTTTTCTGTTTTCTCCATCTTTCTGAATGATCTTACCATTCTTCTACCCAGTTAGTCAAACTAAAAACTCACAAGCCACCTGAAAAGCACACCTCCCAATCTGTCATTTCCTGAGCTAATCAGTCATCCAGTCTTATTAGATTCTATTCCTTTGATCTCTTAAAATATCTGTCCTCTTTAATCCTGAACCTTCTGCCACTTGCTGACATCATCTCTCACCTGGACTACTGCAACAGCCTTCTCTAAGTCTCTCCACTTTAATCCCTCTCACCCTCCATATCATGGGTGTGATTTTCCTGAAACAAAATCCTCGTGTCCCTTCCCTGTTCAAAATCATTCAATGGTCCATTACTGAGTCATGAGAACAAACACATATATAATCTGTGTGTGCCAGGCACTGTCCTAAGAACTGTGGATGCGTTATTGCCAACTCTCACATCAATCTATGTGCCAGAGGAGGGAATCAGGCACAGAGAGGTAAAATGACTTGCCCAAGGCCATGCTGGGAATGAACTAGGGGACTGGCCCTGAGACATGTGCTTATAGGTTTCAAGCTAGTCTCTCAAGGATGGAGGCCAGACCTCTTCCACCTTGACCTAGGCCTTGGCTGCCCCTAGCTGTTCCATGTGCTCTCCTGCTCTCCTATTACTCGCTGACTGAAGTTTCTCAAAAGGGCTTTACTTCTCTGGGCCCTTTGTCAGTACCTTCCCATCTAAGTGGGCTCTGGAAGTCTTTCAAGCCTCATCTTAGTCATCACTGCTTTTCTAGTCTTCCTGACGCTCTCCACCCATCCCCACCCCATGATCCCTAAATATGAAGTCCTGAAGCTGCTTTCATATTGGGTAACACATATACATGTCTTTTTCTGTCTGGGCCAGGTCTTCCCGGAGGCGTGCGGGGGCTTCTTCAGTTGCAGTGTACGGGTTCAGTAGTTGCAGCGTGCAGGCTTGGTTGCCCCACGGCACGTGAGATCTTGGTTCCCCCATCAGGTATTGAATTGGCGTCCCCTGCACTGAAAGGCAGATTCTCAACCACTGGACCACCAGGGAAGTTCTTATACATAATTTTTTTCTAACAGTTTTTTTGAGATATTAACCACATACCATGCAATTCATCCATGTAAAGTGTACAACTCAATGGGTTTTAGCATATTCATAAAATTATAATTGCCCTAAGAACCATGCTTTTGCCTTGAGGTGGGTGGCCTGTTATACTCCTGGGGTATGATGTCACGAGGAGGTCACCTCAGCAGCACAGCCAGGCGCAGTGAGCAGCCCCAGAGGCAGGGGAGCTGAAGGTAGAAAATGAAAGAGATGGCAAGCATAGATGCCAATGGCTCTAGAGGGAAAGGTCTGGAGGAACTGAGAGATAACACTTGGAGGCCAGCTGTGACTAGACCATTTGGTAGAGCACAGTACTGTAGCTGACAGAAATCTCAGGCCACCAGCCTAGGTATGTAGGAAATGTAATCTTGCTCTTCCAGAACTGAGCTTACATCTCACTCCAAGCCTCCATTCTCCATTCTGTGAATTCTAGACCTCCTGCCCTTTTCTCCCAGGCTGGTCTGAGAGGACTTCCTAGGGCTTGAGATTTCTCCCTAAGCCCTTCTGCGTGGCCAATGAATGCACAGCATCTGATCTTGGGTGGAAAGTACTTAGGACACGTAGGGCAGATTTACTAAAAGCTGGCGAGTGTGTGACAAGCACAGGTGCCTGGCTTAGAGCAGGTGTTTGGTAAATGTTCATGGTTGACATGAATGGAACTAAAAAAGCAGCAAGAAGAACTAGGGTATCAAGGATGTCAAACGTATTTCACACACCCATTTTCTCACCTACGAGTCCCATCAACATCGCTGTCTTGTGGCCCTTCCCTCCTTGAAGTTGACAACCATTTTACCTGACAGATAAATATTTGCTGATACGTTTTCATGGGCATTGCCCCTCTTGGAGTGATCATGCAGAGCCCACCTGTGCCTGGTTAAGTAGGCCAGCCAGTGTTGAAGGGGAGTCCTCTGTGTGCTCCCAGCCACGAAGAAAACAATTCGTTTATTTTGTTTGCTCTGCCTTGGCTGTTTTTCTGCTATTAACGTTATTTTCCTGCCAACGGTCCAAGTGGGACGTTACTACACATGTCTAATGAAATGGGAGCCTTGTGTGGGGGGGTCTAGTGATAGTCACCGTTAGGACAATCCTAACCAGTATCCAAAGGTGACTCTTTGGATAGTTCAGAATAAATGACAGTGTTAAGAACAACGCTCCCAAGGGACTGGAGGCTGATGGCCTCAGAGGGCTTGGATGCCATCAGCATTCCCAGTTCTGGGAATGTACTTCCTCCCCTACACAGGGTGTGCCTTTGGGAAGTCCACCCACATTGCGCTCCCCGACTCCTCCGCGGAAGGCTGACTGCCTCTCTTCTTTTAAGTCTTGAGAGGGGTCTGTGCTTCTCTTAAAAGTCGGCATCAGCTGGGGACATGTTAAGCTGGGGGCCATCAGGACAGCACACATGTCCATGTGAGCGTCACCATGAGGGGGGTCTTCCAGCCTTTACGGTCCCTCCTAGCCTGAGAGCTGAATCAAACCCCCCCACTGAGCTTCCCTCCCTCCCTCCTGCATACTTCAGCCTCCAGGACTAGAGTCCCCACCTCCTCTGAAGCAGATGCCAGGGGCCTTTGAAACTTGCCCTTGGTCTTTGGAATCCTGACTCGGAGGCTGGGTGTTCCAGCAGCAACCCCTAGGGTGCAGATCTTGGAAAGGCCACTTCAGAACTGTCCCAGCTGGGGCCTCAATGACAAGCTCTGCTTCTGTGAGGTTTGCAAGGTGCCAAAAACATCTCCAGTGCTCTGGCAGGAGCAGCCAATGGAAGCCACGGCCGGGACCCCTCCCACACCCCCTCAGTGGCATCCCTGCCTCCTGCCTCTCTCTCTCCCTCCCTCCTGGCCTGCCTGACACACAAGTGAGGACCCAGCAGCCTCAGGGTCTGTAGAATCCTCTCTTTGGTCCCCAGACAGAGCCTCAGCCTTTCCAAAGATGGCCTGGAGACAGCTGTTTCTGATCTGTCTCTCCGCCGTTGCACTCCTGTCCAGTGAGTATGGGGAGGTTCCAGGATGGACCTGGTGTTAGGTGAGGCGGCTTAGGTGGCCCAGGTAAAGAGGGTGCCTGTTGTTAAGAAGGCTGTACTTGTGTGTGCATGTGTAACACAATGCAGCACAGAGAAAACAGCTTGTCTGACAGTTTCCTGGGGAGACTAACTGTGACTGGTACTTGTGTCTAGGGCTCCAGGGCAAGTCATAGGGCCTGGGAAGGACCGTCCTGGCCTGTCTCGGGGTGAGGACTTCCCTTGGGGTGCTGCAGCCCTCATGCTGTGCTCTCGTCCCACAGTGCTGTGGGAGGGGGCTGCTGTGTCAGTGGGCCCGAGGCAGGTAGCAGGACAAGAGGCACAGGAAGGTGAGTACCGGGGCCACCCAAGGCTGCAGGGTGGATGGGTTGGCTCCTGACATAGCCTCGGTGAGCCTGTGCCGGGTGTGACCGGCCTCTCTCCTCGGGTCTCAGACGTGGAAGAGATTTTCATGCAGGAATCAGATGCCTTGAATTTCCTCAAGAAGCACAGCAAGCGGTCCCCCAGATTCCAGGACGAGGTCAATGGTAAGACACTGTGGCCTGCCTTCTGCTCTTGCTCCTTCCTGTTCCTTCTCTCTCCCACAGTCAACTGGGCTGTGGGGATGGCCAGGGTCGGAGGGCTCAACCCAGGTCCTCGAGTGTCAAAGTAACTGTGGCTCTGAGTCAGAAGTTACACCACGTTTCTTTGACTGTAGGTCAGTCTTGACTGCCTATGCCGTCAGGGTAAGGAACAAAGAGGGAAGGGCCACATGACTGCACTGAAGTCGATGAACTGGCCCTCAATTTCTGAAAGTTAAAATGTTAAGAGGGAGAACTTCCCTGGTGGTTCAGTGGTTAGGACTTTGCACTTTCACTGCAGAGGGCACAGGTCAATCCGCAGTTGGGGAACTAAGATTCCACATGCATGTGGAGCAGCCAAAAAAAAGAAAAAGTTATGGGGGAAATCTATGTTCTGGTGGAGTGCAGACACCGCAGCTCAGTGTGTGCTTTCTGGATAATTTGTGGTGTACCTTTATAGCCAAGAGAGCAGCACTGCAGGCAGGAAGAGGCACGTGGGACAGGGAACTGGAAATGTGGGCTTGGTGACAGCTTTGCTGCTAAGTGGCCTTGACCACTTCCTCTCACTGTGCCCAAGTTTCCTTCTTTATAAGCCCCTTATTTAAAGAATGGTGTTCAGTCAGCAGTGTTTTTAAGTTTTCACTTCCAATGCAGTTGGGAGACTTTTGAGCTTGGAAGAATGTCTGCTCAGCCTAAAGTAGGCTTTGGTGTCTACTTGCCTGCCTGTAACAACCTGGCAATGGCCCTCATTTCCATGACCTGTCAACCCTTGAAGGCATTTGAGTTTTCTGTCCTTGAACTAGATTCTTCCAAGGACTCAGCTCTGACAGTCACTGAGTCCAAGGCTTGATTCGTCACTTCTGTGTGTGTCTGAATAAACTCTTTGTGCCTCTCAGCACACTCAGCAAGGTAACTCGCTCAGTGAAAATAACAGGACTGTTTTCAAATGATGGGCAAGAAGTGAGATGAAAATGCTTTGAGATAAAATTAGTATCTATTTATTTTTTAATTGGAGAAGTACAATCCACACTGGAAATATCTCCAGGCCTCACACAATTTGAGATTTAGAGGTTAGCAAATCTCAAGAAACACTGAAAAGACTGTGATGGAGCTTGGACTGTTCTTGATGGAAATGAGAGAAGCAACAGTCTGGCAGACTCCCAGTGGGGAATGGGCGTGAATTTAGGAGGTGAATAGTTTCCATCCTTTAAGGGGATTCAGAACGAGGCACATGATTAAGCCAGAGGTCTGTCACCTGGGTTGGAAGCTCAGGGTTTCAGGCATTGCCCAGGACAACCTGGTGAACACCGAGGACACACCTGAGTTCACCTGCTGTCGCCCAGTCAGCTCTGGCGCTGGGCAGCAAAACAATGCCCACTTATGTCTCAGGTTCAGTAAAGGAAGGCGACACTTTGATAAATGAACTTGGAAGCAGAAAACAGGCATCTCCTATCTCTAAGCTTCTGGGTAAAGACGCAGGTTACTTTATAGTGAAAGGAACTAATCGGAGGAAAGGCACATTCCTGAGGAGGGATGTATTCTAGGTACGCGGTGCATGGTATAAAAACAGCATCTAGCATCTTGTCTTATTCATTGCCGAGTCAGAGGTCCAATTTGTGGCTCTCTTAGTTTCAAGATACTGATTTTGATGAGGCTTTCATTGGAAAGATCCATAGGCAGGAAGGCCATGTGTGGGGAGGGAGAGCTGGCCCTCAGAATGCCTCACACAAATATGGTGTGATTCCCTCACGTCACAGTGGGGAGACTGAGGTGCTCTTGAAAGAATTTCCTCCAGACAATCACAGTTCTCACACTGAAGAGGTCAATGTAAAGATGATTACACCATCTTCAGGCCCTGTGGTGATTTCTATCACAGCAGCCACAATGTTGAATGCAATTTATTTTCCTATCTTTTTCCTTAAGCAGACTACAGACTTCTTAGGCAGAGGGATAGATAGGATCTTTCTTACTTGCTTTTTTAATCCCAGTGCTTAGCATATATTCTGGCCATGACAGGTGCTCAAAGTTGCAGAATGGATATGCAAGTGTTAGTGTCAAGTTGGATTATTCCCTCAGGGAATTCATTTCTATCATCTGAGAAAGAATTCCTAGCTTCTAAGAGAACCAGCAAGCTTGGCTACACTGCTCATTTTATGACTGGAGCTAAATGGCTTCTGGAGAAGGAAATGGCAACCCACTCCAGTATTCTTGCCTGGAGAATCCCATGGACAAAGGAGCCTGGCAGGCTAGTCTATGGGGTCGCAAACTACTGAGCGACTAAGCACACAAACGGCTTCACCTTTTGGGGTCTCAGTCCTCTTAATACACAAAATGAGGTGGTTGGCTGGGATGCTCTCCCAGGTCCCTCAGGTTTTAAAGTCTATGTCAGGGGTGAACCACTGCAGTAAGGCCCCGCATTTAGCCCCTCACAAACAGCCTCATCTGCACCTGAGTTTCTTATGCAGAATGACTGGTGTCCCCCTCAATGCATGTGGCTGCCCCTATTCTTGGGGGCAACTCTCACCTTTCCCTCAGTGGAGAACAGGCAGAAGCTGTGGGCAGACGAGCTGCGGAGAGAGTATCATGAAGAACAAAGGAACGAGTTTGAGAACTTCGTGGAGGAGCAAAACGACGGTAAGAGCTCATCAGCCGGTGACTTTTGGGAACTGGAAGTTTGTGGGAAAACCATGTGATCTGTCTATACTTTTCCTTTTGCTGCTGCGTCGCTTCAGTCATGTCCGACTCTGTGCGACCCCATAAACGGCAGCCTACCAGGCTTCTCCATCCCTGGGATTCTCCAGGCAAGAACACTGGAGTAGGTTGCCATTTCCTTCTCCAATGCATGAAAGTGGAAAGGGAAAGTGAAGTCGCTCAGTCGTGCCTGACTCTTAGCGACCCCATGGACTGCAGCCTACCAGGCTCCTCCATCCATGGGATTTTCCAGGCAAGAGTACTGGAGTGGGGTGCCATTGCCTTCTCCCTACTTTTCCTTTAAGTTTTATTTATTTATGTCCCAAGTTTTAATTAGAGGAGGGAGATAAGAGCAGCTCTACTTTCAATTCGTATCTATGGGAGTCTCAAAAAAAAAAAAAAGGGAGAAAGTCACAAAAGTAGCTACAGAACCTGAGAAGGCATGGAAAAGGTCAGAACACGTAGGGTACCACTGGTTGGGGACTGTGGGGCTGGGGAGTTTTTGGTTGATAGTATTTTCTCCTCCTACTTGGGTGTGTTCTGTCTCAGTACCTACACTTGTGCCTTCATTCCCAGAGTTGGGTTGGGAGGATTTCAAACTCACTTTCAAGTGGTTTGGATTTACATCAACGTCATGGCTCTAGAACTGCCCATCCTGGAAAACCTAGGACTTCCATATCCCTAGTCACTATTATCAGCGTTTGGTGACTGGTGGAAGCAAACCCGACAAATGAACTCAGTTCTGTACCCTCCCTGCTCCAACCTGAACATCCACAGCCCTCAGGACAGCTCCCCTCACTCATAGCATTGGGCCCCTGCAAGTTCCTGTGTGGTTTGCAAACCCATCCAGTTGCTGCAAGTGTTTGTTTGGAAAGCCTTGGCCTTTGCCTGTGTGTCTCGCACCAGGCAGTCTGCACACCTTATCCCCACCCTCTGTTCCTGGGAGATGGCTCCAGCCTCCCCTTGGGAATGCTGGTTTCAACAGGGCCTCTGGGTGTGGGCATGGGTGGACAGACACTCTACCTTCGAACCACAGCCTCCCACACTGAGGGGATTCGACTTTGTATTTATTGACTATTATCACGTGTCACTCATGGCCAAAAATCCACAGAACATGTACAGGGTTCAGACCGGGCAGGCCAACATGTGTGTTTATTACTTTTTTGGTCTTTCTTGAAACTTCAAGATTGAAATGCTTCTGAGTAAGTTTCTGGATGCAGGTGAGAGTAGGCATTAAGACCCCAGTTACGGTGACCTTTGTTAGAGAAAGTGTGATTTCATTTCTGAAGTCACCAACCTCCTTACTTGCTCGCTCTGGTGCAGTTGAGAGGTGAGGTGCCCTTAGGGCATCTCTTAGTGGAAAGGACACAATCACCAGGGCCCAGAGGGCTGCAGGATCCTGGCAAATCAACTGTCCCAGAAAAAGCTAAGACTGTTGTAACTCGGAAGCAAATATTTCTGTTACAGATTTGTTTAACTTGGTGGACAGCTTGGGGCAAGGCATTTAAAAAATGAGGATGTGGCCTCTAAAATTCTTTCAGTGTTTTTTTTTTTTAACTCATAGTATTAATAACAGCATTTTATTTTGTGCATTTTTAAATGTTTCAGGTCGAAATCCCTAGCACCTGGATGGAAAATGTTCACTGTTTTCCTTCCACAATGAATCAGGATGAGGGGTGAGGCACCTGAGGGATGCCAGGTCCTCCAGCAAAGCCAGAGGAGACTGAGGCTTAGGCCTCAGGTGCTGCCCACAGACGGAGAGGCTGCAGGACACAGGCCTTCGGGGAACGCTGTGACAGCAGCTGTTGTCATCGGTTGAGCACCTGTCCTGCCAGACTCTGTGCTGAACCACATAATCCTTATGGCCAGTTCTCAGGTCTTACAATTTCCAGTTTACAGTTTCAAAAACCCAGTCTTTGAAAGAATATGTGAATGTCCAAGGTGAGACAGGTAGTAAGGAATTTAAACGCAGGTGTTTGCCAGCAAAGCCCATGTTTTTGTAAACGAAGGATGACCAAATGCATCATAGAGCTTGCAATTATCTTCTATTAACTTTCTCTCTTCCCAACATTTTCCCCAGATACTCAAAAAAAAGTGTGGTAAAATATACAGAACATTAAAATTTGCCACCTTCACTTATTTTAAGTGTACAATTCAGTGGCGTTTAGTACATTCACAACAACCATCATTATTTATTTCCAAAACACTTTTATCACCTCAAACTTTGCACCCATTATGCATTAATTCCCCTATCCCCACAGTCTCTGGAAACCTCTAATATATTCTCTGTCCATACACATTTGTCTATACCACATACTTCACAGAAGACAAATCACACAATATCTGTCTTTTTGTGTCTGGTGTGTTTCACCTAGCATGTTTCAAGGTTCATTCATGTTATAGCAGATATTAAAACCTCATTCCTTTTCATGGCTGAATACACACAGACATATCTAGACATTATAGTCTATCTTCTCACATTTCATCTTTTCATCTCTTCCCACATGGTAATTCTGTTTAACTTTTTGAGGATGCTTTTTAAACACTGATGGCCTTGGGATGTCTGCTCGTGGTTCAGTGGTACCTAACAGTGGCTAACAAAGACAGGGAAGTTCATGCAGTCGCAAAGAGTCAGACAAAACTCACCAATTGAACAACAACAGTGGCTAACAGGCAGTCCTGAACTGGCACCAGGAGCCTAATTCTATAGCTTCAAAAATGCATTATTTGGATTCTTTATCAGTTGAGCCACAACGGAAGCCCTATTCAGAAACACATCTCATCAAAGACAGAAAAATTGAGACTTCTTACTCATTAAAAATTCCCTTCTGTTCTTTCTAGCTTTTTACTATGAAACATTTCAAAAATATGGAAAAATATGTATTATAACAAACCCTCATATAACCATCACCCAGAATCAGCAATTATTAAGATCTTCCTGCACTTGCTTGGTCCAGTCCCTTTCCCAATTAGTTCTAACAACGTAACTTTATTTTTAAAGCTAAGAAACAGAGGGAAAACCTCACTCACAATCCCATCACTTGAAATTGACAGTGATTTCCTTCCGTGAGTTTTTCAACAGTATGCTTTTGCAATCTATTTTTCTGCTGCTGTGATTTTGTATTCTGTCTTAGTTGGTGAGTCTCCGGGCCAGTTTTTGCACGTGGCTATCCCGTCTTTGCTGGCTGAGCAGGAACATGCACTGAATGGAATGTAGGATCCTGGTTTTGCTCTCCTGGCAACTCGCTCTAGGCCAGATCTGTAAAAGGGAGGCTTTAGATTTGGCATCCTTTTAGGCCCTTCCAGCTGGGACATTCTGTCACCCATGTACACAGGCACAATGGTTCATGTCATGGGGGCAGAGTGGATACTTTGGGGGACTTGATGGCTGTGCCCAGATCCGAGCCCTCCATCCTCACATGAGGACTTCATCTCTTGTCCCCAGAACAGGGAGAGAGAAGCCGGGAGGCTGTCGAGCAGTGGCGCCAGTGGCATTACGACGGCCTGTACCCATCCTACCTCTACAACCGCCACCACATCTGAGCTCAGTTTGAGGGACACAGAAGATTGAGCCTGAGACACCCGCTTACCCCTGGTATTCGGGCACCTCTCCCGCACACAAACAGGCCCCTTCACAGGGCCTCAGTCACCTAGGGCCTTCTGTTCTCATGGATGGAAACGCCCAGGCTTGCGCTTCTTGGCAGATGATTTTCTGAGGTGAGCAAAGGCCTGTGGGGCCTCTTGGTATCCCTCCTAGAGGTTCCCTGTTGCTTCACCATCGCTCCCACACTGAGACTCCTGGTCCACACAAAGATGAGAAATCACAGTAGAGAGAAAAGATCGTGTATCTGCTTACAGCTTATGAATAAAAACGCTGAGTCAACACTGTATCGTCTTCTTGAATCTCATGCTGAGTGGCGCCAACTTGTCCCTCCCAAATGACAGTGGGGCTCACACAGACTTGGGTATCAGGAAGCTTGGACTTGGGAGCATGTCTCACTATTTCATCAGCCTGTCTCAGTAGTTATGTGACTGAAAGGGACCTGTAAATGCAACTGTTTGGGTAAAAACCATTCTCTGAGCCCAGGTGCTTCTCACGTCTCTAAAAAGTCTTAAGGTTCAATGGTGGTTTCTTAATGGCATCAATCAAAAGCCAGGGTTACAGTGAGGCCAGCTGTAACCAAAAGTAGCCAGCAGATAAGGTTCAGTTTTAGTACCATCTCCTTTTTCTTCATAGTGTTAGTTTGCTAGAGCTTCCGTAACAATGTGCCAGAAACTGGGAGACTTAAAATGAACACTTATCCTCTCACAGTTGTGGAGGCTGGAGTCTGAAATCAAGGTGTTGGCAGGGCCACACTCCCTCCCAAGGCTCCAGGGGAGGTCCTCTCTCGCCTCTTCTAACTTCTGGGGGCTCAGCTGTCCCCTGGCTTGTGGCAGCATTGCTCCAGTCACTCCTTGCACCATCACATGGCCTTTACTCCCCATGTCTCCACACACTCCTCCCTCTGTCTGTGTCTCTTCTCTTGTTCTAAGGACACCCGTCGTTAAGGGCCAACCCATTCCAGTACTTCTGCCTGGAAAATTCCATGGACTGAGCAGCCTGGTAGGCTACAGTCCATGGGGTCGCAGAGTTGGACACGACTGAGCGACTTCACTTTCACTTTCTGCTACCTCAATAACAGAATTACATCTGTAAAGACCCTATTTCTAAATAAGGTCAATATTCACAGGTCTCAGGGGTTTGGTTTCTGTGTATCTTTTCCTGGAAAACAACTCAGCCCGTAACAGTGCCCTCTCTTGTTCCAGTGGCTCTGCCTTCCTGCCACAGACTAAGCACTAGGTTATTTCCAGCCTTGCTCCCAACTGTCTTCAGGGATTCCACACTAAGAATGCAGAAAACTCAAGAACAACGTTAAGTGGGCACCTCTGTGGGATCAGAGGATCATCTTTCTTCTCAAAGATGAAGAAAAAGCACCCACTCCTGGCCATCTCCCAGTCCCCTCCCCTGGGTCTTCTGCTTCCCCCTTGCCTTGGGTCCCTAGCTGGTTAGTCCAGCCTACTTTGGAAGCCGGTTTCCAGGCCAGTATAGGGCAACATTTTTTTTTTTTTTGAGAAAAAGCCAGCTGAGGTGGAGCAATTAGTTAGATCTGGACACTTGGCAATGAATACAAAGTAACTTTTTTAAAGACTAGGATAAAAGTCTTGAAAATACTCTAGTGATCAAGCAATTATGCACATTCCAAATTGCCTCATGTATAGTCATCACTGTATTTCCTCACACAAACTCCAAGCAGGAGCTGAACTAGCCTTGAGAAGGTAGGAAGGGGACTGGGCAAACTACCACTAAATGGTATTACCTGGGCAGGGGGAAGAGGGGAGCCACTCTCTTCTTAGGAGTCCTGCGATTCATCATTTGGAGAGAGAGGCTTGGGGCACAAGTGAAGACCCAACACAACAAAAGTCAAAGCTGTGCCAAATTGTTTTAGACATGACACAATTGTGTTTGCCTATCGGCAGCTGAGGCTTACAGTATTTTGATTATGCTCTTTTGGGGATCACTGAGATGTCTGCTCTAATGTTATGCAAGTCTTAGATGTCTCTGTGTATGTAAACTCAACCTAAACCAAACCAAAAGGAAATCAGTGAAACCCAACCTACTCAATCCACATATTCCCAACAGCCACCCACCTGCCTCTGGGCGTGTTTTCAACACACAGGCTTTGTAGGAAACCCCCTGCTCCCCACAGTGCTCACTGCAAGTACCAGGCACTTCAAATTAGGTGAAAGCAGAAGAAAAAAATGGCAAGAAACAAAAACTGCAGATGCTTCAGTACTTCATTAGTTTTTTATTATCTGATGAGACTGAAATTATTTGGAAAGAATGAGTATTTCTAAGTTTTGGAAAAAGCTAAACAGACCAAAATGGAATTCTGCTGTTTGTCCTCCACCTCTGCAGGCTCTGGTTTACACTGGAGAAATCAGTCAGCTTGAGGGGGGGAAAAGGTCAGAGATCGTCCTCTCTGAGCTACAGGGGAGACTCAGATGTGCATCCCACCCACTTCCTATTCCACTCTGCAAAGTAGCACGACAGGGAGGCTTGGCAAATGGGCCAGGTAGACCCCCTGTGCTCTCCATAGCGAGGCTCCCTCATGTACCCAGCCCCACACACAGATCAGAAATTTTTACTAACAGGCATGCAGGAGCCACAATGCCTCTCCTCAGCTTGGTTACCCAGGAAAGGTGGGTTACCTGAGAGACGAGGTTGTTATGGGGCAGGTGCAAGCTCTGCTGACAGCCAGCTCAGGTCCTGAGCCAGGGTTGCTGGCTGCTGGGTGGGTCTATCCTCTATCCACACAAAATGCCCTCTTGGTTGGCCAAAACTCAGACATCATACCAGTAAATTCAGTCCCTGACCTTTAAGTTGGTAACCCCAAGTTACGAGGGTGTGTGTTTTCACATGCCCAGATGTTACTACAGAGAAAAGGCAAAGCACTGCTCTCTCAGCTCAGCCAGGGAACAAGAGGAGCCACAGATTGGCTCATATGGTGACAATCACTCAGCCGTTGCCTTCTGGCAGGAGAGCCAGCAATTAGATGCATGGCAGCCGATGATGAGGTCTGACTCGAGGCCATACCCTGCAGCCACCTGGGTCAAAAACCCTGCTGCATGCAGAGGAGGGAATGCTGGAGTCATAGATGTCAAACACCAACAACAGTCTAGGTGAGTGGCCAGATCAAAATAACAAAATGGCCCGTCCTGGCCTCTTCAGTGACTACGTTTGGCACGTTAACTCGAGATAAAGATCTCTGGCAGAAAAAATTCTGAGTTCTACCCCCATCCTTAACAAGGGCTCCACTGTATCTCAGAGTTTTAGAATTTCTTCATTCAAATCCAATTGCAGCCATTTCTCGGGCAAGGAGAAAGATGCCAAAGGAAACAGGACTGGAATCTGGGCAGCAGAATTTCATAGGAAATACACTAATGGAGAATCCATATTTTCAGCAACTGGCCTTATCAAAAGGGTGGCCCTTGGGACACTCTCTTAACTAACTCTTCTCTGTCCTTTCCTTACTATTTCCTAGTCCTTCAGGGTTTCCAGGAAAGAGACTGAAAAACCTTGTCAAAAGATGAACTGGTAAAAACCCATTGTCTTTTCACACAATTTTGTATGTTGTGATTTTCTTCATTATCTTCTTTTTAGAGTGCATGTGCTCCAAGGAGATTTTGCAACTTATTATCTTGTGCCTTTGTTTATTTAGATTTTTGGAAGGAGGTGGTAATTTTCTTGAGACCCAGAATGATTTTAAAAATTTACAAAACAAAAAACTTGACATGTGCTTTTTATCAGTTTGATTTCATTGGGAAAGTTCATTTCTAATTTCTTTTCAACCAATTATGTTCTAATCCTTTGGCAAGATTTTCATAATTTAAGAGTTAAGGGATCTGTCCAAAAGCAAACTGGTTACGTACTAATAATCTGGTCCCATCACTTCATGGGAAATAGATGGGGAAACAGTGGAAACAGTGTCAGACTTTATTTTTTTGGGCTCCAAAATCACTGCAGATGGTGATTGCAGCCATGAAATTAAAAGACGCTTACTCCTTGGAAGGAAAGTTATGACCAACCTAGACAGCATATTCAAAAGCAGAGACATTACTTTGCCAACAAGAGTCCGTCTAGTCAAGGCTATGGTTTTTCCAGTGGTCACGTACGGATGCGAGAGTTGGACTGTGAATAAAGCTGAGCGCCAAAGAATTGATGCTTTTGAACTGTGGTGTTGGAGAAGACTCTTGAGAGTCCCTTGGACTGCAAGGAGATGCAACCAGTCCATTCTGAAGGAGATCAGCCCTGGGATTTCTTTGGAAGGAATGATGCTGAAGCTGAAGCTCCAGTACTTTGGCCACCTCATGCTAAGAGTTGACTCATTGGAAAAGACTCTGATGCTGGGAGGGATTGGGGGCAGGAGGAGAAGGGGATGACACAGGATGAGATGGCTGGATGGCATCACTGACTCGATGAACGTGAGTCTCAGTGAACTCCGGGAGTTGGTGATGGACAGGGAGGCCTGGCATGCTGCGATTCATGGGGTCGCAAACAGTAGGACACGACTGAGCGACTGAACTAAACTGAACTGGAACTTTGGTATACTCTATGATCTTACAATGTATGGCACTTTAAAAAAAGTTCTGTCCACTTTCCGTATTATTTTGATTTTTCAAATAGGAGTCTATTTACAAAGTTGGTATATTAGTATGCAAGTTTTGCATGGTCCCAGGATACAAAGCCAATAGACAAATATGCATTTTATTTCTGTATACTAGCATGTATGCAAAATAACTGGAATTTAAAATGGAAAAAAACGCCATTTATGACACCATAAAACTATTTAAAAATAGATATGTATACTGAAACCAGTAAACACTGCTGAGAAAATTAAAGATTCAGATAAATGAAGAGACATATTATATTCACAGATGAAAAATCTTAAAATTATAGATTATACACAATCTTAAATTTTCAGCAGGGTTTTTGGGGTAGAAATTGATAAGCTTATTCAAATTCACATCAAAATGCAAAGGACCTAGAATTGCCAAAACAAATTTTAAAAAGAACAAGCTGGTACTACCTGATTCCTACGCTTATATAGCTACACTAACTAAGACAATAGTACTAGCGTAAGGAATAACATGCAGATTAACTTAACAGAACTAAGTCCAGAAGTAGACCCTAATGGTCAACTGATTTTCTGACAAAGAAGTGAATATAATATGAGAAAATTATAGCATCTTAACTGAATGGTACTGTAGCAATTGAATGTTCATTTGGAAAACAATGACCCATAATCTTTAACTCACAGCTTAAACAGAAATTAATTTGAAATGGATCATAGACCTAATGAAAAGTGAAAGTCTCTCAGTTGTGTCCGACTCTGCGACCCTATGGACTATATAGTCTATGGAATTTTCCAGGCCAGAATACTGGAATGGGTAGCCTTTTGCTTCTCCAGGGGATCATCCCAACCCAGGGATCGAACTCAGGTATCCCGCATTGCGGGCAGATTCTTTACCAGCTGAGCCACAAGGGAAGCCCAAGAATACTGGAGTGGGTAGCCTATCCCTTCTCCAGCAGATCTTCCCAACCCAGGAATTGAACCGGGGTATCCTGCATTGCAGGCGGATTCTTTACCAACTGAGCTATGAGGGAAGACCTTATAGTAAAGCTAAAACTAGGTAACACATATATCTGCAAAAAGCACTTGCATCTAGAACACAGAATTTTTTCAACTTGACCTAGTAAGAAAGTAAATAGATACATCACCAAAAAGATACATACAAATGGCCAACTGCACAGGAAAAAATGTCATGAAGGAAATGCAAATTAAAACCACAATAAGATACACCCATCAGAATGGCTAAAATTGAAAAGGCTGACAATACCAAGTACTGGTGAGGATGTGGAGCAAATGGAACTCTCATGCATCATTAACAGGCATGTAAAATCGTACCACTTGGAAAATAGTTTAGTGGTTTCTTACAGAGTAAACTTACACTTTCCAGAAATCCCATTCCTATTTACTGACACCTAAGAGAAACAAAAATATATCCACAGAAAGACTTGTATCTGAATATTGTTATTTATTCATAACAGCCCCAAATTAGAAACAATTCAACCCAAATTATCTATCAATAGGTGAATAATGACATAGTAACATAATAAATGACATAAGTGACATCCATATTATGAAATATTAAGCAATAAAAAATGAACTATGGACACAGGCAACAACATGGCTTTATTTCAAAATATGTGAAGTATAAGAGTATGTTCTGTTTTGACTCCATTTATATGAAACTCTAGGAAACACAGATCTAAACAGCTCAGTGATGGATGTGACCAGGGCATGTGGCCTGACTGGGAAGTGGCAAAGGCAACATTTTGGGGTAATGGCAATGCCCTCTATCTTGCCTTTGGTGGTGGTTATGTGGGTATATAAATTCGCCAACATTTACCAAACGATATATTTAATATGTGTGCTCTTTGCTGTGTGAAATTTAGCCCTTAATAAAGTTGACTTAAAAAAATACCAATAGTGAAGTCTCTGTTCAAGCAACATTATCACAGACTTAGTTGCAATCTATGTTTCAAATCACTTAATTTTCTAATCTGCAAAATGAGAACAATTCTGGTCTGGCTCTGTTTGGGGAAATATTACACCGTTGTGTTCCTCATTATTTGTGGATTCCGTGTTTTTCCAAAATCACCTAATAACTAAATTTTACTTCTAATTCCAAAAACAGTACCTGTGGTGTTTTTTTGTGGTCACTACAGACACCCACATGTGCAGACTAACAAGAAACTTGAGTTGCTCCTAGCTAAGGTCAAAGCAACATTATTGCTACTTTCAGCTCTGATGTGTAAAAAGATGTCCTTTTCGTGCCACGTTTGTCACAGTGTTGTGCTTTTTTGAGGTGCTTTTGATGTTGAAAATGGCTCCCAGGTGGAGCGCTGAAGTGCGATCTACTGTCCCTGAGGGTAAGAAGGATGGGATGCACGGATCATCCAGAGAAAATGCATGTGCTGAGATCAGCTTCATTTGGTGAGGAGGTCACAGGGCTGTCGACTGTGAGTTCCATGTTAATGAATCGACAATATATATTAAATAAGGTGTCTTTAAACAAACATGTATAATATAAAGTTATTTACTGAGCCAGTGAAGAAAACATGACTAGAGGCTCACAGAAACCTAACCTGTATTTCCTCTAGGAGCAGTGACTGTGTATCTACTAGCTCTGTTGGTAACTTCATGAAACAATTACTATGAATAACAAAAACCCACTGTATATATATTTCTAGTCTTTCTTTCTCAGTGAAAATGCTTTGAGTTTTCACCGCCTCAATTACCGCTGTCTGGCTTTTCTCCAAAACACAAGTCAATTTCATTGGCTATGTGGTCTGACTGTAGGACATGGCAGGTCTCTTCTCCATTTGATCTGGAGAGTTCAGCTGTGTGGCGATATTCTTGGCTCTCTTTAATCTTCAAAACTTCCACAGCTTTTTCACAAACTACTGTCAAGCTGTGCCCACTGATTTCTTCCACCTTTTGTACCTGTTATTTTCTTTAGAAAATGGTTCTTTCTTTCCTCAATACTGACAAATACAGAATTTCATTTTTGGAGCCCATCATCCTTCTTGTGAGCGGCGCTGTTTCCAAATCTCTCCCCACGGCATCCAAAGTGTCTGCTTTACCTGTAAGAGCAGAGGCCGAGATGGGCTGCTATCAGTGACAACTCGGGCAAACAGATTTACACTCCTGAATTTAAAAAAGTAATGTCGTCAGACACATTTAGTCTCTTATAAACATCTAGCTTTACTTCTATCATCAACTTTTACACAAAAACTCAACTCATGCAATCGCTCTCTGTCAACTTTCCTATACATCAATTTGTAATGTTTTTAAAAGTTGAAAACTGGCAAATTTTAAAAGCTGAAATTCAATGTTTTCAGTTCTCTTTGGAGACAATTCCACACTCCTCATTCAGAAGCTTCTTGTTTGCTATTCTGGATCATTGCAACATAAATTAGTTCAGTTTTCCTTCTGTTGTTCGGAAAGGGAAAGTAGTTTAAGAAAACTCAAGAGAAAGATAATTTTCTTTAAAAAGCCACTTATTTCCTCTAAACAAAAAAAGGCACAGGGAGTTCTCTGTGGCCTACTGTTAGGATTCTGGGCTTTCATTGTTGTGGCTTGGATTTAATCCCTGGTCAAAGCACTAAGATATTACAAACTGTGCAGCATGCTCAAAACAAACAAACAAAATAAACCCCCCTCCCCCCAAAAAAAGTCTATTGTGAAGATCAGAATACTGTGATCAACCATGGAGGACATGACCATTTTTGTGTACTTAGACCACCATGTGCTTACCCTGTTCTGATTATACAATAAGCCCTACACTGCTATTAATACACATTGGTAAAGAGGGTAGGAGGATTTAAAGATTGGCCTTGTGATGAACCATACTTTTAATGTAAATGAGTATGTGCCCCCTCCGGCCTACCTACCCCTCTCATCCCTAAATATTCTAACAAAACACACACAAACAGCATCCCCCAGTGGAAGCCCCCCAAAACCTAGAGTAAATGAGAAGTAACTCAATTATATTTTTAATTATTCAAAATTTAAAAGTCAAATTTAAAAACAGGGGCATCTACATTCAGCTCACCCATCCACCTTTATAAGAATGTTACTGCACAACATATACAGAAGTGAATCTGAACTCTCACAACACCCTTGGTTCAAACAAGAACATGTTTCTTATACAGGGAGGGGTCTTCAAAGAGCAACCTGCAGCTCAGTGTCCAGGTGGCTGCTCAGGTGTGACCTACTTCAGACCCACAGCTGTTTTAAGTTTATGGGACAAGCACATCTACTTGAAATGAGCCATCAAAAATATAAGAATTTCAAGTGCTTTTGATTGTTTTTGAGATTTAAACATTTTCTCTGTTTAGAAAACAAAACAATACATTCCTCCTGGAAAATGAAATACTCCTAAAAGTGTGTGACCTTAAGGGGAACACAAGCCTCAGACACAGAAACTTCTACACACAGAGCAGACTTTGATGGAATCTAAGGCATGTGAAATTTATTCCAGGCTCTTGAAAACCTGAATCAACTATCTCCCACAACCACGTCCTTTTAAGAGTTATGTTCCTACTATAATACTATCCTGGGAGAAAGATGTATTGTTTCTAGCTAGAGTTTAAATTTCAAAATAATAATCCTATCAACTGATTCAATCGTTAGGTGGCATTCACTTGGGTCAAATGGTGTTTGCAAACTCAGGCTGCCCAAGCAGAGGACTCTCCTAAATGGAGTAGCCTGCATGTTTGACCTATCAGTTCAGTTCAGTGGCTCAGTAGAGTCTGACTCTTTGTGATCTCATGGACTGCAGCACACCAGGATTCCCTGTCCATCACCAACTTCCAGAGCCTACTCAAACTCATGTCCATTGCGTCGGTGAAGCCACCCAACCATCTCATCCTCTGTCATCCCCTTCTCTTCCCGCCTTCAATCTTTTCCAGCATCAGGGTCTTTTCCAATAAGTTGGTTCTTTGCATCAGGTGGCCAAAGTATTACAGTTTCAGCTCCAGCATCAGTCCTTCCAATGAATATTCAGGACTGATTTCCTTTAGGATTGACTGGTTGGATCTCCTTGCTGTCCATGGGACTCTCAAGAGTCTTCTCCAACACCATAGTTCAAAAACATCAATTCTTCGGCACTCAGCTTTCTTTATAGTCCAACTCTCACATCTGTACATGACTACTGGAAAAAACACAGCTTTGACTAGATGGACCTTTGTAACATCTCTACTTTTTAATACACTGTCTAGGTTGGTCATAGCTTTTCTTCCAAGAAGCAAGTGTCTTTTTAATTTTATGGCTGCAGTCACCATCTGCAGTGATTTTGGAGCCACCAAAAATAAAGTCTGTCACTATTTCCATTGTTTCCTCATCTATTTGCCATGAAGTGATGGGACTGGATGCCATGATTTTAGTTTTCTGAATGTTGAGCTTTAAGCCAACTTTTTCACTCTCCACTTTCACTTTCATCAAGAGGCTCTTTAGTTCTTCTTCACTTTCTGCCATAAGGGCGGTATCATCAGTGTATCTGAGGCTATTGATATTTCTCTTGGCAATCTTGATTTCAGCTTGTGCTTCATCCAGCCCGGCATTTTACATGATGTACTCTGCATATAAGTTAAATAAGCAGGGTGACAATATACAGCCTTGATGTACTCCTTTCCCTATTTGGAACCAGTCTGTTGTTCCACATCCAGTTCTCAATGTTGCTTCTTGACCTGCATACAGATTTCTCAGGAGGCAGGTCAGGTGGTCTGGTATTCCCATCTCTTTAATTTCCCACAGTTTTCTGTGATCCATACAGTCAAAGGGTTTGGCATAGTCAATAAAGCAAAAGTAGATGTTTTTCTGGAACTCTCTTTATTTTTCAATGATCCAGCAGATGTTGGCAATTTGATTTCTGGTTCCTCTGCCTTTTCTAAATCCAGCTTGAACATCTGGAAGTTCATGGTTCATGTACTGTTGAAGCCTGGCTTCAGAATTGTGATCATTACTTTGCTAGCATGTGAGATGAGTGCAATTGTGTGGTAGTTTGAGCATTCTTTGGAATTGCCTTTCTTTGGGATTCCAGTCCTGTGGTCACTGCTGAGTTTTCCAGATTTGTTGGCATATTGAGTGCAGCACTTTTACAGCATTGAACAATTCAGAAAACATTTATTAAGTTCCTTGTATTCACATTTTTTAAACTCTCTCCATCCACCCAACATTTACTGAACACCAGTAGGGTAGCACTGGGCTTGACACCTTGAAATTGAACCACATTAAAATATACATGCTAGCAGTTTGTATATTTGTGGATAAATATATGATATTTATATCATATCATATAATATATTGTGGATAAACAAACCCACTACAATAAGTTTTCTGCCATAGCAACGCTCAAAATACAGCAATAGACAGGAGGAAGGAGCAATAACTGGCCCCACGGATAATGGGTGGGTATCACAGAGAAGAAAAACTGGAGTTGCTTGTTTTTACCTTTCATCATGATATCTTACAACATATATGACAATACAGACACAAGCACCAGTCTCCATGTACCCATGACCCGGCTTAAATAATTAGGAACTCGGCCCCTTTTGGTTCACTGAAACCCCCACGTGCTGCCACCCAACCCTTTGTTTTGCTCTGAAAGCCAATCCTCAACATTTTTATCTGTGTTTGAAGACTGACCTGGAAAGGATCTTCGATGAGTAACTCACCCCCCCATCTATTTTTCTGCTTGCGACCCTGTCAGAGTCATATACCCTAATTCTTGCTGGTGACACCAAAACCCGAGCTGGTTCAGCACAAAGACCTAAGACGTTATGGGCACCTCTGAGTTGGGTGCAGGACAAGATGGAGCTGATCCAATGAGACCCCATACTGCCTTATCCGGAATGCTGACCGCATTCTTCTAGCCCTTAGTGCTCTTACAACTGCTCTTTCTTTAGAAGCCTGAGGATGTTTGTATACAACGTGGTTACAGTCCACACCGGACTTCCCTCATAGCTCAGTTGGTAAAGAATCCAGTTTGATTCCTGGGTCGGGAAGATCTGCTGGAGAAGGGACAGGCTACCCACTCCAGTATTCTTGGGCTTCCCTTGTGGCTCAGCTGGTAAAGAATCTGCCCACAATGTGGGAGACCTGGGTTTGATCCCTAGGTTGGGAAGATCCTCTGGAGAAGGGAAAGGCTACCCACTCCAGTATTCTGGCCTGGAAAACTGTAGTCCATGGGGTCACAAAGAGTCAGATATGACTGAGCAACTTTCATCTCACTTCACAGTCCACATTCCCATGAGTCCACTCCAACCTCAGACTGTATGGGTCTTGCCCTGGCGGCTAAGCTGCCCTGTCAGTAATGCCTAACGCGGCTCCCGAGTTAGGCATTACTGACACTGCCCCAGAGTTGGGTCCTGTCACCACCTTGATCTACCATTGGTGGGGAGCCTGGTGCATCTGAATGTCTGGGCTATCTACCTCCCATTCCTTCAGAGTTTCCTCTCAATATCCATGCAGTTAATTACCTAACCCAGAGCGTGACCCTGGACTCCCTCTCCAGCACAATCTGTCTGTTCCTTTGAGGCCATCCACCACTGTCCACCTCCATCATCACCCTTCTGTCCAGGCGCCCGTAACATCTCAGGTCTCTGTGCTCTTACATGGGAAGCTCCATTTCTCTCACTGATGACGAAAGTCACACCTACTGCGCTCCTGCACACATGCACCATCTCACAAGAGTCCATGCCACCAAGATATCACCTTCATTTTGCTGATGGGGAAACTGAGGACGGGCACCTCAGCCACAGTCCCAGAACCAGTGAGCAGAAGGGCCCAACTTGAGCGTAACCACAGGTCCCAGTGATCCCCGATCTAAAATTCTTAGTGTGTCTAATAAACAATATCTGCAAATCGGAAACTCCACAGGATTCTCCTTGTGAGATGTTTCTGTTTTCCAATTGGGTTTCATGGTTTCTCTAGTTTTACAGTTGTTTTGGTTAGAGGTTTCAGTTTCTTTAAGCCATATTTAAACAAAACCATATTTTAAGATGATGAAATTTTAGGTATTTCCATTACAGAGCTCTGCAATAATGTAAGGGCACAAAGAACCATATAGATATGAACTGAAATGCCACGTGGGTCAGTGACTTGACTTCCAAGAACAAAATGGAGGTAACAGCAGAATCAACAGAAGGAACCTGGGTTTTATTTAATATTAATATAGTGAAACTATATCAAGGGTGATGGTCATAATTTTCTAAATGGCAAAATGTTGTATTAACTTTAGAGTTGTGAATGCACATTTCAAGATCATTTAGTCCAACCTTCCTCATTTTACTGATGAGGAAACTGAAGCACAGAAGTTAGGCAAGTCACCTAAGCTAAATTCATTCTTTTGCCTCTGGTTGTCCACATAAATACCAGAACCTTACTGTGATTAAGAAGTGACGTCGTATATTCTATAACCCAACAGACAGAGAAACACAACTCTTCATCTACCTTTTAGTATCTCGATTTTCCACTTAAAGGTCATGTTAAATTTGATGTTAAACCAACGCAAAGTTGTAGGCTTAACAGTATTCGACTGTGTCAATCAGGAACATGGGCAATTCAGAGCCAAAACTGTTTTTCCAGAACCACAAGGGGCAATGTAAGCTACGGGTACCTGTTTGAAGTCAGGGCTATTTAAGGCTATTCAGAAATTTGGCATGTTCTTCTCCTCTTGGTAACAAGGTTTCTCCTCCTATCTTTGGACCTGTCTTTTCCTAGAAAAACAGAAACAGTTTAATAAGAAATGGGTCAACAGTATTTGCATAGGTCACTAAAATCTATCACCTTACAGATGACATACCTTTAACATTCCGTCCCGTTCCCATTTGAAGAGGCCACAATTACTGAAACAGAAAAGATCAGATTGACTCAGTGATGAAGTTACAGGTCCACATACATGAAGATAATAGTGCTCCTTGCACTTGTGGGGAGATCCGCCTCATTTAAGCAGAAGCTCACTAAGGTGAGATTCATATTCCAGTTTACATTCTACTGCTACTGAAAATACACACATCAGTGATCTGAGCAATGGGTTTTGAAGTCTGTCAAAAGCCAGATAGATACTTCAGAAAAGGAATTTCAAATGGTAGTGCTGCATAGGGCTATGCACTCTACAGGCGAGGAGAGTGAGCTTGGTTTCCAGTGAAGATCACTGGGATGACCCTCAGATTGAGAAAGCCAGCCTATAGCGACAAGAAGCCCATGGCTTGTTCCTTTCTCCTTTTCTGGAACTCCACGGTTGTAGTAAGAGAGGATTACTCTTCCTTTGGGTTTGAACAATGCTTTCCCATTTTCAGTATTGAGAACAGGGAAGACAGTGATATCTTGACTTTTCCACTGAAAGGTCACTGTTAAATTTGGGGCCAAAGCAACACAACAGGAAGAAAATCTTTTCCTGGTCCAGAGATTTTTCACTCTCTTTTCGTCAAAGGGCCTAGAGACTCATTCTCATTGTTTAACATGGTAGTTGAGTCCAACCCTGAGAAAGCAGGGAGATACTACAAGGAAAGCTTATTTTCTAGCAATTTTACACTGGGGAGAGAGAAACAAATGAAATACAGTGAAGTAATGGGACTGTGGCTCCCAGGAGCCTTGGATCTGAGAGGGTCCTGGGCATAGGGCCACCCCATCAGGCTCATCCTTTCTCCCCATCTTCCTTAGACCCCACTCTGAGCATCAGCTGCAAAGGACTTAGCCGGGAGCCTTTCCATCACCTTCCCCAGCTACAGACCTGTTTAACATCTACTGAGAGAACTTTCACAGCCTATTACCAGATCAATGATGATATTACACACAACTCACTGTCAGACAATTGTAACACATGGGCCAACTCCAGCCTGCCACAGTTTTCATGAATTCTTTTTTAACACAGCCATGTCTGTTTGAGTATTACCTATGACTAGCACAACAACATGTTTGAGTAGTGGTGAAACAGACCACAGGGCTGGCAAAGCCCAATATATTTACCATTTGGCCTTTTACAGAAAAAGTTTGCCCATTTCTGCTCTAGATCAAGAATTGACAAGAGAGGGACCAGAGAAAGCACAAGTTCTTAACAAAGTAACAGTGCCACCTGGGGGTTGAAAAGCATCATATTCCTTCATTTGAGTTGCACTTACTGCTTAGCCTTAATGATCACACTTCTCTGATACTCTGTTTTACACAAGCTCTTGCTGTTACAATATTCTGGAGAGAAGTCAAGTATCAATATATGAATAGGTACTTTAAACAATTCTAATCTCAATTGTTTAAAAAAAAAAGCACAAACCAGCTCTGACAAGGGGATGAACCAGCATGGGGTTTGGGTTCCTCCACCCCCACCCTCATTCCAAATCAGCCATGGAGAAACTTGACATGAGAGTGAAGTTTGGGCTCCAGGAAATAAACAACAACCCAAACGAAATAAGTGAACAACAACAAAAAGTAGTGAGGATATGCTGGTGAAACATTCTTGGGAAGACTAAAAGTGACAGCAAAATTGCCTCAAATTCCGAAGAATCAACATCATACAACCCACACCACCCAGGCTCCATTTAGTCAACAAACGTTTCTGATAACCTAGTGTCAGGCAATATATTTAGTATTGGGGTACTGTCGTGGAAGGGGGAGGATCCCCTCCCTCCAGGAGCAGTTGGGGATACCCAGGAGCTGTAAGGAGGCACAGAACAAGGCTGACCCTCACGGGGTCAAGGACCGTCCGAAGTTTCTAGGGAACAGCATCACCCGGGAATTGCAAAAAGGAACGTTCAGGAAGCCTGTGGGACCAAGAACCCCAGGAATTCTCATACCTGCAGTGCTTCTGGGGGAGTCTGTCAAGGGAGATAGTTCTGTTTCCACAGGCACACTTGAAAAACCTCTTCACACCGTCATGCCAGTGGTAGTCATGCTGCTCACTGACGCAGGTCTCCAGAGGCTTGAAGTGGGTGTAGGCACACTGCACAGAACCAGCGCAAAGATCTGGTCAAGAGCTCTGAAGGAGAGAGGAGCTGGCTGCCATGAAGGTGGCCTGTTCCTCAGAACTTCTGTTCTCTTATCATTAGCAGGCAGTGATTAGTGGAGTTACCATCTTTCAGGTGCAGTGATCCCTGTGATTTCTTGACTTTCCCCCTATTATTACCATTTTTTTCTCATGTTTGCCCCCAACTTCAGGTGTAAAATTCACAGTAATCTTTTGTGACATCAAGACAATAGCTAGGGAGAAAAAAAGGACTAGAAATTTCTAGTAGCTTTAGTTGGTCTACCCTGTATTCACTCTAGGCCCTGATTATAAGACTACAGGTTATAGGCATGGGGCCTATTTAGGAAGGATGATGAGCTGCTTTTTCACTTTCTCTTATAAGGCCTCTGAAAAGGATTATAAGCTTATTACTACTCCTATTTCATAAGCAGTAAAACCAAGAAAGATCTTAAGTAATTTAATTTTGATCCTTAAAAGGACTGAACAGAACAAGAAATGGTAGGTGAGGGTTGAAACACAGTCAGGACAGTGCTATGTAATTTCTGGTAATCACACTGAGTCTAGATGAACAACTTTTGGTCTTGGCAGCCTCAAACAGGGCAGAATATGGTGGTATGCCAATTGTGTTAGGCAAAATAATCCTCTCATGATATGCACACCCTATTCCCTGGAACTCACAAGTATGTTATGTTACGGGCAAAGGGGAATTCAGGTTGCAGATGGAATGAAGGTTGCTAATCTGTTGATTTTAAGATTGGGAAATTATTCTGGATTGTCCAGGTGGGCCCAAAGGATTCACAAGAGTCCTCAAGAGTGGGAGAGAGGAAAGGAGGTTGGAGCCATGCGCTGAGAGGACCCCACCTCCCACTGCTGGTTCTGATGACGGAGGAAGGGGCTACGAGTCAAGGTATGCAGGCAAGCTCTAGAAGGTGGAAAAGGCAAGGACACGGATTCTCCCCTAGAGCTCTAGAAAGGAATGCACCCTACTGACACATGGATTTCACCCCAGCAAAACCCACATAAAATTCTGACCTATAGAACTGTGAGATAATATATCTGTGCTGTTCTGTGCCCCTAGTTGGTGGTCATTTGTTAAGCAGCGACAGGAAAGGAATACACCATCTCTGTCCTAATATGGCCATCTTGTCAGAGGAAAAGCTGTCCTCTAAGGTAAAGGCTTTACCGACTCCCTAGGGTCTGTTCTTCCTCAAAGGAGTAGTTGGTTCAGTGCTGCCCCCACCAAATATAAAGGAGAATCTAAGGTTTTAAAAATAAAGTCAGAGTAAGTTGTAAGCTAAGCCTCTTCTTCCTCTTACACATGCTCACAATGCTGATTAGTCATGTAGGTATACTCAAAAGGAATGGTAATACCAGGAAACATGTACAGAAAGAACTTTTCCAGGGGACATTTACATTAGGCCCTGAGGAGAAGGGAACAAAAGTGGTTGATCACATCTGATGCCAAGGCAAGTTTTTCAATTAAGGGCCCAAGGGACTGGAAACTAAGGGTTGAGGACATGTTAAAACTTGAGAAGGGTGGCTTCCCTGGTAGCTCAGTGGTAAAGAATCTACCTGCAAGAGACGTGTACAATCCCTGGGCCAGAAAGATCCCACATGCCACAGAGCCACTAAGTCCATGCGCCACAACTATTGAGGCTGTGCTCTAGAGCCCACAAGCTGCAATGACTGAATCCCGTGCTCCCTAGGGCCTGTGTTCTGCAACAAGAGAAGCCATTGTAATGTGAAGCCAAAACTGTAACTAGAGAGCAGTGCTCCCAATGGCTGCAACTACAGAAAAGCCCACACAGCAACGAAGACCCAGCACAGCCAAAAACAAACCAAAAAAACTTGAAGAGGAGAGATAACACTGGGGTCCTGCCTAATTAAATGACCCTAAACCCAGGCAGGACTCCGGTCACAAAACATGGCCCCACACCCCACTGAGTCTCCACACCCTGCAAGGTCACAGAGCCCACAGATAGGCCATAGGAAGAGCCATCTCCTGCACTCACCGTCTTGCATGTCACGACTCGACATTTTACTTCCCGGGTGTTTCTCATCTTTTCTTCCATTTGTTCTTTTTTCACCAGAGGCTCAAAATAGCGTTCCTGCAGCTCAGCCTCGGCCTGGAGTGACATGACACCCAGGAGTCCTTAAACCAAATCTGATACAGACTCAGGCAGTTGTTTAATAATAATCAAATCAGACCTGAAGAAACAAGCTAACTATATGAATGTATGGCTCAGTGAACTGCAATCCAAAAGATGCTAAGTAGAAATACGCCCTTAATGGACAAATAGAAGGCATGAAAGCATTTGGTGATGTGTAAGACACTAAATACAAATTTAAACTATTGACGTGATTAGCAGTGTCATGAGCTCAAGTGTGCCCCAGAAGGGAAATGTTTCCATTGTTTCAACACAGACTAGTTTATGGGAGGTGCTGGATGACTCCTCAGTGATGGCATCCCATCTGTTTGATTCTATTCTCCAGACCAAGCACTTGGAAGGAGCAACCCCTGCTTGTCTGGAACAATGTGTAGAAGATATGAGGGCAGAGAGCTATTCATGACAGAATGTGGTCACGGTTCAAGTCAGCACAGCTGAACAAGGCATAAAGTGCCAGGGAACTTGGCTCTATGGTCTCTCAGGGTTTGCTTGACCTCCTCTCTTGTCTCGAGTCCAGTAGAAAAGTATTTAATTGTCTCCTTAGGCCTTTATTAACCAAAAGAAAGGTAGATCATTTGGCATGCTGGCACTAAATAAGGGACATTTAAAAAATCTGCTGTAATACTTTTTTTGTTATCTCAGTGACCACTACCCCTGCTGCTGACAGGGACCACAAGCGCTACACCTTTTGCAGTGCACGGAACAGTACCTCATACACCAAAGGATTGTTCTGAATGTTCTATAGGGCATCCATGTTGATGGAAAACCTATTATAACTTTTGAACCTAATAGCTTTATTTATATACAACCCTACGACATTTGTGCATGGTTTTAATATACACTGACTGTTCCTAAGGTGCAACCGGACAAGTCCTATGGTTATGGAGAGACAGCTGTGCCTTGATGTCTTGTACAACACAGTAACTTGATATTTTTATACAATATAAAGTTATTATAAAACATGGACTGAAACACTTTAATATCAAAGTCAATTTAAATAATGTTGAATGATACTCTTCAAAGCAACAAAGGCAAAGCTAAAATCTATTAGCAATATTCCTGTTCTTCAAAATAAATTCAAACAAACCAACATACAATTAATGTTTCAGCTGAGGTTACAGGAACAAATTCTGAGTCCCATAACAAAGCACCCGAGTCAGAGGATAGCTCTGTTACCTGTGACATTCTGGGCTCTTTCTTACCTCTTTTAAGATCCCCGTGTGCCTCGATTTTGCTTTTAGAATTGTCTGAAATTCCTCAGATTCCAGGTAGGCAAGTTGCTCTCTCCTTTTTTTCTTGGCAGGCTCCAATTCATCCTCAGCTAGAGCAGAATGAAAAAGTGTGAGCTGTCACAGAGGAACTGCAGAGTCAGTGTGCCTCACCAACTCAGCTTCCCCCAGCTCTGTTCCCCGCCATAAGACCCTTCAACTGAATTTACCTCCCCTGGTACCAACAAAGGGAGGCTCTTAGAAGAAGTGAACTGAGAAGTACAAACTAGAATGGAGGAAGGGGATGGAGGTTTAATCACTAAATTAGAATCTCTTTTTCACCTTAAAATAAGGGCCAATTATGAAAAGAGGTAACAACAACAAAACTCCTATCTACAAATTGAGATTAAAGTGACAATTGTCAGCTTCAGTTTTAAAAATTAAAATAGGGCAATTTAAAACAAGGTCTGCTCCTTTAAAACAAAGTAAATCTTTATACTAACATATAGGTGCAAAGATCCAATGAGTAATCTCAAGATTTTAAATTGTACATAATTTCATTTTAATTCAACATGATTATAAAAAACAATCAGTTCCAGCTGCAGAAATTCTACTTAGGTACTCTCCATAGAGGAAAAGTGGAAACAAAATAATGACTTTTGATGTCGAGGGCTTCCCTGATAGCTCAGTTGGTAAAGAATCTGCCTGCAAGGCGGGAGACCCCGATCCGATTCCTGGGTTGGAAAGATCCGCTGAAGGAATAGGCTACCCACTCCAGTACTGGGCTTCCCTTGTGGCTCAGCTGGTAAAGAATCTGCCTGCAATGCGGGAGACGTGGGTTTGATCCCTGGGTTGGGAAGATCTCCTAAAGAAGGGAAAGGCTACCCACTCCAGTATTCTGGCCTGGAGAATTTCATGGACTGTATAGTCCATGGGGGCGCAGAGTCGGACACGACTGAGCAACTTTCACTTTCAGTCTTTCAGCCTTCAGGCTGATTATGTTTTGGAACATTTCCTCTATAAGTAGTGTCTCTTTCCCACTGGACAGCTTCCCATTTGGAGTACCTTGAGGAGAAAATGTGCTGTTCTTTTCTACACGTTCCTTCACTTCCAGGACATCCTGGGGTTCCTTTAGCTTCTTAATGCTATTTGGGTCTGTTTTTGTAAGAATCCGGCCTTTTGACCTTAATTTGGTTATAGCAGCTAACTAGGAAAACAGAAAAGAGAGGGAGATAAAAATCTAAACGATAAGATAGGCATCTGTAGCTCTGTATCCCTTTCCAATGAATTAACCAGTGAATTCTGGCAGTTCTCAATCACACATTAGTAAAATATATCTTCATTTTACTTAGCGTTATTAACACAATCATTAAAACTTCAAAGAAGGGAAAACAGGTCTCTAAGTTAGCAAACCAAATCTCAGTTTATTTTTTAACTTCAAATAGTCTGTAAGCTTTTAGATCCACAAAAGAACCACATAAACATTTTAGAAGTTTGTTTCTTTCATGTTATCTCCTGCAGCCTGACAAGAAACAATGTGGAAACAGTGGCTAATTTTCTTGAATTAAATTAATGGCATTGTTGATACCAATTATCATTTAAAATTCCTTTGACTCTAATTATCATGATCAATAAATAGGTATGAGGTAAGTGTCTTTTCTGGTTACGGGTATATTAAGTTTGAAGCACCAGCTATGTCTCACAGAATACAAATCCAAGTGGTGAAGAAAACAGATGCCAGTTACCTTTTTGGCTTCTGCTAAGGCATTCAGTTTTGGTCTTGGTGGTGGTGACTCATCAAAAAAGAGGACATCATCTCCTTCTGAGATGCCTCTTCCAAGCTTGGGCATCTGCGTGGTTGGGGTTCCTTTCATCTTGGGGAATTCAGCCCCCATTGGTGGAGATCGACAAGGGGGCTGCTGAGAAGAGGATGGCACAGCTGGGCTCTTGATTTCACTGGAGCTTTGCAGAAAGCTTTATAAAGAAAAAGGCAGTCACAAACTACGCACACAAGCACAAAACACACAGACTGGGAGATTGCAGGCAGGCCACCAGCTGATAAGTAGTCGTTAATAAAATAATTTTCCATCCTTGGTTATTCAGATTAGCGCACAGTAAAAACAAAAGTAACCTCACTAATTCTTCAGTTAACTGATTTTTCACTGAATAAATGCTAATTGTTTCACCAATTTAGAACTGATTACTAATTTTATCAATTGGCTTTCTAGTGGGGTCGGTATATGGAGCATCTTCAGCCCTGAAGGTTTGCTGTGCCCTCTGGTTAGCTGAGATGCTTCAGGAACTCACTGAATCTGTGTATTTTGTCTATTCTACTAGGATGAGGTAACACACACGATACATTTGGAAGTCGTAGAAGAAGGGTGCTGTTAATATAATTCACACTGATTATTTTATATAGGGGCTTTTTTTTAGTTTTAAGATGATATTTTATTTTTCTACTATAGTTGTTTTACAATATTGTGTTAATTTTTGCTGTATAATATACCTCCTCCTTCTTGAATCTCCTATTCCTTCATATGTGGCTTCAAGGGCTATGTAAAAACAACAAAGGTCAGAAATCACTTGTCCAAACCTCTCATTGTTGAGATGAAGAAACTGAGGCCCAAGACCCCACTGCCCATTAAGTGACAGGCTGAGGACTAGTACCAGGTAATCCTGAGCCAGTCTTCTTTTCACTACCATATTATCCCCACTTCTGTAAGTTTCAGGCTGAGTCTGCAAACAGCCTACCAGATGCTGCCCAAAGATAAGTTATGTTTGGCCAGGAAAACTTTGAAAAACTTTAAACCGTAATGCCTTTAAACTGACAGGTACTTTCCACTCCCCACAAGGTCCACATATGTCCATATACATTCATGTCATCTGTAGGCCCCTGATGAATACTGCTATAGATAGTCTACCAGGACCTCAAACTAACCCACCTGAGGCCAAATCTGTTCCCCTATTTTTCCAAAGCATCTCTTCCTGACTTGTAATAGACTTTTCCCCTCCATGGAACCACATTAAGAGCCCAGGTCTGGGACAGCAATGGTTCAACACTGGAGTAGAACAGGTAGGTATGAGTTTATACTTGGCTCCACCATCTACTAGCTCTCTGGTCTTCAGTTACATTAGTCACAAAACAAGGATAATAACACTTCACAGATTATGGTAAGGACCAATGTGACGTGTGTACAGTGTAAAGCATGGTGGTCAGTGTACACTGGGTGCCTGTAGACAGTAGCTTTTACTACCATTCAAATAACTTCCGTTCAAGAGTCTTTGATTCATTTTCCACACCCATTTTCACTTGATTTTGCCTCTCAAATGACTCTCCATTTCGGTGTCTCAATTTTATCACTGACCTGAACAAATGCAGAAGCCATGCACTGGCTCAAGACTATAATTAAAAAACCTAACTGGCAAAACTGAGAAACAGGTGGCAAACCGGCCACAGTCTACTTTCCTTTTTCACAAAACTGTCTTTGTATGTCATTACTTTCTCTTTTCTATAGCGACATTAATTACTACAGCCTGTAGTATCTGGTCTCAGGATTCACTAGCATCAGTCAGAAATACTTACCTTTAAATGCTTTATAACTTTAAAAGTTATGTTAAAATTATTCTTAAAAAACTTTCAAAGTTGAAAAGGTGGCCAACCACCTCAAATCCAGTCATTTCTGAAATCTACTAGGACAGCCCCAGAATTCACGAGATGAGCAATCTAAACAGGGAATATTAAACCTGTGACTCCTACCGTTTCTGTATTTCTTCTGACTTCTTTTTCCGCATCTCTAACATATGCTGCTTCTGTTGCTTCAAGAGGGCTGATGCTGAGATAGACTGGAAAGCAGGTTTCAGGCTCCCCACGATCCCTAAAACACAAACCACAGGCTGAGGAAGTTCTGAGAGGGGGCAGGGTCTCAGGTGTGGACACTTGAGCAGGTGCAGGCTGACTCTACCTGATGACTTGGCTTTGGCTAAATGATGTTTCAGGTTTCTGGCTCCAGATGTAGGCAAGTCCATCAATTCCCTGAATTCCTCAGAACAAGACAAGCTCTTCTGGGGTATTCCTGAAATATACATCAGATTTAGACGATTCAAAATTCAGTCTATTTTCTGTCATGTGTCTTATTCCTTTTTAAACTCTGCTTTCATAATTTTTTCATTTGTAAAATGAAGTAGATGGAATATCAAGAGAAAAGAGAATCCTTAACCTCTAATATCAGACCAGTAGGACTGCAAAGGTAAGACAAATATCTCACTTTGAAAAATGATTAAAACACTATTATCTGAGGGGTCATTTCACACACTATTTCTGGATTATGCACTATGGGAGAGGGTCCATGCTAGACTTTGACTGCTGTTATAAACAGAGCCCCAAGGACAGAGTGGAGGTGGAATTCTCGGACCTGTTTTAGTTAAAGACAGGAAGCTGACAATACTGATTCTAGTGCCAGACACTAAGAGTTAGACCCAGATAAATCAAGACGTTTTAAAAACCTAAGACACAGCTAATACCAATATGCTGTTGCTTAAGATGCTGCCAACGAAGCTTGGGTCTCATAGTTCAGGTGACTTCACTCAGGATAATTTAGAGTTAGGAACTAACTGTTTTCAATCCTGAAGACTACAAATTTAAGATGGAGAAAGAAACAAAGAAACAAAGTTACCTAGTTTTTGTTGAGTTTCCTGAAGAATCAAGTCTGTGCCCTTAACCACCAGGTTACTCAGAGTGGTTTGAATCTTCTTTTTAGGAGCAACAGCAGCTGCACTGAAAAGGAAAATGAAAGCCACTTAAAGTCAATGCTCTATGAGGTAAAGAAGGCAGAAAAGTAGTAGTTACAAAATGTCAATGTTTCTCAAAGCTCCTTTTAAGTAGACTGTAGTTAATACCATGGTCCTACCCGTAACTGGTGTGTGCATTATGTCACAGACCTAAGACAGGCAACCTACAAACTTGCTTGAAGGCCATTCTGGAAAAGTAAATTGGCAAAAGAAATAAAAATATGCCAATACTTTGATCAGGACTAGGACTTATCAAGAAGTCTAGGATTTACGTTAAGATCTATGCAAAAATTTAGGATATTAATGGAAGGTTTGTATTGATAAAAGTTAGAAATACTATAAATGTTTATCCATAGGGAATTATTTAAATTATCAGAGCCATGTAAAAGAATACTATGTAGCCACTAAAAATAATGCTGTTAAGTGAATATTCCACAAAGAAAAATTCATTATTTTTATGGGAAAGAAGAACATTGCAAATTATAGGCATACTATGATCTCATTTTATACTCTTAAAAATTTATACTTATGGGAAATGTCCCCTCCAAACCATATTTACCAAAACTAACAGTTATGTAGATGGTGGGATTATAGATGGTTTTTATTGTTTCCTTTTGGCTAAATTGTACATATGTTTTAAAAAAAATAATGTTACGTGCATTGCATTTTGCAATTTGCTAAAATACAGACATTATTTTAAATCTTAAAAATGTTCTTGATATTACAAAATAGACAGGAGGTGAGAGTCCTCTAGCCCAATGTCTCTTGGATTGAGGACAAAATCTGTTTTATTCTTGGACCAACTGTAGCTCCCTTGAGCCAAATCCCTGCCTCAAATGTATTTTATAGAGTCAGGTGACAGGCGATCAATCACCTACTCAGGGACTCTAGGGAGAGGCTGAGATTCCCCAGGAATGCCAGCTTCAGCAGTACCCCCCTCCCCTGTGAGGTTTCTCTGCATATTCATTCACTAAATTCTCTGTGGGTTCCCTGAGATCTACAAACTCACACTCACAGTCACGATGGAAATGATTTCAAGGATGTCAACATTATGATGAACACTTTCAGTGGCCAATCAGTCCTGACAAAGTTGGACTATTCACATTTGAAGCCAAAGAGGAAGTGTGGGCTCCCTGTTAAAGACCAGGATAGCCCGACTCAGTTTCTCCTCCTTCTAAGTGTTTTCCTCTCTTTTCAGGAATGAAGTAACCTTGTTTTAGGTCTCTTCTCCTCTGCTACATTGTTTTAGGCAGCTTGTTATAAAAGATAAAACCTGTACAAACCTTCTAGGACTGGGACAAAAATGTACAACCACTGGGTTTACTTTTTGTTTTTTCCTTTTTGGCCACACAGCACAGCATGCAGAACTTCCCCAATCAGGGATGCAACTCACGCCCTCTGCAGTGGAAGCATGGAGTCCTAACCACTGAACCACCAGAGAAGTCCTGGGTTTACTCTTAAATGAAGACCCCAGCCCTCAAAGAAGCTCTGAGAATGTCTTACATTGAGGCTGCATATGAGGCTGAAGAAATGCCTCCGTAGTAAAAACCATCCTGACACAGCCGTTCTCTCAGGCTGATGCCTTTGCAAGCAAACTTCTTTGGAATGCGGCCTCCAGAGAAGGTGGACTGCAAGTCAGCTCGCCTGGCGCTAAGCCTCTTGTACTGGGCCTGGATGTGATACTGACAGTATTCACAGTCGTTCTGTGAAGAGAAAGAGCAGCTGTATCAACATTAGGGCAACAGGCCGGGGACAATGTTAATGGACACAACTCCTTTCTCCCAGCCTCACAGAGAGCTAGTCTGTGGGCAAAACCCTCTCGGCTAACTTCTGAGATCATTCTCTATCCATAGCTAAGAAGCAACTTAGAAGTTCATCCTCTAGGTAATGGGGTGGAGTAGGGGTGATAAATTGGAAGATGGGGATTCATACACACAAACTATTATATATAAAATACATAACTAATAAGGACCTACTCTATAGTACAGGGAACTCTATTCAGGACTCTGTAATGGCCTATATGGGAAAGGAACCTAAGAAAGAGCAGGTATAAGTATATATATAACTAATTCACTTTGTTGTATACCTGAAACGAACACAACATTATAAATCAACTATACTCATTAGAAATTAAGAAAAAAAAAGTTAAGGGGACTGAACTCTGAACACACTATTCAGGTACAAGAAAAAGTGGTACTTTTCACTGCCTTCGTCCTCCTTCTACAGTGGAAATAAAGTTAGTTTCTAGGGTGAATCTTGAAAATGTTATGCCAAATAAAAGAAGTCAGACACAAAGGTCCCATGTTGTATGATTCCTTTTATGGCATATATCCACAGAGACAGAAAACAGATTACAGGTCATCAGGGAAATGGTTACTTAATTGCTAGGGGGTGTTTTTTAATGGCGCGATGAAAAGATTTTGAAACCTGAAGCTGGTGGTTACACAATAAAGTGAATACACTAAATATTACTGACGTAAATGGTTAACTGTACATAATGTGAATTTTACCTCAACAGAAGTTACAAAATAAAACAAAATCAATTTCCTTTCTGTTTCTCTGGTTGACTATCAGACAAATGCTACCCTTACAGTGAAAGGAGCAAAGAGAAACTATGAAGTATTGTCGAACTGGGTGAAACTTAACAGATGCTGACAGTGGAGGTTTAATGGTCCAGCTCTTGTGATCTGACAGGTGCACTTCCTCTGAGACCTCTTTCCAACTGTCTCCTTCCTCCCTGTTTCCTGCTCACTAGTTCATCTGTTAGACAGCAATGAGAGAAATAAAAAGAGATGAAACCAGAACCTATTATCCAGTCCTTTCAAAGAGCTCTAAGAAGTACTACTTCACATGCACTTGGATGGTTGTAATCAAAGTCAGACAGTAACAAAGTGTTAGAGAAACCAGAACCCTCACATACTGCTAGGGAGATTGTAAAAGCCACCTGGGAAACCAGTTTGGTGGTTCCTCAAAAACCTAAATACAGATCCAGCAATTCCGCTCCAGGTTTATAGTTGAGGCAACTGAAATGGACTTCCACATAAAAACCTGTATATGCATGTTGACAGCACCATTATCTGTAACAGTCAGATATGGAAACCACCTAAGTGTCTATCAACCAATGGATAAACTGAGTGTAGTCTATCCATACCATGGAGTGTTATTCAAATACCAAAAGGAATGAAGTGCTGATAAAAGGCTTTGTAGCATGAGCATAGCACAGATGAATCTTAAAAACATTATTCTAAGTCCAAAGAAGCTAGATACAAAAGGCTGTACATTATACAATTCCACTGTATGAAACGTCTAGAATAGGCAAATCTATAGACAGAAAGTAGATGAGTAGTTGCCAGGACTGGAGGAGAAGGGGAATGGAGAATTACTGTTAGTGGGTATGGGTTTTTAGAAGGGGACTGAAAATGTTCTGAAATTACCTGGTGGAGATGATTTCACAACCCTGTGAATACATTAAAAATCACTAGATTGTGCACTTCAAAACTGAATGGTCTGGTATGTGCATTCTATCTCAGTACAATGTTTATTTACTTTTCAAAAAAGAGAGTCCTAATAAAAGGTAGAATACAGCTATGTACTGGCTAAAACAAGGTTGCAGTGTATTTCATCATTAGTGTTTGATCTTCAGCACTAGAAAGAATTGAGGGCAAATTAAAATTCTGTCTTTCTTAAAGTTCCCAATCAGCTGGTAATAAAAGATCAGTTTCCTAAGAGGTTAAATCCTTCCCCCGCCCTCAGCTTTTTAAACTGGCCATTATTAACCACACATTTTACTTTCTCACTTTGAAGCTTCCTATTATGTAGGAAACTCAGTTCCAAATAGGTCATTACAGGTAAAGTGCCTAAAATTTATTCCTATTAGTTTCTTTCTTTAGCAAAAACCACCCCAACAAAGCTTAAACCTACCAAATTCACAATCTGTGTACATGGTTCTCCATTCTTTTTCTTTGCTTTACAGGTTCCCAGGTCAAGAGCTTCCCCCATAATTAAGATCTTTTGAGGATGATCAATAGATAAGCACATCTGTAGAAAAAGAGGTAGTGGGAATTAAAAGCAAACAAAGGTATGGCCCCTCACCAGCAAGAATGGATATAATAACGGTTGGCACGAGTTAGGCTTTTTATCCTTTTCATCAGTGCCCTGGGATTTGAAGCCAGTGCCCTGTAAAACAGTTGTAGAAATGGGAGAGAGAGAAGACATTTAGTTCTCTGTTCCCTCCTGCATCTTTACTATCAGAATCCTAACGCTCAGCCTTGAGTGATAGAGCAGGTTCCCTGTTTTCCCAGCATTCTTTGCAGCTAGTGATTGTCATGTAACTCCACTCTGGCCAATGAGACTGAAGTAGGATTCTGCAGGGAAGGTAGCCAGGAAAGCTTCTGCTTTTCTATAAAAGCAGAGTGAAGAGGCTGGCTGACTTCCTGGCTTCAGTGGAGATGTGATGGCTAGGGTTTCAAAGCCATCTTGTGACCAAGAGGGAAATCTGAGAGACTCATGGACACCAGCTCTGGCATTAGGGCATTACGACTTGATGGACGTGGGTTTGGGTGAACTTCAGGAGTTGGTGATGGACAGGGAGGCCTGGCGTGCTGCAATTCATGGGGTTGCAGAGTCAGACACGACTGAGCAACTACACTGAACTGAACTGACACTGCCTATGTCTGGATTTTTTACTATCCAAGAAAAACAAAAACTTCAGTGTCTACCATTACAAAGAACTATAGCGCAGCTTTTTTGTTACTTGTGGCCAAACACCTTCCAAACCAATAAATGAAGATTTGTTGCTATTCTCTTGTGAAAGCAATGAATGCAACAACTTTGTCTCTTACTCCTCCTGATATAGTGTCTATAACAGAAGCAGTAGCCTCTTGTTGACTCCTGTGGAGAAACTGTTAGTGTTCACAATGTACCTAGGTTTGCAGTTTACTAGAGAATCAGTAGGTAGTAACCCAAATTCTAATGCTGCTTAAGACAGTGAAAAGTCACTTTAAAAACCAAAATTCCTAAGTTGCAGCTATGATTGTACTAACAAACGGAACAAACCCTCCTCAACTATAAACCCTTCCTTCCTGATGCTATCAAGGATATTCATAGGAGATGGAAGGGAACCTGAGCCCAAGAACTGAAAAATAAATTCCAGGAAGCTTGGAATGAATTTGAAAAAATATAATGAAATAAGTTCTCATAAAATATTCTAGCGTAGTCTGAAATTCAGAATACTGGCAGGTAAGAAATGAACGACAAACAAAAAGCCAGTAAAATGGAGTCAAAATAATACAAAAGCTCGACTTATTACCTGGAGGTAGACCAGCATAAAGGTTTTTGATAGAACTCAGCCAAGTTGTAAAGACCACAAAAAAAAACCCAAACAAACCCATGGAAACAGAGTCTTACCTCCTCTGAACCATCCTTGGGCTTCATGGGGTTTGCATTGAGCAGCCCTATGACAGAACCCTGCTCTGTCTTCCAGAGTTCTTTGTGAACCTCTCCAAACAAGAACAGTGACACACATCGCGTCAGGTCACGAAGATCATTCAGTCGCCAGATGCTAAATGTTTTCCCCTGGAGCAAATCATTTATGCTTATCTTTAATAAATCTTGAACAATGGGTTACAAAGTCTTCATTTACAGTTCAAGTGTTCTACTGTGGAAAATATCTAAGCATGACCCAGTCTGAATAGATTAGCATCAGAATGTCTGTTAATTATAAATTAATCCTTTCTCAAGGCTTTGGTATGCTTCTTCTCATTTTAGAAATGAAGGTGAAGAAAGGCAAGCCTCAGAAAGAAATAGCTTTCTTGTTAACTTGTTAACTTTGTTTCTTTCTGTTATTAGCAGACACTAACTACTATATAAAATATTTAGACAATAAAGACTAGTACTGTAAAGCATAGGGAACTATATTCAATATCCTGTAATAAACCATAATGGAAAAGAACATGAAACATATCTACATATGTATAACAATCACTTTGCTGTACACCTAAAACACAACATTGTAAATCAACTATACTTCAAGAAAAAATTTACTGATATATATTTAATAAATATTATTTATCATTATGTTAATATTAATAAGGAAGTTTCAGTTCAATGCTTCTAAATCTTTCTTTAGCTTAGAAGAAAAACAGCATCATTTAAAGAAAACTGGTTGTATTTAACTCTAAAATTTTGGAAATACTATCACATACCAAGAAACTCAAAATGCTAGCCATATATAATATGAACAACTTCCATGTTTATAGATTTTTTAAAAAAAGCAGTTCACACAATACTGAATCAAGCTATTTCACAGAGGCAGCCCAGAGTGGGTATGGCTACAGGTTGTAGTGAATTATTGCCTAAACTCCAGTATTATAATTATTCTTCCCAGGATTTATACAACGCCATTCTTAGAGAAGTTCAGATAAATTTCACACCTATTATTTCAATGTCATTATAGCCAGTGGTGATGCAATTATGAACTTAATCAAATGAAAACCAGACTTGTTCACATTTACTGAAACAGACCAGATGTAGAGCAGGACTCAGAATCTGAAACTCAACTCCTGGTGTCAGAGCTCATAAAAAAATTTAAGGTTGAACAAGATCAAAACTGGAGAATGAAATTAGTTTTGAACAAGATAATCTGCAGTATTTTAGAGACAGCCTTTCAGGTAATCAAAAGACAATTCCTTCAATTTACAGATAAGAAAATGGATGTCCTTAAAGAAAGAGTAAGGGCCACCTAATACCAGAAGGCTCCTGATAAATGGAGAATGAGGCTTAGAATTCAGCTTTTCTGACTTAGCCACAGAATAATTTTTGTTATTCCTCAGTCAACTGTGATTTTAAAATTTATCAGACCTCTTGTAATATTTGTCAAATGAAATGTACCATCCTGTACTGGCACAGGTCAGCAATATCAGGACTTCAGTGACTGACATCTTACATCTAATAAGGCTCTTCAAATGATCTTTGAGGACGTACTCCCCTTCCACAAGGGGGATTACTCAGAGCCGTAGGGCATCCACAGGCATCACCAAACAACAAGTAAAATGAGTAAGAATGATGTGGACAATAAAAAGCTCAAGAAACCTATCCAACCAGACCTTCTTTAAGTACGGCCTTCCTTACATATCTCCCCCTCTGGTACCAACCAGGTGATGGTGTGGCAATTTAAGAACTTACTAGCAATGACTACAAAATGAAACACTGATGGGCTCTAGGTAACAAATCAAGAACGTGAGTCTCCACTGCCAATCTGTGATGAAACAGCTGATTAATAAAATAGCTTACACTGTTAGAACTCTGTGGAGTGATTTTCTTCAATATAACCCCAAACGTCACCCAGTCTATTTCTTCCAGCTTCTCACTTGCCATCTTTTCCTTGAGCTGAGACAGTCTGATAAGTTTTCGGCCGATCATTTTCTTGTTCATTTCTGTGGAGGATACTCGAGGCTTTCTGGGTCAAGACACCAGTGATTTGTAGATTATTACTCTAACAGATAACCGGGCACTATAGCAAATTCGTTAGAAGAGATATTATGGAGAGAAATCTCTAAAGCACCTGTTCTCAGGGAGGCTTAGTATAAAGCCCATATTTTTTCAGTAGGTAAAACTTACCTGGTTGTTCCGTGGTTAAAACTTTGTGCTTTCACTGCAGGAGGCACGAGTTCCACCCTTATTGGGGAACTAAGATCCCCATGCTATACAGCATGGCCTTCTCCCCAAAAGGAGATAATTTTAAAGATCAGGTTTGCTTTTCCACGGATATAGAACTGGGACTTATGTAGAAAGTAAAGACCACAAATAATTTAAGTTCTTATGAATTCTAATATAATATACAAAATCATGAATTGCTTAGGTAAATTAAGATATTTCAATTCCATCAATTCTGTGAGAATTTCATAAGTTCTACTATTTCTAATTAGATTTTTCAAAAGCCAACATTTTCACATAATAAAAAGAACTGACTCGAGCTTCAATTAATATACTCTCGTTTCTAATGACTGGTTAAAACTCATAAAATTTGCAAATTGTTTTTCTCTAGTTGAATATTAAAATCTGTTTCATGTTGGATCATATAACATATTCTAGGACAAGAGAAAGCAGTCAGGAGAAAACAAGCTTTTTGACTCTTTCAGAAGTTTTCTAGAATAGAAACTCCAAGGGCTAACTCAACAATAAAGAATATTCAGGAGGGAAACACTGACATAAGTGGAGAAATCCTTTCCTTGTTTGATTTCTGAGTTAACAGGTTACTATAAAGCTACAATCCTACAGAGCATCTTCAGATTCTGAGGTTCAGGTAGAACAATCATAAGAAAGACTCAAACAACTCTGCAACCCCCTAAATTTGTAGGCCCCACAGAAGCTTTGGCTGACTAGTTTCAACTTCGTCTACTTCCATTCAGTTCAAATGTATAGCAATACTCGCATCAGCAACATCTTTATTATCTCTAGGGTGTTTCCACTGGGAAAGGCAGTATTATCTCAGAAGGGCCACATTTACCTTGAAAAAGAAGCCTGAAGTTCCGTCAGTGAGTTTTTACTATATTCCATTCCTCGGATTCTGTCTTAAATGTAATTAAAATATTGATCCGCCCCAATTTTGAAGAGTATGGAGTTATTATAATAAAGTTCTACTGCATGTCAGCAGTCACTTGTTCTCCCCTTAGTCAATAACATATAATTTAAAAGCTTAGCAGTTTTAGTTTAGGCTGACAAGGTTCAGGTGTTCTAGAAGGGTTGCACTTGGCTACTCAGACAGTACTAAAGGCAATCTGGTTTCAGAGTAAGGATGTTGTAGAGACATGAAGCCCAGGGCTTCAAGAGCAGTAATAACAAAGGTGCAAAGCAGTAGACACAGAAGACTTAGAAGTCCAGGTTTTTCCCTGAACTGACCCTGGGATGTATTTCTATTTTTATTTTTTTCAAATTGGAGGATAATTGTTTTATAATGTTGTGTTAGTTTCTGCTGTACAATGTGAATCAGCTGTAAGTGTATATACATCCTCTCTTGAGCCTCTCTCCCACTTCCCATTTGTATTTTGCCTGAATATCTTAATTTCTCCACATAATAATACAAAAGAGCACAGTTATTTCTATTAACATTAATTATAGAAAGATACTACTATCCTAGTTAAACTGTATATTCCTTTACAAGAATACTATTTAAGAATAGTCTCTACCATTGTTCCTACTAGTTTCTGGTTAAATACAGTACTTATTATTTATTGATTTCATTTTAAAGAACATATATTTTTTATCCTCTACACAAACAGGAGAAAACTTTCCTTATTCATATGTAAATACACTGAGTCAAACTCAGTGCCAAAGGCCTAGTATGGTCAAGTACAAGAGCTATACGTCTCATGTGACTCAGCGGTACAAACACACTAATTCTGGAAGGCTCAGTCCCTAGGAAGAAGAGGCATCTTGTGGGGCCTACAAGCAGAGTGAAAGAGAGTGCTGTCACAATTACTGACCTGAGCCTCAGACCGGAGAAGGCTTCCACGGAGACTTCCTGAGCCATCTCCCCAGAGCTCCTGGGTGTCCCTGCACTCTGATCCCTAGTCACCCCACCAGGCTTGTTCCCAGGAGTTGTTCGGAGTGGTTGGGAGGGTACACTTGTCATCTTCAAAGGTGAGCATTGGGGCTCTAGAAAATATAAAAACCACACTGATAATTAAACATTATTAGAATTGTTTCTTTTTTAATCAACACATGTCAAATCTTGAGAGAATAACAGAAACCCACAGGATCATTTCTGTACTACCCCCAAACCTCTACAGTATAGTCCAGAACTTCCTGTGTATGGAAATGTTTTATACCACTGCTGTCCATGTGGTGGCCACCAGCCACAGGTGGACACTGACCACATGAAACTGACCAGTGTGTCTAAGGAAATTAATGCCTTAATTTGTAATCTAATTAGTCACAAGTGGCTAGTGGCTGCATCAGTTCTACTCTAAAACACGGTTTCTCTGTGCAATGCCATTTCTTGAATATTCACCATATACAGAGCACTGTGGTAGATTTCATAAGGGAGTAACAGCCCTCCTTCTGAAATCAGTAATTAGTGGAGATTTGTGCACAGGTCAAATTCTACCTGAAAGACATTCAAAGTTAGCTTCCCTTTGTTTTCTTGTTTCGTTTCAATTCATTTCACTTGTGTGAGAAGGCAATGGCACCCCACTCCAGTACTCTTGCCTGGAAAATCCCATTGACGGAAGAGTCTGGTAGGCTGCAGTCCATGGGGTCGCTAAGAGTCGGGCATGACTGAGCGACTTCACTTTCACATTTCACTTTCATCCACTGGAGAAGGAAATGGCAACCCACTCCAGTATTCTTGCCTGGAGAATCCAAGGGACAGAGAAGCCTAGTGGGCTGCCGTCTATGGGGTCGCACAGAGTCAGACACGACTGAAGTGACTTAGCAGCAGTAGCAGGAGTGGGGATGGGGGGGGGCGCGCAGCAGGAGTGTTAGGGGACCCAGGATATTCTGATATGGTTCTTTTCATATTTTACAAGCATTTGATAATGTTCCTGAGGGTCGGAAAGTTTGGGTATTCTCCTTAATAAGTATAACGCTCTCTCAAATAAGATTGGTATTTACTTTCAAAGTGACTTTGGATCACTACTCCCAAGGCAGAGGCCAGGGTAACCTTGGAACTTTTTAAATCGCCAGAAACCATGCCCTTATCTCAATGCCCCAAAACCCAACTTTGAACACTAATAAAATACCTTAGTAATATCAGAGGTCCTAAGGGAATGAACACTATAATAAGTGGATGCATGGAATATATCATCTGTTGTCAAATAAATATGAACACAGAGACTACAGCCATTCTGTATTGCTGTGTCATAAGCCAATGGTAGTCAAAAGGGCCTTTTTGAACATGTGTGATCAATAAAATGCTGCTTACTCTAAGCCAAGTTATCTTCAGGTCATTTTCTCTTAGATCTTCCAAAGAGTAATTGCTTTGGGCAAAAAGACAGTACAACAAAACCAATACAGAGTTTACAAATCCTTTACATTTTATTTTGTGCATATATACGTTATGTGCTGAAATAGGATTTTATTTGAGTACCACTCTATCCTCCTGGCAAAGATGACTTTTCATAAGAATGAACCCTCTGGCTTCAAATAAAACTTGACCATTTTATTAAAGAGTTCACTGTGCCTCAGTCTCACAGCCTGAAGATTAAATCTCTAGCTTTCTAGCATAAGAACTTAACCCAGTGGTTATACTTCACTATAATTCAACTACAGGACTATAGAACCAAAAAAAATTGAATCCACTAAGCATTTAAATACTTATTCTCTACCCAAGTATTTTCTAAGCACTTTGAGATGTACACAAAGATTATGAAATATAGAACGTAGTTCCCATTTCCAAGAAACTTACTTTTCTCAATGGGCAGGTAAGACAGACCAACACACACACCCATACATAATAGGACCAAAATATATTGTAAACAGAGCCCAGGCAGTGAGAAACTAGGGGCCATGAGTACCACACCTGCAGGTGAGACCTTTGGTGTCCGAGCCACTCGCTTGGGTTTTGGTAGAGTAGGGACGTCAAGTTCCGCAGAAAAGCACAATGACTCCTGAATTTTCTTCTCCTTAAGAGGGGGACGTGGAGACTTATCTACTTGATTAAAAGAAATTAGTAAAGAAAATTTAGAAAGGGGTTCAAAAACTGTTTTACCAGGAGTTGGATGCAGAAGTAATGTTATGATTTCTTTGTAATAGAAATGCATACTATCCCTAGAATTAGTTTGATTACCTGGGGTTTTACGTGAAAGGGCTGGACTTGCAGGCTGTTTAATTGTCGCTAGTTTCAGCTGTTCTTGTAAGGACTTCATTTGCTCTTGCAACTTCCTTAATTCATCTAGGGGGAAAAAATATACTGATTTAAAAACCAGACCAGATGAAATATCATACATAATGAAAGTGCTGAAATTATTTTTGATGTCTACCCATCACCTCTAAAACTTGAGACTCACAACAGAATCACATATTGAGAACTCACAATTAACTTTTGCACCTTAAATAGTTCCCCTTAGAGAAGTAAACATGGTATTTCCAGTAAACAAATCTCTAATACCAAAGCTGATTATGAATTTGTACTACTGACAGTTAGATACATGTCCATGGTTGACAAGTTTTTAAGAGTCAAGAAATGATTATGGCCCCTAAGCAAGGATGACATACAAATTTGTGAATCTTTCCATATTTAAAACACAAAACAAATAAGATACAAGGATATAATGTACAGTACAGAGAATAAGCCAATATTCAGTTAATAACTTTAAACGGAGTATAATCTATAAAAATGTCAAATAATTGTGCTATACACCTCAAACTAATAACACTGTAAATGAACTATATTTCAATTAAAAATATATATGTAAATTAAAAAAATACGTATCAGAGAAGATGTCAGGAATAAGAAAATGGCACTCCTCCCTGGAGAAGGAAATGGCAACCTACTCCAGTATTCCTGCCTGGGAAATCCCATGGACATAGGAGCCTGGTGGGCTATAGTTAGTCCACGGGGTCTCACAAGAGTTGGACACTATAGTGACTAAACAACAACTTCATAAAACTAACTAATATGTATAAACCTTTTCTAGTTGGGATTAAAATACAAATTCTGTAGCCAAAATCCACCTGGAATCCTAATCATACAGATTAGGATGAGTGACCTGGGACAAGTCACTTACATGCTCCAACGCTCCTGAAACAATGAACTAAAAAACCTGCCATGCTGCCTTTTTGTGAGATGATAAAAATAGGAAAAAAAATCTGTAACACTAAAAAAAAAAAAAAAAAAAAGAAAGAAAGAAAGAAAGAAAAAGCCACTCCTAGATGGATCTGTTCAGAAAAGGTCTTCTGTTCAAACAGAGTATGTGGTGGCTTTGTAGTCTTGTCCCTGGCTCCCTTTGCTAAATTCCAAAGTATTATTTTTCTGTAGTAAGTGTGAGAAATGTTAGAGCCATTTTGCAAAGGCTCAATTATAGCTGGCTGACTCTAATATCAGGGACTGACCGCTGTGCCCTCAAATGCTGGCTTTAAATGCTTGCTCCACTAACTTCTACAATTTTTTTTGCCAAGTCATTTATCTCTACCCCTGACTCAGCAGATATTTTGAAGAAAGCTGTCAGATGGGTAGTCTTCATCTGGTCTATCATAAAGAAATTAGAGAAAGCAAGTGGTTAGGGCACCTTGCAACTCCTGATTAGTTTTCCCTTGACTGGGACCAGGAGCAGGGACGACCCTCTCTTTAGTTGATTGTGATGTAGGAGCTTCTTCCTCATCTGTTAAGTCTCCCATGTCTCCAAAGAGAGTGGCCAAATTCTCCTTTTGGTTTTCAGCCTTTTCCACTTCTCCCTCATCAGTCTCCTCTGTGTAAGATTCACCATCACCATCAGCATCAAAGAGCTCATCATATGAGTCAGGTTCACCATCTTCCTGGGTCAAGGGCTGACTCTCTTCTGAATTACAACCCAAGGCCGACTCATTCTCCTCCAGCAATGCAGTCAGCAGAGACAAATCATCTTCCTCCCCTATGGGAAAAAGAAGAAAAAGGAAAGAAAGGAAGCCTATCTGTGAAAAACAGCCATTGACAAGCAGAGTTAAAACACTCCACATTCATAATGCAGTTAAAACGACTGCAGATTCACCATTTTGCCTGGTACATGTAACTATTGTTCTGGTTTCTACCTTTCTTCTCCCTAAGTGCTTCTTGGAGGGCACTAGGCTAAGAAAGTAGGGGCCAGTATCTACTTAGTTATCTCACTGGGCTAGCCACTGGGCTAGATCTCTTTACCTACACTACTTAAGCTAATCAGATGACTTCCTGCATATGAAATTCAATCCACAATGGAATAATTGAAAATCATGCTAAGTATACATTTAGTTCCTAGATGTATACATTCCCCTACTTTTTAATTGTTTGAGCAATTTTTAAAAACTACAGAAAGTTACAAAGCATTACATTAAATGTACTCATATCCCATCATCCAGAATTTGCCATAATTAACTTTTTATTAGAGAAGGAAAGGGCAACCATGCCAGCATTCTTGCCTGGAGAATCCCACGGACAGAGAAGCCTGGTGGGCTACAGTCCATAGGGTCGCAGAGAGTCAGACATGGCTGAAGTAACTTAACACACACACAACCTTTTATCATGTTTGCTTTTGGCTTTTACGTTAGAAGTTTATTATGTCAAATCTTATCCCAACTCCTTACTGTAGCCACCAGGTGCCAGTGTAATCACTGTCATAATTTTGATGTATCACTTAAGGCCATTCTCCATACTTTTAACATAAATACATATTCATTAACATATCTGGCAACTATTTACATAGCATTTACATTGCACTGGGTATTATAAGTCATCTAGAGATTAAAGTGTACAGGATGATATGTGTAGCTTGTAAGCAAAAAATATATGCCATTTTATTAACACATCATGGACTTGAACATCTGGATTCTGGTATCCATGCAGGGTCCTGGAATACATGCCCTGTGGATACCAGGGATGACTGTATTAACTGATTTTATCCTCAGAGCAAAACAGACAAGAAGACAGATGTTTGGTGACTTGTTACAGGTGAAACTGTCAAGAGCAGGAATTTGAACCCAGGTAGCCTCACTTCAGAGTTCACCTTTGATACTGAAATCTGTTGAAGTTTTAGTCTAGCTCTGACAAATTTTTATACTACTTGTAAATTTTGTTCATTTTGCAGGGATATGTGCAAAATATTTATTAGTACATAGTGAGAGAGGGATCAGCCCTGGTTCTCTCATGGAAAGATGGATTCAAGGTCAAGAGTGTGGAACCACTAGGCAGCCTTTCTCACCCAAGGTTCCCAGTGGTGTGGGCACAGGCCTCTTCCAGGATGGGCTCTCTATAACAGCTTGGAATGGGAGAGAGAGGTGGGCTTCTTGGCTCCGTTTTGGGTATGCGGTTATCTCACTTGGAGCCTGGGTAGCCAAGTAGCCTCTTCTCTCTTGCTACACCCTGCAGTCTTAGAGTCATTGCTGACTAAGCAATTCAGATTAATCATTATGCAATCTCTGACTTTAAGCTTTAGGTTCTTTCATCAGATTCTAGACCCTGAGTTGGCCACTGGCTCATTTCCTCCCAAGGTCAAGGAGCGTAGAGTGGTAGAAAGGGTATTGGTTTGCTGACCTAGAGGTCTCTCTCCTCACCCAGGCTCCTGTGCTGACCTGTTTCATCATGTGATCCTGAACAGGCCCTTAACTTCTCTAGATTTCAGCCCCTGTCTTTTCAGTGAGGGACTGTATCATGTATCCTTAATGCCTGTGCTTTAAATGCCTCTGATTTTATAAAGGAATCATGCCCAAATTGTGGGAAGGTAGGAATGAGCAAATAAAAGAAACAGGTAAATCAAGAATGAAGAAATCCAACTGTCCAATAAATAAACCAACAGTTCTCTATCTCACTAGTAATCCTGGAAATGCAATTAAAATAGGGAGCTACCTTTTAAAATCATCCATAAGATTAGTTAAAAAATCTTGGATGATGTCTCAGATGCTGGTGAGGTGGTAGAGAAACGCTCACACATGTGCCAAACAAAACAAAACAAGACAACATAATTGCAGCACAGTTTATAGTAGGAAAAGACTGGAACTAACCCATATGCCTTTTACTGGAAAATGGATTACTAAAATGTGATTCAATCTTACCATGGATTGTAATGGAAGGAAATACAGCAATTGAAAGAAATAAAATGAAACTATATTTTGATTTGGATCAACCTTACATGCAATGTTGAATGAAAGCAGGAGAGGAGTAATACATACAGTGTGAAATAATTTATATAAATATTTTAAAGTAACATGGATACCAAAACCCACACATGCTCAAATCCCTGATATATTAATAAAATGGCTTATGTATTTTTTGCATACAAGCTATGCATATCCTCCTGTACACTTTAAATAACCTTTAGAAGACTTATAACACCCAGTGCAATGTAAAAGCTATGTAAATGGTTGCCAGAGCTTAGCAGACTCAAGTTTAGCTTTTTGGAACTTTCTGGAATTTTTTTTCCCCCTAAAATATTCTCTATATGCAAGGAGTTGGTTGAATCTGCAGATGGGCAACCGTCAGATATGGAAGGCCAACTGTATGCATAAGATCTTAGAGCAGTGCCTGGCACATAGTAAGTATATGCCAACCATCATTATTATGAAAGACAACCAATGTTAGGAACAGAAGGTGTACCTGGTTAAAACAAATAACTTTCATTGACTGAAGTGAGATTTCTATTGAACTACTCAGACAATGCTTGAGGGTAAGGTAGCTATTTTCACTACTTTATAAGTGATTTAAGTAACAACTAAAGAAGGAAATGGCAACCCACTCCAGTATTCTTGCCTCAGAAATCCCATGGAAAGAGGAGCTTGGCAGGCTACAGTCCATGGGGCAGCAAAAAGAGCTGAACACGACTTAGTGACTAACAGAGAGAGAGAGAGATAAGTAACAGCAAGCCCATGGGCAAAAGATTGAATTTTCATGAAACAAAGGGAAATTGAGAAAACTGCCAGGACTCACCATCCATGCTGTCAAGTGAACAGTGGTGATGGAAAACTGAAGGAGTATCAGGTGCCCAGGAGATGGCAGCAGTGCAGAACCTTGGCTGTGTGGAATCAACGTAGGAAAAAATCACTCTCAACTGTTCTCTCTCACATTACATATCCAACCAATCCAGCATCCTACAAATTGTAGGAGCTTAAGCTCAGAATTAATCCGGGCTCTGGCCATTTCTCACCCCACCACCAACTTTCTCTCCCTCCTTGTATGGATGTGTCTTGTCTGCAAGCTACTGTTATGCAAACTTCATTGAGGTACAGAGTTGTTTGTGTGATACTAGATTACGTGGATGAGATAAACTGTGAACAGGTATTATGATGCTCAGAGGAATAGCTGGCATAGCTAAGTAGGATAACTTTATATTATCCTGTGCACTTTCCTCTTTTCATTTAAAATGATTTTTAAAACTACAAGAAAAAAGTGTAAATGTTCTAGGCTATTGTTTAACTTATAAGTGCTCTATAATATATATGATCTTGACAAGTTCGATGTCAAGGATTAATTACTGTGCTTTCTTTTCATTTATTCACCAGACATTCCCACAATCCATCATGTGTCTGGCACTGTGCTGTCAACTGGGGAATCTGCAAGACTGTAAGGTTCCTGAGGGTTGGATAGGGGAAAACTGTCTTGGTCATTTCTATAACCAACCCACCTCCCACCCTACCCCCCACCCCCATCATCTAGGACCATCTGACAAATGCTAAGGGTTCTTTCTTCAATATATTGCTAAAATCTTCTATGCTGTGCTCAGTTGCTCAGTCGTGTCTGACTTCTTGTGATCCCATGGACTGTAGCCCACCAGGCTCCTCTATCCATGGATTCTCCAGGCAAGAATACTGGAATGGGTTGCCATGACCTTCTCCAGGGGATCTTTCCCACCCAGGGATCAAACCCACATCTCCAGCACGGGCAGGAGGATTCTGTTACCAGTGAGCCATCTGAGAAGACTCTGACCTAAGCAGCCAGGTGGGAAAATCATGAGAGTACTGATGTCTTAAGGAGAGCATCTGGGTGCTGAGCCTTGTTTAGTATCTAGAACTCAGTGTATAGCTCAGAGCCCCCTACTGGGGAAAGATTAATTACAACACCGTTCCCTGATGGCCAGTACAGACCTCCTGCTCAGTCACTCTGGTTTTCAACTCTTTCAGTCGAAAATCTTCTACTTCTCCCCAATTTCATCCATAAACCTAGTCCAAGTCACCATCAATCTTTTGCCTGGAATACTGTATTAGATTCTCTGTCCCTCTGAAATTTATTCTCTGTGTAAACACGACAATGATCTTTTCTTTCCTCAGCAATATCTGCAATCTTTTAAGAACATAAGTCAGATCGCAGTATTCCCTTAATAAAATTCTAATTAGTTTTCCATTGCCCTTAGAACAAAATTTACAAAGCCTATTCGCTCTCCTATCTACTTTCACTTCCTCATTTTTTCTACAACCACTCCACCCGACCCCAACCCCGCAATAATGCTTCATCCAGACTAGCCTGCTTTGAACTTCTTGAACACGCAAGTGCTTTCAGGCCTCTTTGGAAAGCTCTCCCCTATCTCCTTCTCATTTCTCAGTCTGCTTAACTACCAGTTTTTCTAATCCTTTCCAGACCACTCTATCTGACTAGGCCCCTGGAATCCTCTCACCTCACTGCTTTACGACTTTATCGCACATTCCACTATGGTGTACCTGTTTGTTATCTGTTCCCTGGTGGCTCAGACGGTAAAGCGCCCGCCTACAATGAGGAAGACCAGGGTTCAATCCCTGGGTCGGGATGATCTCTTGAAAAAGGAAATGGCAACCCACTCCAGTATTCTTGCCTGGAAAATTCGATGCACGGAGGAGCCTGGTAGGCTACAGTCCATGGGGTCGCAAAGAATCGGACACGACTGAGAGACTTCACTTTCACTTTTTCACCCACTTTAAACTGGATAACACGAAAGTAAATGTGATGAGAGCCTTGCAGCCCTATTAGCAAATCATAAATTTAAGCATAAATTTATAAAAGAGAGAGTCCAAACGGCATGTATTTAGAAAACGTTTTAAACGGTTACCTTTAAAGAGAAAAAAATGGACCCTTACACAGCTTGGACGGCCGAACGCCTGGCACCTCTCGGAACTACCCGCCTTTCCCAGCTCCGGAACCGTCCACGGCTCCGCACACAAGGCCCTCCCTCCCGCCCGCCCGGCCCCGCGTCAGCCCAGCGCCAGCCCAGCGCTCGGCCCAAGCCACCTCCGCGTTCGCGTAGTTCCAGTCTCACCCACCTAAGCGCCCCCGAGCTCCGCGCCTCTCGCCCTAGGAGCTCGTTAAACTCACACAGACGCCTTCGGCGGCCCCTCAACCTACCCCTCAATACTCGCAGACCCGCTTCTTACCCGGCTCCTCACTCACCCCTCTACTCTGCACAGCCGGACCCGCCAAAATTCCAACTCCTCTCCGCCCCTGCTTCTGACGTCAGACGCACGCCTCCTCGCGCCTGTACGATTGGCTACTTCAGAGCTCTGGGCGGAAACGACCTCAAGGGGGCGGGGAGAAGGTGACCGTTGCGTTTAGCAATCAGATTGGCTCACGTGACCGGCGCCCTTTTGGGGGGGTGGGGGGCAGGGGAACTTCCGGTCGGTGAAGTCCTAGGCTTCTCCGGTTAAGTCTTCCGGCGTCCGGAAGTAGATGTGTCTTTTTGTGTCCTGACACTTTCTGGGACTGACTGTGTCATCCGATTCTGAGCCTCGTTTTCTCTTCCTGCGAGGTGGAGGGTAACTCTTGATGCCGACAAGCCTAGACATTGAGGCTTAGACCGCGGAACCCATTGCAAACTTTCCCCCTGCCCTCACCGATTGCCGGTGGCTGCGTTGCCTGTATACAGATGTGGTTGATTATTTCTTTTAGTTGATTATTTTACAATCTTGTGTTGATATAATTGGACTAAAAAGTCTGGTCCACTTTTACCTCTGTCTTATCTTGGGGAAGTAATATCATCATCGTCTGTAAAATGAGAAGGAAAGACTAGGTCACATTCTTTAACACAGTAGAAACCACTGTTTGTAGAGGAGTGCGTGCTCCTTAGACTTTGGCAATTGCGTCAGAGTTGGGAGTAAATGTTTTCTACTTCTTCCCATCAAAATGTCAGCATCTGAAGACAAGGGACTGTATCTTCTTCATGGTCCTATCTCTTCCTCTCTCTCCTCTTGCTTGTACCTGGCACACACGAAATGTTTACAGAGAGAAAATGTTGAGAGCATTGCCTCCTTAGCAAATCACTTAGCTTTGGAGGGCTCATTTTTTTTCGTCTCTAGAGTGCTGATGAAAGCAATACCTGGGTTAGACGGTTTCAGGAAGGATCAAATGAGAATTTCCAGTACATTTTTACACACTGGTTATCAGTCATAGCAGAGACATTACTTTGCCAACAAAGGTCCATCTAGTCAAGGCTATGGTTTTTCCTGTGGTCATGTATGGATGTGAGTGTTGGGCTGTGAAGAAGGCTGAGCGCCGAAGAATTGATGCTTTTGAATTGTGGTGTTGGAGAAGACTCTTGAGAGTCCCTTGGACTGCAAGGAGATCCAACCAGTCCATTCTGAAGGAGATCAGCCCTGGGATTTCTTTGGAAGGACTGATGCTAAAGCTGAAACTCCAATACTTTGGCCACCTCATGTGAAGAGTTGACTCATTGGAAAAGACTGATGCTGGGAGGGATTGGGGGTAGGAGGAGAAGGGGACGACAGAGGATGAGATGGCTGGATGGCATCACTGACGCGATGGACGTGAGTCTGAGTGAACTCCGGGAGTTGGTGATAGATACGGAGGCCTGGCATGCTGCGATTCATGGGGTTGCAAAGAGTCAGACACGACTGAGCGACTGATCTGATCTGATCTATCAGTCATAATCACTTAATGCTTCTTTTGGGCAAGGGTGGGCAAAGACGTCTAATTTGGGAGATGTGATCTATGCATAAAAGACAAATTACATAAGGTGACTGCTGCTACTGCTGCTGCCAAGTCGCTTCAATTGTGTCCGACTCTGTGCGACCCCATAGACGGCAGCCCACCAGGCTCCCCCGTTCCTGGCATTCTCCAGGCAAGAACACTGGAGTGGGTTGCCATTTCCTTCTCCAATGGATGAAAGTGAAAGTGAAGTTGCTCAGTCGTGTTCGACTCTTAGCAACCCCATGGACTGCAGCCCACCAGGCTTTCCATCCATGGAGTTTTCCAGGCGAGAGTACTGGAGTGGGGTGCCATCGCCTTCTCTGAACATAAGGTGACTAGGGGGCACCAATTTTGCTGAAGAGGTGAAAGAGTAGGTGAGGTCAAAACATTTTTTTTTAAAGTTGGTAAATCAAAGTGTGTGGCAGATGATAAATACCAAGTCAAGAACTTTATTCTGTAAGTGTTAAAAGGACCATGTTTGAGCAGGTGGGGGAGGAAGGTCCAAGAGCTAGATAGGGGAAGGTGTGGCTAAGTGCTTAGGCTCTGGAGTTAAGACGGTGTGATTTTTAACTGCCACATACTAACTATGCAGCCTTGGCTAAATTAGTTAACCTCTCTGAGCGCCAACTTACCCACCTACAAAACAAGAACAATCATAGTTATTTCACAGGGAATTCATGACAAAAATTTAAAAATTTGCAGTGTGCCCAGCACATGTAAGTAAGCATTAAATGTGTATTAACTTTTATTCTTACTACTTTATCAAGCAATGCTTAGGATGATTAAGCTAACAAAGATAGGTGCTCAGGAATTGGATATACCAGAAACTGGAGGCAAAGAAGCTCCATAGGAGATCGTGAGAGTCTCAGACTTTGAGAGCTGAAGGGAAGAGAAGAATGGGAAATATGTTATGAAGGAAATTTACCTGCTTTGGTAACTAACCAAAGGAAAGTTGTCTTTGGCAGGAAGAAGAGAGGATGATCGCCACATTAGCAATAGCTGGGAGACCAGCAGAATTATAGAGGCAGAATTTGGTTTACACAGTGTAGACATGGTGAGTTCAGCCTGAGGTGATGGTGTGGAGGTTTCAGCACTACCTTTAGGTTTGTGACCCAAGCCAAGGGGACATATCAGGGCTTCAAGTGTAGGTTTATTGAGTTCTCTAGAGATTTTAGAAGCAGAGTATCTTAGAGTATGTTTCTGGGGGTTAACATGCCAGATGATAGGCCCAGCAGAAAGCAGTGCTATTCAAAATCAGATCTAGGAGTAACGGCCAGTTTCCATAGCACCCCTGTCACCTGCCTGTAGGCATCTGTTTACACATGCCTTCATGTCTCATGCTTCATGGTACCGAATACTCTCGAGTCTTATCCCAAACTTGGATTTGTCCAGCTATCTGGACAAAACTCTTTACTGAAAAAAATATTATCCTTCCTCAGATGTAACACTCTACTGAGAGATGAATGACCCCTCTGAGAAAGAGGAACCCCAACCTCTAGTTTTCCTAATAGAATATTGTCTCTGTTGCCCAAATAAATGTCTGTTGCTTTTCAAACTATCTAGAGGTTACTTTAAGCAATAGGGTATGTTCTCCATCTCTACTGATGTTTTACAAGAGAAGCTAATAAACTCTCTAGCCTTGCTGGTTTTAATTAATTCATAAGAACATTCAACACATTGCTTCCTTGGTTTTTGCTGAGTTAACTACAATATATACTTTATGTATGTGGAATAAATGTTACCCATGATTATGGATCCATATATTTAAAGGACAAAATTGCTACATAAACAGTGAGAGTTCCTGAGCCAGTATTTTTTTTTGTATTATACTTCATATCTTTGTAATTATTTGGCTAGAAAAGAAGAACACCTATGGTATTCGGTGATGACTAGCATCTTCACAATGAGAACATAATGTTCCTTCAATAATTTTTAAAATGACAAACTCTGGAAGTCAAAAGATACCAAAGAGGATATAAAATTATTTCTACTTTTTGCCCTTCATACCAAAGCAGTTTTGGTACCTTTCCTTCTTTCATGGAAACATTTGAATATTGGTTCATATACTTGATTCCTGTTACACTTAATGCTGCAACTGGCTGTTATGTCAGCTTTCTTCCATTGAACTAATGATAGCATAATGAATCTGATACCTCATTAAAACCAATTCCAACAGAGTCTGTTCATTATGGGTCAGATGAAATTGTTAGGCAGTTTTTACCAGAATCTTGATTGTATGATGTACACAATATATGTGTATTCATATTAATCATATATAGTTCAAAGGTTTTTTCATTTTTTAAGAAAATACTTATTTTTTAGAGTAACTTTAGGATTACAGAAAAATTGAGTGGAAAGAATAGAGTTCCCACATAGCCCCTTGCACAATTTTATTATTAACATCCTGCCTTAGTATCAGACTTTTTGTTACAACCAATGAGCCAATATTGGCACATTATTATTATTAACTAAAGTCTATAGTTACCCTGAACATTCATTGGAAGGACTGATGCTGAAGCTCCAATACTTTGGCCACTTGATGTGAAGAGCTGACTCACTGGAAAAGACCCTGATGCTGGGAAAGATTGAAGGCAGAAGGAGGAGGGGGCAGCAGAGGATAAGATGGTTAGATACCATCACCAACTTGATGGACATGAACTTGAGCAAATTCTGGGAGATAATGGAGGACAGAGAAGCCTGGTGTGCTACAGTCCATGGGATTCTACGTCCGGCAAAGAGCTGGACATGACTTAGCAAATGAACAATGATGACATAGTTTACATTAAGATTCCCTCTTTATGTTATACATTTGATAGGTTTTGACAGAGGTATCCACCATCAGTATTATCCAGAATAGTTTTATTGCCCTAAACATCATCTGTGCTCTTACTATTCATTCCTCCTTCCATCTAACCCCTGGTAACCACTGATTTTTTTTTTTTTTTTACTATACTTACAGTTTTGCTTTTTCCAGAGTGTTACACAGCTCAAAGCATACAGTATGTAGTCATTTCAGAATAGTTTCTTTCACTTGACAATATGCAATTAAGGTTCCTCCATGTCTTTTTGTGGTTAGATACTAGCTTATTTCTTTTTATTAATACCACTGAATAGTATTCTGTCATATGGATATGATATCCATAGTTTGACTACCCATTTACCTTTTGAAGGACATCTTGGTTTCTTCCAAGTTTTGGCAGTTATGAGTAAAACTATTACAAACATTCAGGTGCAAGTTTTGTGTGGATGTAACTTTTCAGTTCATCTGGGTAAATAGCAAGGATTGTGTGCTTAGTTTTGCAACAAATTGCTGAACTGTCTTCCAAAGTACCATTCGGCAGTTCCACCAGCAATGAATTCCTGTTGTTCCACATACTCCCCAGGTGAATTTGGTGGTGGTATTGTTTTGAATTAGTAGCCATTCTAATAAGTATGTGATGGTATCTTGCTGGAATTTCCAATCCCCTAATGACATATGGGCTTCTCAGTGGTAAAGAATCTGCTTGCAATGCAGGAGACCCGGGTTCAATCCCTGGGTCTGGAAGATCCCCTGGGGAAGGGCACAGCAACCCACTCCAGTATTCGTGCGTGGGAAATCCCATGGACAGAGACGCCTGGGGGGCTACAGTCTATGGGGTTGCAAAGAGTCGGACACAACTGAGCTACTAACACTTTCACTTTCAACGACATAAGATGTTTAGCATCCTTTCAGTATTTGCCAACTGTACATCTTTGGTGAGGTATGTATTATCTCACTTCCCTTTAAAAAATTGGGCTGTTTCCTTATTGTTGCATTTTAAGAATTTTCATACCAGTCCTTTTTCGGATATATGTTTTGTAAAGATGTATTCCTGGTCTGTGGCTTGAGTTAGTTTTTGTGAAAGGTGTAAGGTCTGTGTCTAGAATCTTTTTCTCGCATTTGGATATTGTGCCAGCATTTCAGCATTTGTTGAAAATACTGTCTTTTCTCTATGGAATTGCTTTTGCTTCTTTGTCAAAGACTAGTGGACTCTCTGGGTCTATTTCTGGGCTCTCTACTCTGTTCCATTCATGTATTTATCTACTCTTTCACCAGTACCACCCTGCTTTTTACTGTAGTTTTATAGTAAGTCTTGAAGTTACTGTCATCGTCCAACTGTTCTCACTCAATACTGTGTTGGCTATTCTGGATATTTTGCTTTATTAATAGCCACAAAATAATTTGGGATTTTAATTGGAATTACTTGGAATCTGTAGATCAGGTTGGGGCAGTCTTCACAATATTGAGTCTCCTGTACAAGAACATGGAGTATCTCTCCATTTATTTAGTTCTTTGTCTTTCATCAGATCTTATACATATTTTACTAGATTTATAACTAAGCATTTCATTTTGGGATATTAATGTAGATGTTAAGAGTGTTTTAATTTCAAGTTCCACTTGTTCATAGTGTATTGATATTGGTAATATGTGTTTCTTCTTAATTAACATGACTAGAGGTTTATCAGTTTTATTGATTGTTTCAAAGAACCAGCTTTGGTTTCATCGATTTTCTCTAATGATTTCTTGGTTTAAATTTCACTGATTTTTGGTCTCATTTTTTCCCATTATTTTCTTCTGCTTATTTTGTGTTTAACTTGCCATTCTTTTTATAGTTTTATTTTCAAAAAAGCTTTAGTTATTGATGTTAGATTGATCATCTTTTCCACTTATGCATTCAGTGCTACACATTTCCAGTGCTTTCATTTCATCCCCAAATTTTGATGCTATATTTTATTCCATTTAGTTTATATTTAAACTTTTCTTGAGACTTCATTAGGCATGTATTTACAGAGTGTATTTAATCTCCAAGTGTTTTGAGAGTTTCTAGGTATCTTTGTTACTGATTTCTAGTTTAGTTCCATTGTGGCATGAGAACACACTGTGTATAATTTCTGTTGTTTAAAATTTTTAAAGCTGTTTTATGGCTTGGATGTGAGCCTAAGAAGAATGTGTATTCTGTCATATATAGAATATGAAGTTAGATCTAGTTGACTGATGCTGTTCAAGTCAACTATGTTAATGATTTTTTTGGCCTGTTAGGTCTGTTAATCACCAATAGAAGGATTTTGAAGTCTCCAACTACACTAGTGGATTCATGTTTTTCCCCTTACAGTTTTATCAGCTTTTGCCTTATGTATTTTGATGCTGTCTTTAGGTACATATATAACAGAGATTGTATGTCTTCTTAGAGAATTGATTCCTTCATCATTTCATAATGGCCCTTTATCCCTGATAATTTTCCTTGCTTTGAGTCTTTGTCTGAAATTAATATAGCTACGCCATCTTTTTTTGATTATATGTTCAGTCCATCTTTTTACACTTAATGTGTATGTGTCTGTATATTCAAAGTGGGTTTCTTGTATGTAGCATATAGGTGAGTCTTGTTTTTTATTCATTCTCAAAGTTTGTTTTTTAACTGGTGTATTTAGACCAACGATGTTTAAATTGATTCTTGGTAATTGGATTAATATCTATCTCATTTTTACTGTTTCCTATTCATTGCCCTTGTTCTTGGTTTCTTCTGTTATCTTTCAATCTATTCTGACTTTTCTGGTTTTAATGCAGCATTTAAGTTACTCCATTTTCTCTCTTCTCTTCAGTTCAGGTCAGTTGCTCAGTCGTGTCTGACTCTTTGCAATCCCATGGACTGCAGCACACCAAGCTTCCCTGTCTTTCACCAACTCCCGGAGCTTACTCAAACTCATGTCCATAGAGTCAGTGATGCCATCGAACCATCTCATCCTCTGTTGTCCCCTTCTTCTCTCACCTTCAAGTTTTCCCAGCATCAGGGTCTTTTCTAATGAGTCAGCTCTTCGCATCAGGTGGCCAAAGGACTGGAGTTTCAGATTCAGCATCAGTACTTCCAATGAATATTCAGGACTGATTTCCTTTAGGATGGATTGGTTGGATCTCCTTGCTATCCAAGGGACTCTCAAGAGTCTTCTCCAACATCACAGTTCAAAAGCATCAATTCTTCAGTGCTCAGCTTTCTTTATAGTCCAACTCTCACATCCATACATGACTACTAGAAAAACCATAGCCTTGACTAGATGGACCTTTGTTGGCAAAGTAACGTCTCTGCTTTTTAATATGCTAGGTTGGCCGTAACTTTTCTTCCAAGGAGCAAGCGTCTTAATTTCATGGCTGCAGTCACTCACCATCTGCAGTCATTTTTGGAGCCCCCAAAATAAAGTCTTTCAATTTCCATTGTTTCTCCATCTATTTCCCATGAAGTGATGGGACCAGATGCCATGATCTTAGTTTTCTTAATGTTGAGTTTTGAGGCAACTTTTTCACTCTCCTCTTTCACGTTCATCAAGAGGCTCTTTAGTAGTTCTTCACTTTCTGCCATAAGGGTGGTGTCATCTGCATCAGTTCAGTTGAGTTCAGTCACTCAGTCATGTCTGACTCTTTGGGACCCCATGAATTGCAGCACGCCAGGCCTCCCTGTCAATCACCAACTCCCGGAGTTCACTGAAACTCATGTGCATCGAGTCGGTGATGCCATCCAGCCATCTCATCCTCTGTCGTCCCCTTCTCCTCCTGCCCCCAATCCCTCCCAGCATTGGAGTCTTTTCCAATGAGTCAACTCCTTGCATGAGGTGGCCAAAGTATTGGAGTTTCAGCTTTAGCATCATTCCTTCCAAAGAACACCCAGGACTGATCTCCTTTAGAATGGACTGGTTGGATCTCTTTGCAGTCCAAGGGACTCGCAAGTCTTCTCCAACACCACAGTTCAAAAGCATCAATTCTGCATTTAGCTTTCTTCACAGTCCAACTCTCACATCTATACATGACCACTGGAAAAACCATAGCCTTGACCAGACGGACCTTTGTTGGCAAAGTAATATCTCTGCTTTTGAATATGCTATCTAGGTTGGTCATAACTTTCCTTCCAAGGAGTAAGCGTCTTTTAATTTCATGGTTGCAGTCACCATCTGTAGTGATTTTGGAGCCCCCAAAAATAAAGTCTGACAGTTTCCACTGTTTCCCCATCTATATGCCATGAAGTGATGGGACCAGATGCCATGATCTTAGTTTTCTGAATGTGAGCTTTAAGCCAACTTTTTCCTCTCCTCTTTCACTTTCATCAAGAGGCTTTTTAGTTCCTCTTCACTTTCTGCCATAAGGGTGGTGTCATCTGCATATCTGAGGTTATTGATATTTCTCCTGGCAATCTTGATTCCAGCTTGGGCTTCATCCAGTCCAGCATTTCACATGATGTACTCTGCATATAAATTAAATAAGCAGGATGACAATATACAGCCTTGATGTACTCCTTTCCCTATTTGGAAACAGTCTGTTGTTCCATGTCCAATTCTAACTGTTCCTTCCTGACCTGCATACAGATTTCTCAAGAGGCAGTTCAGGTGGTCTGGTATTCCCATCTCTTTCAGAATTTTCCACAGTTTATTGTGATCCACACAGTCAAAGGCTTTGGCGTAGTCAATAAAGCAGAAGTAGATGTTTTTCTGGAACTCTCTTGCTTTTTCGATGATCCAATGGATGTTGGCAATTTGGTCTCTGGTTCCTCTGCCTTTTCTAAATCCAGCTTGAACATCTGGAAGTTCACGGTTCATGTACTGTTAAAGCCTGGCTTCAGAATTTTAAGCATTACTCTGCTAGCATGTGGCACCCCACTCCAGTACTCTTGCCTGGAAAATCCCATGGACGGAGGAGCCTGGTAGGCTGCAGTCCATGGGGTCGCTAAGAGTCGGATACAACTGAGCGACTTCACTTTCACTTTTCACTTTCATGCATTGGAGAAAGAAATGGTAACCCACTCCAGTATTCTTGCCTGGAGAATCCCAGGGACGGGGGGAGCCTGGTAGGCTGCCGTCTATGGGGTCACACAGAGTCGGACATGACTGAAGTGACTTAGCAGCAGCAGCTGCTAGCATGTGAGATGAGTGCAATTGTGTAGTAGTTTGAATATTCTTTGGCATTGCCTTTCTTTGCGATTGGAATGAAAACTGACCTTTTCCAGTCCTGTGGCCACTGCTGAGTTTTCCAGATTTGTTGGCATATTGAGTGCAGCACTTTCACAGCATCATCTTTTAGGATCTGAAACAGCTCAACTGGAATTCCATCACGTCCACTAGCTTTGTTGGTAGTGATGCTTCCTAAGGCCCACTTGACTTCACTCTTTAGACTTCATGATTGGGGGCAGGAGGAGAAGGGGACGACAGAGGATGAGATGGCTGGATGGCATCACTGACTCGATGGACATGAGTTTGAGTGAACTCTGGGAGTTGGTGACGGACAGGGAGGCCTGGAGTGCTGCAATTCATGGGGTCACAAAGAGTTGGACACGACTGAGCGACTGAACTGAACTGAACTGAAAAACCCCATGGACAGTTCATGGTATTCTTCAGGCCAAAATACTGGAGTGGGTAGCCTTTCCCTTCTCCAGGGGATCTTCCCAACCCAGGGATCGAACCAAAGTGTCCTGTATTGCAGGCAAATTCTTTACCAACTGAGCCACAAGGGAAGCCCATTCTTCTCTTAGCACATCAATTATACTTCTAAAACTTTTTTTTGCAAGGGGGAGGGTGCCCTAAAGTTTGCAATATACATTGACTACTAATCCAAGTTCACTTTCAAAGAATACTATACCACGTCATGGGTAGGGAAAATACCTTGTAACAGAGATTCCCCAATTCTTCATTCCTTCCCTTAAAATATTATTGTCATTTATTTCATTTATCCATTAAATAATCATGAAATACATGTAGCTATTGTTACTCTGAAGAAACCATTGTCTGTTAATTAAGAATAAGAAAAATAAATGACTTTATCTTCATGTATTCTTTCTCTTGGGGCTTCCCAGGTGGTCAGTGGTAAAGAATCAGCCTGCCAGTGCAGGAGACATGGGTTCAATCTCTAGGTTGGGAAGATCCCCTGCATAAGGGAAGGGCAATCCACTCCAGTATTCTTGCCTGGGGAATCCCATGGACAGAAGAGCCTGGTGGGCTACAGTCCATAGGGTCACAAAGAGACGCAACTTAGCGACTAAAACAACATTGTCTAATGCTCTTTTTTTCTTATGCAGATCAGAGTTTCTGGTCTATATAATTTTCCTTTTCTCTGATGAACTTTTAACATTTCTTGCAAAGCTGGTCTACTGGCAACAGATTCCATCTGCCTACTTCTCCTTCACTTTTGAAGGATGATTTTCATACACACAGAATTCCAGGTTGGTGGTTTTTCACTCTCAGCTTTCTTGATTGTATGGTTGCTGAAGAGAGGTCTCATATATGTCTTATCCTTGCTCCTCTACAGGTAAGATTTTTTCCCTTCTGGCTTCTTTCAAAAAAATTTTGTTTGGTTTTGAATTTCTGCCTTTTGCACATGATATACTTAAGTGAAGATTTCTGGGGCATTTATCTCAAGTCATGTTCTCTGAGTTTCCTATATCTGTGGTTTGTGCCTGTAATTAATTTTTGAAAATCTTCAGCCATTATTACTTCAGACATTCCTTTGTCCCCTTCTCTCCTACCTGGTATTCTCACTGTACATTTGTTATGCTTTTTATAACTATCTCACATTTCTTGGATATTGTATTTCTTAATTTCTTGTTCCATTTGCTTTTCAGTTTTGGAAGTTTCTCATGACATTTCTTCAAGCTTACCGAGTCTTTCCTCAGCCATGGTCAGTCTTCTGATAAGCCCATCATAGGCATTCTTCATTTCTGTTACAGGATTTTTGATTTCTAGTGTTTCCTTTTGACTTTTTCTTAAGAGTTTCCATCTCTCTGCTTATATTACCCCTCTGTTCCTGCATATTGTCATTTTCTTCCATTAGAGCCTATAGGATATTAATTGCAGTTGCTTTAAATTCACATTCTTATTATGTCTGAGTTTGGTTATGATGCCTTCTCTATCTTTACAAACTGTGTGGGTTTTTTTTTTTTTTGTCTTTCAGTTCAGTTCAGTTCAGTCGATCAGTCATATCCGACTCTTTGCAACACCATGAACTGCAGCACACCAGGCCTCCCTGTCCATCACCCACTCCCAGAGTTCACCCAAACCCATGTCCTTTGAGTCAGTGATGTCATCCAGCCATCTCATCCTCCGTCATCCCCTTCTCCTCCCGCCCCCAATCCCTCCCAGCATCAGAGTCTTTTCCAATTAGTCAACTCTTCACATGAGGTTAAACTCCGAAGTATTGGAGTTTCAGCTTTAGCATCAGTCCTTCCAATGAACACCAAGGACTGATCTCCTTCAGGATGGACTGGTTGGATCTCCTTGCAGTCCAAGGGACTCTCAAGAGTCTTCTCCAACACCACAGTTCAAAAGCATCGATTTTTGTCTTTAGTATGCTTTTTAATTTTTTGTTGAACACTGAACATGATGTACTAGGTGAAAAAGAGCTACAGTAAACTGGCCTTTAGTTTGCGCTCGTTTGTTATCTGGTGAGGAGCTGGGCCATGTTTGTTGTTTGCTGCAGCTGTAAATGTCATATGCTAAAATTTCCTCTGGTGTTCGCTTTTGTCTCCAGGTTTCCTTACAGACTTCTTCTTAGATAAAGTTTAAGACTGTGCAATTCTTTCTGTTGTAACCCACTGTTATTATATATGAGCCCTGTTGATGTGATGGTGAGGTGTAGTGGGGAGGGGACGCATTCTATAGGTCTATGATCACTCTTTTTTGTGAGACTGTGCCTCTGGGCAGTGACCTTTACAAGTATTTTCCCTCCTCCTCTGGTGAGAATAATAAGGCTAGAGGGGACAGAAGTTAGGTATATCTGTTTACCCAGGTTTCTTAGGCTCTGATAACTTCCCAGCAAGTTAGGCTCAGGTGAAAGAGTTTCCCTTGAGGGCAGGCCTTCTTAAGAAGAGCAGAATGTTCTGGTGTCTTTTTGAATGTCTACTTTCCCCCTCTCCCTGCTGCAATTATAGGGGAGTTTTTTTCTAATCTTTACTGTGAGAATCTGGTAGGGCTTGTGGAAGTAAAATTCACAAAAGTTCAGGGGTGCCCCCAAGACTCTGCTCCCTCTAGAGTTTTTAACTTTTGAGTTCATCCATGTGAGACTTTAGCAATTCTTCAATAATAGCTTTAAGTTTTTCTGCTTAGGTACTTGCTCTTACCGTGGTTTCTGCTTCTGAGACCTTGGTCCTCTAATCAGTGATGCTCTATGCCTGCCTGTCTGTCCAATTTGGGAACAGAGGTTTGCCCTGTGGCCTCAGATCTCTGAAGGATTTAAAAAGCATTGATGACTTTAAGTTTGCTCAGTTTTTCTTCTTATTGTAAGGATAGGAGTGATCATGTCCAAACTCCTTACATACCAGACCAGATCAAAATTACTTTTACATGTAATATCTGAAGACTGAATTTTGTAAAATTATTACATGTGACATTTGCATTTGCTCATGAAGGAGATCAGCCCTGGGATTTCTTTGGAAGGAATGATGCTAAAGCTGAAACTCCAGTACTTTGGCCACCTCATGCGAAGAGTTGACTCATTGGAAAAGACTCTGATGCTGGGAGGGATTGGGGGCAGGAGGAGAAGGGGACGACAGAGGATGAGATGGCTGGATGGCATCAGTGACTCGATGGACGTGAGTTTCAGTGAACTCCGGGAGTTGGTGATGGACAGGGAGGCCTGGCGTGCTGTGATTCATGGGGTCGCAAAGAGTCAGACACAACTGAGCGACTGATCTGATCTGATCTGATTCATATTTCTTCACAGTTCCCATCTTTCTATTATTCCCATTAAGCCACACAAGGCTACAGCATGGCTAAAATTCCAATGAGGTATATGGTAACCTAGAACAAGACCTTTGAAGATGAAATTAATGGAACAAGACATGTGCAGATTTTACAAGTTATTTACCAAACTGTTTGAGTCCCCCAAACAATAGCCTTAATTTAACTTCACCATATGAACTTGCCTTCACCTGCAGTCCTAATTACCAAGGAAACAATTTGATGCCAGACTTAATAAGCACATTCACACTGTTACTTCCCATTGGGATCAGATTAATATTTTTACTTGAACAAAGCAAAAGGGTATTGCCAGTAACTTAAGGGTGGAACCATTTGGTTTGTTTTCTATTTAGGATACTATAGAAATTTATCTACTCCAATATAAAATAATAAGGAAAAATATTTTAAACTAGAAACTATAAATAAGAAATTAAAAATTTAATAGTTATTTTAGAAATGTCTTAAACAAACATTCTCTGTGGGGTCAGGTAGGGGACTCTAAATTACTATTGAATTTGTGCAATGTGTTCTATTGTAATGAAGCTGTAATTACCTGTTTTAATTCCTGTTTAAAAAAAAAAATATATATATATATATACATATACACACACACACAAGTCAGGTTTGTCTAGGAGAAAGTCTTAGGACAAAGCCAAACAGAAGAGATTTTAAACTTTTCTCTTAAATGTTTTAGTATATAGATACATAAGGACATTAATAACTTCTAAGCATGGCCCAATATTAGCTCATCTTGGTAAACTATATTTATAAAGTATGGCAAAGCCCTATCTTTCCATCTTCCTAGAAAGAACAATTTCTAATTCAAACAACACTTACTGGTCTCTAATAAAGAGATTTTGCTTATATTCATGGAATTAACAAGACAGATCTGAATAAGTATTAAATTTATGTGAAGCTGAATACAGAAAACACATCCTGTGAAATTAGCTAACCATATATGAACAATGTGTAAGACTCATAAGCAAAATTTTGCGGTAACTATTTTTGTGACTATGAATATAGAGCCTGGTCCAGGAAGAAAATTGATAGCCATTCTTTTTAGACATTCATAAACTATCTACTCTATAGTAGATAACATGTACCTTCATCACAAGGGAAGGAAAAGGGGACTTCACACTGTGGATGGTTACATGAAATCCAGTAAACCTACTGTATCTGCTTTGTGTAGGCCAGTAGTTTTTCACTTGTCCTGATGATCAAGTAAAAGCTCACAGGGCTCATCTGAAAAGAGCCACATCATAACTTTGGTGCTGTGCTTGAAATAAAACTGTAAGATATATACACAACCCCAAACAGATCTGTCTTAAATGGATAAAGAAAGATAACAATTTATTTAAAAATACTTCAAAAACACTTTTCTCGACTAAATCTGTGATGACTTCATTTTTCCTGCCTCCTTAGAAGGTTCTAATCAGTGAGGTTCTAATCTAATCTAATCTTACTACCGCCTTTACTCCATCCACAATGTCACACGCTCATTACCTGCATGAACAGTTCAGTGTTCACATCAACTAAATATTAAAAACAACGAGCCTATTAGAAGAGTGGTACGCTAAAGATTCTATTTTGCGAATTAAGGAAATGTGCCCCAAAATGTCCTTTATAGAACATGATTTTTCTTTCTCCTAAAATAAAAATAATGAGCCAAAATAGTTGCATGAAACAAATGACACAAAAGTACAACTCTTGGAGGAAAAAAAAATGAGATTTACCAACAGCTTGGGGGAGGTAAAAGGTCAACACTTAAATGATACAGTCCGTAACATGAATCAGTAGTGTATCTATGTCAGGCAGAACTTCTCCACATTTGGGGCAAGAATGAATTGGAATATTTTGTTGCTGCTGCAGCCAGTTTCTATCCTCGGCTCCTGGGAAGAAGCATTAAATGAAATGTTAATCCATTCCTTCCATAGTGCAAGCAGTTTTTAATAACAGATGGTTAATTTTAATGTTCAGGTAAACTTTGTAATCAATACCTCGTGGGAAAGGAATACAGGTTTTTCAGTCTTTAACTGAAGTAATCTATACACACAGAAAAAAAATCTCCAGAAGCAGTGCCTGCTTCCCTGTGATATTAGGATTTAGCCTCTATTCAAGGTTCTAGGTATATGAAAACATGTGGTTTCAGTTCCAGGTACAGGACAATACATGTTCTAGTGAAAACTAGGATATTTGAGAGAAGAAAAGAGATGAGGATGTAAGCGAAAGGGAAGGAGAGAATGTGGAGAAGACAGCGAGCAGAACGCTGAGAGGGATCCGGGAACAGCAGGTACCTTCTCAGAAGCGGAGACAACAATTAGGGTCAATCAGCAGTTGTGTTTGAGCACCTGGGGCTGGGCCAGAGGGACACAGACATGATGGGGACATCAGGCAAGAAAAGTGAGTGATAGGGGTGGGGTGTGCGAGAAGCGCCATGGTTGGTTTCCTGGGAGGGCAGAGAAGGGCTCAGACTGCTTGATGCAAACAGGCTCCCCTGATGAGATCAATTCCACATGTGAGAGGAGTTTTAAGAATGAAGAGTTATCCAGGCAAAGGAAGTGAGAAGGGACTGAAGAAAGAGTCCTGTCATTTCCCTCAATTTTGGAGTGGGACTGAGGTTCAAGTCTAAATCAAAGAATGCTTGATGTATGACAGAAATCAAAACAATATTGTAAAACAAACATCAACAATTAAAAATAAATAAATATATAAAAAAAGAATGCTTTAAACAAGCCTTGACTGTTGGCAGGTCCCACGTGTGCGAACCATACTCCATGCAGGAAATGATTTCTGGCTCCTAGGACACCTCTTTGATCTGACCTTGCTGCACTGATGCAAACCATTTTTAGCTTTTTAGCACCTCTGCCCAGGTCTCTAGACTTGTTCAGGTCCCCCCAAATGTTTGTTTTTGCAGATTATAGTGGAGGTAACGTTTAACATTATTATCTACTTCTGAGCGTATTATTTGAATTGAATAACACGGGAGACTATTATGGATAGTTTGTGTCCAGCAAACTTTAGAAGCAACTTTGAATAGAAATTGTGATCACAAGGCATGATTTCTGGAGCAGTGGGCTTGCTAATGGTCTCATTGTTTTAGATCAGGGGCAGTAAACTTTTCCTGTAAAGGGCCGGATAATAAGTATTCCAGGCTTTACAGGTCATAAATTTCTGGCATAACTACTCAACTCTGCCATTGTTGCAAGAAAGTAGCCAGACAGTATGTCAACAAGAGAGTATGACTATGTTGCAATAAAACTTTACTTAGTCAAACAGCTGACAGACCAGTTTTGGCCTGTAGGCTGCAGTTTGTCAAAATCTGCTCTAGATGACAACTAGCCACTTATCAGGGACTGTTATTCATCCCTTTAAACTTTATGACATCCGTTGGCCCTTTTCTTTTTGTCCTGAAACCCTGTCTAGGTTTCAAGATGCAGACTTGGGCTGTTGTTATCACACAGCTAATGGTTCCCTCCACCTCCTGGCTTTTCACTGTAAAATAAGCTTAGTCAGTTTTCCTTATTTACACACCACACTCATTTCTGCCTTTGCCCTTTTATTCTCATACAAAAGTTATGGCTTCCAGGTGAAGCTTACAGTCACATCTTTCCAAGGCCTTTCTCAAGCCTCCTGGCCCTTTGGTGTCATCCTTTCCTCTTATTTCCAGCACTATTATTTCTGTCCTTTACTTGTTATATTATGAATTCATCTTGTTACATGCATATCCTGTCTAACTAGACCACAGGCTTTCACGGATCTGACCGTGCTTTATGCTTGCCTGTTCCCTCATGCTCAGCCAAGTGCCCTAGGCCAGAGAAGACACTTACATGGCTGCAGAAGACAACCATGATGAAATAACACTGAGAAGAGTTATACTGTTTAAGGCTGCTATGTTAGGAAACAAACCAAAAATTTTAGGACAATCTCTGTTTGGAATATTGTTACTTATATGACCAAAAACTTATTAGGATAATTATGAATACATTTGTATTTTGTGGCGAGTTTTAGATTATAAATAGAAGTCTTTGTGTTTGGTCAGTTTTTTTTTTTTTTTCCCCTAAGTGTAAATAGATATTTGCCTTATATAGTTATGAGAAAGAAAAATTTTCCCGAGAAATCTAGGTGTAAGAACTGTCCTTTTTTTGAACCAAGACAATCGTGGAGGCACTTATAGATATATGGGTATTCCTAGGATATTTAAATTCAGGTTAGAGAAAAGGCCTGGCAGTGCACTAGTGGGTAGATGCAGCTTTCTCTTCTGATCCTAAAAAATGCCTAAGGCTAAAATTTAGACCAGTCCCTGTGCTCCTTCTGGGTATCTCCCCCCGCACCCCACCCCCCCACCACCAGGTGGTGCTAGTGGTAAAGAACCTGCCTGCCAACTTGGGTTCAATCCTTGGGTTGGGAAGATCCCTTGGAGGAGGAGATGGCAACCCACTCCAGTATTCTTGTCTGGAATATCCCATGGATTGAGGAGCCTGGCGGGCTACAGTCCTTAGGGTCGAAAACAGTGGGACACAACTGAAGTGACTTAGCATACACTGTGCTCCTTCTGCATATGCCCCATGAATACTATATGCACCTTTTTGGAATTTTTTTTTTATGTGTATTTTTAACCTGAATCACTACCTCTAATATTTACTTTAATCTATTTTTTCATGTAAAAGGACTTTGGCAGCGGCATGTTGGCAGAGACAGGTGGTAGAAGGGATGCTCAGAAAAATTTTGCTGTAATTTAACAGTTAACTATAATGGCACCCCACTCCAGTACTCTTGCCTGGAAAATCCCATGGACGGAGGAGCCTGGTGGGCTGCAGTCCATGGGGTCGCTAAGAGTCGGAAACAACTGAGTGACTTCACTTTCACTTTTCACTTTCATGCATTGGAGAAGGAAATGGCAACCCACTCCAGTACTCTTGCCTGGAAAATCTCATGGACGGAGGAGCCTGGTGGGCTGCAGTCCATGGGGTCGCTATGAGCTGGACACGACTGAAGCGACTTAGCAGCAGCATACGTACTATATTGCTTCCTTGCTGTTGATAACAACACTGATAGTTCCTTTTCAATAGTCAGTTGGTATGTGGAAGGGATTCAGACTGATCTAGCATTAAAATATTAAGAATCAGTTTTATGTAAAATTTAGATAACATCTTTTTGATAACATGTAATCAAATCACATAACATCTGATTCTCCTTAGTGGCATTGCTATTAACCTTTCATCTAGTTATGTCAGTCTTTGATCTTTTGACTATTAAGTTTTTTCCTATCTAGACTCAAGAATAATACTTCCCTTTCAGTGACATAATTTACTATAAATGACAGAACATTATTCCTGGAGTATTAAAACCATGTAATAAACACAGCACTATATTTTGTGTAAGTATTATGATCAATTTCACTAGGGAATTAAAATCTGGATATAGAACATAATGACAGGCTTATTACATGTAGTACTGTGTAGTGGCAAAGAGTAAAGATAACCTTGGGCTCCATGTTCAGTTATGCTCCTTAGAAGCCTTGTGATCCTGGGTTATTGAACCTTGTCTTCTGGAAGATGGTGATACAATATACCTGATGGAATTTTGTGAGGATCAGATGAAGTAATTTGCATGAAGGGATCAGCATAGCACCAGCACATAGTAAACTCTCAATAAATGGTAACCTTACTATGTGCATAACACCAGGTATTGGGTGAGGATATCAGCTCTGCAGGAGCTTATTTAATAGAGTACTTACATGCATATTTAGAACACATAAGTAACTATAAAATAGAAGATAAGTACTGGAACAGAAATAAAGTACTTTGGAAATTCAGGAGGGAAAGGTCACATTCTGTGGGATTCATGGGGATGGTATTTGAGATGGGTTTTAAAGATGGGATATTCTTGCCCAGAAAATCCCATGGATGGAGGAACCTGGTAGGCTACAGTCCATGGGGTCGTAAAGAGTCGGACACGACTAAGTGACTTCACTTTCACTTTCACTTTAAAGATGGGGTAGGAGTTCACTGGAAAGAGACTGTAGGAAGAGAGAGATGAATAAGGAAGGGCCTTTATATGAAGGATACCACATAAGCAAGTGCACATAGGTGTATAAGTTCAGGACAAGTTCAAGGAACAGGGAGTGATTCTGTTGGCTAATATCCATAGGGGAACAGAGTGAGAGAAGGCTCAGAATTTTGGCTATGCCAAGTGTTAACTGCCAATGTGAAGAGTCTGGTCTGGATTCAGGAGGGAATGGATGGAGTTTGGGGCACTCTGGAAATAAGCCTGATTTTTGCTGTATTTTTGGTAACTTGACCTGGAATGTATAGAATGTAGTGAGATTTTAGTGTATATAGAATGTAGTGAAATTTTCCTTCAAGCAACTTCTTCACAGGATAGCAAACCCATGGAACCTCTACTACTTGGTATCACACGTGACTCACCTCTTTGAACGAGATAAGCCTGCTGGTCAGCGTCACTTGCTCTCGCCCCGTGACGGCTCTGCATTTCCATCAAGGTCTGCCTGCTGGGATAAAAAGTAACGTTATCTGTGAAACCTTGAAATATGACAACATTAAGCAGGCATTCAACAGAAGTATGAGAAAAAAGAGGTAAACTACAAAGCCAAGGTTCATAGAAACCAGAACTTATGAGTAATTTGAGTTTTAAATATGACTGGCACTAGGACTGCTGCTGCTGCTGCTAAGTTGCTTCAGTTGTGTCCGACTCTGCGACCCCATAGACGGCAGCCCACCAGGCTTCCCCGTCCCTGGGATTCTTCTGGCAAGAACATTGGAGTGGGTTGCCATTTCCTTCTCCAATGCATGAAAGTGAAAAGTGAAAGTGAAGTCGCTCAGTTGTATCCGACTCCTATCGACCCCATGGACTGCAGCCTACCAGGCTCCTCTGTCCATGGGATTTTCCAGGCAAGAGTACTGGAGTGGGGTGCCATTGCCTTCTCCGGCACTAGGACACAATGTAGTAAATATGATTTTTTAAAAATCAGGAAATAAACAGAATGTCAATCGATGGGAAATAGGTTGGAAAAAAGTGGCATATTTCTAAAGCAGGACACAACAGAGCAAACAATGAATTAAATCTGCATATACACACAGATTTATAGATATATATATATATATAGTTATATATATATATAAATAGTTCAAAATCAGTTATCTATATAAAACAAGTTGCAGAATAATACCTTTAGTGACAATTTTGTAACCTATGCACCTTGTTCTAAGAAATTAATATTACCTTGTTTTAAGATATTATATAGGTGTGTATATATGCAAAAATACAAAACAGCTGGAGATGCTACACACGAGTTCCAAGCACTGTGGGAGAGGGAGAGAGGATTATACTGAGGGGTAGGGAGAAAGGAGACTGCAACTTCATCTACAGTTCTTTTTCTTCTTTTTATAAAATATACTTTAAGCAAATAAAAGAAATATTAGTAACTGTCAATCCTCGATGGGTAAGTATTGGCTTCCCTGGTGGCTCAAATGGTAAAGAATCCACCTGCTGTGTTCATGGATCGGAAGAATCAATATAGTGAAAATGAGTATACTACCCAAAGCAATCTATAGATTCAATGCAATCTCTATCAAGCTACCAACAGTATTTTTCAGAGAACTAGAACAAATAATTTCACAATTTGTATGGAAATACAAAAAACCTCAAATAGCCAAAGCAATCTTGAGAAAGAAGAATGGAACTGGAGGAATCAACCTGCCTGACTTCAGTCTCTACTACAAAGCCACAGTCATCAAGATAGTATGGTACTGGCACAAAGACAGAAATATAAATCAATGGAACAAAATAGAAAGCCCAGAGATAAATCCACGCACATATGGACACCTTATCTTTGACAAAGGAGGCAAGAATATACAATGGAGAAAAGACAATCTCTTTAACATTTGGTGCTGGGAAAACTGGTCAACCACTTGTAAAATAATGAAACTAGAAAACTTTCTAATACCATACATAAAAATAAACTCAAAATGGACTAAAGATCTAAATTTAAGACCAGAAACTATAAAACTCCTAGAGGAGAACATAGGCAAAACACCCTCCTACATAAACCACAGCAGGATCCTCTATGACCCACCTCCCAGAATATTGGAAATAAAAGCAAAAATAAACAAATGGGACCTAATTAAAATTAAAAGCTTCTGCACAACAAAGGAAACTATAAGCAAGGTGAAAAGACAGCCTTCAGAATGGGAGAAAATAATAGCAAACGAAGCAATGGACAAAGAATTAATCTCAAAAATATACAAGCAACTCCTGCAGCTCAATCCCAGAAGAATAAATGACCCAATCAAAAAGTGGGCCAAAGAACTAAATAGACATTTCTCCAAAGAGGACATACAGATGGCTAACAAACATATGAAAAGATGCTTGACATCACTCATTATCAGAGAAATGTAAATCAAAACCACAGTGAGGTACCATTTCACACCAGTCAGAATGGCTGCTATCCAAAAATCTACAAGCAGTAAATGCTGGAGAGGGTGTGGAGAAAAGGGAACCCTCTTACACTGTTGGTGGGAATGCAAACTAGTATAGCCACTATGGAGAACAGTGTGGAGATTCCTTAAAATACTGGAAATAGAACTGCCATATGACCCAGCAATCCCACTGCTGGGGATACACACCGAGGAAACCAGAATTGAAAGAGACAAAAGTACCCCAGTATTCATCACAGCACTGTTTGTAATAGCCAGGACATGGAAGCAACCTAGATGTCCATCAGCCCACGAATGGATAAGAAAGCTGTTGTACATGTACACAATGGACTATTACTCAGCCATTAAAAAGAATACATTTGAATCAGTTCTAATGAGGTGGATGAAACTGGAGCCTATTATACAGAGTGAAGTAAGCCAGAAAGAAAAACACCAATACAGTGTACTAACGCATATATATGGAATTTAGAAAGATGGTAACGATAACCCTGTATGCAAGACAGCAAAAGAGACACAGATATATAGAACAGTCTTTTTTGGACTCTGTGGGAGAGGACGAGGGCAGGATGATATAGGAGAATGGCATTGAAACATGTAAATTATCACATGTGGAAAAAATCACCAGTCCAGTTTTGATGCACGATACAGGGCGCTCGGGGCTGGTGCACTGGGATGACCCAGAGGGATAGGATGGGGAGGGATGTGGGAGGGGGGTTCAGGATGGGGAACGCATGTACACCCATGGCAGATTCATGTCAATGTATGGCAAAACCAATAAACTATTGTAAAGTAAAATAAATAAAACTGAAAAAAAAAAAAAGAAAAAGAATCCACCTGCAATGCAGGAGACTTGAGTTCAATCCCTGGGTCAGGAAGATCCCCTCAGGGGACCTTGCCTAAGGAAATGGCAACCCACTCCAGTATTCCTGCCTGGAGAATTCCATCAGCAGAGGAGCCTGGTGGGCTACAGTCCATGGGGTTGCAAAGAGTCAAACATGACTGAGCAACTAACATACACACCTTGGTGTGTGTTATTTTATTCTCTGTATTTTTATGTTTCTTACTCCTCTATATTTTGTTCTCAAAGGAAATTTTTAAAGATAGAAGTAATTTTAGCAGTACTTTCTTGTAAAACATATTACAGAATTACTTAAAGTATTAGGAATATTTCATCTATGACAATGACAGGATATGACTGGAACCCAGATTATTATGTTTTTACAATTTATCTAGAAGCAGAAACTCAATCAGGTTCCCACAAGATACTGCCAAGCCTTTTAAAGTAAACCAAGTGTCAGGAACACCGTCAGGCCAGGTGTACTCAAAGCGAGTCTTGTAGCTCAAACAGCTAAAACACTGTGGGTCCCTCTCCCACAACCTGGGTAATCTGTACTCCAAGTCTTTCCCTCATTTACCTGCCTCCATCTTCGAAAGCATTGTTTTCTTTCAGTAGAACTGCCAGCTGCAATGCCAGCTGCTCCTTTTCTTCATGAATCTTCTCTCTTGCTGCTCTTTCAGCATGAAAATCAGAACAATAAACCTCCATCTGTTAGAGGGAAAAAAAAAAGAGAAGTTACTACCCAGACAAATGTGGATTCTCTACAGCCTATCTGCTGATAAGTAGAAGAGGCTGTGCTACATCCTGTGACACGTCTTACAAATATTAATAACAGGTACATGCTCCTGCTAGAAACCAGTGTAATGACCATGACCATGTGAGTGAGCCATCCTGAAAACAGATCTTCAAGTCCATCCTGAGTATAGCCTCATGAGAGACCCTGAGTCAGAATCACCCAGCTAAGCTGCTCCCGGATTTCAGATCCATAGCAACTGAGATAATAAAAGCTTGTTGCTTTAGCTGCTTCATTAGGAGAATAATCTGTTACCTCTAAATAAATAAATATTATGCTATAATATGTAATTTCTTCATTGTTACAAAATTATAAAGTAAAAATGAATGCCTTCATAGTGAACTGAGCATTATTTTAATACCAATTTTTAACTTTCTATATTTTCAATTAGATTTTCCTTTTCAGATTTAGTGGTTCTAGGATATATTTTTTATCCATTATTTTAAAAAGTTAATAAAAATTTAAATATTCTAATCACAATTTTAGTTGCCAGAAAAAGTATGAAACAGATCATTTTAAGGGACTTCCTACCATTTGTGAGTGCTCTAACATTTTATAGTTTTCATTGGTAGATCATGGGCTTTTTTTGAGTCAGACATAAATCTGTGTTAGAATCTCATTTCCATCAAGTCATTAAGTTTGAGCCAGTAAGAACTAGGCCTTTGTTTTGTCCATCTCTATATCGCCAACATTGCTTTTAATTACATAAGCAATGAGGTGGTAGGAAGACTAATTCTGCTGCTGCTGCTGCTGCTAAGTCACTTCAGTTGTGTCCGACTCTGTGCGACCCCATAGATGGCAGCCCATCAGGCCCCCCGTCCCTGGGATTCTCCAGGCAAGAACACTGGAGTGGGTTGCCATTTCCTTCTCCAATGCATGAAAGTGAAAAGTAAAAGTGAAGTCTCTCAAAGACTAACTCTACCAGACATCAAAACATTTGTCAGGCCCAATCAAAGGAAATATCTGAAAAAGCTCAAGTTGAAATTCTATTCCTGAAGAAATAAAACCAAAGCTGTAAAAAGTGAAAGTTGCCAGTCATGTCTGACTCTTTGTGACCCTGTGGACTATACAGGCCATGGAATTCTCAAGGCCAGAATACTGGGAAAGGGTAGGATAGCCCTTCCCTTTTCCAGGGGATCATCCCAACCCAGGGATTGAACCCAGGTCTCCCACATCGCAGGTATATTCTTTACCAGGTAAGACACTAGGGAAACCCCAGAATACTGGAGTGGGTAGCCTATCCCTTCTCCAGCGGATCTTCCCAACCCAGGAATTGAACCAGGGTCTCTTGCATTGCAAGTGGATTCTTTACCAGCTGCGCTACCAGGGAAGCCTATAACTACAGTATCAGGCCCAATCAAACAATCAAAGAAAATAACTAAAAGAGCTCAGGTTGAAATTCTATTCCTATAGAAAAACTAAAGCTGTAAGTCCATTCAACCACTTCTATGCCACTATGGGCAGCAGGTAATGAGTATGTATATAGGGAATAGTAAACTTCTGGTATTGTTACATTGAAAATAATCTGTTTATCAGTTTGGCAAATGTTTAAAAGAGTAATGCAAGGATATAGGGAAATAGGGGCTTTCAGCTACTTTTGGTGAGCAAAAAATTTTGATTAAGCACTTCTGGAAGACAACTTGGAAATAGTTATTTAACTTAAAAACAATCTAACCCAATGACCCAACCATTCCATTTCCGTATCTTACTAGAGATTCCACAAATGCACAAGGATATACATACCAGAATGTTCAGTTCAGCATTGTTGATAAAAAGCAAAAATATTGGTACAAGCTACATGTCCATTAATAGAGGGCTGGTTAAATATATCAGGGTAATGCACACTTTGGACACCATACAACTGTTTTAAAAAGTACATATGGCTGTGAATAATAACATGGAGAGATATCCAAGATAGGTCAGGAATGAAAAAGTAGTACAATATGTATGGCATGATCCCGGTTTTAATTACACAAGCAATGAGGTGGTAGGAAGACTAACTCTACCGACATCAAAACATTTGATTATTTATAATGAGACAGTATGTACCAGACCAACAATGTACAAACAGCCCAATGGAACAGTGTAGAATCCAGAAATAGACCTGCGGGTACATTAACATAATATGTGACAGAGAGGGCAACAGAGTCCTTAAGAAAAGACGACCTTTTAAATAAATGGTGCCAAATGGATATTCATGTAGGAAAAAAAATATGAATCTTTACCCTTACTTCATTGCATATAGAAAAGCTAACTTCAGATATTTTTGTATCTTAATGTAAAAGACAAAACCATAAATCTTTTAGAAGTCAACACAGGAGAATATATTCATAGCCTTGAGGTAATGAAAGCTTTTAAAACAGGACACAGAAGTACTATAATCAAATGAAAAGACTGATAAACTAGACTACGTTAAAATTAAGAATTCTGTTCATCAAAAGACATGCTCATGAGTGGAAAGGCAAATCACAGAGTGAAGAAATCTGCAAAAAGCACTGGAAAGGGCTTATATCTGGACTCTATAAAGAACTCCTATAAAATTAAGAAAAAGCCAGCAAACCAGAAGAAAACTGGGCAAAGACCTGATCAGGCACTTTACAAAAGGAGATCCTTAAAAGGCCAGTAAACATTTCAAAAAGTACACTTTCAAACCAGCAGGGAAATGCAGATTAAATGAGACACCATTATAAACCCACCAGAATGGTTAAAAATTAAAATACTGATAATACAAGTATGGGTCAAGGTGGATGTAGAGCAATAGGAACTCTCTGCTGATGGGAGTGAAACCTGGTAGGTAGATCCACTCTGGAAACCTCTTTGGCATAATCAATGAACACTGAGTAACCTGCCTACTCTAGGAACAAGCAGTTTTGCTCCTAGGTGTGTACCCAAAAGAAATGAGTACACAGATGAATAAAGAGACTTGCGTAAGAATGTCAGAGCAACATTAAACACCAAGCCCCAAGCTGGGAATGATCCAGCTGTCCATCAACTATAGAATGGATAAATTCAATGAGCAGTACACTTAGAAGTGTGGTATGCTTTCCACATGTGATAAACTTCAGTAAAAAGGTTTTTTTGAAAATATATTAGCATAAATAGTGTAAAATCAAAAAAATATATCTTAAGCACCACCACTTTCCTGTTTGAGAATATAATCAAGGTTGGCTTCCCTCAGCTCACTCTTGGGAACGAAGCCTACCTGAGCCCTGAGGACAGCCATGGTCTCCAGGTCCTTCTCCTGCTTGGCAATGGTCTGCTTCATCCCATCCATTTGGAGCTGCTTGGAAGCCAGGGCCTTCTCTGCCAGTTCTAGCTTTCCACTCAGTTCCTGCAGCACCACCTTATCCACTTTTTCTGACTGAAAAAGATAAGCTTATTCTGGACTTGGTTTTGAAATAATTCAACCTATTTTAATAAAATGTAACATGAAGGCTTAAATTAAAAATTTACTAGATCTTTAGAGAGGAACCATATTCTAGGAAAATTAAACAAAAAACAAAGTATATTTCTAAGAATATAAACTCAAAGACCCCTTCTAATTCAAAGCTCCCCTGGTCTTTACTTATTCCCACTTTTGTCAGGTAAAACTGACAAAATTGTAAAATATTTGAAGTGTAAAACGTGATGATTTGATATACATATACACTGTGAAAGGTTCCCCCAATTGGGTTAATTAACTCATCTCTCATTCTGACGTATCTATCCATGGTGTTTAAACTATCACACCATGCTGGGGACATTATTACTAAGTTAAGTTGCAGCCCAAGAAGTCCAGGGTCTCAAGTTCACTGACAGAGGCAAGCTAGCCTTGTGAGACCTCCCAGCAGCAGTCTTACTATACATCCATTACTCATGTAGAAGCCCATACTCGGCTTTCCTGCAAACTCACCCACCATTAGAAATGCTAACAGCTTACTCCATGACCATAAGGCATGCACCCCATCTTTGACTACATGGCACATTATACATATGCGGCAGGAGTTATGAACCCTTAGACACAAGAAATCAATTATAAATGGAAAAAAAAAAGATATAAAAGGAAAAAAAAAAACCTTTGAAACCAGACTTAGTTAAGGAGTAACACAACTACCTCACATATTTACATAAAACGATCAATAGTTCCATTCACTACTAGGCTATGAAAATAATTTTTTTTCGATGAGTACCTCTCTCCTTTTCAGTTCCTCAATTGTCTTCAGTGCATTATTGTATTCTTGAAGAAGCCTGTTGTGTGTCAACTGTAGAGTGCCTAATCTGGACCTATTTAAAAAGAAATTAAAAAGGAAATCTTGGGGAAAGTACATCGAAACTTAGTCTTGCCTCCCAACTTTCTTCTGAATATTCAAGTAGCAAAATCTCTTCCACCTTTACAATCCCACCACCTACTAGCATATTCTTACTCTCAAAGAAAATGATTTTTCTTCAAATAATCAAGATAGACTACAAATAATTTTCATAATTGTTAAAATAAAACTTAAATTTTATCTCTTCAGAAAAGTCTACTAATTCTCCTTCAAATAAACAAAAGACAAAAAATAAATTTAATTTATTCTCAAATGATTCCAACTGCATAAAACTGCTCTTCTATCTTCTTTCAGCAAGTAGCCATCCAGTCATCGCACACTCACTTTTCATCTTCTGTTTTAGCTTGTTCCATTTTGATTTCTGATCGCATGCTTTCCACTTGGAGCTCTAACTTTTTGTTTTTATAAACCAGCTCTTGTTTTTCATTCAGTTCTGATGGGCTTGCAGAATTTTTCCTTTCAAGGGCCTGACATCTAAGAAAGAGCAAAATTTCATGAGGACAAACAATGTGCCTTCACATTTCTCAGTGGCTTTTAAACAGATTCTCAGATTATGTAGCAAATACAAAGAATTTCATGATGACATTCTTCAAAAATTTAACAGTACAAAATTAAATATTTTATCCTTCCTGCTTTTTTACTAGAAGTATTTCTGAACCGTTATGACTGAATATAAAAATATACAGATTTTTATAGAAGAAGTTTATAGGCTCTGTTAAGTACAAAAAATATGGTTTCTGATAAAGATTCAGGAGGAGAGAAGGAAGTGCTTTAAGTCCTTTTAAAGATCAGACTGAGAATTTCAATGTAATAAGAGCAAAATGAGCCAATGGCTGCTGTGTGTAAGGCATTAATGCAAAAAGCATGTTAAACATTAGCTTACTTAATACAAAATTTGAGTTATGACACACAGTTTACAAATGATAAAACTGAGGCACAGAGAGGTTAAATAAATAACTTGTCCAAGGTAATACCACAAATAAGGGGTAAATCTGTATTTCAACCTGGGTCTGTTTATCCAAAGTCCTTTGCATCAGCTGCTATGCTGTCCGTAATACTGTACAGCCTTGGTCAGTGTAAGTCCACAGAAACATACATTTGTATATTGTGCTGGAAATATGCTTGCCAATTAATCTAAGAGAACAACATCAACTTAGCTTTTCTAAATTTGGGGCAACTCCTCACATCAAGAGAAACAAGCAGATGCAAAATTCTCTCAATTTAGATATTAGCCTTTATAACTGATAGAAAATCAAGTTTTTTTTCCCCCTAAATCTCATTCAGGTTCTTCTTGCCCTTTGTAGTTTTCTTTTATGTTTGTTCACATCAATGCTGTCAGCTTACATAAGTCACAGGAAATCTGAATCACTGTTTTTTCAGGTCCACATATATGCTTAAAATGCCCCCGAAAAGCAGAATCAGAGTCCCCTGGGTCCATTCCCCCAAGGACTTCATGGTTATATATTAACCGGAACATTGGTGTTTTCTGAATTCATATTTCAATTAGGTGTCTTTTTCTTTTACTCAGTAATAACACAGTAACAAAACGATGTTTTTGTATATTTGTATATATACAAATATATTTTAACAAAATATGTTAAACAGTACACTTTTTGAAGGGGGGGGGGTAAACATTATCTCTCATTCTTACTTTTCTTGAAGTCTCTTCTTCATTAGCTCAGCTTCACTGAGTTTCGTGTGAGCTTCCTGAAGCTCCTTAAACAGGGTTGTCACCTGAAGGTTCAGTGTTTCCACTTCACTTCCAATCTGTCATCCAGGAAATTCCAAACATGCACTTATTAGAACTTAAATGAACCTCTTTATGAGGAAACAGTGTGAACCAGTGGCGTCTAACTAAGCCTGTGAACTGATTGAACTTTTGGCACTTAATACCCCAAATATCTTGCATGGGAAAAAAAAAAAAAGCTTTGGATACAACTCTGTTTCCTCATAGAGCATTAACTGATCGATTGGATACTCTTGTGATAATGCCTTTATCATAATCACAATGGACCCTGACCACACTTCAGGGGATCACAGATCACGGTGCTGTCAAAGCACAACCTACTTTACCCAGCTAGCAACTCACGCCCACATTCCCTGACTGTTGTGTGTTTCTAGTTTACTCAGCTGTTTTCACTGTACTGGCTTCTTCCTGGCAGCTCTAGAAGTTTTATCAATGAGTTTTACAGTGCCAGGGAAGTCTCAATACTTCTTTATAATTAGTTGTTCATTAGTTTTGGTCTCTTCATCTCAGTTTTTAACATATTCTCCATTCTCTTGAAAGTAGGGGACTCAGCTCAGAGCGTGGCATACAGCAGGCATCTGATACAGGCTTGTTGAGTAAGTTAGCTAAAGTGAGTGTTTCATGTAAAAGCCACAGTGGGCTACTGTGGGTCTTACAACTTCCTGCCCTCATCACCTTTCCCTAAGCTTTGCACTGTGTTCGCAGGTTACAAGGCATGTTTCTGAGTTGTCACACAAGTGTATATAAATATGTATGTAAACAAATGTCTTTTTTGTTCAAACTATTATATTCAAATGAGTAGTGGGAGAGAACAAAGACCCTTCAATTCTACCTGAAGTTTCTGGATCATATCCTCAAATGATTTCATTATATATTGGACAAAATTCCTTTCTCAATTTGTGGGCCTGTTCACTTAGGAATTCTGGAGAGGAAATCAGTCAGGAAGAGATAAAGGAGTGATTTCCTACAATCACTGGGATAGGAATACATCTCACTGCAATTTATAGTGAATGAAATTCAGATCAGGACAAGGAAACAGGAGAGAAATAGAAAATATTCAACATGACAAATTCTCCTCTATTTCTAAAGCCACAGAGCACACGACCTGGCTGCAGTGCCCTCACTACCCTCCATCCACTGAGAGTGTGGTAACAGTCTTAGACTCTGAGTACCCACAGTTTTGGTGTCTTTCTCCTCTTCTTTCTCTTGTTCTGTGTGCTCCTCTGTCTGGGTCTCAGTCTCAGAATGATCCTTGGCTTTCTTTTCAAAATCAGAAATTCTAAAAAATTACAGAATATAGAAAAGTTACTTTTTCTTTGGCTTCCAGAGGAATAACAATTGCAGACGCATTAAAAAGAACATTGTCTAAAATTTGGATAAAGGATGAACGTTTTCAAAATCTCTTCATATGCACTGTATTAGCTGTGGTTTTGCTTTCAACCAGATACTGGCTGGAACCGATTTAAGGGATGAATGCACATGGAGGTATAAGATGGGTATACTTTATCTTGAACACTGAAAGACACTGCCTTTTCCACATCACTGTAATGCACAGAACTGTTTTTTTAATTTGTATTTTTATGCGTGTATGCACGTGTGCTACATGAGAGTGGGTGCCTCTTTATAAGGATTCAGCAGAGAGGGAATCCTTATACTTGTTATAAGAAGATCCATCTAAGTTTATGAGGTCCTAAAACAAATATAGCAACATTCTGATACTGAATCAAAGTCATATGAAAACCATCTCAATACAAATGGAATAAAAAGAAACCTGTGATTAAAGATGGTAGATTAAATGTATGCATGTAATTTTTCTCCCACCCTGAATGCCACTAAAATGACTTTGAAAGAATGGAAGAAGAACATCCAAAGGAACTGCACCCTCCCTCCACCCCTGCCCAGCAAAAAACAGAAGATGAAAGTTGGTCAGATGTGTCAGAAAGCAGAAAAAGAAAGCAAGAGTGAAGGGTGAGGAGGCAGAGGGAGGAAGAAAGAGATAAGGAAAGAGAGACAAATGGCAAAGAGGAACACCAAGTTAAGAAAATGAGAGGACTGGTTCAGGAGTCCAGTTCAAAGTAATAGTCATTGCTAGAATGAGAGAATAGAGAAAACTGAGGGTAATTAAGTCAAGATCATTTTTCAAGAACTGAAGAATGAATGAGGCCAAGAGTGTCCAGAACAAATGGATGAAAACAGGCCCCTGACCAAAGCACACGTGAGATGTCAGAAAACTTGGGATGGAGCAAAGAACCTTTGGGGGAGAGGACAAACAAAAGAAGTTTTATGCCAAAAGATCAAGAATCAAAATAGCAATGAATTTCTCAGCCTCAACACCAGGAGCCAGAAGACAATCAAGTACTAATGCTTTCAAAATTTGGTGGGAAAATTATATCCAATATATCAAGAGAATTCTGTATCTAGCAAAACTATCTGTTAAGTAAAAAGGTAGAAAGAGAGATTTTCACATACGCAGATTTCAGAAAATAGCCTCCCCATATATTCTTTCTTAGTAAGTTAGTGGAGATATTTAAAGATATTTAGTGAGTAAGATGGAGAAGGCAACGGCACCCCACTCCAGTACTCTTGCCTGGAAAATCCCATGGACGGAGGAGCCTGGTGGGCTGCAGTCCATGGGATCGCTAAAAGTCGGACACGACTGAGTGACTTCATTTTCACTTTTCACTCTCATGCATTGGAGAAGGAAATGGCAAGCCACTCCAGTGTTCTTGCCTGGAGAATCCCACGGATGGGGGAGCCTGGTGGGCTGCCATCTATGGGGTTGCACAGAGTTGGACATGACTCAAGCAACTTAGCAGCAGCAGCAGGATATGGGGTAAAGACTTACAATTCATAGCCATCATTCCTTTTCACCTTTGAAAAGAACTGACTATCAAATAAGTCATTGGAAAAACACTGATTTCTTTCAGATAACCCTCATTCTGAATAAATAACTTTTTTTCATATTTTAAGAACAGATTTTCTTATACTTTTTCAACTGCTTCAGTTAGAAAGTGCTATAGTTTTAAGATTAATGAAACATTTATAATGTCTGAGAGAATTATGTATGTATATTATATTTATGTATACTTTAGTATATGCTATATACAGTATACTGCTGCTGCTGCTGCTAAGTCGCTTCAGTTGTGTCAGACTCTGTGTGACCCCAAAGACGGCAGCCTACCAGGTTCCCCCGTTCCTGGGATTCTCCAGGCAAGAACACTGAAGTGGCTTGCCATTTCCTTCTCCAATTCAGGAAAGTGGAAAGTGAAAGTGAAGTCACTCAGTTGTGTCAGACTCGTAGCGACACCATGGACTATTTATGACTAAATGTTGCAATCATTGGAACCCTAAAACTGTTTCATTATGCCCCCTTGTCTTATGTGGTTTAGCACTCTGCATTTCTAAGAAGTTCATTCACACATAGAAATTCACTGACTTCACAACTCTATAAGGTAAATAAATTTTATCTCAAAGTGTGTGTGAGTATGTCACATTCTATGAGGTCAGTATTTCTCTCATACCAGAACCAGACAAAGACATCACAAGAAAACTATAGACCAACACCCCTTAGGAACACACATGCAAAACTCTTTACTAAGAAGGCTAGCAATCCAAGCCAGCAATATAAAGCAGATCATATATCATGACCAAGTGTGATTTATCCAGGAATGAAAAGTTAGTTTAACATCAGAAAATCAATCAATATGATACATTAATAGAGGTTTAAAAAAACACACACAATCATCTTCATAGACTCAGCAGAAGCATTAACAAAATGTAAAACCTTTTCATGATAAACACTACAACCAGGAATAGAAAAGAGTGTTTCAACTTGACAAAAGCATCTATAAAAAACAAAGCTAATATCACCAATTTAGTGGTGAAAGACTGAAAGCATTCCCCCCAAGATCAGGAACAAGACAAGGATATCTACTATCTCTACTTTTATTTAACATTGTACTGGGCAATCATGGAAGCAAAAAACAAATAAATAAAAGGAATAGTGGTTGGTAAGGAAGAAGTAATACTATTTCTTTGCAAATGACATGGTCTTGTATAAAGAAAATACTAAGGAATTCACTAAAAAAAAAAGATTAGTGCTAATAAGTGAATTCAGCAAGGTTGCAGGCTACAAGATCAATATACAAAAATCAGTTATATTTCTCTACACTAACAATGGGACAGTAAGGATACCAAACCAGTCAATCCTAAAGGAAATCAACCCTGAATATTCACTGGAAGGACTGATGCTGAGGCTTTAGTACTTTGGCCACCTGGTGTGCAGAGTTGATACTTTGGAAAAGACCCTGATGCTGGGAAAGTTTGAGGGCAAGAGGAGAAGGGGGTGACTGAAGATGAGATGGTTGGATGGCATCACTGACTCAATGGACATGAGTTTGTGCAAACTCAGGGAGATAGTGAAGGACAGAGGCACCTGGCATGCTGCAGTTCATGGGGTTGCAAAGAGTCGGACATGACCTAGCAACTGAACACTAACAATGAAAAATCCAAAAATCAAATCAAGAAAATAATTTCATGTATTATAGCACCAAAAAGACTGGAATACATAGGAATTAATTTTGAATAAGAACTGCAAGACCTATATGCTGAAAACTATAACACATCATTGGAAGAAATTAAGGATGACCTAAGGAAATGGAAAGAAACCCATGTTCATGGATCAGAAGACTTCATATTGTTAAGATGGCAATGTTCCCCAAATTGATCTCCAGATTCAATGCAATCCCTAACAAAATCCCAGCTTAAAAATAACAAACTTATTCTAAGAGTTATATAAGAAAAACAAGGGACCCACCAAAAGAATCTTTTTAAAAGAAGAACAAAATTGGCAGACCTACATTTCAGAATTTCAAATTTTACTACTAAACTAATTAAGACAGTGTAGTATCGCCATTAGGACAGACACTTAGATCAACTGAACAAAACTGAGCATTTAGGAATTAATCTTTACATTTGTTTATGGTCAACTGATTTACACCAGGGGTGTCAGTGAGAAAAAAATTATCTTTTCAACAAATGGTGTCAGGACAAATAGGTATCCACATACACAAGAATGAAGTTGGACCTTCACCTTACACCATGCACAAAAATGCACTCTCAACATAGAGACTTAAATGTAAGAGCTAAAACTATAATAAAACAATTAGGAGAAAACACAGGAGTGAATCTTTGTGGGTTAGGCGGTGGTTTCTTAGCTACAATGCCAAAAGCAGAAGTGACCCAAAAACCAAACAGATAAATTGGATTAGAGCAAAATAAAAAAGAATTTTGTGCTACAAATTATACCATCAAAGAAATGAAAAGATTATTCACAGCATGGGAGAGAGTATTTACAAATCATATACCTCACGTCATTCAATAATTAAAAGACAGTCTAAACTTTTTAATGGGCAAAGAAGAAGATGCACATATGGCCAACATGCATATCCATCACTGGGGAAACAGAATCAAAATCACAATGAGACACCACTTGACGTCCACAAGGATGGCCCTAATCAAGAAGTCAAACACCAAGTGTTGGTGTGGATGCTGGTGAGAATGGAAAATGGTGCAGCCACTGTGGAAAACAGCTGGGTTGTTTTTTAAAATATTAGACAGACAGTAACCATGTGACCCAACAATTTAACTCCCAGGTACCCAGCAAATTAAAAAACTATGTCCACACATAAAACTGTGCATGAATGTAGAGAGCAAATATTATTCATAATAGGAAAAAAGTGGAAACAACCCAAATGTTCATCAAATGATGAACAGATAAACAAAATGTTGTCTAGTCACACCATGGAATATTATTCAGCAACAAAAAGGAATGAAGATTGACACATGCCACACCATGGATGAGCTTTGAAAACATTATGCTAAATAAAATAAGCCAGTCACAAAAGACCACATGTTGCATGATTTGATTTGTATGAGAGTCCAGAAAAGGTAAGTCTATGGAGACAGAAAAGTAGATTACCATGAGGAAAGAGGAATGAGTGCTAATAAGGGACTTATTTGGGGGAAAAATGTTCTAAAATTATAATGTGGTAAAGACTACATAACTCTGTGACTATTCTAAAAAAAAAAAATAAAACGTACACTTTAAATGGATGAATTTTATGGCATCTTAATTATATTTCAATAAAGCTTATTTAACTTATATGCAGAGTACATCTTGAGGAACGCTGGGCTGGAGGAAGCACAGCTAGAATCAAGATTGTCGGGAGAAATATCAATAACCTCAGATATGCAGATGACACCACCCTTATGGAAGAAAGTGAAGAGGAACTAAAGACCCTCTTGATGAAAGTGAAAGAGGAGAGTGAAAAAGTTGGCTTAAAACTCAACATTCAGAAAACTAAGATCATGGGATCCAGGCCCATCACTTCATGGCAAATATATGGGGAAACAGTGGAAACAGTGTCAGACTTTATTTTTTGGGGGGCTCCAAAATCACTGCAGATAGTGATAGCAGCCATGAAATTAAAAGACGCTTACTCCTTGGAAGGAAAGTTGTGACCAACCTAGATAGCATATTGAAAAGCAGAGATATTACTTTGCCAACAAAGTTCCGCATAGTCAAGGCTATGGTTTTTCCAGTAGTCATGTATGAATGTGAGAGTTGGACTGTGAAGAAAGCTGAGCACCGAAGAATTGATGCTTTTGAACTGTGGTGTTGGAGAAGACCCTTGAGAGTCCCTTGGACTGCAAGGAGATCCAACCAGTCCATCCTAAAGGAGATCTGTTCTGGGTGTTCACTGGAAGAACTGATGTTGAAGCTGAAACTCCAATACTTTGGCCATCTGATGTGAAGAGCTGACTCATTTGAAAAGACCCTGATGCTGGGAGGGATTGGGGGCAGGAGGAGAAAGGGATGACAGAGGATGAGATGGTTGGATGGCATCACCGACTCAATAGACATGAGTTTGGATAAACTCTGGGAGTTGGGATGGACAGGGCGGCCTGGTGTGCTGCGGTTCAAGGGTTGCAAAGAGTCAGACACGATTGAGCGACTGAACTGAACTGAAAGCCATTAAAAAAGCAATGTATGCATTTTCCATGTTGCTTATTTCCTTCCTTATTACCTTTCTTTGGCTTCCTTGAGGGCAACTTCAAGTCTCTCCACCTTCTGGTTTCCTTCCCTTAGACAATGCAGGAGCTGGCTCACAGTTAATTCCTCAAACTCCACATAATTCCTGGTACCTTCTGCAGATTTGCTCCTGCATCAGGACAGCAGAAAGGTTAAAAGGTTTCAAGAGAATATGAAAATGTCGGAGTCTAAGGATATTACTGGAACTAGTTAAAAAGAACAGCTTTCCAGAACATTCTCCAGTTAATTCTCATTTACAGACCAAACACAGCTGGCCTGGTGACAACCAGCGTCTGGGTCCTCCACGCTGTCCGGGGAAGGAGTGAGGCTGATGAGTTGGCTGACCTTACTCTGCACATGCTCACTCCCTCCACGTGGTCACAGTGTCCACGGCACCAGACCCCAGGACCCACAGAGCCAGTGGAGCAGAGGCAGCCCCGGTTTCGGAGCCCTGCTTTCCTAGAGGACTCATTTCCAAGAAGACCACAGTCACACATGTGCTGCCTGTGGTGACATGCAGACCACTGGTCTTCCTCCAGCTTGACAGAAAACACCATATTCTCAAGTCAGGAGAAGAAAAAGCATTTTTGTTTTTGGTTTCTAATAACTAGAGCACAGAAATGTAGGCCCTGTTGGTATGTCGAATATATTTCTTGACTTCAAACTCAGATTAAATCAAGAGGCAGTCAATGATGAAGAAAACCACGGCCATCACTGCAGTAACTAAACATTCTGGAAAGCTACACTGATGCTAATAGCAGCTATGCCTTCAGTAACCTACCCAAGTTCACACATCTAACAAAGAGCCAGGATTCAGGATTCAATCCCAGTTCCCATCACCAAAGCTCAAACTCCAACCCCAGAGATCAATCTCTGACTCCTTAAAATACTTTCAAACAAGGTAAAGAAGCTGTTATTAAAACACAGCTGTGTGGTTTAAAAGAAGAAGTAGTATTCACACAGCTATACATGGAGAGGAAGTGGCTTAGAAATTTCAAACACAGCTTTCTTCCTTCCCACCACTTTCAGGAAAGTCTTCTGATATTAAAAAGGCAATACGGGGGGCAGGGATAGTTATTTCTAACTAAAAAAGGGAGTAACTTTCATTTCTGCCAACTGCCCTGTTTGGTGAAAGAAATCTAATCCTGATATGCTTATAAAAAAAACATTTTTATAAGTCTATTCATCAAATTATAGAAAAAAGATATTAAAAGTCTCTGAAGGAAGAGATGCTTAGGGAAATTTCAGGTAAATCTTCTTAAGCAGATTCATACAGTAGTAACCTGCTTACAAGGGATGAGCTAATAGTACATTCTAGGTCACAGCTACTTGTAAGAGACTCAGGTGCCCAGATCCCCTGTCATCGCCTCCTTAAGGTCCCCCTACAATTTAAGATAGCTGTCTACTAGGCACAAGTCTACTGAAGACTCCCCAGGTAAGATATCTTGGCACTTTCAAAAAACAGCAATCACCCAGAGCAACAACAGTCATTGTGATGGAAGACTATCCTATATTAGTCACTTTGCCTTGTACTTGGGAATGAATAGGGAAGCGAAAAAGGAAACATTGCCCTTATCAGCGGGGCAGCCTGGTCCGGGGCAGACTGCACTCATAAACACATTAAGGAAACATGGGTCTCTTAACTGAGGAAAAAGCTCATTTTCACTTCTCACCTGATGGAGAGTGGCGAGGGGTTAGTTAGCCTACCAAGGCACCAAACATAGTTTTTATTCTCTACCAGTGGGCTGCAACAATAAATATGAATAGCATTCAAACTGAACATTCTGGAAAGGCCCCAGTGTAAATCAGTAAGTGGCTTTTTCAGCCCACCATGTTTGGCCTCTCAAGGGTGAGCCCAAAGTGACAAGACTACCCAGCGTGCCTGTCTGACAGCCCGACTCTGTCTTCACGTACGTGTCAACGGAATCAGTTCTTGTGGGCCCAGGACTTGGCTTGATTTCTTTTGCTGCCACAGCTGCTTCGCCCTCCTGTAAAAGCAGAAATGACAGAGGTTTAACATAGCATGCCGGTAAGACAAATTCTCCAGCAAAAGAGAAAAAAGGCGAAAGATCAAGAATTTGGATGACACATAACCCAAGGAATCTACCAAACACAGAAATGTGAGATGCTTCAGTTCAGCCACTCAAATGGAATGGTTTAAGTTTATCCTTCCCTCAACCTGCGTGCCCAGTCAGGATTATAAATATCCAGACGAAGACGAGAAGGCCAGGCTCCTCTCATTCAGCACAGTCATCCTGACCCTGCATACAGGAAAGCTTATCTCCTCTCTCTCTCATTGGCAGTTCCCTTCTCTACAAGTTAAGGTCACACACAGCTAATGACAATTCCACATACTTTTCCCACACACTCCTTCAAAATGCAAAATGTGGGACTTCCCTGGTGGTCTAGTGGTTAAGAATCTACCTGCCAGTGCAGGACACGGGTTCAATCCCTGGTCCGGAAAAATTCCACATGTTGCAGAGCAACTGGGCACAAGTACCACAACCCCTGAGCTCATGCACCTACAGCTTATGATCCTCAACAAGAGAAGCCACGGCAATGAGAAGACTAGCTCCCACTCGCTGCAATTAGAGAAAACCCGTGCACAACCACAAAGACCCAGAGCAGCCAGAAATAAACGAATAAATCTTTAAAAATAAAAAAATAAAATGCAAAATGCTAGAACTTGCTGGAGCCGCTTTGGAAAGAAGGCTGTCTTCTGTGGGCAAGGCTCACAGAGCAAAAGGCTGGCTCTCATTTGAAATTCATCTGCTTTTGGGGCCACTTAGGGAGCAGTGGGGGCTAAGACCACTTCAATGATTTGCAAGACATTTCTAGTCCAGTGAGCTAGTGGAAAAATACAGGGGTGGTTTTAGATAATTCTGTATGCGCACACTGTTCCTAAGTCTTGGGCAGTGTTTTTCTGTTCATAGGAGCAAGGCAAGAAAAACATATTTACACTAGAAATAACTGTCACTCATCAGTGAGGGAGAACATTATGGTAACCATGCACCCCAAAGAAAGAAGCCTCATTTGGAAACTTCTGATACGCTCCTTGGACTTCCTGAATTTTATCAGCTATTTGCAGAAGGTGAAAGCTCTTTGATCAACGTTTCCATAATCTTTGCTCGTGTGCAGAATGAGTGCTCTGACACGGTACTTCCTGATTAGTATTTTCTCTTGACTTCAGCCCCTATTCATCTAAAATTTCTGAGAGGCATGGGTGGCAGGGTTATTAACAGCCATTTTTCACTTCTGTTCATCTTTAGTGCAGCAAATAAATGAGAAAGTAAAGAGAGTCATGCTCATATCCAGAGTCAGACATATCCAGTAGTTGAGCTTTTTGTAAGGTGCACTTCACCCCACCTCACCCCCACTTGTCTACATGTAGGGTTTTCTCTTCTAGAGATACAGTTAAGCTCTCTTCCTGTATCAGACATGTGCTCTGACGAAGCTGGACCAACTGTACAGTGAAGGACTGGACTTTCCTGTGCTTGTCTCCCTCAATCTGTATTCCATTTTTTTTTTCTAGTAGCAAAGAAGGAGGTTTCCCTTCTAGCAGGACTGCCCACACACCAGCTACCCGCTGACACATGCTTCCCATCAGAACAGGCCAGCCTGTGGTGCCACGCCCAGCTTGCTTCATTTGGGGCTGGACATAAAAGCCAGTCAGACAATGCTGGCTTCAGAATCTGTTCTCGGCGCTTCCCTAGCAGCTGCTGTTGGAGGGGAGGGAGAAGCCGGGTATTCCCTGGGGCTACAACCAGAGCACCTCTGCTCTTGCTTTTCTCCACTTCTTATTTTTAATATTCCTCATAAGACTTTGCCTGAAAAGAGGGTTCTATGATTAGTAAGTGGCGAGCCTTTTGATTTTACTGCATCTGATCATGATTCTGCTTACCTAAGTGAAATGCTGAACACAGCTTTGGAACCTGGGCTGAACAAGTTTATACCCTTTTTTTTTTTTTTTTTAATTTTAGGTCAGCTAAATTATTCAGGATGTACTGGGGAAAAAAAGGACTATCTCTTCAGTCATAAAAGGTAATCAGTATTTTCCATTTCAGCTGTGATAGCCACAAGTATGATGTTTTATATTTATGCTGACTACGCTGAAATTTCCCCACTGTTTGGCTTTCCCATGTTGAAAGGAAGCGGTGATATTTCTAGCAGTTGTCCAGGTGAGGTTTTGTAACTTGCTTAAGACAAAACCAAAACCAATACACTTACAGCCATCCTGATTTCAACAAAGGAGTCTTCGGAGGAGCCGCTTGAGTTCAGCTTGAGTTGCAATTCAGACACGATGCCCAGCAGATCTGCCTTTTCAGCTTGGAGGCGTGCCACCTGGGTCTTCAGCTGTTCCACTTCTTGTTCCACTTCTGCCTTGGGGACCTTGGGGTCCCCAATGATGTCCTGGAAACAATGTGGAGCAAAGTGAACGAATGAATCAAGCCAAGGACTCAGCCATCAGACTCATGTGCCTCTATACCTACTGGTAAGCCAGCTGTGCTTTACAGTAGGGAGTTCTAGTTTTTCCTCGGCAATATATTTTGACATACCATTTAAAATGGAAAAATTTACTTTGTTGTGTGCAAATAATAGGAAGTTAAAATAAACTCAAACTAGGAACGTTTCCTCAACATGCTGAAAGAAATAATCTGATTATCATGAAAATAACCAACCAGACTTTGGCAATGGTTGACTAGTAAACTGCAGCCCCAAATCCCAGAAAATAAAGAACTGCCACAACTCAACCTCTTGCTTTTTTCCTTTTTCTCCTTCTACCCCCTCTCTCCTCATACTTGTCATTTCTCCTTAGAAGCCAAAGCATGAAGGGCATGACAGTACAGTGATAGCAAAACACAATGAAAGGTCCAGAATCCTCCCAGGCATGTAGGTTGGTTGTTACAATATTCTATGCTGGTGCTTTAAGGTTGCTAAAGGTAAATCTGTTGAGAAAGAAGAAAACTGAAAATTCAGAGGCTGGTACCAAGCGTGGAAAATTAATTTTGGCCTCTATAAACATTAATGGGCTTCCCTTGATAAACTAATAAACATTAATATTTTCCTAATATCGAGTACCTGTTGTGTTCATCCTGTTGCAATTACCACATATGACAAAGTCATAAAAGAAAGAGCCTGCTGACATGTGTTGTTTTTACTTGGGAGAAGGGAGAACAGACTCTAGTCTGCACTCTGCTAATCAGAGCATGTGTTGCCTTGAGCAGATTCCCTAAATGTCTTGGCTTCAGTTTTCTTGGATCAGAAAGACTTGGTACCATGTGGTCTCTGTGGTCTCCTCCAGCTGTGACCTTCTTGGCCTCCTGATTTCTTCCCTCACGGTTCTTATGGACATGGCACCACCAGAAATATGTATACTTGAGATTACCAGAGGACTGCAACATTGAAAATTCACCCACCCACTCACACACACACATACATACACACACACACACAAACACCCTCTGACAGATTTCATAAGGAATGGTAAACAGGCCCAAAGGCTCATAGTAGAACCAAAAAATTATCAGAAAGGCATGTGTATAAACCATAAACCAGCTAGTCTGTGAAGTGTTAAGAGAGTGAGGGCTAGGTAGTAACTGGCACATGCAAGTACCCCTCACACCAGTGGAATCGCGCTCTGCCTTCATCTGGACCATCCCCTTGCTAGGAAACTCTCACAGGCTTTAGGAAAAAGCAACTCATAAAACTGAAGAGTTAGGTCTGCAAGGAAAAGTTCAAAGCTTGTGCAATCTCTCCTGATAATGATTCAGACCACAGAAATATACATTTAAAGGCATAAAAATGAAAAAAAGGAAAGGTACTGCCTAGGCTGGAACCAGGAAGCAAGCAGGGAAGGGGAAGACCATGCCCTGTGAGAAACCTTCACATCCACCCTCTTGACCTTCCTGAGGACACTGAGTGGAATGGACTTCTAAAAACCATCTTTCCACAAAGGAAGGAAATAGAGTTTTAAACAAGTGTCTGAGGACCAGGGATATAAGGCCATGACTCTTGAGTCTCAGAAGTCAGGTTAATTTTCTTTTTTCCAATTGTGTGGATCTCTTCTTTATCCTTGGGCTTCCCTGGTGGCTCAGACAGTAAAGAATCTGCCTGCAATGCAGGAGATGTGTATTTGATTCCCATGAATCAATCAGGGATCAGGAAGATCCCCTGGAGAAGGGAATGGCAACCAACTCCAGTATTCTTGGGTGGAGAATTCCATGGAGCCTGGCCAGATAGAGGAGCTTACAGTGCATGGGGTTGCAAAGAGTCGGATACTGCTGAACGACTAACACTTAATTATCCTTGGGAAATTATGGATCTGCAAAACACCTTGTGAGGTGACACTTAAAATTTCTCTTCATTTCACTGTTAAGGCTCTGTCCATCATCTTCCTGGACGAAACTTCCAGGGTTAATGTTCTATGGGATCTCAAGCCCAACTAAATTATTTCTGCCTTTCATCACTTTTTGAGCACTTAGCATTGATTAGCCTTCGGGAAACAACAATTTCCCTTTTTCTGTGCTTCTATTGTCTTGGAAATGTGCCCAGGCTGATATGTCATCTTATAATACAAAACAAGTCTAATGACCTTTGCCTGGCAATCTGTAGTTAACAGTCAAAAAGGATTCTTTAGACATATGTATACCTATTGTGGCTTCCCAGTTGGCACTAGTGATAAAGAACCTGGCTGTCAGTGCAGGAGATGTAAAAGATGTGGCTTCAATCCCTGGGGAAGATCCTCTGGAGAAGGAAATAGCAACCCACTCCAGTACTCTTGCCTACAGAATTCCATGGACAGAGGAGCCTGGCGAGCTACAGTCCACAGGGTTGCAAAGAGTCGGACAGGACTGAAGTGACTTCAGTTCAATTCAGTCGCTCAGTCGTGTCCGACTCGTTGCGACCCCACGGACTGCAGCACATCAGGCTTCCCTGTCCATCACCAACTCCTGGAGCTTGCTCAAACTCATGGCCATCGAGTCGGTGACTTACCACCGCACAAACCTATGGCTGATTCATACTGATGTATGCCAGAAACTAATACAATATTGTAAAGAAATTGTCCTTCAATTAAAAATAAATGGAAAAAAAAAAAAGGATTCTTTAGGGATCACCATGATGTCTGTGAAAAGTGAAGTCGATCAGTCATTTCCGACTCTCTGCGACCGCATGGACTATAGCCTACCAGGCTTCTCTGTCCATGGGATTTTCCAGGCAAGAGTACCGGCTGCTGCTAAGTCACTTCAGTCATGTCCAACTCTGTGAGACCCCATAGATGGCAGCCCACCAGGCTCCCCCGTTCCTGAGATTCTCCAGGCAAGAACACTGGAGTGGGTTGCCATTTCCTTCTCCAATGCATGAAAGTGAAAAGTGAAAATGAAGGCACTCAGTGGTGTCCGACTCTTAGCGACCCCATGGACTGCAGCCTACCAGGCTCCGCCGTCCATGGGATTTTACAGGCAAGAGTACTGGAGTGGTTGCCATTGCCTTCTCCAGGGGATCTTCCCGACCCAGGGATGGAACCCCGGTCTCCTGCATTGCAGGCAGATGCTTTACCCTCTGAGCCACCAGGTCTGTAATACAGTGAAATCAAGACAGAATCAGTCATATCTCAGCCTCACCCTGAGGATTGAAGGGCAGATCTCAGTGGAAACTCCCTGCTCCCTTCCCTGTGCCTCACAGAACACAGGGGCAACCCTAATGGCTTGAGGGGGTAGGGGAGGGGTGTCTGCAGAAGCAACAGCAAAGACAGGTCAGCGTGAGTGAGTGAGTGAGTGAGAGGTCTTGAGAGCCTCAGTAAATCAGGAAGATGAGAGGCTAAATTACAAATAAACACCTCAAGTGGTCCATGAAACAAAAATTGAAAGAGAGGTGGGAAGGGCAAGTGGGGGCCTGGGAGGCACAGCTTGCGGAGAAAAAAACTGATGACCAAGGGTTTTGAAGAATCCTCAGTGTCTCTTTGTCCCAAGGACTCATTCCTGAGTCCTGCCTATAGTTTGCTTCAGCGGATCTTCTACACTGAAAGAAGCTGTCCAGAGCTCCAGCTTCCGATCTCAACTTCTTCCAATATCGGGACCTTTCTGGAAAACCTACAGGACTTTTCATTCACATCTTTGATACCCGTTCTCAAGGGTATCAAAGCACATTTCTCAGGTTCTTTGAGTTAGTGGAAACGTGGCAACCTTACAGCCTCATATCACACAATAATATTTGTCAAACCATTTTTCAAAAGTAAATGTAAAACACAAAGTAAGGAATCTATTGTAGATGGAGAGAAAGGACAAGGTCAGTAAGTGAAAATTCTGAGCGACAGATTTTAAAAATGTAATTCTATATCAAGGACTAAAGACCAACATTTGAATGGTTCCAGGCAGAGGTCTTTCTGTACTATGTATAATGAATACAAAATATTGATTTATAACCATAACACTCTTTTGACTATAATCAATAAAGTCAAAGTTTGACCCATTTCTTTTCTTCACCAGAGATTACACACGACCCTTAAAATTGCAACCAATCTTCTCATCACTCTTCTTTCAAGATAATGCAAGCATCTAGCCGGAACTGTGAGTTTTGATCTCGAAGTCTAGACAGGTAAGATCCCACTGCAAATATGAACATGATAAAATTACAACTGATCAATCCACTCACCTCGAATGCCCTTTCAGTTTTCCCTGTTAGCGTTCCGAGTTCTTGCTTCAGTTTTTCATTTTCAAGGCTCAGTGCCGTTAAACGCTCTTTGGCTTCTTTGCTCTGAGTCTCAAAATAAAGGCGTTCTTCCTTCTGCTTCTCTGTCCAAGCTGAAAGCTCCTCAAATCGCCCTTTCATAGCTTGATTATTTAGCTTCATGGCTTCTGCATGAGGTTTAGAGGGAGAGTGTTAAAACACCAAGGGACGGAACTTGGGGTCATGAAGAGAACCTCCCCATAGATCACCTCACCACATAGCTATGAACCTCAAAATGCCAGGGTTGGCCTGGGCTCCAGGGTCAGCTGGAAAGACTACATAGCAAAAAAATGAGTAGTTTCTGCTTTCAAACAGGACTAGGAGGTCTAATGTCACCGACTGCCCTCAAGAGTCTCAAGAATATAAAACTGATTTTATTGATTTATTTTAACAAAATGCCTATTAATAACTAGCTAGACTGAGGTCCATACTCCTGGATTCCAACACTGGTTCTGCCAAAAACCATGGCTGGAGATATTAGAATCCTTTCTCTTAAGGTAATATTTAGGACTAATTCTGTAATAATAGCAGCCTTTTTATTTTTCCTTTTAAATTTAGGGCTAAATGTCATTCTGCCATTTCCCAGAAATACATAATTTTATTCTTACCTGTATCCAAAAGTAAACAATAGGAATAGCTTTAGCCTTGCTGTTGTTTAGTCACTAAGTCACGTCCAACTCTTTTGCTACTCAAAGGACTATAGCCTGCCAGGCTTCTCTATCTATGGGATTCTCCAGGCAAGAATACTGGAGTGGGTTGCCATTCCCTTCTCCAGGGGATCGTCCTGACCCGGGGATCAAACCCACGTCTCCTGCATTGGCAGGCGGATTCTTTACCACTGAGCCACCTGGGAAGCAGTTTTAGTCTTACTGAGAGCTAGTCCTGAGAAACGCTGGACTGGAAGAAATACAAGCTGGAATCAAGACTGCCGAAAGAAATATCAATAACCTCAGATATGCAGATGACACCACCCTTATGGCAGAAAGTGAAGAGGAACTAAAGAGCCTCTTGATGAAAGTGAAAGTGGAGAGTGAAAAAGTTGGCTTAAAGCTCAACATTCAGAAAACGAACATCATGGCATCCGGTCCCATCACTTCATGGGAAATAGATGGGGAAACAGTGTCAGACTTTATTTGTTTGGGCTCCAAAATCACTGCAGATGGCGACTGCAGCCATGAAATTAAAAGACGCTTACTCCTTGGAAGGAAAGTTATGACCAACCTAGATAGCACATTCAAAAGCGGAGACATTACTTTGCCAACAAAGGTTCGTCTAGTCAAGGCTATGGTTTTTCCTGTGGTCATGTATGGATGTGAGAGTTGGACTGTGAAGAAGGCTGAGTGCCGAAGAATTGATGCTCTTGAACTGCGGTGTTGGAAAAGACTCTTGAGAGTCCCTTGGACTGCAAGGAGATCCAACCAGTCCATCCTGAAGATCAGCCCTGGGATTTCTTTGGAAGGAATGATGCTAAAGCTGAAACTCCAGTACTTTGGCCACCTCATGTGAAGAGTTGACTCATTGGAAGGGACTCTGATGCTGGGAGGGATTGGGGGCAGGAGGAGAAGGGGATGACAGAGGATGAGATGGCTGGATGGCATCACTGACTTGATGGACAGTCTCAGTGAACTCCGGGAGCTGGTGATGAACAGGAAGGCCGGGCATGCTGTGATTCATGGGGTCGCAAAGAGCTGGACACGACTGAGCGACTGAACTGAACTGAACTGAACTGAAGAGCTAGTCCTGTGCTCTATCTCTCCCCAGGGAACCAGGTGCAGAGAAAGGGATTCACCTACAAGCTATTACCAAAGGACTGTGTTCCCAAAGGCCGCGGGTGAATGGAGAAACATGGGGTTAGGTTTCGCTTACCTTTCAGCTGATGGTTCTCGATTAGAAGCTCTCTCATCTGCTGCAGCAGCTCATGTGGGGTGAACGTGTCCAGGTTTGGGTGAGCCAGATTGGGGGGTCCATTTCCTGTGGTTTCACTGGGGCTGTCCCCCTTCTCAGTCAGGCAGCTAAGTGGTTGGTGGGACATGGTAGCAGTTCCTATAGAAAAATCACAAACTGAAAATATAACCATCTCCCTCTGCATTGGGTCCCCAGGAGTCCACAAACCCATGTGCAAGTCCTAAGAAGTATTCTAGAAGGGGCTGACTTTCTTTCCCATTACATTTTGAGCAAGCTTGATTCTTCCGTTCAAACAAGAAAGATACATCCTTGCTTCAGTCTGTATGTACATGTCTGTGCATAAGAATATATAAAGGAGTACAGTGAGGAGGTGGATGATGGAGGAGGAAGAGATGGGAATAATATCAAGATGGTAAGAAATCCTAATATGAAGTGTTCAAGAGGGTTTCTGTGTATGTATTTGTAGATGTGGGCAAAGTATTATGAAGTTGATTTTTTCCCAGAAAATGTTTTAAGCTCAAATCTCCATATTTTGGGTGAACTGTATGGTATATGAATTATATCTCAATAATTAACTGTTACAGAATCTCCATATTTTATTTCTCATATTTTTGGCTAAGAGGAAGGGGAGAACTAACATATTTCAGATAATTACTATGTGCTCAATCATCACACCAGAGTGTCAAGGTCTAATCCTCACTAAAACTCAACTAGATGGGTATTTCCTGGGTGACAGAACTGAATTCATGGAGCTCATCCAAGGTCACTTAATGAAAGGCACAATCGAGCATTAAGGATGATTCTAAAACCCAGCCCTGTCATACAATGAAGGTACCACTGAATACCTAGGCTTTCATAGTTTACTTTTGCAAATCACGCTAAAAAGACTGAGAAAATCTTGCTTAGTTGTTGCATATTCTGAGACTATTTTAAGCATATAATTTGTAAAGGGGTCACTGTGGCCACAAATAAAATGCAGGGTTGGTTGCTCAGCTGTGTCTGACTCTCTGCGACCCCAGGGACGGTAGCCTGCCAGGCTCCTCTGTCCATGTGATTCTCCAGGCAAGACTACTGGAGTGTGTATGCCCTTCCCATAAATAAGATAGATGGGTATATCCCAACTGTATTTCTGTATGGCCTACCACACTTCAGCAAGCACAGAAATCAAAGACTGTGGGCAAATGTTTTCATTTCCACATTTCACAAAGATGATGATTCGTCTTTTCATGAGGCACTGCAGGGTCACTGGAAGCTGAGGGGAGAGAAGTGCTCTCTCATGTAGCACTGTATCATAACCTCTGGGTGTGTGCTCTAGATGAGCGTGCGAGGCTGCCCCATTCAACTTACCCAAAGTTCAGATTCTACCTCATCCATCCATCCTGCACTACCAGCAATCTTAAACAAATAACTAAGGCTTCCAGAAGCCTTTTTCTTCCTACTTCTTAGCAATGAATTGCTTACAAACAGGTTACTTACTACTAACTTACATTGTCACTGTGTCCCAAGAACCACATCCTTGTAAATAGCTCCCACACGTGCCAAAGGAACCTGGCACTGCTGGTAGGAGGGCCAAGTACAAACGACTGTTTCTCTAAAAGACTACCAGGGACACTTTGGTTATGGTTTTTGTTAAGTTCCTCAATGTGTGAGGGGAGAAGCTGGGGAAAGTACCAGCTATTAGTGCTCGTAAGTGAATGCAACAAACCCTCGGAGGGCAGAGCACTGCTTCTTCCCCACTCTGGCAGGAGGCAATTCCTGGGCTCTCTGGAGCCCTCCCAGAACTGAGAGCCTACTGATCTGCTCTCGGTCTAAAGGCACCTATAGGATTAGAGACAGTGCAAGATACCTGTAGGATTAGAGACAGTGCCACTGCTGAGGGGAGAGCGGGCCCTGGCACTGACGGCCTGCTGACTTCTCTAGAGCAGCCAGCACAGGAAAGGCATCCTTGGAATTCTTTAATGAGGATGGCGATTCTATGAAGTGTTAAACATGGATAAAGCATTCTAAGTCTTTTGAAAGCAGCTGTGTTTTACATATCCTGATTATTAAGAAAGAGGTACACTGCCGAAGTGTGCTGTTTCTTGGCATGAGGTGACCAGAAGAGACTACTTTTGTTTTCCCCAATAAAATTATTTGGGTTATTTTGCATAAAATAATTTGGATGATAATAATTTGGAAAAAGCCAGTTTCTGGCTTTCCATAAAACTCACTTTTTCACAGAACTATGCTGGAGCTGAAATTTCATAAAAATGGGTTTTTACTAAATAAAAAGTGCTCCTATCTATTTTGCAGAGAATTCTAAATACCTGACAAAGGCAAAATCCTTGTAACATGTTTTATTCACTTGTCAATATTAAATTTCCTCAAATTTTCAAGGATTAGACTATACTTTTCAAAAGTAAAAGGAAACATTTAACAGATTAAAAAAAAGTATCTAAAGCAGAGGGAAAGATGAGGGGAGGGGATGCATGAACAGAAGGGAGGAGAGAGGAGGGAAGGGAAGGGGAAGAAGTACGGTTCCTTTAGATACTTTTCATCCTTGACTTTTTGTTATATCTCCACCAAGACTTGAGATACAACCATAACAATTAAAACCAGTTCTGCTTACCAACTTTCTGGTTGCCCAGGTTTTAATAGAGCATGAGGAAAAAAAACAAAACAAAAAACAGAGTTATAATAAGGGAGACAATACAAAAATAAACTGGAAGACACTAACCAGATGTGTGACCTTGAGAAGACCTCCTGCGATGGTTTACTGACTTGTCTAGCAAATGATGATCATTATGGTTGCTTTTGGCTCAAAAGAGCTGTAAAAAGTATTTTTAAGGTTCTATCAAGATCATGGTCTAGTTCCCACTGTTCTACACATATATCCCAGTACCCTCATGGTCATGCTACCCTCTCTCACTAATACAAATGCCTGTCCCAATTATAGTGAATTCTTTGTTATGCAGCATTGCTAGAAAAAAATTATTTGGTTATTTAAACATCATAGCAATAAGAAGTTAGCATAAATGCCAAACATAAGCATATAAATACTGTAACCAAACTTTTGCTAAAAGCAATTTAATTGATTTTTGGTGACTCAAAGTGCATTTTATGACTTTAAATATTTGAGGGGCCATCATTAGAAGCTGTCACAATACAGTGTATATGTGTGATGTCTACTTGTAGAATGCCAGGTAGAGAAAGCTGAGTTCTCTAAATGTTTAGCATCCCCTTGAACTATTTTCAATTGAGAAAATGCAGATAGGATTAAATCCTTAAATCCTTACATACAAACATCCTTAAAGGTAATGGAAACTGGACCTAAGCCATTTACTGCAAGGTTCTGCCTGCTTAGTAACTGAATTTCTCATAAAAACCCAACCAATCTGAATCAGAAATGCATCATTTCTAGGCAGAAGGGTGAATTAATAATTAAGCATGGATATGTCAAGATTTCACCAATGAGGAAGAATGGGAACCACCTGGAAGGTGGAAATCAAAAGCAAAATCTCTAGATTTTATTGCCAGATTCGCTATTTGAATTCCTGATTATAATAATCCTTCTTAATTCCAGAGGTCAAGTAATTATAGCAGTGACTTGGCTTTGTAGGCATGAGCTTGAATTGCATTCCTGAGTCGGTCTTAAAAATGACCCTGCCCAACTTCTTATTTGATGCAAGAATGTCCTGCTGGTTTCCATGGCAGATGGGCATATAGACCAGGCTTGAATGACTTCAACGACAGAAGAAATAGGCACATGACCTTAGCAGGCAACTGCCCATTCTATTCCAGGATGGCTGGTGACTGCCAGAGTCATTTTGTATCCAACAAAAATCTGCCTTATACTGACTTCCACCCACTGGACTTTGGACTAGCAAGAATAATACAGAATAAACCCATGCCCTTACCCTGGTGTGGCTGATTCTCTGAATTTGCTAAGTACTCCCAGGTTTACCCCTCACACGCAAAAATTAGTTTTAAACAGTGAAAACCTATTTCCTGACCGTAGAGAATAGTTGGCTATTGGCAGATTCTGGCTTGGCTTTTCAAGGGGATTGAGTAACATTCTAAGATTGCACCAACAAAATTCTTCACAATCCTGGAAAAAGAACTCAAAGTACACACCCTATTACGGGGCAAAAGAGGCCTTACCTTTTATGCCAGAAATGGCAGTCTGACTTTTGGACATACAGAAAATGGAAAAAGACTTAGCCTCATCTACCAGGGCAGGAGCTACACTTGATGACTCCTATTTCCTCTTCCCGCGAATCTAAAGGGTCACCCAGTCCTGTCACTCCCACTTCCTCTCAATCTCCACCAGCTTAGGTCAGGTTCTCTTGTCTTATCTGGCCTACGGCAATGTTGTCTTCCATAGAGGAAAGGGCTTTTGTCTATTCTGTTCACTGCACTGTCTCTAGCACCCAGAACATTCCTAAAAACATATGGGGGTTCAACAAATAGATGCTGATCAATTTACATAGCTTCCTCCATTGTCTGACTCATCTCTTTCCATTGCAGCCCCAGTACCTCCATGGTTTCTTCCCCAGCATAAGAGCATCCTCCTACTTTTACCCTTCCCATACAGACAGAGCTCCAGCTCCCGAGCAAAGCAAACACGGCTTTTCAGAGTCTGGCCCCCACTTACCCACCAGTACCATCTCCTGTCACCAACACCACTCATGCCTGGGGCACATTAAAGAGTTCACAGTTTCTGGCCTTCTTTTGCTTTTCTATCCTTCCTCGAGATGCCTAGACTTGCTATTACCCTGGCAAACGTCTACTGGACAGTTTAACGTCCAGCTCAAATAGCTGTCTTATGTAAAAAGACCTACACTTTCCTCTGAGTACCCAGTAGTGCTTTATGTATTTCAGTCGCTTGGTTCTTTTATGCAAAGTACTATATTATCCCATGCCAGTCAACTTTCCCATCAAACCTAAGTCAAGGTGTTTATTGTTCCTAGAGACTGACACACCGAGAGCAGGCTCTCAGTAAACATTTGTTGAAATCAAATGAAACTATCAAGTTATGAAGTAAAAGCCTTACACTTGTAAAACACTTTCTGCTCAGTAGGCAACAAATCCAACATAACTAGTATTACGAGTTTTTCCTACAGTTTTTCAATGGCACTCATTTCCAGATTCTTGAACTAAACTTATTTTGAAAATTACTATTTTAAAAACATCACTACAAAGGTATCTGGGCATCATTTCATAACACGTATTTCATCACTCAACCCATATATACATATGTCAAAATGAAAAAGAAAACTTAATTTTTTTTCTGAGTGAAACAGATTTTCAAAACACAGTTTAATTTCCCTCTTTTCCTTTGAATTTACTATTCCATAAATTCCAAAGAACATACCAAACACTCCAAGTCTTTATAAAATTCAGAAAGAGTGAGGCTAGGAGAAGGGAAGACACCTGTGCCTCTACCTAAGGTGGGGGATCGCATGGGAAGGTAAAACAATGACCAGTTCCTTTCAAAAATACAGTCTGATTTTTTTTTTTTTTTTGGTGTTTAGTCAGAGTCCACAGCATAATATGCAACTTGTGGTCAATTACCAAAAAAGAAAAAAAAAATACTACACCTGGCCAGTCCCTTCCAAACTGGGCCTATCTTGGAGTTGGGGGAGGTGGCCAGGGCCCCCTTGCTCTTCTCTCCTTCAGTCAAGGAGCAAGCATGAAAGGTTCTTCTGTTAATAATTGTTTAGGATTTCCCAGGCAAGGATACTGGAGTGGGTTACCATTTCCTTCCCCAGAAACCTGCATCTCCTGCATTGCAGGAGGATTCTTTACCACGGAGCCACCACGGAAACCCATTGCTAATAGTGACGCTTGCTTAACCAGATCGATCCTAGGCTTTTGATGTTCAAAGTTTCGGTTTCCCACTTCAACCTTACGCAGTTCTGTGGCACATAATTTCCAACAACAGTTTTCCTGGAGGAGGAAGGAGCCTAGCTGGAACCTGAGTTACATTTTCTCTTAGTGATGCTTACTGCCTACTGCTTACACAACAGAAACAACCCCTCTGAGATTCTCGCCTCAGCAAATATTCATATTCTCTACGTATGTATCTATACCTACACACATAAACACACACACAAGCTCCCCCAGACACAACGGTTTATGAAGATTCCTTTCAGCTGTTCAGTAATCCCATCACCTTAGAGAGCGGCCACTGGCTCTTCAGTGTACTGGGTCTTCTCGTGGAGCTAGTTTTTACGTCTCTCGAAGGTGTGTCCTTAACCCCTTCTCTTATAATGAAGAACCGGCTGTATAATCATCCCCAATCTGCGGAAGCATGTCACCCTTAAACCACCTTCATGACCTACAGAGGAAGTCACCTGCGGCCAGCCTGGCGGGTAAAAAAGGGGGAAGGGCACTTTGGGATGGACGCCCCTGCTGCCCTTTGGCACCAGGTCAAGATCGCCAGGGCCTGGAAACCCTCCTAGCAAGCGCCGCCGTCCCACTGGAGGAGACGCCCCACCCCTCGCCACCCATGTCCCTACCGGCTCCGGGTCGCAGGGTAGGGGGCTTCGGAACAGCTTCCAGGGCGGAAAGGGAGACCCTGCCCGCCCCACGCCCTAGCTCACCGGCGCCCGGCTCCAGCCTCCCTCGGGTCACTGCTTCCTCGGCATGATGCCCGCTGGGAGAGGGCTCCGGACCCAGAGGCAGACGCCAAGCAGGAGACCCGCTGGGGCAGCGGCGGGGGTTGGGGAGCTTTAGGTTGATTTGCGGCCTCGCGACCCCGCCCAGCGCTGCTCAGCTGACCGCCGCGCCAGCCTACTCATCTCCACCCGGGAATTTCCCAGGCCCCGCCCATCAGGCCCTGCCCCTCAGGCCCCGCCCTTCGGTAGGCCAACCCCGTAGGCCCCGCCCCAGCGCTCCGCCCCTCCTTTTTCCTCCACCAGCCCGTGGTCAAGGCCCCGAGCCGGGTTAATACGGACTGCGCCAAGGTGTTAGTGTGACGGCCGTGAAGGACGGGGTTAATTAAAGCAAACTGTTAAGTAAATGAAGTGTGAGCAATCGGTCGTCGTCGAAGAAAGTCCTTTTAGAAGTCGAGCCACAGGGGGTCGCTGCATCCCACAGAAAGAGGGAGATGAACCCTCAGTCTCTTGTTAAAGGGCTTACATTTAGATACAGTTAATTGAGCACGCACTGCTTTCCACCCGATTTTGCCCTTGAAACAGACTTTTAATTAAAAACACAGAGCCAGCAGGATTTTTCTGAGGCTTTTGTTGCCGGGGAACAGGCCAACCGTTGACACTCAGAGGCTTCAAATGCTCCAGACAGGTGGGATTCCTGGATTAACCTGGATTGTATCTGAAAAGCAGTGGTACTGATTTACTGAACTAGAGGAGGGTGGATGCCTCTGGACACGACAGAGTGAAATGGGAGGAAACAAGACACAGAAAGAGGGAGAGCCGCCCTGGTTTGCAAACTAAACACTGCAAGAAGGGATTAGCAAGGGCGCAGACACAGGCGTCTGATCCCAAGGTCAGGGTCTGGGCCAAGCCAGTGCGGCCGGTTCTCCCGGTAATAGGCCCCCGGTGTAAGATAAGAAAACAAAAATTAAGGGAGAGAGGGCCTAGGGGCAGGTTTGTGCCGAAGACCAAGAAGGACATCACAAGAGAGAACTTAATTTATGAATGAAGTGGCTGACGCCGCTTAAATCAGCGGGATACCAAGCACATTGATGCACATCGAAGCTGCTCTCTGGTTAGAAACGAAAAAAAAAAAAAAAAAAACAGACAAAAAAACCCCTACACACAACCCTAATCCAAATAGAAAAAAGGGAAACGCGCCCTCTCCTGGTATCCTGAAGGATTCAACTCCTCTATTTAGAGATTCAACTCCTCTATTTAGACGGCCTGCTCCAGGCCAGCTCTTCTTACCCGGCCCTTAACACCATCCTGAGATTTAACCTCCTGCTCAAGGTAGAAAGAAAGTAAAGTCGCTCCGTCGTGTCAGACTCTTTGAGACCATGTGGACTGTAGCCTACCAGGCCCCTCCGTACATGGGATTCTCCAGGCAAGAATACTAGAGTGGGTTGCTATTCCCGTCTCCAGGGGATCTTTCTGACCCAGGGATTGAACCCAGGTCTCCCACATTGCAGGCAGATGCTTTACCCTCTGAGCTACCAGAGAAGCCCACTCAAGGTAGAGAGGACAAGCAAATCAGGGCCTGCCCCACACCCAGTTCCAGTCCCTCCTGGGCTTGTTAGGGGCAAGTCAACTCTGCTGCCTTACTTCCATTATTTTAAATAGAATCCATCTGCAATGCAGGAATCCCAGGTTTGATCCCTGGGTGAGGAAGATCCCTTGGAGAAGGAAATGGCAACCCACTCCAGTATTCTTGCCAGGAAAATCCATGGACAAAGGAACCTGGTGGGCTACTGTCCATGGGCTCCCAAAAAGTCCACACAACTTGGCAACTAAACCACCAAGGAGAGAGAAAATGAGTATCAGAGAATCTAATACTCATTAGAGGGGCAGGGGGGAGATGGGATGGGTGGGGAATGGCTGGTGGGGGTCGGTGTTATACACAAGACTGTCCCTAGTTGTGGAGTGCGAAGGTTGGGAGTGGATGAGTTTCTGGTAGGAAAACTGATCAGAACCACTTGTTTCAGAAACATTGAGCATTCCCACCACATCATAGTTGTGTGACCCTGGACAAGCTACCTAATCTTGCTGTGCTTCATTCTCTTTATCTGTAAAATGGGGCCTCTAATACAGATCCTAAATTCCAAAGATCTCAGAATTCAATGCCTTCCCCAGTTCTTTTGGTGGCAAAACTGACCCAAACTAATGTAAAGTTACTGTCTATATTTGCACCACTTGATATGATTGTTTCATTGAAGGCACCTTATTTAGTTTATATGAGATCTGTTTTGGAGCCTCTTGGGGAAATTATGTTTTGTAAATTACATGCACCTTATTACCTTGTAAAGTCCAAAAAATTCTGGGTTCAGGAACAGCTTGTGCCAAGGGCTTTAAATAAAGGATTTGGATACACAGAGCTTACTGCCTAATGTCACTGTGAGGATTAAGAGATAATACATGTAAAACACTAAGAACCATGCCTGATGCACAATGTGAGTTGCTATTCTTACTGCTGGGGTTAGAACCAACTCTGTTTCTTAGCCTAAGTAGTTCAGAGGGGTGCCTCCTTCCTCTCTCATGCTTCTGTAAGTAGATAGAATCTAAGTGCAGCTAAGAAAACTGAAATTATGATATGCTTTCCGCTGTTCACTGATGTGGTTTTGTGGTAGGTGAATGCAAAGCAGTGTGGTAGACTATTTAGCGAGATACTCATTTGTTTCATGCTTTCGGTGCCCCTCCTTTTTTTTTTTTTTGAGAAGGCAGCTAATCACTTTGTGTTTCCTGTCATAGGAGTGTTTGCAAGATCAACCTTTCTCTTGTCTTTAGAGAAAGCCCAACCCCAGTAAATACATCATCTACCCCAGGTGTCCTGGAGGTAGAGTGCAGAGAACCCAGGTGGGGGGGGGGGGTTTCATGGCAGTTGAGAGGAAGAGTGAGTCCCCCAGAGTGGGAGTTGGGTGGAGGCTGGTCGTCTCCTGAGCATCAAAGAGTGACGCCTCAACCTCTACACTATTAGGACCATAGCCAGCTCTGGGAGTGACACAGCTGATGAGGCATCTGTTGGACCCTGGAAACTGGGTCCACAGTTCACAGTCTGGGTCACAGCTTCAGCTGAAACAGGGTCACAGCTTCAGCAGGCTCTGGAATCCAGGCTTGTTACTGGAAATAACAGAGTGACCTGCCTTCTCCTTAGTAGAAGCTTTATGGTAGATGGTGAGGGTACCAGCATCAATGGGCTGATCAAGTTAACGTGGGCTGAAGAATAACTGGCCTGAACTCCAGTGGATACCAAAAGCCCTCTTGGATTGTTCCATGACCCCATGAAAGGAGAGCCTTCACTCAAGGCCTCCAAGATGTTCAAGAGTGGATTTTCCTACACTCCTATAGGGCCAGGACTGGCTGGAGAGGAAGTAAAGATATATTTTAATGCACATCTGAGCTAGTGGTAGAAAAATATACACACTTGGGAACCAGATCCAAAGACTATCTAAATTATGATCTCCCTATACCGTGATTCCATATATATGAAATGTCAAGAAAGGGGTAGCATAGACACAAAGCAGACTTGTGGTTGCCTGGGGCTGGAAGTAGCTTTGACTGCAAATGAGCTTGAGGAGATTTTGAAGAGTTGATGGAAATATTCTAAAACTGGGTTGATGAATGCAAAGATTGGTAATGAGGATTGCACAGCTCTATTAGAATAAACATGATTGAATTGTACACTTACAATGGGTGAATTTTAAGGCATGTAATCCTAAAGGAAATCAACCCTGAATACTCATTGGAAGGACTGATGCTGAAGCTGAAACTCCAATACTTTGGCCACCTGATGCAAAAAGCCAACTCATTGAAAATACCCTCATGCTGGAAAAGATTGAAGGCAGGAGGAGAAGGGGCGACAGAGGATGAGATGGTTGGATGGCATCATTGACTCAATGAACATGAGTTTGAGCAGACTCTATGAGATAGTGAAGGACAAGGAAGCCTGCTGTGCTGCAGTCCATGGGGTCGCAGAGTCGGACATAAGAGACTGAACAATAACAAGTTATATCTTAACACAGCTGCAAAAATAGCGCCAAGGGAATTCTTTGGTGATCCAGTGGTTAGGACTCTGATTTCACTGCTGAGGGCTTGAGTTGGGTCCCTGGTTGGGGGAACTAAGATCCCACAGCTGTGTGGTGTGGCCAAAAACAAATGAAAAAACAACCCACCGAAAATAATGCCAGAAGTAAATCATCGTGCTGTCTGGTAAAGTGTATACCCCTTCTGCTGTTGGGCCAGCATTGTAATGGCCACATCAGTCATCTACTGTGTAACTGAGCTGAGTCTGCATTTTGTTTGAGCTTTAGTTAGATTCAGTTCACCATTGGCTCCAAATATTCTGAGAATGAGTTCCTCAAAAAGTTCAACAGAATTAGCACGTGACCCAACAATTCCACTCCCAGGTATATACCCTGAAGAACTGGAAACAGGGATTCAAACAAGTGCATGTAAATGCCTCTAATAGGTTGCTTTCCTCTTATTGATACCTGGCATTGCAGTGTCTCCCAGGATGAGAAGTGAGGCTTCTGTTCATCAGAGCATCCTCAGACAAGCATCTGGATACTAAGGCCAATGGCTCTGCTTTTGAAGAGCCAGAGCAAGTGTGTGTGTGTGTGGGGTCTACACTTCCTTCCTCTCTTTTGCCTCACAGCTCTAAACTTTGAAATAGTCAACTCCCTGGGAAGAAGCTGAGGGTTTATCTTTTAGATGATCTTCAGTCCTCTGTGAACACTGAATAAGAAGACCATAGTTCAGTTCAGTTCAGTTGCTCAGTCGTGTCTGACTCTTTGCGACCCCATGGACTGCAGCATGCCAGGCTTCTCTGTCCATCATCAACTCCTGGAGCTTGCTCAAACTCGTGTCCATCGAGTTAGTGATGCCATCCAACCATATTGTTCTCTGTTGTCCTCTTTTCCTCCTGCCTTCAATCTTTCCCAGCATCAGGGTCTTTTCCAATGAGTCAGTTCTTCACATGAGGTGGCCAAAGTATTGGAGTTTCAGCTTCAGCATCAGTCTTTCCAATGAATGCTGCTGCTGCTGCTGCTGCTAAGTCACTTTCAGTCGTGTCCAACTCTGTGCGACCCCAGAGACAGCAGCCCAACAGGCTCCCCTGTCTCTGGGATTCTCCAGGCAAGAACACTGGAGTGGGTTGCCATTTCCTTCTCCAATGCATAAAAGTGAAAAGTGAAAGTGAAGTCGCTCAGTTGTGTCCGACTCCTAGCAACCCCACGGACTGCAGCCTACCAGGCTCCTTAGTCCATGGGATTTTCCAGGCAAGAGTACTGGAGTGGGGTGCCATTGCCTTCTCCATTCCAATGAATAGTCAGGACTTATTTCCTTTAGGATTGACTGGTTTGATCTCCTTGCAGTCCAAGGGCCTTGAAGAGTCTTCTTCAACACTGATGAAGAAGATCATTGATGTTCAAAATGTTCATCATTGAACATTTTGAACTGTGTTCATCAACATGATGAATCTTGATGCTCAAAAGCATCAATTCTTTGGCACTCAGCTATCTTTATAGTCCAACTCTCACATCCATACATGGGTACTGGAAAAGCCATAGCTTTGACTAGATGGACCTTTGCTGGCAAAGTAATGTCTCTGCTTTTTAATATGCTGTCCTTGTCTAACTCAGTGAAACTATGAGCCATGCTGTGTAGGGCCACCCAAGACAGACTGGTCATAGTGGAGAGTTCTGACAAAACGCGGTCCACTGGAGAAGGGAATGGCAAACCACTTGAGTATTCTTGCTTTGAGAACCCCATGAACAATATGAAAAGGCAGAAAGATATAACACTGAAAGATGAACTCCCCAGGTCAATAGGTGCCCAATATGCTACTGGAGAAAAGTGGAGAAATAACTCCAGAAATAATGAAGAGACAGAGCCAAAGTGAAAACAGCACCCAGTTGTGGATGTGACTGGTGATGGTCTGCTGCTGCAAAGAACAATATTGCATAGGCACCTGGAATGTTAGGTACATGATCATAGTAATACTACTTATTAATTACTTCCTACTTCTTCTCGTTGTGTAAACACAGAAGCTGTCATAGTCCTTGCCATTTGATTTTCAAATTCTTGTTTCTTCATTTTGCTGTAAAGCTGCTAAGAATTCCTGGTGCAAATTTTTCTTGTTAAAGTATTAATTACCCATCACAGTTGATGGGGGCTTCCTTTGTAGCTCAGTCAGTAAAGAATTGGCCTGCAATGCAGGAGCCTGCCTGCAGAATCCACCTGCAATGCAGGAGGCTCCAGTTCAATTCCTGGGTCAGGAGGACCCCCTGGAGAAAGAAATGGCAGCCCACTCCAGTATTCTTGCCTGAGAAATCCCATGGACAGAGAAGCCAGGTAGGCTACAGTTTATGGGGTCACAAGAGTTGGACACAACTTAGCAACTAAACCATTACAGTTGATTTGGGAAAATAGTCACTATGAGATGCCACAATTCTTTGTAGTGGTCTGAAAAGCATTCCTGTTTTCTTTGTCTGCCTTAGTGAGAAATGGCCTTGGTATCTCATTTTCTAGACAGTTTTTTGCTTTTGATTAAGTAATTCATCTGTCAGTATTGAAGGACATGATTTTTCTTGTTCTTATCTCCCTTATTTTTTCCAAAACAACATGTCTTACTTCTCAGAAGAATTGTATGGTGGAGTGAGGGACACAGACCTGGGTGTCAGACTACATATTTTATATTATGTTGTATATCATTGTTATATTCTATATTTATAGTATACATTGCATATTATATATTATACTATATTATATTAATATAATTATGCTATATATTATATAATATGATTATATTATGTTTATAGCATATACTTATATATTACCTATATGTTATATATATATACACATATATATTACAGAGGATGAGATAGTAGAATGGCATCACTGACTCAATGGACATGAGTGTGAGCAAGCTCTGAGAGATGGTGAAGGACAGGGAAGCCTGGTGTGTTGCATCCATGGGGCTGGGCATGACTGAGTGACTGAACAACATTATCCTTATAGTATATATTATATTTATGGTATATACTTATATATTATATATATAAGTCATTTTGATTTTATGATTTGAAATACATATATGTAGAGAGAGAGAGAAAGAGAGGGAGAAATACTGACTTATTATGAATAATTGGCTCATACAATTATGGAGGCTGCTGTTGGTAAGCTGGAGACACATGCAGGCTTGGGTGTGATGGAGAGATAATATTGTGATTCCAGGCCCAAAACTGGCAGTTTTGAGACCCATGAAGTTGTTATTTCAACTTGAACCTGAAGGAAGGAATAAAACTGATGCCCTAGCTCAAGGCAGGCAAACAAGAAGAATTCCTTCTTATTAGGGGGAGAGTCAGCCTCCAGTTCTAGTCAGGCCTTGAATAGATTGGATGGGGCCCACCCACTTTAGAGAGGGCAATATGCTTTTTTTTTTTCAGATCAATTTAAATTTTAAATTGATCCCAAAACTCCTTTATGAAAATACCTAGAATAATGTTTTTCCAAATACCTGACAGAAGAAGGGAAAGGAAGTGGGAGATGGTAGAGCTGAAAGATCATTAGGAATAGGAGACAGAGGGCAAGCTACAGTTTCATTCACACTTGGCGTTGATGGCACAGGTTGTGGTTCCTTGCTGGATTCAATTCTATCTACCCTCCTGAAAAAATGAGCCAGGGATGTCTGGATGATAGCTCTTTTTTTCCTCATCATAGATGACATGGTAACACTGGATTGCATGCAGAACACATGCTCCAACCTTCATCTACCGTTCTATGTTTTTATCCTCTGCCTCAAAAACACAAGCCTTGTTTCTTGTTTGTGGGGTTGCTTGGGATTTTTTTTTTAATCGTGAGATATCAGGAAGGGGCATATTTCCAGTGTGAGTTCAACAACAGCTTAAATGTTGTAAAAGAAAAAAAGATGAGTAGGCAACTTCAGAACCCACTCTAGTGTTCTTGCCTGGAGAATCCCAGGGACGGTGGAGCCTGGTGGGCTGCTGTCTATGGGGTTGCACAGAGTCAGACACGACTGAAGCGACTTAGCAGCAGCAGCAGCAGGCAACTTCAGGGAGAAAAGGTTACTTATGATTCTATAATCTTGTCCCCATAAATGTATGGACTATCACTGTGGCTTCCTTTTTATCCTTGTACTTCAGCACTTTTGGTTGTAATCTCTATGTACATGGAACCCGTTTATATGAGATTTCAGGAATGAATTGTCCTGTATGTGGGAATGCTTAAAGAGTACTTACAAAAAAATTTTCTCCTGATTCTTTTCTCTAAACTATGGAAAATGTTTTTAGGGCTGTCTAACTGTGAAGAAAGCTGAGCGCCGAAGAATTGATGCCTTTGAACTGTGGTGTTGGAGAAGACTCTTGAGAGTCCCTTGGACTGCAAAGACATCCAACCAGTCCATCCTAAAGGAGATCAGCCCTGGGATTTCTTTGGAAGGAATGATGCTAAAGCTGAAACTCCAGTACTTTGGCCACCTCATGCAGAGAGTTGACTCATTGGAAAAGACTCTGATGCTGGGAGGGATTGGGGGCAGGAGTGAGAGAGTCAGTTCCTAGGCAGGTTGATAAGGAGTCTAGGGGTCCCCAAGGAAAGAAGGGTCTGGAATTCTCAAGGAGGAAGAAAGGACAAACCTTTTTTTCCTTCTCTACATTCCTTAGGATTATATAACAATAATGTATCCTGCATGAGGATAGTCTCTGGATTAAATTTTCTGGCTAATTCTGTAATCTTAAAATGTAAATTATGGGAGTAGGTCTGGTGAGGTCTTTACAACCTCCAGACGTTCTTTGGATTCATTGGAGAGTATATAACTTCATTGCTAACACTAGCAAGCAGGTACTCTTTCTGCCCCCTTCTGATGCCTATATCAGAAGCTTTCTCTATCTCTTTTATACTTTAATAAAACTTTATTACACAAAAGCTCTGAGCGATCAAGCCTCGTCTCTGGCCTCAGATTGAATTCTTCTCCTCCGGGAACCAAGAATCCCAGTGTCTTCGCGTGATTCAACGACAACCTTTCAGGAGGAAAAGGGGACAACAGAGGATGAGATGGCTGGATGGCATCACTGACTCCATGGATGTGAATTTGAGTGAACTCCGGGAGTTGGTGATGGACAGGGAGGCCTGGCGTGCTGTGATTCATGGGGTCGCAAAGAGTCGGGCATGACTGAGCGACTGAACTGAACTGAACTGAGTGAACAATACAGTGCTGCACTCAATATGCCAGCAAATTTGGAAAACTCAGCAGTGGCCACAGGACTGGAAAAGGGCAGTTTTCATTCCAATCCAAAAGAAAAGCAATGCCAAAGAATGCTCAAACTACCACACAATTGCACTCATCTCACACACTAGTAAAGTAAAGTAAAGCTCAAAATTCTCCAAGCCAAGCTTCAGCAATATGCGAACTGTGAGCTTCCAGATGTTCAAGCTGGTTTTAGAAAAGGCAGAGGAACCAGAGATCAAATTGCCAGCATCCACTGGATCATGGAAAAAGCAAGAGAGTTCCAGAAAAACATCTATTTCTGCTTTATTGACTATGCCAAAGCCTTTGACTGTGTGGATCACAATAAACTGTGGAAAATTCTGAAAGAGATGGGAATACCAGACTACCTGACCTGCGTCTTGAAAAACCTATAAGCAGGTCAGGAAGCAACAGTTAGAACTGGACATGGAACAACAGACTGGTTCCAAATAGGAAAAGGAGTACGTCAAGGCTGTATATTGTCACCCTGCTTATTTAACTTATATGCAGAGTACATCATGAGAAATGCTGGGCTGGAAGAAGCACAAGCTGGAATCAAGATTGCTGGGAGAAACATCAATAACCTCAGATATGCAGATGACACCACCCTTATGGCAGAAAGTGAAGAGGAACTAAAGAGCCTTTGATGAAAGTGAAAGTGGAGAGTGAAAAAGTTGGCTTAAAGCTCAACATTCAGAAAACGAAGATCATGGCATCTGGTCCCATCACTTCATGGGATATAGATGGGGAAACAGTGGAAACAGTGGCTGACTTTATTTTTCTGGGCTCCAAAATCACTACAGATGGTGACTGCAACCATGAAATTAAAAGACGCTTACTCCTTGGAAGCAAGTTATGACCAACCTAGATAGCATATTAAAAAGCAGAGACATTACTTTGCCAACAAAGGTTCATCTAGTCAAGGCTATGGTTTTTCCAGTGGTCATGTATGGATGTGAGAGTTGGACTATGAAGAAAGCTGAGTGCCGAAGAATTGATGCTTTTGAACTGTGGTGTTGGAGAAGACTCTTGAGAGTCCCTTGGACTGCAAGGACATCCAACCAGTCCATTGTAAAGGAGATCAGTCCTGGGTGTTCATTGGAAAGACTGATGGTAAAGCTGAAACTCCAATACTTTGGCCGCCTCATGTGAAGAGTTGACTCATTGGAAAAGACTCTGATGTTGGGAGGGATTGGGGGCAGGGGGAGAAGGGGATGACAGAGGATGAGATGGCTGGATGGCATCACCGACTCAATGGACATGAGTTTGGGTGAACTCCGGGAGTTGGTGATGGACAGGGAGGCCTGGCATGCTGTGATTCATGGTGTCGCAAAGAGTTGGACATGACTGAACAACTGAACTGAACTGAACTGAACAATACAGTGCAGTGATTTTTTTTTTTTTGGTCACAATCCATTTCCAATAAAACAAACGGTACTTTCACTTTTTCTTGCTTGTTCACATGGCATGATATTGTTGTTGTTCAGACTCCAAGTTGTGTCCAACTCTTTGTGACCCCATGGACTGCAGCACACTAGGCTGCCCTGTCCCTCACCATCTCTCAGAGTTTGCCCAAGTTCATGTCCATTGCATTGGTGATGCCACCCAACCATCTCATCCTCTGTCACCCTCTTCTCCTTACGCCTTCAATCTTTCCCAGCATCTGGGTCTTTTCCAATGAGTTGGCTCTTTGCATTAGGTGGCCAAAGTACTGGAGCTTCAGCTTCAGCATCAGTCCTTCCAATGAATATTCAGGATTGAGTTCCTTTAGGACAGACTGGTTTGATTACCTTGCTGTCCAGAGGACTCTCAAGAATCTTCTCCAGCACCACGGTTTGAAAGCATCAGATTTCGGCACTCAGCCTTCTTTATGGTCCAGCTGTAATGTACATACATTACTACTGGAAAGACCATAGCCTTGACTATACAGACCGTTGTTGGCAAAGTGATGTCTTTGCTTTTTAATATACTGTCTAGGTTTTTCATAGCTTTCCTTCCAAGAAGCAGTCTCTTTCTAATTTCAAGCCTGCAGTCACACTCTGCAGTGTTTTTAGAGCCCAAGAAGAGGAAATTTGTCACTGCTTCCAACTTTTCCTCTTCTATTTGCCATGAAGTGATGGGGCTAAATGCCTTGATCTTAGGTTTTTTTAATATTGAGTTTTAAGCTGGCTTTTTCACTCTCCTCTTTGTCACCCTCATCAAGAGGCTCTTTAGTTCCTCCTTGCTTTCTGCCATTACAGTGGTACATCTGCATATCTGAGGTCATTATTGTTTCTCCCAGCATGCTATTATTTTTATGTTAATTCAAACAAGACTCTTTAGATAAAGATTTCATGCATTCATTCCTAAGCCTCCCTTCCTTTGGAGCATGCTGACCCTTGACTAGATTGTGGAAATGAATGTTGCATAAATGGTCATAGTGTTTCCTTTGACCTGAATTTGGCCTTTTTATCTTTCTTTTAAACAAAACAGTATACTTAGAGCACTGGTGAATGACCAAACAAATTGAGTTTCCCATCCATAAAAATCTATGTGGTGGTTTTGTAAAGAGTTACATGTTTCTCTACTTAATCTTATCTTCATTAACTCCCCAAATGCTATTTCTGAAAGATTATAAATCTCATATTCTCTTTTCAAAACCATTTCCTTTTCACACACTTAAAAAATCTCTGGCTGATAAAGTAAAACAGCAGCTGCATAATTCACACAAGCAAATCTGCCCTTGGGAATAAAAAAAGAGGTTTATTTTGGCTAAAGTCAAAGTGTTAGTCTCTCTGTCATGTCCAACTCTTTGTGACTCCATGGACTGTAGCCCCTAGTTTCTTCTGTCCATGGAATTCTCCAGGCAAGAATACTGGAGTGGGTATTCCTTTCTCCAGGGTATCTTCCCAACCTAGGGATTGTCAACTAAAAAAAAAATGGACAACTTGAGAGTTGTGAGTTAAGCTTTATGTGGGGCAAAATGAGGACTGCAGCCTGGGAGATAGCTCTGAGAGACTGCTCCAAAGTGGCAATGGGGGAAAGTCAATATACAAGATTTTGGTGAAGAGGGAGTTCAATGCCACGAAGCACTCATTTTACAACAGGCTTTTGTTAGTCATGAGGATCTGATGTCACCATGAAGGGATTTAGTGGTTCTCTAGATATGAGGAGATGCAAGGATTGAGATCATAAAATCTGTTCCTAAAAGCATCTAACTATCTAAAGACTTGTCCCACCAGATTCCCTGGAGCCAGAGTGCCTCACACCACCCTGAACTCCCTCAGGGATTGTTGAAGGGCCACAGCTATAGCGGCATGGGGTTCAGTCTCCAGAGAGGCAGATGGCAAATGCCTTTGTTGTTTGGTTGTTGGCAAAGCTCTTGGTAAGTGCCAATTTGTAGTTGACAGGATTAAACCTGGGTCTCCTGCATTGTAGGCAGATTCTTTCTTTACAGTCTGAACCATCAACAAAGTCCTAAGATGACTTTAATTGGCAGTCTTCATTGAAAAATTTGCAGATGATATACCCCTTTACTGTGTTAGCAGAAAAAAAAAATGAAGAAAACCATTAGTATCAAGAAAGTCATTTGTTTGTAAAAACTCTGCTTTATCTATTTTGTTCTTAGGGTCTAAAAGGCAGTTGTCTTCTTGTCTTCTACTTAAACAGAAACACACAGCATAATTCCCGTGTTAGCATTTAGCCTTCCAGTTGTTGCTTAGAGTCATTCTAAGTGTTTTGTTGTGATGTGTGCAAAAACTTCAACTGATCAAAATGGGCTTGGAATCATTGCTGCTAGCGGAGCAGGTTTAATTTTTTTGTTTGTTTATTATCTGTTTGATGCTTCCCGGGCTGCTAGCATTTCAGTTGTCTAGTTTCCAGGCAACCCTCAGCTTCCTCACCCCCCAGCCTACTTTTTCTGTCTCCCACATGTATTTGTCAGCCCATTTGCCAGGAAACAAAGGCTGTGCTTCCTCTCCTCCTTGTCTCCCTAAACATCAGGATAATACAGTGAAATCATACTCTTTGCTCTATTGTTTAGAAAGGAAATCCAGTTCCCAAGTCCAGGCTTTCCTGAGGGAATAGCACACAGGTAGGAGGAGTGGACTTGTGATATAGTGAAATCCCATATGCCCTGGCGGGTGACCCACGGACTGGATAATAATTATATTACAGAGACTCTCCCACAGGAGTGAGAGTTCTGAGCCCCATGTCAGGCTCTCCAGCCTGTGGGTCTAGGACTGGGAAGAGCCCCTGGAACATTGAGCTTTGAAGGCTGGCAGAACTTGACTGCAGGAGCTCCACAAGATGGGGGAAATAGGCGCACACATTCTCGTGTGCACCAGGACCCAAGGAAAAAGCAGTGATTTTATAGGAGCTTTGACTGGACCTAACTGCTGGTCTTGGAGGGTTCCCTGAGGAGGTGGGAGATAGCTATGGCCCACCTTTGGTTCATAGACACTCATGGTGGACATGTCAAGGAACATTCATCTGCTTGAGTTCTCCTGGAGACTGACTTTTTGACATCGAGACCTGGCCCCTACCAACAGCCTGTAGGCTCCAGTGCCGGGATGTTTTAGACCAAACAGAAAACTGGGCAGGGACAGTCCCACGCATCAGCTGACAGGCTGTTTAAAGGCTTCCTGAGCCTACAGTTGCTTCTAGATGTATTTCTTGACATGGCCTTGTCCACCAGAGGGTCAGGACCCAGCTCCACCAGTGGGCAGGCACCAGTCACTTCCATCAGGAAGCCTTCTTTTCTGAAGCTATTTCAAAAATTGCATAGGAAGGAACACTTCTAAACTCATTCTATGAGGCCATCACCACGCTCATACCAAAACCAGACAAAGATATCACAAAAAATAAACTTATAGGTGAATATGACTGAGGAACATAAATGCAAAAATCCTCAACAAAATACTAGCAAACTGACTCCAACAAGACATTAAAATGTCATACACCATGATCAAGTGAGATTTATCCCAGTGATCCAAGGATTGTTCAATATTGGCAAATCAACTGACATGACTATATTAACAAACTGTAGAATAAAAATTATATGATCGTTTCAATAGATGAAGAAAAAGGTTTAGATAAAATTCAAGATCCATTTATGGTAAAAAATCCTTCACAATCAACGTGATACACCACATCAACATATTAAAGAATAAGAACCACCTCAATAGATGCAGAAAAATCTTTCAACAAAATTCAACAACCATATATGATAAAACCTCTCCAGAAAGTGGGCACAGAGAGAATATACCTCAGTATAATAAAGGCCATATATGACAAATCCACAACTAACATCATACTCAATGGTGAGAAGCTGAAAGCATTTCCTCTAAGATCAGGAACAAGACAAGGATGTCCACTCTGGTCACTTTTATTCAACATTGTTTTGGAAGTCTTATCCATAGCAATCAGGGAAGAAAAAGAAATAAAAGGAATCCAAATTGGAAAGGAAAAGGTAAAACTGTCACTGTTTGTAGATGACATGATATATACGGTAGAAAATCCTAAAGACCCTACTAGAAAACTAATAGAGCTTATCAGTGAATTAGGTAAAGTTGCTAGATGCAAAATTAATATATAGAAATGTGCTTCATTTCTATACACTAACAATGAAATATCAAGAAGAGAAATTAAGGAAAAAATCCCATTTACCACTGCATCAAAAAGCATAAAATACCTATGAATAAGACTTAGCTGGCTATTATAAATAGTGCTGCAATGAACACTGGGGTACATGTGTCTTTTGGAATTATGGTTTTTTTAGGGTATATTCCTAGTAATAGAATTGAGGGTTGATATGGTAATTTCATTCCTAGTTTTTAAAGGAATCTCCATACTGTTCTCCATAGTGGTTCTATCAATTTACATTCCCTCCAACAGTGCAAGAGTGTTCCCTTTTCTCCACAGCATCTCCAGCATTTATTGTTTGTAGAATTTTTGTTGATGGTCATTCTGACTGGTGTGAGATGGTATCTCATTGTAGTTTTGATTTGCATTTCTCTATAATGAGTGATGTTGAGCATCTTTTCATGTGTTTGTCTGCTATCTGTAATGTCTTCTTTGGAGAGATGTCTGTTTAGGTCTTTTGCCCATTTTTTGATTAGGTTGTTTGTTTTTCTGAGACTGAGCTGCATGAGCTGCTTGTATATTTTGGAGATTAATTCTTTATCAGCTGCTTTGTTTGCAATAATTTTCTCCCATTCTGAAGGTCTTTTTATCTTATTAATAGTTTCTTTTGCTGTGCAAAAGCTTTCAAGTTTAATTAGGTCCCGTTTGCTTATTTGTTTATTTCCATTACTCTAGGAGGTGGGTCAGAAGTTGTGTTACATATATACAATGGAATATTACTCAGCCATAAAAGGAACAAAGGTGAGTCAGTTGAACTGAGGTGGATGAACCTAGAGCCTGTTATACAGAGTGAAGTAAGTCAGAAAGAGAAAAACAAAAATCATATATTAAACCACATATATGGAATTTAGAAAAATAGAACCTAATTGCAGGACAGGAATAGATATGCAGGTGTAGAGAATGCACTTGTGGACACAGTGGAGGAAGGAGAGGGTGGGATGAACTGAGAGAGTAGCATTGACATGTGTACACTACTACGTGTAAAATAGATAGCTAGTGCAAAGCTGCAGTATACACAGAGAGCCCAGCCTGGCACCAACACAACTTTGTAAGCAATTATCCTCTGACTAAAAAAACAAAACAAAACAAAAAAACTATCCAAGGAAGCAAAAGACTTGTTTTCTGAAAACTGTAAGATGCTGATGAAATAAATTGAAGATGAAAGAAATAGATGCAAAAATATACTGTGTTCTAGGATTGGAAGAATCAGTATTGTTTAAATGACCATGTTATCCAAGGCAAACTACAGGTTCGAAGCAATCCCTATAAAGTTGCCAATGACATTTTTCACCCAACTAGAACAAAAATTTTAAAATTTGTATGGAAATACAAAAGATCCTGAATAGTCAAAACAATCTTGAGAAAGAAGAACTGAGCTGAGGAAATTACACTCCCTGATTTCAGATTATAATGCAAGGCTACATTCATAAAAACATTATTGTACCAGCAGGAAAACTGACATATAGATCAATGGAACAGGATCAAAAGCCCAGAAATAAACCTACACCCTTATGGTCAATTAATCTATGACAAAGGAGGCAAGAAAATACAACTGAGAAAAGACAGTCTCTTCAGTAAGTGGTGCTGGGAAAACTGAACAGGTACGTGTGAAAGGATGAAACTAGAACATTCTCTAATACCATGTGTGTGCTATGTGCTCAGTCTCTTCAGTCATGTCTGACTCTTTGTGACCCTGTGGACTATAGCCCACCACTCGAAAATAAACTTAAAATGACTTAAAGACATATGTGTAAGATTAAACTCCTAATGGAAAACATAGGCATAGTACCTTTTGACACAAATCACAGCAATAATTTTTTGGATGTCTCTGAGAGTAATGGAAATAAAAACAAAAATAAACAAATGGGACCTAATTAAACTTCAAAGCTCTTGCACAGCAAATGAAAAGACAACCTACAGACTGGGAGAAAATATTTGCAAATGCTTCTACTAGCAGAGACATTACTTTGCCAACAAAGGTCCGTCTAGCCAAGGCTATGGTTTTTCCAGTAGTCATGTATGAATGTGAGAGTTGGACTGTGAAGAAAGCTGAGCACCAAACAATTGATGCTTTTGACAATTTTTGCTGTGGTGCTGGAGAAGACTCTTGCGAGTCCCTTGGACTGCAAGGACATCCAACCAGTCCATTCTAAAGGAGATCAGCCCTGGGTGTTCTTTGGAAGGAATGATGCTAAAGCTGAAACTCCAGTACTTTGGCCACCTCATGCGAAGAGCTGACTCATTGGAAAAGACTCTGATGCTGGGAAGGATGGGGGCAGGAGGAGAAGGGGATGACAGAGGATGAGATGGCTGGATGGCATCACTGACTCGATGGATGTGAGTCTGAGTGAACTCTGGGAGTTGGTGATGGACAGGGAGGCCTGGCGTGCTGTGATTTATGGGGTCGCAAAGAGTCGGACATGACTGAGTGACTGAACTGAACTGAACTGAACTACTGACAAGGGATTAATTTCCAAAATATACAAACAGCTTATACATCTAATAAGAAAAAGTCCAATCAAAAAAATAGGCAGAAGACCTAAATAGACATTTCTCTGAAGAAGATATACAAACGGCCAACAAGCACATGAAAAGGTGTTCAATATTGCTCATTATTAGAGAAATGCAAATCAAAACTACAATGAGATATCATCTCACACCAGTCAGAATGGCCATCATTAAAAGGTCTATAAGTCATAAATGCTTGAGCAGGTGTGAAGAAAAAGGAACTCTACTGTTGGTGGGAACGTAAGCTGCTGCACCCACTATGGAAAATACTATGGTATTTCTTTAAAATAATAAAGTTACCATATGATCCTGCAAACCACCTCCTTGGCATATATCTGGACAAAATTGTAATTCAAAAAGATACATGTACTTTAGTCAAGACATGGAAGCAACCTAAATATCCGTCAACAGATAAATGGATAAATAAGATCTGGTCTATAAACACAATGAAATATTACTCAGTCATAAAAAGAATGAAATAATGCTATTTGCAGCAACATGGATGGACCTAGGGATTATCACTAATCTCTAGTGATAGTGAAGTCAGTCAGACAGAATGAAGTCAGTCACACGGAGAAAGACAAATATCATAGGCTATCACTTACATGTGGAATCTAAAAAACGGATACAAATGAACTTATTTGCAAGAAATAGACTCTAACAGAGAAAATAAACTTCTGGGTTAGCAAAGGGGATAGCGGCGGAGGGGAGAGAGAGAGTTTGGGATTAGTAGTAATATATACACATGGTGCTTGCTGTGCTTGGTTGTTCAGTTGTGTCTGACTCTTTGTGAACCTTTGGACTGTAGCCTGTCAGGCTCCTCTGTCCATGGGATTTTTCAGGCAAGAATACTGGAGTGGGTTGCCATTTCATCCTCCAGGGGATCTTCCTGACCCAGGGATCTAACCTGGATCTCCTGTGTCTCCTACACTACAGGTGGATTCTACACCTGCTGAACCATCAGAGAAATCCAATATATACACACTACTATATATAAAATAGGTAAACAAGAAGGATCTAAGGTATAGCACAGAGACCTACACTTGCAATATCTTGTAATAACCTATAATGGAAAAGTCTGGAAAAGAATATTTCTAAATCTATATCCATAGATATATATATATATATAGCTATATATATGTGTGTGTATATATATATATATATATATATACATCTAAATCATTTTTCTGTACACCTGAAACTACCACAATGTTGAAAATTGGCTACACTTCAGTAAAAAAAAACCCACATGGAACCAAAACACACGCTTTCTATACTTAATAATTTAAAATATATACATACATAAAATAAGAAAATGATTTCTGAGTCTGTATCCTTGAAAGAAAATGTATTTTCCAGATTTTTTTCTCATTAATATAAAAGAACTCCTTAAACAGGAGTCATTTCTGGTATAGAAAGGATTTATGTGTGTCAAAGATTTCTAATTTATTTTCAAAAGTTATTCTCTCCTTTTTTTCATAAAAACTTGAACACTATTTTTAGCTGACATTATCTTTCAAGTAAGGACTACACTCCACAGCCTCTCTTGCAGCTCAGTGTGGCGGTGGAACTTAAATTTGGGAAGGTTAGTTATGGGCTGAGTTGTTGTGTGTCTGTGATTTTCTGGAGTTGGTAGCTGTGTTTCCTTGCAGCCACATTTGGCCATGAGTAAATGAGCCATATTCTAGCTTCAGTTGGAGGAGTGTGACTCCAGATAACTCATGAAGTGGGGTTGCCATACCAAACCTGGATGGTCAACTTAATGTTTAATTTTATATGAGCAAGAAATATACTAATTTATTGCATTCATTATTATCTTGAGCATTTTCCATCACTCATAAATGAATATTATTCTAAGGAACTGAGGTGGTTACACACCTGTAGTTTATAAGTAAAAGTTGTAGAGGAGTATCAGAAATTATATGTGGATTGTTACCTTGCCAGTCATGAATTAATCAAGGTTTTGTGTTGTTGTTTAGTTGCTAGGTCGTGTCCGACTCTGGCAACCCCATGGACTGTGGCCTGCCAGGCTTCTCTGCCCATGGGATTTCCCAGGGAAGAATACTGGAGTAGGTTGCCATTTCCATCTCCAGGGGATCTTCCTAACCCAGGGATCAAACATGTGTCTCCTACTTGGCAGGAGGATTCTTTTTTTAAATTCACTTTTAGTACTTTGAGTATAGTGTTTAATCCATCTTTCTATTTTCTCTTTATCGGATTTGAGAGCAGTAAGTGGGCCTCTGAGCTAAACAAGGAGAGCCCTTTCACTGAGTATGCAGCGTGTCCAGATTCACATCACAGTGCAACATCTGTGCCGTTTGTGACACGATCAGAGAAAATACAAGAGAAAAGCGAAATAAAGATGTTGCTCTCTTGCTGTCTCGTATACAGGGTTATTGTTAACATCTTAGACAGCAAAAGAGACACTGATGTATAGAACAGTCTTATGGACTCTGTGGGAGAGGGAGACGGTGGGAAGATTTGGCAGAAAGGCACTGAAACATGTATACTATCATCTATGAAACGAGTCGCCAGTCCAGGTTCGATGCACGATACTGGATGCTTGGGGCTGGTGCACTGGGACGACCCAGAGGGATGGTATGGGGAGGGAGGAGGGAGGAGGGTTCAGGATGGGGAACACATGTATACCTGTGGCGGATTCATTTTGATATATGGCAAAACCAATACAATATTGTAAAGTTTAAAAATTTAAAAAAAAAAGATGTTGCTCTCAATGCTGACATGAGTATTTCCTTAAATTGAAGTCAACAGGAAAATATAGGTATAAGTTAGAACAGGCAGTCCAAAAACAGTCTTTTAAATGAGGTCACACAAACGATGTGGAAAGTTCATTTAAAATATTGAACTCTTTAAGACACGGTTGTGTGCGCCTCTGCGTAGCAGGTTTCCTTTCTTGAAGGGTGATGCCTTTCTTATGCATTTCTTCTTTCTCCTTTCTCAGAAGCCCCAGGTGCAAGCAGATGTCTCACAGGAAGGCTTCCGGGGACTGACTAGGTGCTTTTCTCTACTGCTGGTCACCCAGGCGCTGGACCAAGGGACCACTGTGCCCTGGAGATGGCTGGGTTCTCATCTTCCTGTTGAGGGAGGAAGGGGGAAGGCAGGCATGATGAAAATCTTCTTCAAATCACTAAGGAATATATTTAAGATTCAAATAAAAATAAATTGGAGATCTTACAGAAACATGTAGGACTGCACATCAAGCTTATGTCACTTTAAAATATCTAAAGATGTGTACAGACCTATGAATCTACTTTTATCAAAACTATTGCTTTGACTGTCGTGGTTGGCATTATTCTTAAACCACTATCATCTTAGACTTTCAGCCTTCTTCACTTTTAACAGCTCAACACATCTTCCAAGCAGTCCTTGGAATACTTTTCCTGGTTTGATTATTTAGGTGATGTGTATCAGATCAGATCAGATCAGTCGCTCAGTCGTGTCCGACTCTTTGCGACCCCATGAATCGCAGCACTCTGGGCCTCTCTGTCCATCACCAACTCCCGGAGTTCACTCAGACTCATGTCCATCGAGTCAGTGATGCCATCCAGCCATCTCATCCTCTGTCGTCTCCTTCTCCTCTTGCCCCCAATCCGTCCCAGCATCAGAGTCTTTTCCGATGAGTCAACTCTTCGCATGAGGTGGCCAAAGTACTGGAGTTTCAGCTTTAGCATCATTCCTTCCAAAGAAATCCCAGGGCTGATGGTGACATGTATGACCCCTTTCAACTCTGAAACTCTCTGATCTGGATCCATTGGGTTGCATCATGTCTGAGGAAGCCAAGGTCATCCAGTGACTTTACCCAGACCAGGTCCCCTTCATTGTCTCTGGTTCTAAAACTGGCTGGTCATTTTGAAAATGCCAGTTAGACAAATGCCTCGGGATTCCCGCCCAGCTAATGCAGAGCCAGTCATTATTAATAAAAGAAATGACATTGTTTTGTTTTACTCAACGGTATTAACTTAGCAAACATTTATTGAACACCTATTCTGAGCAAGACATTAAGGAATATACAAAATTATAATAAACAATCTCAACCTTAAGAACAGTAAGGAAAATATGACAGCTTAAGGAAAATATTCACAAATCATCACAAATTAAGACATAATATAGTAATACAATAAGAGAATGAGAAGGAGCTATTTTCATAAACATGTTCTAAGGGATGCAACATTTGGACATTTACAGGTGGCTCAAATTTCAAAAGGACCTGGTATCTCTGATTGAAGTGCTTTAGCTGACAGATAAAGCCTTTCAGTCAGAGCTACCAGCAAAAAGTTGTTTTGAGGTAAGGATAAGAATTTTCAAAACATAGTTTTCTTCAGATTTTGTAGAAGTGCATTTATCCATTAACAGTGAAGTGCTTATCTAAGCAAACATTTCATGAAAGAATTAATCAGGATCAGCAAACTCATATCCTTCAATCTCAACACAGATCTGAAACATTGTAATTTAAATTATTTAAGTAACTCCTGTAGGAAGCACCACTGAAGATAAAAAGGATAAAACTTCATAAATGGTTATTGAATGATCCTTACAGTAATACATAAACTAAGTATTCTATAAAGTCCTGTCCTACACGCACACACACAAAAAGGCAACAATTAAGTAACAATTCAGTTCAGTTCAAGTGCTCAGTGGAGTCCGTGTCCAAGTCTTTGGATTGCAGCACGCCACATCCAATAACCATTTATGAAGTTTTATCCTTTTTATCTTCAGTGGTGCTTCGCAAACTACCCACAGTGAAGGTCTATTATTTTTTGTAAAATGTAATAAAAATACCTTGGCAATGTCATGTGACAAAATTTTCCAAATCTGTAACTCCCAGTTACTGCACGATTAGTTGCTGACTAGTACATACTGTCTTAATACTATTGAAATGGCTACACTAAGTAATGAGTTGATACAAGAAAAATGAAAAGATATTGTAACCATCACAGATGTAAGAATGTCATGGAGAGGACTAGGTTAATATATGGGACCAAGAGGAAAATTGGTTCCTAAGGCACAATTGCTAAAGAGAGATACGAATGGGGAGAAATAGTTAAGACAGCTGACGTGTTAAAACTAGGCCTTGTAGGAAGGGGAGAATTTGAAAAGAAAGAGAAACAACACTGTAAATGAAGGAAGCGAAGCAATGCCATGTGTTGGTGGGAAGCGTGGTGTCTGGACCACGATAAAGAGTCATTTTCCACCAGATGCTTTAGAAATCGAGGACCTTTAAGGGATGTCATGAGGTAAAAAACCTATTCAGGACCTCAGTTTCTGAGCTTTGGCTCAAGTTACTGCTTCGTTCACAGACCTCACAGCCCTGCCTTCAGGATCCCCCATGTCTACACGCAGATGAGGGAGTGTTTACTTCACCCTCAGCTCCCTCCTAATACAATCTCACATTTGGAAAATAAAGACAAACCAATCAAGAAGCTAGCCCAAACTTTTAATTTATTGTCCATTTAATTCTAAAAGTTATCCAATGCTTATAGTATGAAACTTTGTTTTCAAAAAGTATATTTAAAAAAATGGGTGTAAAACAACGAAAGCTCTTTGTCTCCAAAATATAAAAGGAATTACAATTAAATACTCTTCAGTAAATCTGGAAAACATTCCCACTGTTCACCAGGAGCTATAAAGTGTCTTAGACCCATGGCTGCTTCTTACCACCAAGTGGCAGCAAAAGCCAGGTGATGACATAGATATACTGAGGGGAGATTTTCCACAATATACTTCTTTTTTTTTTCTTTTTTTGACATATGTCGAGATAAACATCTATGTGTTCTGCTTCCCAATCATTTTATTTTTAATTTTTTTAAACTTTTTATTTTGTATCAGGTATTCTCTCATGGCTCAGATGGTAAAGATTATGTCTGCAGTGTGGGAAACCTAGCTTCGATTCCTGGGTCAGGAAGATCCCCTGGAGAAGGGAGAGGCTACCCGCTCCAGTATTCTTGCCTGGAGACTTCTATGGACAGAGAAGCCTGCAGTTGATGGGGTCACAAAGAGTTGGACTTGACTGAGCGACTAACACTTTCACTTTCATAGCAGATTAACAAACAATGTTGTGATAGTTTCAGGTGAATAGCGAAGGGACTCAGCCATACACATACAGGTATCCATTCTCTCCCAAACTCCCCTCCCATCCAGGCTGCCACGTAACACTGAGCAGAGTTCCCTGTGCTATACAGTAGGTCCTTTTTCGTTATGCATTCTCAATATAGCAGTGTGTACACGTCCATCCCAAACTCTCCACAATATATTCTTAAAGGAACTGATGTGAGATTGGATTTTAAACTTCCACATTAAGAATAGAGGATTGGAAGGAAGAGGGAGAGAGAGAATGGAGCAGAGAGATCTGAACAAAATATCTGCTTTATCACTCATCTTTAGGAGTGCTAATTTTGATAACACTTAAATGCTGAAACCATTGCCTCTGAACACCGTCATTAAAACATACTAATTGTCATTTCTCTGAGGCAGAACTCCCATCTTGACCATATTTTTTATGCCTTTACCCTTGAACCTTACAGGGTGTTACCCTCCGGTCTGAGTGTCCTCTCTAACCAGGACCTGCTCCCTCCTTTAGTGTCTGAACTTAACGCCACTGCTCCCCTTACCACTCTTCCTATCACTTCTGGCGGCTCCGGCCCAAGTGTTCACGGGCAAGTCAGCTGGCTCCCTCTCTCTAAATGCACACCACCCATCACTCAGGTTCTTTTTAATTTCATTCAGCTGAATCATCATAATTTTCATCTCTCATGTCAACAGAGTGAGTGTTTTCTTGATTTTTTTTTTCTGAACAAACATCTCATGCTATTTAAAATTAAATCGCATTTCTTGAGCTAAAATTTTCCTGTTTAGGAACTCTACTCAGTACTCTATAATAATCTCTATGGGTAAAGAATCTGAAAAAGAATGGATATATTTATATGTATAACTGGGTCATTTTGCTGTACATCTGAAACTAACACAATATTGTAAGACAACTATATACAATGTAAAATTAAAGAAATTAAAAAAAATTTTATGAGAAAATTGTCCGTATCATACACATCAGGGTCACCAAGAGGTCATTGTCTTATTTCATAAATATCTTCTCTGTAAATAGTCTTTAAGAAAAACCCCTTATATTACTGAACAAAATTTATTTAACAAAAGGACAGATGTGCATGAGATGCTGATTTGAGAGCAACCATATTGTGAAGACAGTTGTAGTTTTGTAATTAAAATCTAGAACTCAGACTTTAAATTATTCAAAGTCAAGATATAGTCAGTAACCTTTTATGCTGGGGAGTATTGTCTCCACCACCACTACCAGCATCATCACCAACTTTCTGACTGTTTTATCACAACAGTTGTAAGCATGTCATATTTATACGTTCATTTATTTAACTCAGAATGATATTAGGCAGGTGCTGTTATTGTAACCAAAGAACTTTTACTTTGGCAGCCCTTTACATTTCTATCAAGTAGAAACACTACAGTGAACAGAAAGCCAGATACTCCTCTCACATTTTTCCAGATTTCCAAAAGATTGTAGAGCAGTAGCTCTTTAAATCTGGGGGGAGGGTCACAAAAATTATCTAAGGTTACTAGAGATCCATATTCCAAAAGAGTTTACATGCAAACATAAACACAAAAGTTTACGTAGAATTTTATGTAGTTCATAAAACTCCTGAGACAGAGCAATGGATTTAGGTGAAATGTTATAAAATATTTTAAAGAAAAATAGAGAATTATTTATTTAGGATTTATCTTGTATTTCTCAGCCTCTGGTCCAAGAATTGATATTGTCGATAGACTCCTTATCTGTCACAAATGGCTGCTTCTAATTGGTTTGCACTTACAGCTAAGGTCTTTGATATTGACTTCTGAGTTCATACTCTGTGCTCACACTTACATTCCCAGGCTAGAAGTTCTAATCAAAGTTAGGGACATGACCAACAACTTATCATGATGAACTTTTTTTTCATTCCAAGGGATTCTGGATATATGCAGTAAATTTATGCACCATAGAATTTACAGAATATGGGATTCTAGTGGTAAAATGATTAGGGATCAGTTAGCATATGTTTGACTTGAGGCAGGAGGATTAACAAGTGATATCCCAAAACATCATGTCTTGATTCCATGATTAACATCTGTCTAATGTGCAAATTGATAGGCAATCAGCCAATGCTAAAAGCTTTAATTTTTTCTTTACACACTGAATCTTATCCACCTTTTCTCATTTACTCAAATATTTTTCAGAATGGGAAAGCTAATCCTTACAAAAGAAGAAAAGTTAATTGAAAAACACTCTCAGATTTTTTTCTTAAAATTCATTTCACTGAGTCCTCATTGGCAGGTGTTTCAAAGAAACTGCGAGCAACATAATACACAATATCTTGCTTAGTTAAAAACCAAATGCTTATTGGAGATCACTGGTTTACAGAATACCCTATCCAATTTCATCGCAAGGCCCCCTTGCTTTTTCGAGGCTCTTCAGGGTAGATTAACAGCATCTGTTATGCACCCCCTCAACCCTCAATAACCTCTGTGCCTCAGCTTGGTTTAATGCCACAGAGGCATTCAGCCATAATAACAGGGGAAAGGAGCAAGGAGAAGAGGACATAAAGGTAAAAGGAGAGGTAGACACCCAAAGGAGGAAAGAAGTGCAGAGAGACAAAAGGAATGAAGACGTGTATAAAACAGACCAAGTTATTTTTCACACTGCTTGCTTTCTTATATCAATCCCTTCTCCATTTGGCAGGGTTAATTAATTAATTAAATAATTTATGGTAGTTGAGATGTAATAAGATGGTATATGACTGATGTGAAAGGGAGTGATGGCTACCCCTCCTCACAATACGGTAGGCAGGCTTCTGATGCAGGATGTCAAGCAGTTATGAACTCTGCTGACTTTCACTTGCTGTATTTCTCCCTTCTTTTATTCTTCCCTTACTTGTTGAGCAAGTCCTGTGTTCTTAGCACGGGTATATGATAATTAGAAAGCAGATTAAAAACACTTACCTCATGGAACAGATGATTCTGGTGATGAAATATTATTGACAGTTAAAATACAAACTCTGACAGATGGTGAAAACTTTACGGAGAAAAAAATAGAGCAGGGAAAGAAAGATTGAAAGTTTGGGGAGACGCAGAGATTGTTACCTTATATAAAATAATCAGAATATGCTCCATCAATAAAGTAAAATTTAAGCTCAGGTACTGGAATAAGCCATCAGGACATCTAGGAACAGAGCTACAAGCCAAGAGGCAGTGAGTACAAAGGCCCCGTGGCGGAACCATATAAATTGTTTTTGAGGAAAACTAGAGCCAGTATGTTTGAACAGCATGGGCTGGAGAAGCGTACTAGTGGGTGAGCGAAGATCATCAACTGGACTGATTGCCACAAAACCCAATGCAAGCCAATTTATAGTTATCCTCTAAGGTGTGCTGCTTATAAGAAGGATTCCCAGGTGGCTCAGCGGTAAAGAACCCACCTGCCAATGTAGGAGATGCAGGTTCAATCCCCTGGGTTGGGAAGATTCCCTGGGGGAGGAAATGGCAACCCATTCCAGTATTCTTGCCTGGGAAATCCCATGGACAGAGGAGCCTGGTGGGCTATACTCCATGGAGTTGCAAAGAGTCGGACATGACTGAGTGAGCACACACACAAAGAGGAGAATAGTGAAGAAGTTGAAGATTAATGAAAATATATGAACCCACATAGATTGAGTAAGTTGCAATAAGCGAAACAGAACTTCAGATGGGTCCTAGGTTCAAGCCTGTTGTTCACTAACTGTATAATTATTAACTAAATCACTGATGTCTAAACTATACTTGTTGACAGACTTGAGCTGTTGGTTCTGGGGTTTGGGGCTGAGTTGAGGTTTATACAAAGTTGGAAAGAAAGTTTCAGAGCATAAGATCCAAAGAGGTGAATAAACAGCATCCCGGGGACAAAAACAGCTAAACCAGGCTGTGGTGATAACAGAAATATCAATGTGAAAGTGAAAGTTTTGGACTTCCCTGGCAGTCCAGTGGTTAAGACTAGGTTTCCGCTTTAGGGTGTGCAGTTTCTGTCCCTGGTCAGGGGATTAAGATCTCGCATGCCTCATAGTGTGGCCAAAATATTTAAAAAAGGAAAGAAAATGGAGTTTCAAAGATGAGGTATCAGGACACATTTTTGGTTAATGCAGACCAGAGTTTCAAGGCTGAGGATTGGTTGACGGTAGGACACAAAAGCAGAGATGGATTGCCTATGTTTCATCAGTTGTTGGAGCAAAGCAGCAAGAAATTTCACACATTTTCTGAGATCTTAACAATGTTAGGAGGAGTTTGTAAAGGAAACTAAGCCATTTTGGACAACTTGATTTCACTATACTTCAGTTTCTTTAAATAAGAATTAAACTAAAGTCCCTTCCAGCTACAAATTTACTAAACTACACTAAATTCTTAGAGTAAATTAATAGATTTACAGTCTTACAAAAGAACCATTGCCCAGAGGAAATTGTTTATTCCTTAGAAGTTTCACCATAATTGAATATGCGGATTAAAAACCAATTTGTGTGTGTATATCAAGTGCTGCCTAGAATGACATCAATCTAACAAATAATATTTGAATACCAATTCTAGGAAATAGAAGAAAAAGTAAAATAGTCCATTAATTGGGAGTTTGTAATTTAAATGGTATATCGCACTTTTTAAGAGAAAGAAATGGGCAAATATAGTCTAAAATGTTTGTGTCTATATCTCTAAACACCTAAGATATAGGACATGTAAAAGAGGTACATAGTGCACATGTGTAGTTTAAAGAATGGAATAAAATGTCACTGGGAATGTGCCAACCTCCTTATGGAGATGATTTAAGAATGTGTTTGGAGCTCCTGGGGGCTCTGTTCAGATTGCACCCCTCTGCCTCATCTCCACTAATGTACAGAAGTGAACCTGAATAAGGAAGAACAAAAATGTAGAGCAATTCAAACTGAGTTGCCCATATATAATCTTATGAAACAGGTGCAATTATTACCCCATTTTTACACGAGGAAACTGAAGAACAGAGGTAGGGCAACTGACTGAGGTCACACAGTGAATTAGTAGCAGATCTGGAACCAGAGCTATTTAACTCCTGCTTAAAACCACTATTTCTTCCTGTCTCTATAATTATTCCCCATTAGTCAGGCACTTTCTCTTCTTTATAGAAATGTATCCCCCTCAAATAAAGCTTAATTTGGCTTATCTTGATGCAAATGGAAACATGCTGGAAGATTTTCTTGACTTGCATTTATTGCTCAGTCATCGGTTTTCTCAGATGTATCCGAGTGGTTCCTTTAGGTTCTAGTTCTTTCATTTTTCCTGCTAGATGTTATTCCATTGAATAGCCAATGTGTTTGTTCTTTGTGCATTCTATTGTTGATGTACATTTGGGTTCGTGAAAGTATTAGTCACTCAACTGTGTTTGACTCTTTACAATCCCATGGACTATAGCCCTCCAGGCTCTTCTGTCCATGGGATTCTCCAGGCAAGAATACTGGAGTGGGTTGCCATTCCCCTCTCCAGGGGTTCTTCCTGACCTAGAGATTGAACCCAGATCTCTTGTATTTCAGGCATATTTTTTACCATCTGAACCACCAGGGAAGCCTTGGGTTGTTTACACATTGATTCTAACACAGACAAGGCTGATGTACACACTCTTGCAAGCATCTTGAGCATGCCTTGTTTTCCTCGGTTATAACAGAACTGAAATTTTAATTCTGGTGTGTATATCTTCACGTTTTCTAGAGAATGCTGTATTGTTTTCCAAGATGCTCTGACAATTTACACAGCCTTTATCCATGCTAGAGAAAGCTCATTACTCTATACACACATCAAAACTTTCTGACCTTTTAATTATGTCAGTCAAATGTATATGAGTTTGTGTCTCATTGTGGTTTAATTTCCCTGTGCTTGGTTATAAATTAACTTGAGGAAATTTTCATATCTTTATTATGCATTTCTTTGTTCTTTGCTATGAAATGACTATGTATCCATTTTGTTTATATATATATATATATATATATATATATATATATATATATATAAAATGGGTTCAGATTTTTTGATTTCTTTGTTTCAGGTACTAAACAGTAACCAATTACATGTATGTTCTTATGAAAGTGAAAGTGAAGTTGCTCAGTTGTGTCCGACTCTTTGCAACCTCATGGACTGTGGCCCGCCAGGCTCCTCCATCCATGGGATTTTCTAGGCAAGAATACTGGAGTGGGTTGCCACTTCCTTCTCCAGGGGATCTTCCCGACCCGGGGATCGAACCCGGGTCTCCCACATTGCAGGCAGACCTTTGCCGTCTAAGCCACCAGGGTATGTTCTTGTAGCTTGTCCTAATTTTAGAGTAAATGCATACTTTTACATTTACCTTACTTCCATGTTTACTCTTTCTGGCTCTTATTTAAGAAATCTTTTCTTTCCTCAGGGAAATAATATTCTATTTTTTTCTAAGATTTAATCTTTTATATCTCACATTGAAGTCCTAGATCTATGGGGAATTACTCTTTTTGTATGATGTGAGAAAAGAAACCAATTTACTTTCTAGGAATAAGAAATTCTTGTATGATTTGTTAACTAATTATACTTTTCCCCACTAATTTTCAATGACAGTTTATAATTAAATAATCAGTAAACAGATTCAGAAATATTACAGCATGAAAGAGGAGGGTCAAGTTGTACAACTAGAAAAAATAGCATAAAATGATTCTAGAATGGGAGTATATGGGAGTAGATTTTGTTTTTGTTCTTTTCCTTTGAAAAGCTTTTTTTTTTTTAATTTCTTTTATCCACTTCTGACCTAATACTAGAATAATATATTTAACATAATAAATATTTATCCAAGAACTGAATACAAGATCAAATGCTAATATTTTGTAAACCTCTATTTATTTTGTGATAACAGAAGACTTTGAAAATCTATTTTGCAGCAAGTCAGGATCGCACAGCTTTAAATACGTTGTTCTCAGTTCAGTTAAGTTCAGTCGCTCAGTTGTGTCTAACTCTTTGTGACCCCATGAATCGCAGCACACCAGGCCTCCCTGTCAATCACCAACTCCTGGAGTTCACCCAAACTCATGTGCATTGAGTCGGTGATGTCATCCAGCCATCTCATCCTCTGTTGTCCCCTTCTCCTCCTGCCCCTAATCCCTCCCAGCATTAGGGTCTTCTCCAATGAGTCAACTCTTTGCATGAGGTGGCCAAAGTATTGGAGTTTCAGCCATAGCATCAGTCCTTCCAATGAACACCCAGGACTGGTCTCCTTTAGGATGGAATGGTTGGATCTCCTTGCAGTCCAAGGGACTCTCAAGAGTCTTCTCCAATACCACAGTTCAAAAGCATCAGTTCTTTGGTGCTCAGCTTTCTTCACAGTCCAACTCTCACATCCATACATGACCACTGGAAAAACCATAGCCTTGACTAGATGGACGTTGTTTGGCAAAGTAATATTTCTGCTTTTTAATGTGCTGCCTAGGTTGGTCATAGCTTTCCTTCCAAGGAGTAAGCGTGTTTTAATTCCATGGCTGCAATCACCATCTGCAGTGATTTTGGAGCTCAAAAAAATAAAGTCTTACACTGTTTCCACTGTTTCCCCATCTATTTGCCATGAAGTGATGGGACCAGATGCCATGATCTTCGTTTTCTGAATGTTGAGCTTTAAGCCAACTTTTTCACTCTCCTCTTTCACTTTCATCAAGAGGCTTTTTAGTTCCTCTTCACTTTCTGCCATAAGGGTGGTATCGTCTGCATATGTGAGGTTATTAATATTCCTCATGGCAATCTTGATTCCAGCTTATGCTTCTTCCAGCCCAGAGTTTCTCATGATGTATTCTGCATAGAAGTTAAATAAGCAGGGTGACAATATACAGCCTTGACGTACTCCTTTTTCTATTTGGAACCAGTCTGTTGTTCCATGTCCAGTTCTAACTGTTGCTTCCTGACCTGCATATAGGTTTCTCAAGAGGCAGATCAGGTGGTCTAGTATTCCTATCTCTTTCAGAATTTTCCACCATTTATTGTGATCCAAACAGTCAAAGGAAGTAGACTTGGCATAATCAATAAAGCAGAAGTAGATTTTTTTCTGGAACTCTCTTGCTTTTTCGATGATCCAGCAGATGTTGGCAGTTTGATCTCTGATTCCTCTGCCTTTTCTAAGACCAGCTTGAACATCTGGAAGTTCACAGGTCACGTACTGCTGACGTCTGGCTTGGAGAATTTTGAGCAGTACTTTACTAGTGTGTGAGATGAGTGCAATTGTGTGGTAGTTTGAGCAGTCTTTGACATTGCCTTTCTTTTGGATTGGAATGAAAACGGACCTTTTCCAGTCCTGTGGCCACTGCTGAGTTTTCCAAATTTGCTGGCATATTGAGGGCAGCACTTTCAACAGCATCATCTTTCAGGATTTGAAAGAGCTCAACTGGAATTCCATGATCTCCCCTAGCTTTGTTCGTAGTGATGCTTTCTAAGGCCCACTTGGCTTCATGTTCCAGGATGTCTGGCTCTAGGTGAGTGATCACACCATCGTGATTATCTTGGTCGTGAAGATCTTTTTTGTACAGTTCTTCTGTGTATTCTTGCCACCTCTTCTTAATATCTTCTGCTTCTGTTAGGTCCATACCATTTCTGTCCTTTATTGAGCCCATCTTTGCATGAATGGGTATCTCTAATTTTCTTGAAGAGATCTCTAGTCTTTTCCATTCTGTTGTTTTCCTCTATTTCTTTGCACTGATCACTGAGGAAGGCTTTCTTATCTCTCCTACCTATTCTTTGGAACTCTGCATTCAAATGGGAATATCTTTCCTTTTCTCCTTTGCTTTGTGCTTTATCGTCTTTTCATAGCTATTCGTAAGGCCTTCTCAGACAGCCATTTTGCTTTTTTGCATTTCTTTTCCATGGGGATGGTCTTGATCCCTGTCTCCTGTACAATGTCATGAACCTCTGTCCATAGTTCATCTGGCACTCTGTCTATTATATCTAGTCCCTTAAATCTATTTCTCACTTCCACTGTATAATCATAAGGGATTTGATTTAGGTCATACCTGAATGGTCTAGTGGTTTTCCCCACTTTCTTAAATTTAAGTCTGAGTTCGGCAATAAGGAGTTGATCTGAGCCACAGAGTCATCTCCCTGTTTTGTTTTTGCTGACTGTATAGAGCTTCTCCATCTTTGGCTGCAAAGAATATGATCAATCTGATTTCAGTGTTGACCATCTGGTGATGGGGTATCTCTTCACGGCTGTTCCAGGAAAGTGCAGCCACTGCTCCTTACCTTGGACGAGGTCGCCCCTCCTGACCTTGAATGTGGAGTAGCTTCTCTCAGCCCCCCTGAGCCCACGCAGCCAATATGTTGTTCTAAATCACATCATTTCTCTATAATTATTAATTTACCCTTTTTATAATTGATTAAACAGTTAGCAGAAAATTCTATAAGAAATTTAAAACAATTATAACTAAAAACTCAGTGAAATTTGAGAATATTTTTTTTGTAACTTCAGAAATTCTTTTCCAACATTTGTTGTTCTTATTTCATTGCTAAGTTGTGTCTGACTCTTTCGCGACACCATGGACTGTAGCCCATCAGGCTCCTCTGTCCGTGGGATTTTCTGGGCAAGAATACTGGAGTGGTTGCCATTTCCTCTTCAGGGGGTCTTCCTGACTCAGGGTTGGAACTTGGATCTCCTGCATTGACATGCAGATTCTTTACCATCTGAGTCACCAGGGAAGCCCCTTTCCAACATAAGAAAGTTGTAAAAGAGAACTTAAGAAGCAAGACTAGAGATCTCTTCAAGAAAATGAGAGATACCAAGGGAACATTTCATGCAAAGATGGGCTCAATAAAGGACAGAAATGATATGGACCTAATAGAAGCTATAAATGATATATAGCTATATATATATATATATATATATAGCTATAGATATATAGCAGAGAAGGAAATGGCACCCCACTCCAGTACTCTTGCCTGTAAAATCCCATGGATGGAGGAGCCTGGTGGGCTGTAGTCCATGGGGTCGCTAGGAGTCAGACACGACTGAGCGACTTCACTTTCACTTTTCACTTTTATGCATTGGAGAAGGAAATGGCAACCCACTCCACTGTTCTTGCCCGGAGAATCCCAGGGACGGTGAAGCCTGGTGGGCTGCTGTCTATGGGGTCACACAGAGTCGGACACGACTGAAGCGACTTAGCAGCAGTAGTAGCAGCAGCATAGATATATAGATACATATCTATAAATGATATAGACCTAACAGACCTAACAGAAGATGTTAAGAAGAGGTGGCAAGAATACACAGAACTGTACAATAAAGATCTTCATGATCCAGATAATCACGATGGTGTGATCACTCACCTAGAGCCAGACATCCTGGAATGTGAAGTCAAGTGGACCTTAGGAAGCATCACTATGAAAAAAGCTAGTGGAATTCCAGTTGAGCTATTTCAAATCCTAAAAGATGATGCTGGGAAAGTGCTGTACTCAATATGTCAGCAAATTTGGAAAACTCAGCAGTGGCCACAAGACTGGAAAAGGTCAGTTTTCATTCCAATCCAAAGAAAGGCAATGCCAAAAAGTGCTCAAACTACCGCACAATTGCACTCATCTCACACACTAGTAAAGTAATGCTCAAAATTCTCCAAGCCAGGCTTCAGCAGTACATGAACTGTGAACGTCCTAATGTTCAAGCTGGTTTTAGAAAAGGCAGAGGAACCAGAGATCAAATTGCCAACATCCACTGGATCATGGAAAAAGCAAGAGTTCCAGAAAAACATCTATTTCTGCTTTATTGACTATGCCAAAGCCTTTGACTGTGTAGATCACAATAAACTGTGGAAAATTCTGAAAGAAATGGGAAAACCAGACCACCCGACCTGCCTCTTGAGACACCTATATGCAGATCAGGAAGCAACAGTTAGAACTGGACATGAGACAACAGACTAATTCCAAATAGGAAAAGCAGTAGATCAACGCTGTATATTGTCACCCTGCTTATTTAACTTCTATGCAGAATACATCATGAGAAACGCTGGGCTGGAAGAAGCACAAGCTGGAATCAAGATTGCCGGGAGAAATATCAATAACCTCAGATATGTAGATGACACCACCCTTAGGCAGAAAGTGAAGAAGAACTAAAGAGCCTCTTGATGAAAGTGAAAGAGGAGAGTGAAAAAGTTGGCTTAAAGCTCAACATTCAGGAAACGAAGATCATGGCATCTGGTCCCATCACTTCATGGCAAATAGATGGGTAAACAGTGGAAACAGTGGCTGACTTTATTTTGGGGGGCTCCAAAATCACTGCAGATGGTGATTGCAGCCATGGAATTAAAACACACTTACTCCTTGGAAGGAAAGTTATGATCAACCTAGACAGCATATTAAAAAGCAGAGACATTACTTTGCCAACAAAGGTCCGTTTAGTCAAGGCTATGATTTTTCCAGTAGTCACGTATGGATGTGAGAGTTGGACTATAAAGAAAGCTGAACGCTGAAGACTTAATGCGTTTGAACTGCAGTGTTGGAGAAGACTGTTGAGAGTCTCTTTGACTTCAAGGAGATCCAACCAGTCCATCCTAAAGATGATCAGTCCTGGGTGTTCATTGGAAGGACTGATGTTGAAGCTGAAACTCTAATACTCTGGCCACCTGATGCGAAGAGCTGACTGATTGGTAAAGACCCTGATGCTGGGAAAGATTGAGGGCAGGAGGAGAAGGGATGAGATGGTTGCATGGCATCACTGACTCAATGGACATGAGTTTGGGTAAACTCTGGGCTTTAGTGATGGACAGGGAGGCCTGGCATGCTTCAGTTTATGGGGTTGCAAAGAGTCAGACAGGACTGAGCGACTAAACTGAATGGAAGAAGCAAGAAGTTTAGACTCAGGAGGTTCAAGATACTTTCATTAGGGATTCCAGCAGGAACAAACAAACCATATAGATGGAGAAAAGAAAATTGTGAATGACATGATAGAACAGATTTGTTTGAACTGAGAGGAGATATGAATCTCTAGGTTAATCCTAGTTATCCTAATCTGAAAACATAACATGATAAAAAGACAGTAACTGTGGGAGATAAGAGAACTCATTACTGGAACACATAGAGGAAACAAAAATACAAATATATTTGTTGTAGGAAGAAACCTATGAAGACCACGAAGGTTTCTGCTCCACAGTGTATAAATTCCTTCCTCATAATTCTGTGATTATAATGGAGTAGCTACCCCTCAGTTGGATTACTTGGTTGTATAAAGTCCTGCTAGTTTGAAGAAATGAATCGGCAGGAGTCCTGCAGTCATGAGCACTGGATTCTGTCAACAATTAGTAAGCCTAACCAAGTGACCAAGTGAAGTTGCTCAGTCGTGTCCTACTCTTTGCGACCCTGGGGATTGTAGCCTACCACACTCCTTCATCCATGGATTTTCCAGGCAAGAGTAATGGAGTGGGTTGCCATTTCCTTCTCCAGAGAATCTTCCTGACCCAGGGATCGAACCCGGGTCTCCTGCATTGTAGGCAGATGTTTTACCTTCTGAGCCACAAGAGAAGTCCTTCAGTAAGCCTAAGGAGGACCCAAAGACTTATACAAGGTTGAAGTCTTAGCCAATACCTTGATTTTAACTGAGTCTTGATTTTCATCTGATTTTCAGCCCAGATTCCTGACCAGAGACACTGTGAGGTAATACATTTATATTGATTTAAACCAGTAAATTGTGGCAATCTAAAATGAACCAGTGAAAAATTACAAATTTTGGTACTTGGAAATGTAGTGCTGCTGGAACAAATTCCTAAAGTGTGACACTGAATAATAAGAGTTGTTTTTAAGTTAAGAATGAAAATTGATACCCAAACTCAAATACCATTGAGGTAAAGGCTACTACATATTTAATGCCAAAGTATAATAGGTCCTGTGCTAAATTGTAACAGGTATTTTATATATTATTCATAATAACTGCTATAATTCTGCAAAATATAAATATCATCCCCACTTTACAGATATGAAATGAAGTTAATGAGGTTAAGTATCTTGTCTGAGGTTTCAAGTAATTTATATAATTAAATAACTAAAAAGAATCTTAGATTTAATCTGATGTTTCCCAAAATGTGTTCTTTGTATATTAATATTTGGAAAATTATTCATTAGTTAAATAAGGTGTTGAAAACTAGATTAAACAAATCAAACATACTGATATTTTTAAACTTCAGAGTGGAGTGAAAGGAATTAAGGAAACTGGCCCATGATCCATTTCTTTCCCATTACTGTTAAGAGTAAGAGAATCATTCTTATCTGTTAACCTGACTGAAACTAACTTCCTGGTAAACAGACTCGTAGTCTTTGCCAGCAGTAGAATCCTTACCTGTCAAATGCTTTTAGTAAGAAGTTTGTGGTTCAGAATTGCTTACTGAAAACAAACTTAGAATCTATGGTTTTTTTAAAGCGTGCTGTTCAGAAATGTCAGATAAGACATACAACTATCTGATATATAATGAAAGTGAAGTCACTCAGTTGTGTCTGACTCTTTGCAACCCTGTGGACTGTAGTCCAACAGCCTTTCTGTCCATGGGGTTTTCCAGGCAAGAATACTGGAGTGGGTTGCCATTTCCTTCTCCAGGGGATCTTCCCCACCCAGGGATCGAACCCAGGTCTCCTGCATTGGAGGCAGATGCTTTACCCTCTGAGCCACCAGAGAAGCTATCTGATATATAAGATGGAGTCATTTTATAACCTACATATTCGAGGCTTGTGACATCATAGTATGTGTATCTGATTCTCAAAGCTCATCAATATTATGAGCCAGAAAGCCCATGTGTGATGTTGGAAGGAAGCACAGGGAGCATCACCCTTTGTCTTTGGGCATCTTCCTGCTTCACTTGCACCAGCTGACCATTTTTATGAAATTATTAGTAATGCGCAGGAAAGATTTCTGATTAGTATGTCTGAAGTAACAATCTCATCCTTTGTGTTACCTCACAGGATTTCTCAGAATCTTTAGAATGCTGCTATGTATTACAAATAAATTTCCCAGGGAAGAAAAGAGCATTGTCTTTTCCAAAGTTACATTGCTATGCGATGTTTTATCCAGGTGTATACTCTAGAAAACATTTCCTGTATCCCCAGTATAGCTTAGCTTTACTCGTCTATGAATGAGTGATACAGAATCCAAAGGTTTTAGTCTGACCTTAAGTGTTGTATTCACATTAGTTTGCTGCTGAATAATATCTATTTTGTTATTTAGAAAAAGGATTATATTTTATATAATATGCAAACAGAGTAAAACATGCAACGTATATTTTTAAAAATTCTTCATGAAGTACTAAATGCTAGACTGTGAAGTGAACTCTAAATCACCGTCTTGCACTGACAGGTACCTGCCAAGCTTTGTCTTTGAGAAATGAATGAGACCTGTGCAGGCTGTTTTTAAAAATTTGTACCTGGTAAATTCAAAGGAAACTCCACACTTCTTCAGTATGTAATGTACGTATGTATGCATATAATATATATGCTACAACATGATATCTAGGTCCTCACAAATGGCCTTGGGGTATCTGAATAGACTGCACATCTTATCTTATAATTAGACACACACATATATTATATATACCTACATACATATATAGATTAATTCATTGAAATTTATATAAATATTTAAAATAATATTTTATTTTCTGTTATCAAAAATTTAACAGCTTAAACAATGCAATTTTTTTAATCTTACAGTTTTTCTTGGTCCAGCTTTCTTTGCTCCTGTCTCTGGTGCCTTGTGTCAGCTCACCTCAGCCACTGTACATGGTCCTTTCTAAAAGGCATGGAAGACACACAAGGTCAAGTAGAAAGTCAGAGAGAAACTAGGGAAAATTATAGTTTAAGTGTAAGAAAAAAATTAACAAAGGCTAAGATCTTGCTGTGGTGGCTTTGTGTGGACTAAATCTGTAACTATTTTATTGCTCTGTTTTCTTTCTGCAATAACCACTTGCAGCAGAAATGACCTGAAAATACTTAAAAAATCAAGTTAGAACTGGCTTTTCATTTCTCAGGAAAGCAGATGATAAGTATCAGGAAAATACTAGTGACATGGTACTAATAAGTGGATAAAGTACAAATATATGTAATTGTTCTGTTTTCTATTTTTAATATTCAGATACACATAGCAGCTTTTTAAAATTTTGCTTTAAATATATATATATATATAGCTCTCACTTTTAGAAATAATTTTACTTCTGAAAATAGTTTTTGAATATAATGGTCAATACACCAGTATATCCATGTTGATTTCATATTCATTAAATATTTCATAAAATATAAATTTTAATCACTCTCAAATAGTCAACACTGAACAATAAAGTAAGACATCACTCTTCTTGTAATTTATGTTTTTTTGGCTGTGTGATTTCTTTATATTTCTCCTTTTTAATGAATGAAAGTGAAGTCTCTCAGTTGTGTCCAACTCTTTGCGACCCCGTGGACTGTAGCCTACCAGGCTCCTCTTTCCATGGGATTCTCCAGGCAAGAATACTGGAGTGGGTTGCCATTTTCTTCTCCAGGGGATCTTCCCAACCCAGGGATGGAACCCGAGTCTCCTTCATTGCAGGCAGACGCTTTAACCTCTGAGGCTTTTAATGATTCGGATCAGATCGGTCGCTCAGTCATGTCCGACTCTTTGGGACCCCATGAATCGCAGCACGCCAGGCCTCCCTGTCCATCACCAACTCCCGGAGTTCACTGAGACTCATGTTCATCGAGTCAGTGATGCCATCCAGCCATCTCATCCTCTGTCATCCCCTTCTCCTGCCCCCAATCCCTCCCAGCATCAGAGTCTTTTCCAATGAGTCAATGCTTCGCATGAGGTGGCCAAAGTACTGGAGCTTCAGCTTCAGCATCATTCCTTCCAAAGAAATCCCAGGGCTGATCTCCTTCAGAATGGACTGGTTGGATCTCCTTGCAGTCCAAGGGACCCTCAAGAGTCTTCTCCAACACCACAGTTCAAAAGCATCAATTCTTCGGCACTCAGCCTTCTTCACAGTCCAACACTCACATCCATACATGACCACAGGAAAAACCATAGCCTTGACTTGACGGACCTTTGTTGGCAAAGTAATGTCTCTGCTTTTGAATATGCTATCTAGGTTGGTCATAACTTTCCTTTCAAGGAGTAAGCGTCTTTTAATTTCATGGCTGCAGTCACTATCTGTAGTGATTTTGGAGCCCAAAAAAATAAAGTCTGACACTGTTTCCACTGTTTCCCCATTTATTTCCCATGAAGTGGTGGGACCGGATGCCACGATCTTCGTTTTCTGAATGTTGAGCTTTAAGCCAACTTTTATTGGTGACAAAAAGTGAGATTTCAATATTTTATAGTTTTGTTAAACTATAAATAATACAAGTCTTCAATGGTAGAATTGCTCCTAAAACCTGAACTTTTAATATCACATAGCTCTCAGGCAAATAAAGGCACCTATTAAATATTATTTAATATTATCTATTTTAATGAATAGATAATATTAAATAATATTAAATTAAAATAATATTAATGAATAGATAATAAAAATATTAGTTCACACTAAATTGTTTCTACTACTTCTAGTTCTAAATGCTTCCCAGGTGGCACAGAGATAAAGAATCTGCCTGCCAATACAATAGATGCAAGAGATACAGGCAGGTTTGATCCCTGGGTCAGGAAGATCCCCTGGAGGAGGAAATGGCAACCCGCTTCAGTATTCTTGCCTGGAGAATTCCATGGACAGAGGAGCCTGGTGGGCTACAGTCCATGGTGTCGCAAAGAGCTGGACACAACTGAGTATACAACTTACATTCTCTATTTTCTACATCCTCAGTACGATTTTTTTCATTGCTATAATAGAGTCTGTAGTATCCTAGTTTTCTGCTACTACCCAATATTTTACCTTATGATTCAAATTTGCATTTTGATTCTCTCTATAAATCTGCCATTGTTGAGGTGGGGCTGGGTTTGGAGTGATGATGGTGCATAGACAGGAAAGAAGTTTGAAAAATGCTTATACCAGTGGAAAATTTCCTTCTTTGCTCCAAGTTTGAGGTTGTCTGAGGCATTATTTCCAAGTCTAATACTAGTTTCCTGTCAGAGTCATTTACAGCTCAAAGCCATGTTTCTTTGAGAATTGTGATTTGAAATTTTTTTACCTTAAGTTTCTTATGCATGTTGAAACCCAGATTCTAAATATGTAGAGTGTAGTAGTGGCTTCGGTTGAAGGGTTCCAGTGTGCTCCTTAAAAGATACTGAGGTTTCCACATAGAGGTTATACCCAAATCATGAATATTCAAATTCTCTTTTTAGGCTTAATAACCTCACTCTCTGGAAAAATTCCCGCAATATCAAATGAGAGGCAAATGACCTAGAATGATGTCATAAGTGACTAGCTTTCCACACTTTCTCTTCCTCATACCCTCATCCCTGCCTGCCCCCTCCCGAAAAGGGTTTTTCCACAGGAAGTGTGACCTGGTGGGTCTGCTGTTGGTCCAGGTGTCACCTCTGGCAACTCCCTCTGCAAGTGTTTCCTTGCAAGTGGTTACTGGACCTGATTTTAAAAACTGCCACCCTGGTGATCAGACTTGAGTCAAATTACTCTCCATCTCTGTGGACACTATTCTATGGTTGATATTGGGAGCTAGTATGATTGAAAAGGTTCTTCACTTGAAAAACAAACAAACCTCTTCCATTTAATAGCTAATTTAAACGCAAAGCTTTATAATTTAGCCTGTTTCTAAGCCACTGATTGCCTGTATTATTCCCATTCTATTTGTTATTGGAGACTCATTCGTTGGCTATATTTTAGTTATTTTTCAAACTGCACATTTATGCTGATTGGGTCACTGATCTTTCAATGAGTCATCTAAGGATGCTGGAGGAAGCATGCACTGCTGATCATTTCCCTTTAAGACAACTTTGCTTTGGGGGCTGAGCAAATATGGGCAAATTAAATGGTACAGAGCAATAAAGTGAAAGTGGCAGGAGAGGAGGAATTTTGCTGTTTTATTCTGCTAGGTAATGCAGTTTGTCTTAGACTAGGATGTTCAGGTATATATTGATAGCTACCAAGAAGGGCAATACTAAGAAAGAAAGCAAGTGTATTAAAGAAGCAATACATAACTGTGTTTGTTCTGACCTTGTAAGACAGGAAGAGGATGCTGAAGTAGATGCTGGAAGATTTGTGTTCAGGTTGAGTATAAAATTTATTAGTGCTGTGATCTGGATGAAAGAATCATGTTCATGGACCTAAGTGTTCTTCTCTGTCTTCAGTGCTCTATTTGTTTATGAAAAAATTTGAAATAAAATAGTGACGATTGAGGTAAAAGAATACAGTGTATTTTTTAAAGTGAAATAGGCGCCTGGTAACAGTTAGTTAGAGAAAATGAGGTCCATTTCCTACAAGGAGGTTTTGCGCTTGTATAACCAGAAGGCTTCACCAATTCTGAGGATTTCAACACATTCAATTATGGGTAATGTAACTTGGGCACTCACTCTGTCCTTCTTAAACAAATGCCACATTTTACCACTTGGCCTCCATGAATAGAAACTCATTTTCAGTGTTTATGTTTTTTTTTTTTTTAATATATTGCTAGCATTTTGTTCCTCTATTTCTGAGAAGTTAAAAATGACTACTGGCTCAGGAAATAGTCAAGGCTTTACTGTGTTCTTCCAGCCTCTGCAGGTAGGTGAGGCGAGATTAGGATGGTAGGAGGCTTAGGAGGGTGGAGCGGAAACCATCAAATTTTCCTAGTGCCGTTTCAAGTTTATTTGCCAAGAGCTCATAGGAAAAAAGTTTCTCTTCTATGTCCCTTTGTAAATAGACTTAGTCTTCCTTTGCTTTCCTAATGTCCTGGCTAAGCTAAAATACCACAGTAAACAAGGAACACATGTAAGGACTCCGTATACTCCAGACAATAACAACCACTGTGGCAGGTGTCAAAGAATACGAATTGCGGAGTAAGCCAGGACTGACTGCACAGGCCCCAGCGTGAGATGTCTCATTTGTGAGCCCAGGTTTGTCTCTAATGTCCTGCTGAATATTGGGGTGGGGTGTGGCCATCTGTTTCCTTTAGGGAACAGCACCTAAGCTGTCACATAGATGTGATGTATTTTTTGAAAGAATCTGAAGATATAAAGAGGAGAGTGATTGAAATGAAGTAGCATAGCATCTAACAGTAAAGGAAGTAACCAGAAAGCGAACTGATAGATGGGAAGAAGTGTTAAAGGCCCAGAGGAAAGGCCAAGAAAGCCCATGATAAGGGGTCAGGTTATCATGAGAGCCCAAAGGGTTGAGATTATGTCAGGAAGTGGGGTGTTGACGTCTAACATTGCCAAGGTAGATCTGTTCCAAAGTAGACTAGGTCCAGGACGTGGCAAGGCAACAGATGAGCAATGGATATCATGGAGGTGGAAGTCTATGGTGATAAAGAGGTTAGGAACCTGGAAAGTAGAAAGCTGTATGTAGATCTTGAGGTCAAAGGATGGATGGGAAACGATGAGGACCATGACTGCAAGAACTCCTCAGTGACAGAGGAGGAGGAACCAGAAGATCAGAAAGGAGAGAGGCAGACATGACCCCATTGCTGTGTCTCTCCCCACATCCTTGCCATTGGTGATTATAGCCCTTCCCACCTTCCCACCCCAAAAGACATCTCTTCCTTTCCCCTTGCATTTGTGTTGGTCTTATAACTTGTATCAGCAGACGTACAGAGAGTGATGGAAATGGTGGTTTGGAACCTGGGCCTCAAAAACCTTGAGTGCCTCCACCTGTTTCCTTCCTGGTTCTTCCCAGCACCCCAAGCTAGTCTGCTGGCCTTGTTCACGTGGAGCAGAAATATGCTGTCCCACCTGAGGTCGGCCTGCTCTAGCCATACCTCCGTCATTCTGGCAGCAGGAATGAGTCCAGCTGAGACCAGAAGAAAACCCCAGAGGAGCACACTCCAAATCTCTGCCCTGCAGAATTATGAGTTGTGTAAATGATTCTTGTTTCAAGCCCTTAAGTTTTAGATCAGTTTGTTGTGCAGCGAAAGCTAGCGTGTGAAAATGACTATGAAAAGGAAGAACAGAAAACAGCAGAGCTGAATGGCATGAGCCTCAAAGAAATCTTTTCAATAAAGGCGCAGATTATAATATGCTTGCTAAGTTGCTTCAGCTGGGTCCAACATTTTGCAACCCTATGGACTGTAGCTGGCCAGGCTCCTCTGTCCGTGGAATTTGGAGTGGGTTGCCGTGCTCTCCTCCGTTAGGTCTTCCTGACCCAGGGACTGAACCCACATGTCCTGTGTCTCCTGCATTGGCAGGCAGGTTCCTTACTACTAGCACCAGATTATTACAGTCGGTCTCTAAGATTCAGAGAGGCACAGCGTGATATTTGAGGGCATTTATTCTACCTCTTGTGTGGGATACTAGGGGGAGTGTTCAGAAAATAAAAACTAATGTGTTTCCTAGATTTGGGGAACTCCAAATACATGTTCAGTTACACAATCACTCACTAAAATCTTAAATCAGTTCTCATATTTTATATATGATGAGTGAGATTTATGAGAAAGTAAATAATTTATAATTAGAAAGACCTAGCCCTTCATCTGAATTGGCCTCTGTGTACAGATTTTCAAAATTTGTCAGATTCCCTCCAACTAATTGTTCTTCTGATGTCCCACTCAACTAATTGTTCTTCTGATGCCCCACTCATAATGGCCTCTCTTCTATTAGTACTAATCTCACTAACGTTAGACATCATGTCTTATCCTTTGTTATTTCCCCATAGTACTTAGTACCGAGTTATACATGTATACATGCGTGCGTGCATGCTCAGTTGCGTCCGACTCTATGGACTGTAGTGTGCCAGGCTCCTCTGTCCGTGGAATTCTCCAGGCAAGAATATTGGAGTGGGTAGCCATCCCCTTTTCCAGGGGATCAAACCTGGACCTCATGCATTATAGGCAGATTCTTTGTCATTTGAGCCACCAGGGGAGCCCTTAGAAGTAGGTTACAAATTAGAAAGTAGTGAAAATATTAGAAATGAATAAGATTTATTTTTGTAAAAATCTTAAAACAACTATTCTATTATCTTGCTTGGCAGAAGTGTTTTAGCGTCAGTGATGAACGACAGGACGTTGATGACCTAGAAATTATTTCTACCTGATATATTTCATTCTCTAGAATCTGTCATTCTCTATAATGTACCTTATCAGGCCACTATATGGTACATGAACTTTTCTCAGACTGTTTGATTATGAATTCAGTTGATTAAAATTATCATAATTATGACCATTTTTCCTTTCAGAAAAAAATCTTCTAAAACCTATCTCTTCAACCTTGGCTTAATTTATCTTGGTTCAGGTCTCCTGGGTTTATGCTGATTGACCACTTAGCTCTCTAGTGTTGATCCAGTGTATAACCAGAGAGTGAAGCTGTGTCCTAATTATTTATTTCTATAAAAAGTTAATGCATATGTTCTTGTATGCAATGCACACCTGGACTTTGCTGTGTGTTTTTCCAGGTACTGTATTGCCTGAAGCCTATCTCTGAAATCTGTAGCAGTACAAACAAAAACACACAGGCCATCCTTGGGTAAATAAATAGTATTCATGAACTAATGAAGGCTTTCTCACCCAGACCTGTTTTCCCAAATGCGTTCTTCCAGCCATGGTCTTAGAACCCATCCTTGTAAGTTCATTACCAGATCTGTCCTTTGATCTTAGGGGAGTAGCTTCTTAGGGAAATGAAATATGGTTCCCTTCTGCCAGTGGAATAAATAGGATACAGGACAGAGAAAAACAACATGACAAGGGGCTCATCTGCAAGATGTCAGAATCTCAGGTCTTGAATCCTGGAAGAAAATTAGTGGTTGTCTGGACTGAATATGTTCTGCATGCAAATACGGCTAGGTTTTTCCTTTTATTTGTTTGGAGAATTTCAAGAAATGCCAGTCTTTGCTGACATGAATTCATAAGGTTTGGCAGTGAGTGCACTACTGTTCTTGCCAAAGAAGACTGCTTTTTCCCACTTTCCATTTGGCTGTGGTTGTGCTGGACAAGTGTGCCTCCCAGGGGAGGAGAGGGAGTTGCAACCTGGTGGCTCTGTCTGGGCACTTGGAGCCCTGGGCCTTGGTCTGGGAGAGCCCTGCTCTCCTTCTGGGAGATGAAAGGGAGAGAGCTGATCAAGGGGAAGACATGTGAGGGCACCACTTAGCAACAACTCTGGGGACAAATGAACAACCAGAAAGGTATTTTGTCTGCAAGACAATTAATTTACTCATTAATCACCCAGCCCAACTCAGAATCCAGGACTGAGTGTTTTTGAGTTGATTAAGCAGATGCAGATATTGATAAGTGAAAGACTTTAAATAAAATTTTCCAAGGAAACAACTTGTGAAGTTGAGCACAAGCATTTCAACTTGGGATGTGCCACATAGGGAACACAGAAAGCTAGTCATGTCAACTCTTTGGCTCATGAAGGCTCGTGCCTCTGACTCAGCAAGCCTTCTATATTTTTTTCTTTTCTTTTTTTAAATTAAACTATAGTTGATTAACAATATTGTGTCAGTTTCAGGCATACAGCACAACGGATATTTATTTTTCAGATTCTTTTCCATTATAGGTTTTTAAAAAATATTGAGTATAGTTCCTTGTGCTGTATAGTAGGTCCTTGTTGTTTATCTATTTTAAATATAGTAATGTATATATGCTAATCCCAGTCTCTTAATTTATCCCTCCCCCATCTTTCCCTTTGGTAAACCTAAGTTTGTTTTCTATGTCTATGGGTCTATTTCTATTTTGCAAATTCATTTGTACTTTTTTTCAGGTTCCACCTATAAGTGATATCATATAATATTTGTTTTTCCCTGTCTGACTTACTTCACTTAGTGTGATAATCTCTAGGTCCATCCATATGACTGCAAATGGTAATATTTCATTCTTCTTTACAGCTGATACACACACTCACATATACACATACTACACTTCTTTATCCATTCATCTGTTGATGGGTGTTTAGGTTGTTTTCATGTCTTGGCCATTACAAGTAGTGCTGCTATAAACATTGGGGTTAAAGTATCTTTTTGAATTAAAATTTTCTCCAAATATATGCCCAGGAGTGGGATAGAAGGATTATACAGTAACTCCATTTTTGTGTTTTTTAAGCAATGCTTCTAATAACAGATATTATTTGAGGAGCAAACTCATGTAAGTTGTTGGATCATATGAAGTCCAATTTTAAAATTGCCCAATGCCAAAGCATATCCAGATTTATAGATTGAGTGACATCTGGTCCCATCACTTCAAGGGAGATAGATGGGGAAACAGTGGAAACAGTGTCAGACTTTTTGGGGCTCCAAAATCACTGCAGATGGTGATTGCAGCCATGAAATTAAGACGCTTACTCCTTGGAAGGAAAGTTATGACCAACCTAGATAGCATATTAAAAAGCAGAGACGTTACTTTGCCAACAAAGGTCCATCTAGTCAAGGCTATGGTTTTTCCTGTGGTCATGTATGGATGTGAGAGTTGGACTGTGAAGAAAGCTGAGCACCAAAGAATTGATGCTTTTGAACTGTGGTGTTGGAGAAGACTCCTGAGAGTCCCCTTGGACTGCAAGGAGATCCAACCAGTTCATTCTGAAGGAGACCAGTCCTGGGTGTTCATTGGAAGGACTGATGGTAAAGCTGAAACTCCAATACTTTGGCCACCTCATGTAAAGAGTTGACTCATTGGAAAAGACTCTGATGCTGGGAGGGATTAGGGGCAGGAGGAGAAGGGGACGACAGAGGATGAGATGGCTGGATGGCATCACCGACTCGATGGACGTGAGTTTGAGTGAACTGCGGGAGTTGGTGAGGGACAGGGAGGCCTGGCGTGCTGTGATTCATGGGGTCGCAAAGAGTCGGACACGACTGAGCAACTGAACTGAACTGAACTGAACATCTGAAAAGAGTTTCAGAGATTATCTACAGCTTCCTCCTCATTTCTTAAATTTCTTTTTATTATTTATTTATTTATTTATCATGACCAGAAAGTGTAACTAAAATTCACCTTCCCAACAATCTCCAAGTGTACAGTACAAAACTGCTAATTACACACATACTGTTTGCAGCAGATCCCGGAGCCACCCCAGCTCTTCATGACCAAAACCTGACAGGAAAACCTGCCTCCTTCGCCAATTCCACTCTTCCTCATTTTTTCAGGAAATGATACTTAGACTATATGGGTTGGATCACAAAGTCAGATTCCTTCATAGCTAATACGGACAGAGCTATTGTTAAAATCAAGCTTCCTTGTTCATCTGAAGTCACTGTGATTCCCTTAACAATAGCTCAGTAAAAGAAAGAAATGGGTTTCTCTTTGTCTGATATGGATATTAGTTTTTGAAGGAGTATAGATCAGTATTGTGTTTGTGTTTGTGTGTGTGTGTGTGTGTGTGTGTGTGTGTAGGGAGATGTCAGTGTTACATATCTGAATATAATTATGTGGAGGAAAGTGAGTAAAAAGGAAGGCAAGATGTGAGGCAGTGTGGTTAGTGCACACCAAGCTGTAGGAAATGGAAGATTGTTTTTGTTTTCTCTTGCAAGATACTGGAGGCATCTTCATGATGAACAACAGTGGTCAGATCTCCTGACTAATAAATACTTATTGTATTCCCACTCAAGAAATGATGGAGTAGGGATTCTCAAAGAAAAATATTCCAACCGTCAAAGATCTAAGAATTCTGACTAGGATACCAAAAAACGTGTGTTGGTAGCTCAGTCATGTCCGACTCTTTGTGACCCCACAGACTATAGCCTGCCGGACACCTGTGTCCATGGAGTTCAACAGGGAAGAATACTGGAGAGGGCTGCCATGCCCTCCTCCAAGGGATCTCCCCGATGCAGGGATGGAAACCTAGTCTCTTACTCCTGCATTGGCAGGTGAGTTCTTTACCACTAGCACCCCCTGGGAAGCCCAGAATACCAAAAGGATAACTTTAAATATGTACTAAGCCTTTTAAAACGTTAGGAAAATATACAAGTCTCAAAACAAAGAGTGGGGCTGCATATCAGTGTGCTAATGAGGCACTGCAACCGCTTCTGTGAGAGTTTTTTCCTGTTGCCAAGTGCCACATACTTTAATGATCACACAGGGATCAAGAGACAAGGACTTGGTCCACATCATGGGTGGGGGAAATGGTACTGGGTTGGCCAAAAAGTTCTTTCGCTTTCCTCTGTAAGAGGTTGTGGAAAACCCAAACGAACTTTTTGGCCAACCCAATAACTGAGAGTCTCATAGACTTGGAAGGCCCAGGAAACTAAGCCTTTTATGAGAAGACATGGAAGAAAAATATTTTCTAAGCAAAGGAAGATTGGTTAATCTTCACCTTGACTCTGATGTAAAACAAAAAACATTCCAGATATCTGCTCTGAAAATTCACAGTGACAGTCTTAATCTCACAAAGGTCGGAAATTCCATCTGATACCACCTTTGTGCTCTAGTAAACCTCCAGCCTAGAAACATATTAATGTAGGCCAGGTGTGAGGCAGAAACACAGGGAAATTATCTCCAGAGGTAACACTACCCCACCCAGGTGCTTCAAGACTCCACTTATCGAAGTCATACCAAAACAAGCACTCGATTAAAAATTACAAAACACACGAAAGCAAGATATCACTAAGGAGAGATGGCCAGAAGACAGACAGAAACCCTCAAGGGCTTCAGATGTTGTAGTTAGTGAATACAGATGTAAAATAGCTAATATGATATGTTTAAAGAAATAAAGTGGGAATGTGGAAGCCTAGACATGGATATGAGACAAGTAAAAAATGACTAGGTAAATTAGAAAATTAGCAGATAGAAATTCTGGAAATGTGAGAACATAATATAAATTAAATCTCAATAGCTAGATTCCAGAGTAAAATTAGACTCTGCTGAAGAGAAAAGTCATGAATTAAAGTATTTGTCTGAAGATATTAAGAAAGAAGCATATGCATTCAGACAGTACAATAGGGGAGAAAAGTCGAAATTCTTCACAAACAGACTGTAAGGATTTAACATGATTCTGATTAGAGCTCTGGAAGAGAAGAAAGAATGTGGGAGAGGAGTAGAATTTAAGAGGTAAAAAGATGGTGAATTTGCCAGAATTGGGAAATAAATTTATAATCAATCCAAAAAAATGTCAGGACAAAAAAACATTGGAAAAGCAAACAGAAATAGAAATAAAAAAGAAATAAATGTTTGTGAACTAAACTTGATAGCTAAAATTTTTTAAAAAATTAGGTGGATTAATAATAAAAATGAGTTAGATGTTTTCTATAACAGACACAACTAAAATAAGAAGTATATATTATTTTGATTGAAAGAAAATGACAGATTATTAAACAAAAATACTAGGCAAGTATCACACACAAGGAAGTTAAATAGGTATTTTAATATTAGACAAAATAGTCTTTGAAGCAAAAACATTATTAGTTACAAGTATGTCCAGTACACATGATAAATTACACTAGGAAGATAATTTATTTTATTTTTTTTTAATTTTTAGTTTATTTTTAAACTTTACAATATTGTATTGGTTTTGCCATATATCAAAATGAATCCGCCACAGGTATACATGTGTTCCCCATCCTGAACCCTCCTCCCTCCTCCCTCCCCATACCATCCCTCTGGGTCGTCCCAGTGCACCAGCCCCAAGCATCCAGTATCGTGCATCGAACCTGCACTGGCGACTCATTTCATATATGATATTATACATATTTCAATGCCATTCTCCCAAATCATCCCACCCTCTCCCTCTCCCACAGAGTCCAAAAGACTTTTCTATACATCAGTGTCTCTTTTGCTGTCTCGTATACAGGGTTATTGTTACCATCTTTCTAAATTCTATATATACGCATTAGTATACTGTATTGGTGTTTTTCTTCCTGGCTTACTTCACTCTGTGTAACAGGCTCCAGTTTCATCCATCTCATTAGAACTGATTCAAATGTATTCTTTTTAATGGCTGAGTAATACTCCATTGTGTATATGTACAACAGCTTTCTTATCCATTCATCTGCTGATGGACACCTAGGTTGCTTCCGTGTCCTGGCTATTATAAACAGTGCTGTGATGAACATTGGGGTACACGTGTCTCTTTCAATTCTGGTTTCCTCATTGTGTATGCCCAGCAGTGGGATTGCTGGGTCATAAGGCAGTTCTATTTCCAGTTTTTTAAGAAATCTCCACACCGTTTTCCATAGTGGCTGTCCTAGTTTGCATTCCCACCAACAGTGTAAGAGGGTTCCCTTTTCTCCACACCCTCTCCAGCATTTATTGCTTGTAGACTTTTGGATCACAGGCATTCCGACTGGCATGAAATGGTACCTCATAGTGGTTTTGATTTGCATTTCTCTGATAATGAGTGATGATGAGCATCTTTTCATGTGTTTGTTAGCCATCTGTATGTCTTCTTTGGAGAAATGTCTATTTAGTTCTTTGGCCCATTTTTTGATTGGGTCATTTATTTTTCTGGAATTGAGGTGTAGGAGTTGCTTGTATATTTTTGAGATTAGTTGTTTGTCAGTTGCTTCATTTGCTATTATTTTCTCCCATTCTGAAGGCTGTCTTTTCACCTTGCTTATAGTTTCCTTTGTTGTGCAGAAGCTTTTAATTAGGTCCCATTTGTTTATTTTCGCTTTTATTTAGGAAGATAATTTAAAATCTGTATGCACTTAATATAACTTCTTAAAATATACAAGGCAAACATTAGGGAAATAAAAACAATAAGGAAAAATTCAGCATATTAAAGTGAATTTGTAACACAACCCTCAGTTTGGTGTATATAATTGGTAATTCAAGCAAACCACAGATGAGAAAGTTATAGAATATTTGAATGAATAAGTAAATAAATAATAATATTGATATAATAATCATCTTTAGAATATCATACTTGATATATGATTATAGATATTCTTTTCATACTTCATTTTAAAAATCAGATATAAAATCTTATAGGAAAGAAGAAGAAAGGTAGAAAATAAATGAGCTAGGAAATAAACAAAAAATTAGAAAAATTACAAGAAAAATATCATAAAGACTCAGAGGACAAATTTTAAAATAAGAATAGATATTAAGGAAATAGAGTACAAAGCTACAAAAGAAGGAAACAAAGAAGCTAAATTTATTCTTTAAAAGACTGGTGAAACTGATAGAAATCTGCTAAGATCAATATAAAACAGGAGAGTAGGCAATATAAATAACATTGGGAAATAAAAAAGAGGGACATAAGTGTAAATGCAACAGATTAAAATATAAGAAACCATGTACAAATTTTATGGCAATAAATTTTAAAACTTAGAAGAAAATATCTTAGATAAAATATAAATCACCCAAACTGACTCAACATGAAATAAAAAGTCCCATAATATAGAAATTGAACACTTTTTTCCCCAGAAAACAGCAGGCTTAAATGATTTTATAAGTATGTTCACCAAATATATGAGGAATCCGTTATTAAATTTTAACCAAACCTTAAAACAGAGAAGGAAAAAGTAAAAGAGGATTCATGTCTCCACTCATTTTATGAGGTTTATATAACCATAAAGCCCAAACCAAGGAGGAATAATATGGGAAATAGCAACTAAATGCCAATCATTTTATGAAAATAGCTTTAAAAACCTAAAATATCACTTTAATATTCTTTAGCAAGTTACAAAATAATATTACCAACTCATTTACTTATATAAACTTCAATACTGTATAAGACTGACTGTTTAAAATATATGTATATTTAAGGTGGTGAAATTATTTCTTTAAAATGCAAGAAAATAAGCACAAAGTTTATTAACAATAATGGTATTCTCAAGGGAGGGGGTCACACAATTCAACATGCTGTTATATTTTATTTCTCAAACCAGGTGGTATATATGGAGTTGCTTATATTGGACTGAATGTATATAAACCCTTTTGAAGTATATATTGTTTTCTTTATGTATGAGTTATGCTATGTAAACCAAAAACTAGAAGACACAATAGTAGACAAAGCAGGTGTATTTTCTATCTTTACTGGTTGATAAATCTAAAAAATGGACACTAGCACCTCTAAATATTGTGTGACTAAAAGATACATGAATCTTCTTGGTGGATTAAAGACATAATAATAATAAAATTGAATGAACATCTATATTGTCCTAAGGTGAGAAATTAGCCTCACAGAATAGAGACCCTGAGATTCTCACTTTATCTTCTCTGAAATTGCAACATTGACAGATGATCAGGGAGAACAACAAAAGTGAATATTCAGTAGAGGGTTTTACTTAAGAGATGATGGAAAATATTTAATATAAGCCCATTATCCAGGTTCAAATGTAGATCTTGGAGACCTAGATATTTCTTCAAAATAATTTTGTCATAAAGTTTAAGATTTGATAGCAGTGCTGCTAAGAAGAAAAATTTGTATGGGAGGGTAGGAAGGGGAAGCTTATCTATATTGTTGCCAAAATTTCAATCTGTTAAAGAAAAAACCCTGTCTACTACAGGAAAAATTGACCATGTGTTATCTTAAACTAGAAACTATCAACACTCCAGTATTTTTTATAATTGCATTTACTACTTACATTAACTTATTATAACCTTAAATAGATTTCATCTGGAATAGTTTTTATTTGGCATCTCTCATAAAACTGTATTTATGCTGAATATTATTCCTTCTTATTTAATGATGTTGCTTTTCATTTTTATCAACATAAGTAGCTTCAGCAAATATGCTGAAGGAAATTTCTCATTATCACCAAATGTAATAGCTTGTGTGAAAAGGGGAGTCAGGAATGATGAACTGTTTCAACAAAGTGAATCATTTTGTTTAAATCATTTAGGCACGAGGTCCAAGTATAACATATGCCTTCAGGAAGTTTTACTCACAATATTTTTGCTCTATTGCCTGACTTCTGTAGTTCACCATGACTTAACCCTTCTGTTTCAGGTCCTGACTCTGCCTTACAATGAACTGGTTACTATTTGCATATAATGCAGTTTCAGGAACACTGAGAAGTACTGACTACTTAAGAACTTTTCTCTACTGGGATGAGGACATTGCTTGGCTTTGAGCATCTTCTTTCTTGTCTATAAGGACATAATATATGCAAAGGAGAACAATGACAGCCCATAATTTCTCTCTTTAGACATGGGCAAATCGGTTACAATATAGAGACTTCTAGCATAATTAAAAATTTTCCCTTAACAGAGTAAAAATTGTCTCGTTATCACTTCATGTGAACCAGTGGAAATACGCTTTCCTTCTGAAATTTTATAAGAACCCAATTTCCAACCAAAAGACAAAAGAGCAAAGCTAATTCACTTGCAGCCTCAACTTTCATCATTATAAAGAAAAATTGTAACAACCTGGAACGGTGGGATGGGGTGGAGAAGTGGGAAGGAGGTTCAAGAGGGAGGGAAAATATGTATGCTTATAGCTGATTCATGTTGATGTATGGCAGAAATGAATATAGCATTGTAAAGCAATTGTCCTCCAATTAAAAATAAATAAATTAAAAAAAAGTAGATTAAAAAGCACAACCTAACTATATGTTATCTATAAAACCCTCATTTTAAATATAAAGACTTACAGACTAAAAGCAAATGAATGGAGAAAAATGTATCATGCTAACACTAGTCCAAAAAAAAGCAGGAGTAGTTATGTTAATTTCAGACAGTGCCGACTTCAAAGCAAGGAAAGTTATCAGGATAAAGAAGGGTATTACATAATGATAAAGAGGTCAGCTCAAGAAAACAAACATATGAACAACAACAGCAACAACACAAAAGAATAATAATAGTTTTTACTCTGTTACTGTATATATGTATAAAGTATTAAATAACAATTCTTTACAATAGTGTTCTAGCTAGGGTACTGGGCAGCATATCACAGTGAAATTTGATGAAAGATGAAAATTTTTAGATATAAGACTGATTCACTTCAAACTACCAAGATCATCAGAAAATATTGCCTCAAATTTAGTTTTAGGTTTTTAAAGTACATTTTAATTCTTTTTAAAATGCCTTGTGAGTAGTATAGTTCTTCATTTTCATTTGACTAGACTAGCTGTAATTCTCAGTGTCAGAGTTTACTGAGCACAGTCAATTAGGCAGATGTAGACTGACTTCTTGAGCTTGGCCTTGAGACAGGAAATGATACAGTGTGAGATAAACAAAGTAATTACAGTATGAGATACACAAAGTAGCGGAGTCTTTGAGACTATTGATGAAGCTGCTCACTAAACACACTGGCTTCTAAACCAGCCCAGTCTGTAGAGATCAGCTCTGTATTCTTGGCATTTTCTTGTCCATTTGGAAGCAAAGGATAGACAAGAGTAAAAAGGATATTTCTCCAGTACTTGCCTTCCAACAGAAAATGCAGTTTAAATATAAATGCATCTTCAGACTATTTCTTCATGAGCCAACTGTGTTTTGTTATATATTTCAGTTCCCCTCAGGGCTACTTGGTTCATTTTCCTCGTAAAAGAATGAAGGGAGGGAAACGTTGTACCAAGCAGTGGCCTCACAGGCTTTTTGTGGGTGCAAGGCCAATTGTGCTTCCTGCCATCTGCCTCATTCCATCTCCTGGTGCTTGTTAGGAACCTGGCAGCCCTAGAGGCAGAAACCTGGCAGGTCTAGTTGTTGATCTGTAAGAGCTGCTTGATTTGCTAGCTTTGCCAAGCAAGTCTCCTGGGGTAAATACAGGAAAACTATTGAAACTCTAAACTGAGGAAAGTACAGGGTGAGAGCTTAAACTGAGAAGACTATTGAAACAGTGGGACTCCCCAAACCACTGTGGTCCCCAACCTTGTATCTTGATTCATTGTTGCCATTATGATATACATTCAGCAGCAAATACTGATCACAGCCTGTAGCCTGGATCAGGAGTTCCTGCCTCCCTGTCTCCAAAACCACCATTTAGAAAAACTGGATGTGAACCCTCCATTTACTTTTTTTGCTCAGAAAACCCAGATTCCTCTTTGTGGCATCCATTTAGACACCTTTCAAGTGACAGAAGAGCTCAGTTTTTCCCTTCAACTTGGCCTACGTTTGCTGGTCTTTACTAGTTGGGAATTTGTGTCATCTGCCTCTCATTTTCTGCCCGGGAGTCTCAGGTCCTCTACATAGAGGAACTAATACTGTTCCACTGACATCTTAAAATTGAGAAAGGAAAGGGAAGGATACTTCTAACTAAAATGTTCCTAAGAGAAACAGGAAAGGACATTGTCTTCAAACTACAAACAGTGTCACAGTAGTAGCAGTGACATTAAAAGACACTTGCTCCTTGAAAGAAAAAGTATGACCAACCTAGACAGCATATTAAAAAGCAGAGACATTATCTTGCTGACAAAGGTTTGTCTAGTCAAAGCTATGGTTTTTCCAGTAGTCATGTATGGATGTGAGAGTTGGACTGTGAAGAAAGCTGAGTGCCGAAGAACTGATGCTTTTGAACTGTGGTGTTGGAGAAGACTCTTGAGAGTTCCTTGGACTGCAAGGAAATCTAACCAGTTAATCCTAAAGAATATCAGTCCTGAATATTCGTTGGAAGGACTGATGCTGAAGCTGAATCTCCAATACTTTGGACACCTGATGGGAAGAACTGACTCATTAGAAAAGACCCTGATGCTGGGAAAGATTGAAGGCAGGAGGAGAAAGGGACATCAGAGGACCAGATGATTGGATGGCATCACCAACTCGATGGACATGAGTTTGAGTAAGCTCTGGGAGCTGGTGATGGACAGGGAAGCCTGGGGTGCTGCAGTCCATGGGGTCACAAAGAGTTAGACATGACTGATCACAACAAACTGTGAAAAATTATTGAAGAGATGGGAATACCAGACCACCTGATCTGCCTCCTGAGAAATCTGTATGCAGATCATGAAGCAACAGTTAGAACCGGACATGGAACAATGAACTGGTTCCATATTGGGAAAGAAATACTTCAAGGCTATATATTGTCACCCTACTTATTTAACTTATATGAAGAGTACATTATGTGAAATGGCAGGCTGGATGAAGCACAAGCTGAAATCAAGATTGCTGGAAGAAATATCAATAACCTCAGATATGCAGATGACACCACCCTTATGGCAGAAAGTGAAGAGGAACTAAAGAGCCTCTTGATGAAAGTGAAAGAGGAGAGTGAAAAAGCTGGCTTAAAACTCGACATTCAAAAACTAAACTCATAGCATCCAGTCCCATCACTTCATGGCAAATAGGTGAGGAAACAATGGAAACAGTGACAGACTTTATTTTCTTGGGCTCCAAAATTACTGCAGATGGTGACTGAGCAACTGAACTGAACTGAGCTGTAGAGGAAAGAGAGAAATCAAGAATGATTTCTAGTAGTAGCAGTGATATTCACAATCTAAGCATGTAATCATCTGAAATTCTAAGATTTAGATTTGCTGGTTGAGAACTTATCCAGAAAGTATTGGGTTGGCCAAAAAGTTTGTTCAGGTTTTTTTTCATAAGATGATAAGGAAAAACCCAAATGAAGTTTCTGGCCGATCTAACAGTAAGTAGAATTTGTTGAAGTGGTTTAACAGCCTCACTCTCTATAGATCAAGGGTCATAATTATATCCTCAGATTTTATTTTTATACCCCCAAATTTTGAAAACCACTGCCTTTCTGAAGTTCTCCAGGTGAGACATCAGCATTACTGTACCGTGCTCAAACCCCAAATATCTCAGTGATGGCTGTTTTGTTTTGGACCAATTGCCCTGAGTTTCTCATCCTTCAGGTGCTATAAACCTGCCTGGCAGCAAGACCAGCAGCCTTGACATTTTTAGCTCACATGTCCAGGGAAGCCTCCTGACTTCCAGACTTCCTGCTGGTTAGACAGTCCACCGAGACACTCAGTTGCCATGTGCTCTGGAGGTCTGCTTCTCTCCAGGTTTCCTGAGTTCTCAATCATTTCAGGCTCAGAGACTTGCAGGATTAAACCCATCATTCCTCCCATCTTCCCACTTCTCACTCATTATCAGAAAAGCAAGACTCTCAGATGAATCGTGATCATGTAGACTCATGTACCCAATTCCCTGTGTAAATCACATGTCTACCCAAACTCCCAGACCTTTCTCCTGAAATCTTTCACTTATCTCTCTTGGTCTGTTAAAAGCAAATTCTGTTCCTCTAAGCATTCACTTCTGTTTATTATTCCAGTATAAACTTAGCTATTCCTTGAGGACACTCCTTCCCTTTAGGTCCTCAAAAAAAAAAAAAAAAAAAAAAAGGTTTTTCTCCCTCTCTACCCTAATATTTCAAGATCTGCTTGTGGAGTTGATAGAATCCCTGCTTCTGCTGGTTACTTCCAAACTCTTCTGGCCTTTCAAAAACATAAGCTCATTTGAAGTGTTTGTCAGACTTTACCATTCCTTGTGTTCTAGCATCTCTTAGCCACTATCTTCCCCTTCCCTGAAGCATGGTGATCTCAGACATTCAGCTATATGTCATCTGATACTCTGGCCCCTTAGGTCTTTAGGTTTCTTATCCCTAGTGAACTTTTCTGTACCTCATCTCTGATGATGCCAAGGATCTCACAAGGATCCAGATCTGGTCATCACCAATGACAGCATTGCTTGTGAAGTCTTGATTTTGAATATGAAGAGTCCTGGACTCTCACCTTTTATTTTAGAGCATTTATTCTACTATAACCATTCCAGCATCATCATAGAAACTTCAAATTTGCTTATTCCTTTCGCTACCCATTATCATATCTTCTTTCCTCACTTCCATGTTTAAGAAAGTCTTCTTAGATCTCTTGTTGCAATCTCCTGATCTGCCAGCTCCAAATTTTGTGAAATTGTATGAAGTTTCTGTTTTCACTTTACCACCTTCTGGTATCTCTTCTAATCACTGCAATTGAGCCTTTGTCTTCACCATTCTACTCAAAGGAACTTTAATGAGTCATGAATGCTTGACAAAGCCAATGGTCTATTCTTTGTCCTTATCTCCGTTGCTCTTGTTAGTACTACAGACATTCATTTGAAAGTGTCACTTTGATCTGCTGGAGTACATGACACCATACCTTCTTGCGGTTTTCTTTATAATTCATTGGTTGCTCCTCTCAAATCGTATGCTGGATAACTGTCCTCTGCTGTTAAATATTGGTTTGCCCAGAATCCTGTCCTCACCATTCTCTTTTTTTAAAAAATAATTTTATCTATTTATTATTTATTTTTGGCTGTGCTAGGTCTTTGTTGCTGCACACAGGGTTTTTCTAGTTGCAGACAGCAGAAGCTACTCTTTTTTTCAGTGCGCAGGCTTTTTTGCAGTGGCTTGTTGTGGAGCATGGGCTCTGGGGCACACTGGCTTCAGTAGTTGTGGCACATGGGCTCAGTCGTTGCAGTTCCTGGGATCTAGAGCACAGGCTCGATATCATGGCGCACAGGCTTAGCTAATCTGCAGCATGTAAGATCTTCCTGGACCAGGAATGGACGCCGTGTCCTCTGCATTGTCAGGCGGATTCTTTACCACTGAGTCACCTTACCATTCGTCTTTGTATTATACTTTCTTTTTAAGTGATCTCAACCAGTCCTGGGTAATTAAATACCAATCATACACAAATGACTCTTCAATGTGTAGTGTAGCCTGGGCTTCTCTCAAGAGGCTCAAATTCATTTGAGACTTGTTTACTTGAAATTCTTTTATGTCACAGCATCAACCTGATCTAAACAAAATTACTGACTGTCTATTAAAACTTTTTATTACCAAATTCTCCATCTTAATATACAATACTATTATTCATTCAGTATTTAAGTCCAAAAGCTAGAAATCATTCTTGATTTCTCTCTTTCCTCTACAGCTGAGTTCAGTTCAGTTGCTCAGTCATGTCTAACTCTTTGTGACCCCATGGACTGCAGCACCCCAGGCTTCCCTGTCCATCACCAGCTCCCGGAGCTTGCTCAAACTCATGTCCCTCGAGTTGGTGATGCCATCCAACTATCTCATCCTCTGTTGTCTCTTTCTCCTCCTGCCTTCAATCTTTCCCAGCATCAGGGTCTTTTCTAATGAGTCAGTTCTTCCCATCAAGTGTCCAAAGTATGGAGTTTCATCTTCAGCATCAGTCCTTCCAATGAATATTCAGGACTGATTTTCTTTAGGATTAACTGGTTTGATTTCCTTGCAGTCCAAGGAACTCTCAAGAGTCTTCTCCAACACCACAGTTCAAAAGCATCAGTTCTTCAGTGCTCAGCTTTGTTTATGGTCCAACTCTCACATCCATACATGACTACTGGAAAAACCATAGCTTTGACTAGACAGACCTTTGTCAGCAAGATAATGTCTCTGCTTTTTAATATGCTGTCTAGGTTGGTCGTATCTTTTATTTCAAGGAGCAAGTGTCTTTTAATTTCATGGCTGCAGTCACCATCTGCAGTAATTTTGGAGCCCAAGAAAATAAAGTCTGTCACTGTTTCCATTGTTTCCTCATCTATTTACCATGAAGTGATGGGACTGGATGCTATGATTTTAGTTTTTTGAATGTTGAGCTTTAAGCCAGCTTTTTCACTCTCTTCTTTCACTTTCATCAAGAGGCTCTTTAGTTTCTCTTTACTTTCTGCCATGAGGGTGGTGTCATCTGCATATCTGAGGTTATTGATATTTCTTCCAGCAATCTTGATTTTAGCTTGTGCTTCATCCAGCCTGCCATTTCACATAATGTACTCTTCATATAAGTTAAATAAGTAGGGTGACAATATACAGCCTTGAAGTATTTCTTTTCCAATATGGAACCAGTTCATTGTTCCATGTCCGGTTCTAACTGTTGCTTCTTGATCTGCATACAGATTTCTCAGGAGGCAGATCAGGTGGTCTGGTATTCCCATCTCTTCAAGAATTTTTCACAGTTTGTTGTGATCTTTCCTTTACACCTTATATTTAACCCAGCAGTATATACTATTGGTTCTACTTAAAAAATCTATAATAAAATATGACTATGTCATCATTCTGCTACTACAGCTTCAGATCAAACCACCGCCATCTTGAAGCCGCAGCCTCTTATCCTCCTTGTCTTTGTTCACCTACTCCTTCACCTCTAAAGTCATCCTCCACCCTCAGGCTTCCCTTCTAGTGTGTACATTCTGTCCCTGCAATTCAATACCCAGTAATGGCTTTCCACAGAATGCAGGAAAAATCTTTGTTTGTGCCTTGATACTAACCTCATCTCCTTCCATTTTTCCCCAGAATTTATTGTTCTGGCAACAATGACCCTAAAAGCTGCCTCAAACTTGCCGGTGCCATTCCTACATTAGGGCCTCCAATGTTTACTTCTCTTTATATGGTTATTCTCTTAATGATCTTCATGTGGTTTCCTCCTTGCTCATAATTCAAGTTTCTATACAAAGGCTGTATTTTCTAAAGGCCTTTCCAGACCAGTCCAGCTAAAAGGAGTAATTGCCAGTAATTCTGCATCACAATTCACAGCCCTTATCATTACTTCCCATAACATTTGCTACTGTTTGTGTTTATTAGTTGTCTACCGGCTGCTTTCACTATGAGGCAGCCCCCATGAGACTCTTTCCTGTGATTGCTTTTTTCCTCAGGAAATGCAAATAATGCCTGTACAAACACTAATAACAATAATGACAACAATGATAACGAAAATTTATATACTGTTTATATGTGCAAGGCTCTCTTTTAAGGGCTTTTCATATATCAAATCATTTAATTTTCACAACTGTTATGACCTATCTATTTTTTTTATAGATAAGAAAAATGCACAAATTCACATAATTAAGAAGTTAGTAGAGGCAAGATTCAGGCAGTCTTGCTTCAAAGTCCAAACTCTAAGCCACTACTCTGTATTTTTCTGATTTATTGGCTGTCAGACTACCTCACTCTTGAAGTAAGGGTCCTGAAATTCATGCCCGCCCATATTTAATCTGACCAGTGCTTCACACCAGTCAGAATATCTCAGTAATACTATCTTTAAACTCTGTAAATGCAGCTTGATCAGTGTTTTTCAAACTTTGGTCTTAGGAAAATTCTATACTTTGAAAAAATTACTGAGGGGCCCCAAAGAGCTTCTGTTTGTATGGGTAGTACCCATTAACAGTTAGCATTTTAGAAATTAAAACTGAGGATTAAAAAAAAGTACCTATGTAATAATTAATTTAGAAATAATAATACAATTACACATCACTAAAATAATATTGTAATGAAGTGAATTATATTGATAAAATAAAAGAAATATATATTGAGAAGCAAAGTATTATTGTACATTTTTGTAACTTGCTTTAATGTCTTCTTCCTTAGAAGACAGCTGGACTCCCAAATCTGCATCTGTGATCAATCTGTTGTGACATTACACAACATGTAGCCTCAAGAGAACTTCATAGTCATTTGGGGGAGAATAAGAACGGAAAAAGAAAATGACTTCTTAGTTTTAAACACAAACAGTGTTTTGATACAGATCACATTTTGAGAACTACTTTCCTGAATTGAACTTACATATCACATTCCTGTTTCCTAATCCTCCAGCTTGTTTTTCACTAAGATAAATTACTAATTTGCATACTTCAATATACATTTATGTGTACCACATTAGGAAATGGCAACCCACTCCAGTATTTTTGCCTGGAAAATCCCATGGATGGAGGAGCCTAGTAGGCTACAGTCCATGGGGTCCCAAAGAGTCAGACGTAACTAAGCGACTTCACTTTCACATTAGTTTTCATTATTTTTTCAGCTCAATTGTTCCTGTTTGGTAATGTCATTTAAGTATAGTCTTTGCTACTGCTAAGTCACTTCAGTCGTGTCCGACTCTGTGCAACCCCATGATGGCAATGAAATATTTTATAAGATATAAGCTTAATAATTGAAGTTGCATAAAAATTAAATAATCATGGCTTCCTTGGTGGCTCAGTGATAAAGAATTTGCCTGCCAATGCGGGAGATACAGGTTTGATTCCTGATCTGGGAGGATCCCACATACCGTGGAGCAACTGAGCCCATGTGCCACAACTACTGAGCCTTTGCTCTAGAGCCTGGGAGCCGCAACTGCTGAGCCTACACGCCGCAACTGCTAAAGCCCATGTGCCTAGACCCTGTGCTCTGTAACAAGAGAAGTCACTGCAATGAGAGACCTGAGGCAGGGCTTCCCTGCTTTCCACGCCTAGAGAAAGCTCAGGCAGCAACGAAGACCCAGCACAGCTAAAAAACAAGTAAAAAAAAAAAATTAAATTAAATGATCAGTCTATTGGAATTCACTTGCTCATCCATGCAACAAATGCTAACAAAGTTATCATCAGGTGCCTGGTTCTGTTTTAGGTCTTGGGGTACTTGTGAATGTGCATGCTTAGTCAGTCATGCCTGACTGTGACTCCATGGACTAGAGGCTGCCAGGCTCCCCTGTCCATGGGATTTTTTCCAGCAAGAACACTAGGCTGGGTTGCCATTTCCTACTCCAGGGATATATTCCTGATCCAGGGATTGAACCCACATCTCCTGTGTCTCCTGCGTTGGCAGGCAGATTCTTTACTGTTGCACCACCTGCATAAGTGAACAAAAGACTGTGCCCTTGTGGCAGGCATAGGCTATGTAAAGGAGACAGAGAGCAAAGAAAAGAAGATATGTTAGCAGCTCTTTTGCCTCTTCTCTGTTTGCTCATCTCTGTTTCCCTCAGACCTTAATTAAAAAGATGAAATCACTAGGCAACACTTAACCTGACTCCTGATTTTTGCTCTACTGAATGTATACAATGCCTCACCTAAAACCCCGCTGATTCCTTTCCTGGATTAAAAGGAGTAAGAATGAATAATCTAGTTAAAGAATGACTGACTCTCTACCCTCAGGTCCCCCTCAGCAAATTTGCAGGTGGCCATATGGGCAAGAGAGCATCCAAAGGAAGATCAGGAGAAGTCAGCAGTCTGTGCACAATGGAAAAATGATGAAGAATCTGACCTCTTACCTTAATGACTGACTGAGATCGTTTCCCCCTTTTTCCTATAAAAACTGTCATGACTGAGCAGAATCTTCAGAGTTTACCTCTGGACAAGAGTCCACCTTCTCCCCAGATTGCCACTGTTTCTGAATAAAGCACCTTTCCTTTCTACTGAAACTTGCTCCTTGGTCATTGGCTTTTGAGTAGCAAACAGCTGAACCTAAGTTCTGGAATAGATGTAGTATGTTCAAAGATGATAAATGAAAAAAGACAAATTGGAGCCTGTAAGGGAGATGTGGTATGCCTTTTTATGGAAAGGTGAAATTTAAACCTGAGTGGTGAAAGTTAATCTTATAGAGAAGGTGACAATGAGCAAAGGCTTGAAGAAGGTATAGTGTTACCTGTGTAGCTAACTGTGGGGAGAAAGTTCTATGAAGAGGGAGCAGCAGGGCAGAGGCCCCCAGCAGCCCATGTAGCTGGTATTTGGTTTATAGCAGGAGGAGTGGCCCAGCACAGGGGAAAGTATTTGGCATGAAATCAGAGATGCCAGGCACCAGTTCTGTACGTCTTAACATGCTATTAATTTTTATTCAGAGCAAAATGGGGAGTCAGTTCTAGTCTGGATTTATTAATGTGTGCTTCATGAACTTGTACAAAATGCATAATTTTGTCTTAGGCAAAATCAAAATATATGTCTTAAAATCTCAGAATTAAGAAATTGTACCAGAAAATTTCTAAGTTTCTGACCAACTGTGATTCTGTGATACTGAGGCATTTTAAATGTAATAAAAGAAATACAAAACAGTGAATAAAAGCTAAAGTTATTAGTCACAAAACTGAAATTTCAATGAAGATATAGTTTAAAATGTGCAAATTAGAGAGACAAAATTAGCAATAGATAGCACAGGGATTCAAACAGTTAAAAAGAAAAATAAAGTCTAGTCTCTAATGAGGTGAACAGAAAGCAAATAATTGAGATGAAAGAATGTTACCGATGAGATTAATAAAGCCTATATATTATTTATTCATGTTTATCACAGGTAGAATATCATATCAATATCACATTTTAAAATATTATTGGGTCTTAAAATAAACTAAATGTCCTGTTTCACATATAAGGAGCTTGGAAGTCACCATTCCATTCGAATAAGTAAAAGCTGAACAGACTGAATAATCAATTCTTCCTGGATCCACAGGAGAGGGGAGGACATAGGGTAAACATCTGCTCCCAAGATGGAGAGAGACAAGCAACTACAGGGCTTGGCTCACCAGAGCAGACATCAGTGCTGGGACAGGAAATCTGCATTGTAATTTTACAAATTGCTGGAGGCTCAGTGTGGACAGTCTGAGAGTTAAAAGGCATCAGGCAAACTCAGTCTCAGTTAATACTGTGAGTTTTACCTCCAGGAATATAACCAGATTCCCATAGAAAATACAGGAGAAAAATCCCCCCAGGCTTCTTACTGGAGGAGGGGTAAAGAACCATTTTGAAATATGCCTGGATATTCTGTTCTTCTTACTAGGGGCTGCCCTCAGGGAAAACTGGTTAACCAGAGCCTAACCCGCTGTGGGTTTTTCGGAGCCTAACTGACCAGAGAAGGAAAATACCCAACTCCAGCTCATTTTAGCCATCCTGTCTCACCTAAAGGGTGGGGCAGGGATTGGGGGCGGGAGGGGAAAACTGATAAATTCTTGTAAAGTTTGTGGTCCAGAGACACAGGTCACACTAAAAGGCTGAGACCTAACACAGGACTCTACAGTGTTTCCTTTCCTTCCACATTATACATCCACATCACTATTTATAACAGTTCCTTTTGCACAGTGCATCATGTTCAACTACTAAGAAAATTTTATGAAACATGTCAAAAGGGAAATACCACAATTTGAAGAGATAGAGTAAGTACCAGACCAAGGCATGGCAGGGATGTTGGAATTACCAGAGGTGGAATTTAAAACAACTCTGATTAATATACTAAGGACTCTAGTAGCTAGAGCACACACACACTAAGAACAGATGGGTAATGTAGGTGGAGATATGTAAGTTTTAAGAAACAACCAAAAAAGAAATATTAGTGATCAAAAGCATTAAAACAGAAACAAAGAATGCCTTTGATGGGCTTATTAATAAACTGGACATGGCTGAAGAAAAGATATCTGGGCTAGAAGATTTATCCATAGAATCTTTGAAAGCTGAAGAGCAAAGAAAAGAGACTAAAAACAAAATAAAAACAAAAACAGAACAGAATATCCTGGGATTGTGAGACAACTGCAAGAGGAATCACACATGCATAGTGTGAGCACAAAGGAGATGTTACCAAATTTAGGTTCAGCAGCTTGCTGCTCAAAAGCCAATAATTGAAGGGTAATTGTTGGTAGAAAGGAAAGTCAGCATCTAGGGGGGAGATGGACTCGTGTCCAGAGATCACATAAACATTCTTCTCAGCCATGACAATTTTTAAGGGGAAAAGGGGGAAACAATCTCAGTTAAACAGTAAGGTAGGAGGTCAAATTCTTTGTCATTTATCCATCGTGAGCCAATCAGCTGACTTTTGATCTCCCTTTAGATGCTATTCTGCCCCATGCTGTCTGCCTGCAAACTTGCTAAGGGGAAGCTAAAGGTAGATAGTCAGTCATTCTTTAACTGCTTGATTCTTCATTATAACTCCTTTTAATCCAGGAAAGGAATCAACAGGTTAGGGAAGGCATTGTGTATATTCAGTAGAGCAAAAATCAGAAGTTCAGTTAAATGTTGCCTATTGATCACATTTTTATAATTAAGTTTTAAGGGGAACAGAAATAATATAAACAGGAAAGGGGCAAAAGCTGCTTACAAATCCCCACTTGTCAGACATCATTCTATAACTTTTTCATGCTGACATAGGGCACCATATTTTCAGAGTGGAATATGTTGCTGTGGGTCTGTAGCAATCTCTTTGCTGACAATTTTAGTTACTTGCTTACATATGGGTAGAGCAAGCTACACTTATTCTAATGTCCACAAAAATACAGATTATTATGAGCAATAGTGTTAATCCCATTATTTCATTAGACATTGAATCTGTGACTCTATTGTCCTAGTCAATAACTGCTAGAGCCTACTCTTTTGTGATTCTGAGAGCCCTAGGATACTTCAGCTTTTTTATGAACAAGAGACAGAGGACATAGAAAGATCTATGTGTTTGCAAAGGGCCTCGCAGTGTTCAGCTCAGTTCCAAAGAAGGGGAGAAAGGAATAGAAGAGATTTTTGAAGTGATGACTGTTGAATTCCTCCCTCTCCCAAATTAATGTCAGACATCAAACCACAGATCTAAGAAGCTCACAGAATACTAAGCAGGAAAAATGCCCCCCTCGCAAAAAAGCCCAAAACTATATCTTGTCATATCATATTCAAACTGTAGAAAATCAGCTATAAAGAAAAGTCTTAAAAGAAACCAGAAGAAAAAACTGTTTACCTATAGAGGAACTAAGGTAAGGATTATATCCAACTTTTCCTTAGAAACCACACAACAATGGCAACCAGTAAAACAAGTAAATAAAAGAAGTATTAAAGAAACTAAGATCTGAGGAACACTGGAGATTTTTAAAAAAATGTATTTAAAAACATGTGTTCCTATGAAGCCTTAACTGGCCTCCAAAATAATGAATTATTGATAAACTGTCGGCTTTCCATCAGGAAATTCAAACAAGCCTCCTGGGTCAGAGACAAGGATCTGTAAATTGGAGAACCTGTCAGTGGAATTACAGTTCATGATCAACATAGCAACACCGTCCAGCTTTTTGACACTTTTGCCTAAGACCTCGCTTGAGTAAAGATATATTACCACATTGGCTTCAGAAGAGGCTTAGAGAGCTCTTTGAAAGAAGTGGCCTAACACCAGTCATTTTTCTGTTGGAGTTTTCTGGTTATCACTTAGGAATTAAGGGATATTATTTAGTGTTCTCTCTTCACCGAGGATGAAAAAAATCAGTGCTAACTCAAATATGCAGTAAGAGAGTGATGCTCCAGGGCCCAGATACTCAACCCAGAGTCCAGGAGGGGACAGCTCACAGGCTCACATGCAGGGTTGGCATCAAGGCAAAACTCTCTGGACCATAAATCAAATTCCTAGCACCAGCTCCTGGGCTCTTCTGACTTTTACTAGCAAACTTCGGTCTTTACGTGCATTATGAAGTTTCACTTGACTGGAGGATTTTAGCCCTGATAAGTGTTCCTACTTGAGGCAAACACCTTCTCTACCTGGTTAAAGCTCCTGATAGGTTCTCACTGACTTCACATCATGAATAATTATGATGAGTTTAATTCAATGTATTTTTATACTGAGTGTCTTCTATGTGCCATGTCATTCATGGCATAATAGAATATCCTAAAATTAATAAAATAAGTCAAACAGGAACTCAAATTCTAGTACTGCTCTGTTCAATGCAGAAACCACTACTCACACGTGGCTTCTGACACTCGAAATATGGTTAGTTCAAACTGAAATGTGCTATAAGTATAAAATGCACACTGGATTTTTATCAAATTAGTATGAAAAAAGAATATAAAGTATCAATATAAAATAATTTTAGATTATATTCTGAAATATCATTTTGGATAAAATAAAATAATTATTAAATTAATATCTGCAACTCATGGGGAATCAGATATTGGAATTATGAGCCATGGCCTTTCAAATAAACTTTGTTAATATATTTGAGCCATCAGGTAACAAGAAGGAAATTTTCAGCTAAGGAATTTAAACTATAAAAAAATCAAATGGAAATTCTAGAATCATAATTCTTTTCATAAATTTCAGAATATGATAACTGAAATGAAAAACGCTGAAGCATGTATTCATTTAGATCCTCGATAAATACCCAAAGAAATGCCTACATACATGCTCCAAGAGAAACGTAGAAGAATGATTCTAACAGCACTATTCAAAATGGTCCAAAATGCATAAATGAATTGTAGTGTATTCACACAATGGTATAAAATACAGCCCTGAAAATCAATAGATGGATGGATAGATGGACCTCACATAGTGCTTTATGAAAGGATGTATACATGAAAGGATATGTCCTGTATGATTCCATTTATATCAAGTTCAAAAATAGTAAAAGTAATCTGTGGTGTTAGAAGTAAGGACAGACCTACCACTTAGGAGAAGAGAGAGGATCACGACTGGGAGAGGACGTAAGTGGGGCTTCCAAAGTGTTCTATTTCTTGATTTGGGTGGTGGTTACATAAATGTATTTGCTTAGTGGTTATTCCTCAAGCTACACACTTAAGACTGTAAATGTTTCTACATGTATATAAAAGTTTTACAATATAATAACATTTATAATAAGATAAATTTCAGCAAAATGTTCATTGAACCAAAGAAAAAACCTCCACTTCTTTTTACTTTTTTGTCGGGAGCCGCATTAGGCATTACTGACAAAATGGAGGCGTGGCCCCAACCCCCTCTCCTCATCTCGCAGGGACGGCCCCGGGATGAAGGAGTTAGGTCTTGTGATTCTGACTTGTTCTTTCCTTTGTTCAGCTGAGTTGACTGGAAAGAATGTTAAGGTGCTTGAGAGAAGCATGAGAAAGCACAAAGCCTTCTACAGTTGTGCCCAGAAAATAATCTATAAAATAACCATTGACATTTGTTCAAGGATCTTTACAAAGAATGTCCCAGGATGAGCACATAGGCCGCAGCTTGAGGTCATGGGAAGGATTATTATCTAAGACCTGTTTGTGAGGGGAATGTTTATGGCAAAAAGTTTGCTAAGTTTAGGGTTTAGGATTAATTAAGAATAGCTAGAAGCCTTTTTATTTTTTAATAAATAGCTAGAAGCTCTTTATTTTTTTGGGCTCCAAAATCACTGCAGATGGTGACTGCAGCCATGAAATTAAAAGATGCTTACTCCTTGGAAGAAAAGTTATGACCAACCTAGATAGCATATTAAAAAGCAGATGTATAGGACAGTCTTTTGGACTCTGTGGGAGAGGGAGAGGGTGGGATGATTTGGGAGAATGGCATTGAAATATGTATAATATCATATATGAAATGAGTCACCAGTCCAGGTTCGATGCACGATACTGGATGCTTGGGGCTGGTGCATTGGACGACCCAGAGGGATGGTATGGGGAGGGAGGAGGGAGGAGGGTTCAGGATGGGGAACACATGTATACCTGTGGCGGATTCATTTTGATATATGGCAAAACCAATACAATATTGTAAAGTTAAATTAAAAAAAAAAAGAAAAGAAAAGCAGAGACATTACTTTGCCAACATAGGTCCGTCTAGTCAAGGCTATGGTTTTTCCAGTGGTCATGTATGGATGTGAGAGTTGGACTGTGAAGAAAGCTGAGCGCGGAAGAATTGATGCCTTTGAACTGTGGTGTTGGAGAAGACTCTTGAGAGTCCCTTGAACTGCAAGGAGATCCAACCAGTCCATTCTGAAGGAGATCAGCCCTGGGATTTCTTTGGAGGGAATGATGCTGAAGCTGAAACTCCAGTACTTTGGCCACCTCATGTGAAGAGTTGACTCATTGGAAAAGACTCTGATGCTGGGAGGGATTGGGGCAGGAGGAGAAGGGGACGACAGAGGATGAGATGGCTGGATGGCATCACTGACTCGATGAACATGAGTCTGAGTGAACTCTGGGAGTTGGTGATGGACAGGGAGGCCTGGCGTGCTGCGATTCATGGGGTCACAAAGCGTAGGACACGACTGAGCGACTGAACTGAACTGAACTGAACTGAACTTAGAAGCCTTTTTAGGAGACAATGATCTTAAGATGCTAGGGGCAAACAGGATTTAGAAAGATAAGAAATAAACTGAGGAATGTAGCATGAGTTACAATGTAATCACAAGTTAAGTACAGTAAATCTGGGTTGGGGAAACTAAAAACATCAAACCTCTGACCTAATGCTTTTGTCAAACTATAAAAGAGAACCTGAAGCTTGAAATAAACATGTAGTCCCGTACTATGAGTCAAAGTTACATAATTGTCCGCCGATGTAGTCCCGTACTTTGAGTCAGAGACTACATCATCGTCCGCCTATGTAGCTCCGTACTGTGAGTCAGAGGCTACATCATTATCGCCGACATCATCCATCTCTTCAGGTTGAATCCCTGGCTGCTGGAGCTGTACTCTGGCACTTTTTAAAGATGGTTACTACAAAATGTGAGTGACAAATGTGACTTACATTATATTTCCATTGGATAGCACTGCTCTAAAGGAAAAAGTGAAGTCCTTCAGTCGTGTCCGACTCTTTGCGACCCCATGGACTGTAGCCTATCAAGCTCCTCTGTCCATGGGATTTTCCAGGCAAGAGTGCTGCAGTGGATTGCCATCTCCTTCTCCAGGGGAATCTTCCTGACCCAGGAATCGAACCCGGGTCTCCCTCATTGCAGGCAGACGCTTTACCATCTGAGCCTTTTTTCTAAAGGAAAAAAGGTTCTCATAAATCGTTAAGTAGGATCACGAGCTAGACCACACAAAAGCTATAATTGGGGTTTTCCAGGTGGCAAAGTATTAAAGAATCTGCCTGCCAATGCAGGAGACTCAGAAGACTCGGGTTCGATCCCTGGTTTGGTAAGATCCCCTGGAGAAGGAAATGGCAAGCCACTCCAGTACTCTTGCCTAGAGAATCCCATGGACAGAGGAGCCTGGTGGGCTGCTGTCCATGGGGTCGGACAGAGTCAGACATGACTGAGTGACTGAGTACAATATAATGGAAGACTAGGAAGAAGTCCAAAAAAGCATTAGGAAAAGATAAGATTTGTTTTGTGCTCTAAACTATGGGTAAATCTGAACTATAAAATACTTTATAATCTTTGAAGACTTAAATAATTTGTTTCTATCAATCTTCTCTTTATATAGTAGCTGCTGTCCTGTACCAAACCTTCCTCCCTCTCATCCATCATAAAAATTTCCCTTATGGTTTGGAAAATTATATTGCTGATGAAACACAGTGCCATTATTGCAAAGGATCATTTGCCCTATGATTTTGTTTTAATTTTTGAAACAATACTTTACTAAAGCCAATATGGATATTACACTATTTCTTCATCAATTGGAATTTCATTACATAACTGAGTTATCCTGGAGCCTCAGTATCAATGGCATACAAGCATTCTCTTACTAAATAAAAGAGAAATTTCTAAGGCTAAGAACCTAAAAACAGAGTTTCTGTTGCCATTTATAATTGTGAAATTTGCACTTTCTTCCTCAGTAAAATCACCACTGCGCTCTAAACTAGCCGTAATCTGCAATTGAGACTACTCACGACTCAGTCCCATTCTCCTGCATCTACTTCACTATATCAATGTTTGACAATTCACCATTTGGGCCAGGTCATATTAATATGAATCTTGGAATCCAAAGTTGCTAGATCTCAATTTTATTTTCAAAAACATGTTTTTTGATCCTTAGAAACTACAATATTTGCAGAAAATCACTACTTCGTAACTGTGAAGAAACTACAGAAAGCCAAGACCCATCTTTCTTTTATACTCCCCTCTGCTTCCTTCAGCACTTCTGAAGCCAACTGAAGCCAATCACTAGCAGATTTGTACTCATGAAAGTCATACAGAAAGTTACCCATAAACTCATGACACATGAAATAATATCGAATCCTGAAAGAACAGGAAGGTCCTACCTTAATACGAGTACACTGAGAGAGCATTTTTTCTTTTTCATGGGGATGGTCTTGATCCCTGTCTCCTGTACAATGTCACAAACCTCCGTCCATAGTTCATCTGGCACTCTGTCTGTCAGATCTAGTCCCTTAAATCTATTTCTCACTTCCACTGTATAATCATAAGGGATTTGATTTAGGTCATACCTGAATGGTCTAGTGGTTTTCCCACTTTCTTAAATTTAAGTCTGAGTTCGGCAATAAGGAGTTCATGATCTGAGCCACAAAGTCATCTCCCTGTTTTGTTTTTGCTGACTGTATAGAGCTTCTCCATCTTTGGCTGCAAAGAATATAATCAATCTGATTTCAGTGTTGACCATCTGGTGATGTCCATGTATAGAGCCTTCTCTTGTGTTGTTGGAAGAGGGTGTTTGCTATGACCAGTGCGTTCTCTTGGCAAAACTCTATTAGCCTTTGCCCTGCTTCATTCCATATTCCAAGGCCAAATTTGCCTTTTACTCCAGGTGTTTCTTGACTTTCTAGTTTTGCATTCCAGTCCCTTATAATGAAAAGGCCATCTTTTTTGGGTGTTAGTTCTAAAAGGTCTTGTAGGTCTTCATAGAACCATTCAACTTCAGCTTCTTCAGCATTACTGGTTGGGGCATAGGCTTGGATCACCGTGATGTTGAATGGTTTCCTTAGAAACGAACAGAGATCATTCTGTCGTTTTTGAGATTGCATCCAAGTACTGCATTTCGGACTCTTTTGTTGACCATGGTGGCTACTCCATTTCTTCTAAGGGATTCCTGCCCACAGTAGTAGATATAATGGTCATCTGAGTTAAATTCACCCATTTCAGTCCATTTCAGTTCGCTGATTCCAGGAATGTCGACGTTCACTCTTGCCATCTTCTGTTTGACCACTTCCAATTTGCCCTGATTCATGGACCTAACATTCCAGGTTCCTATACAATATTGCTCTTTACAGCATCGGACCTTGCTTCTGTCACCAGTCACATCCACAACTGGGTATTGTTTTTGCTTTGGCTCCATCCCTTCATTCTTCTTGGAGTTATTTCTCCACTGATCACCAGTAGCATATTGGGCGCCTACTGACCTGGGGATTCCTCTTTCGGTATCCTGTCATTTTTCCTTTTCATACTGTTCATGGGGTTCTCAAGGCAAGAATACTGAAGTGGTTTGCCATTCCCTTCTCCAGTGGACCACATTCTGTCAGATCTCTCCACCATGACCCTCCCGTCTTGGGTGGCGCCACACGGCATGGCTTAGTTTCATTGAGTTAGACAAAGCTGTGGTCCATGTGTTCAGATTGGCTACTTTTCTGTGATTATGGTTTCAGTGTGTCTGCCCTCTGATGCCCTCTCATAACAATTACCATCTTATTTGGGTTTCTCTTACCTTGGACGTGGGGTATCTCTTCATGGCTGCTCCAGCAAAGAGCAGCTGCTGTTCCTTACCTTGGACCAGGGGTATCTCCTCACAGCCGCCCATCTTGACCTTGAACGAGGAGTAGCTCCTCTCGGCCCTCCTGCATCTGCTCAGCCACCGCTCCTTGGACGTTGGGTAGCTCCTCTTGGCTGCTGCCCCTGACCTTGAAATGCAAAAAAACAAAATGGCTGTCTGAGGAGGCCTTACAAATAGCTGTGAAAAGAAAAGAAGTGAAAAGCAAAGGAGAAAAGCAAAGATATAAGCATCTGAATGCAGAGTTCAAAGAATAGCAAGGAGAGATAAGAAAGCCTTCCTCAGTGATCAATGCAAAGAAATAGAGGAAAACAACAGAATGGGAAAGACTAGAGATCTCTTCAAGAAAATTAGAGATACCAAGAGAACATTTCATGCAAAGACGGGCTTGATAAAAGACAGAAATGGTATGGACCTAACAGAAGCAGAAGATATTAAGAAGAGGTGGCAACAATACACAGAAGAACTGTACAAAAAAGATCTTCACGACCCAGATAATCACGATGGTGTGGTCACTGACCTAGAGCCAAACATCCTGGAATATGAAGTCAAATGGGCCTTAGGAAGCATCACTACAAACAAAGCTAGTAGGGGTGATGGAATTCCAGTTGAGCTATTTCAAATCCTGAAAGATGATGCTGTGAAAGTGCTGCACTCAATATGCCAGCAAATTTGGAAAACTCAGCAGTGGCCACAGGACTGGAAAAGGTCAGTTTTCATTCCAAGCCCAAAGAAAGGCAATGCCAAAGAATGTTCAAACTACCACACAATTGCACTCATCTCACACGCTAGTAAAGTAATGCTCAAAATTCTCCAAGCCAGGCTTCAGCAATATGTGAACCATGAACTTCCAGATGCTCAAGCTGGTTTTAGGAAAGGCAGAGGAACCAGAGATCAAATTGGCAACATCCGCTGGATCATGGAAAAAGCAAGAGAGTTCCAGAAAAACATCTATTTCTACTTTATTGACTATGCCAAAGCCTTTGTGTGGGTCAATAAACTATGGAAAATTCTGAAAGAGATGGGAATACCAGACCACCTGACCTGCTTCTTGAGAAACCTGTATGCAGGTCAGGAAGCAACAGTTAGAACTGGACATGGAACAACAGACTGGTTCCAAATAGGGAAAGGAGTACATCAAGGCTGTATATTGTCACCCTGCTTATTTAACTTATATGCAGAGTAAGTACATGATGAGAGACGCCGGGCTGGAAGAAGCACAAGCTTGAATCAAGATTGCTGGGAGAAATATCAATAACCTCAGATATGCAGATGACACCACCCTTATGGCAGAAAGTGAAGAGGAACTAAAAAGCCTCTTGATGAAAGTGAAAGTGGAGAGTGAAAAAGTTGGCTTAAAGCTCAACATTCAGAAAACGAAGACCATGGCATCTGGTCCCATCACTTCATGAGAAATAGATGGGGAAACAGTGTAAACAGTGTAAGACTTTATTTTTTTGAGCTCCAAAATCACTGCAGATGATGACTGCAGCCATGGAATGAAAAGACGCTTACTCCTTGGAAGGAAAGTTATGACCAACATAGCATATTGAAAAGCAGAGATATTACTTTGCCAACAAAGGTCCGTCTAGTCAAGGCTATGGTTTTTCCAGTGGTCATGTTTGGATGTGAGAGTTGGACTGTGAAGAAAGCTGAGTGCCAAAGAATTGATGCTTTTGAACTGTGGTGTTGGAGAAGACTCTTGAGAGTCCCTTGGACTGCAAGGAGATCCAACCAGTCCATCCTAAAGGAGATCAATCCTGGGTGTTCTTTGGGAGGACTGATGGTAAAGCTGAAACTCCAATACTTTGGCCACCTCATGCCAAGAGTTGACTCATTGGAAAAGACTCTGATGCTGGGAGGGATTGGGAGCAGGAGAAGAAGGGGACGAAAGAGGATGAGATGGCTGGATGGCATCACCGACTCGATGGACATGAGTTTGGGTAAACTCCGGGAGTTGGTGATGGACAGGGAGGCCTGGAGTGCTGTGATTCATGGGGTTTCAAAGAGTTGGACATGACTGAGTGACTGAACTGAGCTGAACTGATAGAGCAGCTTTCCCCAAGACATGCTTCCTCACACAGGCTATCATGAGATGGCCTCTAGCCAGAGGTTAGTAATCTATAGCTCCTTTTTATTTGATCTCATTTAGGTATTTCAGATAATGCATAGTTAGCCTCTCATCATATTATCCACACAAAAAGAGAATATATTCACACTGATCTGTTGTCTGCTTGTTTCTTCTCATGCTATTTGGAACACATCATCTGCTTCTTCTTTTGCTCTCTAACCTTCGGTTGACAAACGTCACTAGCTCCGCCTCATGTGGACTTATCTCCACCCCACCCCACCCTATCTGCTTTACTCCAGTATCTCATAGCTTGTCCCCATAATTAGTGACCCCAAAGCAGTGGTGCTCTCTGTGACTCTCAAGATAAGTCAGCAGCCTGGAATGTAACAATCTCCAAGTAGGTGGATGCATTATTTATGGCTGTAAAATATTAATCAAGTAACAAAACACAGCAAGTCTCCCTAGTGCCAGTGTCGTGGAGATGATGGTTCTGGGAATTGCACTAGACTGTGTAGCTGGGTAGAAGCAGGTGGCAGAATAGAGAGGAGGAGGCAACAACTTCTGACAGCTTTCCTTTGTGTCCGATGCTGCCCATGCGAAAATCTCCCTTTCATCCATTTGGAAACATGGCAAGTAAGTGGGAGTAGGCTTCAAACAGTCATCCCTCTAACTCTTATCCACAAACCCTTTTCTTTCCCTTTATCACCTATTAGTAAGTACACTGAAGCCCAGATTTGTGTATTTTTGGAAAGTGTGTCCAGAGTAAGTTGAGAGATGAATACAAAGGCATCGATAAAGAAAGAACCTAGGCCTCCCTTTGGACTTCGTATCCTCAGGCAACAAGCTGAGCTCAGGAGGTGATTTTCCTCATTTCACAATAGCCTTGGAAGTGGTGATGACATCATGGACATCTTCCATCTCTGTGCTCTGGTTTGAATTTGTTTCCATTTGAGGCCAATATTAGGTCAAATTTCCAATCTTCAGACTTTCCATTTTTAGCAATAAAGACCAAGTTTTACAATGTCTGTTTTGTTCAAGTTCTTCCCTGAGATGATCCAATACCTAGTACATCTGGACAACTAGAATTGCTTAATCCCACTGATTGAACAAAACAAAAAATGTTCTCATATTTTTAGGCACAATCTATTAATTTATTGGTTTGGGCTCCTTAGAGTTGTTCAAGTAAACTATTTGGCCTTAGCACATGTCTAAGTTGGAGTACAAGTAAAATTATCTCCAGGCTGAAAGTCCAAAAAATGAAGCTGGTGGGGTTTTGGCTATTTTCCAAAGCAACAGAGTGGTGTGGACACTGCACTATTAGTAGTGTGGATAAATGTAGCTAATAATAAGTTTTAAATCTGTGTGACCTCCATGCAAACCATGTTTTGGCAACCAAACAACTTCTCAAGTCATCAAATTGTAATACTGTGATGCAAGCTATGAGCATACATTTCCATCAGATGATCCTTGATGCTTCATTAGAATTCTTGCTCATTAATGAGGTTTAGAGTAGAAGGAAATTTGAACTGTAGAAATAGGAGTACAGTATATAAAATGCAGAGAAAATGTCTCCACTATTTTATTTCTAATTTTAGTTTAATTTTCTTATTTCACAGATAAGAAAATTAAAGGCCACATTATCTGACTAACATTCCACAAATCCCCAGAGCTCAGAGAAAATACTGAGTTTCTTGGGCTTTTTATAATACTTAGCTCCTACCTATCAGAGTAAACATTCAGGAAACATTCCTCAAATTGAGTTGAATTCACGATGAAATCCTTGTCATTGAATTTTCTTATAAATACCTAGGCAAATTCACAGTGAATATTTGCTTTTATAATCAGTCCTTCAGTATGTTGACACTGATTTCTCACCATCATAATTCTATTAAAAACTCTTTGTAAAAATAAAGATTTTTTGAGAGTAAAAAGTAAAATATAGTTGTATATATTTTACTAATACAATTATGTAAAGTTTAAAAATAAAATAAAATTAGAAAAAAAAAGAAATAAAGAAAAAAAAAAAAGTAAAATATATAACACAGTGTTTAACCTCAGGAAAATTATTGTGCAGAATACTGAATAAAAAGCAAGCAGTTACCCTCTCAGTTCAAAATGTAATATCATGCATTAGCCTTTACATTACATTGTTATAAAAATGTTGCATTACAGATTCCATAGGAATTAATAATGGCCTTGAAAATAAACTGGATTGTTTCTTTTCCCTGGCTTCCCTTGTAGGTCTTAAATGGCATTTCTGTCCTCACAGTCATCATTTTCAGTGAATAAACTTGTCTAACATCCAAGAATTACTTTGGGGAAAGATACTCTATCTATGAGATTGAATTTTTTTTCCCCCCAGAAGACAGGAAATTGGATTATCCAAACCACTGTTATTCCCATTACAGCTTGGCCTTTTTTTCTTTGGTGTGCTCTTTGTGTCTGCACTGTTCTAATGAGCTCCCCTATGGAGGATGAACCGGATGCTGTCAAGACAATGCTTCCTTGGGTAGTCAAACAAACCGGGAGAAACTCCTAACCATAAAGATGATAAACTCAGATATTACCCCAGCACAAAGAATTGGAGGAAAATCATTTCAATTCTACATATGGCTGAGGACAAGCAATTAAAGAAGATGTAAGTATATTCATGCAAATGCTAGCCACCTGCATTTACATATAGTTCAAAAGTTGTCTTGGGCTAGTAAAATGGACCTTATTTTCTGCACAGAGACATCTATCTTCTCAAAATCCATTCTGAACACAAGATTGGGCATTACCCAGTTACAGTTCCTCAGGAGTACACACTTTCTAAGCTTATGAAATCATGGATAGCTCAGTATAGTGTTTTGCACTAATTTCCTATTGAGTTGAAATGTGTAAATGTATTTTAAAGGTAAAAGTATTTTTACTATTTCAAATAATAGACTATTTCTAAGAATGTTAGATGTGTGTTTTCACAGAGGTAGTTTATAGTTAAATCTTACCTCAGTTTTGTCATCCATAAAATAGGATACTAGTAAAACCTTACTTGCAAGATCGTGAGGAGTCAGTGGTTAGTACCCTTAACATTAAGAAAAATGCCTGGCAAAATGTAAGCCCTGGAATGAATTTTAGTTGTTATTCTTGTTCCTCCTTTTATTGCTATTACTGATTACTGAAGTACATTGAAGATACTTAGTTTAAATTGTTCCACATTTAAATGTTATAAAAAAAGCTTGAAAACATACAGACAAAACACTCACATATGTACATATATGCTCATTTAAGTGATTAGCAACTGGTGAATCATTAGAATCATACTGTATTTTCCTGGAATGCTTTTTCTGGGGCAAATTTACCAGAAGTTTACCAGAACTTACACAGGAAGCATCCCACAAGTAGAACATGTGGGAGCACAGTCCATTTAATAGCTGCAGTAGGGCAGCCATAACACAGCTGCTGGCCCTGTTAGCGCCTCCTCACTCAGAACCAGGCTGGCACTGCTAAAATCACTGGGTTCCCAGAACCTACTGTATAGCACAGGGAACTCTGCTTAATGTTATGTGGTAGCCTGGAGGAGAGAGGAGCTTGGAGGAGAATGGATACATGTGTATGTATGTATGTATGGCTGAGTCCCTTTGTTGATCACCTGAAACTATCGTAACATTGTTAATCGACTATCATCAGTCATCAGTTCAGTCACTCAGTCATGTCCGATTCTTTGCAACCTCATGGACTGCAGCATGTCAGGGTTTCCTGTCCATCACCAACTCCTGGAGCTTGCTCAAACTCATGTCTATCGAGTTGGTGATGCAATCCAACCATCTCATCCTCTGTTGTCCCTTTCTCCTTCTGCCTTCAGTCTTTCCCAGAATCAGGGTCTTTTCTAATGAGTCTGTTCTTCACATCAGGTGGCCAAAGTATTGGAGAGTCAGCTTCAGCATCAGTCCTTCCAATGAATATTCAGGACTAATTTCCTTTAGGATGGACTGGTTGGATCTCCTTGCAGTCCAAGGGACTCTCAAGAGTCTTCTCCAACACCACAGTTCAAAAGCATCAATTCTTTGGCCCTCAGCTTTCTTTATGTCCAACTCTCATATCCATATATGACTACTGGAAAAACGATAGCTTTGACTAGACAGACCTTTGTTGGCAAAGTATTGTCTCTGCTTTTTAATATGCAGTCTAGGTTTGTCATAGCTTTTCTTCCAAGGAGCAAGTGTCTTTTAATGTCATGGCTGCAGTCACCATCTGCAGTGATTTTGGAGCTATATTCCACTGCAAAATAAAAAGTTAAAAAAAAAAAAAGAACACACTGGGTTCCTAAAGTAAACTGAAATTGCAAAGCCAATTCTGCTGAAAAAACTCAGACACTCTCACAATACCCTTCCACTCTCTTTCTCTCTCTCTCATAGACACACACACACACACACACACACACTCCTATATTCAGAGAGATAACAGCGAGAATGGAGGCACATCTGCAGATGAGAAGCTGTAAGTCTTCACTTTTCTATCATCCTTTCCACTCATCTTACTCATTATGAAAAATAGTAATTAAATAATTCGGACTAAAATCATTTTTAGTATGTGAGTATTCATCATGGTGTGTTGCCCTCTTTACAGGAAAAGGGATAGAGGGTAGAATAGGACCTGGTGATAGCAACAGTTAATGAAAAATGAATGACAGAATTAAAAAATGAAGGATAGAATTTCTTCGTTTCAGGTAAATGAGTTGAGGCAAGAGTAATGTTTACAAGATCCTTTATTTTGAAACTTGTGTAAAGTGAAGTAAGTCAGAAAGAGAAAAACAAATACCATATATTCATGCATACCTGTAGAATCTGAAAAAAATTGGTACAGATGAACTTATTTACAAAGCAGAAATAGAGACACAGATGTAGAGTACAAATGTGTGGATACTAAGGGGACAAGGAAGGATGTGGGATGAATTGGGAGACTAGGATTGACATATATACACTACTGATGCTACATATAAAATGATAGCTAGTGACAGCCCACTGTACAGCAAAGGGAACTCTACTCAGTGCTCTGTGGTGACCTAAATGGGAAGGAACTCCAGAAAAGAGGGGGTGTATATATATACACACACATACATATAGCTGATTCACTTTGCTGTACAGCAGAAACTAACACAACATTGTAAAGCAACTATACTACAATAAAACTTAAAAAAATAAATAAATAAACAAACCCTGTGTAGAACTGTTTGCTTCTCTCACATGTCAGAATGCTTTGAAATCCCATTGAAAAGACTCTGAGGCCAGCCCAGATGCCTGAGATATGCTACTAGACATGCCTGGAGGATGCAAAACACTTCTGGCCCTGATGTGATGAAATATTAATCCTATGACTTTGATTCCAGCAAGACACATCCAGTAAAAAGCGAGCGTATGCACTGTTTACCCAGGGAGCCACTGTGGGTACGTTTAGCCCCCTTTATCCTGCGCTGTGTACTCTTGCCAAGTGACAGCACAGGTGAAAGCTTCACGATGCTGCACGTGAGCTAAAGGATCTGAGGGGGTAAAACAGAGATCCAATCTGTGGTCCTTATTAGTACTTTTCTAATCTCAATATGGGCAATATTGTTGCTCTCATTCTGTGAAACTTCCTTTGTGTTTCTCTCACTGGGAGCCTGACAAGCAGCTACTACCTTTTACCCTTTGACAATCCACCACAATCTAAACAGGCTATGTGGTTGGTCTCTAGTGCTTTCTGAGGATCACAAATTCTTTTCAGTTACTCTTGTTTGCCCTTTGCAATACAACAATCAGGTACTTCCCAAAAGGTAATCTAGGCAACTGACTCATCTACATAGAAGTGCTAAAAGGCAGTCAATCCAAAGAAATTAGACACATACAGAACTGTCTTTTTTGCAGGTTACTTAAAAAAATTTAATTACTGAAGTATAATTAATTTACAATGTTAAGAATGTATAGCAGAGTGATTATATTATTCATATACATCTATTCTTTTTCAGATTCTTTTCCATTATTATAAGATATTGAATGTAGTTCTCTGTGCCATATCATAGGTCCTTGATGTTTATCTATTTCATATATAGTACTGTGTACATGATAATACAAAATTCCTAATTTATCTCCCTCACTCCTCTCTAGCCACTTTGGTAACCATAAGTTTGTTTTCTATGTCTGTGAGTCTATTTCTGTTTTGTAAATAAGTTCATTTGGATCAGGTTTTTAGATTCCATATATAAGTGATATTATATATTTATCTGTGTCTGGCTTACTTCACTTAATATGAAAATCACTAGGTCCATCCATATTGCTACAAATGGCATTATTTCATTCCTTTTATGGCTGAGTTATACTCCATTGTATATGTGTACTGCATCTTTATCCATTCATCCTACATTTCGGTTGCCTCTATGATTTGGCTATTGTAAATAGTGCTGCTAAGAACACTGGGGTACATGTATCTTTGCAAATTAGAGTTTTCTCTAGATAGACGCCCAGGAGTGGGGTTGCAGGATCATATAATAACTAATTTTTTTTTTTGAGGAACCTCCATATTTCCTCCATAGTGGCTGTGCCAATTTACATTCCCACCAACAGGGTAGGAGGGTTCCTTTTTCTCTACATCCTGTCCAGCATTTATTATTTGTAGACATTTTAATGATGGCCATTCTGTGAGGTGATACCTCATTATAGTTTTGATTTGCATTTTTCTAACAGTTACTGATTATGAATATCTTTTCATGTCCTTGGCACATGAAAAATGTTTATTTAGGTCTTCTGTCCATTTTTTGATTGGGTTGCTTTTTTTTTATATTAATCTATATGAGCTATACTTATATTTTGAAAATTAACCCCTTGTTGGTAGCATTGTTTGTAAACATCTTCTCCCATTCTGTAAGTTGTATTTTCATTTTGTTTATGGTTTCATTGACTGTGCAAAAGTTTTGAAGTTTAAGTCCCATTTGCTTTTGTTTTTATTTCCATTATTCCAGGGGAAACAGATAAAAAAATACTGTTGTGATTTATGGATTCAAACTTTAAAAGTTTCTATGAAGAGCGTGAATCTGTGTTCCCATTTCTCTCTCCAGGTTTGGGAAATTTTTAGCCATTTTTGTTTTAAATATACTTTCTTTCCCTTTCTCTAATTTCTTCCTGGGAATCCCATAGTGCTTATATTTACATTATTATTATTATTATTTTTTTTTGGTGGAGTCCTATAAGTCCTATAAGCTTTCTTCATACTTTTTTATTCATTTTTCTTTTTGCTCTTCTGATTTGATACTTTCAAGTGACCAGCCTTTAGGTTCACTGGTTCTTTATTCTATTTAGAGCCAAGTCTGTTATTGAAAATCTTCAGTACCCTTCATCTTTATTATTGTATTCTTTATCTTTAGGATTTCTATTTGGGCTCTTTTGATATTTTAAGATCTCAGCTCTTTAAATTAATTATTCCATTGTATTCTTTTTCTCCACCATTATGGTTAAGAAATGTATAGTCATTTAGCTTAAATTCCTTTTATTTAGCTTAAGCTTCTCTCTGGTAACTTTTAAGTTTTCTTTATGTTTAGTGTTCTGCAGTTTTTCTCCAGAATGTCCACATTTTTATTTTCCATAGTTATTCCTACCTGATTTAAGCTCTTAAATAAATATTTTTTCTTTTATATATTTCTCCCACAGTCTCTCCATTCTCTTCTTTGGAAACTCCAATTTGACTTATATTAGATAATCTCATCATCTTTTATGTCTTTAAATGTCCAGTGTACTTTATATATTTTTTATTATACAGTGCTTTATCCTAGTTAACTTTTTCAAATTTATTTCTCTTATTCTCTAACTCCATCTTCAAATCTAATCTTTAATGCAGTTAATCCATTTGGATTTTAATTTTAATTTTTTAAATAATAATTATTGATTTATTCTAATTTTTCTGAGTTCTTTTTTGTTCTTTTTAAACCTCTTGGTCTGGAGTGTCAACAACAACAAAAATGTCAAAATAGGTGTTTTCTACAGTCTTTCTCCTGGAGAATGCCAGTGTTGATAATCACCATTGAATGAGGGTGACATTTTGGAAGCCCAAGATTTTTGTGATGATGTTCTAGCACAGAGTTGGAGCAAAAAACCCCTCAGATATTGGATGCATTGACAAGGGAAAGAAGAACAGTTTTAAATTAACTGTCAGCCCTCCTCCAGGGCAGCACAGCTCAGTGCCAAGAACTTCTTGGCATGAGATTTCTTCCACATGGGAAAGTTAGGTTTTGTGAGTGAGTGTCTGTCTCCCTCATCTCTGTTGGAGGCTGACAATGAACTCCAGTTCTTTCTCAATTCATTTAGAATACTTAGTTGAGCTGTAAAACTGGAGGGTATGGACGGCTGAGAAATCTACAGCCAGGGTTCTTAAAGAACATGATCAATATGAGGACCCTACTCGTCTTCTCATGGACACCATAAGAAAGGCCTCCTATGAGGTCCTGGAATACCCTGTGTGTGGATCTCCTTACAGTGGCCCAAGGGCACTATTAGTACCCACATACCTCACCCACACAGATCCCCACACCTTGGCCTGCTCCTTGTGTAGGACCCAAGGGAGGCAACTGTAAATGGTTGTATGTGGCTAGGTCAGTTCAGTTCAATTTAGTTACTCAGTCGTGTTCAACTCTTTGTGATCCCATGGACTGCAGCACCCCAAGCTTCCTTGTCCATCACCAATTCCCAAGCTTGCTCAAACTCATGTCCGTCGAGTTGGTGATGCAATCCAACCATCTGATCCTCTGTTATCCCCTTCTCCTCCTCCCCTCTATCTTTCTCAGTATCAGGGGATTTTCCACAGAGTTAGTTCTTCACATCAGGTGGCCAAACTATTGCAGTTTCAGCTTCAACGTCAGTCCTTCCAATGAATATTCAGGACTAATTTCCTTTAGGATGGACTTGTTGAATCTCCTTGCAGTCCAAGGGACTCTCAAGAGTCTTCTCCAACATCACAGTTCAAAAGCATCAATTCTTCAGTGTTCAGCTTTTTTTATAGTCCAACTCTCACATCCATACGTGACTACTGGAAAAATCATAGCTTTGACTAGATGGACCTTTGTCAGCAAAGTAATGTCTTTGCTTTTTAATAGGCTGACTAGGTTGGTCATAACTTTTCTTCCAAGGAGCAAGAGTCTTTTAATGTTATGACTGCTGTCACCATCTGCAGTGATTTTGAAGCCCAAGAAAATAAAGCTATCACTGTTTCCATTGTTTTTCCATCTATTTGCCATGGAGAGATGGAACTGGATACCATGATCTTTGTTTTTTGAATGTTGAATTTTAAGCCAGCTATTTCACTCTCCTCTTTCACTTCCATCAAGAGGCTCTTTAGTTCCTCTGTGCTTTCTGCCATAAGGGTGGTGTCATCTGCATACCTGAGGTTATTGATATTTTCCCAACAATCTTGATTTCAGCTTGTTCTTTATCCAGCTTGGCATTTTGCATGATGTACTCTGCATATCAGTTAAATAAGCAGGTTGACAGTATACAGCCTTTTTGTACTCCTTTCCCAATTTGGAACCAATCCATTGTTCCATGTCCATTCTAACTGTTGCTTCCTGATGTGCATACAGATTTCTCAGGAGGCAGGTAAGGTGGTTTGTTATTCCTATCTCTTTAAGAATTTTCCACAGTTTGTTGTGATCTACACAGTCAAAGGCTTTGGTATAATCAATAAAGCAGAAGTAGACTTTTTTCTGGAACTCTCTTGCTTTTTCTATGATCCAAGGGACATTGGCAATTCAATCTCTGTTTCCTCTGCCTTTTCTAAATCCAGCTTGAACATCTGGAAGTTCATGGTTCACGTACTGTTGAAGCCTGGCTTGGAGAATTTTGAGCATTACTTTGCTAGTGTGTGAGATGAGTGCTATTGTTCAGTAGTTTGAACATTCTTTTGGCATTGTCCTTCTTTGGGACTGGAATGAAAACTGACCTTTTCCAGTCCTGTGGCCACTGCTGAATTTTCCAAATTTGCTGGCATAATGAATGCAGCACTTTCACAGCATCATCTTTTAGGATTTGAAATAGTTCAAGTGGAATTCCATCACTTCCACTAGGTTTGTTCATAGTGATGTTTCCTAAAGCCCACTTGACTTCGCATTCCAGGATGTCTGGCTTTAGGTGAATGATCACACCATCGTGGTTATCTGGGTCATGAAGATGTTTGGGTGGCTAGTAAGCATATGCCAAAAACAAACCAAAGCCTGTGGAACTAGGAGAAGGCACACAAATGTAAGCACTAACCACTGCCATAGAGAAAGTAAATGCAAGATTGTCTTCACTTGGCCTGGATTTTCAGTATTGAGAGAAGGCACTCAATGTTGATAATTGTCCCCAAACAGTGAACAAGAAATGTGTATCCATAGTAAAAGTTTGTGAAAGCTTCAGAAATCTTTGAAGGACTGACAGAAAGTATTTCTCTCACCAAAGCTGTCAGTAATGACTGGAGTAGGTGGCTCCTTCTTCAAATGTGAAGACAGCTTTACAAGCCTTTAAGGAACATGACACCACCCAAGGAACACAAAAAGTTTCCAGTAACCATCCCCAAAGAAGTCAAGATCTGTGATAAATCAAAAAAAGTTGAATTAAGGAAAAGCAGTGAACTGCAGGATATAAAGAAATGTAAGTGAATGAAATCAGAAGAAAAGTACACAAATGAAGTGATAGTTTAATAGAGATATAGAAATCACAAGAAAGAAACAAATTCTGAAGCTAGAGAATACAATGAATGACATGAAAAACGAAGCAAAAAGCATCAGTATCAGACTTGATCCAGCAGAAGAAAGAAAATGTGAAGTCAAAGGGATGTTATTTGAAAGTACCTAGTCAGAGGAAAACAGAGAAAGAATGACTGGAAAAAGTGAGGAAAACTGCATTAATTATTGTATAGCTTGAAGGAAATCGTCTACATGCTATTGGAATCCAGAAAAAGAAAAGAGAGAAAATGGGGCAGAAAGCTTATTTAAAGAAATAATGGTAGAGAACTTACTATATCTGGAAAGGTTTAAACATCCAAATTCATGAAGTTTATATGTCCCCAAAATGACTCATCACAATCAGAAACTTTGTAGGCCAAGAGAGATTTGGTTGTTATATTCAAACTGCTGAAAGAAAAAACTGCACACCAAATACTTTACCCAGCAAACTTGTCCAACAGATAAAAGACTTTTCCAGACAAACAAAATGTGAGAAAATTTTATCACTAGACCTGACTTACAAGAACCACTAGAAGAAATTCGTCATGAATAAATGAATGGATGCTAATTAGTAACATAAAAACATTAAAAAATATACAACACACTGGTAAAAGTAAGTGTAATCAAATTTAGAATACTATATTACTGTAATAAAGGGTGGTGGATTGATTACCTAACTCGAAAACAATGTAAATATGTATGCACTCAATAGAAGGTCACCTAAATATATTAAGCAAATACAAACAATTCTAAAGGAATAATTAGACAATACTTTAATCATAGAAGGAGACTTTAAAATCCCAATTCAACAATGGATAGATTATAAAGAATAAAGAAATCTTCTGATTTAAATTATACTTTTAACCAAATGGACCTAGAGACATATATGGAACATTCTAACCCACACCTGAAAAATAAAAATCTTTTACAAGGATACATGGTATATTTTCTAGGAATAGGTTGTATATCTATGTCAAAGAACAGGTCTTCACAAAATTAAGAGCTGAAGTCCAACCAATTAGTAATTTTTTTAATCATAATGGTATAAAACATGAACTTAATAACAAGAGGAAAACTGGAAAATTCATGAATATGTGGAAATTAAACAACAAACTTCTGAACAACCAATGGGTCAAAGATTAAACTAAAAAATCTGAAATAAAATGGGTTCACAACATACCAAAACTTATGGGATGCAGTAAAGGCAAGTCTAAGAGGAAAGTTTATAGCAATAAACATATGCAGAGGAAAAAAGAAAGACTGCAAATCAATAATCTAACTTCATATTTCAAGGAACTGAAAAAGAAGAGCAATTAAGCCCAATCTTGGCAGAAGGATGAAAATAACAAAGATAATAGAAGAAATAAAATAAAGATCAGAAAAACAATAAAAAAGAACAACAAAACTCAGAGCTACTTAAATAAAGGTAATTTTTTTAAAAATTGAGGTTTTGACATATTTCAGGTGTACAATATAATAATTTGATTTTTATGTATATTGTGAAATGATCACCACAGTAAGTCTAGTTAATATCTATCACCTCACATAGTTACAGAATTTTTGAATCCCTGGGTTAGGAAGATCCCCTGGAGCAGGATATGGGAACCTGCTCCAGTATTCTTGCCTGGAAAATTCCATGGACAGAAGACGCTGGGAGTATGGGGTCGCAAAGAGTCAGAAATGACTGAGCATGCATACATACGTATTGTTAACTATAGTCACCATGCTGTCCATTGTATCCTCACGACATTTATTTTACAACAGGAAGTTTGTACATTTTGACTCCCTTCATCCATTTCACCCACTTCCCACCCAATACTTCTGGTGCCAGCAACTAATCTCTTCTCTGTATCTATGATTTTGTTTTTTCATTTGTTTTTCTTTCTTGTTTTGTTTTTAGATCCTACATATAACTGAGGTTACATGCTATTTGCCTTATTTTACTTAGCATAATCCTCTTAAGATCCATCCATGTTGCAAATTACAAGATAGATTTCATCCTTTTTATGACAAAATAATATTCCGGTGTGTGTGTATGTATGCATATGTATACATAAATATATGTATATATATGGCACATTACTTTTATTCATTAATTTATCAATGAATACTTAGAGTGTTTCTCTATTTTAGCTATTGTAGATAGTGTAATGAACATGGTGGAGTGCATATGTCTTTGCATGTGAAGTTTCAATATTCTCTACTTGTTTTTAATTAGCTGTTGACAGTTAATGCATCTGTGTTAACAGTTAATGTGGCTTCTCTCTGTGTAATACCATTCTACCTTTGATCCAAGGTGATACTAATATTACTTTTACTTGTTCTATGTCATTCACTTTTAAAATATTCTATGTACCATTGTTATGCATTTGCAGTATAGAGAATAATTTTAAAAAATAAATATTCACTGTCTCTTGACCTCTTGACTCTTCTCTTTTAACAGAAAAGGGAATTCAAAAATATATCACAATATTCTGATATGAAATTTTCTACTTAACTGAAAATTTTCTCTTAAAACATTTAGGGAAACTTTACCCCCCTTTTTTTTTTGCAACATTTGATAATGATGAAGAAATTTTCTCCTTCATACTAAACACAAAAATACATATTTATCATCTGCATATGAATTAGTTTCTTTCTTATCCTATGGAGAAGAGAGAAAAATATGCTTGTGGTAAAATAATCCACAGCATAAAAGCTTCTTCGGATTATATTTTGTAAGTAGTTCAACAGAAATTTAATGAAGATGTATCATGCACAAGGCATGATACCAAGATCAGATCACAAACATGAGAGGTCAAAAAAGGTGAGAAAGTGACATTTTTACTATTACCCACTTCAAAAATAGTGGTCTGATGTACTCCCAGACCAATTCTAAAGGAAAAGCAGTTTATTTAACACCTATAATTGACTGTAAGAGAGGTGATTCAGGTTTTGGTGTCAGGCAAAATATTTTATTCTAATCATTTGACAGAGGCCCTTTATAGTTATAGGAATCATAGTCACCTCAAGGAGATGTTAAAAGTATAAATCTATTTTGATTAATTGCTGTTGAAAGTTGATATTTCATTGTTAGGGTATAGAAATGCAATAGATTTTTGTATATTAATTTTGTGTCCTGCAACTTTACCAAATTGATTGATGAGTTACAGTAGTTCTTTTGTGGCATCTATAGTATTTTTAAGTAGAATATCATGTGAACTGAAGAGTAACAGTTCTACTGATTCCTTTCCAATTTTTTTTCACATTTAAAGTAGATTGAGTTTCCTTTACTGAAATATAGTTGGTTCACAATATTATATTAGTTTCAGGTTTAAGTTCAGTTCAGTTCAGTTCAGTTCAGTCACTCAGTGATGTCTGACTCTTTGCGACCCCATGAATCACAGCACTCCAGGCCTCCCTGTCCATCACCAACTCCCGAAGTTCACTCAGACTCATGTCCATCCAGTCAGTGATGCCATCCAGCCATCTCATCCTCTGTCATCCCCTTCTCCTCTTGCCCCCAATCCCTCCCAGCATCAGAGTCTTTTCCAATGAGTCAACTCTTCGCATGAGGTGGCCAAAGTATTGGAGTTTCAGCTTTAGCATCATTCCTTCCAAAGAAATGCCAGGGCTGATCTCCTTCAGAATGGACTGGTTGGATCTCCTTGCAGTCCAAGGGACTCTCAAGAGTCTTCTCCAACACCACAGTTCAAAAGCATCAATTCTTCCGCGCTCAGCTTTCTTCACAGTCCAACTCTCACATCCATACACGACCACAGGAAAAACCATAGCCTTGACTAGACGGACCTTTGTTGGCAAAGTAAGGTCTCTGCTTTTCAATATGCTATCTAGGTTGGTCATAACTTTCCTTCCAAGGAGTAAGCGTCTTTTAATTTCATGGCTGCAGTCACCATCTGCAGTGATTTTGGAGCCCCAGGAAAATAAAGTCTGACACTGTTTCCACTGTTTCCCCATCTATTTCCCATGAAGTGATGAGACCAGATGCCATGATCTTCATTTTCTGAATGTTGAGTTTCAGGTATACAACATAGTAATTCAATATTTTTTATAGATTATACTCCATTTAAAGTTATTATAAAATATTGGCTATATTCCTTGTGTGTATGTATGTTCATGCTCAGTTGCTCTGTGCTGTACAACATATTTTTGTGGTTTATTCATTTTATATAAAGTAGTTTGTATCTATTGCTCTCTGACATCTTTCTTGTTCTCCTCCCCCTTACCTCTTCCCACTGGTAACTGCTAGTTTGTTCTCTATATCTGTGTTTTTCTGTTTTTCTATATTCATTCATTTGTTTTACTGTTTATGTTCCACATGTATAATAACATATAGTACCTGTTATCCTTTCTCTGACTTATTTTGCCAAGTAAATTGCCTTCCAGGTCCAACAATGCTGGTGCAAATGGCAAAATTTCATTTTTATGGCCAGTGTTTTATACACTCACACACACACACACACATAGACACACACACAGACACACACACACACACACACACACACACCTCTTCTTCTATGGCCACTCATCTGTTTATTGACACTTAGGTTGCTTTCATATCTTGGTTATCATAAATAATGCTGCTATGTATGTTGAGGTGCATGTATCTTCTTGAATTTTTTTTTTTGGTGATTTTTCAGCATTATACTCAGGCATTTTTGAAAATGATGGCATACCTATGGTATACAGGCATAGGAAAGAAGCTCACATCACTAGTCATCAGGGAAATGCAAATCAAAACCATAATGAGACATCACCTCACATGTGTTAGAAAGGTTATTATTAAAAAGATGACAAATAACAAGTGTTGGTGAAGATGTGGAGAAAAAAGGAACTCTGGTCCTCTGTTCGTAGGAATACAAGTTTGTGTAGTCACTATGGAAAACAGAATGGAGGTTCCTCAAAAAATTAAAAATAAAACTACCATATGATACAGCAATTCTACTTCTGGGTATTTATCTGAAGAAAATTAAAGCCCTAATTAGAAAAGATATATACACCCCATGTTCACTGCTTCATTATTTACAATAACCAAGATATGGAACAGATAAAGAAAATGTGATACATATATATACAACATAATATGACATAAAAATCGGAGAAGGGAATGGCACCCCACTCCAGTACTTTTGTCTGAGGGGCCTGGTAGGCTGCAGTCCATGGGGCCGCTAAGAGTCAGACACGACTGAGCGACTTCACTTTCACTTTTCACTTTCATGCATTGGAGAAGGAAATGGCAAGCCACTCCAGTGTTCTTGCCTGGAGAATCCCAGGGATGGGGCAGCCTGGTGGGCTGCCATCTCTGGGGTCACACAGAGTCGGACATGACTGAAGTGACTTAGCAGCCAGCAGCATGACATAAAAAATGAAATTTTGCCACTTATGATAACATGGATGGACCTAGAGTGAGTTATTCTAAGTGAAATAAGTGAGACATTTAAAGACAAATACTGTATGATTTCACTTACATGTAGACTCTAAAAAGCAAAACAAAGGAACAAGCATAACAAAAGCGAAATAGTCATAGAATCAGAGAACAAACAGGTGGCTGGTTGTCAGAGGGGAGAGAGTTGTAGGGGAGAGAAATAGGTAAGGGAGATTAAGAGCTACAAACTTCCAAATAATGTTACAAGTATGAAATATGTAGTGGGAGGAATACAGTCAATAATTGTGTGGTAGTTTTGTATGGTGACTAGACTATTGTACAGAAATATTGAATGTAACAGAAACTAATATAGTGTTGTAGGTCAATTATATTTTCAAAACAAATAAACTCATAGGAAAAGAGATCAGATTTGTCTAGAGGCAGGAGATGGGGGAGGGGGAGTTGGTTGAAAGCAGTCAAAAGGTACATATTTCCAGTTATGAGATAAATAAGTACTAGGCATGTACTGTAATGTAACAATGCGATCAACATAATTAATACTGCGCTCTCTGTTATACATGAAATTTGTTAAGAGAGTAATTCCTGAGTTCTTATCACAAGGAAAAACAATTTTTTCTTTAGTTTTGTATCTTTATGAGATAATGGATGTTAACTAAACTTATTGTGTATTAAAAACATTAAAATAAATAAGCAAATTTCTGACATGACTAAATACATAAAATAGGAATTTAGAAGAACATTATCAAAATACCTTAAAAAAATCAAAAGACAATGTGAAATTATCTACGTTGAATGTTAACATATTCAGCTTTGCTGATGTGAAGGATATTGCTCTTTTCTTGATACAGTTTAAAGCATGAACAATCTATTTATCTTTCCATTAAAATTTAATGTTAAAATTATTACCCATTAGAAAATAAACCTCACACTTGTGTGTAGCTAAATTATTTGTTGATCATATTTTAAAAATCCAGTTATTTTGTTGCCTTTTTTTCTTATTCATTTATTGTATTTTTTGGTGCCAGTTAGTATTTCTAGCTCATGATTTGAACAAAAAATTATTTTAGATTTACAATGTCTTATGCCTTTTTGACAGCTCTGTGAGGTATTTGAACCTTTGGACAAAACTGATATTTGGGATATTTAGGGAATGTAATTAATTCATGTAGTCTTTGCCTTCAGGTCATTTGGATTTGTACAAAGCTGGTTATAAATGCAGAATATTTGCTTGCTATTCTCAAATGAGTACAGCCCTAATTAAACGGAAACATAGTGTTATTATTCTTTTTGAACAAATTTTCCCTATGTGTTGAATTTTCTTTAATCCTGCACAACTAAAAATCAGGAGAAGAGAAATCTAGTCTTCTGTTTCTCTGTTGCATTTCATCTTACAAAGAAGAAATGATAGCACTCCAAAAGAAAGGCAGCCATCTGTTGGAAAGAAATATGAGAAGCTGAATTGTCAAATCCTCTATTTTAAGTGTTCTTCAGCAAAATTGGTCATCAATCATGTTTTAAAATAGAATGTGGGCACAGGAAACATTCAGGGAAAAATATTTTTCCACATTATTGTTTTCTGTTTTATTTGTGGCATAGTGCCTTATAGGGATTATATTCATTTTAACCACAGAATTCAGCATTGTCAAAGCAGACTCTACTTTAATGTAGGTCATATATTGGGTATCAGATAACAAATTGCCAAGGACCATGTTCGATATCTGGATAGATGAAGAGGATAATGTTTCCTTCCTTTGTGAAAAGTGAATTCTATTTATTAGTTCATTTACTTATTCCATCCTGAATGAAACAAATATTTTTAGCTTTTACTGTGTGCCAGGCATTTTGTTAGGTATTGAGCTTTTAAAAATGAATAAAATACTATACTTTCTTCAAAGAGATCAAATATTCCATTTCCAGTTACTCTCCATCCAATGGGCTATGTTGAATGTCAAGTGAAAAAGTTACCACAGTTCCAATTATCCATAAAGAACAACTTATTGTTATTCCCACAACTTGTCTAGCTTAATCAGCACTCAAGTCTTAAAGCTGTCAGGCAATATTAATTTCAGTGAGATCTAAAAGGAGCACAGACCTAAAAACCCTGCCTGAATATAAAGAACCCCTCTGTTTTCCTACTCCACTATTGGAAAATGCTTTGTTATTGTTGGAAAATGAGTTAACTTCATAGAAAACAAATGTCTATTGCCATCATGGAGCCATACTAAACTTTCCATTAATCCCCACTTTGGGCCATTAATAAAATTAAGAGAAAAAGGATAGAGGTGAATTGAAGAGAGCTGGGTTTTCATTTTCTGGTCACTAAAAAAAATGTATTTTTATGAGGGACTATTTATAACTTACATGGCTATTTTGAAGGTATGACTTAGGTTGCAACTATGACAGCCAATTTCTAGGTTTTATGTTCAGCACATAAAGGATAATGACTTTTGTGGTACTGTAGATTTTTATTTTCAGGCTATAATGCCTCATTTTTCAACATTTAACTGAATTTAAAGTGTTTAGGTTCCCAGAAGAAATGCCTTATCGCTACAAAGGGTAATCTACCTCCATATTTTCCTTTTGTTATTTTTCTTGAAAAAAAAATTTTTATTTGGATTATAGTGATTAAATAGCCTATTTAGTTGAAGTTGTACTAAAAACTGTATAAAACATTCTTTTAAAAAAGGTATGTTTTTCCTTGAGGGAATGATGTTAATTACTAATTATTGCCTACAAAGAAAAGAGAAATGATAATCAAAAATTTCTACTTCTAAACTGATAAACAGCTTTGGTCAAGTGTATGAATCTACCCTCAGAATCAAATGAATTAAAAAATTGAAGATTATGGGAAAATGATGAACAGTAAGAATAAGAGTAAGAATAAGAGCTCTTGATTTAAATATATATAAAGTTGAAAATGACAAAGATAGTTTTAGCCTGGCCTCCTGCACAACCTCTACATTTATTTGTTCTTTTGAATCAAAGGCAGAGGAACCAGAGATCAAATTGCCAACATCTGCTGGATCATGGAAAAAGCAAGAGAGTTCCAGAAAAACATCTATTTCTGCTTTATTGACTATGCCAAAGCCTTTGACTGTGTGGATCACAATAAACTGTGGAAAATTTTGAAAGAGATGGGAATACCAGACCACCTGACCTGTCTCTTGAGAAACCTATATGCAGGTCAGGAAGCAACAGTTAGAACTGGACATGGAACAACAGACTGGTTCCAAATAGGAAAAGGAGTAAGTCAAGGCTGTATATTGTCACCCTGCTTATTTAACTTATATGCAGAGTACATCATGAGAAATGCTGGGCTGGAAGAAGCACAAACTGAAATCAAGATTGCTGGGAGAAATATCAATAACCTCAGATATGCAGATGACACCACCCTTATGGCAGAAAGTGAAGAGGAACTAAAGAGCCTCTTGATGAAAGTGAAAGAGGAGAGTGAAAAAGTTGGCTTAAAGCTCAACATTCAGAAAACGAAGATCATGGCATCTGGTCCCATCACTTCATGGGAAATAGATGGGGAAACAGTGGAAACAGCGTCAGACATTATTTTTTTGGGCTCCAAAATCACTGCAGATGGTGATTGCAGCCATGAAATCAAAAGACGCTTACTCCTTGGAAGGAAAGTTATGACCAACCTAGATAGCATATTGAAAAGCAGAGACATTACTTTGCCCGACAAGGTCCATCTAGTCAAGGCTATGGTTTTTCCAGTGGTCATGTATGGATGTGAGAGTTGGACTGTGAAGAAAGCTGAGTGGTGAAAAATTGATGCTTTTGAACTGTGGTATTGGAGAAGACTCTTGAGAGTCCCTTGGACTGCAAGGCGATCCAACCAGTCCATTCTAAAGGAGATCAGTCCTGGGTGTTCTTTGGAAGGACTGATGCTAAAGCTGAAACTCCAATACTTTGGCCACCTCATGCGAGGAGTTGACTCATTGGAAAAGACGCTGATGCTGAGAGGGATTGGGGGCAAGAGGAGAAGGGGACGACAGAGGATGAGATGGCTGGATGGCATCACCAACTCGATGGACACGAGTTTGGGTAAACTCCAGGAGTTGATGATGGACAGGGAGGCCTGGTGTGCTGCAATTCATGGGGTCGCAAAGAGTCAGACACGACTGAGCAACTGAACTGAACTGAGAGCAGTCCCTAAATAAATGTGTACATTATTTGAACACCATGAAACCTTAAGTTCTTCTTGGTCATTAGCATATTAACTTGAATTTCTTTGTCTAATTAACATAGTAGGAGGAAAGCATGATACATGTCTGTTGGCCAATGAGTTTACTTGAGCAACTTAAACCACAGACTCAAGTTCGTGGGTTTTGGAAGGTGTTCATTGTAAGAGGTGGGGAATAAGTTTTCTCTGTTCAATAAACCTGCATTAGGTAGTATCACTGACTCAATGGACATGAGTTTGAGCACACTCCAGGAGATAGTAAAGGACAGGGGAGCCTGGCTTGCTGCAGGCTATGGGGTTGCAAAGAGTCGGACATGATGTACTGACCGAATGAACACACACATACATACTACGTTGGCACTTCAGGGCCCTAGGAGCCAACTTAACATAGCAGACTGCTGTTTGGGACACCTAGAGATTTTAGCAAGAAAATTTCAGTGTTGGGCTGCTCTAGGATTTACTTTTCCTCTGCTGAGCTCCAAAAGAGAGGTTGTTCTACAGCCAAGAGAAAGGGAAGGAATTTTACAGGTGAAAGACAAGTATCTCATGTTTTTCATCTCCTTATAGCCATACCCAATAGGATGGCACAGCCCACAATTGTTTGGTGAGTGTGATAATGGATGCAACTACCTATCTTCAGTCACTGCTCTTCAGTTTCAACTTCAATAAGTAATTTCAAATTCATCTTTTTTAACACAGGAGGAATTATTTCTTCTTGATGGTCTTTATTCCCTTCCAAAAATGAACAGGATGCTTTATAAACATCCTGAGAAAGATGAGAAATAAAAGAAAACAAATTTTGAGTTGTAATATATTAAATAATCTCAACTATTTATTACATGCTACAGGCTAAAAAGCAGTACCAATTATCTAATACGTAACATTTTATTTCATAAAAGAATAAATATGAACTGAAGCAAGAGAGTTCCAGAAAAGCTTTACTTTTGCTTTATTGACTACGCCAAAGCCTTTGATTGTGTGGAATACAACAAACTGTGGAAAACTCTTAAAGAAATGGGATAACCAGACCACCTTACCTACATCCTGAGAAACCTGAATGCAGGTCAAGAAGCAACAGTTAGAACTGGACATGGAACAACAGACTGGTTCCAAATCAGGAAAGGAGTACATCAAGGCTGTATATTGTCACCCTGCTTATTTAACTTATATGTAGAGCAAAATGCGAAATGTTGGGCTGGATGAAGCACAAGCTGAAATCAAGATTTCCGGGAGAAATACCAATAGCCTCAGATACGCAGATGACATCACCCTTATGCCAGAAAGTGAAAAAGAACTAAACAGCCTCCTGATGAAAGTGAAAGAGGAGAGTGAAAAAGTTGGCTTAAAACTCAACATTAAAAAAACTAAGATCATGGCATCTGGTCCCATCATTTCATGGCAAATAGATGGGGAAACAATGGAAACAGTGACAGACTTTATTTTTTTGGGCTCCAAAATCACTGCAGATGGTGATTGCAGCCATAAAATTAAAAGACTCTTGCTCCTGGGAAGGAAAGTTATAACCAACCTGGACAGCATATTAAAAAGCAGAAATATTACTTTGTCGACAAATGTCTATCTAGTCCTTATGGTTTTTCCAGTAGTCATGTGTGGATATGAGAGTTGGACTATAAAGGAAGCTGAGCACTGAAGAATTGATGCTTTTGAACTGTGGTGTTGGAGAAGACTCTCAAGAGTCTCAACAGTCTTGACTCAAGACTCTAAAGAGTCTTCTCAAGAGGCTGCATGCAAGAGTCCATGCAGCCCTTGGACTGCATGGAGATCCAACCAGTCCCCATCCTAAAGGAGACCAGTCCTGGGTGTTCATTGGAAGGACTGATGTTGAAGCTGAAACTCCAATACTTTGGCCACCTGATGTGAAGAACTGACTCATTGCAAAAGACCCTGATGCTGGGAAAAACTGAAGGGAGGAGGAGAAGGGGATGACAGAGGATGAGATGGTTGGATGGCTGCCGGGGACCAGCCCCGGCTGATCCAGGGTATTCGAAGGAGAGACGGCGTAGGCGAAGATCAGGAAACAATTGCTTAATTAAATGTTAATTAAGGATATAAAGAGTAATAGAATGAGGGTAGCTCAGTAAAATTCAGTGAAGAAAAGAGGCTGAAATAAGGATAGCTCAGTGAGGAAATTCAGTGGAGAAAAGAGGCTGAATAATTCAGCCAGAAGGTAAGAGAAAGAACGACATGGTGAGACCAAGTTTCGGTGAACAAGGCCCGCACTTTATTTTCCAAAGTAGTTTTTATACCTTAAGTTATGCATAGAGGATAATGGGGGAAGGGGTAGAGGCAGGCAGCAAGCCAGGCTTTCTTCCTGCAAACTTATCATATGCAAAAGGTTAGGTGATTTGCATCATCTTCTGGCCCGGAGGCCTGTTAACATTTTAAGACCCTTTCTTCAGAAAACTTATTTTTCTCTAAAGGTGATTGGTCAGGAGCCACCCTCCAAAAGCATTAGATAAAGTTGCATTCCTACAGAGCAAAGGTGTGGTGGGCTACAACAAGAAAAAGAATTAACTCAAGGGTCCCAGGTTACAAACATTAAAGCTACTACTTACACCAATTATATTAATCAATACACTGCCAGGGACACAGCAGGTAAGGGATATGGAAACTTAGCAGCAAACATTGGCCCAACAAGTGAAAATCCCTTCACCAATACAATTTCTAATCAATCTTTTAACTACTCGAATCTGTGTTTAGACAGTTTAGAACATCTCCTGCCTCTCACAGTTGGGAGGCTCTGAACAATCACATGTGGCCGGAAAAACCTATTCAGGCAGGCTAGAGGATTTCCAAAGGAGTTTGTAGGTTAAACACTGTCACACCCAGGAATTATTAACTGGAGCTGTAAGCTAACTCTTTTTTCAGAGAGGTAGTGGGGGACAGCCCCCCGTAAAGTCAGAGGTGTAGGTGAAAGCACAAAGCAGAAAGTAGGCAGACTCTGGTTTTGGGGGTAGATGCTCGAGAATTTCCAGGGAGACTCCTGAGGCTTGATCCCGCCTTTGTGTATGCCAAGCCTCCTTCCTCATGACCTTTGCCAGAGGCGGAGCTCGCTCCCCGCAGATGGCATCACCAACTCCATGAACATGAGTTTGAGCCAGCTCCAGGAGTTGGTGATAGACAGAGAAGCCTGGCGTGCTGCAGTCCATGGGGTCACAAAGAGTCGGACATGACGGAGCGACTGAAATGAATGAAGGAATATATCATTTTCCTTATTAAATATAATGGCATGATTCTCATTTTTAATAGAAAAAATAAACGTGACCTACAATTAGTTCATATTTTTACATAAATCATCCTCCTTTAAATGATAATTTCTAATGGGATTGTGGAAAGCAAATAGGCCTTGGGGTTAGCTTAACCTGAATTCTGAATTGACTCTGCCCCTAATGTATAGTTTGAGTTAATCAAAATTCCCCAACATATGGATTCCTCAAAGTATGTGAAATTGCTTAGCATATGACAGGTTTCAAGACTTTTGTCTTTCTTTTTCTTTGTACTATTGGGACAAATGATTGGATGACAGAAAGAGGGAAGACTAGATAAGACGGTGAGGACAGGCACTGCTTAGGAAGAAAAATATAAGCAGGAGAGGGCTCTGGGCAGTTGCTCTTAGCTCACTGGCTACAAAGAGGGCTAGAGAGGGGAGAAAATATCTCGGCAATACGTACAAAATCAGTTTCTTTCTGTCTCTCAAGGGACGTATGAGTAGACGGACAGATTGTCATTCTGGGTTTGAGGGTTACTTGGGGTGATCTGACAAAATAATATAGATTCTGCAGAATGTGAAATATCCCCTTTGTAGGGTGTACAAAGTGTGTGTGTTTGGGGGCTGGCCCACCAGAGCAACAGCAACCTCCTTAGAGGTCCCAAGAGTTGGTGTGAGGCAGGGCTGTCTGATCTCTGCTATCTGGAGATATGGGCTATCTGCTCCAAAGTAGGTCCCAGCAGGATTCATTTATTTAATGACCATGGTATTTTCCACAGCCAGTCTGTCAGAACCGTAGGTATAAATGCGGCCATCATGATGTATCACTACCCACTGCTTCCACTGACCTATGCATCGTGAGAATGCGTAGAGGTGGTCAGAAGCTAGTGGGATAGAGGACAGGCTCTAGGGACAGCATGCTTACGGGTGATCCTGATGTTGCCTTTTACTAGCTTAGCCATGGTGTTTAGTTTTTCTGGGCCTCGATTTCCCATCTTTAAAATTGTCAATAACAATTCCCGTCTCACAGGGACATCTGAAGGGAGTGAATTCAGTGTGACATCAGTGTAAAAGTTACCTAAATTTGGTCATCTTTCTGCCATATGTCATCTGAATCCTATAGCAATTAACACAGCAAAACTGTATTTGCGTAAGTAACTTTATACTCTGTTTATGTGCTGAGCAGAGTGGATTCATTTCACACATAATTTACAACTTGTTATAGAGCTTTTTCAATACTAATACCCAAACATGTTAGACAAAGAAAAGATGGATATTTTGTTTGTTTTCTACTGATTTTGTACTACTGTATTTTTGACTTCTTAGTGACATTGGTTGTATTAAAGGTCTGTGCCACACACCCTGTGGTGAATAAGAAACCGTTTTTATAGTTGCCATTACAAAGAAACCCTTATTTGCATTAAGAATAATTTTATTGTTCTTTCAATATAAAATTAAACTGATAGATCATTTTAAAGGAACACATTTTTCTTAAAGAGATGAGATAAGGAAATAAAGTGGTAATATTGTGTTTAATTTATAAGTAAACCCTAGGAACACAACTTAGTCCATTTTGTTACTGTCACAGGGAGTAAAAATTTATCATGTTTTTAACCGATTATAAACAAATCCCATTATTAACAAATTCCATTTATCTCCTGTTTATTTGTTTGTCAGGTATGTGGAATTCCTTTTCTTCTCCACGTTAGAGGCTAAGTTGTAATGATCAAATAGAACAATATAAAGAAATAATTAGAAAATTAATTTGCTACAGGCCTCCCAAGATGTCAGACATGTATTATACAATCATGTAAATTCAAGGCCCAGGTCATCAATAAAATATAGGCAGAAGTGATGAAAAATAGTGAGAAATAAGACATATTCCTGTGTAACTTTAAAGTCCAGCTTTTTCTTCTTGTTCTCTACACATCATTCAATCACTAAATATTTTTTGCTTCTTTATATGAGAAGAAATAGAATATTTTAGATATAAAATGAAGAAAGAAAATTCTCTACCCACAAGGAATTTGCAGCAGAAAAAAGAAAGATACATTAATATAGCACTGTAATGTGATGCAACCCATGTGATGCACCATACTAGTGCCATGACAGTGCTAGAAAGGATCTCAAACAAAGTGCTGTGGAGAACAGAGGAACTCTGTTCCAGGCTTGTAACTACTGAGCCTGGCTGCTGGAGGTCCAGAGAGAAGGAAACATCATGACTGATCCGAGAGGATTCAGCAGGATGCATCCTGTGGAAAAGAGGGGTCATTCCACAAAGACCATGTGCAAAAGCAGAGAGGTGAAACTGTTTTGGGAGATAAATCAGATTTGGGTTAAAGAGGAACACAAAATATATGACAAGGAATAGTGAGAGAAAAAATCTGGAATAACAAATTAGGGCCATATTGTTGGAAACTTTACATATATGTAAGAAACTTGATGTGAACATGAAAGTTTTAGGGAGCTACTGGATAATTTAAAAGGGAGTGTAGTGGTCAGAATTTTATTTAGATTTTGAAAACAAAATCAAAGCAAATAATACAATTGAGGGCGTTTGAGATATAGCAGAATGTAGACACAAATGGATCAAGCATCAAGGTTGGAAACACATTTGACCAAACTGCTGAATTGAGGCAGGCTAAACAAAGAGTTCATAAGTCTGCATGTTTTGAACAGAGCCTAAGGCATAAAGAAGGGTGAGTTGAAGAACTGATGCTTTCAAACCGGTGCTGGAGAAGACTCTTGAGAATCCTTTGGGCAGCAAGGAGATCAAACCAGTCAATCCTAGAAGAAATCAACCATGAATATTCATTGGAAGGACTGATGCTGAAGTTGAAGCTCCAATACTTTGGCCACCTGATGCGAGGAACTGACTCATTGGAAAAGACCCCGATGCTGGGAAAAATTGAAGGCAAAAGAAGAAGCGGACAACAGAGGATGAGATGGTTGGATGGTATCACTGACTCAATGGACACGAGTTTGAGAAAACTCAGGGAGATAGTGAAGGACAGGGAAGCCTGGCATGCTGCAGTCCATGCGGTCACAAAGAGTTGGACACGACTTAGTGACTGAAGAGCAAAGGCTCCTGGATTACTGTTGTTCACTTAAGGTAGAATCAACTGTTTTATGCACTCAAGAACAGATGCAAAGACAAAACAGACAATTTATCAATGTTACCAACTTTGTACAAAGTTATTTTGTACAAGTAGATTTTTCTCTTCTTCAGTCTCTTGTACACTTCTTAAGATGATGAGAGCATGGTCAATACATGATATATAATACAATACAATATAATATAAATTCTTAAATCCATGTGGAGTATAAGGAAAATTAAGTATGTATATATGTAAATATATTCTTTCTTTATAACTAACTCACAAACTGGCTTCATAAGAGCTAATTAATGTTCAAAAATATTTCTCAAATATTTATAGTTTTTAAAATTAAATATACCTTGATACAGCTACCTGTAAAAAAATTCTTTAAAAATATGAAGTCATCTTTGAAAGAGCAAAAAAAAAAAAAAAAAAAGCAAATTTTGCTATGGGAAGATTTGCATTTAATTCAAAGTCTTAACTTCATAAAGTTTAGGTGACATCAAACTTGGCCTTGTGTCTTTGAACCCTTACTCATTGCAATCCAGGAAATTTGCTTTAGAACTAGGCTAAAAGTAAAATTGGGGATAGGTTATTCTTTCTTTTATGTAGTAAAATCATAATGTCTAGAATACTATGTGCTTCCAATGTTCAAATTATTTTTCTGAACCTTTACACTAAAATTTATTAAAATTTGAAGGTTAATGCAATGGTTTTAAAAGGCAGAAAATAGGTAAAATGGAAATATAAGATATTTTAATGGAAAAACTAAAAGCTTTTAAATAAGACACACATTTCATTGTATTGAGAAAGCAAAAAATATTAAGAATTTGGCATAAAATAGCTTATAAAATCACACTAGCAAGTATTTTGTACATTTCTAAGATTTTCCATTGAGTTATTTAGCAATTCTGTTTGATTTTTCAAAAGAAGCATGAGTTTTAAATTTTAGGTGAAGATAACAATGAGACCTACAAACTATTTTGAAGCAAACTGGTTTAATTCAAACAAAATAGACTGACTTTTAAACCACCAGCTGTTTAATTGTGTTGTCAAGTAAATAGTTTTGACTCCTTTCAAATATTTCAATTTTCTAACACCATTTTATTCATATATTTATTCATTCTTACACCTATTCAAAGTCTATGTATGAAGCATGTATTATCTGCTAGGTATTGAGTGACCCAGGCTCCCTTGCTGGCTCAGTGGTAAAGAATCCACCTACCAATGCAGGAGCTGCTGCTGCTGCTGCTAAGTCGCTTCAGTGGGACGTGGATTCAGTCCCTGGGTCAGGAAGATCCTGTGGAGAAGGAAATGCAGCCCACTCAAATAGTCTTTCCTGGGAAATCGCATAGACAGAGGACCCTGGTGGGCTATAGTCCTTGGGGTCGCAAAGAGTTAGACAATACTGAGAGACTAAATTACAACAACATCGCATGACTCACCAGATGCAGTGCCGAGCAGGACCAACTCAGATCTGACCTCACAGATTTTCAGTCATGTATGAGGGGAACCTGGCATTGAAAAGGGAGGGAACAGCCCAAGATATCAGAAGGTTGACTTCAGTGGATCTTGAGCCTTATTATATGCTTATTGTAATACACTAGTATCTAAATGACACACAAAGCTGCTATGACAGTTCCTGGAAATTCTTTCTCTTTTCCCAAAATAGTTGAAACAATCCTTCCACTCCTTAGCCTATGATATTACTTGGCCCATAAAAACTAATAACATAGTACTGGGGCCTCCCTTCTTCCGAGATGGCCTACACTCTGTCTGTGGAGTGTATTTCTCTGAATAAATCTGCTTTCACTTTAAAAAAGTAAATGAAAATAAAATCAAGTGGAGAAAGTGGTATGATATGGTATGTTTCTTAGGGACCAGTTGATTGAGACCACCTCCTCTGGCCAGGTATACTGGCATGATCTGTCTCACAAGAGGAAGTCCTGATAAAGAACATGCCACTGACAAGCTGCCACCAAAACCGACTGGAGAAATTCGGGAGGGACCACAATATATCCTGCCAACCTCCCAGAAAACTTCATGCTGGAAACCATCTTGATTCAGAGATGCACGGGCCAGAAAGGACCCTGGGTCACCAAATATGGTCATGAGCAAGATGACTGGCCAGAGACAACTCAGAAACTAACCTTATCACCATAGAACCTGAGATTGGTAGCCACGAGGCAGAGTAGTCCTAATTACCTTACCCTGCTGCTTTCTCTAGAACACCCATTTTTAGTACAGTCTTTTGCCTATCAGTACCTGTGTTGCCTTGGACAATTTATTTCCCGAGTGTTAGATAAAAGCCCACACCTGCCCCACCGGAGGCCCATAACAACTCATGACAGAAATATTTACAGAATGGAAAGAAGTTGAATCTGGTTAAGTACAGCTTGTGAAAGCGACCAGTAGTCTGTGAAACTGAAAAGATAGAATTATTCATTCATATTAATGGAATGGAGCTTATATTCCATGCACTGTACTAAGATTATAGAGCAAATCCATTTAGGTTATTTTATTGGTTCATTAAAGATCTGTTGGCTGCTTGGATTAGAATGGTGGTGGTGGATAGAGGTGTGGAAAGCAGAAGAGGAAACAAAATTTTGACCATGGTCTAGAATAAGAAATATGTTTTTACATTTCGACCCAGTGAGTGCATGCACATGTAAGTCTATAATAAAAATACACATTTGTGACTTAAAACTGATGCTGATCTCTTTCAGTTTTAGTTTACTATATACCTGTTCATTAAAAAAATGGTGGTCCGGACCCATTTAATTTGTATCAGAACTTGGGACCTGTAGTTGAGAATCCCTGGATAGATGATTACAAATGGTAATGAAATCCTTAATTTACTGGTTAAGGGAGTAGAGGGTAATGAGGGAAATGTATCAAGCCTGGCTCTAAAACATTTTGCTTCTCAAAACAGGATAGCAAGTAGCCACATGTAGTAAATAGGCTAAGCTTTGGAATGAATTTATGATTTGGGTTTTGGACATGTGGAATCTGAAGATCTTCTGTGACATTCAAGTCATGTGTTAAGTAGGCATTTTGACTCATAGGGTCCAGGGCCCAGTGCAATGGCCTAGTGTATAGATGTTAATTTATGAGTCATCTCCATGCACGTGGTCATTGTTCATGGTCACCTAGGAAGAGATCAGAGACCAGAGAAGAAGATGAGGAGAAGGCTGAGCCCTAAGCCTTGAGGAACTGCTTTCTTTCAAATAGCTGCTTGCAACTGAATAAACCTAAGGGAGACAGCAAGGGAGCATCTAAGTAGACAGGGAAATATCAGGCAGAAGTTTGTGTCAATAAAGGCACCAGCCGAAGAAAGTACCTTAGGAAGAAAAGTGTCATTGGTGACATTCAGGCAGATTGTCTTGTGCTGAGGAACGAGTGTAGGCTAAGAACAAGGAGAAAGAACAGGTCTTTTGAGAAATCTGGTGTGAAGGAAAGGGCGATGAGCTGAGAGGCAGCTGGGAACAGACACTATAAGGTCTTGTTTATTTTGCTAAGAAAATTGAAATTTGTCCCCTTATCATCGGGAGCAAGCACATTTTTACATAGGAGTATGATATCATTGTTTTTGTGAAATAGATGAGTAACTCTGGTAGGAGTATGAAGTGGATGGGTCATGTTTGGAAACACACTGGCAGTGGAAAAGCTATTTGGAAGTCTATTGACATACAGTCCAGGTTGGAGGGGGCAGTGGTTGAATATCATTTAAACAAGATATATTACAAGAAAGTCTGTCTTCTTGCACTTTGTCCTCACATCCTTGCAATCAAATCAGTTTCTTAGTTTCCATTAATATAAGGTACTAAATTTAAAATAATCCCGATAGATTAGATTTTTTTCCCTCAAGGGCTTTTAAAATATACTCAGTAAAATGATGCTGGAAAAGAAGTAGAGCAGTTTTAAAAAGAACTAGTGGGAAATAAAAATAATTAACTTTCAAAATTCAAGGCAGGAAAACAACTGACAGGTTCTCAGTCTACTCAGGATATAGGTTTATTTCCCATTAATAAGTCATTTACCAAAGGAAAAGAAATATAATATTCACATTTCAGTACATTTAAAAATTAATCTTATCTACTCTAAATTAGGATAATAAAATGCTTTCTTTTAATTGACACAGAAAGCAAGTAGCTCTTAGAATACTCTTTTCTCATTTTTAATAAATAGTAGAGCAACTAAAAATCATAGTCTAGATAAAATCATGCTTTCCTGTTTGAAAAAAAAGTTAAAACATTGAAATTATTAACCATAATAAGTAATAAAAAAAGTCCACTCCAAGTATGTGTTTTCTGTTTTTTCTTTTAGCTTTCCCCTAGACAATTTCTCATAACACAAGGACTTGTCAAAAACACTTCTGAAAATTGACAGTGTTTTAGAATTAATGAACTACATTCCAGAAATATAAATTTGACTTAGCTAAAGGGCATAAAAATAAAATTTTCAAGAGAAGCCCAAATGATCTAGAATGCAGTTAACAAATAAAGCAGAGAATAAACACACAAGCAATGATTTAAAACATGAAGGTCATTGTATATTTAATAATTTACCTTCTTGATATATTGATATGATGCCAGCCCCTGTCAACAAGCATTTGAATTCCACTGCAGTATTGGACATGGATTTTTACTGACACTCTTTAGAATGGAAGAAGTAAAGGTAAATAGTATTATATTATTCAAGAGACAAAACAGTTTAAGAATAGGGAAGGTATGATAGAAATAAAATAGATTTTGTGACTTTTTTGCGTGTGTGCTTAATAAGATGACCAAAATATTGAAATGAATTTTGGTTAAAAAAAAAAAAATCTTCTACCTCCCTTGGGAGTCATTAAAAATGAAAAAAAATTAATCATATGGAAGCAGATGTTGAAATAGTTGGGAGATTTCTACTGCTGATTGACAGCTATGAAGTCGGCAAGAGAAAAAAATTAAGTGGCTGAATACATTTGTATCGTTAATATGGCTAAATGCTCAATTTCCTATACTTGTTTGTTTGAATACTCCATACACTTTTGATGGTATGTGTTGAGAGAGTTGGAAGACAGAAAATAAAGCCAGTAGATTTTGTCAAGTTGAAATTAAACGTTTTTATCATATCCATGTATACTTCTGTTCTATTTATATTTTATTATATTTTAAAAACTGGATTTATGCCATGTAGTGTAAAAACGGAATAACACAAAAAGGATGAGAAAAGAGTATCTCGCACAGTCTCTTAATTACAGAACAGATTCTTATAGGCAACACAATTACTTTGAAATATTTCTGTCATCAGCATTTTATGATTATCTTCAAATTACAAAAACATCACTATTTATTGATGTTCATATATTCCTGTTCTAATAGAGAAGAATTTTGTTTATTCAAACACCTCAATTACTTTTCCTTCTACTCTTGTATTTTTATTGTTATGCCACTGATTTTTAGTTCCTTTAATGGGTATCTCTGTGACCACATGGAGAACTATGGACAATTTTGCTCGTTTACAATTTAATTCCCTAACATTCCATGGTGTCTTTTGATTTTCTGCTTTTTAAGATGAGAACATCAGAGAAGGCAATGGCACCCCACTCCAGTATTCTTGCCTGGAAAATCCCATGGACGGAGGAGCCTGGTGGGCTGCAGTCCGTGGGGTCGTGAAGAATTGGACACAACTGAGCGACTTCCCTTTCACTTTTCACTTTCATGCATTGGAGAAGGAAATGGCAACCCACTCCAGTGTTCTTGCCTGGAGCATCCCAGGCACGGGGGAGCCTGGTGGGCTGCCGTTTATGGGGTCGCACAGAGTCGGACACGACTGAAGCGACTTAGCAAGCAAGCAAGCAAGCAAGATGAGAACATTAATTTTCCGAATATAACCTCTCCTCTACTAAAGTTCTGCTTCCAAATCCTGTCACATCCTATTTCTGTTCTATAACCAAAATTAAGTCCTTCATCCTGATTCTAAAAGTTGACACCCGATAAACCGTGTTTACATAATCATAATCAGGTAAGTATCTTTTATCCAGTGTGAAGCAGTGTGCTGTTGTTACTCTTCCTTCTCTTCAGTTCTGCTGTTATGAGCCTTATGCCACACACAAAAATTGGTATTTCTAATATCAGAGAAAATTATTTCCCTTTCATTTTTGTCTATCAGCTGTTTATATTGTCACATTCTATTTTGTTTCATATTGAGATCATGTTTTTCTTGGACATGTTTTTGTTTTTCCTGGAATTTGAGATTGCTTTTTATTTTCCTTCTGAGCTACAAAATCAATACCACATTTATTTCCAAAATCTTCCAAGTTCTTCCAAATTCTAATCTTCTTTTGTACTATGCTCTTCTCTTACATTGAGAGCATTCTTCTTAGAAGCAACTGGCTTCCAGATCAAATTTAGAAAGATTAATTGTGGGTCTCCTGCATGACTTAAGAATTTTAAAAAATTGGACTCTTAGGCAAGTCCAGCATTTCTTGTATGCAACGTTTTTTTCTTTCTTGTTTCCAGCCTTGTATAGCTAGTGTACAACTTCAAAACCTTCCTCATGGAGGATGCTTTTAAGATAAATATACAAATTAAAAAAAAAACTTTATTCATACATATGCTTAATTCATATGTTCTAGTTGAAAATATAATTTCAGTTTCTTAAATATAGCCATCCCTCAATCTGTTACAAAATTCTGTTTTCTATCTTTCAGGCTACATTGTATTTGTGAAAAAATTAGATGCAAGATCGATTCTTGTTTCCTTTAGAAGATGTGCTGCTTTGTTTTCCTCTGTGAAACTTTTTAGGATCTTGTTTTGATATATTCAGTACTTTAATAATTGATAATATTTCTAGGTGTAGGTCTTTCACAAATTCTTGCTAAATGGGCAGTTAAAGGGCCCTTTAAATATGAAGACACATTTGAAATAGTGTGTTCTATTTCAAATTTGGGGAAATTTCTCCCATTATTTCTTTGATGATTTTTTAAATTGTTTCTTTCCTACTTTTTTTTCTTAAAAACTAGCAAGTCAGATATTGAATTTTCTGGATTAACACTTTATATTCTTTAGCTTAAGCTCTTGGAGATGTCCTCACCTTATTTTCTCAGTGTTCTATGGAATTTTTGTTTAAAATTAATTTTAATTTAATTAATCACATTTAAATTTAAATCATATTTAAATTCTGACTCATTTTTTTCTTATAGTTATTTTGGGTTGCTTCTTATTGTTGACTTTTCTTCCTTAACATAACACTTACTGAAACTTTTCTTAGTAGAGTTGGGTTTTATTGATTTTTTAAAAAGTCCTTTTCGTTTACATGAGTATCTGCTTCTTTTAAGTTCAATTTTATCTAGATTTTTATGGGTCTTTATTTTTCATGCTGGGGGCTTTCTTCTAGTATTTAGTCATCTTTATTTGTTCTTTTATATTTGATATTGAGAGATGAGGATGAAACCTGAAGATGGTCAAAAAAATGCTTTAGCATGAGTTAGCAGGAAGCTGGCCTTACTCTTGAGGTTCCCAAAGATGCCAGAATTATTAATGGTATATTATAGGATGACAATGTCCGTCTTAAGTGTCTTAGTTTCCAAAACAGATTGTCAGTTTTTATAGAGAACAATTCTCCAATGTGCTGCCTAGGGGTAAACTCCTGGACTGAACAGTTGGGATGAGGTAGGAATCGATAGGAAATCTGTGATATACTTTATATTTTAAAGGAATTAATTAACCTTTAATTTTTCACCATGTCTTCACCCCATGCTCTTATTCTCTGCAAGTCTCATTAAACATGTTTCCTTGCTTATATAGTCTCTACCTTTTGTGTTATAGATTTTGCATTTTATTTTGGTTTAATCATTTCCATTTGTTATCTACTTCCCATCTTCTCCAGGAATCTCTTTTTTGTTTTTGTTATTGTGTATTTATAATTTTTAATTCATTTACTGTGTTATTTTAATAGTGTCTCAGAAGGGGGTAAGAAAAATGCATAAGTCAGAGACCTGGAGCCAGAAGACATCAGCTCTGTAGGGACACTTTTTTTTAAAAACATGGTTTTGAGCTTGTAATGTCTCTATACTTCTGATTATACTGATAGCTTAAATTCACCTGTGAGCACAAATGCAATTTGTTTTCAAAAGACTCTATTCACTCAACCACTTCTTATTGACTTTTACTTTGCCTTGTACTTTAACTTTGCCTGCTTCAAATTTAGCTTTGATTTGTAGAACTTTGGAGAAGGGATGCTGGTGATGGCAGAAAAGATGATATTCTCAGTTAATTCCTAGGGACGTGATCTAGTCCCCCTAATGGCATTGGAGGTGAGTCTTTTCCCAGCTGCAGGGTCCTCGAGCACCAAAGTGAAGCATGTTCCAGAAGCATTGTGTTTCCAGACAACAGCAGTTATGCGCAGAGGTGATGATCTAGCATAGGAATTCTAATTGCTTGTGGCAACTGGGCTGACAGAGGAGGAGACGTTATCAGTGGTGTTTTTACTGCGTTCACATGAGCCTACCTCAGTGGCTGTCAGCTCTGGAAGACATCACCCTTTTAGACTGGTCCTTATCTAACTTTAATCATCCACCCCAGAAGGGGGAGAGGGGAGGCTTTGTGGAAAGAGACAGTCAGATTGCCTTCCTCTCCCTGGCCAGTTCTTAAAGTAACATATGTTAAACACATTTATTAAGGTTGTAAATAAGTAAGCAAGTGCACACACAGGCCTTCGCCTCCATCCCTCTCCCTCTGTCCCTCTCCCTCCATCCCTCTCTCGTGAAGGGAGAGTTGCAGGCACAGAAGTGAGTGGCTGGATGGAGGCCCAGAAATCTGGAAAGTGTATTATGTGGGATCCCCGTGGAGAAGCACTTGGCTGCCGGCTGCCCTGGCTCTGGTTTCCACACACCATCAATCTGGTGCCTGGCGGTCACTGCTCCCTCCTCACCTCACCTCATGCAGAGAGCAGACAGCTCAACTATTTGTCTCACGCTGCAGCAGCCAAGCCATTTGAGGAAAGAAAGAAAAGGGAAAGGAAGAATGATGGAGGTGGGGAAAAACAACAACCTTCCAACAGGCTACCACTCCCTTTAACTGTCAGATGGTTCATGACCAGCTTTCACTTGGACCTTTGAATGTAGATGGTGAGAGGAGGAAACCAGAGGTGACTCACAGTGGAAGGGCACTATCTCGACCAGTCTTTGGGATCAGTTCACAGTGTTCAGAAGGGAAACTTCAGGTGTTCTCAGAAAGGAGGGTGGATTTGGGAAATGGGGCCAGAGGCTACTTTGCAAAAATAGGAGAACAGAGGCTAAGTCTTTCACTAAACCCCTGGACGCTGGATTTACATCTCTGGTACAGAACAGGAAACCGAGGCAGGCAGAAGTCAGTTCAGCCATGAAAATCCCACACATATAACCAAGACCAGTAACATACATGTGAGGCATCCTGTCATTTGAATAACATGTCTGTGCTTTCTTAGACTTCTGAAATTGCCTTGACAGTCTTAAAAAAGAAATAAGGAAAATAGTATTTCTGTAGAAGGAGAATTTTCTCAGGACTTATGATGATGTCAATTATTTGGAATGTTCTTTATTTCTAGTTTTCTGGAATAGTATTCTGTATGTTTGTACTTTTTGACTACTGCCTCAGCAGTGGCAGGAAAAGAATCAGACAATGATTTAGGGTCTTGAAGACACCTAAATTTTCATTCCTTTTGGCTTCAACTTTGACCTTAACCTGAATCCTAATATTTACTGGCAATAGAAAGGGACTCAGGCTTGCTTGATCAGTTTTTCCGCGCGTGTCTGGCCTAAGGTCTGAGACCTGGATCATACTTGACTAGTGAATAGAATTATTTGTGAGTCATAATGAATGCAAATTATAATAGTAAGGAAATTTTTAATAGATGCCAGACACTTATAAAACCAAGGATAAACATTTCTATATTCTCTAATTTCCTTTACTCAAACTGGAAGGTTATGTCAGAAAATCAAATGCTTTTCAGTGACTAAAAGGAGCCACAAAAGCATAGATTTATCCCTGAAAAAAACTACTGTCTCATATAAATATGCTGGAATACTTATATATATTTACTAAAACTCTTGAGTTTGTGCTTTCTGGCCATAGCCTGTGAATGTTTGTTCTCAAACACTCATGACACCACTCAAGTTTTCACACTCTTCTGTGAAGGCAAACACTGCCTTCTAGTTTGGAGTCTCTCATTTTATATTGCTAGACTTGGGTGAAATTTCATTGTCAGCAGAAAACAGCTTTATTCAGCTAGTGGTTATTTAGAACCTCATGAGATTAGGAGAATTGCAGTACCTGATTTAAACATATAAACGCTTCACTCCCTGAGCTCAATGTCTTTGGTTTCCAAGAATATTACAGAAGGTTTATTATACTTTCAGGCTTGGCAATGCTTTATGCATAGGAGCTTTCAAACTGGCAGTGGGTCTGGAGCTAATGAAACTGTAAGAATAACACATAGCAGGAAATGGTTCACTGGTTTTGAGGCTTCATTTATTCCAAAGAAAAGAGCAATGTTATTGTAACAAAGGTTAGCAGTATTTGTGTTAGAGCAATTGCAAAAATCTTATCTTCCACATGTGCATAAAATGAGAATGAAAATTAGTTCACTTTTAAAGGGAAAAAAGTCATTTAACCAGTGAGTCTGTTGTATTTCTTTGATAAAGATATTTTATTATAACATTTTTTTAGTGCATTATATGAAAACAATCACAGTCTAAATGCTCTGCCTTAATCAACTAAAGATAGTAAAACATTATTTCATCCTTTATTACCAAAGGATCAAGGAGATTAGCAGCTAAAAAATGATGAGAATATTTATTTATTCCCAACAAAATTGTTATAACTGTTTCCTAAACCCTAGTTTGCCATCGCCTTTCCACCAACTTTTCAAAATCTGAGCCTCTGTTGGTATTTTGTTTCATAACATTCATTTTCTTAATTCATTCCTAGTTCAAGAAAGAGTTGAGTTTTTGAAGCCTAATTCAGACGGATTGCACTCCCCCATCATACCTGTTGGACTTAAATCATATTCACAGAATGAGTAGAAATAATTTCCTTTTATGTTATTAGGAGTAGGGAGGTAGAAGGATGCAAATTGAAATAAAAAATAAGTAAATTCTAGCTCTGTAAAGTTTGCTTCTGGTAATATTTGATTATTATAGAGGCTCATGCCACACTATTTTACTAGAGGTAATTGTGTATGCTCTGATTCCAATCAATGGGCTCATTGTTGAGGCCAAAGGTCATGATCCCTCTAGCTGGTCTCTTTTCTTTCTAAGTGACTAACATCTAGGTCAGAGTCTGTGGCATTTTCACTCCTCAGTGACTACTAACTGGTGTTTTTCTGACTGAGAACACATGTAAGTTAAGTGTTATTCACCTCTGCCACCCAGAACAAGAGTACTCAGCCAATAAACACTTTCTGATTTTATTTATATATTGGTGCTTTAGCAGATTACTGTTAAATTAGCAATACTAGAATTTACTTCAAAGAGTACGTTCTGGGTTTGGTTCAAACCAACATGGTAAAGCTCAGTTCTTGATGTGAGATGAGCTGATTTGATGCTTTCCTAAGAAAACAATTTTTCATTACTGTTTATTGAAATTTCTACCTTTAATCAGTTCCATTTAAGAAAATGAAAACTTCTATTCCTGTTCAAGAAGTTCATGGCAAATGCTTAGATTGATTTAAGAAGGTTAATGATTAGAAGCAATGGGGGAAGATTTTCATTTATCCCTAAATGAAGCACCTTGGTCTTCTAGGGGTTGACTCTAGAATTAATCATTCTCTCATTAAGTTAAACAGCTCATTTTATTTGACTGGGTTTTCCAAGCACAATTCTGTTTTCTGGCTAATTGTTGAGTTCAGCTCAGGGAAGTTAAAAAACACCTAGCCTGTTCCACATGCAGGTGTTACTCTGGTCTATAGAAATATCTGGTTTAATTTGGTGTGACTGAATCTTTTACTTGGAGGACTTAGTAAAGAGAGCTGGACTTTTTCCTCAGGTGTATTTGATTTCTTTCATTAAAAATAAAATAGCACTTGAACTTCACACTGAATTTTTAGGTAGTGACTCCAAGTGACATGGAGGGGGGTCATGTGATGTACTACAAAGGATTTAAATTGCTTTTAATGATTTGTTTCAATGCCCATGGAATATGGAATTTTAGTGGTGAAATCTGTACCTAATATGGTAACATTTTTACCTAATATGTTGATATTTGTACCAAATTTGTATTGAGAGTGTGCAAGTAAGGATAAAAGGTTTCCCATGGCAGGGGTTGTAACAGCACAGCATTATTATCCAAATTCACCATTTGGCCAAGGAATCATTCTTAGAGATGTGTATGTATGCCTGTATGCGTATAAAAGTCAGGTTAAGCAGCCATATGGGGATATTTAGCACCTTTTCAAACTTAGTAAGTGAATACAATAAGGAAACTGTGCAGTGACTTTAAGGGAACACAGTTTATATCAAGTTTACAGTCCCAGCCTTCCATAACTGGACCTGGTGATCCTTAGGTGATTAAACTCCAGATCCTTTTGAATTCCCCTTAGAAGATGGGATTTAATATTTTAGCCTTAGACTGGCCTCAACTTCCAAAATGCTCAAATTCTGGGAGGCAAAATTAGAAATAAATGTTTGGTTGATTCATTCATTCTCCTACTCTCTTGCTCATTTCTTTTTCTATTCAACTTATATTTATTAAACATGTGACTATTAAACAATAGATACTGTGACAGGCATATAGAGATGAAACATGCATTGGAGAAGGAAATGGCAATCCACTCCAGTGTTCTTGCCTGGTGAATCCCAGGGACGGGGAAGCCTGGTGGGCTGCCGTCTCTGGGGTAGCACAGAGTTGAACACGACTGAAGCAACTTAGCAGCAGCAGCAGCAGCAACATACCATTTTCCTTAAAAGTGATTAAATTCTAGTGAGGGGGGCAAAACAATAGAAATATAACAATATGGAAGGATAATAAAATGACTATAAAATGAAAAGCATAAGATATTTTACGTAATTTGTTCTATGTGATCAAGGAGGTTTTTTCCCCTAATGGTGGTAACATTTGAGATCATTTTTGGAGAATGTATGGAGATTTTCCGGGCATTCCTGTCTATAAGAACAGTTTTGACAGAAAGAGAAGTATTTACTGTAAATTAATTAGCAAGGTGATATATTCTAAGAAATACAAATAGTTTGATTTGCATGGAATGAACAATGTTTGGTTGCCTTTGAATATGACTCTAAGGATATATCTGGAACGTAAACACAAAATAGATAATGAAAGCCATATATTTATATATGGCAAAATAAAGGGGTATATTTTGTCCTCCTTATGGAGAAGGAGATTTAATTTAAAAGACTTAAGAAAACTTAAGATGCGGAAAGGGTGTTGAACAGGTAAAGCACATGGGACTTTTTATAGAGGTAAATGTATTCAGCATGATTCTGTAACTGTGGCTTTGTTGACATTTTACATTTGTCAAAACCCATTAACCTAGATAATGAATGCCAATGTATGCAAATTAAAAAATTATTTAGCAGTTCAATGGATCTTAGTAGGGACTGCAGAATGTAACAAAACAATCTATCAATGCAATCTAACTGCACTATTAATGTATGAAACAACCTCACTGAAAAAAAGTGGGAAAAAGTTACTGACAGTTATTTAATTTTGGAAATGAGTGAGTCTCAAAAATCGAAGTAAAAGGAACTGTACATAAGCACTGTACTGTAGTTGATAAAGCCAGTAAAGTGAGTGGGAAGTTACAGATGCACAAAGAGGGAAGGCCAGAATTATTTATGGATAATAGGAACGGAGATATCAGAATGAACTTATGTGCAGATTAATTTGGATGCAGATGATTACTACAGAAATATATATATATATATATATATGTATGTATTTATTTTTGGGGGCTCCAAAATCACTGCACATGGTGACTGCAGCCATGAAATTAAAAGACGCTTACTCCGTGGAAAGAAAGTTATGACCAACCTAGATAGCATATTCAAAAACAGAGACATTACTTTGCCAACAAAGGTCTGTCTAGTCAAGGCTATGGTTTTTCCTGTGGTCATGTATGGATGTGAGAGTTGGACTGTGAAGAAGGCTGAGCACTGAAGAATTGATGCTTTTGAACTGTGGTGTTGGAGAAGACTCTTGAGAGTCCCTTGGACTGCAAGGAGATCCAACCAGTCCATTCTGAAGGAGATCAGCCCTGGCATTTCTTTGGAAGGAATGATGCTAAAGCTGAAGCTCCAGTACTTTGGCCACCTCATGTGAAGAGTTGACTCATTGGAAAAGACTCTGATGCTGGGAGGGATTGGGAGCAGGAGGAGAAGGGGACGACAGAGGATGAGATGGCTGGATGGCATCACTGACTCGATGGACGTGAGTCTGAGTGAACTCCGGGAGTTGGTGATGGACAGGGAGGCCTGGCATGCTGCGATTCATGGGGTCGCAAAGAGTCGGGCACGACTGAGCGACTGAACTGACTGATGTATATACGTGATTTAGTATATCTATATTTTTTTCTTTTCTCTATCAGCAGAGAAGGTTATGATGCTCTTTTAGGAATGAGAAAACCTAGCACCCAGATCTTGGTGTCTGGGTGCAAAATAACCAAGATTTCTTGGAGAAATGGATGATTCAAGGAGTGAGGCAGAAAATACACAAGGTGAGCCTGGATCATTATGTTGTAGTTGTTCAGTTGCTCAGTCATGTCCGTCTCTTTGGGACCCCATGGACTGAAGCACGCCAGGCTCCCCTGTCCTTCACCATCTCCTGGAGTTTGCTCAAACTCATATTCATTGAGTTGGTGATGCCATTTAACCATCTTATCCTCTGTCATCTCCTCCTGCTGCCTTCAATCTTACTCAGCATCAGGATCTTTTCCAATGATTTGGCTCTTCACATCAGATGGCCAAAGTATTGGAACTTCAGCTTCAGCATCAGTCCTTCCAATGAACAGGCAGGGTTGATTTCCTTTAGGATTGACTGATTTTATTTCCTTGTTGTCCAAGAGAATCTCAAGAGTCTTCTCTGGCACCACAGTTTGAAAGTATTAATTCTTTGGCACTCAGCCTCCTTTATGTCCTAACCCTAATCCTAACTATGTAGTGCCAGGAAATAAGAAGTGTTAAAAAAAATAAGCAAAAGACACTGATCAACATAAGATAAAGGGACACAGGAGACAAATGAAAGAGTTTCTTTTAGCCAAAATATCTTAGAATTGATAATCAAGTGTCAAAATAAATGAATAAATAATTGAACAATGATACTAGTATATATTGTATGCATTTACTTTTTATGGTTCCTCTACATATCAGTTAGAAGATATATTCCATTTGAGATATGAATTACCATATTTGGTCTAAGTACTGGGTACTCTCCAAGCATGATACTGCTGCTCCTGCTACTAAGTCACTTCAGTTGTGTCAGACTCTGTGCGACCCCATAGACAGCGGCCCACCAGGCTCCCCCATCCCTGGGATTCTCCAGGCAAGAATACTGGAGTGGGTTGCCATTTCCTTCTCCAATGCATGAAAGGGAAAAGGGAAAGTTAAGTCGCTCAGTTGTGTCCAACTCTTCGAGACCCCATGGTCTGCAGCCTACCAGGCTCCTCCGTCCACGGGATTTTCCAGGCAAGAGTACTGGAGTGGGGTGCCATTGCCTTCTCCAAAGCATGATACTAGTTGGGATAAAAAAAATCAAGAGGAAGACAGGAGAGACAGGAAATGATGAACTTTGGGCCAATCAAATGAAATGATGTGTGAACAGAAGCACAAATTTTCCACTAAGAGTTTATTACTGTTGCCCAATAGACTATCTTGGAGCTTCGCAGGTGGTGGAGTGATAAAATAATTCACCTGCTAATGCAAGAGATGTGGGTTTGATCCCCGAGTCAGGAAGATCCCCTGGAGAAGGAAATGGCAATCCACTCCAATATTCTTGCCTGGAAAATTCCATAGACAGAGGAGCCTGGTGGGCTACAGCCCATGGTGTCGCAAAGAGTCAGACATGACTGAGAGACTGAGCAGGCATGCATGCAATAGACTATCCTGAATTAGCCAAACGTACACTACATAATGAGACAGATGTTATTTCTTAAACCAATTTCGGTGGAGAAGGCATAGCCTGGAGGATTTATCTTGCTAAGACCCTCCAGTTTTATTTTTCACTTAATCATTCTTAAGCATTCTCAGAGAATACCTGAAAATTAGGAAGTGACATTCTCTTCACTGTTGTGATGTTTTTATGAATTAGGTGTTTTGTGTGTTTTGTTGTTTATTATAATTGTCATGACCATAGAATCCTTTTTTTAAAATCATGTGTTCTATATATTTATACTACTGCAATTTGTGCTCTCTTTCATGCTACTATGTAAACTCAGTATGTCCTCTTCCTGTCAAATTCAAAAGCAGTTTTCCAGTCCATCCCAATGCAGCATCATTAGAGCACCTGGAAGTATTGACTCTATAAGTTTGCGATGTGAAACCAGAGCAGGCATCTTTGAATCTTTGTTCAGCCTCATACTAACTATGTAACCTTGGGGAAGTTACTTAAACTGTATAGCCTCAGTTGCTTTGCCTGTAAAATGGACAGAATTATAGTGCCTACTCTATGTAATTGTTTAGCATTAAACAAGATGACACAGGTTAAGTATTTCTTAACAGATATAAAATGCTTAACAGATATTGGCTATCAGTCTTAAACATCCTCGACAGTGATCTTTGCTGGTCCATCTTCTCTATCTTCACTCATCTTCCTCATTCCTAGGTTTTACTACTCATTATTTTACAAATTCTTACTAGACAAACTTGTGCAGTTGACTTCCTTGTTGATTACTTACAAGCATCTATCTCAACCCTAGTATGATTCCTGAGTATGAAGAATTGTTTATTCAATTTTCACAGCATGTTTATTGGTTCTTCAAAGACAGAAATTATATCTTTATTTCTGCCTTTCCCTGCAAAGCACTTGATGCAGACCTGGCTATTCAGAAGTGCTAAACTGATATTTATTGAATGAATAGGTCCATTGAACTCATTCCTTTCCTATTGTTTTCTCTCTAGTTTTTGTCTTCACTTTGGTTTATTATTCTGGGTAAATTCTTAGGGATAGACAGCTATTTCTGACTTAGTTTTCTGTTTTCTACACAGTTCAGAACCAGATCCAGGTCCTTAATGTTACCAAAGGCAAAATCATTTTAACCTCAAAAATTTTCCAGAGTTTTTGAGATGTGCATTGAGATGTAACATGAAAGGATAATCTTAAGACATATAAAGTGTTAATCAACTGAATATGAAAAAATGTGCACCTAAAAAATAGGAAAAAAAGAAAAATGAATCAGAAGAAATAACTTACTTATCTACCTTTTCCACCTGAATCTACAAAAGATTAACATTTTAATTTTTCCTTTTATTTTAAAATGCTCACACAGAAAAACAGTAAGATAGCAAGTCAGCTTACTGACATACTGAGTCCCTGGCCAGAAAATCCACCCATCTATAAAGAATTTAACATGAATGAAACAGAACGATACCTCATACCTGAAAGTTAAACTTTTCTTGCTTCTCATTTATTTCTGAGTTCCTGCTTTAGTGTTTTTGGACTCCTTAGGCCCTCATCTTGTGCACATATTTTCAGATATTTCTGATACATTGCCTGAGGGACGTTATGTCCTGACATCCTTGGCATTATTGTCTAAGATGAAGAAATGAATGTTATGACTTCTTGCCAATAACCTCGAAAATAAACTGAAAATGATGACTTGGTCTTGGGTTTTAGATTTTGGTGCCAAGTTCTGGCACAAAAGCCAATCTTGCAGTCAATTTCTAAACCTCTGAAAACTGGGGTCAATGGAAGGGCAAGAAACCAAAATGCTAACTCAATTTTGGTCTACAGGGTCAAAGCTAGATAGATAGGTTAAATGTAAAAATCCTCATTTCTACATTATCTTCCTACAGAAAAAAACTGTTTAATAATTAGTCATGCAAAGTATGTTTCACTAACAGTCTGATCTGTTTAATAATACAAATGGTTTGAACTGGCTAAATGATTTGATCTATTTAATCACATACTCCTTAAAGCTTTAAAAATAATCTTCAAGAATAAAGCAGACTTCTTTAGGAAGATAAAAATACACAATTTTTCTTTTAGTTGTAATTTTAAAAATTAAGTGTTATTGTAAATAACATTAAGCATAGAGAAATATTCAAACAATTTTAGAGTGAGCAATCAATAACATTAAAATATATTTGTTTTATCATTACAGTTTACACCCATCAATCAACCCATCTTTTTAATGCATTTTGATTTGAATAAGTTACAGAGATATTGTTATACTTTAACATACAATATCATTATGAAGAATTCCATAGTTATTTCCAGTTTATTTTGTTCTTTGAGGTAAAACATATATAATTATGGACCCAAAAAATGTCTCTTTCTGTAAAACAAGGGATGTTGTGGCCACCAAGCCATCAGCTGCTGCAGCTGCACCCCCCACCCCCTACCCTCCCAGTGGGTATGCCTTGAGGAGGATTCAGGATGGAGAAAACCAGGGCACTGGCCCGAGATAGTTAAGGTGCATAAGCAAAGGAATAATTTCAATAAGCCCAGACTCTTGCATCCTCCCATGTATGAGAAAAGACTACAAACATTAATTTGAGATATCTGATTATTTTTGTGATTAGCAGATATAAAAAATTAATTTTTTTTGAGATAATACTTTACCAAGATGTAAACTCAAGTACACATATTTCTGTAGTCAAAAGTAATATATATACTGACTCCTCCCTATGCCTCTTTAAAACAGTTCCTCAGAGCTATCTGAGAGGCTTCCATCCCAGGTTATAGTTCTCAGTAAAGCCCCAAATGAAACAATTCTCATTTTAGGTTGTACATTTTTTCCCCCCCAGTGGACACAGTAAAAAAAAATCTTGAATGTACCCTTTGATGTTTGAAAAATGCATACACTTGAACACAAACCCCTATCATAACATGGGGTATTAATATTGTAGTTGTTGTTGTTTAGTCACTAAGTCACATCTAACTCTTTGAGACCCTATGAACTGTAGCCAACCAGGCTCCTCTGTCCATGGGATTTCCCAGGCAAGAATACTAGGCTCCTCTGTCCATGGGATTTCCCAGGCAAGAATACTGGAGTAGGTTGCCATTTCCTGCTCCAAAGATCTTCCCAACTCAGGGACAATTCTGTCTTGTCTTAATTGTAACAAAAATTAACAGAACTTTAAATGAATGTTCCATATTGAATGGTCAGAATTTCTATGCCTCATAACTTCTTTAACTTTGGAAAAAATAGCAATTCAAAAATTATTTTCCTAATGTAGTAAATAACAGTAGCTGTGCTTGAGGAAGAAGATATTGACAGAAAAGTGCAATTCATTGTCTTTGCTATAAACAGAGAAAATATAATTGAAAACAGTGGACAGACACTATCTTATTTTTTGAAGAAAAATGGTTTATACCTGATAATCATCGAAGATGTATATATGTGGTACATATATACAATGGAATATTACTCAGCCACAAAAAGAACAAAATAATGCCATTTGCAGCAAAATGGGAAGGCCTAGCAATTATCATAAAGTGAAGTAAGTCAGACAAAGACAAATATCATATGATATCATTTTATGTGAAATCTTAAAAAATGATAAAAATGAACTGATTTACAAAACAGATACAGACTCACAGACACAGAAAACAAATTTATGGTTACCAAAGGGGAAAGATGATGGGGAGGGATAAATAAAGACTACGGGATTCACATATACACACTACTACTACTACTACTACTACTACTAAGTCGCTTCAGTCGTGTCCGACTCTGTGCGACCCAATAGACGGCAGCCCACCAGGCTCCCCCGTCCCTGGGATTCTCTAGGCAAGAACACTGGAGTGGGTTGCCATTTCCTTCTCCAACGCATGAAAGTGAAATGTGAAAGTGAACTCACTCAGTCGTGTCCGACCCTCAGCAACCCCATGGACTGCAGCCTCCCAGGCTCCTCCGTCCATGGGATTTTCCAGGCAGGAGTACCGGAGTGGGGTGCCATTGCCTTCTCCTATATACACACTGCTGCTGCTGCTAAGTCACTTCAGTCATGTCTGACTCTGTGCAACCCAATAGATGGCAGCCCACAAGGCTCCCCCGTCCCTGGGATTCTCCAGGCAAGAACACTGGAGTGGGTTGCCATTTCCTGCTCCAATGCATGAAAGTGAAAAGTCAAAGTGAAAAATAAAAGTGAAGTTGCTCAGTCGTGTCCGACTCCCCGCAACCCCATGGACTGCAGCCCACCAGACCCCTCCGTCCATGGGATTCTCCAGGCAAGAGCACTGGAGTGGGTTGCCATGTCCTCCAATATACACACTAATGCTAATGCTAATGCTAAGTAGCTTCAGTCGTGTCCAACTCTGTGTGACCCCGTAGATGGCAGCCTACCAGGCTCCTCCATCCCTGGGATTCTCCAGGCTAGAACACTGGAGTGGGTTGCCATTTCCTTCTCCAAGGCATGAAAGTGAAAAGTGAAAGTCAAGTTGCTCAGTCGTGTCCGACTCTTCACGACCCCATGGACTGCAGCCTACCAGGCTCCTCCACCCATGGGATTTTCCAGGCAAGAGTACTGGAGTGGGGTGCCAAAATATATATAACCAACAACCAAAAATAGATAACCAACAAGAACCAATTGTACAGCACAGGCAATTCTATTCAATATTCTGTAATGACCAAATGGGAACAGAATCTGAAAAATAATCCATATATGTATATATATAACTGAATCACTTTGCTATATGCTTAGAACTAACACAACATTGTAAATTAAGTATACCCCAATGTAAAATGAAAATTAAATTAAAAAAGAAGATAAAATACTGGACATTCACTTAAAAAGTATTCTGTATTGACCTTTGTTGATAAATTCAAAATTGAAAATATTGTATTTCCTGAATTGTCAAAAAAATTATGGATAATACTTTGCAAAGAGCCAGTCAATGTTTTTAAATTAGTAAAATTAATGAAATAATATTAATCCATACATATACATCAAAATAACTAGCCTCCATTACATTTAGTTCAAATGCCAAAGATGTTATTGTGAGGAGAAGGTCAAATACTTTTTACTAAGAGCTCAAGTTTTAAATCTATTAGAGAATAAAGTGCCATGTTACTAATGGGTATTAAGCTATACATATTTGACTCAGTTTATTCAGACTTGCAAATGGATAGTTAAAAGAGTTTAAATTTGGGGATTAGGCATTTAGGCATAACTTCCAGATTTCTTAAAGCTCACACATTAATGAGAGCTTCCCCGATAGCTCAGTTGGTAAAGAATCTGTCTGCAATGCAGGAGATACCAGTTCCATTCTTGGGTCAGGAAGATCCCCTGGAGAAATGATAGGTTACCCATTCCAATATTCTCAGGCTTCCCTGTGGCTCAGCTGGTAAAGAACCCACCTGCAATGTGGAAGACCTGGGTTCGATCCCAGGTTTGGGAAGATCCCCTGGAGAAGGGAAAGATGACCCACTCCAGTATTCTGGCCTAGAGGATTCCATGGAGTCCATGGGTCCCAAAGAGTTGGACATGACTGATTGACTTTTACTCACATTCACTTACTCACATTAATTAATGAAGACAATATACTAATACTCAAATTCAGAAATTTGTTATTGGGATATCCTTTAAGAAACTAGGTGACTTTTTCCTATGTCTAAGGAATGGGTTGAAGAGCAAGATTTTAAAGTTGTCTATACAGTGTCAGACTTTATTTTTGTGGGCTCCAAAATCACTACAGATGGTAACTGCAGCCATGAAATTAAAAGACGCTTACTCCGTGGAAGGAAAGTTATGACCAACCTAGATAGCATATTCAAAATCAGAGACATTACTTTGCCAACAAAGGTTCGTCTAGTCAAGGCTATGGTTTTTCCTGTGGTCATGTATGGATGTGAGAGTTGGACTGTGAAGAAGGCTGAGCGCTGAAGAATTGATGCTTTTGAACTGTGGTGTTGGAGAAGACTCTTGAGGGTCCCTTGGACTGCAAGGAGATCCAACCAGTCCATTCTGAAGGAGATCAGCCCTGGGATTTCTTTGGAAGGAATGATGCTAAAGCTGAAACTCCAGTACTTTGGCCACCTCATGCGAAGAGTTGACTCATTGGAAAAGACTCTGATGCTGGGAGGGGTTGGGGGCAAGAGGAGAAGGGGACGACAGAGGATGAGATGGCTGGATGGCATCACTGAATGGATGGATGTGAGTCTGAGTGAACTCCGGGAGTTGGTGATGGACAGGGAGGCCTGGCATGCTGCAATTCATGGGGTCGCAAAGAGTCGGGCACGACTGAGCAACCGATCTGATCTGATCTGATATTTACAAATATTTAGAAATGTCTACAGATATCTATTCCCTCCCAATCTCTGAATCATTAGACTTCAAATATTAAATCACTGCTCTTATTGTTGTAGTACAGGTGTATCTAAATGTTATAAATCTCAGTTCAATTATCCTTGAACGTTACTATCTTTTTAAAGGTATCTTATAACTCAGACTTTCTTTAGTAATCACTACTTGGGATTCTATTATTTTTGGAAAAATTTCAAAATATTGAAATTAAAGATTGAATAATTAATTTGTTGTTGGTTGGTCACCAAGTCGTGTCCAACTAAAGTTGATGTAATGCAATTTTTTTTTTCAAATGGACTTGTTTTGAATAAACAGAAACTGCAAATGTTCATTTAGTTAATCATTTTCTCTGTGGTATATAGACAAGCCTAAGTCTAGGGTTATCTTTTCTCAGATTTCAATTGATAATGCCTTCACTGAAAGCTAAAGGCCGCCAAAATCATTAATGAAAAGTTCCAGGGATGGTGAGACAGAACCTGTCTCATTTCACACTGGTTTCAAAACTATGAAAGTTCTTTTTAGAGGATCTACCAATTTTAAGAATAAATTCCAAGAATTAAGTAGCTAAAGTAAAAGGCTCCATAGTGCCCTCTTGTATGTAAGTAACATTTACTAAATTCTTCTCCATCATTTTCTGTATTCACCTCTCTGCTACATCCCCCTCACCTATTCCTTCTTTAAACACAAAGGGAAAAAGGAAGTGTCAGAATTGGATAGAAGTATCAGAACTGAGTTATAGTATTTAAGAGCTATTCAATAACTTTTAGTGTTCAATATATACATTTTCAAAACTTCTGGATCCATAAACAATTTGGAACCAGAGATCAAATTGCCAACATCCGCTGGATCATCAAAAAAGCAAGAGAGCTCCAGAAAAACATCTATTTCTGCTTTATTGACTATGCCAAAGCCTTTGACTGTTTGGATCACAATAAACTGTGGAAAATTATTCAAGAGATGGGAATACCAGACCACTTGACCTGCTTCTTGAGAAATTTGTATGCAGGTCAGGAAGCAACAGTTAGAACTGGACATGGAACAACAGACTGGTTCCAAATAGGAAAAGGAGTACATCAAGGCTGTATATTGTCACCCTGCTTGTTTAACTTCTATGCAGAGTACACCATGAGAAACGTTGGACTGGAAGAAGCGTAAGCTGGAATCAAGATTGCCGGGAGACATATCAATAACCTCAGATATGCAGATGACACCACCCTTATGGCAGAAAGTGAAGAGGAACTCAAAAGCCTCTTGATGAAAGTGAAAGAGGAGAGTGAAAAAGTTGGCTTAAAACTCAACATTCAGAAAACGAAGATCATGGCATCTGGTCTCATCACTTCATGGGAAATAGATGGGGAAACAGTGGAGACAGTGTCAGACTTTATTTTTGGGGGCTCCAAAATCACTGCAGATGGTGACTGCAGCCTTGAAATTAAAAGACGCTTACTCCGTGGAAAGAAAGTTATGACCAACCTAGATAGCATATTCAAAAACAGAGACATTACTTTGCGACAAAGGTCCATCTAGTCAAGGCTATGGTTTTTCCTGAGGTCATGTATGGATGTGAGAGCTGGACTGTGAAGAAGGCTGAGCGCTGAAGAATGGATACTTTTGAACTGTGGTGTTGGAGAAGACTCTTGAGAGTCCCTTGGACTGCAAGGAGATCCAACCAGTCCATTCTGAAGGAGATCAGCCCTGGGATTTCTTTGGAAGGAATGATGCTAAAGCTGAAACTCCAGTACTTTGGCCACCTCATGCGAAGAGTTGACTCATTGGAAAAGACTCTGATGCTGGGAGGGATTGGGGAGAGGAGGAGAAGGGGACGACAGAGGATGAGATGGCTGGATGGCATCACTGAATGGATGGATGTGAGTCTGAGTGAACTCCGGGAGTTGGTGATGGACAGGGAGGCTTGGCATGCTGCGATTCATGGGGTTGCAAAGAGTTGGACACGACTGAGCGACTGAACTGAACTGAACTGAACTGAAACTATTTTAAAACGTATCCTTTTGAATGCAAAATTTAATGTAGATTTTTCTACCTCTTAATATAATATCCATGAATTTTAACCTAAAAGACATTGCCTTGATCGCTACACCCTGTAATAAATGCAAACTTCTCTTTCAAGTAGTATGTTCAGATTTATAGACTACTTAGCTATTTAGTCTAACTTTGTCTGGCAGCTCAGAGGATAAAAAGTCTGCCTGCAGTGTGGGAGACCTGAGTTTGATTCCTGGATCAGGAAGATCCCCTGGAGAAGGAAACGGCAACCCACTCCAGTATTCTTGCCTGGAAAATCCCATGGATGGAGGAGCCTGGCGGGCTACATTCATCGGGTCACAAAGAGTCAGGCACACTGAGTGACTTGACTTTCATTTTCTTTCTATAACTATTTTAAGGCAACTCATTTCAGAATACCTCTATCCATTTACCCACATTCACATGAGATAATTTTTGCCAACATGTCTCTCTCAAGCACAAGTGCAGATATTAAGCATTGGAATAAAGCTCAAGTGGTGTCCTGGTCAAAAAGGTATTTCGTTATATGTGTGTAGAACACAGGACCAAAGGTATGTTCAGTATTAATGTTATAATCTCTGTTCTTTTCTAAGAATAAGGCTACAGAGTTGAATAGTCTCCTATATGGCAACTCAAAAAAGTTTGGCTGTATCCATCCGCTCTGTGTACCTCCATCCTTCCCTGTAGGCCTAGGACCATTCTAAACAGGAAAACTAGGCAATTTCACAGATTACAAGATTTCCCAAGTGTAGTATACTTCAATGCATTTTCAGTAACTGCACACTTTTAATTACTGTATTCTATAAACAGAACACCTGGAGAAATGCCCTAGTAACAACCAAATCCTCTAAGAAAATGGAAATCATTCTAAGTATTTCAACTGAAATAATTTAATTCAGGGAACTGCTTACATAGGCATTGTTATTCAATCATAGAACTACCCACAAAGCCCGGACATGACCTCAGAATCCTTAGATACACAGTACTCAGGGCAGCTACCATCAATTAACCTGAGTTGGCACTGGATAAGCAGACAATTTAAATTTCACACATGTTTTTCTCATTTGTAAAATTTATTTCTTCTTGTATTTTGCTAAAAGGCATCACCCCTTAAGTCCTACTCACTGATCACAGAATAAACCCAAACTTCTTTCTTTATTAAAGGTCTGAAAACCTAAGAATGTTTAATGCATGTTTGCATTGTTCTAAACAAAACATCTGTTTCTTTGCTCCTACTAGAAAAAATATAATCATGCAAGCCTTACATGATATATATATATGCTAACTTTGCCATTTGTTCCAGCAGTTTATCATGGTCATTTTAGAGCCCACTTCTAAATACTCCTTTTCAGAACTGGATTATTGCAAAGACATTTGATTTGGCTTTCAGTTGTCATTTTAAAAAAAATGCTAAGTATCAAAATCATCATATTTCTGTAAGGCAAAGAAATAAGAAAAGAAAGAAAGAAGGAGGAAAATGGGGGAAGAAAGAAAGAAAAGACTGAAGGTAGGAAGAAAGTACAGAAGAAAGAAAGAAGGAAGGAAGGAAAAAAGAAAGCGAAAGAACAAGAAGGAAGGGAGGGAAGAGGGGAAAAACAGCAGAATAAAAAGTGCCTCAAAGTCTCTTCTTTGGAAGAAATTGTGTGTAAAGAATAAGTAAATAAATAAGCAAGGATCAAAAAAATTATTCATTCAATTAATACTTGTGGAACACCTTTGAGTGGACAACCTTCATTCCAAATGATAGAGTTGTATCAGTTCAAATTCAGTTCAGTCGCTCAATCGAGTCTGACTCTTTGTGACCCCATGAACTGCAGCACTTCAGGCCTCCCTGTCCATCACCAACTCCCGGAGTTTACTCACACTCATGCCCATCGAGTCAGTGATGCCATCCATCCATCGAGTCGGTGATTCCATCCAACCATCTCATCCACTGTCAGGGCTGTATGGCTAACAAGTAAAAAGCTCTCACTTGAGCCTCCATTCTTGTTAGGGGAGATACATAAAAAATAAAAACACAAGTTAAAAATGGAAGTGACTAAGGAGTATCAAGGAGAGAATCATCATGAATAAAGCGATATATAGAGTCTAGAGGGAAATACCGGATTGGAGAGTCAGGGAATATCCTTTGTGAGGATATGGGATCACTAGTCACATCTAGTTCTGAAGTATAAGAGTGTGAAGGGCAGAAATGAAGGAGGAATGTTTGAGGCAGAGCAGAGTTTGTGTAAAGACTTGGGGCCAGCAGAGACTGGCTCGGGCTGGCAGTGCCCAATTGGGGAGAGTGCAGAAGATCCAGTAAGAATTCCAACTGTTGTAAATGTGATGGGAACATCTTAAGGTAAGAGGTGTACACGTGTGCACCTATGGCGGATTCATGTCAATGAATGGTGAAACCAATACAATATTGTAAAGTAATTAGCACCCCCCCCCCAAAAAAAAGAGGTATAATATGACTTGGGTTTTAAACTCTCTCTGGATATTTCATAGCGAAAGAATGGTGTAATTTACCTTATTATTAGATCTATAGAAAAGTATTCTGATCTTCTCCACAAATGCTAAAAAAGGCACTTAATGCATATTTTAAACATTTCTCAATTAATTTTTCTGACTTTTCATCATACTGCCAGAAAGTCAAGGGCAAGGATTTCTATTTTTCAGAGATGTCTCCAACACTTCTCACAGCACCTAAAACATAATACATGCCCCATCAATTTTTGTTGAATAAATAAAAATTTAAAAAACACATGCATAATTCTCACTGTAACACACATTTTTCTTCAAAAAATTGTTTAAGTTAAATTTCTTCCCCAAATCCAATCTCAGTGTGTGTTTGCTGGTGATTTCCTGGCTTCTCCTTGTTGAAACAACTGACTTATATAAGTGGACTTGGTAGAAAATCCACTGTTGTAAATTTTTCTGAAGAGTATATAATTGAGAAAAAAGTTCTTTCAGTAATGATTTAAGCTGTGAGCTTTATTTTAAATACCCTTAGATTACTGAAGTTTCCAGATACAAGTACGGATAGAATATGGTATGTGTGTTGGGGGCGAGGAGGAGGAATGGGAAGGGTCTTTATACATTGTGCTCAGATGCATATGGATCAGAAAGTCTTATGGTTGGTTTTATTCTGTTCTTAGAGTATAAAACATTTCTTTCAAAATGTTACATATTCCAGTCTAACTGTATATACTCTCTTTGCTGTGAGCCTACTTGAATATGTCCACACTCTCCATGAAAAATTCTAAGGTGCATATAGGGAAATAAGGTGACTGAACTTGAAAAGCCAGTCATCAGTCTGCTATTTAAGGCCATGCTCTTCTGGGAAGAGCTGGTCCGCCTTGTGGGGTGGCTCTGTTCTTTTTTACTCCACACGATGTCACTCTGCCTCTGTCAAGGACACAATTATCTCCAGTTCCATTTCTGAACTTCCTCCATTGGCTTTTAAGGAGAAGAATCACAGTAAAGGAAAAAACAAAAACCAACAATTTTCACTGTTAAATAGTTTGGCAAAATTTTCTAGTTGCCTCTCATTTCTTTCTAATTTCAAAACAGATGGCATTGGAATCTAAGTAGGAAGTATATTATTTGGCTTCCCCTGCCTACTCTATCAAATTAATAGACTTAAAAAGTAATATTCTCCAAATGCATTTGCAGCAATTTCATTACAGACACTTCGGCATTTCATCCAAACTTTTCTTAGTGTATTTATTTAAATATGACTCTATATTTAAGTACAGATTTTTATAATTTAACATATAGTTATATTTTAAAACATGCATATGTATTTTTATATTTAAATTAAAGGCTATTACTGAATGGTTCAGTAATTTGTTGAAAAATGCAAAAATAATTGCAAAACATAGTCTAATTGTATTAGAGTTCTAAAAATAAAGAGTTAGGTGACAGTAATATGTTGTGTAGTAGAGCTTACTCGAAGAATCTTTTGATACTGTTTGCCCTAGCTCTGTGGCTGTTGGGGCACAAATCCCCTGATGAACTCTGACCATCACAGAGAAAAGTAATAATCTATATGCTTGTCATTGTGATTGTAGTTTCAGTGTACAACTATTCCCAGCATCACAGAGAAGAACAGCATTGTATCATTTGGTTGGACCCTGGAGCCAAATGTTACGGTATCAAATTTCAAGTCCGTCATTGCAACTTGTCATCTCACCTCTTGGTTCTTCAGTTTCTTCATCTGTACTGTGGGGATTGTAACAGAATCTAATTTTAATTCATTGCCAGTATTGGGTGAATAATTATATGTATAAAAGATTTTGATGAGTAAAGAGGCCAGAATCTAAGAAGAAAAAATTTATTATGGAGCTATATATACTTGTATTTATAAAAAGCCAACCCTACTAATTCTTGTCTAGATTTGATTAGGGAGTTTAAAATAACAATAAAAAGAGGAGATTCAGAAGCAACAAAGTATTTATCTTCAGATATTGTCTGGTCAACAGGGCAAGAGGGATTGAACTCCGTCTTGACATCGTGATCAGAAACCAGAGAAGATGGCACAAAGCAGTAGAATCTTAGAAGCACTGAGTTATCATTATTAGAGGTGTTCAGATCTGAAAAATGTGACCACTTAGCGGTAATTCTGAAGGATACATTCAGACAAACAATCCTATGCCCCTTGAAGCTATTTCAGTTTTCTAAGTGTAGGATTCTACGTTTCAAAAATAGATACAGTGGAGCAGAAGAGATTGGTTCAGAGAGAAAAATAGAACGGAGTAGCATCAAAATATATGAAGTCCAACCTCTCAATATTTTACAAACAAGTATATATATCTAGTTGAAGATAGACCAGAAAGACCATCTGTGAATTAATTATTCTGCCTACGTAGAAGAACAGTAATCACTGAAGAAAACTGATTAGTTGTTACTAGCCAGTTTAACTTATTCAAAGCCTCTGTTATTTTGTTGCATACTAAACTAGTGAGTTGGAGAAGGCAATGGCACCCCACTTCAGTACTCTTGCCTGGAAAATCCCATGGACGGAGGAGCCTGGTAGGCTGCAGTCCATGGGGTTGCGAAGAGTCGGACACGACTGAGCGACTTCACTTTGACTTTTCACTTTCATGCATTGGAGAAGGAAATGGCAACCCACTCCAGTATTCTTGCCTAGAGAATCCCAGGGACGGGGGAGCCAGGTGGGCTGCTGTCTATGGGGTTACACAGAGTTAGACACGACTGAAGCGACTTAGCAGTAGTAGCAGCATATATATCTCTTGATTAGATATATCAAGTATATATAGAAAAACTCAAAATGTTATCTATATATTAATACCTTTTCTTTCCAAAAGTTTGTAGGTACCTCAAAAACATTCATAAAATCATTCCTTTCTACCATGGCACCAAGTCAAGTAATAACAACATGATAGGGATTAAATAGGTAATGAGTGAGTGAATGAGTTAAAGTTGCTCAGTTGTGTCTGACTCTGAGACCCCATGGTCTGTCCATGGAATTCTCCAAGCAAGAATACTGGAGTGGATTGCCATTCCCTTCTCCAGGGGATCTTCCCGACCCAGGGATGGAACCCAGGTTTCCCACATTGCAGGCAGATTCTTTACCGTCTGAGCTACCAGGGAAGTATGTAATAGTTGAATATAATTTATGAAGTCAAATTAAGATTCAAATCCAAGTAGCACAATGCCACTCCAGAGGGCAATATGCAAAAGCACCAGAAATTCCAGGCGCTACAATGTTCTATGCAGATGTGACAAGCCTGGGAGTAGCACTTATGTGCTAAGTCTCTTCAGTCATGTCCGACTCTGTGACCTTATGGACCATAGCCCACCAGGCTCCTCTCTCCATGGGATTCTCTGGGTAAGAATACTGGAGAGGGTTGCCATCTCCTCCTGCAGGGGATCTTCCCAACCCAGGGATCGAACCTGTGTCTCTTATGACTCCTGCACTGACAGGTGGGTTCTTTACCATTAGCACCACCTGGAAAGTCCTGATAATCTCTTTTATGTGACTGTTTGAATTATACACATGATTTATGAATATATATTTATTATAAGCATAATAAATAATGCTATAGTATCTTCCAATGATTTTACTAGTATGTCTGTTTATATGTATGCATATATGTATTAAACACATATGTATGTGTTTAAGTTTTTCTTGAATATAAATTGGGTTACACTATGGGTAATTTGGGCTTCCCTAGTGGCTCAAATGGTAAAGAATCTTCTTATAATGCAGGAGACCTGGGCTTGATCCCTGGGTCAGGAAGATACCCCGGAGAAGGGCATGACAACCCACTCCAGTATTCTTGCCTGGAATATTCCATGGACAGAGGAGCCTGGTGGGCTACAGTCTATGGGGTTGCAAAGAGTTGGACACAACTGAACGACTAACACTTCATGTGTAATTTGTTGCACTTTTACCTTTTTATCACTCATTTATTTAGTTAGATAAACATTTAACCAGGGCCCTTATGTCATGCGGATTGTGAGGTACAACAGTGACTAGGATACAACTGAATAATTGGAAAACTCTAGGGCAACACGACCAGTGAGCTGATAATATGAACTGTACAGAGACCTATGGCAGCACATAGAAATCTTGCCTTTGGTGACTGGAAAAATCTTGGAGGAGATCATGACTAAGTTGATATTAAAAAGGGAGGAGGTATGCAAGATAAAACAAGGAGGGGTAAAAACATGACAATTTCAAAGACAGAAAGTAATATGTGAGAAAAATAAATAAAAAAGGGAACTTGACATGTTAAACAGTTATGAAAAATGTGCAGAGCCACCAACAAGTGAGAACGGGCTGGACCATGAAGGGCTTTCAGTTAGCTGTTGAGGGCTACTTTGAAGGTATGTAAGTCAGGAAGCAACAGTTAGAACTGGACATGGAACAATAGACTGATTCCAAATAGGAAAAAGAGTACGTCAAGGCTGTATATTGTCACCCTGCTTATTTAACTTTTATGCAGAGTACATCATGAGAAATGCTGGGCTGGAAGAAGCACAGATCAGATCAGATCAGATCAGTGGCTCAGTCGTGCCCAACTCTTTGTGACCCCATGAATCCCAGCACACCAGGCCTCCCTATCCATCACCAACTCCCAGAGTTCACTGAGACTCACGTCCATCGAGTCAGTGATGCCATCCTGCCATCTCATCCTCTGTCATCCCTTTCTCCTCCTGCCCCCAATCCTTCCCAGCATCAGAGTCTTTTCCAATGAGTCAACTCTTCGCGTGAGGTGGCCAAAGTACTGGAGTTTCAGCTTAAAGCTGGAATCAAGATTTCTGGGAGAAATATCAATAACCTCAGATTTGCAGATGACACCACCCTTATGGCAGAAAGTGAAGAGGAACTAAAAAGCCTCTTGATGAATGTGAAAGAGGAGAGTGAAAAAGTTGGCTTAAAACTCAACATTCAGAAAATGAAGATCATGGCATCTGGTCTCATCACTTCATGGGAAATAGATGGGGAAACAATGTCAGACTTTATTTTTTTGGGGGCTCCAAAATCACTGCAGATGGTGAGTGCAGCTATGAAATTAAAAGACGCTTACTCCTTGGAAGGAAAGTTATGACCAACCTAGATAGCACATTGAAAAGCAGAGACCTTACTTTGCCAACAAAGACCCATCTAGTCAAGGCTATGATTTTTCCAGTGGTCATGTATGGATGTGAGAGTTGGACTGTGAAGAAAGCTGAGCGCCGAAGAATTGATGCTTTTGAATTGTGGTGTTGGAGAAGACTCTTGAGAGTCCCTTGGACTGCAAGGAGATCCAACTAGTCCATTCTGAAGGAGATCAGCACTGGGATTTCTTTGGAAGGACTGATGCTAAAGCTGAAATTCCAGTACTTTGGCCACCTCAGGTGAAGAGTTGACTCATTGGAAAAGACTATAATGCTGGGAGGGATTGGGGGCAGGAGGAGAAGGGGACAACAGAGGATGAGATGGCTGGATGGCATCACTGACTCGATGGATGTGAGTCTGAGTGAATTCCTTGAGTTGGTGATAGACAGGGAGGCCTGGCGTGCTGCAATTCATGGGGTCACATAGAGTTGGACACGACTGAGTGACTGAACTGAACTGAACTGAAGATAAATGAAGATTGCTGGGAGAAATATCAATAATCTCAGATATGCAGATAACACCACTCTTATGGCAGAAAGCAAAGAAGAACCAAAGAGCCTCTTGATGAATGTGAAAGAGGAGAGTGAAAAAGTTGGCTTAAAACTCAACATTCAGAAAACGAAGATCATGGCATCTGGTCTCATCACTTCATGGGAAATAGATGGGGAAACAGTGGAAATAGTGACAGACTTTATTTTTGGGGGCTCCAAAATCACTGCAGATGGTGACTGCAGCCATGAAATTAAAAGACACATACTCCTTGGAAGAAAAGTTATGACCAACCTAGACAGCCTATTAAAAAGCAGAGACATTACTTTGCCAAGAAAGGTCTGTCTAGTCAAGGCTATGGTTTTTCCAGTAGGCATGTATGGATGTGAGAGTTGGACTATAAAGGAAGCTGACCACCAAAGAGTTGATGCTTTTGAACTGTGGTGTTGGAGAAGACTCTTGAGAGTCCCTTGGACTGGAAGGAGATCCAGCCATTCCATCCTAAAGGAGATTGGTTTTGAGTGTTCATTGGAAGGACTGATGCTGAAGCTGAAACTCCAATCCTTTGGCCTCCTGATGTGAAGAATCGACTCATTGGAAAAGACCCTGATGTTGGGAAAGATTGAAGGCAGGAGAAGAAGGGGACGACAGAGGATGAGATGGTTGGATGGCATCACTGACCCAGTGGACACGAGTTTGGGTAAACTCCGGGAGTTGGTGATCGACAGGGAGGCCTGGCGTGCTGCAGTCCATGGGGTCACAAAGAGTCGGACACAACTGAGCAACTGAACTGAACTGAAGGTAAACTGAAGGCTTTGGGCCTATAGGTGACATCATCAAAAGTTTTAAATTTTAGAAAGATCAACGTAGCTATAGTTTGGAGAATGGATTGGGGCCTGGAAAAACTGAAATTATGGATACATTTAGGAAGTGGATGTAGTTCTTAATCAAAGATAATGGTACCTGAACTAAGGTGTGAGGAGAGAGGATGGTGGGAAGTGGAGAGACCTGCGGCAGACTGAGAGACTAAGAGATGGGGGAGAAGAAGTGTGGCACTCAGGGATCACGTGGGGCAACAGCTGAGATGCTGCAGCTGCTCCTCGGGGGTAGCAGACTCAGCCTCCCCTGCCCCAGTTCAGCAGACAGCCAGTGTGATCATGAAGTCCGCCATCACTGGTGCTGGCACTTGGGTCAGTCAGAATCCAGGCTGCGAGTGTCTTTGGATCACATTTTCTTAGACTTAATACGGAAAGGAAAAAAAGGGAAAGGGAAGAAAAGGGAAGAGACTGAAAGCGAAGGGAAGAAGTAAAAAGAAAAACAGATAAAGAATAGAGAATATTAATACAAAGAAGACAATGAAATAATGTTTTCTTTCAAACGAGCCTGGTTTTTAATCTGGACTCTACCATTTGATGAACTGAACTTATCTACCATTTGAAGATACACAAATTTTGACAAGTTGCTTAATGTCCCCATACTCAGCTTTTTCATTTGTAAATGTAATTTCCTAGGGATTTTACCAGTCAGTGTGATAATATATGTAAGGTACTTAAAAGAGTCCCTGAAATATGAGCAACTTCTTTAGAAATAAATTTGTCTTCCTCTCTGTTCACAGGGTATTGACTGTCTATTATCCAGACACGGCCAAGTATTAAATTATGTATACTATTATTAAGAATGCAGGCCAAGATGCAGAATACTTTGTGTGTGTGTGTGCACACGCTTGAAAACAACAGAGAGTTACCAAGTTTGTGAACACCTGTGGATTGTGGGGACAAGATTCTGGAGTTCAAGTTGAAGATTGACCCCTACATTGTGTTGCTTTTCTCCCTGAGATATTTTTGATTTTTGATGAGACTGCTGAAAGACTCAGAAGGCCAGCAGTGCTTTCAAAAATCAGATGAAGCTGTGAAGACAAAAATTGGTGTCTAGAACTCAAGAAGGAGAAAGAAACATTTAAAAACCTCAGGCTACAGCTGTGCTGTTCTGTGCTTGGTAGCTCAGTCATATCTGACCTTTGTGACTCCATGGACTGTAACCTTCCAGGCTCCTCTGTCCATGGGGATTCTCCAGGCAAGAATACTGGGTTGGGTTGCCATGACCTCCTCCAGAGAATCTTCCCAACCCAGGGATTGAACCCAGGTCTCCCACCAGACTACAGCTGGGGCCTCTCAAAGGACTATATGCAACTAACTGAGGTGAACCAGAAATACTTTAACTCACAAATTTGGAAGCCCTGCTGTGGCTTAGCTCTCATTAACCTTAAATTAATCTGCTCCTAACTCAACTTCACCAGATCTAATGGTGAAACTTCTATGGAATAAAACAGCGTTATTTAGATCAGCATATTATACTTTTTTCATAGACAATGCCTAGAGTTTCATAAAATTTCTAGTCATATCAAGGCACAATTTCACACAATTTATTAAAACCAAGGGAAGAAATAGATAATACAAACAAACCTAAAATAGACCCACAGGAAATTCAGATGTTAGGATTTCTTGCACACAGACTTTAAAATAACAATGATTAATGTGTTTAAGAAATCAAGTGCCAAAGTAGGAGGTACAGAAAACTAAAAAGTATAAAGGAGAATCTCATAGACACTTTGAAGCTTTCAAATGTAAAAACTAAGCTGAAAAGCCCAGCAAGTTAGTAGGAGATTGTACATAGCCAACGAGACTGGTAAATTCAAAGACAGATCAGAAGAAATATGTGGGCTAAGATTCAGAAAGCATAAAAGGTAAAAAAAAATTGGAAAAAATGTAAGAGAAATGAGACACAGTGAAAAGATGTAGCATACATGTTAATGGAGCTAAAGAAAGAGAATGGGACAGAAAAAAATATCGAAAGGTAATTGCAGAAAATTTTGTAAAATAAATTAAAAACAAAAACCCATATGCTCAAGAAAAGACTTCACAATCACAACAGAATAAATAAAAGAAAACCACATCTAGACACTTCATAGCAATGGTTAGATAATTTCTGAAAAGGCCTTAGATGAGTGCTTGGAAAAAGAACCACCCAATGATTGTAATTATTATTATTGTTGTTATTCATATATGAGCATTATTACTTATAATCGAGTTTCTCGTATGTAAGTTAACTGGATTATCTAGTGAATTAATTTAGGAAAAGTACGTGATAATGTATCACTCTTCTAAGATATGGACATTTAATACATTATAGCTATATATTGTTAGGTGTTGCTCAAACCTTTTCACATGTGTTGATGGATGCTATATGTTTTTAAAGTTTTTAAAAGCAAATCTATCAAATACTTTGTAACAACAGCAATAAACATGAGAAGATAACAGAATGGTATAAGATGAATTATAAATTATCAGATTTGTTTTCTAAAAATTCACCAACACACTATTTGTAAAAGATATATCTGAAACATAACAAATGAATATTAAATGATGAAAAAAGACACACAAATATAAATAAAAACAAAATTTCACTTAATTTAGTGAAGAACAAATATTAAAACAGAGAGTAATCTTAGGATTAAACAGGAGGCAAACAAAACATTTGATTTATTTATTTTTTTAAAAATTTTATTTTATTTTTGAACTTTACAATATTGTATTAGTTTTGCCAAATATCGAAATGAATCTGCCACAGGTATACCTGTGTTCCCCATCCTGAACCCTCCTCCCTCCTCTCTCCCCATACCCTCCCTCTGGGTCGTCCCAGTACACTAGCCCCAAGCATCCAGTATCGTGCATCAAACCTGGACTGGCGACTCGTTTCACACTGAGGAAACCAAAAGGGAAAGAGACACGTGTACCCCAATGTTCATCACAACACTGTTTATAATAGCCCGGACATGGAAGCAACCTAGATGCCCATCAGCAGATGAATGGATAAGAAAGCTGTTGTACATATACACAATGGAGTATTACTCAGCCATTAAAAAAAAATTTGATTTAAAAACACAGGACTTTTGAGATACACTGCCTGATTTCAAATCCTGCAATAGCAATTCATGAGCTTGGTGACCTTCAGTTCAGTTCAGTTCAGTCACTCAGACTGAACTCAGTTGTGTCCGACTCTTTGCCACCCCATGAATCGCAGCACGCCAGGCCTCCCTGTCCATCACCAACTCCCGGAGTTCACCCAGACTCATGTGCATCGAGCTGGTGATGCCATCCAGCCATCTCATCCTCTGTTGTCCCCTTCTCTTCCTGCCCCCAATCCCTCCCAGCATCAGGGTCTTTTCCAATGAGTCAACTATTTGCATGAGGTGGCCAGAGTATTGGAGTTTCAGCCTCAGCATCAGTCCTCCCAATGAATACCCAGGATTGGTCTCCTTTAGGATGGACTGGTTGGATCTCCTTGCAGTCCAAGGGACTCTCAAGAGTCTTCTCCAACACCACAGTTCAAAAACATCAATTCTTTGGCGCTCAGCTTTCTTCACAGTCCAACTCTCACATGCATACATGACCACTGGAAAAACCATAGCCTTGACTAGACAGACCTTTGTTGGCAAAATAATATCTCTGCTTTTTAATATGACCAAGGAAAGTTGGTCATAACTTTCCTTCCAAGGAGTAAGTGTCTTTTAATTTCATGGCTACAATCACTATCTGCAGTGATTTTGGAGCCCAGAAAAATAAAGTCTGACACTGTTTCCACGGTTTCCCCATCTATTTCCCATGAAGTGATGGGACCAGATGCCATGATCTTCGTTTTCGGAATGTTGAGCTTTAAGCCAACTTTTCCACTCTCCTCTTTCACTTTCATCAAGAGGCTTTTTATTTCCTCTTCACTTTCTGTCACAAGGGTGGTGTCATCTGCATATCTGAGGTTATTGATATTTCTCCCGGCAATCTTGATTCCAGCTTGTGCTTCTTCCAGCCCAGGGTTTCTCATGATGTACTCTGCATATAAGTTAAATAAGCAGGGTGACAATATACAGACTTGACATACTCCTTTTCCTATTTGGACATGTTGTTCCATGTCCAGTTCTAACTTTTGCTTCCTGACCTGCATATAGGTTTCTCAAACCTTATATATAAGTTATTACTTATCTGTAAAATATGGTTACTAATTGCATCCATCTCAAGGGATTATTAGGAAGATTAACTGAGTTCATGTAAGCAAGGTGCTTAGAACCTTGCTTAGGGAAGGGCAAACTCATGTTATGTGCATTTTAAATGGAATAAGACCATTAATGAAGTGAATGGATAATGTAAAATTTTCCCCTTAGACTACTTTTCAAATTTGCTCTTCATTAGCATTATTGTAATAGAGAAACTCCAACAGATTTTTGTTTCACTCTATCTTTTAAAAATGACAGAATGGCTAAATAGCTGAGAACAACAAATTCCATAGAAAATGAAAATCTATAGATAACTAAGAGTTGTCTAGTAGAATATTGGTAAATGAGAAAAATATTCAAAATTAATATTGGAGCAGTCATTTTAAAGACTATTTTGTTTGTTGTTGTTCAGTTGCTAAGTCACGTCCAACTCTTTGCAACCTCATGGACTATAGCTCACCCGGCTCCTCTGTCCATGGGATTTTTCAGGCAAGAGTAGTGGTGTGAGTTGCCATTCCTCCTCCAGGGAATCTTCCCAACCCAGGGATTGAACCTGTGTCTTCTGCACTGGCAGGAGGATTCTTTACCACTGAGCCATCTGGGAAGCCCACTAGAAAGCCATAGCTTTGACTATACGGATCTTTGTCGGCAAAGTGGTATCTCTGTTTTTTTAATACTCTGTCTAGGTTTGTCATTGTTTTCCTTACAGGGAGCAAAAGTATTTTAATTTCATGACTAGAGTGAGTCACCATCTGCATTGATTCTGGACCCCAAGAAAATAAAATCTGTCACTATTTCCTTTTTTTCCCCCTTTCTATTTGCCATGGAAATATGGCACTTGATGCCGTGATCTTACTTTTTTAAGTATCGAGTTTCAAGTCAACTTTTTCACTCTCCTCTTTGACTTTCATCAAGAGGTTCTTTAGTTCTTCTTCAGTTTCAGCCATTTCAGTGGTATCATCTGCATATTTGAGGCTGATATTTCTCCCAGCAATCTTGATTCCAGCTTGTGATTCATCCAGCCTGACATTTTGCATGATGTACTTTGCATAGAAGTTAAACAAGCAGGGTGATAGTATATAGCCTTGTTGTACTCCTTTATCAATTTTGAACTAGTCTATTGTTCTGTGTCTGGTTCTAACTGTTACTTCTTAACCTACATACAGGTTTCTTGGGGGACAGGTAAGGTAGTCTGGTACTCCCATCTCTTTAAGAACTTTCCACAGTTTGTTATGACCCACACAGTCAAAGGCTTTTGCATAGACAATGAAGCAGAAGTAGATGTTTTTCTGGAATTCCTTTGCTTTCTCCATGATACAGCGAATGTTGGCAATTTGATCTCTGGTTCCTTTCCCTCTTCAAAACCCAGCTTGTACACCTTCAAGTTCTCGGTTCATATACTGCTGATGCCTAGCTTAAAGGATTTTGAGCATAACCTTATAGCATGCGAAATAAGCACAATTGTAGGTTGTTTGAACATTCTTTGGTGCTGCCCTTCTTTGGGATTGGAATAAAAACTGTCACCACTGACGAGTTTTCCAAATTTGCTGACATACTGAGTGCAGCACTTTAACAGCATCATCTTTTAGGATTCGAAATAGTTCAAATGTAATTCCATCACCTCCACTAGCTTTGTTCATAGTGATGTTTCCTAAGCCCCACTTGACTTCACACTCCAGAATGTCTGGCTCTAGGTGTGAACACAGCATTGTGATTATCTGGGTCATGAAAACCTTTTTGTATAGTTCTTCTCTGTATTCTTGCCACCCCTTCTTAATCTCTTTTGCTTTTTTTATGTCCTTACCATTTCTGTCCTTTATTGTGCCCATCCTTGCATGAAATGTTCCCTTGATATCTCCAATTTCCTTAAATAGATTTCTACTCTTTCCCATTCTATTGTTTTCTTCTACTTCTTTGCATTATTCATCTAAGAAGGCCTTCTTATCTCATCTTGCTATTCGTTGGAACTTTGAATTCAGTTGGGTATATCTTCCCTTTTCTCCCTTGCCTTTTACTTCTCTTCTTTCCTCAGCTGTTTGCAAAGCCTCCTCAGACAACCACTTTGCCTTCTTGCAAAAATTTTTTTCATTTTGTAGAAAGATATTCAAAGCCACTTGCCACCAAGGGGGAAAATTTGGAGTTTGTAGTTCTTCATTCCACATCTTTGTTGAAAGTATCATCTGAGTAACTGGATGTCCAGAAAAGAGAAAATCAAGAATTCTCACTATCCTTATTGTTTTAGAACAGACATATGACTACCAAGACTAATGGTAATTGATATCTTCCTCTAAAACAAAATAAGAATATCAGCACTTTGTTGGTAGAAAGAATTTGAGTAACACTGACCTTTCCTGCTAAAAGAGCCATTTGTTGCCGGAATGAAGGGAAATAATTAAATACTGTCTTTAAGATGACAAGTTAAGTTCACAGACATCTGCTGTTTGGTCAACGTTTACTGGAGCTTTTCAGATGGTCCAAGGGAGCCATATTTCCCTGTTACAGGGAGTTAATATGCCCAGAATGACAACACTGTGTGATTCATTCCTGTTTTTCTCCATCTTTTCTAAAGATGAAGATTTTCAGCTGTTCATTATTGGTCTCAAAATAAGGCTTAAATATGCCAGAAGGTCCATTTCTGAGAATAGTGACATTGCAAGATTAAAGACACATATCTGTGCCCCAAAGTAAAACAAGACACAGTGTCTTCCTTCTCAGTGTCACTTTTGTGTGGCTCGACGGGGTTAATAAAAACATTGAAATCACCTGCGAATTAGCAGCATTTGTGGAAGCTTCTGAGTCTAGTGACTGTTCTCTTTCTTCGGACCAAGTGTGAGAAGGAGGTCGTGGACACTCCTTCCAAACAAATACATGACAAACACCATGTGTTTTTGTTTTTAAGGAACTGACTGGACTGAGTGGAAGTTTGTTCACTTTTGTGGTGAGAGTGTTTTTGGGACCTCTGGGAAATGAAACTAAGGAAATAACACACAGTGGGTTTAGCACCAATGCTGTTTAATACCTGCCAGCCAGGGACACCCCCACCCTTGGGTAATGCTGTCTTTTGAGATTTGGGTAAAATTGTGACCATCTCCTCAGAAGAAATGCATTTAGATAAGTGTTCACTCTGTGTGACACACTATTCAAGGGTTTCCTCAGTCTCTCTATCCACTTGTGGGTCTCTAGGATCCTCAGACACTGGTACCCTCTGTAGTAGAATTTGATGACTTGTTCTATTGGGAGAAAATGAACCGCTGCAAACAAGAGTGAGGGATGTGACAACCTGCCACTGCCTTATTGTTTTCTTCCTCATTTTGTGCAAAATGATGTCATTATTTATTTAAATTTGAAACCCAGTCCGGGAAATGTTTCTTTCCTAAAGAGAAAGGTCCCTGAGAAATAATCCTAAGGCCTATAGATAGACAGGGTATAGCTAGATAAGCACAACTGAATCATTAACCTGTCTTCTCATGCTCGCTGTGGACAGCGTGCTTTGCTCAGGCGTGGACACACTATCTTTGTAGTAACTGTCTTTTACTTTGCTTCCACTTCTGTAGGCTACTTCTAAGTACTTAACATAGGCTCCCCCCGCCCCATATGGAATATTACAAAAAAGTAGGATTCTTTGAAATGTATGGATTTTAAAAATAATAGGGCAGGACTTGCCTGGTGGCGCAGTGGTTAAAAATCTGCCTGCCAATGCAGGGGACACAGGTTGGGTCACTGGTCCTGGAAAATTCCACATGCTGTGGAGCAGCTAAGCCGGTGTGCCATAAGCACTGAGCCTGCGTGATCTAGAACCTGTGCTCCACGACTAGAGAAGCCACTACCATGAGAAGCCTGCACGCTGCAATGAATAGGAGCTGCTGCTCACTGCAACTAGGGAAAGCCTGCATGAAGCAACGAAGACCTGGCACAGCCAAAAATAAATAAAAATAATATGGCGATGACTCTCCCCCAGTATGTACAGTAACACATAGGAGTGGGCTTGACAGTGATAAAAGACAGGTTTTCTCCACTTTTCCCAGCAGTTGAAATCCCCAAGGTATGTCTGAGTCCCATAGGAACGCAAGCTTGAGAACAAGTAAGTAAAGCTGAGGGGGATGGTGGGAGCATGAGAAGAGGCTGGCCTGTCCCCCCACTCCATAGTGGGGGCCCTTGGTCCCTGCTCAGCATCAATTGCTTTTGAGTCCCACGCTTGAAATGATAGTATCAGCCTTCTAGGCACTGAAAGTCACTCTTAACTAAAAGTATCCATTTCTCTCTCTCTTTACAAGAAAGCCATCAAGATTCCATCGAGTATATCAAAACTTCCAGAAATATTAGGAGTCCTGACTCCCCACCTGAATCTCTGCATCAAACACAACTTTTTCACAAGGTAACATCTGATCCCAGCCCCTCTATGTGAGGAAAATGACCTTTTGTCTGGTGCATTTCAACAGCTATAGGTTGTCAACCCTAAGGGCCCTAAACACTAGAGGAAAAAAAAAAAAAAAAGTAGAAGAAACGAGTAAAGAAGGAAGAATTTTAAGACTTGTGTCAAACATCTGAAATACTATGATCCTAGTGTCTTTTAAATTTCTGAAAAGATTTAGGGCAATTCATACTTAAACCCTAGGACTAATCCACTCAGAAACTGAAGCCATTACACATCTCATTTCTTTATAGATTATTTGATAGCAGACAAATCAGAATGAATAAAAGTGTGTTCTTCTGAAACTACTGTAGAGTCAAAAATCAGAGAAATTCTCTGAAGATTAATGTGGTACCTCTCAAATAACTCACTTGGATTAAGAGTGTATTATGTAATCATCACAGTGGTGAAGATAAGTTTAAGGATGTGCTCATATTTCAAGCAGAACCATGTCATAATGGAGACAAAGAATTATTAACCAATTCATTTGGATTATTTTTCCTGGATCAGTAAATATAAATAAGAATGGTCTCTTAGAAAGTTAAATGTAACAAGGGAAATAGAAATGTGCTTAGAGATGAATTTATGATATTGAATATGGCATTTTGAGATTGGTATCTGACTAGTGTCCCCCTAACCAAATTGTTCATGATACCGTAATACATAAAGCCCACCAATGGATTGAAAAATACTACCTTAAGTTATTTTTTATTAGAAATATTGATTTACATATTCTGTATCTAAAAATGAATTATCCCAAGTTTTTGGAGGCATTTATCAGAAGACTTAAATGAACATGAGAGAGAATTCTTGATTATCATGATTATTCCATTCAAATAACATGAAATCATTTGCAGGGATATCGTTTTACCTTTTCTTGGTCTGTTTTGTTTTTTAAATGATGGTGGCCTACTTTACTGACATTTAAACAGAGAAATCACAGGCAACTGAAGACTGAATAAAGATAATTCCTTGTATTTTGTTACAAGAACTTTAGAATTCATTGCTTTTCCTCTCCTGAACCAAGGATGTTAAAAATAGAGGAAAATATAACCTTACAAAAACTAGTAGCTCTTAATTGTCAGTAAAAAGTCTGATGTGATATTTTATTTCCTAGTAAATGAAATTACTTCATACTGTATCAAATGTGTTTCCAAATGGAAGGCCAAAACCTACATAAACTCTATATTGCCAAGAAATTTTTTTGCCGTGGTTCTCATTGTTGATATAGCGTCTCTACGAAGGCCTCAGATGAAGAGGGAAAGTGCATCTTTACATCCAGCCTTCTTGGCAACAGAAGAAAGTGCTATATTGTTCTTCACACAAACCATCCCCATTAGCGCTCAAGATGTTCTTTTCCTTCTAATCCTCATTTGTCCCCCTTAGCCATTTGTTTAGAATTAAATTAACTGCAATTTGGAAAATGTGGATGAAAGGTAGTGCATTGAGTAGATATCACATGTTTCCTGAATGGTGCCTGTTCGGCCTCTTTCACGGCCATTCATTGTGCTTGAAAGGGTGTAGTGTGTGAATTGTTGGACTGTCACTCTGCAGAGAAGTCTGGCAGCCAGTATTACCATGGAAACAGCAGGAAAAAGACAATTAACAAAATGGCTCTGATTTTTTTCCTATTTCTTTTTTTACTCTTTAGAGAGGATATTCCTCCTTTAAAACACACACACACACACTCAGATGTATACACAGACACACATGCGCACATAACAAAAAAAAGCAGGGTTTGAAAATCTACTTACACTTGGATTCCTTCATTGAGGGTATCTGTGGATTTTCTTGAAAAATCACATTTCTAATATAAAATATTTATAAGTGATTCTTTCAACGTATTCCTCCCTCCCCCCTTCAGTTTTTGTTCTTTTCAGACATAGAAAGAATTCTTTGGAAATATCCTTAGGTAAACGACTGTTAATGAGCAGAGTCTGTGATTTTAACCCTGGCACATTCATTGGACTTTTAATTAGTCCCTCTTACCATCACTCCTGTGACAGAAACACAATGTAGGCCCAAGAGCTTAAACCAAAAGGAGGCTCTCTTTAGATTTGTCAACCTTAGTTTAGGTTAGCACATCAGGAAAAGAAGGATATGTATGGCCATTATGGGTAGAATTTGTGACTGAAGGGTTAACAGAGCATAAAGAGTAAATGTTTGATGTCACCATTAATACTCAAAACGCATTGCAATCTAAACTTTGTTGGACTTTGATTTCCTTTAAAAAGGCTATTTATAAATAAAGGAAATGATTGTACATTGTAAGCATCATAATTAAAGTAAAATATGAGTGGGAGACCTATTGAGCCCATGTGTCAAATATTCCATTGAAATGAAACATTGTGCTCTGCAGATAAGCAGTTTAAGTGCAAAGAGATACTTGGGAATGTAAGAATGCAGGTTTCTTTTGCACACTCTATTTAAAATCTGTTCTCTTTCCTAAGCCCTGTGGAAAAATATAACTCTGTAAGAGGCCTAAGTCCAGCAGTGACCTTGAGACTGCTCTGCTTTGGTATAGATTTAAAAAGTTTTCTACCAGAATGAAACGGAGCACCTACTATTTTACAGAACATTTATTGGCATCCCTAAAATTCTAGGCAAGTCTCCAAAAATCATTCTCAGAATTTCCCAAACCAAGAAAGAAAGGCTTAACCAGAGCTGAATTATGTGTTCTTTTACTTTTCTCCAATATTCCATGCTTCTTCTATATGACAATATTCACTTCTAATTATACAAAGAATCATCTAAACACAGAATTCTAGGAAAGATTTTCAGGCAAGGATGTAATTTGTGTTTTCCAAATTTTAAAATCTGGCTTAATAGTTTAAAAGCCTATTAATTTCTGCTAAACTCTTAGGTTATACTTTCACATGGCTGAAAAGAAAATTGTCTTTATAAAATAATTAAAAAACAAATCCTTAGAAAGTGGGAATGTGTTCTAGATATGGACATTCCCATAATTTCTGAAGATTATGCTGTGCAAAAATTAAAAAAAAAGCAACTAAAAAAGTATTGGCATATTAGGAAGGAAGTATTTGAGAAAAAAGTCATGTGAAAATTTGAAAAATGTGTATGGTTTGAACTGAAGTCAAGCAAAACTTGGCATTTTTAACAAGAGGAAACCACAGACAAAGCAGCAATTTTCGAAATTCTGTAATCCCGTGCAGTTCTGCTGTTAGCCACATTTAACTTACTGTAAACTGTATCACTGAGGTGGACACAAATCCCTGTAGGAGTATCTATGAGGCATATGGGCTTCCCAGTTTGCACAAGTCGTAAAGAACCCACCTGCCAATGCAGGAGATGTTAAAAGAGGTGGGTTCCATTCCTGGGTGGGGAAGATTCCCTGGAGGAGGGCATGGCAACCCACTCCAGTATTTTTGCCTGGAGAATCCCAGGGACAGAGGACTCTGGTGGGCTACAGCCCATAGTGTTGCAGAGTTGGCCGCAACTGAAGTGACTAAGCACGCTTGCACGCATGAGGCATATAGGAAGATTATTTTAAATTCACAGTGTAGGAATCTAGAATTAAGCAGTTGAAAACCTAATGTTCTAAAATGAAAAATTGAAACGGCTCACTTAGCCATTATTATAACATAGATTTCATTAACAAAATCCCATATAGCATCAATTGTGTGCCAGGTATTTAATTAAAGGTCAATACATAAGTTTGGATTCGTGAGATTCATTGAGATATCAGCTTCACTGGCATATTTATCCTGGTCCAAAAGAATGTACAATTAACGAGAACAGGGACTTCATTCTTCTCACTGCTCTACATCCAATGCTTAGACCAGTGCCTGACATGGACTGTGTAGTTCAAGACACATTTATTTAGTTCATTAATCTCCTTTTGTCATTGTAACAAATCAAGGAGTCCTGACACATTTATCTGTCCACATATCATTTAGTATGCATAATTGCTTACTTTAAATATTTTCTACAATAAGTTTCATATGAAAGTGAAAAGTGAAAGTAAAGTTGTTCAGTCATGTCCAACTCTGGGACCCCATGGACTGTAGCCTATCAGGCTCCTCCATCCATGGGATTTTCCAGGCAAGAGAACTGGAGTGGGTTAACATTTCCTTTTCCAGGGGATCTTCCCAACCTAGGGATGGAACCCGGGTCTCCCGCCTTGTAGGCAGATGCTTTTACTGTCTGAGCCACCAGGGAAGCCATATAAGTCTCGTTAATTAGTGGGTTTATACATCTCTCAGTTCAGTTCAGTTCAGTTCAGTTCAGTCGCTCAGTCGTGTCTGACTCTTTGCGACCTCATGAATTGCAGCACGCCAGGCCTCCCTGTTCATCACCAACTCCCAGAGATCACCCAAACTCATGTCCATCGAGTCGGTGATGCCATCCAGCCATCTCATCCTCTGTCTCATCCTCATCCTCCCCTTCTCCTTCTGCCCCCAATCCCTACCAGCATCAGAGTCTCTTCCAATGAGTCAACTCTTGGCATGAGGTGGCCAAAGTATTGGTGTTTCAGCTTTAGCATCAGCCCTTCCAAAGAACACCCAGGACTGATCTCCTTTAGAATGGACTGGTTGGATCTCCTTTCAGTCCAAGGGACTCTCAAGAGTCTTCTCCAACACCACAGTTCAAAAGCATCAATTCTTTGGTGCTCAGCTTTCTTCACAGTCCAACTCTCACATCCATACATGACCACTGGAAAAACCATAGCCTTGACTAGACGGACCTTTGTTGGCAAAGTAGTGTCTCTGCTTTTGAACATGCTATCCAGGTTGCTCGTAACTTTCCTTCCAAGGAGTAAGTGTCTTTTAATTTCATGGCTGCAATCACCATCTGCAGTGATTTTCAGATCAGATCAGATCAGTCGCTCAGTTGTGTCTGACTCTTTGCGACCCCATGAATCATAGCATGCCAGGCCTCCCTGTCCATCACCAACTCCCAGAGTTCACTCAGACGTCCATCGAGTCAGTGATGCCATCCAGCCATCTCATCCTCTGTCGTCCCCTTCTCCTCCTGCCCCCAATCCCTCCCAGCATCAGGGTCTTTTCCAATGAGTCAGCTCTTCGCATGAGGTGGCCAAAGTACTGGAGTTTCAGCTTTAGCATCATTCCTTCCAAAGAAATCCCAGGGCTGATCTTCTTCAGAATGGACTAGTTGGATCTCCTTGCAGTCCAAGGGACTCTCAAGAGTCTTCTCCAACACCACAGTTCAAAAGCATCAATTCTTTGGCGTTCAGCCTTCTATACATCTCTAGAACTAACCTAACACATATTTCAAAATTTTGCCCATTTCCTTACGTTTTCTGTAACCTTTTACAGTCTTTACAGCCAATATGCTATAATAGAAAGCTATAACTAGTATAACTAGTTATGTACAGAAGATATAACTAAAATTAAATTCATTAATATAATTTCCTCTTAGTTTTCCTTTTTTCCATTTTAAAAGTAATCTCACATTTTTACTATATCATACTATATGGTATCGAATAAAAAGAAAAAAGTAAATGGAGAAAAGTGAGAAGGAAGTAGGGAAACATGAGAAAAGTGAAGGAAAGAATTTTATTAACTCAATAAATTTAAGAGCAAGAAAGAGCAATGAAATATGTCATTCTATACTTTTTACCATAACTGAACCATTTCTTCCTGATTATATGATAATTGTCTTATAAATTAGTCACTCAGTTACATATCTAAGTGATTTTACGTGTTTCCCTGAAAGGATGAGTTACTAAGCAATGAGTACTTTCAAACTCTCTATAAGTAAATAACATGGTTACAAAAAAGTAGAGAGGAACTTGAGAATACTGAGACATCACAGAAATAAAAGGACTCAGTGAATTTTTAATTGTCCAAAAATAGATGTAAAGTTCTTTAAGAACTCATATATCAAAGGGGCCAATAAGGCTAATAAGTCATAGATACCCTGAGAAAGAGGTGTGTTTCTTTGCACATCACCCGAGAATGTTAGAGCCACGAGATTCTTGAATGTCATCAACATGTTTTTCTGCTACTGCACTGGAAATTGATACTGGATTCTTACATTATCAATTAACAATTTTTCCATACACACACATACCACCTGGCATGTGGGATCTTAGTTCCTTGACCAGGGATTGAACCTGAACACCCTGCATTGGAAGCACAGAGTCTTAACCACTGGACTGCCAGGGAAGTTCTGAATGTTATATTTTAGATTCAGTTGGTAGTTTACTGTGTTTTATACAAATTTGCTAGTGAAACAATAGCTACATTTTACACTCATGATTAAAAACAAATATTTTCTTTTGGGGGGCTTTCCAGGTGGTATAGTGGTCAAGAATCCACCTGCCAACTCAGGAGACACAAGAGACATGGGTTTGATCCCTGGGTTGGGAAGATCCCCTGGAGTAGGATATGGTGATCCACTCCAGAATTCTGGCCTGAAAAATTCCATGGCAATAATACAGGAGAGGAGCCTGGAAGGCTACATGGGGTCTATGGGGTCACAAAGAGTCAGACACCAGCAACTGAGTATCCACACCCATTTTCTTTTTTGCTAAAAATATAGAGAATTGTACAGTTTTCAGTTTCTGAAATGATATATCAGTTTTCTCTCCATTGCCCAGTTCTTCCATATGTTTGTGCACTTTTTTTTTTTTAAACTTGTAGGCTTTAGATTAAAATAGAATCACCATTAAAAGTCTATAAAAAAAAGTCTATCTGGTCTATAGAAAATGTCTGTTATTTTACCTAGAGTTGAACCATTCAAGATTCCCCTTCCATTTTCTTCAGTCTTTTCCTAATTTAAACTATGCACACATTCACTCTTTTGAATTGTTTGGTTTCAATTATTGATTAAGGTAACTGCAATTTTTACAAAATGCATTTATTTTTCCTTAGGCTGTACTCACGGGTTCAAACATTTTGCTTTTTGTTTATCTTAACATCTCAGTGTTTAATTTCATTAAGAGTTTAGAGAAATTCTTATTAGTTTCATTATGACCACTCTATCAGTAAGCCATATATTTCACCAAGTGCATCTTTACATTGTAAAGAAAAAGAAAAGAAAAATGTTTAAACACATGCATTTCAGAATCTTGATAAAATAAATTAGATTTTTTTCTACTAGTAAAAATATACCAAAATGGTGAAAAGAGTTTCAAAGAAAGTCACAGGATACAACAAATGTTTACATGAGCAGAAATTACTCCTTTAAATAGTGTTCCAGAATTTAAAATCCCCAGTTGTTTCAAGTATTTTTAGTACAAAAATGCTGTAGACACCCTCCTACACATTACAGATTTCAGTGGTTACAGCTTTATATGTTTATAAAACATAATAAAGCCCACAATTTAGCATGGTGTTATGTGCATATTTATTAAGATTATTCTCACTTAGCACAATAACAATCAATTTTGCAACCACACATTTTGGCACATATTAGTACAATCTAAAACTCCTTTCATATGTTAGTAACACAACTTAAATCATATCTTGTATTGCATTGTTTGCCTTTGGACTGTATTAGCCAACTTCATGGAAAATAACGAGGCTTCTAATCATGAATTATGGGGTACTGAATTTGTCTCATGCAACCCTATACCTTAGCTCCCAGGCTATCTCCATGTCTGTTTGCTAGTGCCAGGAAACAACTTACTCTCTGTATCCTCGGTTTTTGTGGTCCCCGCTTTCTACGCTTTGCCTCAACTAACTGCACACCTGTTCTTCTCTTCCTGGGCTCTGGTCTCCTTTTCTCTTCTCAGCTCAGAGGGAAGGTTCTGCTGGTCAAACACCTGCTCAGGTCAGAATGGGATCTACCCTTGGTCATTCTCCACTCCTCATAAGAACCTCTTCAGGGATCTGGGGACTTACTGATTCAGCCACAGGATAGTACCTGGTTTTGTGACTGATCCAACTCTAGCCTTTTCCTCTCTTCAGAACAATTTCATTTCAAAACATTAAAAAAAATATATGTATGTATTTATTTTTTCATGGAATGGCAATTTATTTTAAATATAGCAGTATATACATGTCAATCTCACAACTTAATTGTTTTTCCTTTTCACTCTACTATGGTTAAGTTTATTTTGGGCTATCCCTATAAGCTTGAATTTCAGGAGGCTGTTATTGAAATTTTATCCATTTCCACACACAAAAACTGGAAGAGTAGGGAGTATCTTCCGTGATTCCATGAGGGCTACCACTTCCAGAACCTCTAGAATGCAGAATAGTTTTGGGCTGAGGGAGGAGTATCAACTTATTTTAGGAGATTTTTCAACCTGTCTGATCATCATAATGATTTTCTAAAAAAATAAATAAATAAAAGCTTTTAACATCAATCCTCTATTGAAACCCAACAATGGTTTCCTAAGGCCAGTAGGAAAAAAATCCAAGCTCCTTCTCATGAACACAAGACCAAACATGATTTAACTCCTAATTCTGCTGTATGCTGATTCAGTGCACAGGAAAATTAAAGAGGAAACCTCAAAGAATACATCATTTAGTTTCATATAATTCGATTGATTATTTTTCTTTTCTTAAAAGTGTCTGTTATCTCAAATAAGATTGGTGTTTGGTGAAAAATAAGTGTGAGAACACATTAAGGCTCAAATAACTGCAGAAGTGCTTTTTCTCCAGACAGCCAGCACACTCTGGGAGCCATCGGTGCTTGATGCACATGTTCTAAGAATGTGTCCCTTCTGGCTCAGGTATCACTGTATCCCACTGCACACACCAGGGACCCCCACAGGTATGGCCTTTTGGCATTTCTCCAATGGGCCTGGGAGTCTTCCTCTTCAAATATCTTCAAGAAAAAGACATTATCTTTTCAGTAACTGATGTACACAGATTGTTCCTGCTTGAAATTCCACATAAGCCTTCCCCTGGCTGGAACCAACATGCTCCCCAGCTGCCCTAGGTCAAAATTAGTCTGAAAGAAAAGACCATGTGCCCCTCCTGGTCCCCAGCCACCTCTTTCTGCAGCTGAGGCTACACAAAGAACTCTGCAATCTCAAGTTATTATTTCCCCCAATCTCTGAACTCTTCAGTTTAGACAAAGCCATAAGGGCTTCCCTGGTGGCTCAGATGGTAAAGAATCTGTCTGCAGTGCAGGAGACCCGGGTTGGATCCCTGGGTTGGGAAGATCCCCTGGAGAAGAGATGTTAACCCACTCCAGTATTCTTGCCTAGAGAATCCCATGGACAGAGGGGCCTGGCAGGCTGCATCCCATGGGGTTACAAACAGTCGGACACAACTGAGCAACTAATATTTCACTCTCATATGTTATAGGAAGATTCTTAAAGAAAGTTAACACTAGGAATATTTTTAAAATTAGTTTACCTTTGTCAGGCAGTGCAGTGTGACATCAGAGAAACACGCTCCCAAATTTGGGAAGATTGGCTGTGTGATTTTGGGCAGATTTTTTTTTTCAGGATGTTGGTTTCTCATGTGCAATTCTGCAGTAAGGTTAGTTACTGTTATCTCCAAAGGTTATCATACAAAGTTGGCAACACTAAAAGTGCTGTGTTGGATCATAAATATCTTTAATACGCTGACTTCATTATTACTATAAATTATGTGCTTTAAATTTAGTTTTTTTCCTCATCTTTTTCAAGAATTCAGAGCAAAATTCAAGTATAGACATTCTTTGCATCATTTATGTGAGGCCACTGAAGTTTCCTATTTCTTCTAGATTTCATTGTAGGAGGTTGTCATCTCTTATGTCAATAGTCTAAGAAGGCTGCTTTGGGAAGTAGTATTTTAATACTCATTTCAATAAAAGAAGAAATAATACTTAATGAAATCATAGGATGTGCCATCTGTTAGAGATTTACTGAAATTTGAGAGAAACTCAAAACTAAAATTTGTAAGATTACATATATATTTAAGAGAATTTTAAATACAAAAAGAGTTGCTTTGCCTTTTATATCTTTATACAGAGAAAAATAAACTTTTTTAAACATAAACAAATTGATATTTTAAATTTAGGCAATCATAAAGGCTGACATTTTGATGAGATATTGGATTTGGCTTGTAAATGCTATATATATATTTCTGCATATATATATATATGCACATGTATAATTCTGACAACTACTTAACTAAAGTTTAAAAAAATTGTATAAAGTTCATTCTTTGTGTTATAAAGTCCTTTGGTTTTTGACAAATGCATAGTGTCATGTTTCAAACTGACAGTATCATACAGAATAGTTTCACTAACTCAAATGATTCCTAGACTTCACCTATTAAAACGCCGCACTGAATCCTTGATGCTGCTGCTGCTGCTAAATCGCTTCAGTCGTGTCTGACTCTGTGGGACCCCATAGACGGCAGCCCACCAGGCTCCTCTGTCCATGGGATTCTCCAGGCAAGAACACTGGAGTGGGTTGCCATTTCCTCCTCCAATGCATGAAAGTGAAAAGTGAAAGTGAAGTCGCTCAGTCGTGTCCGACTCTTAGCGACCCCATGGACTGCAGCCTACCAGGCTCCTCCGTCCATGGGATTTTCCAGGCAAGAGAACTGGAGTGGGGTGCCACTGCCTTCTCCATCCTTGATGCTAGTTTAAAGATATTTCATTTTATGGATGTACCACAGTTTATGTCTTCATCCTATTGTAAAACATCCTGGTTGTTTCCTGTTTTGTCAATTATGAATAAAGCTGCTGTATACAGCCACATGCAGGTTTTAGTGTGAACATTTCCAGATGGCTCAGTGGTAAAGAATCTGCCTGCTAAGCAAGATATGTGGGTTCGATCCCCAGATGGGGAAGATCCTCTGGAGAAGGAAACAGCAACGCATTTCAGTATTCTTGCCAGGAAATCCCATGGACAGAGCAGCTTGGTGGGCTACCACCCACGGGGTAGCAAAGAGATGGACACAGTTTAGCAACTAAACAATAATTTTCAAATAGTGAAAATATTTGAAATACTTTTCAAATATTTCTTATGAATATTTTCCAAATAATTCTCAGTAAATAGCTAAAGATACAATTGCTATATTGTATGGTAAGACTTCAGTTTTGTAAAAAATTGCCAATTTTCTTCTCAAGAGGCTATAACATTTTACAATTGGTGAGAGGAAAAAAAAAAAAGAAAAAAATCCTTGCTTGGCTCTAATTCTTAGAGGGAAAGTATGCAGTTTCTCACTATTAGGTATGATGCTAGCATTCTTTTAGATGTTCTTCATCAAACTGAGGAAATTCTCTTCTTTCCAGTTCTCTGAGAGTCTAAAAAAATCATGAGTAAATTTGGTCAAAAGCTTTGTCTGCATCAACTGATACAACCACATGACTTTTTCTTATGTAGCCTGTTGATTTGGTATATATCACTGATTTCCTAATGTTGAACAAGTCCTACCTACGTGGAATAAAATCCACTTGGTTGTGATTATATATATATGTGTGTATATATTATGCTTTGTTGGATTCAGTTTGCTACTATTTTGTGAGGGATTGTTAAATACATCCCTGATGAGAAATCCTCATCTGTAGTTTTAATTTTTTAAAATGTCTCTATTGAGTTTTGGTATAAGAATAAAGCTTACCTCATAAAATGAGTTAGGAAGTGTTCTTTCTGTTTCGATTTTCTTGAAAAGAATGTAAAATATTGGTATAATTTTTCTTTAAATATTTAACAAAATTTACCTGGCCTTGGGACTTTCTCTTTTCAGTTCAATTCAGTTGCTCAGTCATGTCCAACTCTTTGCAACCCCATGGAATGCAGCACACCAGGTTTCCCTGTTTATCACCAACTCCCGGAAACTGCTTTCTCTTTGGAAGGTTATTAATTCCTGTGCTGAATAAATAATAATTATTTATTCCTTTTATAGATATAAAACTATTCAGATTACCTATTTTTCCCTCTGTGAGTTTAAATTGTGTCTTTCAAGGACTTTGTCCTTTTTACTAGGTTACGAGGGACTTCCCTGGTGGCTCAGATGGTAAAAGAAACTGCCTGCAATGCAGGAGACTCAGGTTCGATCCCTGGAATGGGAAGATCCCCTGGTGAAGGGAATGGCAACCCCCTCCAGTAATTTTGCCTGGAGAATTTCATGGACAGTGGAACTTGGCAGGCTACAACTCATGGGGTCACTAAGAGTTGGACGTAACTGAGTGACTAACACTTTCACTTTTCACTAGGTTATAAAACTTGTGGGCAAAGACTTATTATGTTTTTTTATATCTTTTTTTTCCCTCCTAAACCTGCTTTTATTTATTTTAATTTTTAAATTTTATATTGGAATATAGTTGTTAGAACCGGACATGGAACAACAGACTGGTTCCAAATTTGGAGAGGAGTACGTCAAGGCTGCATATTGTCACCCTGCTTATTTAACTAACATGCAGAGTACATCATACAAAATGCCAGGCTGGATGAAGCACAAGCTGGAATCAAGATTGCTAGGAGAAATATCAATAACCTCAAATATGCAGATTATACCACCCTTATGGCAGAAAGTGAAGAGGAACTAAAGAGCCTCTTGATGAAAGTGAAAGAGGAGAGTGAAGAAGTTCACTTAAAATTCAACATTCAAAAAACTAAGATCATGGCATCCGGTCCCATCACTTCACGGCAAATAGATGGGGAAATAATGGAAACAGTGACAGACTTTATTTTCTTCGGCTCCAAAATCACTGCAGATGGTGACTGCAGCCATGAAATTAAAAGATGCTTGCTCCTTGGAAGAAAAGCTATGACCAACCTAGACAGCATATTAAAAAGCAGAGACATTAGTTTGCCAACAAAGGTCCATCTAGTCAAGGCTATGGTTTTTCCAGTAGTCTTGTATGGATGTGAGAGTTGGAGTATAAAGAAAGCTGAGGGCCAAAGAATTGATGCTTTTGAACTGTAGTGTTGAAGACTCTTGAGAGTCCCATGGACTGCAAGGAGATCCAACCAATATATCCTAAAGGAAATCAGTCCTGAGTATTCATTGGAAGGACTGATGCTAAAGCTGAAACTCCAATCCTTTGGCTACCTGATGTGGAGAGCTGACTCATTGGAAAAGACCCTGATGCTGGGAAAGACTGAAGGAGGAGGGTACGACAGAGGATGAGATGGTCGGATGGCATCACTGACTCAATGGACATGAGTTTGAGCAAGCTCCGGGAATTGATGATGGACAGGGAAACTTGGTGTGCTACAGTCCATGGGGTGGCAAAGAGTCAGACATGCCTGAGCTACTGAACTGATAGTTGATTTACAATGTTGTGGCTTCAGGTGTACAGTAAAGTGATTCAGTTATACATATATATACATCCATTCTTTTTCAGATTTTTCCCCCATATGGGTTATCACAGAATCTGAGAATATATGTTTCCATTTGTCTCCTTTGTTAGCATATCAGTTATGCTCCATAGTTTTCCTTTTTTAGTTGCTTCCCTGAAGTGTGCAATATACATCTACAAGAAATCCTTCCATAGAACACTATACCACTTCAGGGGCCGTGTGAGTGTCTTATAATAAAGTATCCATAATTTGTCTTTCCTGTCCTTTATATCTTTGCTGTCACCTACTTCACTTATTCCTGAGCTATAATCATTGAATACATTATTACTATTACAACATTGAATAAACTATTAAATCAATTAAAAGAAGAAAAATGAAAGCTTTTCTTTTACCTTGACTTATTCCCTCTCTTATATTTTTCCTTTCTAATGTAGTTACAAATTTCTGACCTATATATTTCTTTGCACTGAAGACCTTCTTTTAACATTTCTTGCAAGGCAGATCTATTGGTGACAAGTTCCCTCAATTTTTGGCTGAGAAAGTCAATTCACTGGATACAGAATTCCAGGTTGGAGAGATTTTTTTTTCTTTCCACACAAATGTTTAATTCCACTTTCTTCTTACATCATTTCCAAAGAGAAGTAAAATGTGATTCTTATCCTTGCTCCTCTACAGCTAAGGTACTTTTTCCTCTGGTTTCTTAAAATATTTTCTCTTTGTATTTGATTTTCTGAAGTTTGAATATGATATCCTAGGTGTAGATGTTTTGGCATTTATCTTTCTTGGTTTCTCTGAGCTTCCTGAATCTGTGGTTTGACATACAACATTAATCTTGAGAAATTCTCAGTCATCATTGCTTTGAATATTTCTTATATTATATTTGTTTATTTCTGTCAGGTATTCCCAGTAAATTTATGTAACACCTTTTGTAATTGTCCCATAGTTCTTGGATATTTTGTTCTAGGTTTGTTTTTTCCCCAGTATTTTTGGTTTTAGTTTTTAAGCATGGTAAGCTTCTACTGATATATCTTCATGTTCCTCAGCCATTTCCAGTCTAATGCCCCATAAAGGCATTTTTCACTTCTGCTACAGGATTTTTTTTTCCCTAGCATTTCCTTTTTATCTTAGAATTTCCATCTCTGCTTACATTATCCATCTGCTTTTGCACATTGGTTTCCATTAGAGCCACCAGCATGTTAGTCATAGTTATTTTAAATTGCCAGTCCAATAATTCCAATACTTTTGTCACATCCCAGTCCAGGTCTGGTGATTGCTCTTGCTTCTTCAAATTCTGATTTTTACATTTGAAAATGCCTTGTAATTTACTGTTAAGAGTCAAAAAAAAACAAAAACAAAAACAAAACAATGTATACTACAAGGTAATATAAGCAGAAAGATGGAAATCCTAGTATCAAAAGGAAATACTAGAAAATAAAAACAGTGATCTGTTATAAGTAAAAAGAACTGACATTAGCTCCATCAGGGATTTCTGGCTTTTCCCTTTTGAGTAAACTGCATCTTTTTAATCTGTCATGTCTCCAGTTTTCAGTGTAGTGGTTGGTCCTGTGACCTCAGTTCTTTGATGGATCTAAAAAGTTGTTGATTTTCAGTTTTTCAGCCTCTTTTTTGTGATCACTTTTAAGTTTCTTACATGTAGAACTAGAAACCAGAAGACTGTACTAATGTTTTTGATTTGTAGCACTTTAAAAAATTCTTTCCTAATGTTTCCATCTCTCTGTTTATATTATCCATATGCCCTTGCCTATTGTCTAATTTTCCCAATAAAAGCCTTTACATATTATAGTTATTTTAGATTCTCTGTCTGATAATTCCAAAATTGTATCATATCTGAATATCTTCTGATGCTTGCTTTACCTTTTCAGACTGCTTTTCTTTGCCTTTCAGTATGGTTTCCATTTTTCACTTGAAATTCACACATAATATTTACTGAGTAATAGGAGCTAAGATAAGTAGCAATTCAGTGTGAAGTTTTATATTAATCTAGCTAGGAGCTGAGTGCCAGTTTTTACTGTTTGCTGTAGCTTTAGCTGTCAGATATTTCAAATCCCTTTAATATACTTGTTTTTGTCTCCCCTGTTGTCTTCAAGTTTCCCTAGGAACCCATCTTGAGGTAGAGCATGAGTTGTGTAGCTCTCTCAGCTGTAATTCACTGTAAAAATATTGCTTTATTGATATGGTGGTAAAAGCTCTGTAATCTTATGATTGAAACTTAAGACTCTTAATGGGCAAGTATCCCAGGGCTGTGACCTTCAAAAGTGTTTCTTAATCCCCTCTCCAGCACCCTAGGTAAAATCTGAAGCTTAAAGGGGGCTAAAGTCAAGGAAATGCCCACCAAGTGTTATGGGAATACAGAATGTTTTAGGAAATTTCAAAACATTTGCTTTCCCCCTTTCTCTATTAGAGTCATGAGGGCATTTTACTTGGCTCCTCCCCATGAGAATCAGGTGGTGTTTCTGGAGGTAAAATCTATGGAGGATGGAAATCTCCTCTCACAAGACTTATCTTTGGTAGTCTTCTTTCAAGCTAGTCCACTCTTAACTTCCATCAATTTGTCAAAGTTACCATTTAAATCTTCCTACCACTTTCTGCAGAAAAGGCAATGGCACCCCACTCCAGTACTTTTGCCTAGAAAATCGCATGGACGGAGGAGCCTGGTAGGCTGCAGTCCGTGGGGTCACTAGGAGTTGGACACGACTGAGTGACTTCACTTTCACTTTTCACTTTCATGCACTGGAGAAAGAAATGGCAACCCACTCCAGTGTTCTTGCCTGGAGAATCCCAGGGACAGGGAAGCCTGGTGGGCTGCCGTCTATGGGGTCGCACAGAGTCGGACACGACTGAAGTGACTTAGCAGCAGCAGCAGCAGCAACAGCACTTTCTGGCTGCAGTGACTTCTTCTTCAAATAAGCATGTCTTGGTTGTGACTCTTTTTTTTTCTTTTCTTTTTTTTTCCTTTACCTGTGGCGGATTCATTTCGATGGTTGTGACTCTTTAAATTTATCTGTCTCTCCAGATTTGGGGGTGGTAGTTTTCACCATGACCTCAGTTCTCTGATGGGTACTAGAAAAGTCATTGACTTTCAAGTCTTCCAGCTTTTTCTTGAAGTAAAGATGAGATTGATAGTATGCAAGTTCTTTACATGTTGTGGCTCTAACGGTATCTTTATATCAGAAACTCTAGTTTTCTATATTGATGGATATTTTGGGATGGACTTTTAAACAACTTGAAATACCAAATTCTGCATGGAATCTATTTAACCTTCACAGAAGGTACTCTCTACTGATTGTTACTTAAAAAAGTTGTTTTTATAAAACATTTCAATAATAGCACTTCATTTTCCTTCATCTTATTTTTCAAATTAGCCCTGATTTTTGAGATGTTGTCATGGCTTGCCATGACTGCTCTTCTCTGATAATGACAGAGTGAGCTACCAGTTGCTATACCCTTCTTGGTGATTCCTCTTCACAAAAGAAGACATTTCATTTAAGTGGGCCAATCAGGGGAGATTTTGAATTTAAAACAAAGAGGTCCACATTCCTAGTGCCATGCATTCTGACTGACACTTGTTCTTCCTGAAACTTAGATATTTAACTGTCCCTTGAATTATATGAAACTCTATAAACTTTTTCTTGCATCTCCTTTTGTGCTATTATTTTTTAAAAAATATTTTTAAATTTTTGGCTGTGTTGGGTTCTTTTTGCCTCATAGGCTTTCTCTAGTTGCTGTGATTGGGGGCCACTCTTTCTTACATTTCAGTGTGTGGGCTTCTTATTGCAATAGCTTCTCTTGTTGCAGACCACAGGCTTTAGAGAACACAGGCTTTAGTAGTTGTGGTGTGTGAGCTCAATAGTTGTGGTTTCTGGGTTCTAGAGCACAGGCTCAGTATTTGTGGTGCATCACTTAGTTGCTCCACAGCATATGGGATGCTCAAAATTCTCCAAGCGAGGCTTCAACAGTAATGCTTAATTACTGTTAGTAATTATTTGTAATTTGATAAATTACTTTTAGCAAAGTAATGCTCAAAATTCTGCAAGCCAGGCTACAATAGTACAAGAACCATGAACTTCCAGATGTTCAAGCTGGATTTAGAAAAGGCAGAGGAACCAGAGATCAAATTGTCAACATCTGTTGGATCATAGAAAAAGCAAGAGAGTTCCAGAAAAAGTCTACTTCTGCTTTACTGACTACACCAAAGCCTTTGACTGTGTGGATCATAACAAACTGTGGGAAAATTCTTAAAGAGATGGGAATACCAGATCCCCTTACCTGCCTCCTGAGAAATCTGTATGCAGGTCAGGAAGCAACAGTTAGAACTGGACATGGAACAACAGACTGGTTCCAAATTGGGAAAGGAGTACATTAAGCCTGTATATTGTCAACCTGCTTATTTAACTTATATGCAGAGTCCATCACACAAAATGCTGGGCTGGATGAAGCACAAGCTGGAATCAAGATAGCCAGAATAAATAACAATAACCTCAGATATGCAGATGACACCACTGTTACGGCAGAAAGCAAAGAGGAACTGAAGAGCCTCTTGATGAAAGTGAAAGAGCAGAGTGAAAAAGTTGGCTTAAAACTCAACATTCAAAAAACTAAGATCATGGTATCCAGTCCCATCACTTCATGGCAAATAGATGGGGAAACAATGGAAACAGTGACAGACTTTATTTTTGGGGGCTCCAAATCACTGCAGATTGGTGACTGCAGCCATGAAATTAAAAGACGCTTGCTCCTTAGAAGAAAAGTTATGACCAACCTAGACAGAATATTAAAAAGCAGAGACATTACTTTGCCAACAAAGGCCTGGCTAGTCAAAGTTATGGTTTTTCTGGTACTCAGGTATGGATGTGAGAATTGGACTATAAAGAAAGCTGAGCACCAAAGAATTGATGCTTATGAACTGTGGTGTTGGAGAAGACTCTTGAGAGTCCCTTGGACTTCAAGAAGATCTAACCAGTCAATCCTAAAGGAAATCAGTCCTGAATATTCATTGGAAGAGCTGATGTTGAAATTGAAGCTCCATTACTTTGGCTACTTGATGGGAAGAACTGACTCACTGGAAAAGACCCTGAAGTTGGGAAAGATTAAAGGCAGGAGGAGAAGGGGATGACAGAGGATGAGATGATTGGATGGCATCACCGACTTAGTGCACATGAGTTTGAGCAAGCTCTGGGAGTTGGTGATGGACAGGGAAGCCTAGGGTGCTGCAGTCCATGGGGTCACAAAGAGTCAGACATGACTGAATGACTGGACTGAAGTGAACTGAACTGATGTGGGATCTTCCCAGATCAGGGATCAAACTGGTGTCTCCTGCATTGGTAGGTGAGTTCTTTACCACTGAGCCACTAAGGAAGCCCTTTGTGCTGTTATTAATTAGTCCCCTTCATGTGTCATTCACTTGTCACTACCTTCTAAAATATCAGTTCATTTGATATCATATCACCAATACCTTGGAAGCTAGTTATTGTTTTTCCTGTTTTACCGGTAAGGAAATTAACGCAGAGGAATATCAGATAACTTTCCCAAGTTCTCACAGCTGATAAGTTGTGAAGATGGCAAATGAGTCAATTGAATATCTCATAGAATATCAATCAGATTAGTATCAAGTGAAAAACATTTGGAGACAGTCAATATCCAGGTGAGAAAAGATGAAGGCTTCAATTCAATTCACAAAAGCAGTGGTAATGGAAGGGACAGACCAATTTGAAATCGTTTTTTAAATGAAACTGAAAAGACTTTGTATCTAGTTGAATGACTTTTCTCAGCATTGGTGAGAGGATAGAACTTGATAACTCAAACTTTTTATTCTGGAAACCTGAGTGGACAGTGACATCGTTATCTAAGAATTTAAAATGAAAGAAAAACAGAAAGAGATGAAAATGACTTCAGTTTGGGGCCTGATATCTTTGGGATCTTTTAAGACACCATTGGAGATATCTATGACTCTGAAGTACATATTCATTTCAGAAGAAAATTTAAGTCTGAAGATATAGGTCTAAGAATCACTGGTTAAGCTAGTTAAATTAGGTTCTTGGTAAACCGAACAAGTGGATATAATTTTCTAGACATGAAATACATTCAAAAGAGGCAGGAAGCATTAGGATAGACGTTATACTAATATCTGCTTGCTTAGAAAGACATAAAGTCCTCTAAATTGCATAAGCTGATAACAATGACAGCATACTCGGAATGCATTCTTACCATGTTATATGTCTTGTTCTAAGTATATCACAAGTATTAACAAATTCAGTTTTCATAACAACCCAAGGGGGAGTTATTAATTTTTGTTTTTCTTTTTAAGCACCTTCATATAGACAAAAAATATTTTTAAAAGCATTCTTCCAAGCATATGATAAAAATGAATCAGAGTTGGCTCCTGGGCTAAAAAACCCTTTGTTAGACCAGGTGGAAGGATTATTAATGATGGTAGACTAACCTCGGTCTGTTATTACTTCATTAAACTTTTAAGGTGGAAATCACAGAGGATATTTATTACAATCCAAATTAAACAAGTTAGTGTTACTTTCAGAGGTAATATTCTAGGGAAAAAAATGAACTTTTAATTTTTAAAGAGTCTGGCTTTCTCAGTTTGTTAGACTGAGGAAAGGAACCTTTTATTTTCCAATCACAATCTCCCTTTTCTCTCTACACATTTCCCAAGAATTTTATCACATCAGCCATGCCCACAATAAAGTCATTTAGGCATTGTGGGTATAGGATTGAGGAGCTTTGTGACTTATTAAGTAAGCTCTTCTCTGAATTACAGGGAGGAAAGAATGTTTATACCTATATACCTAAGGGACAAATTAGGATTATACCAGCCTCTGTGTTTCAGGGAATTTGGTAGAAAAGAGATATTGGAAAGGATTTGGGTAATACAGATTTTGGTTTTGTTCGAGATATCTTAAAAACAGATACTTCTGTTTTTAAAGTTACAAAATGTCCTAAGACAAATTCAGTAACCCAGATCTGTATAACCCCAATGCCCAAGTCCATTTGTTACCTCCCTGAATAAAATAAAATGAAATTTCTTTTCATAAATTGAATTTTATGGGGAAGAAGATTCCAAGGGTGAATGGGAATTAATAGCTAATAAGAATAAAGAAAGTAGAATTTACTTTGAGGGCCTTCTTTATGAAAACTTGGGAAAACAGAAGATACATTTTTGAGCCCGAGAGTGGCCATGTGTGGGATTTTCCTTCATACAGTGAATGGGAGTATTTTAATTCACTCTTTTGTATATACAAGTCATCTCCTATAGGTGTCCAAGAACCGTAATATTGAATTGCATTATTTCCCTCTCATTAAATATAGGCCCACTTTATATATACATTGGAGAAGTAAATTACAACCCACCCACTCCAGTGCCCTTGCCTGGAAAATCCCATGGAGAGAAGAACCTGGTAGGCTACAGGCCATGGGGTCACAAAGAGTTGGACATGACTGAGTGACTTCACTTTATTTTCATACACATGTATATATGTATATATTATTTTTAAATGAAACCAATTTGTTGTTTACCAATTTGGGGACCAGAAATCCAAAATCAATGTGTTGGCAAGGCCTTAGTACTTCCAAATACTACAGATAAAATTCTGTTCCTTGCCTCTTCCAATCCTTGACGCCCACTGACAACCCTTAGCTTTCTTAGAATATAATCACATCATTCCAGTCTCTGCCTCAGTGGTCACATTGCCTCCTCCTTCTCTTTTCTCTTTTTGTCTTTGTCTGGCTCAGATATTCCTCTTCTTTTCCCTTATAATGATATTTATTTGCTTTAAGTCTACACAGATAATCCAGAATTATAGCTTCTTCTCAAAATCCTCAATTTAATTATAGCTGCAAAGATCATTTTCACAAATAAGTTACTATTAAGTTTCTAGGGTTAAAGATGTGGAATTATTTTTATGGGAGCTACCATTTAATACAATACAGTCTATCTTTTGGCCCCTCAAAATTTATGTTCATCCCATATGCAAAATACGTTCAACATGTCCCTAAACACCAAAGTCTCAACCTATTACAACATAAGCTGTATGTCCATAATATCATCTATATAGCATGAGCTTGAAAGGCAAAATATTATTGTTTAACTCTTAAATCAGATATGGGTTAGACTCTGGAAATTATCCATCATGAGACAAAATTGCTCTCTAGTTGTGGAACTGTCAAGCTGGACATTAAGTTATCTGCTTCCAAAATATAGTGAGGGGACTAGCATAGGACAGATATTTTCACTCCAGAAAAGACAAATTGCAAGTAATAAAAAGGTCACCAGTTCCAAGCAAATTTAAAATCTAGCTAGACAAATTCTATTAGGTATGAAGGGCTGAGCATAACTGTTTGTTACTCAGGCCCACAATATTTTTGATGTGAGATTCAGAAATTCCGACTTCAGAAAGATACTGTTGTGCCATGTTCTTCAGTGTGGTCCGAATACCTTGAAACCAGCATGGTGCTATTTCTGCACCAAATTACATGAGGTCACTTCAGTCAGAGGCTGGGTCAGGATTCTTCCAAAGGAGTTCTAGGCAGGATGGTTTCAGATTTGGATTCTGGAATTATGATCACTGCAAAGAAGACATGTTCTCATAACACAGACTAGATTAGAGAAGTAGAAAAAGAGCATGGGTTCCAGCAGATACTTTTCTCTGCCTAATTTGCCTACTTGGGAAGACTGGAATACAACGAAATTCTAGCTTCAATTTTGTATGGAATTATTGCATTATATTTATGACTACATTCAATAAAAGGAAGGAAGAAAGAAAAGAAAGAAAGGAAGTAAGGCAAGGAGAAAGAATAATTTTGAGGAGCTTGCAAATTGCTGAATTAAGATTGATGTAAATAGAAAGCAATTTAGATTCATGGAATGGACAAAGTTATCCTTTGTGTCATGACAGATTCCTTACATTTAACTATGCATAGATCAATGGTGTTTAAACTCTGTTTCTTACAGCTTTAGGATTTCTTTCAAAGTGTAGAGGGGGAATGTGTGTTGGGGGGATGGAGATGATATCAGGGATTAGAGTCTAGTGAGACGGTTGGATTGCTTTTGAGCTTTTTCATGACACTTTTATCAAGAGAGTCTAGCCTTCCACTGTGGACATTGATCTAAACAGTGTCAATAATGCTTCTGCTTCTTTTCTCTTCTCTAATGAAAAGCCACTGGACTAATGCAAATATAGAGCCAACTACTTAAAACACCAAAAAACCAGAAAAACTTAATAACTGTTCAGTGTATATGATTAAAAAAATTTAAGAATCTCATTTAATAGCAGAATTTTAAAAAATCTTAAGAGTGCAAAGATTATCTTGATCCTTTCTTCATTTAAAAATTGGGAAACTGTCTTAGGACATGTGATTTGAATAATGATGATTAATGAGAGATTAAAAGATGTTTAAGATTTATAATTTTCTTCAAGCTTAAGCACTACATTGTAGTAAAAATACCTCATGTTCTTCTACAATTTCTTTCACAAAAAGGAAAAGTATCCAAATTGTGAAAATAAAGTAAAAGCAGGGAGACATTGTCTTTTCATGTTATTCAGTTCAGTTCAGTTCAGTCACTCAGTTGTGTCCGCCTCTTTGCAATCCCATGGACTGTAGCACACCAGGCTTCCCTGTCCATCACCAACTCCCGGAGTTTACTCAAACTCATGTCCATTGAATTGGTGATGCCATCCAAACATCTCATCCTCTGTTGTCCACTTCTCCTCCTGCCTTCAATCTTTCCCAGCATCAGGGGCTTACATCAGGTGGCCAATTCAAGGATTATTTAATTATCTAGAAGGATTGGATTAGAGCTCAGAAATGTAGAAGTTACATGTTAACATGCAGATTTCGGTTTGATAGAAAAGATAGTTGCAAAACTTATGGTTTTGTTATCCTGTATAAACAGTTTTTTATCTAACCTAATAATTTTGCTCTAAATTTCTGTTTTCTTTATGGAAAGGTTAATTAATACCCATTTCTTCATATGTTCTTAGTTGGTACATAACCTGTAAGCTTTCCCATCTGGCAGCAACAATGACTGGAAATCTAATATTTTTTTGTCTGTTGTTGTTCAGTCACTCAGTCATGTCTGACTCTTTGTGATCCCAGGGACTGCAGCACTTCAGGCTTCCCTGGCCTCCACCATCTCCTAGTGCTTACTCAAACTCATGTCCATCTAGTCGGTGATGCCATCCAACCATCTTCATTGCACTGGTGATGCCATCCAACCATCTCGTCCTCTGTCATCCCCTCCTCCTCCTGCCTTCAATCTTTCCCAGAATCAGGGCCTTTTCTAATGAGTCAGCCCTTCACATCAGGTGGCCAAAGGATTGGAGCTTCAGCTTCTGCATCAGTCCTTCCAATGAATATTCAACGCTGATTTCCCTTAGGATAGACTGGTTGGATCTCCTTGCAGTCCAAGGGACTCTCAAGAGTCCTCTCCAACACCACAGTTCAAAAGCATCAATTCTTTGGCACTCAGCTTTCTTTATAGTCCAACTCTCACATCCATACATGAGTACCAGAAAAACCATAACTTTGACTAGCCAGACCTTTGTTGGCAAAGTAATGTCTCTGCTTTTTAATATGCTGTTTAGGTTGGTCATAGCTTTTCTTCCAAGGAGCAAGCATCTTTTAATTTCATGGCTGCAGTTATCATCTGCAGTGATTTTGGAGCCAAAGAAAATATAAATTCTGTCACTGTTTCCACTGTTTCCCCATCTATTTCCCATGAATGGGACTGGATACCATGATCTTAGTTTTTTGAATGTTGTTTTAAGCCAGCTTTTTTACACTCATCTTTCACCTTCATCAAGAGGCTCTTTAGTTCCTCTTCGCTTTCTGCCATAACAGTGGTGTCATCTACATATCTGAGGTTATTGATATTTCTCCTGGCAATCTTGATTCCAGCTTGTGCTTCATTGGTCTGACCATGTGCTAATACGTACTGAGAAATGGGTGCCCACTGTAGATCTCATTAATCCTTTTGTTTATCTGTATAAAATAAGGAATTATTTATGTCCATTGAGAGACAAGAGCCTTTTAAGGCCTGGACAGGTAAGCTTTTGTGTTCTGTGCTATAACTTTTTCTGTATCTGAGACAATAAAACTGAGATTATGAAACTGGATTTGTCTATCATTAGGAAAATCCTTTAGCTCTCATTGTGTTTCATGTGGACTATTTTCCTCCTTCCAGAGAATATTAGTAAATTAAAGTATAATGTCTCTTACACTGAAAGAATCTATTCTGATTAATTTGTAGAGATTAAGAAGCAGTTATATAATATTCTTTCATAACTACCAGAAAATTAAGAGACATAACTTGCTATTTTTCAAAAAAGCCTTCTCAAAGAAATTACTAACTCAATCTTAATTCACAGGGTCAAGGTGATTCCTTGGATTAATAAGAATGGCTTAATAATTTTGGTTTAAAAAGAAAAGCTAAATATGGGTTTTATGCTGCTGCTGCTAAGTCACTTCAGTCGTGTCTGACTCTGTGTGACCCCATAGACGGCAGCCCACCAGGCTTCCCCGTTCCTGGGATTCTCCAGGCAAGAACACTGGAGTGGGTTGCCATTTCCTGCTCCAATGCATGAAAGTGAAAAGTGAAAGGGAAGTCGCTCAGTCATCTCCGACTCTGTGTGACCCCGTGGACTTCGGCCTACCAGGCTCCTCCGTCCATGTGATTTTCTAGGCAAAAGTACTGGAGTGGGGTGCCATTGCCTTCTCCGATGGGTTTTATAAGAGTGTGCAATAATATAATTTTATCCTTTCAAACATTAAGATTTGAGTTCTTCATTAAGACAGTAGTTAATTTGACCTTTCTTAACCTCTTACACTGTTTACTGATTAGATAGTTTAATATTACTCCACATAATGTTTAAGATGAGGTACAAAAATATAAAACTTTATTCAACTTAATTATTATTCTGCCAATGTTCATATTTGTAGTCATGTTTTGAAATGTATTAGCTTAAACATAATTTCCAAAATGCTTAGTTGCTTTAAATATTTGAACGAATACTAGAGTTAATTAACATAAATTTTTTTGAAGATATAACACCAAAACCTTGCTATAATTGCAGAGTGACACAAATTATACTATTTATGAAGTTATAAAAGGTATGTAGATAGCTTTAGGGGATTACTTCATCACTGTATGGTGTGAGCGTGACAGGTTCTCAACTTTCTGCCTCTCTGTTCTCTCTGTGAGGGAGATTTATTTTGGGTAAAAGTTATAATTAATAGGAGTAGTTGAAATTATATTACAATATTTCTGGCAAATGATGTGTATACAAGGGAATAGATGTATTTTTTGCTTTCAAAAGATAAAGTAGTTTTGAAAAGATTCAAAATATGAAAGAGCATAGTGAAGGAAAAAGCTTGATTGTTTACAGCAAAGTGTAGAAGGTTTTGAGAAATGGTATTTATTTTCCTTTGATTATAATAGCTGCAAATGATCAGTGTCAGAGACAAAATGATATGTATTATAATATGGCTAAAATGGCTTTACTTATTAAAACATTTTGAATTCTTTATTGCCAAATGTTATATTAAAACAAGACAAAAATTTAGAGTTTTCTCTTTTTACTTGTTAAAATGACAAATTAATCTGGTAATATTTGTTCTGTATAAGGAGTAATAAAAAGATCATTATTCACCATTTGCGAATCTTCTTATAGGAAATTTGATATTTTAACATGCTTGAAACAGCCTGTTTCTCTCTTTGAAGGGGTAAACTTCCTTACAAATTCAACATCTTCTGTTTAGTTTACATGTTATCTTGTCTCCTTGAGCAATAGACAGCTCAGCTGCCATTCATTCCCAGCATTGATTTCCTATCTTAATCAGGTGACCAAATATTCTCTGATAACATTTAAATTTTTCCCTACACAAAATTATATATTGAATTTGGAAAAAAAAATTTTTTTTAGGATTTGTTTTAGGACAAAAAAGAGTATATTTCAGATTTCTAGAGGATTCCTGGAAAATTCATAAAGAGTTTCACCTTATAAAAAGTGATGCTAAAAGAAACTAGACTTGTTTGCATATTTTTTTCATTAGCTTCACATGAACGTATGAGCTACATGAAAAGAGTTGTCAAATCTAAAAAGCTCAAGCTTCCAGTTAATTTTAAAGAGGTAAAGTGAATACTTTTGACATAAATATTTCAGAGACTGTGGTGGTGGCAGTGATTTAGTTGCTTAGTCATGTCCGATTCCTTTTGACCCCGTGGACTGTACCCTCCAGGCTTCATAGTCCACGGGATTTCCCAGGCAAGAATAGGGAAGTGAGTTGCCATTTCCTTCCCTAGGGGATGGTCCCGATCTTGTCTCCTGCATTGTGAGCAAATTCTTTGCCTACTGAGACACCTGGGAAGCCCTTCAGAAATTGAATATATTACCTAGTAGATCATCAGGACAGTGATATGTACATGCCCTTAGGTGAAACACTGATGAAGTCTATAAAATAATGAAGTATTGCAACCAAATGCAGAACTTTACTCTCCTCTATTGTGATATTCTTGTTTCTGTAGTAAACTAATCACAGCCATGTAGTCTCTTCTCTAGGTGGTTTTTGCTTTACTCTAACACTTGCTTGGATGTACTCTTATAAAGCAGGGACCATACCAGTTATTTTTAAATCTTGTTATTTCAAGGTTTTCTCTTTGGTTCAGGAGCAGATGACTTTATGAAAGCAGAGGACTGAAAGAATTCATGAGGGAAATTACTGATGGATAGCAATTACTTAGAATAGCGATGTGGTTTCATTGTTTTATTTTCTGATCATATATGACAGAGCACTTCTTTTTATAATTTATCTCTGATAATAAAATTTTAAAATTTAGACTGTGTGTTAAAAAAACCTGAAGCACATTATATAAACAGTATTAGATTTACAGTGTTTTTTGAGAATTCAAAACATTATATTTTATAGCATCTCCTTACTTTTAATGGCAACATATTATTTGCATAGTTTCATTAAGAATATGTCCTTTTTTCACTGTGATTTAATTGGACATCCAAGCTACACATCTCTTTTATCAGCTATGACAATTCACCATTAACAGACAAGGATTGCACTTTAAATGCTGATCCATTGTCTACTAGGTCCTTCCAGGAAACCTATTGGATGGTTCCAGTCTCAAAGGGATAAGGAACTAACTTCTAGAAAGCCCAAAATTTCTAGTTTACTTGAAAACATGGAGGAGGTAAGGTTTGACCCATGAGCTTAAAAACCTCTTTCTATATTCAAGTAAATAATCAAGGTCAACAACAATAAGACCATTTTTTTTTTGTTTGTTTTTAGTCAAGAATAATATTTTGGTATTTTGATGATCAAAATAAGGAATTGGTAAGAGGACTTAGATACAAATTAGTATTAACTAAAATAGTTTTGTGATAAAAGACTTTTAAGGAAAATTAACCAAAACCCTGATATAAGACATGTATTTTCAGTGTTAAATATAACAGACCAATCTAAAGATTACTTAATTCTTGTTTTACTTTACAATGTACTGTTTGATTCTGTACTAAGAAATTATATGTTAATGTTCAGGTTTCTCACTTGTTCAGTTCAGTTCAACTCAGTCTCTCAGTCATGTTGAATTCTTTGTGACCCCATGGATGGTAGCACTATAGTTTTTTTCAGGAGTTATATATGGATGTGAGAGTTGGACCATAGAGAAAGCTGAGCACTGAAGAATTGATGCTTTTGAACTGTGGTGTTGGAGAAGACTCCTGAGAGTCCCTTGGACTGCAAGGAGATCCAAGCATTCAATCCTAAAGGAAATCAGTCCTAAATATTCATTGGAAGGACTGATGCTGAAGCTGAAGCTCCAATCCTTTGGTCATCTGATGTGAAGAACTGACTCATTGGAAAAGACCCTCATGCTGGGAAAAGTTGAAGGCAGGAGGAGAAGGGAATAACAGAGGCTGAGATGATCCGATGGCATCACCAACTGGATGGACCTGAGTTTGAACAAGCTCCAGGAGTTGGTGAAGGACAGGGAAGCCTGGTGTGCTGCAGTCCATGGGATGGCAAAGAGTTGGACATGACTGAGAGACTGAACTGAAGATCTTTTTTTGTATAGTTCTTCTGTGTATTCTTGCCACTTCTTAATATCTTCTGCTTCTGTCCTTTATTGCGCCTGTCTTTGCATGAAATGTTCCCTTGGTATCTCTAATTTTCTTGGAGAGATCGCTTGCTAGTCTTTCCCATTCTATTGTTTTCCTCTATTTCTTTACATTGATCACCTAGGAAAACTTTTTTATTTCTCCTTGCTATCCCTTGGAACTCCGCATTCAGATGGATATGTCTTTCCTCTTCTCCTTTGCCTTTCTCTTCTTTTCTCAGCTATTTATAAGGCCTCCTCAGACAACCATTTTGTCTTTTTGTATTTCTCACTTGTAGGATATTTTCACAACTGATGGCACTTTGTTGACATTCAGAAAACTGGCCCTGAATACATTTAATCATGCATATTATTATGAGAGTTATTGCATTTTATCAACTTTTCATTCCCTTTTTGCTAATAAAGTTAACATTTATATTCAGCCACCACAATACAGTGCAATTGGGAGAGTTTTTTTTTTCTTCTTTCTTCCTTTTGTGTGGTAAGATATACATAAAATTTACATTTTTACTATTTTTAAATTTATGATTCAGTGGCATTAAGTACATTCACAATATTGTACAACCATAATCATTATCCATTTTCAGAACTTTTCCATCATCCTAAACAGAAACTCTGTACTCATTAAACAATATCATATGTTTAACTATCCTTCACAGATCCTGATAACCTCTATTCTAATATCTGTCTCTCTGATTTTGCCTAAATAAATCATACATTACTCTATTCTTCTGTGTCTAGGCAATTTCACTGAGCATAATGTTTTCAAATTTCATCAGTTTGTAGCCTATATTTCTTACAAGGTGGGATTCTGTTATATGAATAAACATTTTATTTATCCATTCATCTGTTGATGGGAATTTGAGTCCTTTTTCCTTTGGCTATTATGAATAATGCTGCTAAGAATATTGGTATTCAGTATTTGTTTCTATTTTCAGCGCTTTGGGGTCTAAACCTTGGCATGAAATTGTTGGATCATATGGTAATTTGACATTAAACTATTTCAGGGACTGCCAAACCATTTTGTATACCAGCTATACAACTTCACATTCCCAGTGGCAATGCCCAGATATTCTAATTACATCACATTCTCCATCAGTGCTAGTTATTTTCTGGGTTATTGCTGTCTTTTCCTTGGGTTTTTGGATAAGAAACATCCTGATGGGTGTGAAGTGGTATCTCAATGTTTTGATTTGCATTTCTCTAAGAGCTAGTGATATTGAGCATCTTTTCATGTGCTTATTAGCCATTTGTGCATTTTTGGAGAAATGTCTATTTAAGCCCCCAATATTGCCCATATTTCAAAAAATTTTGTTTATTTTTGGTTGTGCTGGGTCTTTGTGTTGAATAGGTTTTTCTCTAGCTGTAGCGAGCAAGGGTTGTTCTCTAATTGGTGCATGAGCTTCTCATTGTGATGGTTTCTCTAGTTGTGGAGCGTGGATTTCAGTAGTTGTGGTTCACAGGCTTTAGAGCACAGGCTCAGTAGTTGCAGTGCATGGGCTTAGTTGTTCTGTGGCATGTGGCATCTTCCTGGATCAGGGATCGAACTTGTGTCTCTTGCACTTTACCACTGAGCACCAGGTAAGCCCCCTTTGCCCATTTTTTGAGTGGTCTTTTTGTATTGGGTTGTAGGAGGCTTTTATATATTCTAGATATAATCTCTTATCATATTATACATATGCATACATATAATCTGCAAATACTTTCTCCCATTCTGTGAGCTGTCTTTTCATTCTCTTGATAGTGTCATTTGATTCACAAAAGATTTTGCTCTTAATGAAGTGCAACTTATCTACTTTTCCTTTGTTTTCTATGTTTTTAGTATCATGCAAAATATCATTGTCAAACCCAGTGTTAGGAAGATATTTCTTCTATGTTTTATTCTAAAAGTTTTATAGTTTTAACTCTTACATTTAAGCTTTAGATACATTTTGAGTTAATTTTTGTGTATGGTGTAGGTAAAGTCTGACTTTATCCTTTCACATGTGGATGTCCATTTTCCCAATGCCATTTGTTAAAGGACAGTAACCAATTTTGACTCTAACTTATCCTAAAATTTGAGTCTGTCTCATTCTAAAATTCTTGTTTCTGAAAAAAAAGTATAGAATTTTTTTTTCTCACGTGTTCTTGGGGCCAGTTTTCCCATCTCACTGGTTTCCTTATGAATAGGTAAAACAAATTTGTCATTAAATTGTATGAGAGTCACATTTTGGAAAATTACATTCTGGCTATGTAAATATTCACACTCTATTAATTGCAGAATGGTCTAATTTCTTGTCTTTCTGTAAAGAGGATTTATGGGATTTGAACTATCACACAGGGCTGTTGCGATTAGTGACCACTATCCATTGGTAGGGCTTCCCAAGCAGTGCTAGTGGTAAAGAACCCAACTGTCAGTGCAGGAGACATAAGAGACACAGGTTTGATCCCCTGTTGGGAATATCCCCTGGAGGAGGGCATGGCAACCCACTTCAGTAATTTTGCCTGGAGAATCCCTTGGATAGACTGGTAGGCTACAGTCCATAGCGTCTCAAAAAGTTGGACATGAATGAAGTGACTTAGCACGCATGCATATCTGTTGCTAGGCTGGGGCAGTAGACAGATTTTAAAAAGCAAACAGCAAGAAGTTCTTACTGACAGGGAAAGTGTATCTATTCTTTGTTCGCTTTTCTCCCAAGGTACATAACTATGCCCACTTTTTTATTCTGAGTTTATCTGTTCTATGAAAGATAACTTGAATGATCTCAGGAAGGTTTAAAAGTGAAAACCGTGCAATGTGAAATACCCAATTACGTCTCTAGAAAAGTGCAATGTGAAATATCCAATTATGTCTCTGTAGGTGTTTTGTGGTGGTATTTGCAGTAGGATTTCATGAAATGATTTCAAGTTTTCAGATCATGAAAGAAGCTTAGAATCACTCTTTGTGAACAGTGGATACAAATCAGTATTAACTAGAGAGATACTGAGATATTGTGTTGATTTCTAAAATATATTTGTGCCAGCAAAACACTGGGCAAAGTAATCTCTGCTCTCAAGGGAAAGGCTTAGTGTAGACATCTATAAAACCCCCAGATGTAAGAAATTTCAACCATCCAACCAATGGAATAGCATCACAAGCAGAGCAACATTCATTTCCTCAGGGCAGATCAGCAATTGAGGGAAAAGCAAAAAAAAAAAAACCACCAAAAAACAAAAAACTGCAGGTATAGGCATGAGTAAATGTCTCCCTTAAAAATATGCTACCATTTAAATGAAAGCATATTTTAAGGAAGAGAGATGTACAAAGAACAGAACTACTGATGAATATAAACATAACTCACAAGCAAATAAAGAGACTAAAGCATCAGATTTGTGGGTGGTGAGTTATATTCAGCTAGTTCACCTGGTAGAAAAGACAGATCTATGGTAAAAACAAAAAACAAAAACAGATGGTAAAAGGAGTAATTTCTATCTTTTGGGAAAAGTGAACTGATGACATGCTGATTGCCAATAATTTTGAAGACATATCAGTGCACTATAAGCGTTTGAGCACTGTAAGGTACCTGTTTGTATAAAAAAGCTGTGAATCTTGCTGGGTATGGATATTAAACTACTTGGTATGGGTTTTTAAACTAATAGCTAAGGCTGTCATTTTGAATAATATATTTGTTGATTAAAACCAGATTGTAAATTGGTTTGCTCTCCTCTCCTTCAACCCAAACTCTAGCTCCAAATACATGGGGCTGGGGGTAAATTAAGTGAAAATTGAAATAATTATTAGTAACTAAAGAAAAATGCCAGCAAAGATGCCAGCAATATGCCAGAAAGTTTGGAAGACTCAGCAGTGGCCACAGGACTGGAAAAGGTCAGTTTTCATTCTAATCCCAAAGAAAGGCAATGCCAGAGAATGCTCAAACTACCGCACAACTACACTCATCTCACATGCTAGCAAAGTAATGCTCAAAATCCTCCAAGCCAGGCTTCAACAGCACATGAACTGTGAACTTTCAGATGTTCAAGCTGGATTTAGAAAAGGCAGAGGAACCAGAGATCAAATTGCCAATATCCACTGGATCATCAAAAAAGCAAGAGTTCCAGAAAAACATCTACTTCTGCTTTGTTGACTACACAAAGCCTTTGACTGTGTGGATCACAACAAACTGTGGGAAAATTCTTAAAGAGATGGGAATACCAGACCCCCTGACCTGCCTCCTGAGAAGTCTGTATGCAGGTCAGGAAGCAACAGTTAGAACTGGACATGGAACAACAGACTGGTTCCAAATAGGGAAAGGAGTACGTCAAGGCCATATATTGTCACCCTGTTTATTTAACTTATATGCAGAGTACATCATGAGAAACGCTGGGCTGGATAAAGCACAAGTTGGAATTAAGATTGCTAGAAAAATTATCAATAACCTCAGATATGCAGATGACACCACCCTTATGGCAGAAAGTGAAGGGGAACTGAAGAGCCTCTTGATGAAAGTGAAAGAGGACAGTGAAAAAGTTGGCTTAAAATTTAACATTCAGAAAACTAAGAGCACGGCATCCAGTCCCATCACTTCATGGGAAATAGATGGGGAAACTGGAAACAGTGACAGACTTTATTTTTGGGGGCTCCAAAATCACTGCAGATGGTGATTGCAGCCATGAAATTAAAAGGCGCTTGCTCCTTGGAAGAAAAGCTATGACCAACCTAGATAGCATATTAAAAAGCAGAGACATTACTTTGCTAACAAAGGTCCATCTAGTCAAAGCTATGGTTTTTCCGGTAGTCATGTATGGATGTGAGAGGTGGATTATAAAGAAAGCTGAGTGCCGAAGAATTGATGCTTTTGAACTGTGGTATTGGAGAAGACTCTTGAGAGTCCCTTGGACTGCAAGGAGATCCAACCAGTCTATCTTAAGGGAAATCAGTGCTGAATATTCATTGGAAGGACTGATGCAGAAGCTGAAGCTCCAATCCTTTGGCACCTGATGTGAAGAAGTGATTCATTGGAAAATACCCTGATGCTGGGAAAGATTGAGGGCGGGAGGAGAAGGGGACGACAATGGATGAGATGGTTGGATGGTATCACCGACTCAATGGACTTGAGTTTGAATAAATTCTGGGAGTTGTTGATAGACAGGGAAGCCTAGCATGCTGCAGTCCATGGGGTCACAAAGAGTTGGACACAGCTGAGTGACTGAACTGACTGAATTGAAAGAAAAATCAGTACTAACTTACACCTTTTAAAAAAGTAGATTATGCTTATCCCTAAGATACAGATTGAACTACTATTTAAATGGCCTTTAATTTTATTTCACTCTTTCTTTCCTAAGATTCCTCAAAGAATCACATGCAGAAATACAAACTAAAAAGAATACCATTTACTTATATTACTGAGGTCCTTTAAAAATTTAGATAGATTTAGGTATTTACTTCAACCAGAACTAAATGCCCAGAGACATATATGCTTCTCAGGAAATGAGATGAATTCATGTTTTCCTCAAACACTTGTCAAAATCCTAAACTTGAACACATCTGATAGCACAGCTGGTGGTTAACATTTTCTTTTGCATGTCATTTTGCCTTCTGTAGATGTTTTCTTAGCCAGACATGCCTGTATTTTGAAAAGATCAACAACTTAACCAAAATAAAAACTGCTCGATTTCATTCTGAGAATCAGTCAAGGCATGGTAAGGCAGATAATTTAGAGCCAGCTTTAATCTTATCAATGTTTATCTGAACTGAAAGGAACATTGGCACAGGATCTTTCCCAGTGATTAAAGAACAGTGCCATTGCAATCTAAAATTCACTGAAGGAATTTACTGGAAGGAAGAACATACTGGATTTTTAATATATCATTTTGCAGCTTTGTTGATTTCAGTTGCACTGTATGCTATGTGTAAGGTCACATGAGGAAAAATAAGAAGCAAAGTTTATAAATGTGACCATTTTGTCCCCAAGCCAAGAAAAAAATGGCAGTCTTGGGATTAAAGTTGTGCATTGTATTAAATTCCTCTGTTTTTAGTTATAGCATTATCTAGGTTTTTTTTTTTTTTTTTTTCTCCCTCTGGTTTTCACAGGAATTGGGTTTCTTTTTTTTTTTTACATTTGATGTACCATTTAAAATGTTACCCATAACTAGCATTAGCATTTCATGGTACTTTCCATTATTTTGTTTTGAAAAAAATGTTAAGGTCAAAATTAAATTCAATTTTCTTTTAGAAATCAGAATTTATCAAGACAAGGACATTTTTAAAGGAAAATACCTGAAAAGGATAATTGATAGGTGAACTCACCAGTAAGATTAGTTCAATTCAAAGCTAATTTACAAATATGTGCACCTCTGTGAAACAGCAGGGACTATCAACATTAAAAAGACAATAAGAGGAGAAGTGATTAACATAACAAACAACTCCGCCCCCTCTCCCAAAACAAACAAGAGCAAGGTGAATACTAGATCACTCCACACAAGGTGAGTACTAGATTACTACACAGGAGATGCTAATTAATTTCAAAAGTGTTTTAAGACATATTTACAGAAGGCATCATACTGAATTTTCTGAGCTAACTTTCAGGAGTGAATAGAAAATTCCAGGTGGTCAATGGCTTGAATAAATGCAAGTCAGAAAGTATGGCTATGTTCCTGAAACAATGAATTCCATGTGACTGTGACACTGAGACGGAGAAGGCAATGGCACCCCACTGCAGTACTCTTGCTTGGAAAATCCCATGGATGGAGGAACCTGGTAGGCTGCAGTCCATGGGCTCATGAAGAGTCAGACATGACTGAGCGACTTCACTTTCACTTTTCACTTTCATGCATTGGAGAAGGAAATGGCAACCCACTCCAGTGTTCTTGCCTGGAGAATCCCAGGGACGGGGGAGCCTGGTGGGCTGCCATCTATGCGGTCGCACAGAGTTGGACACGACTGAAGCGACTTAGCAGCAATGACATTGAGAACTGGTGCGACCATGGAAGAGAAGATGGGTGAAGGAGAGGAATGTAGAATGGTAATTTATATCCACAATGTGTCAAACGTTGTAATTTTTTTTCTAGGCCATGAAGAGACTTTAGGGATTTTTAAGTGGACAAGAGACATAATCAGATGCTTTAGATGCTTTAGAAAAGTTAATTACAGAAAAATGCAGGAAATAACAGAAGAGACAAAATAAAGATGATATGCTGAACTTGGAAATTAAAAAAATTTTATTGAAGCGTAGTTTATTTACAATATTGCCTTAGTTTCAGGTGTACAGCATATAGATTTTGTTTTGTTTTTTTTGCAGATTATATTCCATTGTAGATTAGTACAAGATATTGGATATAATTCCCTGGGTTATGCAGTAAATCATTATTGCTTATCTATTTTATGTATAAGTTTATATCTGTTAATCCCATACTTCTAATTTGTTCCTTCCCTTCTCCCAACCCTTTCCTCTTTGGATATCATAAGTTTTTTGTGTGTGTGTTTTTGAATCTGTTTTGGTTTTGTATACAGGTTCATTTGTATTTTAGATTCCATAAATAAATGATGTTAAACAGTATTTGTCAGACTTAACTCATTCAGCATATTTTCTAGGTCCATCCATGTTGCTGAAAAAGGCAATATTTCAGTCTTTTTTATGGCTGAGAAATGTTCCAAGACATATATACACACAAAATTTTAAGACCGTTGTCTGCTGATGGGCACTTGGGTTGCTTCCATGTCTTCATTATTGTAAATAGCACTGTTATGAACATTGGGGTCCATGTATCTTTTGAAACTTGAATTTCTGTATGTTATGGATATGTATTAAGGAGTGAAATTGCTAGAACATATGGTAGCTCTATTTTTAGTTGTTTTTTTTTTTTTAAGGAACTATCATACTATTTTCCACAGTGGCTGCACTAATTTACATTCCCACTAATAGTGCAGGAGGATTCCCTTTCCTCCACACCCTCTTCAGCATTTATTATCTGCAGACTTTTTGATGATAGTTATTCTGCCTGGTTGTGAGGTAATACCTCATTGCTGCTGTGAATCATTTAGAACAGGTACCTTAAAAAAATTTTACTTGGCTGCAAGGAGTCTTACTTGTGAAACTAAGAATCTTTGAACTTCTTTTCTGGCATTGGGATCTAGTTCATTGACCAGGGATTGAACTGGGGCCCCCTGCATTGTGTGAAGACTTAACCTCTGGACCACCAGGGAAGTCCCCAGGTACTTTTCATTTAGAGTATATGCACTAGTTTGTCTTGAATATGTTTAGTTGTAATATCCATCAAGTGGTTTTTGAATGACAGTGTAACAATTTGCATTCCTGCAACCAGCGAATGAGACTTTTGGTGGCTTCATATTCTTGACAACACACAGCTCTGTCCACCTTTTTAATTTTTGCCATTCTAATGGGCAGTCATGTCTCATTGTGGTTTTAGTTTGCATTTTCTTTATGTCACATCAATTTTCTTATGGTTTACATGTTATTTTCCATCATTTAACTTTCAATCTACATGTATTCTTAAGTGAATCTCTTATAAACAGTATAAAAATTAGGCCTTTCTCTTTTTCAATATAATTTGAAAATCACTCTAGTTGGGAAATTTAGTCCATTTATATTTAATATAATTATGGATTTGGCTGGAATTAAGTCTGCTATCTTGTTATCTAATTATCCTGTCTGTTCTTTATCTTTTCTATCTTCTTTTAGATTAAACAAGTTTTTATTATTCCCCTCTATCTACTTTATTGGCTTTTTAGCTATAAATTTTTGTAGTATATTTCTGGTGGTTAACAGTTTGCAACTTCATGAATAATATAAGAATCCTTTAATATTATAATTTTATATACTCTTCAATCTTTTCTTATTAATATTGCCATATATTTTACTTCTACATATATTATAAATCCTTCAACCTACTGATATTACCAATTGCTTTAAACTGTAACCTTTTTTTTTTTTTTTTACATGCATTTCTTATCCTTTGGGGAGAACCAAGGGTAGATGGGCAGGGAGAACTAACTCTGCATATAGGGATTCTATGAATTCCAATTCTATGAGTGATCTCTCTTGACAGAAGCAAATTTTCTCCACCCATGAAAGGCCTGTTTCTCTGCCAACACAGGCTCAGATTTGGCAACATTCCCAGCTGCCCTAGACTGCTGACCCTCTTGGAAGGGCTTGTTTTTCACTAGTATGTATTTCCTTTAGATTTCATTGCATCCAAAGCTCTTCAGTGTGTTGAAAAAATATGTTTTTGGTCTATCCTTTTAGTTTTTACAGTTGGAGCAATGTAATAGGATGTGGAAAGATAAAAGTTTTAAGTAACCTATATTTTATGACTTTCATACAAGATACTCAAGTAATATTTAATTCTGTCAAAATATTACTATTAGTTATGAAGGATATAGGGTAACTTCATAAAAACTCCAAGTTTAGTGATATATTCACGATACACAAAGTATAGTCATTTATCAGAATGTTTGTTATTACCATAAGGTATAAATGTTCTATGTCCACAAATTTCTCAAAATTTTTCATAGAATGAAATACAGTAACATTTGCAAAATGCTTTTCAAATTATACATGTTTTGTGCATGCAAATTATTATAGTGCTCTACAATAAAATCCTCATTTTGGAAATGAGGATAGGTATGACATAGGAGGTCTTTATGGGACTGAAGATTTTATAAATAGACACACATGCACACACACACACATCTGACCTTCAACAATGTGGAGTTTAGAGGTGCTGATCCTCTGTAAAGCGTAAATTGCATGTATAACTTTACAATCCGCACTCCATATCCCAGGTTCCACATTCACAGATTCAACCAGCCAGAGTCACATAGTACGGTGATATGCATTTATTGAAAAAATCCACATATAACTGTGCAGTTCAAACCCACACTGTTCAATATATAGCAAGAGACAGAGACAGAGACACTGCAGCAGAAGAGTGAATAGTTACTGTGTTCCAGGCATTAATTTATTGATTTATTCTTGGTACATAAACTAATTCACCCTTACCATAATCTGATCTCAGAAATAGTCACCATTATTTTCCCCATTTACAAATGATAAAAATGAACACAGATTACTTATGCAACTTAAATAAGATCATTTAATTAGAAAATGAGAAAAAGGATCTAATCTAACTGCAGAGCTGTCTCTATTTAAATTATTCTGTTATACTTTCTAAAGTCCTTTCTGGCTCTCAGTACTGTGACTTTATGATGAAAAACAAAATCAGTTAACCTAAAATTTAAAAAACCCCAATGCTTTACTGAGTATAAAAGATGAGAGATGAATGGAGAGAAAGAAACAATAGGAGTGGTTCCCTTTAATTTCTAACACTAAAAGCACATAGACACAACACACACACATCCCAAGTCATTGTCAAAACGAAATTTTCTTTTCATTTGAATCCTTCCAATTATAACTGGAATATCCCTGAAATCCATACCTAGGAACAACACTTAAAAAAGAAAGAATCGTGCCTATACAATCATGTACTTTAAACATACACAAATATATAGTTCTTTTTATTAAAATGGAGACATAAAAAGAAAAATACAGCAGGCTCCTCAGGAGGGTCATGAGCTGTTATTTAGGATTCAAGTTATGAACAGGGCTATAAGATGCCCGAAATGAGTAAAGAAACAAGAGAAATGAAGCTGTAAACCTTTTAAAAAACAGATTAGGATATCAGGGCCAGTTTGTCTAGGGTACCATATTAAGTACAGTATCTGTTATTGCCATCAAGACAATTACATTGAGAACACTCTAGTTATTCTTCATGAAGGAATATGGCATGAGCTGTTAGGTCAAATTTCAGGAAGATTGTTTAACAATAGAGAACGTCACTAAAAAATTTGTGAATTTATATGCGGTTGTCCTGCCTGATCCATTAAAAAGACATAACATGAGTGAGCAGATAGTTCAGTTTTTTATTGAGTAATCAGAGACAACAGATACAATAAACAGAGATGCACAGATGTGGAAAATGGACAAATGCATGCTCAATTACTATCTTTGAACTGAAAGTCTAAAAACATCTTAATTAATAAGACTTCAAGGCAATGGCAATCCACTCCAGTACTCTTGCCTAGAAAATCCCATGGATGGAGGAGCCTGGTAGGTTGTAGGCCATGGGGTCGCTAAGAGTTGGATACGACTGAGCAACTTCACTTTTCACTTCATGCATTGGAGAAGGAAATGGCAACCCACTCCAGTGTTCTTGACTGGAGAATCCCAGGGATGGGGGAGCCTGGTGGGCTGCCATCTATGGGGTTGCACAGAGTTGGACATGACTGAAGCAACTTAGCAGCAGCAACAGCAGCATGATTAACTTATATTATTAAACATGATCAATTTTTTCCTCAAGTTCCTCTGTGGCTCAGTGTTTGCCCACCACCCTCCTCCCAAATTTATAAAGTCCCCATTACAGTGTAAAAATTCTACTGATATGAGAAGTTACTACATTCACTCAGGCCTAACCAAGATTGCAAAGATGAAAGAAAGAACCAGCTGTAGCTCTGCATAATAAATGAAGAGGAATATCAGGTTAGCTGTGAGAGGCTCTGAAGAGAGAACATGTCAGACTTAGAAACAAAGATGAAAATGGGAGAATGGTCTAGACAAGAAATTCCAAGAATACATTGATAGAATGAGGTTGGAGGAATTCCTTCTGATGGCAATAAATGAGGAAATTCAGAATAGTGGTATCAAAATATGTATGTATCCCTGAGAGCGTATAAGAATATTTCATTACCCTGGTTTGATGTAATTCTCTCATCTCCTCATATAACAGCCTTGAATGAATGGTGCTTCAGGTATGATGGGAGAGGAACTGAACTCCCTGCTAGAGAGCACTGAGGTGGAAAAAACTCAAGTTGCTCAGGGGCAGAGAGAGGAAGAACATCCTTTCTTTTACTCCCTAATGCCTTACAAATACATTGCTATTCCAAAAGGAAATGTATGAGGCATGAAAAATCTTTCATAAGAATTGAGTTTTGTAGGGAGCATTACTGCTATCCATAGGAATTCAAACTCAGTATACTTGTCCCCTGCTTTGTAGTGGACAGTCTGGTGTACAGGACATACATTTTGCTTTAATAAAGGGAAAGGACACAGATAAGAATATTAAGTTCAGGTTTTAATTGTTGGTGCTTGCTGTTTGTACAAACCAACTTTTTATAAGTATATAATTTGTTAGGCCACAATCTACAATATTTTGTAGAACAAAATATAAACCTGCTTAGAATTTTTAAGATGACTTTTCACGCAGATCAATTCTACCTTCTCAATAACCTTTAGAGTTATGTGAATTTCCTAGAACAGGTATCATTAGCCCACTGTACATATGTGAAACAGTATCTGGGAAGCTAAGATATCTGAGCATCAGTTCAGTTTCAGTTCAGTTGCTCAGTTGTGTCCTACTCTTTGTGACCCCATGACACCAGGCCACCTGTTCATCACCAACTCCTGGGTTTTACTCAAATCATGTCCATTGAGTCAGTGATGGCATCCAACCGTCTCATCCATCGTCATCCGCTTCTCCTGCCCTCAATCTTTCCCAGCATCAGGGTCTTTTCCAATGAATCAGTTCTTCGCATCAGGTGGCCAAAGGATTGGAGCTTTAGCTTCAGCATCAGTCCTCCCAATGAATATTCAGGGCTAATTTCCTTTAGGATGGACTGATTGGATCTCCTTGCTGTCCAAGGTACTCTCAAGAGTCTTCTCCAACACCACAGTTCAAAAGCATCAATTCTTCAGCACTCAGCTTTCTTCACAGTCCAACTCTCACATCCGTACATGACTACTGGAGAAATCAAAGCTTTGACAAGACTGACCTTTGTTGGTAAAGCAATGTCTCTGCTTTTTAATATGCTGTCTAGGTTGGTCATAACTTTTCTTCCAAGGAGCAAGCGTCTTTTAATTTCATGGCTGCAATCACCATCTGCAGTGGTTTTGGAGCCCAAGAAAATGAAGTCTGTCACTATTTACACTGTTTCCCCATCTAGTTGCCATGAAATAATGGGACCAGATGCCATAATCTTCGTTTTCTGAATGTTGAGTTTTAAGCCAACTGTTTCACTCTCTTCTTTCACTTTCATCAAGAGGCTCTTTAGTTCTTCTTCACTTTCTGCCATAAGGGTGGTGTCATCTGAATATCTGAGGTTATTGATATTTCTCCTGGCAATCTTCATTCCAGTTGTGCTTCATCCAGCCCAGCGTTTCGCATGATGTACTTTGCATAATAAGTTAAATAAGCAGGGTGACAATATACAGCCTTGATGTACTCCTTTTCCTATTTGGAACCAGTCTGTTGTTCCATGTCCAATTCTAACTGTTGCTTCCTAAACTGCGCACAGATTTCTCAGGAGACAGGTAAGGTGGTCTGGTATTTCCATCTCTTTAAGAATTTTCCACAGTTTGTTGTGATCTACATAGTCAAAGGCTTTGGCATAGTCAATAAAGCAGAAGTAGATGTTTTTCTGGAACTCTCTTGCTTTTTCGATGATCCAGCAGATGTTGGAAATTTGATCTCTGGTTCCCATGCCTTTTTAAAATCCAGCTTGAACATCTGGAAGTTCACAGTTCACATACTGTTGAAGCCTGGCTGGGGAATTTTGAGCATTACTTTGCTAGCGTGTGAGATAAGTGCAATTATGCAGTAGTCTGAACATTCTTTGGCATTGCCTTTCTTTGGGATTGGAATGAAAACTGACCTTTTCCAGTCCTATCGCCACTGCTGAACATATCCCATGGCTAATATGAAATAGGTATGGGAAAGCTAGGACACTTCACTCCTGGTTTTCTGACTATAAACGTACTTTTGTTTATGCATTGCCCAATTTCTTTGCACTCTTTAACATTCACCTAGTGCTATCACACAGAGAACTGCTGCTAGCAAGTTCAGTTAATTAAAAATGCGTTGTAATTCCACTGAGGAGTTCTAACAGTAATTGAAGATTTTATATTTCCACTCAAGTCTTTGTTTATTCTATAAAAATCATTATATTTTAAAAATAATCACATTGAAAACATATCAGATTTTCATGAACCTCTCAGTCTACTTTTGTTCCTTATCATCTGCCACTTATCTACCATGAGTTGGCTATCTTAAAAATAAACATGTTACCTTATGTGAGTATTCCTTTGCACACACTATGCTTTCCATCACAAAAGGTCTTCTCCTGATTCAGGAGATTTTTGCTTATCATCCCAAACTGACCTGTTAACTCCTAGAAGCCCTTTCTAATCTTAGTGACTCCTGGAAAGGTCACTTTATCTGTGCTGTTATTTTATCTGAAGCAAAATTCTGTTCGTCTTCACCTTATTTGCCTATATTGCCTATACATCTTTTTTTGTGTGTGAGCATGGACCACACTGTATCCTTAAAACCTGGAGTACTGCATTAGAGAAGACTCCTACTGGAGTCTCAATAAATGTTTATTAAATTGAATTGAAATACTCCAGACTTCAGCATATAACTTGAAATTCTCATATTCTTGTAATATTTAAATACGTAAAATTATTGCTGGGAGAAACATCAATAACCTCAGATATGCAGATGACACCACCCTTATGGCAGAAAGTGGAGAAGAAGTAAAGAGCCTCTTGATGAAAGTGAAAGAGGAGAGTGAAAAAGTTGACTTAAAACTCAACATTCAGAAAACTAAGATCATGGCATCTGGTCCCATCATTTCATGGCAAATAGATGGGGAAACAGTAGAAACAGTGACAGACTTTATTTTCTTAGGCTCCAAAACCACTGCAGATGGTGACTGTAGGCATGAAATTAAAATACACTTGCTCCTTGGAAGAAAAGGTATTACCAACGTCGATAGCATATTAAAAAGCAGAGATATTACTTTGCCAACAAGGTCTGTCTAGTCAAGGCTATGGTTTTTCCAGTAATCATGTATGGATGTGAGAGTTGGACTGTGAAGAAAGCTGAGCGCCAAAGAATTGATGTTTTTGAACTGTGGTGTTGGAGAAGACTCTTGGGAGTGCCTTGGACAGCAAGGAGATCCAACCAGTCCATCCTAAAGGAGATCAGTCTTGGGTGTTCATTGGAGGGACTGATGTTGAAGCTGAAACTCCAATACTTTGGCTACCTGATGCAGAGAGCTGACTCATTTGAAAAGACCCTGATGCTGGGAAAGATTGAGGGCAGGAAGAGAAGGGGATGACAGAGGATGAGATGGTTGGATGGCATCACCGACACAATGGACATGGGTTTGGGTGGACTCTGGGAGTTGGTGATGGACAGGGAGGCCTGGCGTACTGCAGTTGATGGGGTCACAAAGGGTCGGACATGACTGAGTGACTGAACTGAACTGAATGGAACCTACTTTTATTTATTTATTTATTTTATTTGAGTCAGCAACATTTAATATCATGATGCATATAGCAAAATGCTGTGATTTAAAATTGAATTACATATTTAACTGACATTTTAAATGTACTTATTTTATCAAAATTCAGGGATTCCATGATAGCCCCAATAGGTAGGACATTTTAGATTAGTGGTATGGAGAACACTTTCACCTGTTCAACTTGCCACAGATCTAGTCGGTGTTTCTCAGTCCTCCTCAAAGCAAAAGGTTGAGTGGTCTCAGTGCTGAAGATGATAAATGTATGTAGAGAATGGTACTCAGGCTCTGTCTTTCCAGTGACCTACCTCTCAGCAATTCTCACTACCAAACATAAGTAAGCACTTCTGCTTCCTTCCTGCTATCTAAATAGTGCAATGAAGGAATCCCTTACTTTCTCTTCTGTGTCACTTTTTTTTTTAAGTTATATTTTTCTAATTCGAACCACTGAGAGGAAATGTAAAGTTTTCGTGAAATAGAAGCGAAAGTCTCATAGCTGTGAGAAAAACAGAACTAAAACTATATACGTTCAAATTTATTATACCAGGAAGATTTTATTGCAATAAAAATGATGCTTGTCAAGTCAAGGAAATTTTCATCTTGGGTCTAGGTCAAGAGGTTACATGATGGTTCTGAGATTATCACTGTGGTTCTGTCCAGGTCTCATCAACATGAAGAGCACCTTTGGGGTGGGAGCCTCAGCCTCAGCCCATTTGCAGAAACAGCTGTTCACCTATATAAGTAAGGATTAATAAATATGGACACACATGTATACATTGTACTTGATCACTTCCAAAGGCTTTTTCTAGTCACAGTTACAGTGGTGTTCTTCAAAGTTTACTGGGCAGGGAACACACAAGGCTACCTTTATAAGACACAAGATTACCTTTCCAATCTTTTAAATTTTTACTGGATTCTAAGCTCCTACATCTTGGCCTTTGGGCACTTTCCTTGACAAAGCCCTCCTACCTTCCAGTTCAACAAAGACAAAAGACTTTGGATATGATTTTTTTCTTCTTTTTATACTTTGTGGCCACATCCCATGGTATGTGGGATCTTAGTCCCCCAACCAGAGATTGAACCTGAGCCCCTGCAGTAGAAGCACAGTGTCTTAACTGCTGGACCACTAGGGAAGTCCTCGGAGAAGAATTTTCAGCTGGAGAAGAGGTTTCAATTGCATTGGCCCAGAGAACAATTTATGGAAGTCCACACAAATTGCTCAGAGATAACCCCTGCCTTTTACCTGGTAGTCATCAGTTTGAGTCAGACAGAGGTGAACAGTGTTCAAAAGGTTATCATTTTGGAAGCTGGTATGAAATTGCTAGTATCTTGCATCTACTTGTCTAGGTCCTCCTATTCAGGCTATTTGAGGGACCAGATCCAAATCTTAACTGCAATGGTTACTCTAAATGGAAGCCTCTGTGTAAAGAACAAGTGCTAAATAAACTGTAAATTACACTTCTTGCATTAATGGAAGATATCCTCTCAGGTAAGGTTGGAAGTAAACTGGGGAGCTGTGAGTGACAGAAGTGGGCAAGGCCTGCTATTCAACACAAAAGGCCTCTAAAAATTTAAATTCTACCCTGGGTCCCTCACAGGTGATTATACCATCTGATCTTGAATTCCTCTCCTGGATGGCATAGTCATGTCCTCCTTCTGACTCAGGTAGAAAGTCCTACCTCCCTATCTATTGCTTTGTCTACCTTTGACAGTTATCAATCTTTAAGGATAATAAAAAGCTTTCCAACAGAAAAATTTAGGAATCTGGGCATGGTTGGCATGTGCACACACATTCACATATGTGTAGAAAGAGGACAGAGAACCAATTCATATTAGGGCCAGATAATATTTTGTTGTTTTTGTTGACTGCTTTATTTTGATTAGAGAAGCTTTTGGGTGTGAATCAGTGAAATATTTGCTAAAATTTTCTACTTGACATTTCATGCATAGATACTATTAGAATAAGTCTTGTCTACTTCATTTATGAATTTAACATGTTATACATAAACTGACTCACAAATATTAATTCAAATTAGACCTAACTATGTAAAATTCAGAAATAAAAGAGACTGAAGATTAGCTTGTTTAAAAAAATTCAAGGTTTCTAAAATTTAATAAATAGGTTTAAATTTTACAGGGCTGCCATCTTGTTCAATTGTTACCAAAAACTACAAAAGTTTCCATCTCCAAATTCACCCTTCATTCACAACCTATAGTATCATAAAAACCTAGACTCTTAATTTTGGGTGGCTATAAAGTCTTTTTGGTGAAAGCAATGGATCTTCTGCCCAGAAAAAAATTATACCTAACATAGAAACCAAAGAAATTTCCACAGAATTGAGGGAATTCCCCCATTTTCTAAAACCCATCCATGAACAATCCATCCATCCCCCTGCAGGGTACTTGAACCACAGGTTAAAAACTCCTGAAAAAGATATCAGCTTAGGCAACTTCTAATAAGAGTAAATTCTCCACATCTTTATCAATACCAAAAAAAAAAAAAAAGTGAGAAAGCAATGTGCCTCTCAAAATGGGCAGAAATAAAGATTACTGGTTTAATCAACACAATTATTTGTTCTTGAAAATGGTAAATACATGTTTATACCAAGTTTTCCACTTCTCTTCCATCTCAAAATTAGAGGGCTTTAGAGTATGGTCAATTTCAAGACCAAACAAGGCTATGATTTTACTAAAAGATAACTTGGCAAATAGACTGAGTTCTTGTAATCCTCTAAGCTTCAAGAGGCCAACTTGGACAAAAAAATGGAAAAAAAAAAAAAGAATCAATTTTCAGTCAGCAAGAGCTACTGAAAAATGAATTTTAATTAGAGACTTGAATCAATTTGAACTTAAAAAAATGTTATTCTTCTTTCTAAAATTACCTCATTTCATTTTAGACATACATTATGTCTATATGTTTGGAGAAGGCAATGGCAACCCACTCCAGTACTCTTGCCTGGAAAATCCCATGGACCGAGGAGCCTGGTGGGCTGTAGTCCATGGGGTCGCTAAGAGTCGGACATGACTGAGCGACTTCACTCTCTTCACTTTCCTGCATTGGAGAAGGAAATGGCAACCCACTCCAGTGTTCTTGCCTGGAGAATCCCAGGGACTGGGGAGCCTCGTGGGCTGACGTCTATGGGGTCACACAGAGTCGGACAACTGAAGTGACTTAGCAGCAGCAGCATGTCTATATGTTAGATGTATTAATATATATAGTTGACAAAAATATCTGCCTCCCACTTAAAACAAAACTTTACCATTAGGAACAGCTGAAAATTTCCAACAAACATAACTCAAAAGTTATAGAAGTTGTTTAGATTAGTTGCCTGGAAGGATTCAGCAGAAAGGTTTTTCATGTGCACCGTGTTCAAAACTTTAACTCAAAATTCCTTTTAGACGACTTTCTCAGCCAGTCGTCAAAACGTACCTCAACACGAAGTATGTCGCCTCTCCATAAACCTGGGGCAAGGCCTCAAATTGGAACCGGAAGCCCTATCAGCTAGTGGTCCAAGCCCTCGGCCAGAGTAGGTGAACTTCCAGGACCCAGATGGTGCCTGCTATGCCTCACACGCCCGAAATACTGGGTTCCGGAGTCCTAGCCCAGGTCCGGACCAGGAAGCTGGGTTATCTCATGTCAAGTCTGTTTCATTCCCCGCGTCTTTCAACGTAAGAAGCTTGAGTGAGGAAGTCTGAACTTGGAGTCGGCTCAGTGTGGGCTGCGGTCCGGACCTGCGGTGAGGACGCCCACGTTGCGCTTGACCAAGGGGAGTTGCTGCCTCTTGGCGTTTTTGCATTCACACTCCAGCCAGATCCTGGTGAGGACCTGGTAAACGGCGGGAGAAGGAGGAGCACACGGACTATGGGCTCCCGGGCCTCTGCTGCTTCCTCGAGGAGGTGCAGTGCCCTGAAGACCCAGTGGAGCCACGTGTAGCCTGGAGGTCGGCTCTGGGCACTGTGGGTCCGAGGCCCACTTCCAGGGCTGGTGCCTGTGGACAGTATGGTTTGGGGGGTCGTGCTCTATCTAGATGTCCCACAGAGCTTATCAGTAAGCTGCCCCTTGGTCACCCTAACTACTCCTAGCCACCCCTGGTTTGCCAACAAAAGTCCGTCTAGTCAAAGCTGTGTTTTTTCCAGTAGTCATGTATGGGTATGAGAGTTGGACTATAAAGAAAGCTGAGCGCTGAAGAATTGATGCTTTTGAACTGTGATGTTGGAGAAGACTCTTGAGGGTCCCTTGGACCACAAGGAGATCCAACCAGTCCATCCTAAAGGAAATCAGTCCTGAATATTCATTGGAAGGACTGATGGTGAAGCTGAAACTCCAGTACTTTGACCACCTGATGGGAAGAACTGACTCATTTGAAAAGACCCTGATGCTGGGAAAGATAGAAGGCGAGAGAAGGGGACGACAGAGGATGAAATGGTTGGATGACATCACTGACTCAATGGACATGAGTTTGAGTAAACTCCGGGAGTTGGAGATGGACAGGGTGGCCTGGCGTGCTGCAGTCCATGGGGTTGCAAAGAGTCTGACACGACTGAGCGAGTGAACTGAACTGAACTGACTGAAACAAAAGGATTAAGCTTTGGAATAATGTAAGTAGTTGTTGATGAGAAAAAGTTAAGCATTAGGTAACTAGAATTGTTAAAAATGAATTTCTGGCAATGTAGGGTGTGACTTTTCTGATAACAGAGTCTGTAAGTCTAATGACATCCAAATAGCATTAAGCAATGGGGAAGGAGCCCGTTTCTGAGTATGTATGCACTGTGCTCAGTCACTCAATCACGTCCAACTCTGAGAGTCCATGGAACATGCCAGGCTTCTCTGTCCATGGGATTTCCCAGGCAAGAATACTGGAGTGGGCTGCTGTTTCCTACTCCATCTCTGTTATCAATCAGTTGGTTAATGTCTGGCCTGAATGACTAGTCCTAGTTATAAATCTATAGGTAAAATTCTGTTCATTTTGGCCAAGGAGCTGTATGTGGTGTATAACAGTTTGATGTTAGCAGTTATTATAACTTTATTAATATAAGCAATAAATATTATTTGAAATGCCCCCCAAATGTAATATATTATATACTCAAAATAACTTATTTGTGTGTTAAAGTGGCATATCTTAAAAGGACTAAAGATCACTCTTATTTGTGCACACATACTGAGTGTACAATTACTATTAACCTTTTCATTTTCTTGATCTGATATTGGTGAAAACTGATATTAGTCAGCTGACTAAAAGATATTGTTTTGCCAACATTTATCAATTTAAAGAAACCTTTGGATCAATAAATATGTCTTTCATACAAATATTCATATACTTAAAGTAAGTTCTCTGAATTACATAGGATATATGGATATCATATTCCTTTTACTGTTTGTCTGTCCAGGGTAATTTTTATTACCTTTAAATCTGTAAGATTGAAAATCATAGTCTTATACTCTTTTCAGCCAAGGATATCTCTATTATCTTGAATTTCATTTGAACTTTGATAATATTATTAGTGAAAACTTTAGGTAATTCTAATGACCAGAATTGAAATGGGAAGCTAAGACATTTATTTTGAAGAAAGGAGAACAGAGAACTTTGTAAACATGCTTCTCAGGAAGCAATTATTAATAGCATTCTTCCCCCTTCCAGTTCTCCAATTTTTAAGTGAAGCTGTTGAGAATATTTGTCTAAGAAAATTATAGGAATAATTAAACTTATCTAAACATAAAATAATCAGTTTCATAATACACCCAAATTTTTATCAGAAATGCTAACTACTATTCAGCTAATTTAATAGATTTCTATACTTTATTTATATTTTTTGTCTACAAATAGTTTCCGTAAGCCTAATTTACTAGGGAAGCATTCTGAGGAATAGTATGTCTTTCGATGAATGCTTACTCTGAGCATGTACACAGTTGGTGATTTGTTTTTGTATTTTGTACTCAATACCGGTTGCAAAAAGAAAAAAAAAAAACTTGATTATCTTTCTACAAGTCATACATGGTTCAATGAATGCCCAAAGCAAATGACCATAGAACTGTAAAATAGTAGGAGTTTTAGGATTATGATATTTAGGTTTCATTTATTTTATCCATCGATTTTCATTAGGAAACCAGTAATGAGAATGACAGAATTCAGGAGTTTAAAAAAAAATCAAATTAACACCCTGCTGATTGAAATAAAGAACTATGAAGTAAGCTAATACCTGCAACCTAGATAAAGAAGTTTGCATCAATTATAATGGCATTATATATAAAAGCAAAGGTCAGTTCTGCTCAATACATTTGGCCTATTAATTCACACTAGTGAATTGTGTGGTTGCCTAAGTAGTCATGCTCTGGACTTGTAAAGGCCTCCAAACCCAGTTAAGGTGACAGGGAAAAAAGAGAAAAAGAGCAACCTAGCAATTTTCAGCAGGGAGTACAGCCTTCAGAAAGCTGGGGCTGCTTTTACCCCAATCACAGGTTAAACCAATTTGATTTCTAACAATGAAAGCACCTTATGCTTATTCTTGAGTTACAGCACATCCCCGTGTAAACACCCATACAATAGAAAACCAAGACAGGTGATATGCAGCAGAACAAAGCAGCAAGGCCAAGCAAAGGAAATTCTGCACGAAGATGAAATTTTATCAGCTTATTTAATTAAAAGGTGGTAGGTAGGGTCAGTAGAAAACTATAAGCAGACACTTTCAATAAACTAGGTAAGAAAATAATCATATCCAAGGGGTTGTATTTAGTAATATTTATCTCAGATATCATTGAAAAATTCTGGTTTGGCTCACTGTTTTTGGACTGTAAGAGACAGAGACTTTATCCATTGTTTAAAATATGTCCTATAATGTAGGTTGATTAGGTAAAATATGAAAATATTATCCTGTAACATTCTTTCTTTCCCCTCCCAAAGCACTGTAATGTAATTTTTTAAAAAAACATTTAATTGTTTATCTTTAGTTCTTGGAATGAGGTCTGGGAAAGTGTTTGTCCCATCAAAGTAATATGTAGGTACTCCACACATATTACATGTAATTCCCATTGTTTTCTGTTTTAAAGCAAAGAGAAAAATTATTTTTCATGTTATAATCATTAATTTCTTTGCAGAATTGATAGGGAAATGTACAAGGACTCAAAGCTTGGTTGCATCAAATAGTAGACCAAATCCAGCTCAAAAAATTGAACAGCTCTGTACTCCACTTACTCAATTGAAAAATGGGGGTAATAAACCCACCTATGATTGTTTCACAAGGTTGATTCAGGGTTCCTGTGAGGAACATGTTCCTAGAAATGCTTTGAGAATTATAAAATCTCATCCTAATAAAGAGCAGTGGTTTAGTCACTCAGTCATGTCCAACTCTTTGTGACCCCATGGACTGTACCCTCCTCTGTCCATGGGATTTCCCAGGTAAGAATATTGAAGTGGGTTGCCATTTCCTCCTCCAGGGGATCTTATCGACCCAGGGATGGAACCCGGGGTCTCCTGCATTACAGGCAGTCTCCTGCATTGCAGGCATATTCTTTACCTACTGAACTACCTGGGGAGCCAAAATTATACAATTTGATTTGAAATAATACCGGTGTATTGGGGGTAACTTATGTTGCATAAGAGCCTCCTGAAATAGGCAATACATACATCATCTGAATTATCAAAGAGAAAAGGATTTTGGAACTTCACTAGCGGTCTAGGGGTCAAGACTCCACGCATCCAGTGCATGGGATGCAGATCAATCTTTGGTCAGGTCACTAAGATTCCACATACTGGTCAGTGCAGCCAAAAACAAGACAGAGAAACACAAAAAACAGAGACGAAATAGTTTCATCTTGCTTAAGTCACAAAAGTTGGTCTCCATTTGCCATGGTTCTGGTTCATCAACCCAAGAGTTAATCATGGTGTTTGAAGACATTTTTTCTGAAAGGTAGAAATCTCTAGTCAGAAGGCTACTGTCAGAACACAAGATACAGCTAAGAGTTTCACTTCCATGCATATGTGTCTATATGAAGAGTGAAGTGAAATAGGACTATTACATCATTTTTCACAATAGAGTTTTGGTATCTAGAGTTTGAAAGGGAACTGGAAGATAGTTTTTCTTGTTCAAGTTTCCTGTTCCATGTATAAATTCCCCCTTTAGAGTGGAAGAGTGTATAGCTTGTGTAATTGCATTTCATGGCAATATAGGCAATATGAATTTGACATAGGAAGATAATCAAATAATTGATCAACATTATTATGGAAATCAAACAATACTGATGGTTTATTGCTGTCCATGTATTTTGGGTCATTTTGTGTGAAATCCATGTCTCTTGCTTCCCTCTCCCCTTCCTCAGGTGTAAGGCTGGCGTCATAGTCTGAAGACTTTTTCATCTTCTCCTAGTCCCACCTCCTCCACTAAGTCTCTTACACTCCAAATTCATCTTGGGATATGCACCTCAGTGAAACTGAACTTTAATGCAAGTTTTATAAAGAGATCTGATGAAAAGGAACTAAAATTTTCATTCATGATTTGTGATTGGAGAGCTCTGAAGCAGGCTAGGAAGGAGGGAATTTTTTAAGAAATTTTATTGAAGTATAATTGATTTCTTCTGTATACAGTAAAGTCATTCAGTTATATATATGTGTGTATATATCTATATCTATACATGCAGTCCTTTTCATATTCTTTTCCATTATGATTTATCACATGATATTGAATACAGTTCCATGTGCAGGACCATGTTGTCTATCCATCCTATATATAAAGTTTGCATCTGCTAATCCCAAACTCCCAATCCATCCATGTCTGTGAATCTGTTTCTGTTTTATAGATAAGTTTGTGTCAACTTTTAGATTTCACATATAAGTGATATCATGTAGTATTTGTTTTTCTTACTTCACATAGTATGATAATCTTCAGACCCATCCATGTAGCTGCAAATAATGACATTATTTCATTCTTTTTTATCTCTGAGTAGTAGTATTCCATTGTATATATGTACCACCTCTTCTTTATCTGTTCATCTGTTGATGGACATTTAGGTTATTTACATGTCCTGGTTATTGTGAATAGTATGTCTATGAACATAGGGATGTGTGTATCTTTTTGAATTAGAGTTTTGTCTGGATATTTGCCGAGGAGTGGGATTGTTGGATCATATGGCAACTGTCTTAATTTTTTGAGGAACCTCTAAACTGTTTTCCATAGTAGATGCACAAATTTACATTCCCACCAACAGTATAGGAGGGTTCCAGAAGGAATGGAAATTGCTTTGGAGGAAAAATGTTATCCTAGTATATATCATCATCTCATTTTATCTCTGTTATGAATTATTTTGTTAAAAGCATATAACTGACTTTTCCTTGTAAATTTTGTATGCATTTTGTATACATGTAAAATTCATGTAACTCAAATTTGCATGTGAAGTAAATTTATGTTCTGGGAATGCAATAGCAATTTGAGCAGTGTTGACAGCTAGTGTGGACTGAAATTTGAGGTTGCATATAGAAGTCTGATCTCAAGGGTGTTACATAGAGATGGGAAGAACAGAAATGGCAAAATGTTAAAAATTGATAGCTGGACAATATGTTGGAAAGGAGATACAGTAGTTGGAAGAGTCAGTGATACATGGTTTTTGACAAGGGTCCCTGGTTAAAGGATCCACAAAAAACAGCCAAGAGAAACTTCACACTGTATACGGTAGTGGAGAGTCGAGGTAGTGGAGAAAGATGATGAATTCTGTTTGAAACATTATGACTAAGAATGAGTACAGTACTTCTCATTCAAGATGAGTGTGCAAAAAAATTATAAAATGTGTGAGGAAAATTAACTGTGAGAGGTAATAAAATACTTAATATATACTAGCATTCTGGAGTTGAATTCACCATAAAGATTAAAAATACTATGAAAGTGAGTGTTAGTTGCTCAGTCATGTCTGACGCTGTGCAACCCCATGAACTGTAGCCTGCCACACTCTTCTGTCCATGGGATTCTCCAGGCAACACAGGGATCAAACCTGAGTCTCCTGCATTGTAGGCAGATTCTTTACCATCTGAGCCACCAGGGAAGCCCAATATATACTACGGCAGTATATATTTTGACTTTAAAGTGAGTGTATTAAGAATTCTCAATGAGATTTTTTTAAAAAGAATGCAACCCATGAAAAAGAGCAGTGGAATTTGAAATAATAGTACATAAAAAAGAACAAAGTACAGTCAGATATAAATAACAGCTTTAGAAATAAAAAGTATATAAGAAAAGAAGCATAAAAATAAGAAGAAATACAATTGAAGAGAGTTAGGAAACTCAATGATAATAGTAGGGAATTTATCCAGATAAAGAGACTGAAAGATCAAAATGACCAGTTAAGACAGCTTCTGTGAAAGTGAAAGTCTCTCAGTCGTGTCTGACTCTTTGCCACTCCATGGACTATACAGTCCATGGAATTCTCCAGGCCAGAATACTGGAGTGGGTGGTCTTTCCCTTCTCCAGGGGATCTTCCCAACCCAGGGATCGAACCCAGGCCTCCCAAATTGCAGGCAGATTCTTTACCAGCTGAGCCACAAGGGAAGCCCAAGAATACTGAAGTGGGTATCCCATCTATCCCTTCTCCAGCAGATCTTGCCAACCCAGGAATTGAACCAGGATATGTTACATTGCAGGCAGATTCTTTACAATCTGAGCTATCAGGGAAGCCCTTAAGACCCCTTCTAACAAGTTAATAGAAACTTCAAAAGGAGGACAGAGAGAATGAAGGAGAAGTGTATTTAAACAGAAACTTCACCAAAAAGAAGTAAAAGCCAAAGTCCCAGGAGTCTCCTCAGGAGAATGGAATGAAAGACCCATCTGCCTCCTCCAAACCCAAGAAAAAAAAAATATATTTTTCCAGTCAGGGGCTGGTTTGTAATGGTCTTGAAGTGGCAGCTGGCAGTGGAAGTCTTCCCAAGAGGAGGAAGTCTCCCTAAATAGGAACCAGTTAGTAACCCTGAGAGTCAGGAAACAACATGTTTCCCCACCTCCCCCCGAAAAAGGGAAAATTCTTCTCCTAAGAGGACCTGAAGAAGCTTATTCCAGCAAAAGCACCAGCTCCAAGAAAAAGAAAAAGCTGTAAACATTATCCCAGGAAGAGTAGAATGGACCTTTCCCTGCTGGGGTATACCCTGCAGATATTTCCCAACCCATCTCCAGTAGCCCAATACAAATAAAAACAATTTCACAAAGAAAAAAAGAAAAGTTTCATCCATTCAACATGTTTACTAAGGGTCTACCTGGATGAGTTTCTCTTCTGATCATAGAGAATATTTAAGCAAGAAAAATTGGCCAATCCTACACCGACTTCATACTTTACATTATGCATCAACATTTCCAAAACTGAAGAAATACTTGAGGACTCAGAATGTGAAGCAGAACTGAGCATAAGCAATAAAAATGAATCCGAACTCAGATACATTGATGACTTTCATTTTTATTGTTTATAAAAAAGTCCCTTGAAGTTAGTTTAATTTGCAGTATGTTCACCTTTTTCCCTTCATTGTTTTTTCCTGTATGTCTTCTTTTCATAACTCTTGATTATTCTAGCTGCAAATTGTACATTTACTTGATGAAAACGTTATTCTTTCTTTTAATATATTCATAATCATAGCTATATGTTTAGTATTCTGATTAAAACCTTTGCATATGCTGAGAGTGTCTTGTTTACAGCATATTATAAAATAGTTCAACAACCTCAGAGTCATTGTTTTTATTTGTAGGGTGTAACTTTGATTTCTCATATTGTGTTCAAGGTGCCTTATTTTTCTATTTTCTCAATTTATTACACTTCTTATTTCCATTTTTTGACTAATTTTAATGAAGATGTTATTTATTTACCACTTCAAGTTAAATTTTATAAAATTTAATAAAATTTTAAAACATAGTTTTAAAAATCAATGCCAACAAAAGCATGAAATATAAAGATTATACTATACAGGATTACAAATTAAGTAAACTGTTACCTCTTCACAACTTTTTATGAAACTTTTTTTGAAACCTTAAAACATAATAAAATGCCTTATGGAAGAAATACTATTTTTTAAATGTATTAGTCATTTCCCATAAGTTTATTTCATGATATATCTAATAGAATGATGAGATAAGAGGTTATATCCTATTCAAGACTGGCCTCCCATTGTCCATTCGAAAATGAGTTTTTAGTAAAATATGAATAAATGTGGGAGGAATACTGTTTTTAATTTAAGAAATATTAAAGTAAAATGAAAATTTGTGATTCATAAAGACACTTCGTTTTACACTTTCTTACTTACTAATGGTACTTAAATGTTTTAAGATTAATGTTTTGAAAAGATGATATAATTTTAATTCAAAGTTTCAAAAATAAAGCCTAAATCCAACTTGAAAACCTAGAATTCTTACTGGGTATCAATGTATTTGTATGGATGTAGTGTTTATCATCAACAAAGAAACACAACAGAGTCATCACATTGGGTAAGACAATTACTAATAAAGCAACACAAACTTATATTACCTGTACACACACACTAGAATACCAATGGAAATGGAGAAATTAACTCTTGTTTTATCAAGCTTCTGGTTATTATTATTATTAGGAACCCTTATAAGCAAAGCAAATGGGAATATTCTCTCCCTGAAAATTTTGGTTGGTAGTCAAGTTTATAATGTAAGGGTGATTCAAGCGGCAGATTCAGTGTCAGATGTGAGGGGCTCCTGCGGATCATTCTTATTTTTACTCAACCACAAACCACCCACACCTGCTAAACAGAAGCCAAAGAGGCAGGTGGAGGGAAAAATGTTCTAGACCAAGGTGTAGGTGTCAGGTCTGTTAAGGGATTTACCATGCCACCCACATGCACAGAGATTTCAATAAAAGGGATTTAATCCTTTAGGTAATTGGCTCTAACATCCAATTCACTAGATATTTTCTTCTTTGTAGGAGACATAGCAAACATAAAAAATATCATCCTGTATGGTTTTTTGGAAGTTAAAAGGATTTGTGACTTTTAATAAAAGACCAGGGAAGTAAGCTAAAACTAGGGTATTTGTTCATTTCTACAATTTGCAACTTTTATAAAGAAAGCCAGGAGAGGGACTGAACTAAGTTTTGTGCTATGTTCAATAGAAGCAGTGAGCCACATCCATATCAAGAGAAAAGCAAAGAAGGATTTAGCAAGAAAGAAAATATATGGTATTTAATTTCTCTAAATACATAATTGAATTCTGAATGCTAGGTGATTGCTTTCATAGTCAAGAGGAAGTCATGAATGACCAGCTCAAATTATATACTTTCATGTCACTTGGCCCTGAATCTTTCCTTCAATGGGCTCTGCCTAACTGGTGACCACAGCCTAACTGGTGATGATGTCATGACCAGCATTCATTTCTGCATGTTGTGAACTGGCAGAGCCTCATCTCCAACTAAATATTTCCATCTTCAATAGTTCCAACTTGGTCAAATAATGATTGTATATAACTTTAATTTCTCTAAGGATCTCCTCGCTGAAATCCAGTCCTTTGTAGCATTACAAAAGAAAATGACTGGCTTAAATTCCACAATTCTCAGCTCAAAATGTGGATTGAAAAAGTAGAACCACTCTATGACTATGTCAATTTTTTTTTTTTTCCTGTTGTAGACAAGGGTGGGAAAGGACTTAGGAGTCCTGGACCAGCATAAACAGTGCACAATATTGTAAAGACAAGTGCTCCACAGTGAGGCCATGAATATATGGAACAAAAGCTATACCAGAGATGAAGACTGATTTAAAATGGAGTTTTCCCAGTTTGGGGAGGAGTGATGTATAAACTTTCAGAATTAAGTTATAAGTGTAAATGAACTAATATTGAATTGAAGAATTTCTCTCTCACTTTTGGAAATGGTGTGTTTAAATCAGATATGATTAGAAATAGAAAAATAAAGAAATGTGCTATTCCTTACCCCCAGTGTCCTTTTGATAAAGGTGAAAGAGGAGAGTGAAAAAACTGACTTAAAACTCAACTTTCCAAAAACTAAGATCATGGCATCCAGTCTCATTACTTCATGGTAAATAGATGGGGAAACAATGGAAACAGTTGAGAGACTTTATTTTCTTGGGCTCCAAAATCATTGCAGATGGTGACTGCAGCCATGAAATTAAAAGACGCTAACTCCTTGGAATAAAAGCTATGACAAACCTAGGCAGTATATTAAAAAGCAGAGACACCACTTGGCTGACCAAAGGTCTGGTCTGTATAGTCAAAGCTATGTTTTTTCCAGTAGTCATGCATGGATGTGACAGTTGGACCATAAAGAAGGTTGAACACCAAAGAATTGATTCTTTTGAGTTGTGGTGCTGGAGAAGACTCTTGAGAGTCCCTTGGACAGCAAGAGATCAAACCAGTCAATCCTAAAGGAAATCAATCCTGAATATTCATTGGAAGGACTGATGCTGAAGCTGAAGCTCCAATACTTGGGCCACCTGATGTGAAGAGCCAACTCATTAGAAAAGACCCTGATTCTGGGAAAGATTGAGGGCAGGAGAAGAAGTGGGTGATAGAGAGTGAGATGGTTGGATGGCATTGTTGACTCAATGGACATGAGTTTGAGCAAACTCCAAAAGATGGTGATGGACAAGGAATCCTGGCATACTACAGTCCATGGGGTTACAAAGAGTCAGACATGACTTAGAGACTAAAAAACAACAAAAATGTCACAGAGAAATTCATAAAAAGTATTTTTATAATAAAGGAATTTATCTTTTCTGCTACTTGTTAATTTTTGGAGACGTATACCAAATAACTCATTCTCCTTCTGAAATTTTCTTTTATTCCCATCCCCCTTCCTTCCCCCCCTAATATTCAGGCAGAGAATCAAGGGTAGCCTGCCTGATTATTTGGAAAATGTTTCTTTCAGGCTGATTTCACATTTAATAAACATGTTTACTTGCCACAACTCCATCTTGCTTTGGGTTTTATAAAACACATAAGTAAGAAATTTCTGAGTTCTACATAATCAACCAGGAAAAGACCTTCCTCTAACTCAAACTGAAGATCATATCTAAAGGAAAATTTGAGAGTTGAAGCGTATCAGTTTTATTCCACATTCTTGACATCATCATGCACAAACGAATTCAGATTAAATGAGTAATAGGTCATTTCTTCAGTGTTATTTAGGATACTAAATAGCTGTAAATAATCTAAATGCCCCATAACAAGGTAACTTGTTAACTGTAGCAACTATATAAGAATATGATTTACACATTAAACTTACATTTTAGAAAAATGACTTATTGACACAGATAGAAAATAGCATAGAAATCCAATTAAATCATACTAAATGCATTTTATTTTTTTATTTTTATTTTTTAATATAAATTTATTTATTTTAATTGGAGACTAATTACTTTACAATATTGTATTGGTTTTGCCATACATCAATATGAATCCGCCACGGGTGTACATGTGTTCCCCATCCTGAATCCCTCTTCCATCTCCCTCCCCCTACCATCCCTCTGGGTCATGCCAGTGCCCCAGCCCCGAGCATCCTGTATTATGCATCAAACCTGGACTGGTGATTCGTTTCACATATTATATTGGTTTCAATGCCATTCTCCCAAATCATCCCACCCTCGCCCTCTCCCACAGAGTCCATAAGACTGTTCTATACATCTGTGTTTCTTTTGCTGTTTCGCATACAGGGTTATCGTTACCATCTTTCTAAATTCCATATATATGCGTTAGTATACTGTATTGGTGTTTTTCTTTCTGGCTTACTTCACTCTATAATATAGGCTCCAGTTTCATCCACCTCATTAGAACTGATTCAAATGTATTCTTTTTAATGACTGAGTAATACTCCATTGTGTATATGTACCACAGCTTTCTTATCCATTTGTCTGCTGATGGACATCTAGGTTGCTTCCATGTCCAGGCTATTATAAACAGTGCTGCGATAAACACTGGGGTACACGTGTCTCTTTCAATTCTGGTTTCCTCAGTGTGTATGCCCAGCAGTGGGATTGCTGGGTCATATGGCAGTTCTATTTCCAGTTTTTAAAGAAATCTCACTTTTCTCCATAGTGGCTGAACTAGTTTGCATTCCCAACAACAGTGTAAGAGGGTTCCCTTTTCTCCACACCCTCTCCAGCATTTATTGCTTGTAGACTTTTGGATGGCAGCCATTCTGACTGGCGTGAAATGGTACCTCATTGTGGTTTTGATTTGCATTTCTCTGATAATGAGTGATGTTGAGCATCTTTCCATGTGTTTGTTAGCCATCTGTATGTCTTCTTTGGAGAAATGTCTGTTTATTCTTTGGCCCATTTTATGAGTGGGTCGTTTATTTTTCTGGAATTGAGCTGCAGGGGTTGCTTGTATTTTTTTGAGATTAATTCTTTGTCAGTTGCTTCATCTGCAATTATTTTCTTCCATTCTGAAGGCTGTCTTTTCACCTTGCTTATAGTTTCCTTTGTTGTGCAGAAGCTTTTAATTTTAGTTAGGTCCCATTTGTTTATTTTTGCTTTTATTTCCAATATTCTGGGAGGTGGGTCATAGAGGATCCTGATGTGATTTATGTAGGGGGGTGTTTTGCCTATGTTTTCCTCTAGGAGTTTTATAGTTTCTGGTCTTATGTTTATATCTTTAATCCATTTTGAGTTTATTTTTGTGTATGGTGTTAGAAAGTGTTCTAGTTTCATTCTTTTACAAGTGGTTGACCAGTTTTCCCAGCACCACTTGTTAAAGAGATCGTCTTTTCTCCATTGTATATTCTTGCCTCCTTTGTCAAAGGTAAGTTGTCCATAGGTGTGTGGATTTCTCTCTGGGCTTTCTATTTTGTTTCATTGATCTATATTTCTGTCTTTGTGCCAGTACCATGCAGTCTTGATGACTGTGGCTTTGTACTAGAGCCTGAAGTCAGGCAGGTTGATTCCTCCAGTTCCATTCTTCTTTCTCAAGATTGCTTTGGCTACTCAAGGTTTTTTGTATTTCCATACAAATTGTGAAATTATTTGTTTTAGCTCTGTGAAAAATACCATTGGTAGCTTGATAGGGATTGCATTGAATCAATAGATTGCTTTGGGTAGTATACTCATTTTCACGATATTGATTCTTCCAATCCACGAACGTGGATTATTTCTCCATCTATTAGTGTCCTCTTTGATTTCTTTCACCAGTGTTTTATAGTTTTCTATATATAGGTCTTTAGTTGCTTTAGGTAGGTATATTCCTAAATATTTTATTCTTTTTGTTGCAATGGTGAATGGAATCATTTCCTTAATTTCTCTTTCTATTTTCTCATTATTAGTGTATAGGAGTGCAAGGGATTTCTCTGTGTTGATTTTATATCCTGCAACTTTACTATATTCATTGATTCAGTTCAGTTCAGTTCAGTTGCTCAGTTGTGTCCGACTCTTTGAGACCCCATGAATCTCAGCACACCAGGCCTCCCAGTCCATCACCAACTCCCAGAGATCACTCAGACTCACGTCCATCGAGTCAGTGATGCCATCCAGCCATCTCATCCTCTGTCGTCCCCTTCTCCTCCTGCCCCCAATCCCTCCCAGCATCAGAGTCTTTTCCAATGAGTCAACTCTTCACATGAGGTGGCCAAAGTACTGGAGTTTCAGCTTTAGCATCATTCCTTCCAAAGAAATCCCAGGGCTGATCTTCTTCAGAATGGACTGGTTGGATCTCCTTGCAGTCCAAGGGACTCTCAAGAGTCTTCTCCAACACCACAGTTCAAAAGCTTCAATTCTTTGGCACTCAGCTTTCTTCACAGCCCAACTCTCACATCCATACATGACCACTGGAAAAACCATAGCCTTGACTAGACGAACCTATGTTGGCAAAGTAATTTCTCTGCTTTTGAATATGTTATCTAGGTTGGTCATAACTTTCCTTCCAAGGAGTAAGCGTCTTTCAATTTCATGGCTGCAGTCACCATCTGCAGTAATTTTGGAGCCCAGAAACATAAAGTCTGACACTGTTTCCACTGTTTCTCCATCTATTTCCCATGAAGTGATGGGACCAGATGCCAATTTCTTCATTTTCTGAATGTTGAGCTTTAAGCTAACTTTTTCACTCTCCTCTTTCACTTTCATCAAGAGGCTTTTTAGTTCCTCTTCACTTTCTGCCACAAGGGTGGTGTCATCTGCATATCTGAGGTTATTGATGTTTCTCCCAGGAATCTTAATTCCAGCTTGTGCATCTTCCAGCCCAGCGTTTCTCATGATGTACTCTGCATAGAAGTTAAATAAGCAGGGTGACAATATACAGCCTTGACATACTCCTTTTCCTATTTGGAACCAGTATGTTGTTCCATGTCCAGTTTTAACTGTTGCTTCCTGACCTGCATACAGGTTTCTCAAGAGGCAGATCAGGTGGTCTGGTATTCCCATCTCTTTCAAATCTTCCACAGTTTATTGTGATGTGGATCACAATAGTCAAAGGCTTTGGCATAGTCAATAAAGCAGAAATAGATGTTTTTCTGGAACTCTCTTGTTTTTTCCATGATCCAGTGAACGTTGGCAATTTAGTCTCTGGTTCCTCTGCCTTTTCTAAAACCAGATTGAACATCTGGAAGTTCGCGGTTCACGTATTGCTGAAGCCTGGCTTGGAGAATTGTAAGCATTACTTTACTAGTGTATGAGATGAATGCAATTGTGCAGTAGTTTAAGCATTCTTTGGCATTGCCTTTCTTTGGGATTGGAATGAAAACTGACCTTTTCCAGTCCTGTGGCCACTGCTGAGTTTTCCAAATTTGCTGGCATATTGAGTGCAGCACTTTCACAGCATCGTCTTTCAGGATTTAAAATAGCTCAACTGGAATTCCATCACCTCCACTAGCTTTGTTCGTAGTGATGCTTTCTAAGGCCCACTTGACTTCACATTCCAGGATGTCTGGCTCTAGGTCAGTGATCACACCATCGTGATTATCTGGGTCGTGAAGATCCTTTTTGTACAGTTCTTCTGTGTCTTCTTGCCACCTCTTCTTAATATCTTCTGCTTCTGTTAGGTCCATACCATTTCTGTCCTTTATTGTTTCTATCTTTGCGTGAAATGATCCCTTGGTATCTCTAATTTTCTTGAAGAGATCTCTAGTCTTTCCCATTCTGTTGTTTTCCTCTATTTCTTTGCATTGATTGCTGAGGAAGGCTTTCTTATCTCTTTTTGCTATTCTTTGGAACTCTGCGTTCAGATGCTTATATCTTTCCTTTTCTCCTTTGCTTTTCGCTTCTCTTCTTTTCACAGCTATTTGTAAGGCCTCCCCAGACAGCCATTTTGCTTTTTTGCATTTCTTTTCCATGGGGATGGTCTTGATCCCTGTCTCCTGTATAATGTCACAAACCTCAGTCCATAGCTCATCAGGCACTCTATCTATCAGATATAGGCCCTTAAATATATTTCTCACTTCCACTGTATAATCATAAGGGATTTGATTTAGGTCATACCTGAATGGTCTAGTGGTTTTCCCTACTTTCTTCAATTTCAGTCTGAATTTGGCATTAAGGAGTTCATGATCTGAGCCACAGTCAGTTCCTGGTCTTGTTTTTGTTGACTGTATAGAGCTTCAACATCTTTGGCTGCAAAGAATATAATCAATCTGATTTTGGTGTTGACTGAATCTGATATTCATTGATTAGCTCTAGTAATTTTCTGGTGGAGTCTTTAGGGTCTTCTATGTAGAGGATCATGTCATCTGTAAACAGTGAGAGTTTTTCTTCTTTTCCAATATGGATTCCTTTTATTTCTTTTTCTGCTCTGATTGCTGTGGCCAAAACTTCCAAAACTATGTTGAATAGTAGTGGTGAAAGTGGGCACCCTTGTGTTGTTCCTGACTTTAGGGGAAATGCTTTCAATTTTTCACCATTAAGGATGATGTTTGCTGTGGGTTTGTCATATATAGCTTTTATTATGTTGAGGTATGTTCCTTCTATTCCTGCTTTCTGGAGAGTTTTTATCATAAATGGGTGTTGAATTTTGTCAAAGGCTTTCTCTGCATCTACTGAGATAATCATATGGCTTTTATTTTTCAATTTGTTAATGTGGTGTATTACATTGATTGATTTGTGGATATTGAAGAATCCTTGTATTCCTGGGATAAAGCCCACTTGGTCATGATGTATGATCTTTTTAATGTGTTGTTGGATTCTGATTGCTAGAATTTTGTTAAGGATTTTTGCATCTATGTTCATTAGTGATATTGGCCTGTAGTTTTCTTTTTTTGTGGCATCTTTGTCAGGTTTTGGTATTAGGGTGATGGTGGCCTCATAGAATGAGTTTGGAAGTTTACCTTCCTCTGAAATTTTCTGGAAGAGTTTGAGTAGGATAGGTGTTAGCTCTTCTCTAAATTTTTGGTAGAATTCAGCTGTGAAGCCATCTTGACCTGGGCTTTTGTTTGCTGGAAGATTTCTGATTACAGTTTCAATTTCTGTGCTTATGATGGATCTGTTAAGATTTTCTATTTCTTCCTGGTCGAGTTTTGGAAAGTTGTACTTTTCTAAGAATTTGTCCATTTCTTCCATGTTGTCCATTTTATTGGCATATAATTGCTGATAGTAGTCTCTTATGATCCTTTGTATTTCTGTGTTGTCTGTTGTGATCTCTCCATTTTCATTTCTAATTTTATTGATTTGATTTTTCTTCCTTTGTTTCTTGATGAGTCTGGATAATGTTTTGTCAATTTTATTTATCTTCTCAAAGAACCAGCTTTTGGCTTTGTTGATTTTTGCTATGTTCTGTTTTGTTTCTTTTGCATTTATTTCTGTCCTAATTTTTAAGATTTCTTTCCTTCTACTAACCCTGGGGTTCTTCATTTCTTCCTTTTCTAGTTGCTTTAGGTGTAGAGTTAGGTTATTTATTTGACTTTTTTCTTATTTCTTGAGGTATGCCTGTATTGCTATGAACCTTCCCTTTAGCACTGCTTTTACAGTGTCCTACAGGTTTTGGGTTGTTATGTTTACATTTTCATTCATTTCTATGCATATTTTGATTTCTTCTATGATTTGTTGGTTATTCAGCAGTGTGTTGTTCAGCCTCCATATGTTGGAATTTTTAATATGTTTTCTCCTGTGATTGAGATCTAATCTTACTGCATTGTGGTCAGAAAAGATGCTTGGAATGATTTCATTTTTTTTGGATTTACCAAGGCTAGATTTATGGCCCAGGATGTGATCTATCCTGGAGAAGGTTCCATGTGTGCTTAAGAAAAAGGTGAAATTCATTTTTTTGGGGTGAAATGTCCTATAGATATCAGTTAGGTCTAATTGGTCTATTGTATCATTTAAAGTTTGTGTTTCCTTGTTAATTTTCTATTTAGTTGATCTATCCATAGGTGTGAGTGGGGTATTAAAGTCTCCTACTGTTATTGTGTTTTTTTTAAATTTCCCCTTTCATGCTTGTTAGCATTTGTCCTACATATTGCGGTGCTCCTATGTTGAGTGCATACATATCTATAATTGTTATATCTTCTTGGATTGATCCTTTAATCATTATGTAGTGTCCTTTTTTGTCTCTTTTCACAGCCTTTGTTTTAAAGTCTATTTTATCTTATGTGAGTATTGCTACTCCTGCTTTCTTTTGGTCTCTATTTGCGTGGAATATCTTTTTCCAGCCCTTCACTTTCAGTCTGTATGTGTCCCTGGTTTTGAGGTGGGTCTCTTGTAGACAATATATATAGGGGTCTTGTTTTTGTGTCCATTCAGCCAGTCTTTGTCTTTTGGTTGGGGCATTCAACCCATTTAAGTTTAAGGTAATTATTGATAAATATGATCCCATTGCCATTTAATTTATTGTTTTGGGTTCGAGTTTATACACCCTTTTTGTGTTTCCTGTCTAGAGAAAATCCTTTAGCATTTGTTGGAGAGCTGGTTTGGTGGAGCTGAATTCTCTCAGCTTTTGCTTGTCTGTAAAGCTTTTGATTTCTCCTTCATATTTGAATGAGATCCTTGCTGGGTAATCTGGGCTATGGGTTATTTTCTTTCATCACTTTAAGTATTTTCTGCCATTCCTCATGGCCTGAAGAGTTTCTATTGAAAGATCAGCTGTTATCCTTATGGGAATCTCCTTGTGTGTTATTTGTTGTTTTCCCCTTGCTGCTTTTAATATTTGTTCTTTGTGTTTGATCTTTGTTAATTTGATTAGTATGTGTCTTGAGGTGTTTTGCCTTGGGTTTATCCTGTTTGGGACCCTCTGGGTTTCTTGGACTTGGGTGATTATTTCCTTCCCCATTTTAGGGAAGTTTTCAACTATTATCTCCTCAAGTATTTTCTCATGGTCTTTCTTTTTGTCTTCTTCTTCTGGGACTCCTATGACTCGACTGTTGGGGCGTTTAACATTGTCCCAGAGGTCTCTGAGATTGTCCTCATTTCTTTTAATTCATTTTCCTTTTTTCCTCTCTGATTCATTTATTTCTACCATTCTATCTCCTATTTCACTAATCCTATCTTCTGTCTCCATTATTCTATTTGTTCCCTCCAGAGTGTTTTTGATCTCATTTATTGTATTATTCATTATATATTGATTCTTTTTTAATTTCTTCTATGTCCTTGTTAAACCTTTCTTGCATCTTCTCAATCCTTGTCTCCAGGGTATTTATCTGTGATTGTATTTTGTTTTCAAGATTTTGGATCATTTTCACTATCATTATTCAGAATTCTTTATCAGGTAGATTCTCTATCTCTTCCTCTTTTGTTTGGTTTGGTGGGCATTTATCCTGTTCCTTTACCTGCTGAGTATTCTTCTGTCTCTTCATCCTGTTTATATTACTGTGTTTGGGGTTGCCTTTCTGTATTCTGGTAGTTTGTGGAATTCTCTTTATTGTGGAGTTTCCTCACTGTGGGTGGGGTTGTACAGGTGGCTTATCAAGGTTTCCTGGTTAGGGAAGCTTGGTGTTTTGGTGGGTGGGGCTGGACTTCTCTCTGCAGTGTAATGAAGTGTCCAGTAATGAGTTATGAGATGTCAATGGGTTTGGAGTGACTTTGGGCAGACTGTATATTGAAGCTCAGGGCTATGTTCCTGTGTTGCTGGAGAATTTGTGTGGTATGCCTTGCTCTGGAACTTGTTGGCTCTTGGGTGGTGCTTGGTTTCAGTGTAGGTATGGAGGTGTTTGATAAGTACTTGCTGATTAATGTTCCCTGGAGTCAGGATTTCTCTGGTGTTCTCAGGATTTGGACTTAAGCCTCCTGCTTCTGGTTTACAGTCTTATTTTTACAGTAGTCTTAAGACTTCTCCATGTATACAGCACCATTGATAAAATATCCTGGTTAAAGATGAAAAGTTTCTCCACAGTGAGGGACACCCAGAGAGGTTCACAGAGTTACATAAAGAAGAGAAGAGGGAGGAGGGAGATAGAGGTGACCAGGATGAGATGAGGTGGAATCAAAAGAGGAGAGAGCAAGCTAGCCAGTAATCACTTCCTTATGTGCGCTCCACATCTGGACCACTCAGAGATGTTCATGGAGTTATACAAAGAAGAGAAGAGGGAGGAAGGAGACAGAGATGGCCAGGAGGATAAAGGGGGAATCAAAAGCAGAGAGAGATCCAGCCAGTAATCAGTTCCCTAAGTGTTCTCCACCGTCTGGAACACACAAAGAGATTCACAGAGTTGGGTAGAGAAGAGAAGGGGGAGGGAGGAGATAGAGGCGACCTGGTGGAGAAAAAGGAGAGCCCAAAGGGGGAGAGAGCAGTCAAGCCAGTAATTTCACTCCGAAGTAAAAATGGGTACTGAATATTGGGTTCTTCAAAGTACAAAATTGATAAAAAATACCAAAAACCAAAGATTAAAAATCTAGAGTAGAGGTTGGGTTTTCAAAAATATAATATTAAAGAAAAATAGAGGAAAAAAAGCCAAAGTCACAATAAGTGTAACATTTATGTATATGAAGTTTGCTTTAAAAAATAGGGTCTCTCTTTTTTTTAAATAGTAGGTTATTAAAATGAAAATGAAAGGAGTAATAGAGGACTTAAAAATTAAAAAAGAATTAAAGAATGATAGTAAAAATATATCTAGGACTTTCTCTGGTGTTGTTGTGGGCAGTGTGGGGTCAGTTCATTTTCGGATAGTTCCTTGATCTGGCTTATATTTCTCAAGATCTATAGGCCCCTTCCTATGTAGTGGGTAATATCTATAGGGTTTTAATCTATTGCACCTGTCATTTCCAAGGAGGGTCCCTCTGTTTTAGCTTCTTTTGTTTTCTGGTCTCTTCAGTGTCTAATTTCCACCCTGACACAAGGGGGCTGTGGTGGACACTTTTTTAGGCTCATTTGTTCAGTTGTGCTGTGGGAGGGAGGGGCGCTGCAAACAAATAACACTGTCGTGTGCTCGCAGTGTCTTGACCACAATGGGTTTGCCCCACTCACGGCGTGTATCCTTTCCCTGTCTGCACAGCTTAGGCTCTAGGTTGCTCTGCCAGGGACTGTCTGAGGTCGGCCCTGGGCTGCATGCACCTCTCAGGTCTAAGCTGCTCAGGTTCAGGCATTCCCGTAGTCCTCAGAGGCGCAAACTCAGTTGGGCCTGCGTTTTGTGCCCTTCCCAGATCAGAGCAGCTCAGGTGACCAGGTGTTTGGTGAGCGCGGTCACTGTGACTTATCACCTCCCCCGTCCCTGCTGCTCGGTTTTCTGGGTGTACAACTGGCGCACCTTCTCAGCTGGATGTTGACCGTCCAGAATCCCAAGAAATCTTGGTTAGCAACGAAGCCTGCTTGCAGTTTGGTAGATAATGCCTCTCTGGGGCAGTGATTGTCCCCTTCCGGCTCTGGCTCCCCTCGCCTGCCCCAGCCTGCAGCCGTCTAGCTCTGCTCAGTCCTTTGTTCTGTGAGCAGACCTGATGGTGTCTTAGGTTATGGCTTTTCACATGGTAGTTATCCCACAGTCTGGTTTGCTATCCCAAGTTAGTTCCCTCAGATTGCCCTTGGGGCATTCAGGCCCGGTCCTTACTCTATGAAATGCAGCCCGCGCCTCCCTGCCCAGCCACCGCTTGCTAGTGGCGAACGCAGGCGTCTGCGCTGCTTCTCTGCTTGGGGAGTTACCGTTGGGCATGTAATCTGTGGTTTTTAATTATTTATTTATTTTTCCTCCCGGTTATGTTGCCCTCTGTGGTTCCAAGGCTTGCCACAGACTCGGCAGTGAGTGTTTCCTGGTGTTTGGAAACTTCTCTCTTTTTTAAGACTCCCTTCCCAGGAGGGAGCTCCATCTCTACCTCTTTTGTCTCTGTTTTTATGTTTTATATTTTTTCCTACCTCCTTTCGAAGACAATGGGCTGCTTTTCTGGGTGTCTGATGTCCTCTGCCAGCATTCAGAAGTTGTTTTGTGGATTTTTCTCAGCGTTCAAATGTTCTTTTGATGAATTTGTGGGGGAGAAAGTGGTCTCCCCATCCTATTCCTCTGCCATCTTAGGACCACCCCCCTAAATGCATTTTAAATGAAAATATACCAAAATACTATTGGTACTAATTTTGGATGATGGAATTATCTCTAAACTTTTTAACTTTCTCTGCTTTTCTTAACTTTTTTGATACTTTAAAAAATACTTTTATAACAAGATTTTTGTGTTAAAAATATCAAGTGAAATCTAACAATTGGAAGAAGTCATATTGCTGAAAGAGGAGTAAGTGAATAAATTTGGGGTTCTTTTTAGTTTAGGATCAATAAACAAACAAACAAAAAAAAACAGCAGCAACAAATATCTGTCTCTATTCTGATAAAGGAAAATGAAATATCAAAGAATTTCCAAACTTGGAAGTTATAAACTTCAAGTCAGTTCTTACTTAGTGAAATCATACTTCTTGAAGAAAATGGTGGTCTTAATTCCCACTGAAATGCTTATTACAGGAAAACAACCTTATGACTATTAAAGACAAAAGTGGGCAGAGGAAGTATTGAATCATTGTGTTGTAGTCACAGAGTGGAGAAAAATGCCATTTCTTGACTTAATGTTGCCTTCATTTAAAATAAGACTATATTTTTTTTAGCTGTAAGGTACAAATTTGCAAAAATAAACTATTGATTTGCTACCTATCATCTGTGATAAAACACAGAGATTGATGTGAAGATTCAGTGATTTTTCAGAAGTGTAAATTGTGAAGATAATAAATCTTTCCATCAAATTAGTGGTAAATGAGTCCAAAGCCCAGGTAGTGATTGATTATTGTAATGACTTCCTGCTTTTTGCACACCCCTCTCCTCACTTGGAGTTGACCATTGAGTCCCTTAAAAGATTGGAGCTCACAGTGAAGCTTCTATGCATTTCTGGACCTTTGTCATGCTGGCACATAGGTCATTCTCCTTTAGGAAGGATGAGGAGGCTGGAAAGCAATTGTCTCAAGGGAGAGGGGAAATATTCAAACCTGAGCTGTCCAAGCATTAGTGCAGAGTACACTTGGCTGTGAACTCAGGGTCTAACAGAGGCAGAAGCAGGTCTACAAGCCCTTCTGTCACGTCTGTCCCAGCAGGTGTCACTCACAGGCCTTTCCATCATCTAGTGAACGTTGAGCTGACCCTCCACCTACTGAATCTTCATTTCTTCTGCATCTTTAGGCTTTGAGGAATGATACACTGATTTACAGAGGCGTTTGTTAACTCTTCATTCTCCAGCCCCTTGAGCTTCAGACTTGAGTAAGTGTTGGGAGGGAAGGTTAGTTATGTGCTGAGGACCTTGAGTCTCCTGTTTTTCTAAAAATCTCCACAACCACCAACAGCTCTGCTGGTTCCTCAGCAGCAGCGTCTTCCTGGTCCAAGGCCAGAGCCTCAGTCAGAATTATTAGTGGACCCCAAGAAAAAGCAGTCGCTGGTTCCCTCAACAGGCTTGTCATCCAGTTTTTTGTTTTTTTTTTTTTTCTGTTCATAATGGTCAGACTGCTGAATCTTGATAAATTTCCTCCCTCTTATAAACAGTTCTTTATAACAATTCTCAGCTTCCTGCCCTATACAAGAAATTGTGACTCTCTGAAGATTAAAAAACAAACACACACACAAACTGAATGTCAGCTCATTTTTCTTCAGCTCTGTTTTCCCCTGCTCTCAAATCCAGGAGTGGCCTCTGAAATAGGCTTCCATAGCATCCTCAGGACCTGGAGCTCCACTGATAGTGTTGTAGGAAGGGGGAGGCCCTCCTTCAGGGCCCCAGGAACGGGCTCTTGTCTAACACTCGGAAAAGAATTGTCCAAGGAGACACGTGCTGACAAAGCAAGAGATTTTATTGAGAAAGGGCACCCGGGTGGAGAGCAGTAGGGTAAGGGAACCCAGGAGAACTGCTCTGCCATGTGGCTTGCAGTCTTGGGTTTTATGGTGATGGGATTAGTTTCCAGGTGGTCTTTGGCCACTCATTCTAATTCAAAGTCTTTCCTGGTGGTGCATGTATCGCTCAGCCAAAATGGATGCTAGCGAGAGGGATTCTGGGAAGTGGACAGACACGCGGTGTCTCCTTTTGACCTTTCCCGAACCCTGCCGGTTGGTGGTGGCTTATTAGTTCCATATTCCTTACCAGGATCTCCTGTCATAAAACAACTCATGCGAATGGTTACTAAAGGGCCTGGCCAGGGTGGGCAGTTTCAGTGTGCTTCCCCTAGCAATAGAGCCAACTGTGTATTTGGGGGGCCACTGAAAAAGGAAAACGAAGAACCCTTTGTTCAAAAATGATTCACAGCAGCAGAGCGTAAACCTCCCAAAGGTGAGGATCATTTGGAAGCCTGCACAAAGTTCACCCCTCACCCCTGGCCTGGTCACTGGATTCTGGAAATACTAAGCCAACTAAATAAATTGACTTCAGCTCTCCTTCACATTTTGAATATTATAACTCATTGTTACAATTGAAGAGGTGTAGGATATATCTCATGTATTTGCAAAGAAACTATCATTTATTCTTCCCTATCATTTATTCTTCTGCCAGTTTATACCTAATATTTTGATTTTGCCTTTTGCAAGCATGGAGCTATTGATTAAAATGAGCAAGGATAAGTTTTTAATACTATGTCTGGGATGACTTATATCTTTTACCACCATCCCCACTTATTGACCAAGGAAGTATTAAAAGTGTTAGTCCCTAAAGGAATGGGAATAAAATCTTTAAAATATCAGAATGTGCAGCTATGAAATTATGCACATATGAGGGAACTCTGGAGGCATCTGTATTTCATCAACTCTTTGCCTTACTCTGGAAGGATCTCCTTGGTAATTTCTCTAATTTATGGTTACAGTTGTCCACATTTTGTAGGCTGCTAATGTCAGCATTCTGACTACAGATGCCTCATGCTTTCAACAACTGACAGAGGCTTTCACTGCTCAAGCACTAAATTGCACTAATCTGTGAGATAATAAAATGTGCTAAATGGCACACAGCTTGATCTATTTGCATAATTCTTTGAAATGCTTCATGTCTTTTAAAAATCTTAATGGAAAACATCTTGCATTTCCTTATTAGGGTTTTCTCCTTATTTGTATTAAGCACAGGAACTGCAACTTATAAAGTTGCAGTTATAAAGATGTTGGGACCCATTTGCAGGAAATAAGCCACTGAAGAAAACCCTGTAACAAAGACCTTCTTGAGCTTCTAAAATTAAGAACAGTTAGAGAGGACCCAAGGCTCATCCTCCTTATGTGATTCCAACACTACAGTTTAGTAGTCTCTGAATTTATGACACTGAAATACTTGAATGAGGCTTAAAAAAAATATCTCTAATGCTGAAAAGGCTGTGTTTGTCACTACAATGTAAAAATTAGTGGTTAACTATTTGAAGTTAAATAATTTAATAACCTTTAAATAGCCATGCCTCCCATGAAAACCTTAAACAAATAGGGTTGTTGTTGTTCAGTCTCTGAGTCATGTTGAACTCTTTTTGTGGCCCCATGAACTGTAGCCCATCAGATTCCTCTGTCCATGGGATTTTCCAGGCAAGAATATTGATGTGGATTGCTAGTTCCTTCTCCAGGGGATCTTTCCAATCCAAGGATCAAACCTGCATCTCCTGCATTGTCAGCTGTGTTCTTACCACTCAGCCACCTGGGAAGCCCAAGCAAATAGTGTTAGAAGAAAACAATCACCAATTCATGTGTGGGTCCTGGTATAAAGGCTGTTTATTTGTAGTGCTGGGGATTGTTAAGAACAGAGCAGAGAATTAGAAAATTGCCTTGGATCAGGTTTCTCTCTAAAAACAATTTTCTCTGTATCACAGAAAATCATGATGTCAACTTGGCATGAACATCTCCAGTTGACCAAAACCTGGTCATCTCAGCATATGAGATTTTAAAATGCCTGCACAAAATAAGATGTCTGATATGCATTGGTATAGAGAACTGAATAGAGATCAGGAATTTTCTTATGCTATTTCTTAGCTTCAGTCAGTATTTGAAAACGTTTTAGGTGGAAGGTTGGAGTGATGTGTATATCTACAGACATTTACATTGATACAGAAATATAGTTCATAAACTAAAGCAAACTTATTTTTTATAAAAGCTATGGTATTCTCCCTATATTGATTTTACTCCATGATAAGAGGTGCACTATATAGAATTAATCAGCTACAAATAATTTTTTTCCTTTAGGTAATAATTTGAGCAGCGCCCCCTCCCTTTCTGACCTTCAAGGACTCTTTCTGCCCACGTGCAGTCAGGAAGGTCTCCTTGACTTCAAGAAGGTGAAATATGTAGTCTTTTATCTCTTATCTGGGCAGAGCTCAACTTCCCTCTTGCTTCTCATCTTGGAGTATCTGTGCGCAGGGGACAGCCTCCGGGTATTCAGACTGGGTCCTATCTATCTCCTGTCTCAACGGGAAATATCTTTTCATTGTTGCCTCAAACCTATCATCAAGTTTAGAAATGAAGAACAGGAAATTAGTTCTCAAGCCCCCTCCAACCCCGTGAAATGCTCTGGGTATTACTTGTTGATTTAGTTGAAGTCAGGTGCTTAAGTGATCACCCAGTATACTGAGTACTTAAATGGAAGGCTTAGAAAATGCTAAAGTTAAAAAAAAAAAAAAAAGAAAATGCTAAAGTAAAGATAAATCATCTGCAGGGCTCATCGCATAAACTATAGATGGAAAAGTGTTATTAGTGAAGAGTGGTTTTAAAAATATTTAATTGCTGATGATACAATTTAAAGTTTTTGATCTTTTCTTTATGAAGGATGTTATACATTTACTTCACGATAGAGTTTTTGTGTGTGTGTTGCAGTTTGTTAATAGCTTATTTAATTGTTAAAAGATTTTCATAAAAATAATACAGGAAAACATTTGAACTTTGTAGAACACCCAGTATTACTAATTTGTCAGTCAACTACCATTTAAAAAGTGAATCAATTCCTTTAAATAGTTACACATTACTAAAAAATATCATAAATCTTTATGGATTTAAAAAATTAAAATTTCCCTAATTTTTACACATTTATTGGAAAAAAAACATAATCACTTAGTTTAATTAAAATCATAATTCCAATATATGCTCTCTTAACAGCTTTAGCATCTTAAAAGAAGTAATTATAAAACTGATTGTAATATTTACAGTGACAGTCTAAAATATTACTTACAAACATTATTTATAAATGCCACTAATCTAAATTTGCATCTCCATCACCATTGTTTTTATTCCTGTTCAACTTTATCTTCCTGTGGTCTTAATAGTTTTATTGGAATAAAATGAAAAGCAAGCATTGTCCTGGACATGGCAGTTCTCAAAATTTGGGTTGTTAATCAGTTATTTCTTTTCAAGGCACAGGTCCTGACAGGCATGTCAGAGTTATTTATATCCATATCACTGAGCATCATGTTAAACTTCTAATTTATTGTTACATCTAAATTGTTCCAAATCAACAATATTTAACATCCATGCATTCATATTTAACATCCTAGCTTTGGTTTCATTCAACCCACTATTCACCCCTAGGTAATATACTTTTATCATTATCTGTTTTTCTGTAATTATATGGACATGCTCTATTGCCACTAGTAAAACTATATTTAAGAAAAAGCTTAATTATTGTTATTAGATCTAGCTAGATAATTTTTCTCCTAGGAGATGAAGTTATCTCTGCATTTTAAGACATTTGGCTAATTGGTTTTCTTAGAACATTGTTAAATGAGCTTCCTATTTATTTATTATGTGTGAAGACTAGTGCTAATTAGCACTGGAACTCTCTTTGTAACTAATTAATGTGTGTGTCAATCATTGTTGATCAGTCATCTTTCAGTTAGGGTGAGTGTTAGCAACCTATCCTAGGCTTGATACCTGTTTTTATAAATAAAGTTTTATTGGAATGCAGCCACACCCATTCATTTAGGTATTGTTTATGGCTACTTTTGCATATGTAAACAAAGAGAACAGAGAGTCTCACTCATCATCTATTTATACAGAAGGTTAAGCTGAAACCCATGCAGTCCCCCTTGATGGTGGGGAATTCAGGATGGAGAAAAGCAAGAGGAAGTGTTCTGTGTTTTGGATATGCAGGCCCTAGATAGTTAAGATGCATATGGAAGGAAGAATTTTAATAATTTTGGGTTCTTGCCTTTTCTCATATGTAGAAAATCATCAAAATCGTTAATTGGAGATATCTGTGTTTTGTGATTAGCAGTAATCTTTTACCAAGATACATGCTTGGCCATATGTATTTCTGTAGACAGACAATTAATATAAATGCTGGCTCTTCCTTGTACTTCTTTAGAACAAGTCCTCAGAACTAAGAGGCTGTCTCCCAGGCTATAGTCCTCAGTAAGGTCCTCAAATAAAATTGAAACTCACTGGTCTTACATTTTTTTTTTTCCCCGCTTCCATTGACATGCTAGCAATAAAGCTGAGTAGTTTCAACAGAGACCATATGGCCTTTAAAGGCTAAAATTTCACCCTCTACTAAAAAGTTTTGCTAAACCTTCCTTTTAGGGGTCAGTACTTGTTTTTCTGGAACTATTTAGGTTACTCAAAAGTCCCTGAATGCTTTTTTACCTTGTTTACAGAGGTAGAAATATATTGTTTCATTAACATAGGTCTTTGTTAATTATTCAGGCACTATTTCCATTCTCTTCTGCGGTGCAAAGCTGAATTATATTTCTCATTTTTCTTATGGTGAGTTGTGGTCAGCTGGTTGTGTTCTAATTAATGGAATGTGAGTGAAACTAGATTTGAACTGTGACATAAGAGAAAAAAAAAACTTCATTAAACTCAGTTCTAGGAATTGTTTAATAGTGAATAATGCATTCACTCAATATGCGTTCACACTAATAATTCATTCACTAACTAAAAGCATTTATAAACATGTTTAATTTATAGAAGAAATAAATACTCTTTATTTAATGAATACTACAATTTGTGTTTGTATTGTATCTACTCTTCTAAATTACAACAGTTTGTGAACAATTTCTATAAACATTTTCTCTTCTTTTGAGGATCATTATGAGTTCATGCTTTTTAAAAAATTCAGCTTTTCTGATTAAATTAGCAAAATATCATATCTAGTTATCAAATAAAACATAATAGAGTTATGGTGATTTTTGGTACTTCCCTGGTGGTCTAGTGGTTAAGACTTAATGCTTTCACTTCAGGGGACATGGGTTTGATCTCTGGTCGGGGAACTGAGATACTTCATGCCCAGCATGCCTCCCCCACTGCCTCCTACGCCCCCACCAAATTAACTAGCTTCAAGGAGTCAGGGATTGTTCTATTGGAGTACAGCATTAGAATTGATATCCAGGTATTGGTATTGCACAAAGAAGTAGCACTGGTTAAAATTTCTCCTTCTACTGCAGACAGAGATGGAAAAATACTGTCTTTGTGAATTTGCGTTTTTTTCCAGTTTATCATGTACTCTCACAGCTTCTAGAGGATAGAGATGCATTGAAGTTCTTCTGTAGTGACACTCTGATTTATAGTTATCAGTGCTCATGCAAGTTGAGACAGATCAGATCAGATCAGATCAGTTGTGCAGTCATGTCTGACTCTTTGCGACCCCATGAATTGCAGCACGCCAGGCCTCCCTGTCCATCACCAACTCCTGGAGTTCACTGAGACTCACGTCCATCGAGTCAGTGATGCCATCCAGCCATCTCATCCTCTGTCGTCCCCTTCTCCTCCTGCCCCCAATCCCTCCCAGCATCAGAGTCTTTTCCAATGAGTCAACTCTTCACATGAGGTGGCCAAAGTACTGGAGTTTCAGCTTTAGCATCATTCCTTCCAAAGAAATCCCAGGGCTGATCTTCAGAATGGACTGGTTGGATCTCCTTGCAGTCCAAGGGACTCTCAAGAGTCTTCTCCAACATCACCACAGTTCAAAAGCATCAATTCTTCGGCACTCAGCCTTCCTCACAGTCCAACTCTCACATCCATACATGACCACAGGAAAAACCATAGCCTTGACTAGACGGACCTTTGTTGGCAAAGTAATGTCTCTGTTTTTGAATATGCTTTCTAGGTTGGTCATAACTTTCCTTCCAAGGAGTAAGCGTCTTTTAATTTCATAGCTGCAATCACCATCTGCAGTGATTTTGGAGCCCAGAAAAATAAAGTCTGACACTGTTTCCACTGTTTCCCCACCTATTTCCCATGAAGTGATGGGACCGGATGCCATGATCTTCATTTTCTGAATGTTGAACTTTAAGCCAACTTTTTCACTCTCCACTTTCACTTTCATCAAGAGGCTTTTGAGTTCCTCTTCACTTTCTGCCATAAGGGTGGTGTCATCTGCATATCTGAGGTTATTGATATTTCTCCTGGCAATCTTGATTCCAGCTTGTGTTTCTTCCAGTCCAGCGTTTCTCATGATGTACTCTGCATAGAAGTTAAATAAGCAGGGTGACAATATACAGCCTTGACGTACTCCTTTTCCTATTTGGAACCAGTCTCTTGTTCCATGTCCAGTTCTAACTGTTGCTTCCTGACCTGCATACAAATTTCTCAAGAGGCAGATCAGGTGGTCTGGTATTACCATCTCTTTCAGAATTTCCCACAGTTTATTGTGATCCACACAATCAAAGTCATAGTCAATAAAGCAGAATTGGCATAGTCAATAAAGCAGAATTGGCATAGTCAATAAAGCAGAAATAGATGTTTTTCTGGAACTCTCTTGCTTTTTCCATGATCCAGCAGATGTTGGCAATTTGATCTCTGGTTCCTCTGCCTTTTCTAAAACCAGCTTGAACATCAGGAAGTTCACGGTTCATATATTGCTGAAGCCTGGCTTGGAGAATTTTGAGCATTACTTTACTAGCGTGTGAGATGAGTGCAATTGTGTGGTAGTTTGAGCATTCTTTGGCATTGCCTTTCTTTGGGATTGGAATGAAAACTGACCTTTTCCAGTCCTGTGGCCACTGCTGAGTTTTCCAAATTTGCTGGCATATTGAATGCAGCACTTTCACAGCATCGTCTTTCAGGATCTGGAATAGCTCAACTGGAATTCCATCACCTCCACTAGCTTTGTTTGTAGTGATGCTTTCTAGGGCCCACTTGACTTCACATTCCAGGATGTCTGGCTCTAGGTCAGTGATCACACCATTGTGATTATCTGGGTCGTGAAGATCTTTTTTGTACAGTTCTTCTGTGTATTTTTGCCACCTCTTCTTAATATCTTCTGCTTCTGTTTGGTCCATACCATTTCTGTCCTTTATTGAGCCCATCTTGAGACAAGTGATTTGTTAAATTTATGTTTTTACTTCCCTACTTTCTGGCTGGTAATGACCACACAACTTTGTTTGCAAAGTAATGTAGCAACAATATTTAGTCATTTGATGTTTTGTGAATCATAGGATTTTCCAGTATTGAAAATTGTATAACTAGGTGCAGAGCAAAATAAAGTTTGGATGGTGTTAATGTGAGCCCTGCTTGCATTGAGGCAGTAGTTCATTAGGTATATGACAGTGTGTATTGACTACCAGGAGAGCACGGCTGGGTTCTACCTGCTGATGTGCAGAGAAGTGTGGTAGTCTACTTCAGTTCCTCTTCTGGATGGTCTTCCTTTCTAACTAAACAACTTTTGAGGACAATAGATACCAGGCACATAGAATCAATATTTATGAACTTTGGCTATGGATGATTATAAAAACTAGAGCACAGAAAAAACAAACCTTCTACCACCAGATTTTATAATGAGGATAAGGGGTAATTTCTGGAAATGTGGTAACCTGTGACATTTTGGGCCACACCAAGTGCAAAGCAAAATTCCTCATTTAGTGAACAAACAGAACACTGAGAAGTTGATTTTTACTGAAAATGTGGAAATATGTCCATAATTTTGGGAAGGTTTGAAATGCTAAGGTAAATAAGAAGTATAAATGTCTGCTTTCAGTATTTACAGTTCAAAACTCCAGAAAGGATAGAAATACCAGTGTCCTTTGTATGTGCTGAATGTATGCAACAGATAGCAGAGAAATGAAGAATAATAAGCTGTGTTCTGCATATAACATTGCACTGTGTAATGTGTAGTATAGCTTAGAATGGTGGGAGGATTCCCAAATGACAGTTTGAGGTCTAGATGAGAATGGATAATTGTCTAGATGAGAATGTTTCCTAAATACATCGATTTTTAACTCTTAGACTATGAGTAATGCCTCTGTTTGATTTTCCTTGATATACATTCTGAACATAATTTCAGATGTGTTTCTACTCTTATTTAGAGTTTCAAAAAAAGTCTTCATTTGAAGTAGGGTTGGAGTAATATAAAATTTACTCCTTTCATTTTCTTCTTTTCTGAAAAGGATTGCTTTGAGAATATACTGCCTGGGAGAATGTTTGAGAAACATTAATCTTTTAAAATGTTGTGGACCTGAATTTGGAAATCTAATTTTATTAAATTTTCAAATATGCTTTTTCTTCTCATTTTGTTTTCCCTCTTTTAAATTTTTCTTTTCCGCCTATATTTCCCTTTGTGTTTCTTTCCATCTGCATGAATTACCTATCAGTTAATAGAAACTTTAGCAGGTGAGGGAAATAAAAGGTTTAAAGATGATAAAATAGAAAAAAATAGTTACATCCCAGAGTAAATCTTATATTGAGATAAGCAGAAAATTCTTGAACATATTCTCCTATGATAAAGTACTTGATATAGCTTCGGAGACCTTATTGTTAAAAACAACTGACGTAATATTCTTAAAAAAGGAAATTTGCAGAGGTAAGAAACGGGGAAATTGCTTCAATCTTTTCTACTCATCTTTGTACACACACACACACACATGCAAAGAACACAGTGGAAAAACAATGTATATGGAAATGAAAGCTGGCAAAGAATCTCATTTCAGTTTTAGTCATAGATGTGGATGACTTTGAGTCTAGTAAGTGGACTGAAACACCCATTTTCATTCCACAGGTTCAGGGATGTACTTCATACAGTTCGGAGGTCACAGGTAGTGGAGAGCTAGGAGGAGAAGTGTTGATTTGTCATTGCAATTCTCAACCAAAATAAAATTCCAGTAAGAGACTGGAAAATATTTCATTTCAAATATAAGTTGTAAGCATTTTCATCTTACATTAAACCACCTCAGAGCAAAAAACCTTTTTCTTTTTTTACATAGATAGAAAAAAATGCATACTGAAAGTCAAATTCTTGATACCAGTTTAAGGCTTCTAAAATACACTTTAAGAAGTGCTTGAGGATGACGATATTTTATTTAAATATTGTTACCTTTAAATCTTTCCTCATAATAGCTTCATCAACATTCATTTTATATCAACATTCATTTTTCCCCTTATTTTAAAATCAGCTAAAGCCTATTTTTGCTTTACAATATACATTTCAAATTTAATTTCATTTAAAATACCAATTCGAGTTCTCATTTTTTCCTTAGCAAGCAAATATCCCAACCTCATAGCTCTTTGCCAAGCCTTGGCCTCAAAATGTTGTATTTAAAAAGCAAATAAAGAACACAAACTTATTCAAACTCTCGGAATGCCTGAGCCTGCAACTCCGGGAAAGTCTTTATCTAAAACCAATGAACTTTTCAGGGCTGTTGAGAAATGACCAGAGGGGCCAATTAGCTGTTGCACAATTGGAATCTTCCTGACGCTTTGTCAATAATTTATAAAATGGAGAGGGCAGAGGGGTCACTGTCACTGAGGGAGTTGAAATTAAAATGTTTCTCTTACATACGATACTCCAGAAAGCAAGAGGGTACTTTTCTTCCAGAGGAAATCCATTTTGATGTAAAACAGACAATAAATCGTGCTTTACTGAGAGCTAACCATCCTGCAGTAGCCATCATGTTTTTTCATGCGTCTTCCTTACCTGTCTTAGATTTCAAATCCCTGGTAGATAGTGCAAATATATTGCTCTATTTTTTTTTTTCCTCTATTGGTATTTCTCCACATGCTTGGGATCCTACTAATTCTCATTGGTTCATTTCCTGTAAGAGAAGCATAATCAATCCTTTAACCTCTTCACTCATTAATATGAAGAAGCTCAGTAGGAAATGGTTCCTATTTACCCCTGGGTGTCTAGCTTCAAATTCTAGATTAGTCACGAGGAAAGAGTGTAGATTCCTCATTTCATTTAAAGACTATGGATATCCTGAAACTGATTACTATAATTAGCTGTGCTCTGCTGCTTGTGTTTAGTTGCTCAGTTGAGTCCAGCTATTTGTGACCCCATGGACTGTAGCCTGCCAGGCTCCTGTGTCCATGGGGATTTTCCAGGCAAGAACACTGGAGTGGGTTGCCATGCCCTCCTCCAGGGGATCTTTCCAACCCAGGGATTGAACCCAAGTCCCCTGCATTGCAGGCAGATTCTTTACTGTCTGAGCCACCAGAAAAGTCCAAGAACACTGGAGTGGGTAACCCATCTCTTCTCCAGGCGAACTTCCCAACCCAGGAATGGAACTGGGGTCTCCTGCATTGCAGGCAAATTCTTTACAAGCTGAGCTACCAGTGAAACCCATAATTAGCTGTACAATATTCAATTCAAGTCTCAAACTTTGTGACACTCAGTGGAGATTTATATGACACTTTATTCTGCTCATTAAAAGACAAGGTCAATTTAAAGTGGTTATATTTAAAGAATTTAAGCTGCGTCTAAATACCTGGTAATAAGACGCATTAGCTTTTTGAAAATTTTTGTATTGAGGAACTTTTGGTAGATAACATTTTAGAGTCATGAGAAATCCTCAGTTATAAAAACAGACCTTATTGAACAGGTGGAGTGGAGGTATTTAAAACATACAGATGAGGCTAAAAAGGATTTAAGTCCAACTGATCACTCCATTTATTTAATCTTAGTCAAGAATGCTTCACTGTTCACAATGTGTACATATATCATCATGTTGTACACTTTAAATATGTTATTTTAGTCCTCAGTTATACCTCAGTAAAGCTGGAAAAAAATGAAAAAGAGAATGCTTCATTGCAGGAAAAGTCTTAAGAAAATTCGAAGAAACATAAAATCCTTCAGGTGAAAATTAAAGAAGGCTGTTGATGCTTTTGAACTGTTGGAGAAGACTCTTCAGATTCCCTTGGACAGTGAGGAGATAAACCAGTTAATCTTAAAAGAAATCAATCCTGAATATTCATTGGAAGGACCAATGCTGAAGCTCCAATACTTTGGCCACCTGATGTGAAGACGTGACTCATTGGAAAAGACCCTGATACTGGGAAAGATTGAAGGCAGGAGGAGAAGGGGATGACAGAGGATGAGATGGTTGGATGGCATCACTGACTCGATGGACATGAGTTTGAGCAAGCTCCAGGAGTTGGTGATGGACAGGGAAGCCTGATGTGTTGCATCCATGGGGTCACAGAGAGTCAGACACAACTGAGTGACTGAACATCAACAAAAATAAATTTACTATATTAGCATCCAGAATTTTTAAAAAGGATTTTCTCTAGCTTTTGAACAGAATTAGCATTAATAATTTCTTTCTAGCCTTTGTTTTAAGTTTGATTAAAATCTACTTCCCCTACCCCCCACCATGAGGAGGTGGGGGGAGATAAATGAAAGAGATGGTAGCACATATTAAATAACACCTTCTATTCAGGGACAAGTTGAGGATACAGATCAACGTACCAGAATTGTCTCAGCACCCAGAAGTTGTTGGCACCAGGGAGTGTGTTCCTGGGCTCCTACGCATTGGGAAAGGAAGACACTCCATTCATCCCATGGTCCTGTATCTCTGTTACTGAACCTAGCTAACCTTAGTTCTACAGGAAGTACATTTGGCTAAGCGGCAAAGAATCCGCCTGCAATGTGGAAACCGCAGGAGAGATGGGTTCAGTCCCTGAGTCAGAAATATCCCCTGGAGGAGGGCATAGCAATCTATTCCAGTATTCTTGCCTGGAGAACCCCATGGGCAGAGGAGCCTGGCAGTTCATAGCCTCGAAAAGAGTCAGACACACTGAAGTGACTTAGCGTGCACATGCAACCTTAGTTCTACCTCTTTTCTTTTTTCACTTTTACCCAAATTCTTTGGGCAGTCACATGCTACCTTCTTGCCTTCTATTACCACTTGACTCTGGAACCTTTATTTGTGACTCACGCCCATCAAGATTGACTCACTTTTTCAATGTTTTTTGTATCAAATTGTGGCTAGGTATGTCCTCCTCAACCATGACCTCTTTGAAATACTTCTGTGGGTACTCCCTTGCTACATGATCTTGTAGGTAGGGTTGAATTTCAGCTCCCCGTGTGGTCCCCACTGACACCATGAGGGGAGTGTGGCTTCAGTACTACTGGGAATGGTGACTGACTTGACTCTCCCATGGGTCTCCCCATACACCAATCCATCAGGAGGGTAAGGATTGTCTTGTTACTGCTGGGTGAGGGTAGAAGTCTAGGCTGCCCATGCAGTCTCCACCCACACCATGGGGTGGGAGGCACAGGAATGCTGGAATACCTAGCATAGCCTATTGAGGGTAGAAGTCTGTTTTCTCCACTGGACTTCTGCTGGTCTTGTTGGGTTTGGGGCCAGATGTTTGTTTGTTTAAGAAATGAGAATAAAGACATTTCAAAGATGTCGTCTGGAGAGAGAACAAATATTGATGTCCCTATACGCTAACCTCTCTCAAGTCCTGGTGTAATATTATGTCAGCCCTTGGAATTTAGACCCAGAATATAGAATGATGAGGGATATACTGTTAGTGGGCAGAGATTACTCAAAATTGTTTGAAATTTACTTTCTAGTATCTGGTAGATTTGGGATATAAAATAAAATCAAACTCAGTGTTATGAACTATTTGTGTTCCCTCAGAATCCTTATGTGATGTCCTAATCCCCAGTGTGATGGTCTTTGGAGATGGGATTTTTGGGGGGAAGTGACTAGGGTTAGATGAACTCATGAGAGCAGGGCCCTGTGCTGAGGGGACTAGTGCTTTCATTCATAGAGACACTGGAGAACTGTCTCTCTTAAGACCACTGTTTCTAAATTGGGAAGAGATCCCTCACCAGAGCTTCCCAGCCTCCAGAGTGTGAAAAATAAATTTCTTTGCTCAATCCGTTATGTCTGTGATACTCTGTTGTGGCAGCCCAAGTTGACTAAAGCTCTCAGAAAAAAACAAAACCATACTTCATGCCCATTTTAATTGAAAGTCAGCCATCGGTGCCCATTATAAACTTTTGACGGTCAGCTTAGCAAAGGGTTTGACAGTTCCCAAAGGTGCTGTTTTTTCCTTCACTTGTGAGTCCCTGTACACAGCCTTATCACTGTAGACTGTGCATGTGTGGTGCGTGTGTATGTGTGGGTTTCCCTTTCGTTTTACCACCAGCGAGAAAGTCTTTGCTGGTTCAACCCGAGCCACGCTTTCTGCCTCCATTTCTTGGTGGGATGCTCTTTGGAATCCTAATTTTGTCGATGAGTCAGGTTTCGGCCACACAGGATATATGAGACATGCTCAAAGTCGCTCACTACACAAAAATGGAATTCTGGGCTATGTCTTCCCATTACTAGACCTACCGTCCAGTAAATCTTCACCTTCGACCTCCACTTACTGCTGTGTTTTTCTTCCATTTCTAGTCCACAGAGATGCTTCCCCAATTTTTGAGTGAAGCTATATATTTGAAATATAGTTTTGGTGCTTCTAGGTAGAGATGAAAACAGCCGCGATGAATAAAATATAAAAATAGAAAACCAAAAGGACATAGGCACACTTAAATATAAGAGAAATATCTCCACAGCAAAGAAATGAATCCAAAATGCAAAAAATTAGTAAAAGAGCTAAAGTTTCTGCCTTGCTATGTCTGAGATCAGAATCAGGCAATGGCAGGATGATTTAAAAATCTCTTCTCTCAGAGACTGCTGTTCAGTGTGTGTTGTTGCAATGCTTCAGTGAACTTGATGCATGTGTATAGGTGTATATGTGCAAGAATTTCTCTAGGGAAGACAGCTAGCAGAGAAATTTCTGGGTCATAGCACAGGCATATTTTAAATTCTCAGTATGGTGCCAAATTCTTTTCCAAATTGTAGTAATTTACACTCCCCCTGGCACAGTTGAGAATTTCTCTCTTTATATCCTCCCAACATGTGTTGTTGTTGTTAGACACCCCTCCACCCCAAGCATCACTTCTAATGGAAATAATGTGGTATCTTCTTGTTTTTGGGTCCTTGATTACTGAGATTGAGTCATGTTTTATTTTTCCATAAGTATTTTGAGTTTCATTTTCTGTAAACCTGTCTATTTATACCTGTGGTCCATTTTCTGATTAGTTTCTCTCATGTTTTTATTTTGGGGGAGTTTCCCAAACTTTCTTCAGCCTACACACGTGTGACATTCCCTTCTGAGCACAGCACTAAAGCTGCTTCTCTAGGTCACCTCTGTATTTCGAGCCCCATGCATGCTTCTTGGCCTCATCCCACTCAAGAGTCTCCACGTCACTCACTGATTTGACTTGTCCCTTCTCTCTTGGATTTTGTATCTCATTTTCTTGACATTCCTGAGAGATTGTTATGTGTTTTCACTTTATTTTTAATTTATTGAATTAATTTATTTTTTTGCCACACCATATGGCCTATGGGATCTTAGTTCCCCCATCAGGGATTGAACCTGTGCCCTCAGCAGTGAAAAGCATGGAGTCCTAACACTGGGCCATCAGGAAAGCCCCGTGTTTTCATTTCTGATTGCCAGTGACAAGAACATTGCCCAGCACCTAGCAGCTATTAATGTTTAGTAATGATATGGACGTGTACAGTTCTAGTGAATAGTTTCTTGTAGGGTCAAGATGTATCTTGTTGCTCTGGCCCTGGCTCTCTCATCAACTCGCAGGGGCACCTGTGTAATCCTCTAGGCTTTCATCCAGTTTCAGCTTTCTATTACTCCTCACAAGCATTGTTCCTCCCTTTCCTTTAAATGTATTCATTAGATGTTGCAATTAGTAGCCTTTTAAAAAGAACCTTGATCCTGACACTTGGAAACATTTATTACAACAAGCTCTGGTGCAGACACTAGCAATTAGAGTATGTAGATTATGGGGTAGGTGTGTGATGTGCTAAAATAACATCTAGAGGGTTATCACACTCCCTTTCCCTAGTGGCTAATATAGAAATCAAGGCCAGTTATCCACAGTCAAATACTTATTATATTTCCTACTGAGCTGTTTTACATTCCTGAACTGGAAAATAAAATTGAAAAAAAGAAGACTTATCAAGTATAAAACATTTTAAAGGACTAAACTCTTTTTTATTCTAAAATGTAAAACTACTAGAAAATATGAGAAAATATGTCCCCAAGTGTATTAATTAAATGACTATGATTCACCAGTGTTAGAGGCCTAACATTTACCGTAGTAGTAAGGAAATGGAAAATTCCATATTGATCTTCGTCCCTGAGTATGAATTGTTAAAAAGTACTTTTTTCCACCTATAGAAAATAAAAGTGAGAAATCCAGTTTAAAAGAAACTAAATAAATATATTAGGTTGGCCAAAAAGTTCGTTCATGTCGGCCAAAAATTTCACTCATGTTTTTCTGTAAGATATGGACCCAAATGAACCTTTTGGCCAACCCAATTAAAAAAAAATCAATACTCTTTCTTTCAACTATAACTTGACTTATAGTGTCTTAAATTCTATTTTAGCTGAGAAGTCAAGTAGATGATATAGAGATACATCTGAACCCTTTCTTTCTAATCTTCCTCTCATATTTCCTCTCACAACTCACTCAAAGAAGTGTTGAATGGACAGTTTTCTTCTCTAGATTGCCAGGAGAAATATCAATAACCTCAGATATGCAGATGACACCACCCTTATGGCAGAAATTGAAGAGGAACTCAAAAGCCTCTTGATGAAAGTGAAAGTGGAGAGTGAAAAAGTTGGCTTAAAGCTCAACATTCAGAAGACGAAGATCATGGCATCTGGTCCCATCACTTCATGGGAAATAGATGGGGAAACAGTGTCAGACTTTATTTTTCTGGGCTCCAAAATCACTGCAGATGGTGACTGCAGCCATGAAATTGAAAGACGCTTACTCCTTGGAAGGAAAGTTATGACCAACCTAGATAGCATATTCAAAAGCAGAGACATTACTTTGCCAACAAAGGTCTGTCTAGTCAAGGCTATGGTTTTTCCTGTGGTGATGTACGGATGTGAGAGTTGGACTGTGAAGAAAGCTGAGCACTGAAGAATTGATGCTTTTGAACTGTGGTGTTGGAGAAGACTCTTGAGAATCCCTTGGACTGCAAGGAGATCCAACCAGTCCATTCTGAAGGAGATCAGCCCTGGGATTTCTTTGGAAGGAATGATGCTAAAGCTGAAACTCCAGTACTGTGGCCACCTCATGTGAAGAGTTGACTCATTGGAAAAGACTCTGATGCTGGGAGGGATTGGGGGCAGGAGGAGAAGGGGACGACAGAGGATGAGATGGCTGGATGGCATCACTGACTCGATGGACGTGAGTGTGAGTCAACTCCGGGAGTTGGTGATGGACAGGGAGGCCTGGCGTGCTGTGATTCATGCGGTCACAAAGAGTCAGACATGACTGAGTGACTGAACTGAACTGAAATTCTATTTTAGCTGAGAAGTCAAATAGATGATATAGAAATAAATCTGAACCCTTTCTTTCTAATCTTTCTCTCATATTTCCTCTCACAACTCACTCAAAGAAGTGTTGAATGGACAGTTTTCTCTGCTATATGGAAAATTATTACATGTTTTAGGGATTGAGATAGATTCTTTGGATGTGCTCTGCTGTTACATTTTGGCAAAAAAAAAGATATTAAAAAAAATAAAACATTTGAGAGCTCTATGAAAAACATTTACGAGTTCTATGAAAAAAATTGTGAAATTGTGATGAAGAAATGGCAGGAAAAGGAAAAGGGGCAGTCATATATAATGATCGGAAACTCTAACTTTCCTAGTTTATCCAAAAAGGATACAATTTTTTTTTTTTTTTGAGAAGTGGTGTTGACGGTGGGGGAATAAAAAACCACACTCAGTATTTATATTTTAATCATAAATAAGGTGGAGAAAGAGAATGGAGAACCAGAGGAGCCCACCTCTGTAAGACAGGAAACACCTCAACTTTCTTCGTGGCTAGCCTGTCTGTGCAGTTCCCTGGACATTTTCCATGACATAGAGCTACATGGAACTCATTCCTTCCCTCTTACTCCCCACCCACACCTGCTGCAACACAACCAAAGCCATGCAAACCCAAACTCATTACCACTTGTCGGCATGTGGGGGTACAGGGGGAGAAGAACTTTGGATTTCAGTTGCTGAAGAGACTGGCATCTCGGAAACATTTGTTATTCTGAAGAAACCGAAGGTCTTGGGACTCACTCCAGGCAAGTGGGAAGAGAGAAAGCAGGCATGCCACACTTAACACGAGGCAGGGATTGAGACTGATGCTTCAGCGGATTCTAGAAGTACCTCAGTCATACTGCTCTGTGTTTGTTAGGGTCCTGGATGTTGCTCTTTGAAAAATTCTAGGTTTCACATCTGTATCAGGGAACTCTTACAGCAGAAACGCAGAGTGATAGACAGGAATGTAACTTAGTTTTCCACAAAAGTAGTGGAATTTTACATCAAATGAATTTTTTTCTCTTTTATCATCTAGAGGGTTTTTGCCCTTATAGTAATATTGCTATTACTTACGATATTCCCAGAAATTCTTTTTGCAGTATTTCTCAGCAGAATTAGAAATTGCTCATTCTTTCAGAAATAATTTTATTTTTAAAACAGCTAAATCTACATTTTAAAGTAGCACTTTATGAATATTTTGAGCAATATGATTGCTTTCTATTTAAAAAATTATAATCATGTAATAATTATGTGGCTTATAAAATGACAAAAAGATTACCACTATGATGTGATCAAAGGTCCGTATTAAAATTAGTTGAATTAGTTGACAGTATCAGAAGGTAGATACACAGAGGTGCAACGTTTACTTAAATACCTAGAGTAAATATATATATATATGAAATGCAGTCTCTTCATTTTAATAATACAATTCTAAAGAAAAATGATTCATTTATGCAATATTCCCTAGGATCCTGAGGATGGTAAACAAAATGCAGACACAGCATTGTATTTGCATTTCTCTTTATTATAAATCAAATTAAAAAACAGATCCAAAAAGAATCCATTTTACTTGAACTCTTAGCATGTTCCATTTATTCTGCACCTAAGGCTAAAAAACATCATTAAGAACTTTCAAAATATCCCTCCCCCTCCCCGTTAAAACTTAGAGACTAAAATTGCCATAGACTGGTCTTTTTATTTACATAATTAGTAATGTGTGATTCTCTTGTCAAGAAGGCATGGTGTCTGAGCTGTTTTTCCAGCATCAGTGATGGATTTATCCAGCCCCTTTAAACTCTCTGTCCCATCTTTTTCTAACCTAGAACTCACATTTATCAGACAGCTGCCTCAAACTGTGAAGAGTATGTGTTGTAACTCTAGGAAATGCACAGGAAGTTGAACTGCATAGCGCTGGGTTGGCCAAAAAGTTTGTTCTGGTTTTCCTGTATGCTTGTATGGAAAAACCCGAGTGACCTTTTTGGCCAGCTCATGCAACAGTTTGACCATACATATTTACGAGAATATCTGTGATGCCTATTTGAAGACAAAATCCATCACTCTTCCTTAAGACCACATGCGAGAACTTGCTCTCCTGGGATGCTACTCTGGTGACCAGATAGGAGAGCCAGAGAGGAGGATTCAATTATCTTTTAACTAAGGGGTACCCAGCTTAATCATGTAAATCATAAATTTACAAATTTATGTACATTACATAATCATGAATTTTCTTTTAAAAAATGATAAGAAAATTCTTTGTGACTGTCCCATCTTATAGGTAGCAGCTAAAGAAGAAAATCAATATGAGAAATGTATTGATGAAATAGGTTACTCTCTAATAAGCATCTTAGCTACTATATTTACCCTATCATGTATCATTGGACATGTCCCCCAATTCAGCTTTTGGATAATTTCTGGTTATAATTTTAGGTTGAAATTTTGAGTGCTTTCCCAAATGGAATGTAATTTAAAATCACTTAAAAATAATTTTGCTGTTTTAATAGATCTTCAAAATTCGGTGGTGGCACAAAACTTCACCATCTAAGAAATAATCTTGTGACTGCTGCACCATGAAATGGCAATTGTATAGCTGGAACCACCCCCTTCAGAGAGAAGAAAAGCATATGTCAAATTGCCTTAACTATAGATCCTTCAGGCAAAATGCATCCTTCTTTTGGCACTGTCAAGAACTTGAATAAATCAGAGATAAGTGGGTTAAAATGTCAGTACCCTTTGGGACTGAGAAAAACCTACTACTTTCCCACAATTCAGTAAAATATTAACCATGGTACTCCCAGTTCTTTGTGGGGAAGAAAATAATACCTTCACAGTCACTGGAAGAGATTGTCAAATTGCCAAAAGACTAGAACAATTGCCATAAGAGATTAAACGGGGTGATATGAATGATCTTGCTAAAAGGTTTTAAGTCTCTGTTTATTTATAGAAATAATCCTTTCCCATCTGTTTCATCAATCACTCTTTCTAAAATACCAACTGTTTGGATGGCAATTTAGATTACTACTGTGTTTGAAAATAGTTTGCTATTTTAAAAATCACCAAAATGTAATTTGGTGAATTTCAGTAGAAAATCATTTTCTAAGATTTGTGAGTAAACTGTTAAAACTAGGAAATTTGCTAAAGTCAGTAAGACAGCCCAGGGCTGGGTCATTGATCACTAGTGACAGCAAACAGTGACCTCACACGAACAGAATGTAAACCTCCAAACTCATTGATAGTAGTCTGGACTCAGGGCTAGAATTCATGTTCTCGCTCTATAAACTGTTTGACTTAGACGATGAATGATGGTTAAGGTAATAGAGCAGCATAGCTCTGATGAAAACGTAGTTGGGCTCAGGTTATTTCAAGTCTGGCTTTCTTTGAAGGTCAGCCTAAGTGTCTTGATATACTATAAGAGAAAATTTATTTGAATTGCCATGTCTTTCTTATTTCAGCAAGAAAAGTTCACTTACTAATGTAGCTTTTCCTTCTGAGTCATTTAGTGAAAATAATTTTTTGCTTCCAATTTTTTCTTTTTAATTTCACAAGATTTATATTTTAACTACCTGTAGTTTACCATTATGTATTTTGACTAACACATTTTTAAAATGTGAGTTTAGCTACTGTTTATGCAAAAGCCTTAAGAGGGTTAATTTCTTTGAATGTTTTTACTTGTTAGATTACTACTGCTTTTGAAAATTGTAGTAGTAGTTTTTTTGTTTTGGATACAGCATCAGTTCAATTCAGTTGCTCAGTCGTGTCTGACTCTTTGTGACCCCATAAATTGCAGCACGCCAGGCCTCCATGTCCATCACCAACTCCCGAAGTTCACCCAAACTCATGTGCATCAAGTCAGTGATGCCATCCAGCCATCTCATCCTCTGTCGTCCCCTTCTCCTCCTGCCCCCAATCCCTCCCAGCATCAGGGTCTTTTCCAGTGAGTCAACTCTTTGCATGAGGTGGCCAAAGTATTGGAGTTTCAGCCTCAGCATCAGTCCTTCCAATGAACATCCAGGACTGATCTCCTTTAGGAAGGACTGGTTGGATCTCCTTGCAGTCCAAGGGACTCGCAAGAGTATTTTCCAGCACCACAGTTCAAAAGCATCAATTCTTTGGCGCTCAGCCTTCTTCACAGTCCAACTCTCACATCCATACATGACTCCTGGAAAAACCAGTCTTGACTAGATGGACCTTTGTTGGCAAAGTAATGTCTCTGCTTTTGAATATGCTATCTATGTTGGTCATAACTTTCCTTCCAAGGAGTAAGCGTCTTTTAACTTCATGGCTGCATTCACCATCTGCAGTGATTTTGGAGCCTAAAAAAATAAAGTCTGACACTGTTTCCACTGTTTCCCTATCTATTTCCAAATTGATGTGTCTTCCAAAATTTTCCATGTAAGTTGCCATTTCAAAAGAATATGCTTTATTCTTTCAGGGTAATATATAATTACCTCAAAAGTCTCTCTTTTATTTATTCATTTCTAATTCTTCTCACAACATGAGAGTTCTTGCATCCTATTACATGATACGTCATCATAAAGATGGGCAAAAAAGACAAATGCATAAAAATATGGAAGGAGTAAAAATAATTATACGTACATATTCATGAATTATATCTACCATTTGTTGAGCAGTAACACGTAGAATACTTTTCACTAATGTTAGGACATCAATAACACAGCTGCAAGGTTGCATGTTGTAGGTTCATGTCATAGCATCCATGCTAAGCTTTCAACTTCCTTACAGATGAGGAAACTGAGGCCAAGAGGTCAGCTTCTGAAAATGGCAAGTGTAGTATGGGGCATATCCAATCAAACAGAGGTCATGGGACATTCAGAAATGAATAAGTATAAGCTTACAGACCAGGTAACGTAGGAGATCAGAGGAGAAAGCAGACATGATTATAATGGCTGTCAAGGGCATTATTGGTGCAGGAGGTGTAATTTGGACCATACACCAAAGATGGATATGCATGGATGGTGGGAGAAGGGAGAACAGGCTGTGCCACACTTTGTCTTTCACATGCAGACCTTTTGGAGGTTAACATATTCCTGGAAGAATGGAATACTCTCTCTCTGAAGGTCCTGGAATACTTTTTAAAGGAGAACACACTTTTCATCGTTACCTCACAGTGTGACTTGCACCTCTGATAGAAGAGTCATACTTTTTAATGAGAAGAAGGCAAAATAACTTTTTAGAGCCTCCACATTCTCTAAACAAGTTGAGAGAATCAGTTACCTAAGGAGTTTTTTTCAAGCCCCTAAATGTGTGTGAATCCAGATAGCAAAGTCTTCCAGAATAAGGTCACTGAGAACCAGCCGGAAGACTTAATGTCCCTAAGTAGTAACAACACGAGGCTGTTACTGTACTCTCTGGCTCCAGCCTTTCCTCTGAACTCGAGATGTTATTGCCTGTTTAATATCTCCACATGAGTGTCCACAGAGGCAACTCAACCTCATACAATCAAAACCAAACTCTTGATTTCCCCCACAAGACCTACTCGATACCTCAAGTGTTCCTCATCTCCATCAGTGGCAACTCTATTCATTCAGTTGATTCTTCCAAAGTGATGAACTTTCTTGACTCCCCTCTTTCTTTTCCTCAGAATATATTTACATTAGGACTGCTTATCATCATCTCCCCCAGTATTATGTTTATCTAAACCATTACCTCTCACTCACACTAGTGTGGTAAATTCTGCACTGACCTCCCTACTTCCACCTGCCCTCCCCCAACCCACAGTCTGTCCTTCATGCAATTGCTCAGAGGGATCCTCTTAAAATAAGTGGGACTGTATCATTTCTCTGCCCCAAATCTGTCAGTGGCTTTCCATTTCCCAAAACAGAAGGTCTCTTCATGACTTGAATTCTCTGCTGCCTCTCACTCAGTGGGACCCAGACTCCCTGGGACTCACTCAGTGGGACCCTGGCTCCCTTGCTCTTCTGAGAACACACCTACCTCAGCCTAGAATGTGCTTCTTCCAGAGATCTGCAGGGTCTGCGCCCTCCTCCCACAGGTCTCTGTCTAAATGTCACCTTATCCAAGAGTCCTTCCCTCACCACCCCATATTGAACAGCGCTTTCCCGCACATCATTTTCAGCAACACCAGCATGTATGGTGGTCTTAGTTGTGCCTGACAGATGGGCAGCCTGGAGTAGGAGGCAAGCCAGGACCGAGGGCTCTTCCTGCTCTGCTGACCAAGCCCTGTCCTCCAGCTCTGTTATAAGTCAACCCAGAAGAACACCTTAATTTTTTTTTTTTAACCAAAAAGGGGAAACTTTTTAAAATTTCAGAGTCCTACCAGTAGCTACAAATCAGAAGTTAGGTTGATAGGTAATTACATAGATACATACATACATACACACTTAGACACCCATATACAGATATGTATGTAAATATACATACATATGAGATATATAAACATACATATAATAATAATATAATATACATAATCACCAGGGCTTCCCTGGTGGCTCAGATGGTAAAGCATCTGCCTACAATGTGGGAGACCTGGGTTCAGTCCCTGGGTCGGGAAGATCCTCTGGAGAAGGAAATGGCAACCCACTCCAGTACTCTTGCCTGGAAAATCCCATGGATGGAGAAGCCTGTTAAGCTACAGTTCATGGGGTTGCAAAGAGTCAGACATGACTGAGTGACTTCACTTTCTTTCTTTCTTTTCTTTCCCTGGTGGCTCAGATGGTAAAGAAACCGCCTGCAATGTGGGAGATCTGGGTTTGATCCCTGGGTTGGGAAGGTCCCCTGGAGGAGGGCATGGCAACCCACTTCAGTATTCTGGCCAGGAGAGTCCCCATGGACAGAGGAGCCTGGTGGGCTACAGTCCATAGGGTCACAAGTAGTTGGACATGACTGATTGACTAAGCACACATGTGACATATGTATAAACATATATATATAATGATTATACATATAATTATGTATATAATCTTTCCCAACCTATCCACCCCTGACCAGAATGTAAGCTTAAGAAGAACAGAAACTTGATTTTGTTCTTTTCTGAGTCACTCAGCTCCTGGAACAGTTCCAAGCATACAGTGTGTGAAAAAACAAAAGCAAACTTGTTGAATTAACGGATAAGTCAATAAATTTATGTGTGTATGGCAAAGAATGTCATAAATGGGTTGGAGCATAGAAGTTCAAAAATTATTTAGTATTTCCAGACAATATTGTAAGATTTAAAACAAAATCAACACAGGGAATGGAGATTCAATTTGGAAGTTAAGGTGTTTATTGAATGTGGTTGAAAAAGATAGGCTTTAGCTTTTGTAAAATTGCACATGCTCATTCAAAATAATTGCTTTAAAAAATGTCTGAATAAGGCATATAATAAAATAATTTATTTGACTTAAACACATTTAACCAATAAATCCTCAAAGAAAGGGTTATCTTTTTTTCATAGAGTTTTAATCAGATCAGATCAGATCAGATCAGTCGCTCAGTCGTGTCCGACTCTTTGCGACACCATGAATCACAGCACGCCAGGCCTCCCTGTCCATCACCAACTCCCGGAGTTCACTCAGACTCACATCCGTCGAGTCAGTGATGCCATCCAGCCATCTCATCCTCTGTCGTCCCCTTCTCCTCCTGCCCCCAATCCCTTCCAGCATCAGAGTCTTTTCCAATGAGTCAACTCTTCGCATGAGGTGGCCAAAGTACTGGAGTTTTAATAAAGAGATGTAATTCCTTTGTCTCAAAATTTTGTGGTCTGCAGTGAAGCAAATTAATTCATTTTCTTGAAAATTTGTATCATGTAGTCAGTCTAAAGAATAATCTTATTAATAGCTGAACCAAATTCTAGAGAATTCCAGTGATTTGTCCAATTGACATGGGAGTAGGGAGTGGATTCCACTGGAAGTGGAATTTGTATCTCTCCACCGAGTTCACTGGGTTTTGACCACAACGTGGCATCTTCTCCTTGGTGGAACAAATGCTACCGGCTTGCTGTTTGTACAAAATGTTCACTGTTACCTCTGAAAACTCAGCCACATCCTTCATCGTGTCTCTCCCACACGCATCATCTGTAGAAGTAAACAAGCACACTATGCAGCCCCTGGGAAAGCCTTGTCCGTGGCTACTCTTCCCATCCCACCTACTTACCAACCTGAAGCTAACAGTCAGGAAAGTGCCAAGGGAAGCTATTTATCCTCTCTATGGTTTATTTCTTGGCTTTTCACATTCATAAAAAAGAAATCTAAACAATCTCTATTGCTTGCTTTACTTTCATCCTTTGTAGTGAAAACTACTATTCTTGCCTGGGTCTGCGCAGATGCTCAGAATGAGTGACCTCTATTGATGGTGTCAACTTTCAAACTGAGACAGAGCAGTATATATACATCTAACAGGGAGTTTTCAAGAGCTGTCTAGCCGTCCCTCACCAATGACACACACACACAAATGTACACATACACACATGTGAACACACACACAGAGCACTAAGCACTCAGTGAACACTTGGTGAACAGGAAGGTTAATTAATCCTCGTTTGGGTTTATTATGGAAGAGCATGGTTGGCTGCAATATTCTTCCTAATCTGGTTTTATTTTAAATTTTAAAATGTTATTTATTGTTGGCTGTGCTGGGTTTTCATTGCTGTTTGGTCTTTTCTCTGGTTGCAGTGAGCAGGGGCTTCTGTCTCGTTGCAGTGTGTGGGCTTCTCACTGCAGTGGCCTCTCTTACCACAGGCTCTAGGGTGTGGAGGCTTCAGTAGTTGTGACTCCTGGGCTCTGGGGCACAGGTTCAATAGTTGTGGCGCAAGGGGTTAGCTGCTCCTTGGCATGTAGAGTCTTCCCAGTCCAGGGATCAAACCGTGTCTCCCATCTTGGCAGGCGATTCTTTACCACTGAGCCAGCAGGGAAGCCCCTAATCTTGTTTTAATTACTCAGAAATCACATACAGGCCAATCATGAATGCTCTGCATCATGTAGCAGGAAGAAGTGCTTTTTGGAGCTATCATTAAAAAGCTGTTTATACCACACATGCAATTACGTGCTTCCTATTACTAGCTCTTATAGGTAGGTGCCCAGGTTGAGGCAGCCCCTAAATGAGTTCCACATGTGAGTGGTTGTGCTGTAGTTTTATCTGCAGCTGCTAAGGACGGTGAAGTTTATCATTCTATTAACCTCACAATTAACCCTCATTACACGGCCTGTTCAGCACAGGGACACCTCCAGAACACGTTCAGTTTGTGAATGGCCAATCCCATGGCACAAGCAACCATCCTTATCACTGCTGAGAAGGACATGCCAACCACATATACTTTTGGTTTAGAGCAAGGGTGGTTGCCTGATTCAATGGAGCAGAGTGTTTTCAGCAACGCAAGATGAATGGTAGAGGTGCACCCAGGCAGTGGGTGTCATTTCCAGCTTTCCTGTTCTCCACTGCAGAGTACTGGCTCTCACAGCTGCAGCCATCTAACCACTATGCCTATTGCATGCCAGGTTAGACCCAGGCCAACCCACCCTCAAGATCATAGTCCTCGGCAGGAAACACAGGAGATGTCCTAGGTCAGGGGTCCCCAGCCTCTGGGATCTAATGCCTGATGATCTGATCTGGAGCTGATGTAATAATAATAGAAATAAAGTGCACAATACATGTAATGTGCTTGAATTGTCCTGAAACTGTTTCCCCCACTTCCTGGCCTGGATCCTCAGAAAACTTGTTTTCTCTTCCATGAAACTGGTCCCTGGTGCCAAAAAGCTTGGTTACCACTGTCCTAGGTGAAAAAAGTAACTGGTTTTATACTGACATTTTACGTATTTTTGCTGAAGGTCTTCAAACACTGTCTTCATTGTTCTATGCTGGCTCTTAAGATTGTAAACTGGGTCCTTTTAAGATAAATATTTTCCTCATTTTTAGTACTTAGTGGTGGTGTTGGCATTCTAATTCCCGAGCACATTGCCTTTCTTATTCTATTTGATTTTTTGCTGCTGTTGCAGGTTCTTGGAGAAATAGACCTATGTTGACCTGACCCAATCCATGCTATTAGGACAAAGACATTTTCTTAATTTGACGAACAAATCTATAAGTAAGATTAAGTGCGTCTACCAGTTTGGTGTTTAAACACTGTTTTTTTCTTTTGTTCTTAGGAAAAAAATGTTCTCTTCATCCCCATTTGCATTGTTGGATATGCCTCTCCTGAATGTGGAGGGAGGGAGAGACACATTCCTCACGGCACCTCACCCACAGCCATCACCCGTGAAGGCCGATGGAGGCTGACAGGGTGGGATGCTGCGTCTCTTGATTTGCTGAGAAGCCGGCCAGGGGAGCCTGAGAGCAGATACTCCCCAGGAATATCAGACTTGGTGGCCGGTGAGTCAGATTTTGGTTTACCACTATTGCTTTCACTTCCACCAGCTTTGCTGGAGTGGATTCATGAGTCAGTGCAAAGCATTCCTTCTTTATTTATCTCAGACTTCCTGGCCTCAGTCAATGAAATACAGCCGTTTTCACACTGCTGGCTTTGCTGGCCAGTGGAGCCCAGCAGCCGTGATCACTTCAGAAGGGTTAGCTGGGTTATGTGATCAAAGCTGACATCTCCCAAGTCATTTCCAATTATCAGGACTTGTCTTAGATTGCTGAGTCTGCATACATGCAGTGGAGGTGTAATGGAAAGCATTGCTTTGAGAGCCAGAAAATCTGGCCCTGCCATGCCCCAAACTATGGCCTTTTATCCAGTCAACTTAACCCTTCTGGGCTTCAGTTTTCTCATCTGTCCATTGAAGAAACTGGATTGGATCCTTTCCTTAGAAACAATAGATGGGTAGATAGATTATAATGAAGTGATAGATTACATTCTACATGGCAGGTCATAATGATAAACAAAGTAGAAGCAGACTATATTTTTATAGGATCTCAAGGCTAAGCAAACTAATACATACAGGCTTAGAGATGATTACCTACTGTGTTACCTTCAGCGTCCTCTAAGAAAGGATAGCAGAGTGAGAGGAAAGTGAAAGTGAAAGTCTCTCAGTCATGTCTGACTCTTTGTGACTCAACGGACTCTAAGTCCATGGAATTCTCCAGGCCAAAATACTGGAGTGGGTAGCTTTTCCTTTCTCCAAGAGATCTTTCCAACCTAGTGATCAAACCCAGGTCTCCTGCACTGTAGGCAGATTCTTTACAGCTGAGCCACAAGAGAAGCCCACTGAGAGAAAAGCTGTCTCTTAAACAGAAATATGAAGAGGACAAAAGTTAGGCACAAACATACAGAAGGTAGAGGATGGGGACAGAGGAGTATGTATGTTGGTGAGTTTCAGGAACAGAAAGAGATCTTTGTTTTCAGAGATAGTGAGTGACGGAGGAGAGCCAGCAGCGAGTAGGTGAGGATGAATTCCTGCAAAGTTTATGAGAAGCCAAGTTACACTTTTTTAAATGTAAGCACAGTGCAATGCAATGGAAGAACTGGAAGCAGGGAAGTGTGATGATCGAAATATATTTTAAAATAGAATGTCAGAGAAATTCAGAGAAGGACTCCATTAGAAGTCAGAGGAGGAGGTAAGGAGACAAGGTTGACCAGTGGAGAGAAGAAGAGTTAGTGTAACTACTTAGCCAGAAGAGCAGTGAAAACTTATAGAGACATGGACAAAACTTACCCTGTAGAGTGATGTTCATTCTTTCAATAGTGAGAACAAAAGGAAGCCAATGAAGTTACAGTGTTAGGAAAATTGTGAAAATCCCAGGACCAGTTGCCCTGACAATGAGGCCCCACACTTTGATAGTGATGATGTAAAAAAAAGGAAGAGAAGAAAAAGAGCAAAAGCCGCTGAAGAAAATAGTAATTAAGGATAGAGCTACATACATCTGGACAGCTTTTCCCAGGGAAAGATGGGTGCCTCAAATAAAAGACAGTATCATAAGGGGAAGAATTAATCGTTTGAATAAAAAGGTTAAATTGAGTCTTCTGGCTCCAAAGCTTCTGCAGGCCAGCTTTTCTCACACTGGTTTGTTCTTAACCAATTTCAATAAAGTCAGTGATTGCACCCCTGCCCCATCCACCTTACTCCCGTCCCTAGCAAATTACAAAACAGACTTTACAGCTCACTCTACTGCAAGGTGCGGAGGTATCCCCTGGAGACCTGGCAATGTAGATTCTGGTTCTGTGTGTCTGGAGTGAGCCTGAGAGTCTGAGGTTCTACATTCCTAACAAGAACCTGGGTGACACTGATGTTGGCCCAAAGACCACTCTGACTAGTAGAGCTAGGGAGAGTGAGGGGAGGATTTAAGGAGAAAGTTAAATGGCTGTGAGAGTAGTTCAGGTTGAAGATGACAGGATCATCCTTGACTAAGGCAGTGACCATGAAGATGAAGGCATAGGCAGTGACTGGATAACTGGAAAATATTCTGTAGGTCAAATTAGCAAGATTGGTGACAGGTTAGATGGAAGAGAACAAAATGGGGAAAAGTCCCTTATTTCTAGTTTGAGCAAGTGATTGTGTATGTAGTCCAATTGGACTATACAGTCCATGGGGTCGCAGAGTCAGACACAACTGAGCGACTTTCACTTTCACTTATCTGTATTATTTAACTTTCACTAAAGGTCACTGCTGGCTCTGAAATCCTAGGTCACAATGAGACTTCAGGACTTTCTTTAGATTCAAGATTTTCACACGTAGTGTTACCCAGCTCTGGAAAGATGTTATGGTCCAGTGATAACTAGCATGATTTTGGAGTCAAGCAGATTTTGGTTTTATCTAGCAGCCCCAAGTCAATAACCCTTCTGAGACTCACTTTCCTGACCCATATAATTTAAGTAACATACTATCTGCCCATAAGCTTGCTACAGGAACAAAGGGAGAAAATATACAAGAGCTCAGCCTACTGGCCAGCACTTAATAAATGTTATCACCATTATTGTATATTAATTGATTAATTAGCTTTCTTTAAGAACACAAAAACATTTGGTTTGTATTATGTATTTTTTAAAAAATATTTATTTATTTGGCTGTGCCGAGTCTTTGTTGAGGCACGTGGGATCTAGTTCCCTGACCAGGGATCAGACTCTGGCCCCCTGCATTGGGACCATAGCATCTTGGCCACTGGACCACCTGGGAAGTTCCTATTTTCTTTTCTTCTTCTTTTTTTCTTTTTAGAAAATTTAAAGCTGAATCAAGATATTTAAAACATGAAGAACTGACTATAAAATATATTTTTTAAAGTAGATGAGTGTTCTCTTAAAAATAACGTAAGGTCTTCATTAAATGAAAGAATTGAGATTACTTACCTTTTTCCCTGTTATTTTACTAGCACCTGTAAAAATAAATATAATCAACACGGGTATTTTTCTAAGACATGGATTTTATCCCCTGTGTATTGTGGGGCATTTCTTCTCTCTCTCCCTAATCTTTCCTTCCCTTACCTCCCCTTCCCCGACCCCTTCCCACTGCAAGGCTGTAATTAACTTTTGTGCAGTAAATGTATTTGTGTTCCCAGACCTGTCACAATAGTTGACTCTCTCAAAGTACCCAATAAATGCTTCTAAACGAATTAATACGTGGCTATTAAATGAGCCAGGCTGTAGCCCCTCATCCTGCTCGTTCTTCCTGGACGATAGGTCTCTAGGTTCAGTTTGATAGGCGATAAGGACTTAACAGCTCCAGATCTGCTAGAAGATGTCTGGAAGATGCCTGTGGTCCAGCCAAATGACTGGATTTAATGAATCCTAGCATCCTAGAGGTACCACAGATAAACAGCTACCTGTCACCCAGATAAAAAGTTCCTTTGATATCTGTCACCTAGTAGCACGTACTCAAGCCAACTTGCTAAATAGAGCTTTGCTTCTATGGGATGTTATATATGCTATTTCCATTGATGTGTTGGATACAGATTTTTATCACTGTGGATGAAATCTACTTGATTACACCTAAGATTACAGCAATCTCATCTTTAGAGGTGCTCTGTAGGTGGACTCTGTGGTCCTGTAAATCACTCCCTGACTTCAAAAAAACCTCAGATGGCAGCACTTACTCTCAGTATGATGTGCAAATGGAACTCAAAACCAGTCACTGAAATAAACTGCTGGCAATTAAGGCGAACACTTTATGACAGATTACTATATTTTTTCCCATTTAAGGCTCTCTTGTTTATCCATTGCAATAAGAGGGTTTACATGTCCCTGGAAGCAAGACAATGCTTGAAAATCTCTGCCATTCAAATGGCCACCTCAGGTTGCTTCCTGTGGAAAATTTCAGGGGTAGAAAGGGTGACATGAAGTGGGTGTGCCTGTCCACCGTGGGGGAAACTCATATTTGCTGACTTAAAATTCTTATCAATTTGCTTTTATGATGTTGCATTGTACAATCAAATTATAGTCTGACAAGTAGTTTTTTTGGGTTGAGGCAGGATTTATCAACCCCACTGCCACTATTATAAATCTGCTGGTGAAGTAATTGAGTGCGAACAATATATGTGCCTTTCAGGGAGTTTTTCTAACACATGAAGCATTTTATATTTTTAGAGTATTTATTTAACCAAAGGAAACACATGGAAAATGAGAGGAAATAGACATCAATTTGTGTTTTTGCTTACTTCCCCCACAAAACCTTTTGGATGACACAGTTAAAAAATATAATTTGAAAAATCTTGTAGGGAATTCCAGTTAAATATAGTAAAAAGTAGCTAGGACCACCCTGTTTTTATTCATAAGTAGAATGTAATAAAATTAACTTTGGTGATTTATTCTAAACAAAATCTGTTTGAATTTTACTCTTCTGTGCATTTAGAAAGAGGAAAGAGTTGGAAGTTGCTGTTTAAGTCTTTAGTGAAGGCTGGTTATCACAGAAACATGCATTTTTAACAAAGACAGCAGCTCATTTGGTTTTGAAGGCCTGGAATTTCATAATAGTAACACATACATGTAATAATGTGTTTTGTATTTTAATGCCTTTATCTTTCTCCAAGGAAAGGGTCTATGTCTTAGCACTCTTCACATTCTCAGTCCTTAGCAGAAGATACAGAAGACTTCCAATGTAGGTTTAATAAGTGAATTAATATATTTGTTTGCATATTGGCATTTTTATTATGCAAAATTTGATCTATTTTGAGTAAAACATTACTCAGTAGAACTTCTCTTTGTAGAAAAAGAGGTTATTGGGCTTCCCTGTGGCTCAGACAGTAAAGAATCTGCCTACAAGGTGGGAGACCTGAGTTTGATCTCTGAGTTGGAAAGATCCCCTGAAAAAGGGAATGGCTATCCACTCCAGTGTTCTTGCCTTTTCATGGACAGAGGAGCCTGATGGGCTACGATCCATGAAGTTGCAAAGAGTCAGACATGACTGAGTGACTAACACTTTCACTTTCAATAATGTGTTATAAATTCTGGAGCTCTCAAATCTACATCGTCAGGTTAGACTTATACCTTGAATTTCAGACTTACGTATTCAACCATGTTATGTATTTTCACCTGCAGTTCCTGTAATTCCTCACCCCGAGCGAAGCAGTCACAGAAGCTGGAAACTTGAGTTTCCTTCTTCTTCTCTTTCTATCCTTCTTCCAACACAGCTAAGTAGTCAGTAAGTCCTACTGATTGTATCTACTAAAAGGTCTTTAATCTGTCTCCTCTTCATCCTTGCAACTTTCTAAGTGGTCTCCCTGTAAACCATCTTGTCCCACTGCAGCACAGCCACCATACATTTTAAATAGAATGTGGTGACCCAAGGACAAAAGAGCAGATAAAACCAAGGAGGGTCTTGGAATGCAGGAATGGAAAAACCAGACCCGTATCGTCCTTCCTTCTCCCATGTTGTAACTATTAACAGATTTCAGGTCCTCCTGAGCAGTATAACCTGTCTACCTCCTACGCCATCGGGAGAAGGTATTTGCCTTACTCTTCCCCTACCCAGTGTACATGCCTCATCCAATCAGCAAATGACCCACAAGACCCCTCTCCCACTCCTTGTACCCTGGGTATGTAAGTGGACTAAGAAACCCTGTTCAAGGTTGGTTCTCCCTTAAGCTGGCCCGCTGTTCTAACAGTATCTCCCTCTGTAATAAACTCTCATTCTATCTCATAGAAATTCTTTTCTAACCTGTGCATGGACCATGACATAGAATACTATTTTAGAAGCGTCAGTGGCTTATCTTCAGCTTCTTTTGTAGATACTCCTGACATAAGATTTCAGAAGTACCAAAATGTTTGTAGTTTCCCGAACATTTCATTCTTTCTTGCCTCACTTTGTGTCTTAGAGGATGTAGGGCTGCATGCTGACTTCCTGCATTGTGGCACTAATGTCTTGGGGTTACTGTTACAGGGTTACAGTAATTACCACAACCTTAGTGGTTTTAAAATAATCTAAATTTATTCTTTTAGCAGCTCTGGATGCCAGTCACATTTTTCATCATTGATGGTAATAATTATAGATTTGCAAGGATTAGAAAGTGAGTGTACATTTGAAGGACCATTTTACAAACCTACCACAATTGTTGCTTCACCTGTTTTACTCTGTCTCATTCTCTTTGTGTTACCAAAATGCAAGTGTGAGTATCTGACACAGAGTGAGGCCAAAGAAGTTGAATTGGCAGAGTCTGGATCAGAGAAAGGTTTATTGCAGGGCCACGAGGGGAGAATGGGTGGCTCATGCCTTTAAATCCTGAACTCCCTAGAGGGTTTCAGGAAAAACATTTTTAAAGGCAAGGTGAGGGAAGGATGTGGTTGGTTGTTGCAAACTTCTTGGTGTGGAGTCCTCTGTTCTTCCAGCTGTCCATGTAGGTTCAGGTCATGATGTTCCTGTAAACCTCCAAGATACATGTTATTCTCTGTTCTGCAACTTTTTATCCCTGTATGAATGGACAAGCCTTATACCCATAAAGATCAGAGCTTTGAGGATGGACTATCCTGCATATTTCATGCTATAGGCAACATTCTTAACTCCAAGCAAAGGCAGTAGAATACAAAGGTTAAAGTAAAAGAAATAGATCTAATACTGAGTCAGATTTGTTCTTCCCAATTACGTTTGTGTTCTCAATCTTAAGCATATACTAGTTTGTAGAAGGAATAAATATCAATATGCCTGTTAGAAGAATCCTCTGGATATGGTGAAGGAAGAGAGGAGCAAACTTCTTGGGTAACATGACATGAAAGTCAAGGCTTGAATTCTGGTTTCAGTCAAGAAAGGTTGGGGCATGATGGTGTGGGAGCCATGACAAAACTGGGTGGAGCTACAACCGACCAAAGAGAAGATTAAAAAAAGATGCTAAGTTGAAAACAATGACCAGTCTTTACTTTCAAAATTCTCCAAGCCAGGCTTCAACAGTATGTGAACTGTGAGCTTCCAGATGTTCAAATTGGATTTAGAAAAGGCGGAGGAACCAGATATCAGATTGCCAATATCTGCTGGATCATCGAAAAAGCAAGAGAGTTCCAGAAAAACATGTATTTCTGCTTTATTGACTACGCCAAAGCCTATGATTGTGTGGCTCACAACAAACTGGAAAATTCTGAAAGAGATGGGAATACCAGACGACCTTACCTGCCTCCTGAGAAGTCTGTATGCAGGTCAAGAAGCAACAGGTAGAACCGGACATGGAGCAGTGGACTGGGTCCAAATTGGGAAAGGAGTACATCAAGGCTGTATACTGTCACCCTGCTTATTTAACTTATATGCAGATACATCATACGGAATGCTGGTCTGGATGAAGCACACACTGGAATCAAGATCGCTGGGAGAAATATCAGTAACCTCAGATATGCAGATGGCACCATCCTTATGGCAGAAAGCGAAGAAGAACTAAAGAGGCTCTTGAGGAAAGTGAAAGAGGAGAGTGAAAAGGCTCACTTAAAAATCCACATTCAGAAAACTAAGATCATGGCATGTGGTTCCATCACTTCATGCCAAATAGATAGGGAAATAGTGAGAGACTTTATTTTTTGGGCTCCAAAATCCCTGCAGATGGTGACTGCAGCCATGAAATTAAAAGACACTTCCTCCTTGGAGAAAAAACTATGACCAACCTAGACAGCATATTGAAAAGCAGAGACATTACTTTGTCAACAAAGATCCATCTAGTCAGTAGTCATGTATGGATGTGAGAGTTGGATAATAAAGAAAGCTGAGCACCAAAGAATTAATGCTTTTGAACTGTGGTGGTGGTGAAGACTCTTAAGAATCCCTTGGACTGCAAGGAGATTCAAGCATTCAATCCTCAAGGAAATCAGTCCTGAGTATTCATTGGAAAGGCTGATGTTGAAGCTGAAGCTGCAATACTTTGGCCACCTAATGAGAAGAACCAACTCATTGGAAAAGACCCTGATGCTGTGAAAGATTGAAGGCAGGAGGAGAAGGGGATGACAGAGGATTAGATAGATGGTTAGATGGTATCACCGACTCAATGGAAATGAATTTGAGTAAGCTCTGGGAGTTGGTGAAGAACAGGGAAGCCTGGCATGCTGCAGTCCATGGTGTCCCAAAGAGTCTGACACCGCTGGGTGACTGAACTGACTGAGCACTCTGGGTGCAGTGTGAGATGGGACTTGAATATGAGATGGAGTGGCAGGCAAAACATGATAAGGGTGAGACCAAGTTAATGGGATATTAAGGAGATGGGATTGATAGAACATGGTCACAGGGTGGTTTTTCTTGAGAAAGGGAGTCTGAGAAGAGGAAACTTTTGAGAACAATAAAAATAACTAAGAGTGTGTGTTTATTCAGATCTTGTTCCAAGTTTTATATTTGGAGTTATCCATTTTAACTATATGACAACTGCATGAAGTAGATACTGTCATCTATATTAGGCTGAATAATGGCCCCAAATGTACATAATGCACACTTAATTGCTCAGTCATGTCTGACTCTTTCGACCCTATAGACTTTAGCCTGCCAGGCTCCTCTGTCCATGGGATTCTCCAGGCAAGAATAGTGGAGTGGGTTACCATTTCCTTCTCCAGGGGATCTTCCTAACCTAGGGATTGAACCCAGGTCTCCTGTATTGCAGTCAGACTCTTTACTGACTGAGCTACGTGGGAAGCCCTGAACTCAGCTTTATAGTCATCATGAAGAGTCTGCTGGCCTCAGAACTCTGCCCCCACAGAGGACCACACCTTAATCCCTTAAACCTATTAATGTGACCTTATTTTGAAAAAGATTCTTTGGAGAAATGGTTAATTTAGGATTCTGAGAAGAGGAGATCATCCTGCATTAGCCTGCTGTGTCCTGAATGCCACAGCACGTGTCCTTGTAATCCTAAAGCAGAGGACATTGACACAGACAGAAGAAGGAGGCAGTGTGACCATGGAGATTGGAGTGATGTGGTCACTAGTAACAGAATGTCAGCAGCCAGCAAAAGCCGAAAGGAGCAGTGAACAGATCCTCCCCTAGAGGTTCTGGAAGACGTGAAGCCACGTTGACATCTTGATTTTGTTCCAGTGATACTGACTTCAGACTTCTGGCCTCTTGATCTGTGATTTCTGTCATTTAAAGGTATGAAGTTTGTCATTTAAATTTAAAGGTATGAAGTTTGTCATAATTTGTTGCGTCAGCCACAGCAAACTAATTCATTGTGTGTTTTCATAATAAAGAGGAAAAAACACTGATGTTAAGTGACCATTGAAGGTTACCTTTAGTAAGCAGCAATGCCAGGACTTCAGCACAAGCTATCTTCTTCTAGAAGCCAGAGAATTAAGCTGTTAGTTTGATGGTGTTAAGTCTGAGATATTTATGAAGTATGAAGTTGAAAAGATAGTTGGATTATACGACTGTGGGGTTGGGAGAACTGCTAACAGGATTTGGTGTCTTTGGTGCTTGGGTAACTATTAGAGTTATGGGGATTGATAAGATCCTCTGAAGGGTAGTTAGGTTTTGATGAAAAAGATCCAAGGATAGAATCTGGATGTAAACACCTAGCTGGTAAGAATATGGAAAGAGAACAACAATAGAAGCTGAAAAGAAAGAATAAGATTGAACTTATATAAGAAGAAATAAGAAGAAAAGATAGAAGCAAGAAGGGAAACCCCAAGGGAGAGAATTAAGAGAGAGAGAAAGGAGAAAAGAAGGCAAATAGGAAGGCGGAAGAGGAAGAAGAAGAGGAGAGGAGGGAAAGAAGGAAGGCAGTTGTAGTTTTCACTTTGTAAAAAACCCTTTCACTGTATATTGTAATTTGTGCAATTTCCTATATATGAAATTTTCTGTATATTTTAGTAAATATTTACTCTAGAGGGGTTGGATGGGGAGAGGAGAGAAGATCCAGGAGGAGGGGATATTTTATAATTTTAACTGATTTGAGTTGTTGTATGGCAGAAACCAACGCAACACTGTAAAGCAATTTTCCTCCAGTTAAAAACAAACAAAAAAACCCCACAAAAATGCTACAAGAAACCTAAGGAAGATAAGAACTGAGAAGTGTTTACTGGATTATCAATTGAAAAGCACTAGTGACCCTCACCAGACTGTTTAAAATCCTAATGTTCTGGGGTAAAGACAAGTAAAGAGGAAACGACAAAGACACGTGTAGATAATTCTTTCAAGAGCATTTCTATTGACAAGTCCAATGAAGTCTGTAAAAAGGCAGAACTTAAATCGTATGGGTGAAAGAGAGCCAATGGATCAAAGTCCTGGAGAAGAAATGGATTAAGTCAGTAGCAAAGGTTGAGGGAGTTGGGCCTCTCTTGAGCTGCAGGCAGGGCGAGTCTGAGACGAATGTGCGGGTGTGGGCTAGGACACGAGGGGATTGATTCTGTCAGGCTGCTTTCTGTCTCCATTTATCAGCTAACTGCTGATCAAATGCCTCCCTTTCCATTCAACCCCGATAGCACTACAGTTGTCATGTGAAGAATTATCTCCATGATTTTCAGGGTCTTCCTTGGGACCAGCATGCAGCGTTCCATGTGAGTTCAGTCTTCTTACAATGTGTCATTAAATGAGTTAGTGAATAATAATTTCACTGAAAAGTCTTATGATTCACTAGGAATCAATGATCTCTCTCTCTCTCTCTTTTTTTTTCAGTCACAGCAAATTCTACTATGTCATTCATTAAACTTTCCTATCTAGTTTTTATTTTATGGTGTACTTAGTGTCAAATTAAATAAAGTGCTCTGTGCCATAATGTACAACACAAAAGAAGGTCAAGGGGAGCTGAGGTGAGGAGTAGATTTCATGAATCAGGATGATCCCAGTGACTTCCTAAAAGAGGCATTTTGAATGGAAGGAACCTAAATATTTAGAAGAAAGAATGACTCTTCCCTGTGTGTGCTCACTCATGTCCTACTCTTCATGACTCCATGGATTGTAGCCCAGCAGACTCCTCTCCATGGGATTTTTCCCAGCAAGAATACTGGAGTGGGTTGCCATTTCCTACTCAAGGGGATCTTCCCAACCTAGGGATCAAACTCGCATCTCTTGTGTTTGCCTACACTAGCAGGCAGATTCTTTTACTGACTACCTGTGAAGCTAACTCTTCCCTATGGACCAATAAATATATGAAAGAGTAGATATATGTATGAAAAACAAATGAAACTGTTGGTCGTTCAGTCGTGTCCGACTCTTTGTGACCCTGTGGACTGTAGCTGTATAGCTAATTCATTTTGCTGTGTGGTAGAAACTAACACAACATTGTAAAGTAACTATACTCCAATAAAAATTAATTTTAAAAAGTTAATGAAAAAAATAACCATTCGTTTAGACAACAGGGGAAAAAAAGCCCTCAAGTTCCAAAAGTAGAAAAGTATACATAAAATTACTTGAGGACAATGAAATGACATTTTTTATTAAAAATACAACTTAAAAAAATTGCTGAAACATTATGTAGATATCAGATATCCCAGGCATACTTAGTATTTTCTGTAGACAGAATGACAGAATTCAAAACAAACAAATAAATAAAAACAACAGAACTCTCCTTCACAAAGCTATGGAGTCATTGAACACATTAAAGAGTATGCTTTGAATTCCTGGGGGGAAAGTGCTTTGGAAACATCCAAGATTATATTTCATTTATATGTTTATTTTTCTCAGTAAATGAGTGCCTTCCCCTTTATGTAAGAGCTTGTTATTTTTTTACAGGCTGAGTTTTTTTTTTTATCACCCACCTTGTATGCCATTCAGGATTCCATTGTTCTCAAAATGTTCACAAATATCCTGTTAATGTGTGTTCTATTATTTCAAAAAGTATTAATGTCTGATTTGTAAGACAGTAATTTGCAAGTTCACTGTTTATTCCTATTTTAAAGCTTAATACAAGACTTTATTATTTTTCTGATTTCTTTTTCCTCTGCTATGTCCATGTGTGTTTCAAAAAAGTGTTGGTGGTGAATCAGTTTGTTGCTTTGTGTGTACTGAGGATGTTAATATTTTACATGCTCCGTGTTGTCAGTAGACATTCTTGTGCTGATTTATTCTCTTTAATTTTCATCTTTAAAAATATTTTAACTATGATTTTATGGAATTAGTCCTCATATTACTTGGCTTTGAAACAGCCAGTTTGCTCATCATATTGTACTCTAACACTATTTGTTTGAAGATATTTTTATTTTAGTTATACTTCCTTTCCCATTTTTAGGCATATACTTGATTCTTGATTAGGGCAAAGGTAGGAGTCTAGGAAGGCTTACATTGGTGTGAACACATGTACAGAAGTTAATTGTTTTACTGCTATGGCATATATTTAGGAGAAGAAAAGGATTATTTCATACCTTTAATCAATGTGTAGAAACAGCCACCATACCTTTACTTTTTTGTCTTTTCTTTTACTTTCCCCTCCCTCCCTTCCTGTCTTTCTTTCATTTTATTTTTGCAGTGTGAATTTATTTTTACCAGACAGTTACTGAAACTGATCATTAGAATCCAGCAACCATAACTCTGCCAAGAAACAACAACAACCAAAAAAACTGTGGGGTTGCTGCATAGCATCATCAAGATCTCAGGAAAATGGATGCAATTTTCAAAAGAGAAAAGCAAATTTATAAATGAATATGGACATGGTAACCGTCTTAGTAACAGGTGATCAGTAATTAAACCACTGAGTTGGTGCTTTCAGGGCTTGCGGTGATTCTTGAGGAGGGAATAAATGCATTTTCAGAAGTGGAGCTGGGAGCTAGAAATGTAAAATACTCTGGCAGACTAGACTAGAAGGAGCCAGGTCCTGGAAATTCAACAGGGCGATGCATCAAGTTCTCTAGAACAATGAGAGTGTGTTGATATACTTCTGCAAATTACTGGAAGAAATAATCACAATTCACACTACATTTTTAGCCTTTTTAAGCAACATAATCCTGCATGTGTGTGTATGTATGTGTGTGCATGTGGATGGGTGTGTATTTTAAAATCCAGCGTTTAAGGTCGAGTTGTTTAAAACACAGAGGGAGGTGGAGATAACCTTTAAAAACCCCTCCATGTCCTTTCTGTTCCCAGCACAGAGTCCTATTTGCCCTGTCTGTCATGATGAGGGAGTAGAGTGAGGATAAAGAAAGGTCAGAGGCTTGGGAACTGCAGAAGAAGAAAAATGACTTATCAAATACAAACAAGTCACCAAAATATATGCCATCTTTTCTGTGTTAGTGGCTAGCTAGTGGTTGCTCAGGAACAAATCTAAAACAGAGAGAGTATTTATTTTGAATTTTTCTTCAGTGAGAAGCTGAATATTAACTGTAGTTGAAAGATGCTTACTGTTTGTCAAAAGTAACAAATGAGTTAAGAAAAGGGATGCATCGAAGAATATCATGGCTTTATGCTGGAAACAGCATTTAAAAAATATGTTATCTTCTCTGCATATTTGCTGAATTTTCATTTTTATCCAATGTCTTATAAGTTCTATCAAATGAAATTCAACTTACCAAGTTAAGTTTTCAAAGTCCAGGTTCTTCTAGAAAATAACATTATGTTTAAAATAAGCTAATGAAGAGACTTCCCTGATGGTCCAGTGGCTAAGATTCTGCGCTCCCAATACAGGGCACCTGGGTTCAATCCCTGGTTGGGGAACTAAACCCCACGATCCACAACTAAGGATCTCGCAGGCTGCAACAAAGACTGAAGATCCCGAGTGCCACAACTAAGGCCCGACACAGCCAAATTAAATACAAAAATAAGGTAATGAAATGTTTCTGCAATTAATTGTTGAAAAGGGAGAGGAGATAAAAATTACCTGAGCCACAGGTGGACAGAAGGAAAACCCAGAGCTCTTCAAACAAGAATCCTGGAAGTTAAAGCTGTGAGTAATTGAGAACAAAGATAATGGAAGATGCCAGCCACTGAGACCAGAGGCTCTTGTGGAACTGCACTTCTCCTTAGAAGGTGATAGTGATCATGACTCCAGCTTCTCTCTGACTAGTCGTGTAATAAAGAATCGAAAGATCAGGCCTTCCTTTATCTCACCCTGTAGTGTTGAGAATGTCTAGCTATTTTTAATTTGAGACATACTGATAGAAGTTAAATTTTTAAAAATGAAAATCAAGATACCATTATACTTTCTAATTCAGTATTTGTCTGACAATTGTTTAAAGAACAAATAAAAATACTCTGAAAAGATTTTATTAACCAGTAAAATTAGTTTTGCTCAAAGGTGATATCTGTGATTGGGGATGTGGAAGGAAATCCAATTTTAAGCTTTACATTTCATCTATCTCCTACCTATATCTGCATCTATAAGTATACATTATGTATTTTATTCATTATTAACTTTATGATATTATTAATAGATATTGTTTCTTTTGCAAGGATTAAAAAAACCTTTAGATTTGAAATATTTTCTTGTGAATAACTGAATACCATTGTTCATTTTATTCCTAAAGGCGATTTTACAATCCTTTCATAGTTTGAATTTTTTTTTATAATGGCATATATTACAAAAAAGATAGATTTGTGTTACCATTTTTATTCTTAAGTATCACTCTGGAAGAAAGTCACCCTCTCTTCAACCAGTGTCTTAACATCTGTTGAAGGAGCTGGTTGCTGCCTTGTCTTGAGTGCATGGATATGAAGGGAAGCCCTTGGACTAGCAGACGTAGAAGCCAGCTAGATACGACATGGGCTTCCTGGGTGGTGTTACTGGTGAAAAACCTGCCTGCCAATACAGATTAGACGTAACAGACGCAGGTTCAATCCCTGGGTCGGGAGGATCCCCTGGAGGACGACATGGCAACCCACTCCAGTGCTTTTGCCTGGAGACTCTTATGGACAGAGGAGCCTGGTGGACTGCAGTCCATGGGGTTGTACAGAGTCGAACATGACTGAAGCAACTTAGCATGTTTTTACCTAGATATGAGATACTTTTAACTTTTCCTGAGATGGGAGAGAGACCAGAAGCAAAGTAGCAGAGATTGATGTCTTAAAGAGAGAGGATGAGAGTGTCATTCTTGAGCATCCATACCTGAGGACAGAGAGGTGGGCCTGGCATGCTAGAATGGTGCCCCTGTGGACACAGGCTTTGTTGCTCTTGTTCTTTCCCTGGCACCACTTAAACTCAGAATTCAGATACGATTCTAGGCAGGGGATGAGACAAAACTAAAAGGACTGACGCTGAACTTTCCAACATTCTGGGAGGTTAAGCCCTAGAGGAAATTATATTTAATTCATAGTTCTATAGACATGTGACTTCTTTCAGTGCACATTGCCCTGACCAAATTTTATAGATGCTAAACTTAAACAATGGATATATAGTACTATATAGACTACTTATTTTTTTCTATATTTTGAGACATATAATTAGTATTTAAATAGATATAACTTTTGCCCCCTGGGATAAATAGTTCTTAAATAGGACATGAAAATCTTAATTGTAACAGGGCAATTTTTGGGGGGCCACACTATGCAACTTGTGGGATCTTAGTTCCTCAACAGGGGAACCGATGCCCCCTGCAGTGAAAGCATGAAGTCCTACCCACTGGACCACCAGGGGATTCCCTGTAACAGGACAAACTTGATAAATTGTCCTGTTACATTAATTGGAATGCATTAATTGGAGAAATTTTGTCAAAGTCAGATCCTGAAACGCAAGCAAGAAAACGTCAGAAGAGGTTTTATGTCTACACATTGAATAGCTAAAAGATTCAATAAAAGATAGACCATCAAAATGGAAACATGAGGCAAAAATTTGAAAAGACACTTCACAAATGAGTATTAAATAGTCAGCATACATATGAAAAGATGCCCAGTTTTATTAGCTACCAGAAAAATGTCAATCAGAATGGCAAATATTAAAAAAGAAACGTATCCTATGTTGGTTCAGAGATAGAACAACTGAAATTCACATACACTGTATTTAGGACAAACTTGGAAAATAAATGGAAATATTTACTAAGTATATCCTGTGACACAGCAATTTCATTGCCCAGGAGAAATGTGGACATATATTCACCATAAATGTATTAAAATAATCACTAAAGAACTGTTAGTGTTAACCCCAAATAAAAAACTACTCAAATGTCCCTGCACAGGATGATGGATAAACTATGCTTTAATCACACAGAATGCTATACAACCATGAACAATGAACTAGAACCATTCACAGCAACATGGAAGCATTTCCCAAAGAAAATGTGGAGTGAAAGAAGCCAGGTATGAAGGAATACTATGCAAAATTCCACTTTTAAGAAAGGGAACAATAAACAAAACTAACCTATGGTGTTAGAAATTAGGACATAGCTTTGGAGTGAGGCAGAGACTGAAGCTGGGGAGGAGGGGAAGAGGGCTTAATGCTGTTTCATAACCTGTATTGCTTTCACAGTTGTGTCACTTTGTAAAAATTCTTTGAACTGTGTACTTATAATCCATGTACTTTCTTATATTTAAGTTTTGCTTTACTTAAAAATATTATCTTTTTAAAAAAAGTTGTGTATGCTTTCACATATCAGCCAAGTTCTGATCTGCAGATCCACAAAAGAGGATTAATTTAAAAAACTTGATATTTCTAAATTTTTAATGGAAATATACTCCTTTATTTCCCTTTTGCATACTCTGATATTCTTTTCCCCCATCAATAAATTTTGATATAATCTACTTCAGGGATATGCCTTTAGTTATTTCTAGATAATGGAAACGAATAACTACTACTTTCCAATAAACTGTCTAGCTGATCACCTCAAAACTATTCTCAAAGAATGAGACAGAGTGTGTCAGAGAGACAGAGAGAGAGAGACACCCCAGTCCTCATCATGTAGTCCCTTCTATAAATTCAAATCAAACATTGATTTGATCTGCTCTTAGCTTTATTAAATTAATGCAGCTGAGTAGACCCAAAGATGAATGTGGGAGGAGATAAAGTATTAAAACGTCTGCCATTTCAAACACAGTAAATAATTTTAAATTTGCCACCTGTGCAGAGCACTTTTCTACATTTCAGTTTTTCGAATTGTGGAAGATGAGCAGATTCTAGATAGGAAAGCCATCAGCAGGCAGCAAAACCACTGATTCTTGGAGAGAAAGGGAAAACATTATTTTATAAATGATTCCATTAAGTAGATTTTGAAAGCTTCCTACTTCTCTGAAAGAGTTATTTCTTCTTTTTCTTTTCTTCTTCTTCTTCCTCTTTTTTTTTTTTTTTTAACATAACAACCATGGGGACTGTTTAGAAATCAGGAGCTACTTCACTCTAAAAAAATTACTCTTAAATAAACAGTTTGCAAGCCCTCTCAGTATGTGGCCAGAGCAAAGAAAAATAGATAAACATTTCTTAAAAGCTCTATCAAAGTATAAAAACTCCTTAAATCTTTCTTAGGCATCTGAGTCCTCAAGGACTATTTCCCTTTTTCTTTTTCTTAGCCATGTTGAATCCAACTTGGGTGATCTTTGTCACATCCGAAAGTTTCTAGAGAGTTTTGTCAAGAGCCTAGGGACACTGAGCTTATAGATTACCATGACTTTTATAGTAATAAAGCATTAATAAAATACTATATCAACTTTCATCTGTTTTCAAAACAATCATTCACCTTTTTATTACAAATTTGATTACAAAAATCTCAAAGTAAAGCAGAGTAAACTGGGGACGGTTGGGAAATAATTTCTGTATAAAAGTACATGGTGCTACAAATTATTTAGTACATTTCGCATGTACGTGCATTTGTAGCACACTGATGTAACCATAGAGGGAAGAATACTTAAACTGTGAAATGTTAGATACATTTGGGCTTCACATTTTTATTTCACAATATGCTTCATCAGATCTTTGTTCTATATAGGGACATGAAAATACTTCACAGAAGTGTTTGCCTATAGGCCGAGAGCAAAGTGACTCAGATTGAAACTCAGTCCTGGGACTTCCTTGATGGTCTAGCAGCTAAGATTCTGCACTCCCAATGCAGCTGGCCTGCATTGAACCAGGTTCAATCCCTGGTCAGGGGAAGAGATCCCACATGCCTACAACAAAGATCAAAGATCTTGTGTGCCATAACTAAGACCCGGCACAGCCTAAATAAGTAAATAAATAAATATTTTAAAACAAAACAAAAAGGCTCAGTCCTGCTTATCTCTGGGCCATCAGTGTTGGCTGTCTCCACCTGAAGCAAAAGTAAGAGGGAAATAAAACATTATGATACAGTTTATTTGATACTGTGGATTTTAGTACATCTTTCCTTCTTTGACAGTCAGCTGGTTTCCTTTTAAGATCTAAAGAAATGATTTACATTCTTTATTTATAGGTTTCTTCATCTCTCAGTTAGTACTCTATTCTAGCAGAGAGAAAGGATTTATGCATGACAGAGTTGTTATACATTTAGGTTCTGAATACCCTGAAAGGAGAGTACTACCCAAATAAAAACCATTGTTATTCTTGGCAATTTTAGCAGAACCTTCCGTGGTATCTTGAGATTAGTTTTCTTCAGGAGCTCAGATGTTAATGTCATCAGTCAGAGATGCTTAAGGGTAACAGAAGAGTTCCTCTAGAAACACTGCAGGAGGAAATTGGTGGTATCGTCAGGACTCTCTTCATTTCCTAAATCCAGGTGAAGAATGACGGGGTCCAAAAACTTGATAAGACATTTACTCCTGTTACTTGCACCAACATTTCAGCCCGTGAATTATTCTTGGCCTCAGTGCTATGACAGGAAGCCTGCATTTAAGACGAAAGGAAAACAAAGAATTCAACCAGAATTTTCTTAATGAATGCTGGGTGCCTAGCACTGTGATTACACATTGTGATATGCACCAAAGCAGCACAAAACACAGTCCTATTTATGCTGAGCTTAAAAATGTCAGTAGGAAGACAAGATGGACACATGTAAAATGATTTGCCACGGCAAAGAAAAGCTGACTAAATGTTAAAAATATCAGTGATAAATGTCAATAGGATTTCAGGAAGGAGAAAGGTCAATATAAGTTCAGTTTAGTTCAGTTCAGTCATTCTGTCGTGTCTGACTCTTTGTGACCCCATGGACTGCAGCATGCCAGGCTTCCCTGTCCATCGCCAACTCCTGGAGTTTATTCAAACTCATGTCCATTGATATGGTGATGCCATCTAACCATCTCATCCTCTGTCATTCCCTTTTCCTCCTGCCTTCAATCTTTCCCAGCATCAAGGTCTTTTGAAATGAGTCAGTTCTTCGAATCAGGTGGCCAAAGTATTGGAGTTTCAGCTTCAGCATCAGTCCTTCCAATGAATATTCAGGACTGATTTCCTTTAGGATGAACTGGTTGTATCTCTTTGCAGTCCAAGGAACTCTCAAGAGTCTTCTCCAACACCGCAGTTCAAAAGCATCAATTCTTCGGCACTCACCTTTCTTTATAGTCCAACTCTCACATCTGTACACGACCACTGGAAAAACTATAGCTTTGACTAGACGGATCTTTGTTGGCAAAGTAGTGTCTCTGCTTTTTAATATGCTGTCTAGGTTGGTCATAACTTTTCTTCCAAGAAGCAAGCGTCTTTTAATTTCATGGCTACAGTCACCATCTGCAGTGATTTTGGAGGCTAAGAAAATAAAGTCTGTCACTGTTTCCACTGTTTCCCCATCTATTTGCCAAACAGTGATGGGACCAGATGCCATGATCTTAGTTTTCTGAATGTTGAGTTTTAAGCCAACTTTGTCATTCTTCTTTTTCACTTTCATCAAGAGCCTCTTTAGTTCTTCTTCACTTTCTGCCATAAGGGTGGTGTCATGTGCATATCTGAGGTTATTGATATAATATATGTGAGAGATTTTTAGGGGTAAGTTTTAGAAAAATCACTGTGAAACTAGAGCTGTGTCTATAAGACCTAAGAGAATTTAGAAGAAGAAAGGACTGTGATTCTTGGGAAAGTGGCTACTAGCTTCTTGTCTCTGACCATTACACATAATACTTGCTATGCATAAAATATGCATTTTTTCTGTCTCCCACATTACTCCTACTCCTGATCCCTATCTAATTCTAAACTAGATTCTAGGTAAAATATCATTTATTTGTAAAAACTGTATCTAGTTTTCCCAGTATAGAAGTAGCCTCACTGTGTTATAGTCTCTGAAGTTTATTAGACAATACAATTTTGCAATTTTTTAAAAATGTTGATCTCTTTTACTTGCATGTATGCTCCATGAGGGGCAGGGACTGTCTTGTTCATTGCAATATACCCAGTGTCTGGTACTTATGGTTCAGGAACACATAAAAAATTAACACATTATATGTGCCATTCCCCTTATTTAAAGGAGGCAATGAAAGCTAAATGAGGTAGGTTGCGCAGACAGGTGTAATGTACACTACCCAATGTTCCTTCTGCTCTCGCATGCTGCCTTACCCGTATTGCTTGAGAGAAGGGATGCAACAAAGGAGAAAGTCTTCCAGAGGAGTGAATGGAAATTGTGAGAGATCCACGCTTTTTTTGAGCACTCAACCTTTACAACAAGGAATCGGGGTGTGATGGATTAGGTGTATTTTCTAGCATGCATGCTAATCACCCCCACTGTCAACTCCAGCCAGATTACCTGCCATCTTCCTTTAATACTTAAATCTGTTCCATTTTGCATGGGAGTACAATATTGTTGCTGCTACTGGTTTTAAGCAGAAATCACTTTTATAAAGACCTTCAGTGCAATCATTCAAAAGTTCTCTAATTATTCTATATTTTAAAAATTGGGGTATAGTTGCTTCACAATGTTGTATTAGTTTCTGCTGTACTCCAATATTCTTATAGCTCATTTAATGCTGTTCTTTTATTCCACTTGAGAACAGAATAATGTACCTTGAGATAAAGTGTTCTGGAAAAAAAAAAAACCCTCTAGTTTGTTGTTCCCAGCTTTACTGAAATATGATTGATATATAACATCATGTAAGTTTAAAGTGTACAAGGTGATGTTGTAATACACATATATATTACAAAATGTTTACCAAATTGGGTTAGATAAGCATTCTTAATCTCACATTACAGATGGTAAAAACATGAAGGCTCTACTCTTTTAGTAACTTTTAAGCACACAACAAAGTATTGTTAAATATCATTATGGTGGGGTGCAGTAGCTCCCCCAGAACTTAGGGGAAGATGGTGCTCTGTGACTAGCATCTTCCCATTTCTGCCCCCCTCAGCCCCTGACAATCAGTGTTCTGCTCTCTGTGTCTATGAGTTCAATGTACTGTACTTAGATTCCATGTATAAATGACCTCAAACAGTATTTGTTTTTTTTCTGTTTGACATATTTCATTGAGTATTATACCCTTCAGGTCCATCCATGATGTCACAAATGATAGGATTTCCTTCTTTTTTTGTGGCTGAGTTGTACTTCACTGTAGATATCTATATATGTATATATAGAGACAGATATACAGATACAGTTCACATTTTCCTGTCCTTTCTTTCTGGGACCCCAGTGGTACCTAGAATGTCTCTCTCAGTGGTGTCCTATATGTTCTCTAAGTTTACTTCATTTCTTTTGATTATTTTTTCTTTTTGTTCTTCTTTGTGGGTCAGTCCATGGATGTCCATTTCTTTGGGGTCAGTCATTGAAAGTTTAACTTTCAATGTCTTCCTTTGGTGATGTCATATTTTCTTGTTTCTTTGTGATCTCTGTAGCCTTGCATCAGTGTCTGTGCATCTGAAGAAGCTCTCATCTCTTCTAGACTTTCTGTACTGACTTCTGAAGGGAAATACCTTCTTGTGCAGGTGGGGGCACACTGGAGCATGCTGTGACCTGGGGTCTAGTGCTGTAGGGTGCCACGTGCAGTGGTGTGTCGGGGCTCCAGGTCTAGGGAGGCTTAACTGTTGTTGGGTCAGGACACCGATGTTCACAACATCAAAAATTCTGTCATCCTTTTGGTGAGTCTGTGAGAGTCTCAACAGGTTACAAAGAGTGTGTGAGCCCTCAGCTGCCTCCAAGCCCAGTGTCTATGGACTAGGGCTGGTGGTGATGCTGGTGATCAGGGCTGTGGTATGCACATGCTCAGACGTGTGGACCAGCTGGACTTGCCTGGCAAATACTAACAAGTGTTAGGTGTAGTGTTTGGGGCCAGTGCCAGTGAGGGCCAGTGTCTCTAGCAGCTGCGGGGCCCTGGCTGTCAGCATGCAGGCTGGTGCTTCAGGACCTTCTCCATGGTAGCCATGGAGTCCAGTGACAAGAGTGAGGTTAAAGGGGCGCAGATACTGCCATGGGGGTCGCAGAGTCCTCAGTTGTCTGCCAGTGTGGATCCCCAGCTCTGAGACAGAGGTGGGATGGAGCAGGGAGGGACTCAGGTGGCTGGCATCCATGAACATGAATGCTAAGGGGCAGAACCCAGTGAAAGCAGCATAAGGTCCATGGCATCTTTGCTGGCCATTGGATTCTTCAGTGGCCAAGTCGCCTTGGTCCCCTGCAGAGCAGGCCACTGGGATCCAGGTTGCCGTGCTGTGTAGCGGACATTGATAGTCCCTGCTTTTTGCCTTTTCTGTACATTCCAGCTTTGCTGGTCTATGAAGGGAGTGAAATTGAAATGGGTCCTTCTTGAAGTGTTCTCAAAGCCTGGGAAATTTGGTCACTCACCCTGGGCTCCCTTTCTTGCAAGGGCAACTCTTTCAATCTGGGCAGTTCCTTCCTGGGTCTTAGCAGTGCCATCCTGAGAATGAGCTGATAAAGGCAAAAACAAAGCTGTTTTCCCTTTTGCTGTGGTTATTTTCGGGTTTTTTGTTCCCCTGTGCTGCTGAAGCTTCTTGAATTGGTCCCTGGACTCTTGCAGAGCTGTTTTTATTTGTGGATAGCTGCCAAATTGTTGATATTCCTCAAGAGTTGGAGGCTGGGGACCTCCTCATCTGCCTTTTGGGTGATACCACCTACTTTTTCTTTTAAAACAGAATTCACATATGTGAAAATCTAGATCATTTGAAATTTGGAAATAACTAGGAATTAATACAGAGAAAATGCATGTTAAAATGTTGCAGATTGAAAGGGAACAAAAACATTAGCTTTTCTTTTAGGTGTGTCTGAAAAATTTCAGTGTTTCAGAAATACTACAAGTTTGTAGAAATACTAAAGCAACTCAAAAAGAAGTAACACAAGTGAAAATATCAGTTAAACACAGTGCAAAGAAGCAAGGAAAAATTTCAAGGTTTTGAAACAGTATATAAAAACCCAAAGTTTTCATCTAAATACAGAAGCTATGTGTAAATGTGCCAACAAGTTGAGGGATTCTTCATATTTTACACATGCTTTTTTTCCCTCTGTTCCTTGCATTTGCAGAAACCTTACATGGAAGTTTCATCCCTTAGGGAGAATGCCATGTCACCATGGATGAATAGGCGGGAAGAGAGGTGGGATTTTGAGACCCCAACAAAGAGACTCCTATAACAGGAGGAAGGAAGAAATAAAAGTCTGATACTAAACCACTTCCTTTTTCAAACTGAAAAAAATGTTCACACTTTCCTATTTTCTATTTTGACCTAGAAGTACTAAAAATAACTAAAGAAAACCTGCTCTGCTCATGAAGTTAATCAGACTGAAGGCAATCCAGCTCTTTTCCGGATTCTTAGAGAAATTCTTCCCAGGTGATATGATTTTCTCTTGGATGAACACAATAGGCACACCCAAAGGTCATGTACAACACCTAAGTGGTGTTTGTGGGTCTGGAGCAGAATGGATGGGAGTGGAATTAAGGGCTGCCTGAAAATAAAGACTCCAAAGTGCTCTTGACAAGACAGGCTCTTGGTGAATTTTCCTACATGCGGGTGTAAAGCATTATGTTACTCAGACCAAAAGATGATAAAATCAACATCAGGCATTAAGTTTCATGTCCTCCTTTACAGAAAATAGAGAGATAGGATGGGATTAATAATATGCCATGAGAAGATTGTAATCATATATGGTGCCTAAAAGATGCATTTGAAGCAAGGTTGCTATCATATTCAACCTGAAGTGCATGATGGCAACTAGTTAGTACATGCCTCACTTGGGTGTTCATTCTGAAAGAATTTAAGAAAAACTTACTATACCCAAAGCATTACAGTAAGTCCCTTACTTATGAGCCTTCAAGTTGTGAACTTCCAACGATGCAAGTGTGCATCTGGTTCCAGTAAGAAACCAGAACCTGTGCCATCAGTGTCTGGCGTGAGTGAAATTGCAGCTTGCCCTCCATCTCCTATTGCTGACAATCCTTCATCTCTACCATCTCCCCATCTCCTTTCCCTCCTCCAGTCAGTAACTCTTCTTGCTTGTTCCCTCAATGCCAGCCCCTCTATGCCAGCTGTTGTACTGTACTGTAAGATGAAAAATGTTCTCTTAATTTGTGTGTGTGTGTGTGTTTGTATTATTTGTGTGAAAAGTATTATAAACCTATTACAACCTATGTAGGCAGTTGCATTAGTTGGGTGCCTCGGCTAACTTTGTTGGGCTTATGGACAAATTGGACTTAAAATGTGCTCTCAGAATGAAACTTGTTCATACATAGGGGATTTACTGTATACACATCCTCATATGAGAAACAAATCTGACACCAAACAATGGTGTTTGATTGCAGGGTTGTGATATACTAGGTATTTTGGGGGGCTTCCCAGGTGGTGCCAATGGTAAAGAATCTGTCTGCCAGTGTAGGAGATGCAGGAGACACAATAGATGCAGGTTTGACCCCTGGGTCAGGAAGATCCCCATGGAGGAGCAAATTCCAAACCACTCCAGTATTCTTGTCTGGAGAATCCCATGAACAGAGGAGCCTGGCAGGCTACGATCCATAGGGTCGCAAAGAGTCAGACACAACCAAAGTGACTTAGCACTCAGATATTCTCTGTACATTTTTCATTCTCCAGAACTAGGACGTGCATTTTGAAAATGGCCTTTCCATTTAGTTTATTTACAGTCTCTCCTACCCAATTCCCATCCCAATCAGCACACTTTTTAAGAAGCTAGGAACAGCTAAAAATGAAGTGTACAGATTTTTAGAAAGCAGAGAGAAGTATAAGACTGGGAATTAAAACAGGCACCAAAAATTCAAAACTTTGTTTTTAGATATAGTACCATGATCCTTTCAGTTGCAAAAGACAGAAACTCAAATAGATCTACTGATGGAGAAGAGGGAGACAAGAGGGAGAAGGTACTAGTCTGCTGAGTTCAAAGGAAGGGTCGAACCACTAAGAGCAGGGAAAAAGTAACTGACAGAACCTCAGGAGAAACTTGAACTATGGCCTCAACGGTGACAGTGCCGTCTTCATCTCTGTTGGATTGTTTTCTGATGGCACTTTCCTCACCCCCACCCCCACTGTGACTACATTTATGCTGTGATTATCCTCAGGTTAATATTCTACAGCTTGAACCACCAAACTAATTACCCAAGTTCACAATCCAGAATAAGATTGATCAGTTTCCTTCTAGCCCAATGACATGGTATGATCCAGGAAAAGCACAGCAGCTTTCATTGGGACATCTTGGTGAAGCGGAGGGAGACATACTTCTTCAAGGAAAACAGTCCCAGTCTGTGGGACCACTTGTTGCAAAGCAGTGCTCATCGTGTTAGTCCCTCATAAAAAGATCCAGATCACGAGTCCTTATGCTTTAAGAGCAGAAAAGGGTTTATTCCCCCAAAGCAGTTTGTATTGGACAATGGAAATAACAGGGTCCATTACACTTTCTGTCTTTGCTATCGCTGCCATAAGTTTATTATGGCATGCATAATTAAAACATGCATTTCAATAATCAACTTACTTCAGGTTCATGGAATATTTTCCACTGTTTTCTATAAGGTTTCTTACTTTTTTTCAGTTTTTTTTTTTTTTTTTACTGTTCTTTTCCTTGACTTTTAAAAAATAAGTCTTGAGTTTTTTGGAAGCAGATGAAAACCAGTAAATAAACACCTAATCCAAAACATTGGTCTTAAGGGCTCTACACTTGCTAATACCATCTCCTCAAATGAATGCTATGGGCCATTTAGTATAATCTTAAAAATACATGGAAAATTCTCTGTTGAAAAAAGAAATAAGCCCAGTTCATAGATATGGAGAACCAATTTGTGGTTGCCAAAGGCAGACATGTGGAGGTGGGTGCAATGGGTAAAGGGAATCAAAAGGTACAAACTTCCAGTTACAAAGTAAGTCAATCCCGGGGATATACTGTACAGCATGGTGACTACAGTTAATGCTGCAGTGTGTGTTCAAAACTTGCTAAGAGAGTAGATCTTAAAAGTTGTCAAATAAGAAAAAAGTTTCGTAACTACGTATGATTAAGGATGTTAACCAGACTTATTGTGGTGATCGTTTCACAGTATATACAAATATCAAGTCATTCCCTTAAGGAGAGGACCTGTGCTTTGGTTGTCGAGGAAACAGCAGTGACAGAGGAAGACGGCCAAACGAGGTAAACGCAGTAAAAGCGGGAAGTGGCCAGCGACCTGGTACGTGTTGGTCCTTCACATCATGTGCTTACTTTTATTGGCTGACTTCTCCCTGTAAATGACCAGCAAGATTTACTGCTTCTTGCTTAACTATTATCGTGATAAAAACAGACCTTCCTTCCAAATCTCAGCTGGTGGAACTGTATAGTGGTAAATGGATTGGAGTCAATAGATTTTTAAACAAGAAGCAAATATTTTTAGAGGTAGAATTTCCCCCTTTTAACAATGCCAATAATTTGTGGTTTTCTTCATTGAGATGCACAAAGAGAAGTGTGTAACAGGAAATACTCGAAACCCCCTGCTTTGAGTGACTTGGGTGCATGTGTGCTAAGTCATTTCAGTCATGTCTGACTCTTTGCAACTCTATGGATTGTATTCCACCAGGCTCCTCTATCTGTGGGATTCTTCAGGCAAGAATACTGGAAGTGGGTTATTGTGTTCTCCAGTGGATCTTCCTGACCTGGGGATTGAACCTGTGTCTCCTGCATTGCAGGGAGATTCTTTACTGCTGAGCCACTGGGGAAGCCCTTGTGTGACTTGGTTTTCTCACAATTTCCTACAGCTTAGGATTTTGCCTGCACAAAAATGCCTTTGGATCCAAAGAATGAAAGAAAGTGTCTCTGTAATGTGCATAAAATATTATTTGGGTTTGTAGCACAACTGTCCATAGAAATTTTCACTAATTCTTAATGATAAAATTTTCAGTGACACATTGCTAGGATATGTTAGCTGTTTGAAGCAAACTCTAGTAGTGTCAGACCATATGGCAGCACAAAATGGGGATTCCGAGTCGGATGCGACAGAGCGACTTCACTTTCAATTTTCACTTTCATGCACTGGAGAAGGAAATGGCAAACCACTCCAGTGTTCTTCCCTGGAGAATCCCAGGGACGGCAGAGTCTGGTGGGCTGCCATCTATGGGGTCGCACAGAGTTGGACACGACTGAAGTGACTTTGCAGCAGCAGCAGCAGCAACCCAAACTTAGTGTAGTTGAGGATTTCGTGGCCTCTTAAGGAATAGCCTCAAAAGTTCCACAAAGTTACTTCTGGCCCATTGTATTAGTTAAATTATTTACACAAGCCTGGATCCAAGAAGTGAGCAAAAAAATATCACCTCTTCATGAGAGGTACTTCAGACTGTGGGCTGTGTTCTCATCCTCTACAAATTTGATTTCCTTCCACTTGGAAAATATGTTCACTTCGTCCCCTTATGACATCTGATTTGGGTTCTCTGATGGACATGCATTCATCTGATGGTTCAACTCGGGGGGGAGTTGAATTTTATCCTTAAATGACTGTCCATTGATTTTTTTTTTAATTTAGGGAATTAATATCAACTTTGAATTTAAACAATAAACAGCTAGTTTGAGTGGCTATGGGAAGATATTGAAAATTTCATGAGTGTTTAGGTGGTGCAATCAGCAGCTCTTAGTGATTATTCAGATGTATAGAGTGAGGAGGAGGGAGAGGGAGGAAACCGACCTGGCTCCCAGGGTTCCAGCTGCATGAATTGGACAGTGTTTTTTAAGTTGTGGGACATGTTGCATTTGAGAAGCCTTTGTAGGCACCCATGCGAAAGACAGCTCTGTGGTTTGGAGCTAACTTTTCTGGGAGGAGAATTGTTTTATGATATCACTGAGGGAGATTGAATAGAGTGAGTAGAGAAGGGGGTCCAGAATAGCACCCTAAGAATGAACAACATGAAGCACCCAAAGTAAAAAGCACAGAAGACCAACAGCAGTAAATCAGCAAGTTGGGAGAAACATTTTAAAAGGGTAGTATAAAAAACCAAAGAGGGTCAGACACTTTATATGAAGAAGGAGTGAGAAGAGAACACTATCAACTATACCAGAGAGACCAAAAACCATAAGTAATGATGTGTTTAAATGTGGTCTCTTAGAATATCTAAAATACAAAGCACTCTTTTCTCTACCAAATTACATGATAATAAAGGCAATGGCACCCCACTCCAGTACTCTTGCCTGGAAAATCCCATGGACGGAGGAGCCTGGTAGGCTGCAGTCCATGGGGTTGCTAAGAGTCGGACACGACTGAGCGTCTTCACTTTCTCTTTTCACTTTCATGCATTGGAGAAGGAAATGGCAACCCACTCCAGTGTTCTTGCCTGGAGAATCCCAGGGATGGGGAAGCCTGGTGGGCTGCCGTCTGTGGGGTCACACAGAGTCGGACACGACTGAAGTGACTTAGCATAGCATAGTATAGCATAGCATACTCTGAAACATCTTAGTAAAAAGTAGATTGGTTATTGCAGCCAAAATATCCCTGCGTGACTTCATCCTATGAGCTGTGAAATTGCAAAAGATATATTTTGTGTTTCAAGCATATCTAGATGCTAACAAAGGCTTAGAGTAAATTCAAAGTAAGACAATTCTGAGACTTCAATTAAATGAAGGAAACGGGCAACCTAAATTGTACAATTTCTGCTATCCATACTGAGGTCTTATATCCCCACACATGCACACTCTTGGGCACATCCTACATGGTCAAGATCACTGAGGGTATGTGACCAGGGACACAGGTAGGGGCAGAACAGAGGTGGCCAAATTAGTTAACCAAGAAATCACTGCACTGACAAGGAAATGATAAGTAGCTTTCCATATTCCCTTTCCTGTGTTAACTGGGTCATTTAGCTGAAAGTTACTGGGCTGTGAGAATCCTTATCCAGAGCTGACCCAAAAGATCTTGGCTTAGAAAGAATGCCTGAAAGGTAAGAGAAATGTCACACTTCTTATTGTAAATAGGATAATTTCTGATATTAGGTAGGAATATTTTCAGAAGGGTTTTTATGGGAAAAATGTGCAGGTCAAAGCATCCTTCTTTGGGGAGTTGACTGTCACCTTCCCAGGAGTCCTGATGGACTATAGGGCCAGGTACAGAATTTATGCTGGACTATTCAGAGAATCTCCAAGCTCTGTCAACTGCTGGCTCAGAGAGGATTATCTGATCTAAGCAGAAATAAGCCAGTATTTTTTCCTAGGATTGTCTAATAGGATTGGGAAGGGAAAAGATAAAAAGCAACAGAGAGTGAGATAGAGTAAGAGAGGTGGAGGGGCAAAGAGAGAGAAAGAGAGTCTGTGTGCTGAACTTGGTAACTGGGAATGTGAGTCTAGTGCTGCCAAGAGCTACCTACATGCATATGAAAATAAGCCATAGAGAAAAAGCAGAGTAGAGACGCTGGGAGAAAGAGATAGACCTGACATTATTATTTTAGTTCCTGAGTTTCACTGGGCCTGAAGATTCTCCCCTAGCCCTCTCAGTTTGGTAAACCAGTGAATTCTCAAGCTAGTTTGATTTAACTTTCTGATACTTGCATGTAGGAATTTTTAATGTGACCGTGCAAATCAAATCAGACACAGATAACAAGCACTGGAAAAATACAACATAGTCCTACAGAAAATGTAGGAATTTCAGCTCAATATCAGAAAATGTTGGGTAAATTATATCTGCCCTAATACACGAGCAGAAACCTACAATTATGCCCTAGGCTTTTAGCTACATGTAATGCAAGGAAATATACATTCATATGAAATTGATCATTTACATTTTGAGCAGTTTGACTGTGGAACTTTCTCCTCTTCATGGGTCCAGGAGTTATTCTTTGTAATGCTCAAATGTCATAAGGGTATAAATAATATAAAATGACAAACCTCGTTCTTTCAAACAAGGATTACAGTATAAATTTATGTGCCCATGAGCTGTATACACATTTACAACAAACACAGGAAGATAGAAAAACATACTCAGTCTTAAAATAAATCTTCTCTATATTTGTCAGAAAAGCTTAATCCAAAATCAAATATGATCATTATAAATCTTTATTAAAACTTCTGAGAGCTTTCTAAGCCATGACCCAGATGAAGGCTCAGCAATCTCCTTGGTGACCCAACAAGCAGGCGAGGTGTGAGGAATTTCTTCGTGCCTTGAATAACTCTAAGGTAAAGGACGGCCCTGCAGGCAGAACGGACCTCATAAATGGAAGTGCTTATTTCCATTTCTATATTATTTCACCACCTGCCCATAGAAACACACACACAATTTTCTTCTTTTGTTTCTCTCCTAAGATGTCCAGAAAAGACTACAAAGCTCATTTCCACAACATAAAAAACATTTTGTTCCCTGACTCCTGTACCACAAGTCTCAATTCTTGTACCTCAATTAAAGCTGTCATTCAAGGCCTCAAACTCTTGAAAATCTAAATTATTCCATCTTCCTAGAACATAACTCTGACTCTAGGGTTTATGTCTACTCCAGGGTTTATGTCAATTTGTTGTTCAGTCACTTGGTCACGTCCAACTCTTTGCAACCCCATGGACTGCAGCATGCCACGTTTCCCTGTCGTTCACCAGCTCCAAGAGCTTGCTCAGACTCATGTCCATGGAATTGGTGATGCCATCCAACCATCTCGTCCTCTGTCATCCCCTTCTCCTCCTGCTTTCCATCTTTTCCAGCATCAGGGTCTTTTCAAATGAGTCAGTTGTTTACATCAGGTGGCCAAGGTACTGGAGCTTCATCCTCTAATACTTAACTGTAGTTAATAAACACAAGGTATTACTGCTTCTTCAGAGGGGAAAATACCAGTAGACAACAATTACAAAAGTAATTACTATGTCTGTCTTTGTATTAATATGGCTCAAAGGAAAAAAAAAAAACCTATTGGGCCTTTGTCATTATAAGAGAGATGCTTTTCTTTAAGATTTCATACTTATCAGTGAGCATTTTAAATTTCTTCTAACTGATCAAATTCTCATTACACTTGAACTACCAGGAAGTTGGAAGCCAGATTCACAGCACCTGGTATACAGCCCTGTGTACCTCTCTATACACTAACTGTTATGGTTTGAATGGTATCCATCTGAAATTCATGTGCTGAGGTGCTAACCTGAAGGACTTCAGCATGTCACTGTAGTTGAAGACAGGGCCTTTGAATAGGTATTTAAGGCAAATGAGGTCATACGGGTAGTTCTTGGGCTTTCCATGTGGTGCTAGTGGTAAAGAACCCACTCGCAATGTAGGAGACATAAGAAACTTGGGTTCAATCCCTGGGTCAGGAAGATCCCTAGGAGTAGGGCATGGTAGCCCACACCCAGTATTCTTTCCTGGAGAATCCCATGGACAGAGGAGCCTGGTGGGCTACTGTCCACAGAGTCACAAAGAGCTGGACAAGACTGAGGTGACTTAGTACATGTGCATGGGTGTTTCTTAATCCAGTACAACTGGCATGCCAACAAGAAGAGGAGATTGGGGCACAGACACACACAGAGGGAAGACCCTATGAGGACACAGAGAGAAGGTGATGTTGACCAGTCAAAGAGAGATGCCTCAGAAGAAACCAGCCCTGCTTACAGCTTGGTCCTGGACTTCCAGCGTCCAGAACTGTGAGAAAATAAATGTCTGTTGTTGAAGCCTTGGGTCTGTAGTGCTTCCTCATGGCAGCCCTAGCAAATGACTAAACCAAACTTGCACAGCAGTTTTTCTGTTTTCCCACTCAATTTTTCTGTTTCCAAAACTACTACTTTTAGTTTTCATCATTATAGGAATCCTCATAACGCTATTCCTTGACTTTCTAAAGTGAACTGATACTGAAAATGTTGACAGTGTCATTCCCAGTACCTCAGTGAAAGGGCGTTCGAGATCATTCACCAGTAGCCTTGAGCTGTGGTGTCATCTTAGAGTCATAGTTTACTTTTGTACTCGATGTGTCTTCAGCTAACACGTTGTCTGGCATCCTAGAGATACCAACACCACCTCACACTTGAGTTTATGTTGAAACAGAAAACTAATCTTGATGCTTTGTTTGCCCAGCCTACAAGTAAGGTCAAACTTGTACAGCTATGAAACAAAGAAGTGGGTTGTTGGTGTTGCTAAGGAAGATGAATCCCAAGGAATGATCCTTCCTGAATTTTGGGGGCAAAATTCTTTAAATAAATAAATAATCAGTCATCAAGGATAACCTGTAAACATTGAACTAAAAATAGTTTTCGTACTTAGAGCTAGGAAATCTATATCACCCATGGAGATTTGTTCTGCTCTTCACTTCAGGATGGTCATCATCATCCCAAGTCATCAGTTGCCCATTTTTAGTGTTTTCTGGAGCAACTGTATAGATGTCAAGATGAAATCAGAGACACAAATGCTTTTTTCATTTGCTTTTCCCCTCAAATTGCTGATTCATGTATCCCCTGGATACCTAACTATATATATATATATATATATATATTTCTCTTCTATCTTTGTAATATGTTAAAATGAATTAGAAGAGGTAATCAAAGAGTGAGAAGAAGGAAGGAAAAATGGAATCAGTTCAGTTCAGTTCACTCGCTCAGTCATGTCTGACTCTACGACCCCATGGTCTGAAGTACACCAGGCTTCCCTGTCCATCACCAACTCTCAGAGTTTACTCAAGCTCATGTCCATTGAGTTGGTGATGCCATCCTACCATCTCATCCTCTGTTGTTCCCTTCTCCTCCTGCCTTCAGTCATTCCCAGCATCAGGGAATGGTCTTTTCCAATGAATCAGTTCTTCGCATCAGGTGGCCAAAGTATTGAAGTTTCAGCTTCAGCATCAGTCCTTCTAATGAATATTCAGGACTGATTTCCTTTAGGATTGAATGCTTGGATCTCTTTGATGTCCAAGGGACTCTCAAGTGTCTTCTCCAACACCACAGTTCAAAGCATCAATTCTTTGGCACTCAGCCTTCTTTATGGTCCAACTCTCACATCCATACGCAACTACTGGAAAAACCATGGCTTTGACTAGACAGACCTTTGTTGGCAAAGTAATGTCTCTGCTTTTTAATACTCTGTCTAGGGTGGTCATAACTTTTCTCCCAAGGAGCACACGTCTTTTAATTTCATGGCTGTGGTCACCATCTGCAGTGATTTTGGAGCCCCACCCCTGCAAATAAAATCTCTCAGTTTCCACTGTTTCCCCATCTATTTGCCATGAAGTGATGGGACCAGATGACATGATCTTAGTTCATTGAATGTTGAATTTTAAGCCAACTTTTTCACTCTCCTCTTTCACTTTCATCGAGAGCCTCTTTAGTTCTTCTTCGCTTTCTGCCATAACGGTGGTGTCATCTGCCTATCTGAGGTTATTGATATTTCTCCCAGCAATCTTGATTCCAGCATGTGCTTCATCCAGCCTGGCATTTCACATGATGTACTCTGCATATAAGTTAAATAAGCAGGGTGATACTCCTTTCCCTATTTGGAAGCAGTCTGTTGTTCCATGTCCAGTTCTAACTGTTGCTTCCTGACCTGCATACAGATTTCTCAAGAGGCAGGTCAGGTGGTCTGGTATTCCCAACCCTTTAAGAATTTTCCACAGTTTGTTGTGATCCACATAGTCCAAGGCTTTGGCACAGTCAATATAGCAGAATTAGATGTTTTTCTGGAACTCCCTCACTTTTTCGATGATCCAACAACAGATGTTGGCAATTTGATCTCTGGTTTCGATGATCCAACAACAGATGTTGGCAATTTGATTTGATCTCTGGTTCCTCTGGCTTTTCTAAATCCAGCTTGAACATCTGGAAGTTCGTGATTCACATACTGTTGAAGCCTGGCCTGGAGAATTTTAAGCATTACTTTGCTAGCATGTGAGATGTGTGCAATTGTGCGGTAGTTTGAGCATTCTTTGGCATTGCCTTCTTTGGGATTGGAATGAAAACTGACCTTTTCCAGTCCTGTGGCCACTGCTGAGTTTTCCAAATTTGCTGGCATATTGAGTGCAGCACTTTCACAGCATCATCTTTCAGGATTTGAAATAGCTTAACCGGAATTCCATCACCTCCACTAGCTTTGTTCCTAGTGATGCTTCCTAAGGCTCACTTGACTTCACATTCCAGGATGTCTGGCTCTAGGTGAGTGATCACACCATCATTGCTATCTGGGTCATGAAGATCTTTTTTTGTATAGTTCTTCTGTGTGTCCTTACCACCTCTTCTTAATATCTTCTGCTTCTGTTAGGTCAATACCATTTCTATCCTTGATTGTGCCCATCTTTGCATGAAATGTTCCCTTGGTATCTCTAATTTTCTTGAAGAGATCATTATCCTTCCCTATTCTATTGTTTTCCTCTATTTCTTTGCTCTGATCACTGAGGAAGGCTTTCTTATCTCTCCTTGCTATTCTTTGGAGCTCTGCATTCAAATGGGTATATCTCTCCTTTTCTCCTTTGCCTTTCTCTTCTCTTCTTTTCACAGCTATTTGTAAGGCCTCCTCAGACAACCATTTTGCCTTTTTGCATTTCTTTTTCTTGGGGATGGTCTTGATCACTGCCTCCTATACAACGTCATGAACCTCCATCCATAGTTCTTCAGGCACTCTGTCTATCAGATCTAATCCCTTAAATCTATTTGTCACTTCCACTGTAAAATCATAAGGGATTTGATTTAGGTCATACCTAAAATATTTAATATTCCTCAAAGCCATTAATTTCACACCTACCAGTAAAAGAAATGAAATAATATGAATCATCGCCCAGCAGTTTTTGAATCATGATTTCAGCCATCCTGCTTTCCACATAAATGAAACACTGTCGTTAGATCAATCTCCCCACTGCTCTGATAACAGAACTGTCATAGAGAGATGTTTCTGCAAATTAGCCTGTCCTTTGTGGGTGGTGAAAGTTATTTCTGTCTATTCGTTCTTTAAAACACACACATACACACACACACACACTCCTAGTATGTGTAAATCTTTGTAAGAGTTATAAGAACAAGTAAATGAGTAAAATCCCCACCCTTGCCCTCAAGCATGTCACCCTATGAAGGAGGAGTGATATGGGAAAGAGACCAAGACTATTCAGTATTTACTATAAACCAAACACTTTGTTGAGTGCTGGAGTCAGAGGAGTCACAGAGTGATAGAGTCACAGAGACTGAATCCGGCAAGAAAGGAAAGTCTTGAATTACATTTGCATATAAGTGTGAGAAATATATGAATAAGAAGTACACAGTATTATTAGATTCTATATCAGGGGTCATCAAACTGTAGCCTTGTGGACCACATCCAGCTAACTGCCTATTTTTGTACAACCCATAGCTAAGAATGGATTTACAAATTTTAAATGCTTATTATATAGGTACCCAAATAATATCCTTGATTTGGCCTGTTGGTCCATAAAACCTAAAATATTTTCCATTTGGATCTTTACAGGAAAAATTTATAAAGTCCTGTTCTATACCACGGAAATTTGACCAAGTTGGGATGATAAATATAAATCAACTAAAATTTACAAATGTCTGTGAAATAAGACAGTTTAATATATATTTTCTATGTTATCTCATAGGAAAAATTTATATATACTCAAAATTAAGGGCTGTCCGGGTGGCACAGTGATAAAAAAAATCTGCCTGCCAGTGCAGGAGATGCAGGTTTGATCCCTGGGTCAGGAAGATCCCCTGGAGAAGGGAATGGCAACCCATTCTAGTATTCTTGCCTGGAAAATTCCATGGACAGAGGAATCTGGCAGGCTACAGTCCATGGGGTTGCAAGAAGTTGGACATGAATGAGCAACTAAATGCACATATGTGCACTCAAGATTAATCTGAAAATAGATGACATAAAGTTATATTATCAAAATATGCAGTAAAGCGGAGGATCATGTAGTATATTGAGTCAGGTGACATGAGGTTTTGAATATTAGACTTTTCTGTATGTATCTATTGCAGGGACAGTTTTTATGAAAAAAAAAATTTCACAGTTAGAAAGTGTCTGTGGTGGGCTCAAAGGTAGGTTGTAAAGTAATCTGGGACAAAGTTCACTCTGAAAATAGGATTAAAATCATAAAAGGAAAAAAAAATATTTTTCTAGTTTCTTTTCAGAGAATCAAAAAACTCACATGATTCTTAAAGGCTGGAGTGAGAGATGAGATTTTTGGATGGTTCCCATCAAAATATAATATGTGACGACAGCAAGTGTGGTTGAGCACAAGAATGGGGGGCTCTAGCTTGGCAACAAGTAAGATTTTCTGCTTTCTACACATTTCTCTTGACTCAAAATTGTAAAATTTAAAATTTTCTCAGTGTGAACAGAATCAGGTTATTAGGACTATAAGTAATTAAGTAAGGAGAAACAAAGAGAACTATTGTGATCTCATTGAGCACATTCAGAGCAAACCTAAGCTTTTCAAGCCAACTCTGAACAAGTCGAGACTGTTATCTTTGAAACCCTGACCTGTCCACTGGTATTAACTTCAGTTTCTTGAATCTCTAGATTTGAGGGGATCCTTCTTAGTATTTTCACTGCTGTGAAGAAAAAATCTGACTAGGTAGGGAATAACTTGTGAATTGGTATCGTTGAGGTCATGGAGGTAGTTGATGCCAGAGGCGTTGCTATAAATATGTACTATTTATCTGCAGTACGTAAAAAAAGCAACTTTTTTCAGGATGATGAAATCCGACCATGAATGACAGTAACAACAGTGCAAATGAAGAATCCTTTGTTTTAAATATACTTTATTTCCCAGAGGAAATTAAGTAAAGAGCAAATTTTAGAGTAGCTGATATCATGAATAACAGTTGTTAAATATAGTTCTAGTTGTTTTGCTTGCAATTACTCATTTTTATTGTAGACTTTGCCAACTTTTCAGTGTGCACAAGATTTATTACAGCCTCTTCATTCTCAGGCTAATCTCTGTAAGCAAAGAAAAGGCAAAGGCAACTTTAGCTTCAGAATCTTAGCAGTATAGTGAAAAGAGTGATAAAAAGTCAAAAGAATGCTCAAAAGCATTGTAAAAAATTAACATATAATTAAACATGTAATGATGGACTGAACTTAAAAGCTGTTGTACTAATAATAACTTCCAAATAGTTGCAAATTGTGATGCTTCTAGAGATTAAAAAACAAGTAGTACTTTTAATTGTGCATCCTTGTAGGAAAAAGTTCAGTGGAACTCTTTTTTTTTTTTTCTAAAGGATACCATTGAGAATATTCTGTACTACATTATAATGAATTATAATAAATACTTCACTACAGTAAATCCTAAATCCTTCAGTAAATATTACATTTTAACGAAATAAGTAGATAGAAGAATGACTGAAATATAGCTTAGCTGCAGCCAGTACATAGGAATTTATGGCCTAGCTTTTCATTTTAATTTTTATTCTATCTTTATCTTAACTTTTTTTCTATTCTGATCATTTTGAAATGGTAATTTATTCTCTTGACTATTTTTTTAAACTACTTTTCAGGCTGTTATAATCCTTGTTTGGAAAAGAGGGGTATAAATGATCAAATAAGCAGATAGATTATAAATCACTCTTTAACCCTTCTTTAGCTCAGCATTTAGAATACTGTGAGACAAAGAGGAAAGAAGAGTCTTGTAATACTTGGCATGAATTTTTTTCCTTACATGAGTGGTATGATCATTGCTAGATTAGTAATGATTATATATATTCTAATAGTCAAAGTGTCCAATTTCAACTTAGAAACCCAGAAGCCAAGCACCTATGAATACATATCCATTTCTTTAATTGTCTGTCATTTTTGTCCCATTTCAGATATTATGCTACCCAATAAGAGTAAGAAGGTAACCCAATGAAATAGCATTCAGGTGTTTGTAGAGTTTAAAATTATTGCAGATAGATGGTAGATGTCAACTGAAATTGATACAAATGAACAGATCTGGACTTCAAGATTGACTGCCTCACTGGGACAGACACTGTGAAGTTAAGGCAGTTTGATATAATACAGGTAATAAGGAAAATAGATTTTTAAAAGCCTGTTAAATATTCCCAGTTCACTTGCTACAACAGAGGATCTAGAAATAAGAGCAGCATTTACTCTTTCTTTGTTTTGTTTTTTTTTTCAGCATTTACTATTTCTGAATCTTTCCACTCCACTGAATTTTTAGCTTATACTTCTCAATATCATCTTCACAGAAATGGTAAACTATGGCACTACTTACTGTAAGTAAATAAACACACACACATATATACAATAAAAAATACGTCCCATCATATGCCTAATCTCAATATGTTGATACAATGAGAAAACATAGATAAAATTAACAGAGATATGATTGTAGGAAAACCTTCCAGGTTGTGTAGTGGTTGATCAAAAGTAAGAATTTAAATTGAAATTGCTTTAGTTTTTGTTTGTTCATTTGACTGAATGTTTTGTTTGCCAAGTGTGGTGGTAAATTTCATGTATCGACTTAACTGGGTTACAGGGTACCCAGATATTCGGCTAAGCATTATTTCTGGGTCTGTCTGTGAGGATGTTTCCAGATGAAGTTAGCACTTTAATTGGTAGACTGAGTAAAGCAGAGTGCCCTCCCAAATGTGAGTAGACACCATCCAGTCCAGAGGACTAGAATAGAACAAAAAAGCAGAGGAAGAGAGAACTGCTCTCTATGCTGGCCTGCATGAACATGGACATCAGTTTTATTCTGCCCTTTGACTGGGAATGACACCCTTAGCTCCCTTGGGTCTCAGGCCTTCAGATACAGTCTGGCCTCCTGGGTCTCCAGCTTACAGATAGTGAATCAAAACAGAGCTTCTCAGTTTCTGTAATCATGTGAGCCAACCCATTGTAAAAAAAGAAAAATCTATTTATCTGTCTATCTACCTACCTATCTGGTTCTGTTTCTATGGAGTTGGGAAGTTGGAAAAATATAGGTTTTTGCTGACTGTGTGTATGGAAATTCTCTGAAAAAAATATTGGCCATTCTCAGATAGAAACAGAACAGCATTTGAATCCTGGGTAGCAGTTTCTCTATTACTCAAAGAACAAGGGATGCTATTTATAAATTTTGTTCTTATACCTTTTGATGTTTCCTAGTTTATTCTTTTTAAAGATGCTACTAAGGGACCAAGCTGGAACACCCGAAGACAGGAAAATTCCTTGGTGAAATTTTTAAAATTCTGCAGAAATATTAATCTGCCATTGCTTTGTTTGGGACTCTAGGAAACTTTATTGTTTTCTGTTTTTGCCCTCAGTTCTGTAGGACATTTAATTTTTAAACTGTGGTTCATTCAGGAGCTAGTAGGTAACAAGGTTGTTTCAGTGTATTAGACAATAGGACTTATAGATAGAATTTTTATCTCTCCATTAATACTGGATCACAGAGTTGCCACACACTGAAGTTTCCAACTCTAAACAACAAATGATCAAAACACATGGATCACTCACTCAAGGGGGTCTTAGGAAAAAGGAAAGGTGGCAGAAGTGGGGAGAGGTTGAAACACTATGACATCAAAAGATCAGATTTTTCTGAAAATTCATTTTACATCCAGCTTTTCAATTCTTTATAAATATTGGTGTTTCTTGGCTGATGATCACTTGATAAGATCACACAGATGAAATAACACTTCACATTTTCTAGGCATAATTAAATTCAACAAAAGTTAATATTCAAAAGAGAGAAGATTAATACACAATGGATAATTATGTACACTGAGTCCTGTCTCCCAGCACAGAGAACCTAATTAGACCTTAAGGGACAATGCATCTCTGCTAATCATATGTGCCAGTCACAGCCCATGAGCCCTCAACTTCCAGCACACTGTCAATCGATTGCTGAATATTATTCTGCTGCTTGTTTCTCTCAGTACAAATTTCCCATACTTAACTTTGTTTTGAACAGTTTCACATATTAATGAGATAATTTCAGCATTTAATTTTTTGGTTAAGTGCGAATGGTTTTAATTATCTTTCTAGAGTTACATATACAAATATGCAGAGAAACCACACTGAAATTTTAAAATTTGAATTGTTTGGTATTAAAATGAAATTAAAGCTATTTCAGCAGGATTCAGCGGTGGATTTTATTAGTGCATTATGAACATAAGCTCAATTTACTGGTGGTAACTTACCATTTGTTGAAATTAAAGAATTTATTCTGCCCATAACTCAAAAGTCATTGATTCTATTTTTTGAGGTCATTTCAATTAAGAAAATGAGAAGTGCTTAGCAATGCCAAACTACAAGTATTACTTCTGAAGTTGAAATTAGCCCTGTTTCAATCACCAGTCCAGGTTCGATGCATGAGACAGGGTGCTCAGGGCTGGTGCACTGGGATGACCCTAAGGGATGGGATGGGGAGGGAGGTGGTAGGGGGGTACAGGATGGGGAGCACATGTACATCCATGGCTGATTCATGTCAATGTATAGAAAAAAAACACTACAGTATTGTAAAGTAATTAGCCTCCAATTAAAATAAATTAATTAATTAAAAAAAAGAAATTAGCCCTGTTTCATTCTTAACTTTTTTCATCCTATATTCATTAGAAATTTTATAATGCAATTGGCTTTAACTGTTTTAAATATGTATTTTTTTCAGACAGTTTCTTTAGTTTGAGGGGATTTGAATGAGTCTCTAAGACTAGATTGTAAAATAAAATAAGTTTAAACAAAATTCCATTACAGCAATCAAAACCCAGAGGAGACTTGTCTAGAATAAAGAATTTAAAGGAATTCATTATCAGAATGAAAACTGCTGTCAATACAGAAGAATGCAACTTTGGTTGTAGGAAGTCTCCTCAAATACCTATTAGTTACATGCACATGACTATACAAATACTAGTATTAAAAAGTCATTTAAGCTCATTAATTTAGCACAGTGATTTTCAACCACTGGTATTCATCAAAATCATCTGTAAAGCTTTTCCTTCCTTTCTTATTTTTAAATACACACATGCCTGGACCAACACATGGAGATTTTGACTCAAGTTTTGGAAAAGAGCATATAAATCTGGAGGACTACAATCTCCACTAACAATTCAGATTTATTTGGAATTGAGGTGGAAGAAAACTATTTATAGTTTTAAAAATGATTAAATCAATCAACTGCATACCTAAATCCTCCTCTCTAATTCTTTAAGAAGAAAAATAGTCAATAGAAGCCGACCTGTGTACTGCTCATAAATTGGGATTATGACAGGAAATTTAAAATAACTATGCCAGATACATCAAGGAGTAAAGAAAAAGAAGTTGGCATGTTTAAGAGATGAGCAATTTTATCCAGGAGGGGAGATAAAAGAGACAAACCTCAGAGAAAATGTAACTTATCAAAGTGAAAATGTTAGTCATTCAGTTGTGTCTGACTCTTTGTGACCCCATGCACCCCCAGAGGAACCTGCTAGGCTCCTCTGTCCATGGAATTCTCTAGGCAAGAACACTGGAGTGGGTAGCCATTCTTCTCCAGAGGATCTTGCTGAACAAAGAACTGAACCCAAGTCTCTCGCATTGCAGATAGATTCTTTACCATCTGAGCCACCAGGGAAGCCCAGATTATCAAACAGACACAAATGAAATATCTAAATAGAATATGAACTATGTCTATATTGAAAGATATATGTTAAGTATTTTTACTAAACTGCTGACATTTCTGGAAACCCATTTCTGTGAGAAAGTTCCTGAGCCTCTATTCTCTTATTTTACTGAACAAAAATTCATTGATCTACAAGTATGAAATAATAAATAAAGCCAAATGTCAGCATTTAGGCCAAAGTCAAATATTAAGAGCTTCTCTGTCTACTAAAATGAAGCAGGATTTGATAGGAAGGCATACTTCTGGGTTGTTATTCATCTCTCTGAACATTCTTAGTCTTCATCAAGTTCATGCTGGGAAATCACCATAAGTCATAAATGGGATAAATACAGATGATCACCATGGAATGGGAAATAATGCTTCTGGAGGAGTCAAGAAATATCTGAAGCATATGAAAACCAGGTTATGAAATAACTGTTTTCTGGGAATTCCCTAGGGGTCCAGTGGTTAGGACTCTGTGATCTCACTGCCAGAGGCCTGGTTTCGATTTCTGGTTGAAAAAATTACTGTTTCCTTAATCTAGACCTCAAAGACAGGAAAACTATTTGAGAAACTTTTCCATTTCTTGGAATTTGAAGGTGAACACTTGATTTAATAATCTCTATGCACCTCAAATCTCCATGAAAAATAAGCTTAGGTTATTAGATTATAGTAAAACAAAGGTCCTTTTTGGTTCTAAATTCTATGGCCATGAGAATTTAAATAGAGGGCTGCTTCTGCTGCTAAGTCGCTTCAGTCATGTCCAACTCTGTGTGACCCCATAGATGGCAGCCGACCAGGCTCCTCTGTCCCTGGGATTCTCCAGGCAAGAGTACTGGAGTGGGTTACCATTTCCTTCTCCATAAATAGAGAGCAATGATCCTGAAACCAGACACTGAAGTAATGTAAAGTGAGAATCACATCATTTTAGACCTCTTGAAATATGCACCAGAGGGATGGTATGGGGAGGGAGGAGGGAGGGGGGTTCAGGATGGGGAACACGCGTATACCTGTGGCGGATTCATGTTGATGTATGGCAAAACCAATACAATATTGTAAAGTAATTAAACTCCAATTAAAATAAATAGATTTATAAAAAAGAAAATCAGTGGAGATGTTGAACTTACCATGATGCCAAAATGATTTACCAAATGGAAGTATTTTTCTTTGTTAAACAATCTACTGACTTCATTTGCTTCTCTGTGGAGGAAATGCAATAAGAAGGAAAAAGTTCTAGGCAGAAAGACCTTATGTTGACACTCAAAATGAATTCTGAATTTGTCTCTCAGGGTGTATCTTGGGAAATCTACCTAAACTAGGTAAGCCTGAGCTTACCCACCTATAATATAGGAATTGCTTCCCTCCTAGCTCAGTCGGTAAAGAATCTGCCTGCAATGCAGAAGACATGGGTTCGATTCCTGGATTGGGAAGATCCCCTGGAGAAGGAAATGGCAACCCACTCCAGTAATCTTGCCTGGAGAATCCCATGGACAGGGGAACCTTGTGGGCCACAGTCCATGGGGTCACAGGAGTCGGACACAACTGAGTGACTTTCACCACTAACAGTCATTTTAAGATATTGTTGAGAAAATTAGTGATAATATTCTTATTGAGATACTTACAATAGATGTTTGTGAATAAACATTAAGATATCCTGAAAATTAAATTCATTCAAGGCATGCTATTATATTACATTATATTAGCAGAACAGGTGGGTTCCTAATATCTTATTAAATGTAGATGCAGATAATCCACTTTGCTATGGAAGAAAGTTTAGAAGATTAGATCATAGGATACAGTTCAACTGGTTAAATTCAGGGTAGAAGATAGTAAATAGACTCAACTAAGGAGTGACTCACAGATTTTAGAGACTCTAAAATTTTTGTTTTTCACATTTAATGTGAGTTAGTTGCCAAGAGATTCAACTATGTTTTCCTTTTCCTACTATACTATATTTGTCTGAGATCTGTATTTGAAATTATATTTGTAGTAAGTCAGTTTAAGGTCTTAAATCCCAGTTGTTTTAAATCTACAATTCAAGTACTAACTTGAAACCTTGGCTCCCACAACCATTTTCTTACTCTCTAGAAGTCCCTTTCAGTCAACAGAAAAGAATTTTTTGTGTTCTTGTCATTTTCCCCTTCTCCCTCCTTGTCACAAATTCATTTGTGAATGTCTCATTTTCTGTTTTGCCATCTTGTTGCCTAACATGTGCTTGCTTCTCTCTTGCTCCCATGGCAAGAATTCATTTGAAGAAATGGTATGTAAATGAATAGCTTTCATTCACTTAATTTAAGATATGTGAGTGGGAGTGTTCTCTAATAGCTCAACCATCTAGGTTAAAAAATGACCTATTAGACTAAATGACAATTTTTGGCACAGTGTTTCCATTGATAAATAACATAATCAGAACTTATGGTCTGGGCCTAGAAAACACTTCTTAGCAAACAAGACCTACAGCACTAAGAACCATTCTACCACAACTATTCTCCTGTGGTCACATTGATTACATTCTACTGACCTCACAAAGTGGATATTCAAGCTGTGTGGGAACTGAATAGTAGATACAAAGAACAATTACCATAGAGGGGAAGAAACGGTAGTTCTAAGCATTAGTGTCGAGTCAGCATTGTGATTTAGTTTGCTAAGGTTAAAGTTATATGGGAAAAAATTTATAACTTTACAGAACTTAACCCATTGCCATGTTGGTGGAATAAATCCTTGTTTCAGAGTACCTCCTTATTAAAAAAAATATTAAAAAAATGTAGAGGTTGTAATTCCATCATTCACCTTTGAAAAAGAGGAATCACCGCTAGTCCATCCCCCATACACAGTAAAATACAGTGGTTTTGTTTGTTTTGCGACAAAAATAATGGAACTTGAATCGGATGTGTGGAATAGCTTCAAAATCGTTTTGATTGATATTCTTACCTACCAGTACCTCATCCCCATGTGATGGTAGTTCCGGCTGAACAAGAATCATTCTCAATACCACATTGTTGTTTAGTCGCTAAGTTGTGTTGACTCTTTTGCAATGCCAGGGAACTCTAGCCTGGTAGGCTCCTCTGTCCATGGGATTTCCCAGGCAAGAATACCGTTTCCTTGGGTTGTCATTTCTTTCTCCAGGGGATCTTCCCAACCCAAGGATCAAACATGCATCTCCTACAATGGCAGGTGGATTCTTTAACACTGAGCCATCTGGGAAGTCCTCTCAATACTATACTTTCCAAAATACACAGCTATTCATTAGAGAAGATTAATTTAGGAGGAGAATATATGAGATAAAGTAGATAATAGCCTTCCCACACAGATGGTATTGAGCTAAAGTAAGAAATGAAAAGAAATACCATCAAAGGATCCTGACATGCAGTTAGATGTAACGAAACTTTGTCTGATCAAAAACTGCCCCCAAAGATTTTCTAATGACCAAATTATGGGGAGAAATTAATCAGGATGACTTCATTCTCAGGAATAATCCTATGTACTTCTTTTCATTTTATGGTATCTGTCATATAATTCCACTAAATGACCTCAGTTCAATTCAATGTCTCATCTTCTTTTTTACTTCAAGAGTAAAAAGAGAGAGAAAGGGGGGAAAAGGATGAGAAACAAATCTCTTAGAATTTGGAAAGTAAATTTTATCTACCCATGAGTTATAAAACTCTTTGCAATCTTCACTAAGCTCAAAGGGTATGTAGTAAACAATCAATTAATTAAAAATAATAGTGTTGGCCCCAGCTTTCCTTGGATCCTGCTCCTTTCACTGCTAGCTCCTCAGGGTGAGAGTAGAGCTTCACAAAGCGTGCCTTTTCCTTCCAAACACTCACTATGGAGTTTTGAGGAAGATTACTGCCAGGCAAGGAGTCTCCCCCATTCTGCTGTATTGTAATTGACCAAAAATCTATTTCCTGCCAGCCATCTAAACAACCGACTTTCTCAGATTTCTCCTGATTCCTAGGAGAACTGTGGAAAAAGGAGAACCTAGATCAAGCCCTGAGCCTTTGGAGTGGGAGCACTGACTCCAAGACCCTAGACTACCAGAAAACTGACGCTGATCAGATCAGATCAGATCAGATCGGTCGCTCAGTCATGTCTGACTCTTTGCGACCCCATGAATCGCAGCATGCCAGGCCTCCCTGTCCATCACCGACTCCCGGAGTTCACTCAGACTCATGTCCATCGAGTCAGTGATGCCATCCAGCCATCTCATTCTCTGTCATCTCCTTCTCCTCTTGCCCCCAATCCCTCCCAGCATCAGAGTCTTTTTCCAATGAGTCAACTCTTCGCATGAGGTGGCCAAAGTACTGGAGTTTCAGCTTTAGCATCAGTCCTTCCAAAGAAATCCCAGAGCTGATCTCCTTTAGAATGGAAGGGTTGGATCTCCTTGCAGTCCAAGGGACTCTGAAGAGTCTTCTCCAACACCACACTTCAAAATCATCAATTCTTCAGCGCTCAGCCTTCTTCACAGTCCAATCCATACATGACCACTGGAAAAACCATAGCCTTGACTAGACGAACCTATGTTGGCAAAGTAATTTCTCTGCTTTTGAATATGTTATCTAGGTTGGTCATAACTTTCCTTCCAAGGAGTAAGCGTCATTCAATTTCATGGCTGCAATCACCATCTGCAGTGATTTTGGAGCCCAGAAAAATAAAGTCTGACACTGTTTCCACTGTTTCCCCATCTATTTCCCATGAAGTGATGGGACTGGATGCCATGATCTTCGTTTTCTGAATGTTGAGCTTTAAGCCAACTTTTTCACTCTCCACTTTCACCTTCATCAAGAGGCTTTTTAGTTCCTCTTCACTTTCTGCCATAAGGGTGGTGTCATCTGCATATCTGAGGTTATTGATACTTCTCGCAGCAATCTTGATTCCAGCTTGAATTTCTTCCAGTCCGGCATTTCTCATGATGTACTCTGCATATAAGTTAAATAAGCAGGGTGACAATATACAGCCTTGACGTACTCCTTTTCCTATTTGGAACCAGTCTCTTGTTCCATGTCCAGTTCTAACTGTTGCTTCCTGACCTGCATACAAATTTCTCAAGAGGCAGGTCAGGTGGTCTGGTATTACCATCTCTTTCAGAATTTTCCACAGTTTATTGTGATCCACACAGTCAAAGGCTTTGGCATAGTCAAGAAAGCAGAAATAGATGTTTTTCTGGAACTCTCTTGCTTTTCCGATGATCCAACGGATGTTGGCAATTTGATCTCTGGTTCCTCTGCCTTTTCTAAAACCAGCTTGATCATCAGGAAGTTCACGGTTCACGTATTGCTGAAGCCTGGCTTGGAGAATTTTAAGCATTACTTTACTAGCGTGTGAGATGAGTGCAATTGTGCAGTAGTTTGAGCATTCTTTGGCATTGCCTTTCTTTGGGATTGGAATGAAAACAGACCTTTTCCAGTCCTGTGGCCACTGCTGAGTTTTCCAAATTTACTGGCATATTGAGTGCAGCACTTTCACAGCATCATCTTTCAGGATTTGAAATAGCTCAACTGGAATTCCAGCACCTCCACTAGCTTTGTTTGTAGTGATGCTTTCTAAGGCCCACTTGACTTCACATTCCAGGATGTCTGGCTCTAGGTCAGTGATCACAGCATCGTGATTATCTGGGTCGTGAAGATCTTTTTGTACAGTTCTTCTGTGTATTCTTGCCATCTCTTCTTAATATCTTCTGCTTCTTTTAGGTCCATACCATTTCTGTCCTTTATCGAGCTCATCTTTGCATGAAATGTTCCTTTGGTATCTCTGATTTTCTTGAAGAGATCTCTAGTCTTTCCCATTCTGTTGTTTTCCTCTATTTCTTTGCATTGATTGCGGAAGAAGGCTTTCTTATCTCTTCTTGCTATTCTTTGGAACTCTGCATTCAGATGTTTATATCTTTCTTTATCTCCTTTGCTTTTCGCTTCTCTTCTTTTCACAGCTATTTGTAAGGCCTCCCCAGACAGCCATTTTGCTTTTTTGCATTTCTTTTCCATGGGGATGGTCTTGATCTCCTGTACAGTGTCACGAACCTCATTCCATAGCTCATCAGGCACTCTATCTATCAGATCTAGGCCCTTAAATCTATTTCTCACTTCCACTGTATAATCATAAGGGAATTGATTTAGGTCCTACCTGAATGGTCAAGTGGTTTTCCCTACTTTCTTCAATTTAAGTCTGAATTTGGCAATAAGGAGTTCATGGTCTGAGCCACAGTCAGCTCCTGGTCTTGTTTTGGTTGACTGTATAGAGCTTCTCCATCTTTGGCTGCAAAGAATATAATCAATCTGATTTCGGTGTTGACCATCTGGTGATGTCCATGTATAGCGTCTTCTCTTGTGTTGTTGGAAGAGGGTGTTTGCTATGATCAGTGCATTTTCTTGGCAAAACTCTTAGTCTTTGCCCTGCATCATTCCGTATTCCAAGGCCAAATTTGCCTGTTACTTCAGGTGTTTCTTGACTTCCTACTTTTGCATTCCAGTCCCCTATAATGAAAATGACATCTTTTTTGGGTGTTAGTTCTAAAAGGTCTTGTAGGTCTTCATAGAACCGTTCAACTTCAGCTTCTTCAGCGTTACTGGTTGGGGCATAGACTTGGATTACTGTGAATCAAATAGTGAGAACTCACACAAAGGAATCCACTGGAATACAAGACCTGGCATAACCCAACCACCAATAGCATCCTGTGCAGGACACCTCATCTAAACAACAAACAAAACAAAAATACAAACCCAATCATCAGCAGACAGGATTACCACCTCACTCAGTCTTGCCCATCAGAGGAAAAACAAACAACTAAGCAAAAGCTCAGCACAAATCTCACCCTATAAGAAGCTTACAGAAACCACTGGACCAATCTTAGAGGGCAGAAACCAAAATGAAGAAAGAATTCAGCCTTGAAGCCTGGGAAAAGGAGACCTCAAACACAATAAGTTAAAAAAGAAATAATGAAGAGGCAGAAAAATACTACACAAATGAAGGAACAAACTAGAAACACAGAAGTCCAAATAAATGAAGAAAAAATAGGCAAACTACCTGAAAAAAAATCAGAATAATGATAGTAAAGATGATCAAAACCTTGAAAGCAAAATGGAGAAAATGCAAGAATCAATTAACAAAGTCCTAGAAGAATTAAAGAATAAACATGCTGAGACAGACACTATTACTGAAATTAAAATATTCTAGAAGGAATCGATAGCAGAATGTCTGAAGCAGAAGAATGAATTAGTGAGCTGGAAGATAAAATAGTGAAAATAACTTCTGAAGAGCAGAATAAAGTAAAAAGGATGAAAGGAACTGAGGATAGTCTCAGAGACCTCTGGGTCAATATAACACACACCACCATTTGAATAATAGGGGTCCCAGAAGAAGAAAAGAAAAAAGAAAGGGTATGAGAAAATTTTTGAGGGATTATAGTTGAAAATAATTTCCCCAACATGGAAAAGGAAATAGTCAATCAAGTCCAAAAGGCACAAAAAGTCCTGTATAGTATAAACCCAAGTAGAAACATGCCAAGACATACTAATCAAATTAACAAAGACTAAACACCAAGAATATTAAAAGCAGCAAGGGAGAAGCAACAAGTAACAAACAAGGGAAACCCCATATGCTTAATAGTCGATCTTTCAGCAGAAATGCTGCAGGCCAGAAGGGAATGGCAGGATATATTTAAAGTACTGAAAGGGAAAAATGTACAACCAAGATTACTGTACCCTGAAAGCATCTCATTCAAAATTAATGGAGAAATCAAAAGCTTTTCAGGCAAGCAAAAGTTAAGAGAATTCAGTACCACTAAACCAGCTTTACAACAAATGTTAAATGAACTTATATAGTCAAGAAATACAAGAGAAGAAAAAGATTTACAAAATCAACCCAAACAATTAAGAAAATGGCAATAGGAACATATATATCAATAATTACTTTAAATGTAAATGGATTAAATGCTCCAACCAAAAGACACAGACTGGCTGAATGGATACAAAAACAAGACCCATATATATGCTGTCTATAAGAAACCCATTTTAGACTTCAAGACACATATAGACTGAATGTGAGAGGATGGAAAAATATATTCCATGCAAATGGGAAGCAAAAGAAAGCTGAAGTAGCAATCCTATATCAGACAAAATGACCTTAAAATAAAGGAGATTACAAGAGATAAGGAAGGACACTACATAATGATCAAGGGATCAATCCAAGAGGAAGCCATAACAATTGTAAATACTTATGCACCCAACATAGGAGCACCTCAATACATAAGACAAACACTAACAGACATAAAAGGAGAAACTGACATTAACACAATAATAGTAGGAGACTTTAACACCCCACTCACACCAATGGACAGATTATCAAAACAGAAAATTAATAAGGAAACACAAGTCTTAAATGATACATTAGATGAGATGGATCTCATGGATATCTTCAGGACATTCCATCCAAATGCAGAAGAATACACCTTCTTCTCAAGTGCACATGAAGCATTTTCCAGGATAGACTGCATCTTGGATCACAAATCAAACTTCAGTAAATTTTAGAAAATTGAAATCATATTAAGCATCTTCTCTGACCACAATGCTATGAGACTAGATATCAATTACAAGAAAAAAACTAAGAAGCACAAACACATGGAGATTAAACAACATGTTACTAAATAACCAACAGGCTACTGAAGAAATCAAAAAGTTTCTAGAAACAAATGACAATGAAAATACAATAACTCAAAGCCCATGGGATGCAGCAAAAACAGTCCTAAGAGGGAAGTTTATAGCAATACAATCCTACCTCAAGAAACAGGAAAAATATCGAATAGACAGCCTAACTTTACACCTGAAACAACAGGAAAAAGAAGAACAAAAAGAAGGGTCCCCATCCTGAACAAAAAGAATACCCTTGAGAGTCCCTTGGACTGCAAGGAGATCCAACCAGAGGATGAGATGGCTGGATGGCATCACTGACACGATGGACGTGAGTCTGAGTGAACTCTGGGAGTTGGTGATGGATAGGGAGGCCTGGCATACTGTGATTCGTTGACTTGACGAAAGAGTCAGACACGACTGAGCGACTGAACTGAACTGAACTGATGCCTGATTCATGTTGAGGTTTGACAGAAAACAACAAAATTTTGTAAAGCAATTATCCTTCTATAAAAAAAAATAAGTAAAAGAAAATCAGTAGTGTCAAAAAGCTTCATGGTTCTGTCAATAGTGAATTGAGTGTGAATTTAATCTCTTTATCAAAAAATCTTGAACCATTGGCCTGATTTATTTTCTTTTTAGTCATTCCATATACATGGATGGTGACAGTGATGTACGAAGAAGACCAAATTGTTATTATCGTTTTGAGGGGAAATTGTAAGATGTATGCTTTTAGGTAGGTTATTTGTAAATTATTTGGTAAAGCTGGTAAACTATTTAGAAGCTGTCATAGTTGAAGCATATTATGAAAAATGTTAATTTGAGCATTTGGCCATCAGTGCTGTGTCTCTTTTGAGCCCAGAGGAACATAACCCTCAATCAATGCCTCTGTAACCAATAATGGATCAGATCAGATCAGATCAGTCGCTCAGTCGTGTCTGACTCTTTTCGACCCCATGAATCGCAGCAGGGAGCCAGGCCTCCCTGTCCATCACCAACTCCCGGAGTTCACTCAGACTCACGTCCATCGAGTCAGCGATGCCATTCAGCCATCTCATCCTGTCATCCCCTTCTCCTCCTGCCCCCAATCCTTCCCAGCATCAGTCTTTTCCAATGAGTCAACTCTTCGCATGAGGTGGTCAAAGTATTGGAGTTTCAGCTTTAGCATCATTCCTTCCAAAGAAATCCCAGGGCTGATCTCCTTCAGAATGGACTGGTTGGATCTCCTTGCAGTCCAAGGGACCCTCAAGAGTCTTCTCCAACACCACAGTTCAAAAGCATCAATTCTTCGGCACTCAGTCTTCTTCACAGTCCAAGTCTCACATCCATACATGACCACAGGAAAAACCATAGCCTTGACTAGACGAACCTTTGTTGGCAAAGTAATGTCTCTGCTTTTCAATATGCTATCTAGGTTGGTCATAACTTTCCTTCCAAGGAGTAAGCGTCTTTTAATTTCATGGCTGCCGTCACCATCTGTAGTGATTTTGGATCATGGTAGTATAATTATTATAGTATAATGTTCATTATACTTTTTTTTTTTTTGGAGGATTATATAAATGAAAGTAACATTTGCTAATACACTCCCCAACCATTAAAAAATCCACACAACAGGACGTCTCCTGCTTCCTATTTTTGACACCAACTTGTACGACACCTTTGACTTATATATTAAGAGAAAATGGAAATTAAAAGTATCCAAGTGAGGTGAAAATGAGTTCAGGAAATGAATATTACATAGCAAGCACCCTATTGTTATTAGGTTAAGAAGTTCCCAAACTCCAACCAAAATATCATAGCACTCAAAATTAGATTTTGCTTATTCAAGGTTAAGTGAATATAAGAATTTTGAGGTAAGGAATCTATCAAAAGAAAGAACAAAGTTTCAAATGGTCACCAGAGGGCATAAAGCACTTTGGAATGACTGTTACAAATACTTCAAATTTGCAGTGACCAGATAGCAAGACCCACAAATGCCATAGTGTGGGCAGGAGGTTTCAAGCTAAAGATATTAATAGCCTCTTCTGTTACCACAAAATAGTTGTAGTTTGAAGCAGAACTTATAAGACAATTACCTGCTTTACCCATAGTCATCTTTCCCTAAAGGGAAATTTCATTCTTAAAGGGGCAAAGTAGGACTTCCCTGGTGGTCAAGTGGTTAAGAATCAGTCTTGCAATGCAGGGGACATGAGTTCCATCCCTGATGCCACATGCCTTGGGTCAGCTAAGCCTGCGAGCCACAACTACTGAAGCCCATGTACTCGAGAGCCTGGAAGCTGCAGCTGCTGAGCTCATGCTCTGTAACAAGAGAAGCCACTGCCTGCACACCACAACTAGAGTGTAACCCCTGCTCATTGCAACCAGAGAAAGCCCATATATAGCAACAAAGACCCAGTGTAGTGAAATAAATAAATAAAACAAAAACTTTCATTTAAAAAGGACTGCTGCTGCTGCTAAGTCACTTCAGTCATGTCCGACTCTGTGTGACCCCCATAGATGGCAGCCCACCAGGCTCCCCCGTCCCTGGGATTCTCCAGGCAAGAACACTAGAGTGGGTTGCCATTTCCTTCTCCAATGCATGAAAGTGAAAAGTGAAAGTCAAGTTGCTCTGTCGTGTCCGACTCTTCGCGACCCCATGGACTGCAGCCTACCAGGCTCCTCCATCCATGGGATTTGCCAGGCAAGAGTACTGGAGTAGGGTGCCATTGCCTTCTCCATTAAAAAGGGCAGAGTAGACTAAACTTAATCAGTAGATAATGGCCAAACATTTACTTGACTTGAGTTTTTGGTCAAGATATTTCCAAGCTGTACCTAAGGTGGCCACGTAGAATTCTCATTAAAAACAATTAAAATGTAACTGCATTATTGATACATAAGAATAAATAGAGAATGGATTTTTAGACCAATCAAAATTAGTTGTCTTACCTTCACTGAACTGCATAGAATATCACACTGATATAATTATACCATCACCCCTTTCAAAAATGTAATGATTTACCTAGATCAGTGATTCTCAAATTTTTGGTCTCAGGAAACTTCTATGCTTCTATGAACTATTGAGGAACTAGAAGGAACTTAGGTTTGTGTGGGTCTGTCTCCATTTGCTATATTAGATATCAAAACTTGACATTTTAAAGATAAGAATATATGAATACACTTTCCCATTAAATACACCCATTAAATTCATTCCCATGAATACACCACTTTCCCTTTAAAATAATGTCACTATATGCCATGTAGACTATAGAAAACTCCATTGTGCACTTGTGAGAGAATGAGAGAAAAAAAAATAAATGTAATGTCTTAGCATTTTTATGAAAAGAGTTTTTACCCCATGAATGCCCAGAGTGCTGCAAACAACACTTTGAGAACTGCTGGCCTAGAAGACACAAATTCTTTCTATAATGTAATTCACAGGCTGTTTAGTACTTCATTTTTAGATATCTTTCTACCCACAGTCTCTCTGTGTCTCCTGGCATATTCTGTTTTCTTTAACCACATCCGTTTATTCATTATTAACATGGAATATTTACCACATGCCTCTGTGTCTGGCATTGATCTAGTCCAACGGGGAAGGTATGATCCTTGCCTCCAAGATCTGACAGCATAGGAGAATCTGGCCATATCTGGCCAGCCATGATTGATTCATGCTCTTTCCTCCATCTGCTGTGCTCTCCCTACTTCCCCAAATTGAAAACTCTTACTTGTCCTTCAAATCCAAGGTCAAACATTTCTTTCCAAATGAATTTCATCCCAATATTGTAATCAACTTGATGCTTGTTTATTACATTGCAAACCTTATAAAAATGTTCCATTACTCTTTTTGTTTTTATGTAAAGAAAGTTAAAGAAAGTCATGACATAGTCTGTAAGAAATTAAAGTATTGAGGCACCGAAGACAGTTTAGTTGAGAGCAGTTGTACTGTTTATGTTGTGTAGACTGGAGGCCTCTTAGAGACAACCAGGATGGTGACATTAATTGGTTTGGGTGGGTACTCTATTTTCCAAAGTCTCTTCTGTTTAAGGGGTTGGAAGGAAAAACTTGTCTGGCTTGTCTGAATCATCTAGGAGGAAAAGAGCCATAAAGTATGGATGCTTCCACCCACCTCCCCCACTACCCCCCACTCTCCCATCTAGACCCAACAGCCGTGATGCAGTTGGTGTGTTAGGAAAAATGAGTAGTAGGAAGCACAACACTAGACATCTGCTTGTTGCTGGTCTTCCTTTGAGCTTTAGGGGGAAGAGTCTTGTTTCACCCTTGAGGATCCAGGATGGCAGACTGTTCTCCCTTGATAACTAGGCTCAAAGTAAAACTTTTCATTGGACTGATAGTAGCAGTAAAATAATGTAATAATACAGGTTATATCGCTGGCTCTAGAACTAGTCTATGTGAGTTTAAATCACCCCTCACTAGCTATGAAAAGTGGGGTTGTTGTTTAAACCACTTGTGTTTCACTCTGCTCATTCATAACATTGGAATAATATTAATGCTTTCTTCATTGAAAAGAGTAAATCATTCTATCTATCTGTCTATCTAGTGTCTGATCTCCAGAATGAGCACTAAATAGTAATTAGTGTCACTGGAACGCAAGGTTTATAAAAATAAACACTTTTGTTTTCCTAGCTGTTCTGTTTCCAGCATCTGGAATAGGATTTGGAATATAACATCAATCAATGACATTTGTTAAATGAATGGATGAAAGAATCCACAGTCAGAATGGGTAGGGCCCATTATCAAAGGCAGTACCATTTTACTGACAATTATGCTGCAGTTGCAGATCCACCAATCTGTCCCTGTCTGTGACTGTGAAGTGGAGCTGAACTCCAACATTAGGGCTGTGCAAATTCCTTTGGCTTTTCATGCATTCAGAAGATGCAGGAATTCTCTGTAGAGATAAGGTTTGCATCAACTTTGAGATGTGGACTCAAACCAGTGTTAATTTAATTGGGATAAAGTATAAGATAGCTACATTTTATCTCTGTTTTGTGATATAATTTTCACTGGTTATATCTCCATCACAACACTTATCACATTGTATCATACTTGTGTCTTCTTCACAAAATAGCAAGAAAAATCTTATAGGCTTAGAAATATCAAACCAAATTTTAAGGAAGTGATTTTACATGGAGTGTGCTATTAGGCAGTGGGATGAGTTACTGAGAACAAGAAAGGAGTCTCCTTTTATGTAAGTCTTCCAAAATAAGATATGGTTCAACCTGAATACTAAAAACTGATGTAGGCTTTTTAAAATATTCTTTTTCCCTTGGTTCTCTCCACAATATTGCAGAAAGCTAGGTCATATTAAGTAGGAAATAAAAAGAGAAAGGTTTTCAGTCTCTCCCTGACAGTGCTGTTTTTCATAAACATCAATCTTGTAAAGTATAGTGATCTTTTTTTTTTTTTCCATAGAAGAACACTGGAAGATAAACAAGATCCAAATCCATATTAGATTTGGAAAAGGAAAATTTGTGGGTAGAAAAAAAATCTAAAAAACCATTGCATGCATTATGCTGTCAATATATCAACCAAAAGGAAACTCAGCCTTTTATAAACACTGTAATGGTCTTGACAACCTTCCTATGTAAACAAGTGAAATGTCAGCCTTTTAGGGAGAAGAGTCTTAGAGTTGCTTACTCAGGAAAAAAAATAATGATTTAAAAGTGATTTTGGAATGAACTTTAGATTTTAAAAAAGCAAGAGTTGGATTCAAGGATAGAGTAAATTAAACAGAATCATTTGAGATGGATAGAGCATTGATTCAGAATGGTGAAACTTATGAATCATTTGCCCTTCCTTTAACTCACTCTAGTTTTTCTTAATTTATACATTCTCTAGGGTACATCATGTTTTTTGTAAATTAGAAATTTCAGTGCCTTTGCTAGGGATTTACTATGTGCTTGTTGTTTCTGGGCTCACTATGTTTGTTTTATGTTAATTAAAGATTTTGTATTTCTTTAAATATATTAATGGATAGAAATCAAGATCATGTATTTCAAAAGTCTTGTGTTTTTACTTTACTGCCTCTATGATAATATAGTAATATAATAATAATTCAGCAAATGTACTCAGAAGGCTTGTATTATTTATCTTGTAGTATAATGATTACAGTACCTTATATTGAAATTCCAATAGGATATGGTTAATCATATATTCTATAGATGAAAGAATGCTTTTATTTTCATTTGAAAGCTGCAGGAGTTATAAAAGATATTAATTACTACTGCTACTACTTTGAGAGAAACAAGTGTCATGCAAAAAGTTGCTGTGAGAGAGAATCTTTACATTCTGTAAATGAACATTGATAGAATAAAAGAAACATACCAGCCTTAGAAAAGCAAAGCAGAATTGGAGGCGAGTTTACCTAAACCCTAGTAAAGTAGTTATCGTGTTTTCTAGATGATCAGGTCTGAATCATATTCCTATCCACCTACAATTAGAATTCCCAAAGGCAAAAGCCAGAAACTTGTTCCTGCTTGTCTTCCATCAGGGATTTCAATTCCCTGATTGGTCCACTATGTCTGAGCTTGTGGGGCAAAGTTCTACCTTGTGGCTCACCAGAGTACAAGGTAGAGTTTATACTCAGTTTTCTCCCTGTACAGAACTAGGTTGTGTTGGTAATAATTTAGAAAAACATAACAAGGGGCAAAGATGATTTAAGAAGATTTGTTCAGAACCTGATTCTCTTTATTACATTTGTGCCACGAGATGAAGGTGAGCAGAAACCCAGGGGACAGATAAAATTTGTTAATTAATGTTTCCTTCCTGCAGCTCTGGGGATTCTTCTGTGGCCCTCTGTCTTTTTCTTGATCACTGGCAAACACATCTGTGAATGTGCTGTTCAGTCCATTTAATACCAGTACCACACATTAATTTTCAAGAAGAGTGCTGCATCTTTTTTTTGTGTGAGAAATATAATCCAATACACTCTTTTGAATAACACATAATTTATAAAGTAGCTAATGTCTTAGACAGATGTTAGTTCAAGGCTGACTTGTTTCTCTTCAAAAAGTTACAGATATGGACATATTAAACAGACATCTAAGTTTTCAGAGGCTAATGAAACACAGATACTTTTTCAGCTTTCTAGGCACATAGCATAGGAAATTTTTACATACTGTCAAATCAATTTGCTTCTTAAGAACAAAAGGGAAAAATAAGAAAGCACTGATACAATTCGGTACAAGAATATGTTGCTCTATTTTTATATTAAAGATTACATTGATGAAATGTGTCCTTAAAGAAAATAAGAGATAAGTATGCTTCAAGGTTTGAGCATCTGGTTTTTGTTTCTGTCATTTTTATTTTGTTCCAACTTATTTTTCTTTGGTTTATTGGGCCTGAGAACAAATTATCACATGAATTACCACATGAAGGCAGAGTTACCTTGAAACCTTCCTGGCATTCAGTATCTCTGCAGGGCTCCAGCTAGACCACCTGTTCAGCTGGAGCTGGTCTGTTCCCCAGGCCAGGAATTCGGGGGACAGAGTAAGACTGTGACAACAAGTGAAGTGGTTCCCCATCATAAGAGGATATGGAAGATAAATGACAACCATTTTTGGTTAATGAGAATCTTCAGATTTCCATTTTATAGTCTTCTATAATTTGGGATGCAGAGGGAGAAGACGTGATTGTTTCTGGTAAAAGTACACTGTTTTGGATATCGTGTACTGTAGCAATAAAGTACAAATGTCTAAGGAGGGAGGGGGTAAAAGGAACATACTAAGCTATGTCTGGGAACATTGGGAGTACATATTGTTTTTGGCCTTTCTTAGACTTTCATGACACAGCAAGATGCCATAATATAATGTTAATATAAAACCAAATTTCATGTTTAAAATGTGGGTTTATTCCCCTTGAAAGTTTTATATTTCCGGATTTAATTTCTTTATACAGACATGAAGTGAATCCCTACTGTGAGAACATGTTTATAATAGTAGGAGAGAAGTAAAACAGGTAACATTTCCTGAAAAGTTAGATGATTAAGTAGTCTTCCACTATGATAGCTTCTATCAGATATCAGCACCTCAAGAGCCACATCCCATTTTCTTCAGTTTAAGAACCAGACACTGATAACCACAGAGGGGGAAAATGCTACAGTGTTTAGACTCTGTAAATAGATGATAAGCATTAAAGGTGAAGCAGCATCAGACGTATATTTTTGTGTTGCTTTTTGATGTTTTCTGTAGCCTACATTTGCTATATAATTTCTGACTTCTTGCATGACTGAGATCACCTCTCTTTATTAAAAGAAAAGCCGAAATCAAGGTTTTTTCCCCCTGATTTCCATGATAGAAAATGAAGAAAAAAGAAAACAAGCTTGAATAAGTTGGAAAAATATTTTTCTCACTTTTAAATGTTTATATCACTCATACAGTTAGAAATGAAAATTAGAATTAGATCATACCTTGAAGAGGATCTGTATTTTTCATACATTGTGAAATAGTCGTCAAATCACCCATATAAAAATAATTGAAATGATTGATAGAATAACATTCAATGATTGTAAATGAAATTTATGAGAGATGTGCCCCAAATTTAAATGTATATAATAGACTGATTCAACAATTCATGGGCAAATTCTCATTATGATAAATCCAAAAACTAATTGGAAAACTTTAATGGCCTAGGTAAACATGAAAACAGACTCACTGAAGCCAGGAGGGAGAAAAAAAGACACTCTCTTGACAGAATCCCTAGGCACAGTACAGTAAAACCAAGAATAGAACCCTCATTCCCAGCTTCTCCCAGAGTAGGTAAAGAGAGATCAGTCTGTGAAGACCAGGAGAGGTGATTGCTTTGTCTAATGTACAGAAACCAACATAGAGAGTCAAGGCAAGTGAAGTAAGTTCCAAACAAAAGAATACAACAAATCTCCAGAAACTGATATTAATAAATCAATTGATATCAATAAGAGAGAATTAAAACCATTGTCATAGAGATGCCTACAAGATCAAGAAAATAATGCATGAGCAAACTGAAAACTTCAATAGAGGTAGAAAATATTTAAAAAGTACTAAAGAGAATTCAAGAAGCCGAAGAACACAATAACTGAAATGAAAAGTTCACAAGAGGGGTTTAAAATTAGGATAAGCAAAAGAAAGGAGCTATCAATCTAAATATAAGTTATTGGAAATAGTTCAGTGAGGGGAGCAAAAAAGAAATAGACTAAACAAAAGTAGAGAAAGCTGAAGAAATTAATGCTCATCATAAAGAAAAGCAGCATGTGCATTATGAGAGTCCCAGCAAGAGAAAGCTGAGAGAAACAACCAGAAAATTTACTCAGATAATGGCTAAAAACGTCCCAAGTCTTAAGAAGCAAACTTATATCCAGATCAAAGATGTCCAAGGTCTACCAAAAAAGATGAATCCAAACAACTCCATAGACCAAGACACATTATAATCAAATTGCCAAAGGTCACAGACAAAGAGGATTTTGAAAGCAGCGAGAGTAAAGCAACTTTATATGAAACACAATGTGTCACATACAAGGGAACTTAAATGATAAATTCAGTGTATTTTCAGCAGAAACCTTGCAGGCCCAAAGGGAATAGGATGTATATTCAAAGTAGGAAAAGAAAAGATTTACCAACCAAAAATACTATACATAGCAAAACTATCCTTTAAAAATGAAAGAGAGATAAAGACCCTTAGACAAACCAAATCTGAAAGTGTTTATTACCATTAGATTGCCTTGTAAGAGATATTGAAGGAAACGAAGGGATGCTAAAACCACCCAATATGATAGTATAAGAAAGTATGAAACTTGTTAGCAAAGATAAATATATAAACACAAAATACTATAGTACTGTAAGTGTGAGTTAATTGCTTTTCAGTTCAGTTCAGTTCAGTCGCTCAGTTGTGTCTGACTCTTTGCAACCCCATGAATCACAGCACGCCAGGCCTCCCTGTCCATCACCAACTCCCAGAGTTCACTCAAACTCACGTCCATCAAGTCGGTGATGCCATCCAGCCATCTCATCCTCTGTCATCCCCTTCTCCTGCCCCCAATCCCTCCCAGCATCAGAGTCTTTTCCAATGAGTCAACTCTTCACATGAGGTGGCCAAAGTATTGGAGTTTCAGCTTTAGCATCAGTCCTTCCAAAGAACACCCAGGACTGATCTCCTTCAGAATGGACTGGTTGGATCTCCTTGCAGTCCAAGGGACTCTCATGAGTGTCTTCTCCAACACTACAGTTCAAAAGCATCAATTCTTCAGCACTCAGCCTTCTTCACAGTCCAGCTTTCACATCCATATATGACCACTGGAAAAACCATAACCTTGACTAGATGGACCTTTGTTGACAAAGTAATGTCTCTGCTTTTTAGTATGCTGTCTAGGTTGGTCATAACTTTCCTTCCAAGGAGTAAGCATCTTTTAATTTCATGGTGGCAATCACCATCTGCAGTGATTTTGGAGCCCCCCAAAATAAAGTCTGACACTGTTTCCACTGTTTCCCCATCTATTTCCCATGAAGTGATGGGACCAGATGCCATGATTTTAGTTTTCTCAATGTTGAGCTTTAAGCCAACTTTTTCACTCTCCTCTTTCACTTTCATCAAGAGGCTTTTTAGTTCCTCTTCACTTTCTGCCATAAGGGTGGTGTCATCTGCATATCTGAGGTTATTGATATTTCTCCCGGCAATCTTGATTCCAGCTTGTGCTTCTTCCAGCCTAGGATTTCTCATGATGTACTCTGCATAGAAGTTAAATAAGCAGGGTGACAATATGCAGCCTTGACGTTGTCCTTTTCCTATTTGGAACCAGTATGTTGTTCCATGTCCAGTTCTAACTGTTGCTTCCTGACCTGCATACAGGTTTCTCAAGAGGCAGGTCAGGTGGTCTGGTATTCCTGTCTCTTCCAGAATTTTCCCCATTTTCTTGTGATCCACACAGTCAAAGGCTTTGGCATAGTCAGTAAAGCAGAAATAGATGTTTTTCTGGAACTCTTTTGCTTTTTCAATGATCCAGCAGATGTTGGCAATTTGATCTCTGGTTCCTTTGCCTTTTCTAAAACCAGCTTGAACATCTGGAACTTCACGGTTCACGTATTGCTGAAGCCTGGCTTGGAGAATTTTGAGCACCACTTTATTAGCATGTGAGATGAGTGCAATTGTGCGGTAGTTTGAGCATTCTTTGGCATTGACTTTCTTTGGGATTGGAATGAAAACTAACCTTTTCCAATCCTGTGGCCACTGCTGAGTTTTCCAAATTTTCTGGCATATTGAGTGCAGCACTTTCACAGCATCATCTTTCAGGATTTGAAATAGCTCAACTGGAATTCCATCACCTCCACTAGCTTTGTTCGTAGTGATGCTTTCTAAGGCCCACTTGACTTCACATTCCAGGATGTCTGGCTCTAGGTGAGTGATCACAGCATCGTGATTATCTGGGTCGTGAAGATCTTTTTTGAACAGTTCTTCTGTGTATTGTTGCCACCTCTTCTTAATATCTTCTACTTCTGTTAGGTCCATATCATTTCTGTCCTTTATCGAGCCCATCTTTGCATGAAATGTTCCCTTGGTATCTCTAATTTTCTTGAAGAGATCTCTAGTCTTTCCCATTCTGTTGTTTTCCTCTGTTTCTTTGCACTTTTAATTCTAGTATAGAAGTTAAAAGGGAAAAGTATTAAAAGTAACTATAAAACTGTTAATAAATATACAATATATAAATTGTGATAACAATAACATAAAATGTGGAAGAAGGAGAAGTAAAAGTGTTAGGGACTTGAATCTAAAGTTTTATAAATTCCATCCTTCAGGAAAGTCCTGTGATCCAAAACACTAGGATAAGCAACTGGGCCTAATGCCTCTGGGTTTTGGGCATTTGTCAAGTGTGAAGATAAGGCAAGTCCTTTTCTTTTTTACTCCTCTACAAATATGTATGCATTTTCTTCTTGGCTTCACATATTTTCTGGAATTTTCAAACACTGACTTTCAGGAGTATAACATCTAAAACAGATTGTCATCCTCATTTTGTATTCTGAGCCATTTAGTCAAGAGTCATTCACTTTTAGCTGAGGTTACATTTGGCTTTTAGCTGAAGTTAACATTTATTGAAAATTTTGTCTCTGTTGTGGCTTTGAAAATACACCTTCTCTTTGAATTTCTAAACCTTACATAATTCCAGTTTCCAGAAAAGTTTTTCAAATGTCTCAGCATTCTGCTTCTTGATTATATTTACTCTATTATATATAGACATCACAAAGTTGTCTTTAATCAAATTATTTAATTGTGCTTAGACTTTTTTTTGGCTCCATTGCATCTTAGTGATGGCACACGGGGTTTTTGATGCATCATTTAGGATCTTTTGTTGTGCTGCAGACTCTCTAATTGTGTTGCACTGGCTCAGTAGTTGTGGCACATGGGCACCAGAGTGCATACGCTTCAATAGCTGCAGTGCTTGGGCTCTCTAGTTGTGGTACTGGGCTCCAGATTCTGCTTAGACTTTTATACAGAAAGTTCCCAATCTCTCTCATCTGAAGTATGCAATTTAATCAATGATAAATGCATGTTTTACTATTATAATTCTGGTGGTAAGAAAATCTGTTAAAAATAGATTAACTGTATATTAAAATAACTTGTGTTCATTGTAAAACAAAATAAGATGTTTGATTTTTTTGAAGTAAGAACAGAAGTCTGTCATCCTCCTCCTCCTTCCTCATCTGTCCTTCACTGACCTCTACCCCTGAACCCTGGTGGCTCAGATGGTAAAGAATCTGCCTGCAATACAGGAGACCTAGTTCCCATCCCTGGGTCGGGAATATCACCTGGAGAAGAAACTGGCAACCCACTTCAGTATTCTTGCCTGGAGAATTCCACAGACAGAGAAGTCTGGTGGGGTGTAGTCTGCAAAGAGTCAAACATGACTGAGCGACTAACACTTCCACCTTCCTGAACCTCAGCTTTCACAGGCTAGTGTTCAGCACTGCTCAGCAGTTTAAATTTATGTTTTAAGACCATTTCCAGGCTTTATAGTATATGTGATAGGTGCATATACTAGATATGATTTGACTTATTCATTTTAATAACTATAAGGATAACTTGTACCAGCTTTTATATGACATATACCATGGAATCTCAGTGGCTTAGCACCATATGTTTGTTTCTCAGTCATGTCACAGTTTGATGTGGTTTTGCTGAGGTTCTTCCATATTTTAGTGAGGTCATCTGGAATACATGGCCTCAAAGGTCACTGTACTCGGGTGTAAGAAATACCACAGAGACATATCTGCTCTTACCTGTCCTGCTTGGAGGGGACACACATCACTTTCACCGATGGTTCACTGGCCAGAAATAGGCTGACACATGGAGTCAGTCACCTGGTTATTTGGTGGGCACTCACTGTCCTCCACCTTCACTTCACATCTTCAAGGTATCTCCCATGTTAGTATACATGGATATTCCAGTGCAATTTTATTATTTATTTATATATTATTTTTGGCTGCACTGGGTCTTCATTGCCCCACATGGGCCTTCTCTAATTGCTGTGAGTGGTGGCTATGCTCTAGTGGTGGTGTGGGGATGAGAATAGGGGCTTCTTATTGCAGTGGCTTCTCTTGTCGCAGAGCACAGGTTCTAGGGTGTACAAGCTTCAGAAGTTGAGGCACATGAGCCTAGCTTCCCCATAGCATGTGGAGTCTTCCCAGACCAGGGATCAAACCTGTGTCCCCTGCACCAGCAGGTGGATTTCCAACCAATGGACCACCAGGGAAGTCCCCAATAAAATTTTTAAGTTAAATAAAATTTTATATAATATAAACTGCACTCAAGCATCTATTTTTTTTTCTGCCCAAAAGGCATAAAATTCAATCATTAAAGTTCATTTTTAGTGATAGAAAAAAAAACCAGCTAGATAATTGCCCTGATTATTTAAGGTCTTTAAACATTATAATATTTAATATATTATATTAGTGGAGATAATGTATATATTATATATAGTGGAGATAATAGGGATTCAGGACAAATATTTGTCTACTGAGATACTGAATTTGCCTTTCTCATCACTGTGCTTGAGGAAATGAGTAATCCTGAAGCTAAAGGGCCTCAGGAATATTTTGGCTTTAGAAAGATAAGCTGAATAATGGCTGACTGATGAGGTACAGTTTTGAAACAACCTGACTTTGCTCTGTATTATTTCTGGCCAATAATGAGAACATTATAAGGACAAAAGAGTCCTTTGTACCTCTGATCTCATAATAAGAGCTGTTACTCCTATACCCACCCTATTCACAGTGTGACTGTTTTACCTTTCCATTAAATAACAGTCTCATTGAAATTTTTTGAACTGTTAGTTGTTTTTCTCTGAAATGCTACAGTTACAATGTTATTGACTAGAAAATTTCCATCACCAAATTTATACAATTTGATTTAAAACTTAGAAGTAACTGATACCAGATCTTTAAAATAATTAATTAATTAGTTTGGCTATATTGAGTTTTAACTGTGGCACACGGGATCTTCGTTGTGACACACAGACTCTCTAGTTGTGACACACAGGTTCCAGAGCATGTGGGCTCCCACTTCCCCTGCATTGCAAGGCAGTCTTGACCATTGGACCACCAAATCTTTTTTTTTTAAATGACACTTAAGAATATAAGAGGGGCTTCCCTGGTGACTCAGAGGTTAAAGCGTCTGCCTCCAATGCAGGAGACCCAGGTTCGATCCCTGGGTCAGGAAGATCCCCTGGAGAAGGAAATGGTAACCCACTCCAGTATTCTTGCCTGGAGAATCCCATGGACAGAGAAGCTTGGTAGGCTACAGTCCATGGGGTCTCAAAGAGTCGGACACGACTGAGAGACTTCACTTTCACTTTCACTTTTAAGAATACTTCCTTACAAGTTTTATACTTTTATTAATTAATTTCTTGCCCATTAGCTGAAAAATAGACTTTTACTAGGACTGGCATCTTTAATGAAACATATTTGATGTGGTGTTTTTATCAGGAGAACCATGTTGCATGTGAGCCGAATCTCATAGAATGTGCATGTAAACACAAGCTGTAATTTTGGCAATTATTGTGATGGTATTTTGAGAGATGGGATGATTCAAGAACTGTTTTTCTATTCCATTCTAAAGGCTCCTTTTAAAGTTAGCTGTCTGATTCTGCTTAGTGTGGCTGACATAAACCTTTCCATACTCCAGAATATTATTTTAGATTAGGAATATATCTATTACCACCATTGTCCAATCACAAGGAGAGTGCCATTTTCTTTCCCTTATATGACTACTAAATTTTACTGTCTATTCTAGAATAAAAACCTGGGATATATACTTACTAAATGAGAGTTAAGTCACTTCTGTGTTATGACAGGAGGTTAACAGCTGAGGCAATCTCACTCTGAGGTCTTTACAATACTTGTGATTCTCATACTGTATTGATTTAAAGTAATGGCAAGTGACCAAACATAGATGCTATTGCTTAAAGAGATGGGTATATCAGACCACCTTACCGGCCTCCTGAGGAATCTGTATGCAGGTCAAGAAGCAACAGTTAGAATTGGACATGGAGCAACAGACTGACTCCAAATTGGAAAAGGAGTATGTCAAGGCGGTATATTGTCACCCTGCTTATTTATCTTCTATGCGGAGTTCACCATACGAAATGCTGGGCTGGATGAAGAACAAGCTGGAATCAAAATTGCCAGGAGAAATAACAATAACCTCAGGTATGCAAATGACACCACCTTTGTGGAAGAAAGCAAAGAGGAACTAAAGAGCCTCTTGATGAAAGTGAAATAGGAGAGTGAAAAAGTTGGCTTAAAACTCAACATTCAAAAAACTGAGATCATGGCATCTGGTCCCATCACTTTATGGCGAATGGATGGGGAAACAATGGAAACAATGACAAACTTTATTTTCTTGGGCTCCAAAACCACTGCAGATGATGACTGCAGCCATGAAATTAAAAGACACTTGCTATGACCAATCTAGACAGCATATTAAAAAGCAGAGAGATTACTTTGCTGACAAAGGTCCATCTAGTCAAAGCTTTGGTTTTTCCAGTAGTCATGTATGGATGTGAGAGTTGGACCATAAAGAAGGCTGGGCACCAAAGAGTTGATGCTTTTGAACTGTGGTGTTGGAGAAGACTCTTGAGGGTCCATTGGACTGCAAGGAGATCCAACCAGTCCATCCTAAAGGAGATCAGTCCTGACTGTTCATTGGAAGGACTGTTGTTGAAGCTGAAACTCCAATACTTTGGCCACCTGATGTGAAGAGCTGACTCATTGGAAAAGACCCTGACACTGGGAAAGATTGAAGGCAGGAGGAGAAGGGGATGACAGAGGATGAGATGGTTGGATGGCATCACTGACTCAATGGACATGAGTTTGGGTACTCATGAGTTTGGGTACTCTGGGAGTTGGTGACGGACAGGGAAGCCTGGCATGCTGCAGTCCATGGGATTGCAAAGAGTCAGACAAGACTGATCTACTGAACTGAACTGAACTGAAATGATGTGAAGAACTGATTCATTAGAAAAGACCCTGATGCTGGGAAAGATTGAAGGCAGAAGGAGAAGGGGACAACAGAGGATGTCTGTCGATGGTCGCAGGGCATCACTGATTCAATGGGCATGAGTTTAAGCAATGTCTTGGAGTTGATGATGGACAGAGAAGGAAGCCTGGCATGCTGTAGTCCATGGGGTCGCAAAGAGTTGGACATGAATGAGCAACTGAACTGATTGAATGCGTAGAAATGTATCAGTAATTAACACTAATTTGGATGAGCGTGTCTCTTTCTAGAACGCAGAGGGAATGTGACTTACCGTTTTGAGTTAATGGAAATAAAAGCTTCCAAAACATACAATTGTAGAGAAAAAAATAGAGCTTAACATAATTTCATAATTGGAGAGCCTAGAAAATTAGAAGCATACAGGAAGTGAGTAGGCTTCCCTGGTGGGTCAATAGTAAAGAATCCGCCTGCCAAAGCAAGAGACTCAGGTTGGATTCCTGGATCGGGAAGATCCCCTGGGAAAGGAAATGGCAACACATTCCAGTATTCTTGCCTGCGAAATCCCATGGACAGAGAAGCCTCATAGGCAATAGCTCATAGGGACACAAAAGATGTAGGTGCGACAGTGACTAAACGACAACAATAGCAGGAAATGAGCAAGGTGGATACAGTTGCAGGCTGGAGACACCCAGAGAAAAAATACCTTATTACATATATTTGCACAATATTCTTATAGTATGATGTTTCCACTAACAGTCCAAATACCGCCAATCAACAAACTATATCCAGGTAGAACCAGGCCGAATGATATTGGATAATCTTTGTGGAATGAGGGAGGTGAGCTGAAGCTAACTATCCCATTTGCTGTAGGGAAGAAGAAAGCTAGAGAAGATTTTATTTTTTTTAATTTGATAATTAGTTAAGCAATGCATTTTATGTCTGACTTCTAAAGATTGGCATCAGAACAATTGTAGAGTGCTTGCAACCATATGTTTTCACTAAAGATACAACTATTTTAGCAAATCCTGCTAGTGCATACCAGTCTAAAGTTGATCTCCACGTGGAGCAAGTGGGGACTCAGCAGAAGTACTAGGCACCTTATGAAAACATAGTTTGATGGGTTTCTGATTTAAGTACGTCTTAGGATGTGTTTAGTCACTTCAGTCGTTTCTGACTCTTTGCAACTGAGTAGCCTGAAGCTACTCAGTCCATGGGCTTTTCCAGGCAAGAATACTGGAGCAGGTTGCCATTTCCCACTCCAGGAGATCTTCCCAACCCAGAGATCGAACTCAAGTCTCTCGCTTTAGCAGACAGATTCTTTACCACTAGCACCACCTAGGAAACCCCAGCATCTTGGCATGGGGCCCAAGAATTTAAACTTTAACAGGTCTCTGCTGCTGCTTTGGTGAACCACTGATGCAAAGTTTCCAAACTGAGTGAAAATTATTAGCATGCCAACTAATGTAGATGATGATTTAGTATTTGATAACATAAATTGAGAAACACTGGCTTGTTTTTCTTGCTGTGGTTGTTGATCTTTTAACCTGGAGAATTGAGTATCACATTAAACACTTATGTATTAAATAACAGCTATTCTCTATTTAGTTTTGTCATGTGCATTTAAGGAAAAACTGAATAAAATGAGTTTAAACAGAGCTGCTTCAAAATGTATATCTATTATAGGCTGTGAAATTCTAATAGGATGAGTTGACTTTTAGACATTTCTGATGATCACAATGGAATAAAAAAGTCAGAATCAATCCATGGTTCTCTATTGTTCTTTGAGACACATTTTGGATCAGCGACCACATAGAGGGCATTGCTTTTAAAATGAGGAAGCTACCATCGACAAGATGGGTCACAATAACTCCACAGGAGGCAGTATCATCGGCCATGTCAATGATCCATACAATACAATTCTGTGTCTTATTGTGTTGGTGAACTAAAGTGAGTGGATCAGTCATATACCTAAAACCTTTGAAATCATATATGTTCTTTTTTTTTTTTTTTTCGTTTAAATCGAGGAGGAAGAGAAATGAATCATCACAACAGAACATTAAAATTGTAAACTAAACTGCTGTGAAAAGTTTACTCTTGATTTAAATTGCTCGTGTATTTGAAAAATAGAATATGGCTTGCTTTATTTATTTGAGAGTCAATACGTATGAGTGGAGTATGCTGTGAACATTCTTAGGCTTATGAGTTTAATGGCACGGAAAGCAACTGCCACATATTCTCACCTAACATCCCCTGGGGCCATTGTCAGAACACAGGCGCTGGGGAGCAAGGCCACTGGTCTCACCCTCCTGATATTGTGCAGCTATTCAGGGAACGTTTTAAGTTTTATGAGTAGTACAGATATTGATGCTAACCTTCATTTATAATTATATGGCTTTAAATAATTTAAAAAGTATATTCAATACATAATCCCTCGTTAACACGGCTATCTTGTGAGGTAGGCAGAGCCATCCCATGACCAAAGCGAATCTCATTTTCTGAAATAATGGAAGTTCTAACCTAATTGCTATAAAACTGACACACCTTGTTGTATTTTCCTCGCCTCAGCCCTAGAATCACCCATTTCGCTATGGAGCCCTGGTTCTTTTTAATGGAGAATGATATTCAAGAAAGAAAATCATGAGAACTGGAATTTATATACACCCACGATCAGCTGTTTTTACATGTTTTTATGTCTATAGTTATATACTGAAAAAATGGTGCATTCACACTGATACTGGTGACTCCAGTTCAAAGCTGAACTGTCCATTTTAGTTTCTCCCTTTTTCATATATATAACTCCCTTCCTCTGCAGCAAGAAACATGTCAGCTCCTATTTGTAATGCATGGCTGTACCTGGTGGGTCAGCACTCACATGGACTCTGCTTTCCAGTGCGCTCCTTCCCTGCCCTCTGCCCTCCTTTGCTGGGCTGCCCCACCCCAGCCCCAGCCCAGCCAGGCTCTCTCTGGGCTGCCTGGTCACTGTCCTCTTGGCATCCTGACCCCAGCACTCCCACATTTTCCCCAGTCTTCTTCTCACTCCAGAGTTTGGGGCTGGATTTTCAAGGAAGAAAGAAAGAAAAAAAGAAGGAAGACTTTGTTGTTTTCAAACCTATTTTTTGACTCCTTCTTGAAAATACATTATACTTTGCTACAGTGTCCCCCCAAAATATTGCTATGTGGTAAGCATTCCACTGCACAGTTTCATTAAGGAGTTTCGCTCTCATTTGTCAGTGAGCTAAAATCCGCATGGATGGAGAGAAATTAGACTGATATCGGTAAATGAACAAAATAAGGATGCTATTCATTGCATTTCCCACAAGAAAGAGCAGTTGTCTGGGAATTCACCCCGTTAATAATCCACTTAGCCCCAGACTGGCAGGAGCCCAGGTCATTTGTAAACGTATTTCTGTGGCATACACTACAATACCACAGATGTCTGTTTAAACTAAAATTACTAGGAAATCCTAATGACTTGACGACTCTTCCATGTGTCCCTAAATAGCCATCATACTATTTAATGACCTTTTTGATCAAATGAGAGTACTTATAGTACTAAAAGAAAGAATATTTATATAGTAATTTAACTTGACATATCATTATATATTAAAGAATCAGAAATCTGGTCCATAATGGTGTTTGTATTTATATTGGATCTAAATTTGTTTTTAAAAATTCATCTTGTTGTAGCTTGTAGTAGTCTCCTCATCATGTGCATCTCTTCCTTCAAAAATCATTATTAAAATAGTCTTATAATACAATAACTTTAGGGCTAGGCTACACAGTATTGGGAGAAGGTTTTATTTTATTTTTCCTTAGATATTAGCCTCAGAGTTCATTTGGGTTGGATATGTGTGTGAGGGTTTTCGTTCTGAATGTTTGTTTCTTAGAAAAAAGAAAGCAATGGCATCGCTTCCAGAATATTCTGTGTAAAGTCCCAGGAGAGTCAGAGAGCAGTTCAACTTAATGGTTGACACTGGGTCCTTCACTTCTTGTTCCTTGTGTGTCCTTCGTGACATGGCCTCACTCCACACATTCCATGAGGCCACTCTCACTAATTCTGCAGACTACCATCCATCCTGAACCCCACTGCACTTGGCTCCTTTGCACTTTGCAGGAACCCTGTTAGTTTTAGGAACCTGTTGCTCCTGATTGCACTCTCCCACAGTGGCTGACCTTCAACCCTGCTGCCTTGTTTTCCTACGTGGCATTGAACATTATAGTTCCACATTCTTTCTTCTCATCCTTGTCCCTTCTCACTCACCATGTTTCTAATGAGTGCTTTTATCTACTTCCATGGCAGTTGATACCATATATCTGCTGCACTGAGGCATCCACAAATATGTCCAAAACATAATGAATGATATGGGGCTTCCCTGGTGGCTCAGCTGGTAAAGAATCTGTCCACAATACAGGAGACCTGGGTTCAATCCCTGGGTTGGAAAGATCCCTTGGAGAAGGGAACGGCTACCCACTCCAGTATTCTAGTCTAGAGAATTCCATGTACTATACAGTTCATGGGGTCGCAAAAAGCTGGACACTATTTGTGACCCCACAAATCTCCAGGAAGATCTCTTGGAGAAGGGAATGGCTAACTACTCCAGTATCCTTGCCTGGAGAATTGCATGGACAGAGGAGGCTGGCAGGCTACAATTCATAGGGTCGGACACGACTGAGTGATTTTCACTTCATGGGCTTTCCTGGTGGCTCAGATGGTAAAGAAACTGCATGCAATGTGGGAGATCTGGGTTCGATCCCTGGGTTGGGAAGATCCCCTGGAGGAGGGCATGCAACCCACTCCAGTATGCTTGCCTGGAGAATCCCATGGACTACATAGTCCATGGGGTCTCAAAGAGATGGACACGACTGAGAGACTTTCACCTCTTCTTGTTCTCTATCCTTTACACCTTTAACTCACCAGGTTATAAAATGAACCAATTTTCCTCTGGGATCTTTTATTTTCCCCTAAGGAAAATTTTATAAAATGTTTTAGGATCTTTTGTATTACTAGGCAAAACTATTTTCAACAAAAGAAATAGAAAGTGTTCTTCTGTGCACAGCAATATGATACGAGACCTGAACCATGTCTCATGATCTTTTGTATTTTCAACAGAAATGAGGGCACACATAGTAAACATTTATTAACTACATGAACACTTCAAGTCCTCTTTTCCAAGAATGTAGTCACCCTCTAGTGTTACTTACCTTACCAAGTCAGAGGGATGAGTGCAGAAGCACAGTGGTTGTTATGACATCATGACTGGCTTGCTGATCCATCACAGTCCACATCCAGTCTGTGAACAGATCCATTATTGCCCTTCTACCCACAGTGCTGCCATCTTACAGCCCCTTGTCCTCAATAACCCAACTTTTGCAATAGTCTGTTATCTGTTTTTTCTCCCTCCAGTCCTGACTCATTCCTGCCATGATTTGTGTTCTAAAAAGAAAATCGGGTCAGCCTATTGCTTTATTTAAAAATCTTCTAACAACTTCCCTTTGCAAAAGGCCAAAGTCTAAAGTTCTTGTCCTTAGAAAAACAAGTCTGTCTGTAACTTGATGTCTCTGCCTCTCTGGTCTGTTCTTCCACACTCTCTCTCCCTTTCTATGTTGCCCCACCAAGCCAATAGCCCTTCGATGGTTACGATATACAGTCCCGTACTGCTGTGCATGCTTCTCCCTCTGACCCTGGGTTCAATCCCTGGGTTGGGAAGATCCCATGGAGGAGGGCATGGAACCCATTCCAGTATTCTTGCCTGGAGAATCCCCATGGACAGAGGAGCTACAGTCCATGGGGTCGCAAAGAGTTGGACATGACTGAGCGACTAAGCACAACACACTTGTCATTTAAGGGATCCAATTCAGAGAAAATTTGTAATATGTCATGCAAGCTAATTTGTGTATTTTGGTTCAGTATTGACCCCAAGACCAGCTACTTTCATGAATGAGATACAAATTTCTGAAAAGCTGATACTTTTCCAACAATACCTGAATCATTCAGTCATGGTGATGATCCCAGGGCAGGACATTTGTGTATAGGTTGTATAGGTCTCAGTGTTTAAGGGGGAAGACCCTGGAGTCAAACCACCCAAATCTTAATCATAGCTCCATTCTCTACCAGGTTAGTATACATAGTCCAGATGATAAATTTCCCATTTGTTACATACATGAGGATAAAATGAGTATCTATCCTCAAAGGTAATTTCAAAGTTAAACCATGTGAAATACTTAGCTGTAATATCAATGGAGATTTGATAAATATCAGCAATTTTAAAAATAAACAGGTTGAATTAAAATGATCAAATGAATCCTTTCCATCTATTTTTTTAAAAGTAGAAAACTACCTTTATTTAAGCAGTTGATTGCTATGCAGTAAAAACTAGGAATTTGCTCTTTATTGAATAATATAAAAATATCAATAGTCCAAATCTTTTCTGTTGATAAAAAGATATAGTAGCTTCTCTTTTATTATTTAACTTTGATTCCAAGAAATTAAATTAACGACATAGTTTAAGAACAAACATTTTAATAAAATAATAAGAAAAATAGTACTCTGAGCTGAAATGAATTAATATCTATAAAGAACTTAATTCCCCATTCAAAGAAATTGATCTTTACTAGGAAATAGTCCACAAATTTATCAATAAAATTCAGCTTTGAAATTAATAATAATTCCCATGTCTTTAGTAGAAAGGAAAGCTGTTATCTGTTATTTAAATTTGAGAAGACTAATTTCACTAGTAATGAAATTAGTGTTGCCTTGCCAACAAGAATTCCAGGATTTCCAGAATTTCTACTTGTTGATTATACCTACATCCCCTAATTGCACTTAAGGCAAAGTTTTAAAAGTGATGGCGTGCTGAAGAGTAGACTCATATGTACCTAGAAAAGGTAATTTCTGTTGACTACATTGCTTTGCAATTAATGCAGTGTGATATTATCCATGATTTGTCTTCTTCTCTAATATTATGGCCAAAGAATAAAATTCTTTACTAATAGCAACCCTCAATTTTATTTTTAACCACTTCAGTATTCTTGCCTTGAACCCCATGAACAGTATGAAAAAGCAAAAAGATATGACACTGAAAATTGAATACCCAGATCTATAGGTGTGCAATATACTACTGGAAAAGAGTGGAGAAATAGCTCCAGAAAGAATGAAGAGGCTGAGCCAAAGCAAAAACTATGCCCACTTGAGGATGTGACTAGTGATGGAAGTCAAATCCAACACTGTATAGAACAATAGTGCATCAGAACCTGGAATGTCAGGTCCATGAATCAAGGTAAATTGGAGGTGGTCAAACAGGAGATGGCAAGAGTGAACATCGACATTTTGGGAATCAGTGAACTAAAATGGACCAGAATGGGTGAATTTAATATCTGACCATTATATCTACTCCTGTGGGCAAGAATCCCTGAGAACAAATGGAGTAGCCCTCATAGTCAACAAAAGAGCCCAAAATGCAGTACTTGGGTGTAATCTCAAAAATGACAGAATGATTTCTGTTCATTTCCAAGGCAAACTGCTCAATATCACAGTAATCCCAGTCTATGCCCCAACCACTAATGCCAAAGAAGCTGAAGTTGAATGGTTCTATGAGGATATACAAGACCTTCTAGTACTAACAGCAAAGAAAGGTGTCCTTTTCACCATAGGGGACTGGAATGCAAAAGTAGGAAGTCAAGAGAAACCTGGAGTAACAGACAAATTTGGCCTTGGAGTACAAAATGAACCAGGTCAAAGGCTAACAAAGTTTTGCCAAGAGAACACACTAGTAATAATAAACACGCTCTTCTAACAATACAAGAAATGACTCTACACATAGACATCACAAGATGGTCAATACGGAAACCAGACTGATTATATTCTTTGCAGCTGAAGATGGAGAAATTCTGTACAATCAGCAAAAACCAGACTGGGAGCTGACTATGGCTCAGATCATGAACTCCTTGTTGCAAAATTCAGACTTAAATGGAAGAAAGTAGGGAAAACCACTAGATCATTCAGGGATGACCTCAACCAAATCCCTTATGATTATACAGTGGAAGTGACAAATAGATTCAAGGTAATAGATCTGATAGATAGAGTGCCTGAAGAACTGTGGATGGAGGTTCATGACACTGTACAGGAGGCAGTGATCAAAACCATCTCCAAGAAGAAAAAATGCAAAAAGGCAAAATGGTTATCTGAGGAGGCCTTACAGATAACTGAGAGGAGAAGTGAAGCAAAAGACAAAGTAGAAAAGGAAAGATATACCCACTTGAATGCAGAGTTCCAAAGAATAGCAAGGAGAGATAAGAAAGCCTTCCTCAGTGATCAATGCAAAGAAAGAGGAAAACAATAGAATGGGAAAGACTAGAGATCTCTTCAAGAAAATTAGAGATACCAAGAGAACATTTCATGCAAAGATGGGCTCGATAAACGACAGAAATGGTATGGACCTAACAGAAACAGAAGATATTAAGAGATGGCAACAATACACAGAAGAACTATACAAAAAAAATCTTCATGACCCAGATAATCATGATGGTGTGATCACTCACCTAGAGCCAGAGAGCCTGGATGTGAAGTCAAGTGGGCCTTAGAAAGCATCACTACAAACAAAGCTAGTGGAGGTGATGGAATTCCAGTTGAGCTCTTTCAAATCCTGAAAGATGATGCTGTGAAAGTGCTGCACTCAATACGCCAGCAAATTTGGAAAACTCAGCAGTGGCCACAGGACTAGAAAAGGTCAGTTTTAGTTCCAATCGCAAATAAAGGTAATGTCAAAGAATGTTCAAACTACCTCCTCACAGTTGCACTCATCTCACATGCTAGCAAAGGAATGCTCAAATTTCTCCATGCTAGGATTCAACAGTATGTGAGCCAAAAACTTCCACATGTTCAAGCTAGATTTAGATTTAGATTTACATGTTCAAGCTTGATCTCTGGGAGATCAAATTGCCAACATCTACTGGATCATCACAAAAGCAAAAGAGTTCCAGGAAAACATCTACTTCTGCTTCATTTAATACATTAAAGCCTTTGACTATGTGTATCACAACAAACTATAGAAAATTCTTAATGAGATGGGATTTCCAGACCACCTTACCTGCCTCCTAGTAATCTCAATGCAGTCAAGAAGCAACAGTTAGAATAGGACATGGAACAATAGAATGGTTCCAAATTGGGAAAAGAGTATGTCAAGACTGCACATTATCACCCTGCTTATTTAATGTATATGCAGAGTACGTCATGCGAAATGCTGGGCTGGATGAAGCACAAGCACAAGATTGCCGGGAGAAATATCAATAAACTCAGGTATGCAGATGGCTCCACCCTTATGGCAGAAAGTGAAGAGGAACTAAAGAGCCTCTTGATGAAAGTGAAAGAGGAGAGTAAAAAAGCTGGCTTAGAATTCAACATTCAAAAAACTAAGGTCATGGCATCTGGTCTCATCACTTCATGGCCCATAGATGGGGAAACAATGGAAATAGTGACAAACTTTATTTTCCTGGGCTCCAAAATCACTGCAGTTGGTGATTGCAGCCATGAAATTAAAAGACGCTTACTCCTTGGAAGGAAAGCTATGACCAACCTAGACAGCGTATTAAAAAGCAGAGACATTACTTTGCTGACAAAGGTCCATCTAGTCAAAGCTATGGCTTTTCCACAGTAGTCATGTATGAATGTAAAAGTTGGACCATAAAGAAGGCTGAGCACTGAAGAGTTGATGCTTTTGAACTGTGGTGTTGGAGAAGACTCTTGAGAGTCCCTTGGACTGCATGGAGATCCAAGCATTCAATCCTAAAGGAAATCAGTCCTGAATATTCATTGGAAGGACTGATGTTGAAGCTGAAGCACCAATCATTTGGCCACCTGATGCGAAGAACCGACTCATTAGAAAAGACTCTATGCTGGGAAAGATTGAAGGTGGGAGAAGGAGGGACAACAGAGATGAAATGGTTGTGACATTACCAACTCAATAGACATAAGTTTGAGCAAGGTCTGGGAGTTGGTGATGGATAGTGAAACCTGGCATGCTCTAGTCCATGGGGTCGCACAGAGTCAGACACGACTGAGTGACTGAACTGATCTGAATTTTATTGACCACTTATTAGCTTGTAAATTCTGATTTGCACTGTAAAACCTTATGCAACTGCCAGAAAAGTTTTCCCCCCTTAATATACAAATAGAAATAACCAGTTGCCTTCCTGATCATTGCCCAAAAGGTACCAGATTCAGAAAGTGAAAAAAAAAGTGAAAGTTATTCAGTTGTGTTTGACTGACTCTTTGTGACCTCAAGGACTATAGCCTGCCAGGTTCCTCTGTCCCCATGATTTCCCAGGCCAAGAATATTGAAGTGGGTTGCCATTCCCTTCTCCAGAGGATCCTCCTAACCCAAGGATCTAATCCAGACCTTCTGCATCACAAGCAGATTGTTTACCATTTGAGCCACCAGGGAAGCTGCCACCTCCAGAAGCACATCTTTATTGCTAATGGACCAACTTATCCTGCAAATACTGAAGAAACGCTCAGCCCAGGGGGAAGATGCCCAGAGGCCTCACCTCCCCTTCTCTCCCTTTCCTGCCTGGCTCATTCAGCCACTGCCTGAGTTTCCTGAGGTTTTGCACACTGTTCCATCTTGTTCTTTAAGAGCTATTATTTTGTGAAATGTTTCCTGATTTAGCCTAGGAAGAACAACAGTCTAGAGACGCAGATGAGGGCATGTGGGGAAAACACCCTCTGGTTACTTCTCACTGACAGTACTTGGAAAGTTACATGTGCATTATTACTGTCTTACAGACCCTGAGAAGTGCTGTATTAAATAGGGACAGAGGTGGCCTGGAAGCGAGGTCCAAGAGGGAGGAGATACATGTACACATATAGCTGATTCACTTCATTGCAAAGCAATTATATTCTAATAAAAACCCCAGAACAAGCAAAAACATACAAGTTTAACTTTTTTAATTTGTCATTGTAACAAGTATTATTAGGCACTGTTTTGAGAAGCAGTGACTCCAGAACTTTGGGGGATCTGCATTTTGACCTGAACCTAGTCGGTTATCTCTAGAAGTCCCTTATTGAAGAGAAGGCATGATTCCAGGGGATAAGCTTCTATATCCCAAAGCCATAATCCAAGGAGGAGACCAGTGAGCCATCTGTCTGAGAAGTGGGTGCTTTTAAAACAAGACATTTTAGAGTTAATTTTTCCACTTATATTAATCATTCTGAATGAGCACAGAAAGTGTACCAGTGTGTTAAAGTATTGTCATAACTCTAAAATACATCACAGATGCACTGCGCTGTACTCGTGGCTAAGTCATGGCCGACTTTTTGTGACCTTGTGGACTGCAGCACGCCAGGCTTCCCTGTCCTTTACTATCTCAGGAAGTTTGCTCAGATTCATGTCCATTGAGTTAGTGATTCTATCTAACTATTTATCAATTCACTCAAAAAAAGGAAGGAAAATTAAGCCTTTTATGGAATAAATGGTTAAGAACACGAACATGTATATATATATATATATATATATACATGCAAAATTTAAAAAAACAGATAAACACAAGTGCCTCTTCTTGTAAAGACAAAAAGGAGGTCAGTTAAATATTTAGGTGGACTTTTCTAGGAAACTTAACTTCATTTTAATTCTCCATCTCAAATGACTTATAAACCAAAGGTAAAAGAATACTATTATCTTTCTAATTTTAATTTCATTTTTAAATGACACCAGTGAAAGGATTGGCCAACAATTGGTGTAAATTTTTTCCTATTTAGTGTTTCCATTGGCCATTTATAAGGGCAAAACATATAGAAACAGGCCTAAGGAAGCAAATATCAGCAAATATCAGCTAAACACAGGAAGTAATTATGCAGCAGGAAAGGTTGAGGGAAATAGGTTATTTTTGTTTGTTTTGTCTGTCTTCCCTGGTGTTTCTTAAGGCTTGAGGCATCAGCAGTAATGAAGGAAATAATTTGTAATTGCAGGATGGCTGCTGTTTACACAGTGTTGGAATTAAATGTCGCTCACAACATGTTTGTCTTTAAAGACAGAGACAAACATTACTTTGAATTGAGTTCCATTACAAAAAAATTTGCCTTCAAAATCTATAGATTCTACCTTTAAAAAAATATTAACATAAGGAAGAAAAATTCTGTCTGAAAAGAAGGTAAGGATTTTAAGCCCTGGGTTGCACAGCTGGGGTTTTAATACCAGTCTCAGAACAAAAGGTACCTAAGTATTGTAATATTCTTCATGTAAGATCTCTATTACTTGAGCAAGATAAAGTCAAGTGGTTAAATGGTTGAAATGATTCATGGTGCTGGTTTAGTCACTAAGTGGTATCTGACTCTTGTAACCCCATTGACTGTAGCCTGCCAGGCTCCTCTGTCCATGGGATTCTCCAGGCAAGAATATTGGAATGGGTTGCCATTTCCTTCTCCAGGGGAAAATGGTTCATTTGGGAAATTATTTTGACAGTAGAAGAAAACTAAATTTGTCATGATACTTAAAAATTACCTAATATTTTTCATTTTGTCTTCATATTTGAGTATTCTTCTGTGTTCATGATCTCAAAATATCCCCCAGTGCTCATATAAGCAGTCCCCAGAAGAGTGTGTGATCCATGTTCACTCATTTTCAGAAAGGAGTTAGAATTTTGGAAAATAAGGTGTTCTTTCCTCAAGAGGATAATTTTAACTGAGGAAGCAACTAGATTGTCATGTACCTAATCTGGTGCGCAAACAAGCAGCCTCCTTAATGCGAGGTTGGATGGTAAACAGCCAGAGAGAACTCTGCACCTGACCAAGGGGCAGGTGCATTGCAACAAAGGGCAAGAAGCCTGCCGTGCAGACAAGTAGCCTTGTGTTTTACATCTGAGCTCTGTACTTACAAGCTCTCATCAAGCAAGCCTAGGTTTTCTCACCTGGAAAACAAGGACAGTAGTACAGTAGAGTTGTAGTAAAAATTGAATGAAATAATGGATAAAGTATCTATTAGTGGTTGGCACATGGCTAGTATATCTTAATTCATATTGGCTGCAACATGGGAGAATTTTGTAAATAATATCCATGTTTCCATCTAATAAATAACTATGTTTTCAAAAACCCTGAGAATTACAATGCAATAAATAAATTGTCTCATAATTTATTTCTTGTATCACATTTGTGTATTTTCAAATTGTGCCAGAACTTGTAAGCAGTCAGCCAGTGACTAGACATTCTCTTCTGAAATTTAGTTCTGTATAAGAAATTGGACCAGACTGATCAATTCTTGTATTAAAGAGAGTAAAATTGCCTCTGGTCACATATATCCCATGCTTTCGATTATGGTTTTGTGGCTCCAGACATCTCTAATTTGAATAAAATTGTTCCCATGGAGTTAGCATTAATCAACTATGAAACATTGGTTTACTACATGTTTTTCAGATTTCTTTTCACCATTACATATAATTCAAATTACAGTGAGGCTCAGAACAATGAAGTTTGATTAAGGCAGGAAAACTCCAAAAGAAACAATGGTAATAAGATAATATAGGTCAAACTGAGAACACTAGGCAAGCAAAGGGCCAAGACCCATATGAATGAAAGGTACAAAGAGAAGGGAACTAAGGGCCAAAGAGAAGCCATCTTGTTCCATTAGCCTGGAACAATTCTGAATTAAATATAATAGTTAGGACAAGGCAGTTGAGTATTGTGTGTGTGTGAGAGAGAGAGAGGGAGAGAGAGAAGAGAAGGAGGGAGGGCAAGAGAAGACTTGTTCTACTTATTTCTCTTTGTAGGATGTGCTGTCTTGCTATTAATATTAAACTGGGATAGAGAAGGGAATATTGTGTAGGATTATCCTCAAAAAATTCTTGTACAGTATTTGCTGTGTCTCACTGGTCTCTCTTGAGATTATAAATCACCAGGAAAAAAAATGTTATCTGAAATAGATGGATATGGAGACATGTGCATCTGAAGGTGACTTTATGCTTTCTAGAAATGAGGCTAGAAAGGAGTCAGAATTATACCCCATTATTTGGAGGAGTGCTTTGAAGTTTCAAATAAGGAATGGGTCTTGAACAACTTGTATCTTTCAGTGAGAGTGTGTGTATATATATATGTGTGTGTGTGTGTATTACAGTATTAGGTCAATACATTTTCTATTTTACAGACTCATGTTCTGTCCCCTGAATTATTCTAGAAGACAAGCCAACTTGCACCTTGAGTTGACATGGTGAAATATTTATGTTGTCACAGAATTTGATTATTAAAGTGCTTTTTGCTCTTCCTGCAGGCAGAGTGTTTGTGTGTGAATAATTCTGAGTTGGGGCAGACCTGTGGCTTGCTCTAGCAAGGTCGCAGCTGAGCTCTGTAGCAGCACAAGGCTGAGGCTGCTTTCTGGGCTATGCTTTGAATAGATTTTGTTCTGTGGAACATTTATTAGGCAGACAAGTGTTTTGGTGATCTGCTCCCACTGCTCACTCTTTTGCCTCTAGCTATCTTTTAAAGATTTTACAAATCTTTTGCCTCTGGGTTCTTCATGCTTGTTTGTGACTTCCAGAAAGTTTTCCTGCAGATAATGTGTTTTCTTTGAAAATCAATAATAGTAGGTTATTAGATAATGGCATCAACTGCAAAAGCTCTTGTTAAGGTTAAAGTTACATCAAATAAGTAACAGAAAGCTCATTACTTGTATCTTTAAATATACCCTTTCTCTCATCCATTTCTACTCAAGGCTTATCTAACTTTGTGTTTCAGCTGTTCTTTTGAATCAAAATTAAATTTCTTCCTCATACTTTAAAGTAATGAAAAAGCAGCAGCTTAATGTTAAAGATACTTTAAAGTCATCTTTCCCTTTCCTCTCCCTGCTTATACATTTGAGGAACCTCAATACTAGATTTTGTTTATTTCTATGACTTCTTCCTTTGACTCTTCGTGTCACCTCCTACTTTTTTACTGACCTATACTTTTAAAACATCACTAAGAGCAAGTGATGTTTAATTTATGTTCTTTAAACTGATGAATTCATACTATAAATTTTTCATGCTGTTCATGGGGTTCTCAAGGCAAGAATATTGAAGTGGTATCCATGAACAGCATGAAAAGGCAAAAAGACAGGACACTGAAAGATGAACTCCACAGGTCAATAGGTGCCCAATATGCTACTGGAGATCAGTGGAGAAATAACTCCAGAAAGAATGATGGGATGCAGCCAAAGCAAAAATAACATCCAGTTGTGGTTGAGACTGGTGATAGAAGCAAGGTTCAATGCTGTAAAGAGCAATATTGCATAGGAACCTGGAATGTTAGGTCCATGAATCAAGGCAAATTGGAACTGGTCAAACAGGAGATGGCAAGTCAACATCGACATTCTGGGAATCAGTGAACTAAAATGGACTGGAATGGGTGAATTTAACTCAGATGACCATTATATACAGTAGTAGTATTGTCGGCAGGAACCCCTAGAAGAAATGGAGTTAGCCATCATAGTCAACAAAAGACCCAAAATCCAGTACTTGGATGCAATCTCAAAAATGACAGAATTATCTCTGTTTGTTTCCAAGGCAAACCATTCAATATCACGGTAACCCAAGTCTATGCCCCGACCAGTAATGCTGAAGAAGCTGAAGTTGAACAGTTCTATGAAGACCTACAAGACCTTCTAGAACTAACACCCAAAAAAGATGTCCTTTTCATTATAAGGGACTGCAATGCAAAAGTAAGAAGTCAAGAAACACCTGGAATAACAGGCAAATTTGGCATTGGAGTACAGAATGAAGCAGGGCAAAGGCTAATAGAGTTCTGCCAAGAGAACGCACTGGTCATAGCAAACATGCTCTTCCAACAACACAAGAGAAGACTCTACACATGGACATCACCAGATGGTCAATACTTAAATCAGATTGATTATATTCTTTGCAGCCAAAGATGGAGAAGCTCTATACAGTCAGCAAAAACAAGACTGGGAGCTGACTGTGGTTCAGATCATGAACTCCTTATTGTCAAATTCAGACTGAAATTGAATAAAGTGGATAAAACCACTAGACCATTCAGGCATGACCTAAATCAAATCCTTTATGACTATACAGTGGAAGTGAGAAATAGATTTAAGGGGCTAGATCTGACAGACAGAGTGCCTGAAGAACTACGGACGGAGGTTTGTGACATTGTACAGGAGACAGGAATCAAGACCATCCCCAAGAAAAAGAAATGCAAAAAAGCAAAATGGCTGTCTGAGGAGGCCTTACAAATAGCTGTGAAAAGAAGGGAAGTGAAAAGCAAAGGAGATAAAGAAAGATATACTCATTTGAATGCAGAGTTCCAAAGAATAGCAAGGAGAGATAAGAAAGCCTTCCTCAGTGATCAATGCAAAGAAATAGAGGAAAATAATAGAATGGGAAAGACTAGAGACCTCTTCAAGAAAATTAGAGATACCAAAGGAACAATTCATGCAAAGATTGGCTCAATAAAGGACAGAAATAGTAAGGACCTAACTGAAGCAGAAGATATTAAGAAGAGGTGGCAAGAATACACAGAAGAACTATACAAAAAAGATCTTCAAGACCAAGATAATCATGATGGTGTGGTCACTCACCTAGAGCCAGACATCCTGGAATGTGAAGTCAAGTGGGCCTTAGAAAGCATCACTAAGAACAAAGCTAGTGGAGGTGATGGAATTCCAGTTGAGCTTTTTCAAATCCTGAAAGATGATGCTGTGAAAGTGCTGCACTCAATATGCCAGCAAATTTGGAAAACTCAGCAGTGGCCACAGGACTGGAAAAAGTCAGTTTTCATTCTAAGCCCAAAGAAAGGCAATGCCAAAGAATGCTCAAACTACTGCACAATTGCACTCATCTCACATGCTAGTAAAGTAATGTTCAAAATTCTCCAAGCCAGGCTTCAGCAATACGTGAACCGTGAACTTCCAGATGTTCAAGCTGGTTTAGACAAGGCAGAGGAACCAGAGATCAAATTGCCAACATCCACTGGATCATGGAAAAAGCAAGAGAGTTCCAGAAGAACATCTATTTCTGCCTTATGACTATACCAAAGCCTTTGACTATGTGGATCACAAGAAACTGGGGAAAATTCTGAATGAGATGGGAACACCAGACCACCTGAACTGCCTCTTGAGAAACCTGTATGCAAGTCAGGAAGCAACAGTTAGAACTGGACATGGAACAACAGACTGGTTCCAAATAGGAAAAGGAGTACGTCAAGGCTGTATATTGTCACCCTGCTTATTTAACTTATATGCAGAGTATATCATGAGAAATGCTGGGTTGAAGGAAGCACAAGCTGGAATCAAGATTGCTGGGAGAAATATCAATAACCTCAGATATGCAGATGATACCACCCTTATGACAGAAAGTGAAGAGGAACTCAAAAGCCTCTTGATGAAAGTGAAAGAGGAGAGTGAAAAAGTTGGCTTAAAGCTCAACATTCAGAAAACGAAGATCATAGCATCCGGTCCCATCACTTCATGGCAAATAGATGGGGGAACAGTGGAAACAGTGTCCGACTTTATTTTTTGGGGCTCCAAAATCACTGCAGATGGTGACTGCAGCCATGAAATTAGAAGACACTTACTCCTGGGAAGGAAAGTTATGACAAACCTAGACAAGCATATTGAAAAGAAGAGACATTACTTTGTCAACAAAGGTCCATCTAGTCAAGGCTATGGTTTTTCCAGTGGTCATGTTTGGATGTGAGAGTTGGACTGTGAAGATGGCTGAGCGCCGAAGAATTGATGCTTTTGAACTGTGGTGTTGGAGAGTCCCTTGGACTGCAAGGAGATCCAACCAGTCCATTCTGAAGGAGATCAGCCCTGGGATTTCTTTGGAAGGACTGATTTTGAAGCTGAAACTCCAATACTTTGGCCACGTGATGTGATTAGCTGACTCATTTGAAAAGACCCTGATGCTTGGAAAGATTGAGGAGAGGAGGAGAAGGGTACAACAGAGGATGAGATCGTTGGATGGCATCACTGACTCAATGAACATGGGTTTGGGTGGACTCCAGGAGTTGGTGATGGACAGGGAGGCCTAGCATGCTGCAGTTCATGGGGTCAAAAAGAGTCAGACACAAATGAGTGACTGAACTGAACTATAAATTTTATTCTCTATTTTTCATTTCTGGTTTTCAGTTGCCAATCTTAAGTCATTTACTTCAATTTATATCTTATCCGTACATTTATTATGCATTTTTAATATCCTTATATTTTTATACTAAAATTGCAGTTATATGAAAAATTTCAATATGATTTGGAGAACTAAGGTTATGCAGTTTTATTTTCAAATACAATTGGTAATACAAAAAACTTTATAAGGGGGTTCTTGGGAAACTGATATCAGTTTCCATTGGAAGTCTTTAATGACATCAATGAATAGAGTAAGAGCATGTGCATTGTGTACAGTTAACATGTACAGTTAATAATTAACTATACATAAGCCACATATCTGTGTCGTAATTGACTTCTGTTTTGTAAGTAATAATTCACTCCTTAATGTACTTGTAAACTTTCATATAAATTACTTTTTCATTGCTAGAATTCACATTAATGTGATTTTCTTTTCTTGAATGTGTGTAAACAATATAATGATCTTCTGTTAATACAGTTCTCATTTTCTGTACTATTTTTGGCATTGCAGCAGAGACTGCTAGGCAAGAACTTCACTTTCTCCTTCTTCTTTGGGACCACATGGTAGACTGCCATTCCTAAATAAATGGGGTCATCCATCTGAGATCTCAGCAATGAAATGTGAGCAAAAGGGATGCTGTCCTAGCTTGACCCACTCAGCCAAGAGGCTCCCTGTCTAAGATGTCTGGGAGGGAGACACCACAGATCACATTTTCAAGCTAGGGTTTTGGAAATGGAGCAGCAATGTAGAGGCGTTTTTTGTTCCTCCTTCTGAGTGGAGAGTTGCCTAAATGGGAACATTCATCTACTGCAGCTGGAATTACTTAAAACCAAACAACATCCACGAAATAGGGCTTCTGGAATAAAATTACATTATCTCTTGTTAAATGTGAGTTTTAGATAATAAATGAGTACATATTTTAGTATAAGTATGTCTTATACGGGGCTTTCCTGATAGCTCAAACGGTAAAGAATCTGCCTTCAATGCGGGAGACCCAGGTTAGATCTCTGGGTCAGGAAGATCCCTGGAGAAGGTAATGGCTATCCACTTCAGCATTCTTTCCTGGGAAATCCCATGGACAGAGGAGCCTGGCAGGATACTGTCCATGGGGTCACAAAGAGTTGGACATGATGGAGCGACTAACACACACACACACACACACACACACCATGTCTCATGTAATATTTGTAACATATTTATACTAAATAATTTTAGTTTGTCTAAAATCCAAAGTGTTCTGAGTGTCCTCAGCTTTTGTCCTCAGTGTCCTCAGGTTAATTTGTGAAATCTTATGACTGGACTCTAAAAAGATACTTTGCAATAGAAAGACTATTAGAACTCAGAGGGCAGAGATTATGTTTTCCTTCTTTTACCCTCCTTGATTTTCTAATTTTAGGCACTTAGAAAATACTCAACATACTTTTCTGTTTCAATGCAGCAGGAGAAAAATGGGAGAAAAATATCACTATGATGAAATTTCATAGCTGTTGTTTTACTTGTTTCCAGTATTTCCCTGCTTTAAAATTTTCTCCATTTGTTACTAATATCTTCATATATATTGTACTGAGTGATTACACATTGGTCAACTCATTGGTTGATATGAGGAGAAATTAATATATATTTCTATTTTAGAGTTATTATAGATATTAACTTTATTTAATGATTACTCATATGGCTCCATATATGGTGGGGAAAGACTTATTACCAGGCAAAGTGTGAAGCTGTTGAAAGGCTACAGGATCAGGCCTCATGCTTGACTTACAAGGATGGCACCCAGCCCCTGTATTTGGTTTATTTTAACATACAGCAATAGTAAAATGGTAAAGTTCAATTTATATTCCTTGTCAAGGCAGAATTGTATAATTCTACTAGCTATCTCAATTATATATTTAGTACAAAGAGCATAGCTATAATAGATAAAACCACTTGTTGGAGAATGATGGTCTGGGTGCCTGTCTTTTTGGACACGTCATCAAAATAATTATTTAAAAAGAAATCTCTTGGTAGTAATAAAAATATTATATGAACTCACTGTTTTTAACTAAAATCTCTTGCTTTCTCATGTATTCATGATTCTCAACCCTACATGACTTCTCTGAATGAGGTAAATCTCAGCTTTCTATCAGCTGTGCTTGACAGTTCTAACTGGTTTGATGGTTTTTCATCCCATCACAACAATTCCTGACTTATATAGTCCTGCATTTAATAAATCTGTTTTGCATAATCCTCTTGTTGAAGCCATGTTGACAAAATGCATTGAATTCTGGAATTTCTCGATGACTACATTTGTCACTAGATCCTAAAGTCTCACACTTTGCAAGTTCATGTGTTAGGCCTCAGGGGAGTCCAGAGCGAAATAATTCAGTGCTGGGACCTACTTTATGACCATATCATCAAGTCTTGTCATGAGTTGGTATCAATGGGAGCATTTTCCTCAGCGCTGAACTCTCACCCTGTCCCATGTGTTCCTCAAGCACATTCACTTCACTCAAGACAGGAAACATCCTGCAATCATAGGAAAAGATTTGCTGTCAGTTGACTGAGACGGGACTGTAAATAGCAGCCCATAATTTCAAGTGAGAAAGATGAAATTAGAGCCATTTTCCATTTTCTCTTCTCCCTTGAGGCCAGTTTTAAGTAATATTATGAAGTAAATTTTCAACAGCTCCCAGAATTCCACTTCTGACCCTTGCTCTGTGGTCATAAACAGAGCAACTTCTTAAGGTTTATTTTATAACTCTTTAACCAAGTCTGTGATTTGGAACAGGACAGCCAACTTAACACACATTGTCTCTGTGTTCATGGAGTCCCATGGCTTGATTCAGAGATAAAGAATGAAGAATTGATGTTGTCTTGTGTTCTTTGCTACTTTAGAGACTGTGGTGGCATAATTGATGCTGCCTTTATTGCTGGTTTCTGCGGTTAGGTTCTTGGTGCCCATTTTATCCTGCTGGAATGATGCTATGGTGCACGATTGCTAGTTCTGTAGGGAATGCTGTAGTCCTTGCCAGCTAACATTTTTTCATAGCTATGGATATTCATTTGATGATGCTGAAATTAAGAAATTAAGAAAAATTATGATCAATAAAATAAATACTATACTATAATTTATGTCACAACGTTGGCTTGGTGCAGTGCTGCTGCTGCTAAGTCGCTTCAGTCGTGTACGACTCTATGCGACCCCATAGACGGCAGCCCACCAGGCTCCGCTGTCCCTGGGGTTCTCCAGGCAAGAACGCTGGAGTGGGTTGCCATCTCCTTCTCCAATGCATGAAAGTGAAAAGTGAAAGTGAAGTCGCTCAGTCATGCCCAACCCTCAGCGACCCCATGGACTGCAGCCTTCCAGGCTCCTCCGTCCAGGGGACCCTCCAGGCAAGAGTACTGGAGCGGGGTGCCAGTTGTGTGCTATTAAAATTGCAATTAAACTCCATCTTCTTGGACACCTTGATTGTTTTGATACATCAGTAAAAGCAACTCTCCTTCCTGGAACAGAGGAAATGAGTAGCTGTGTTGAGGTTCAGAGAGTTTAAATTTCTGGTATTTCAAATAATTGTCCATTTTCTTATTAAGGAAGGAAATCACTTATGTGCAACATCTCCACCCTAAGGGGAGGTTGGTTAGAAGACCCACTTTTTATGATAATGTGTTTTCACCTCTGTTAAATCATATAGTTGTTTAGTTTAATTATCAAAGAAGTTTAAGAAGCTACTAAACCCAGGCCAACTTATAGACATGGTGAAGACAGAGACTATGAAAAATGTAATCTCCAGGGCCTTCAAAGTACTTGCAAGTTAGAGCAACAAATCATAAATTACAGAAAAGTTGAATAGTGCACAAGTTAATTATGACTCAACAGTAGGAGGAGTATTACAAGGCATTTGATAATTAATTGACAAATGGAAGATGTCAGTTATTGCTTTCACTCCACTTTGGCTTAGATTAACAAGTAGGGGTAAAACACACTGCATTTCTCACTGAATTCACTTACTTGTTTCACATGTATAGAACGCAGCTGCAGTAAACAAAACCACATGTTAAAGAACGATGCTATGGGTGCCTGAATTTTCCATTTTTCTGTAATTGATGGCTGTTTTTAGGATAACAGCTCTAGGATTCCAAGTCTTCTAAGCCTCCCAACCCAGCTCTGCAATCCTGTAACAAGAAACTCCAACTGCTTACATGAAAAAAATTTTCATTAGAATCCAAGCCCAAATTTAGAACACCAATGTCATGATTATTATAATGGTTGATTCTTTGCAAGCTGTTGGATTTCAGATTTGAACAGAAAAATGCTTACTAAAACCTTTGCCATTAAGTTTTACTTTTGAGAATTTAAGTGCAGACATTCTAATAAACAGCCAAGGTACAATGCAACAAAACACTGTGTTTATATTTCCTTTTTAAATGAAGTTACCAAACACCACTTGAGAATTAGTAATTGGCATTCACTTCAAGAAGCTTTGAACAATTTAAGACACAAAGTATTTAGGGTTATGTCTATCTGACACTAAAACGTAGGGTGAAATTTTTAAACAATAATTTGAACACTCTTTCTTCATATGCCAAATAACTGGGGAATTTCCAAATATGATAATAGTTTGTTTTTAATATTACATAAATACTAATGAAAAACCTTCCATGGTAATGTTTCTGGTAAGAAAAATAAACTTTAGTGCCTCTGATAATGAACCCACTTTTCTAATTAAAATCAACAACCTTCTGCAAAAATGCTGCTGCTGCTAAGTCGCTTCAGTCGTGTCCGACTCTGTGCGACCCCAGAGACGGCAGCCCACCAGGCTCCCCCGTCCCTGGGATTCTCCAGGCAAGAACACTGGAGTGGGTTGCCATTTCCTTCTCCAATGCATGAAAGTGAAAAGTGAAAGTGAAGTCACTCAGTCGTGTTCAACTCTTAGCGACCCCATGGACTGCAGCCTACCAGATTCCTCCATCCATGGGATTTTCCAGGCAAGAGTACTGGAGTGGGGTGCCATTGTCTTCTCCTCTGCAAAAATGTAGAGCTGGATTTACACACGTTGTCTTTAGAAAGCTGACAATTAAAAATAGATGAAACAGGTAACATTGTTAGCAGTCACATTAACAAAAATTAGAATTTCTTAGTACAGGTCCTTGGAAAAACCTCTTATTTCTGTATAGATAGAAGGTTGTGCTTTTTGGTTTCATGGAGAGGGGTGAGGGGTGGAATGAAGAGAAGATGTAATTTACAGCCCTCTGCAAAGAAATGTGTTTATGTTCTCTCTGTAATTCTCCCAGGGTTTCTCTCCCTCCTTTACCATTTCTACAAAGGCAGCTGCTTATAGCCAGACAAAATAGTAGTGACCAGGACCTGTCAGGATATACACAGATGTCTAGTCTAGCCTGGTTAACCTGCCAAAGAGTTTATGTACCATCCTTAACCAAAGCAAAGGATTGCCATAGATGCAATTGGTACAGAGCTGAAGGTAGACCCCTCTAGGGCCAGTGTATTTGCTCTTGGGAAGGTATGTGTTTTATTATCTACAATAGAATGGACTGTTCTCATAACACAAGGCTACTGCTTTAGCTTTTTTAATCTCCTTTTTGACTTTATTTTTTTCCTCCTCCTCTTTTTTTTTCCTTTCTTTCTTTTAATCCCCTGAAATTTACTGTTGTTAGTGGCCAAAGGAAAGAGAAGGGCAAAAAGAATCCTTCCAATTTTATTTTTGCTTCTGAAAAAGACATCTTTCCTTACATTGTGATTTTATAATGTTGTGTCTATGTTTAATTTCTTGGAAATTGGCTAATATAATATTTCTTTTGAAAAAATCGCTCCTGACATGTGAACTCAAGGGACAGGGAAAAGGAAAAAAAAAAAGGGGGTTGGGGAGGAGGGATAGAATGCAGTTTCTTGCCCTAGGCATCTTTCAGTTTCTGTTCATGAAGTAACTAAGAAAAATAAACACTTGCGTGTTTCCGCTTGGCCTCACAGGTGGTCTCTCAGAATACAAAAGCGCCATTGCCAGTATGTTTTCTGTTTCTTACTTGATAAAATGTTACATGTGTGCTTCAGATGGCAGAGGATGAGGGCCCCACCTGTCTTCACACACTTCCTTTTCTTGATGCTGATTGCATGTGGTATTCCATAGCATACCCAGAGTTCCTGCCTGACTCCCAGCACTGGTCTCCACTGCCCTGTGTGTGCCCATGAGGAAACTTTCCAGTCACCAGTGACCATGCCAACAGGCAGAACCCCTGCAGCTGCCTGTGAGCTGAAGTTGACCCTGACCCTTGCTGCTTGCGCCTACCACAGTTGAATCATGAAAAAATAGAAAATCTGAAGAGACTAATAATGTGTATGGAAATTTCATTAGTAATCAGAAATCTTCCAAAGTAAAGCCCAGGATTCATGGGTAAATTCTAGGAAATATTTAAAGAAGAGTTAACATCAATCCTCAAACAATAAAGCGCCTACACAGTAAATAAACAGTTGACAACAAAACAAAGGCAAAATACAGAATGAGAGAATGTGTTTGCAAACCATTCAATGAAGAGTTAATATACCAAAAACATAAAAGAAACTCATATAATTCAATAGCAAGAAAATAATCTAATTAAAAACAGGCAGGGGAACCGAAGGGACTTTTTTCTAAAGAAGACATATAAATGGCCAACAGGTATATGAAATAGTGCTCAAAATCATGAATCATCAGGGAAATGCAAACTGAAACCACAGGGAAATATCACCTCATGCCTGTTGGCATGACTGTTATCAAAAGATAAGAGATAAAAGTTCTGGCAAGGATGTGGAGAAAAGGAAGCCTTGATGGGAATGTAAATTGGTCCAGCCATTTGAAAAAGTATTATGGAGGGTCCTCAAAATATTAAAAGTACCATACAATCCAGCAATTCCACTCCAGGATACATACCCAGAGGAAATGAAATCATTCTCTTAAAGAGATATCTCTGCTCCCATGTTTGCTGCAGCATTATTCACAATAGCCAAGAATGAAAACAGCCTAAGTGTTCATGGATGGATGAATGGATAAAGTGTGCTACTATGGAACATTCAGTTCAGTTCAGTTCAGTTCAGTCGCTCGGTCGTGTCCAACTCTTTGAGACCCCCATGAATCGCATCCATCCATAAAAAAGGAAATCTTGCAATTGCAACAACATGGATGGATCTTGCTGACATTAAGCTAAGTGAAATAAGTCATACAGGAAAAGATGAAATACTGTATTATTTCACTTATATTTGAATTATATAGACATCAAACTCACAGAAACAAACAATAAAATAATAGTTGCCAGGGGCTGAGGGGTGGGGAAAATGGGAAGGTGTTGTTCAAAGAGTACAAAAGTTTAGTTATAAGACTAATAATTTTAAGACTCTAAGGTACAGCGTGGTGACTATAGTTAGCAATACCTATATAACATACTTGAAAGTTGCTCTAAGAGTTTATCTTTAATGTTCTCACCATAACAATAACAACACAATTGTAATTATGTGAGGTGAGGGATGTGTTAACTAACTTTATTGTGGTAAACACTTAGTGATATATACATGTATCAATTCATTGTATTTTATACCTTAAAATTACACAATGGTATATCAATTATATGTCAAAAAAGCTGAAAACCTATTTGACTTTGAGCACTTAATGCAGGTTTTAATTTCTGAAATAGTTACTAATCCTTTTAGAAATAGAATTTTAATTTTAAAAAACTGTGGGAGGGAAATTAGAAATTTAAAATATACAAAAATTTCAAAAGGATAAAGAAATATGTATAAATCATCCAAAAGGAAAGATGATGAAAAGAAATGTAGAACAGGTGAAATAAATGGCAAGGACAAAATAAAAATGTTTACTTAAACTATAGTTAAAATAACTGAATATTCCAGTGAGCAGACAGACATTTCTTAAACCAAATATGTGCTGTTCAGAAGTATATAAAATGTGCAGAGACAGAGATGTAAAACAGTGGAAAGGGTATGACATCCTTATTTTAATATCAAAAAGTAAATCTCCAAGCAAAAAGCATTATTAGAAATTAAGATAGTTTTTAATGATCAGTGACAAAATATCTTTATCATATTAGAATGATATAATCATAAACAAATAAATAATCATAAATAAAAATATTTTAAGTCACAGAGAAGAAATAATTTTAAATTTGTGTGTGTCTAATGCCAGATACTCAAAATACATATAAAGTACAATTTGACAAACTTTAAAGCAAAATATATAAGTCCACAACCTTAATGAGAGATTTTAACAACCTTTCTCAGGAATTAATTGAACAATAAAATACCAGGAGACTGTGGAAAATTTAACCAACATGATGAAAAAACTTATTTTTGTAAACATATCTAGAATGTTGCAGCCGATAACTGAAGCATTGTTTAGTTGCTAAGTTGTTTCTGACTGTTTGTGACCCCATGGACTTCATATTTTTAAGTACAAATAGAACTTTTACAAAAATTAGTTTGTATTGAACCATTGAGCACGTCCCAACAAATTTCTAAAAGTTTACTCCTGGAAGGTATGTTTTATCAGAATGAGTAATCTAAGATATAACAATTCATGTAATCCATAAATTCAATACAGAGAGGGTTTAAAAAGCAAAGTAAAAAACTGGATGATGGAGAAGAGAATTTAGACTTAGAGAAGAAAACAATAAAAATTGGAGCTGGAGAATGGAAAGAGGATGCAGAAGGTGTTTCTTTTGTTAAAATACATACATGCAACATGTACATAAACAGGACATAGTGCTAGGTTTAAAGTTAATTAAGCAAATAGATGAACAAATTAGTAACTGAAAAAATGCACAAATATACAAGAAAGCAAATGTAATGATAGTAATGATAACCACTGAACATGGATTTAACCAAAAAGTTGTCTATGGCAGTCCTGGGAAAGAAAGGGAAGAGCTCTGTGTGTATGTGTGTCTTTTGACACTGGGGTGGAGGGATCTAATTATAGAAAGCTGAACTCTCTCAAATGTACATTAATTAAGACAGCCAGGTGATTACTTCTTTACCTTTCTTTCATGACTGTCATACAAAATGCTGATTTACAATTGATCACAGCCTAGCATGCAACTCAATTAATGCCTATTTGGAGCTACTTCACAACGACCACTTATGGCATCTACTTAGACTCTTTCAAAAGAAGAAATGCTAAAAGCATAAAAAAGACATTTATACAATCATCATCAATCATTACAAAGAACTGTTGATTTTCCTATGTAGTTCCTTTGTAACGTTTGATATTGATTCCATCTGTTATTTTAGCACTATGTCCCTAAGCCAAGCACTGATAAATTTGTTTTTTTTTTAACAATCCTGTATGGGAACTTAGGATCACAGTTGATCCTAAACATTGCTTCCAGGAAAGAGACTCCAAAAGGGACAAGCAAAATAATAATTTGTTTGTTTTTAATGCCTTCAAATGGTAGGAGTATATTCAAACTGTGTGAAATTCAGGCCAAATTCAGATCTGAAGTGGGTTTTTCCTATAATCTCTGAGTGTGTTGATGTTTTGAGAGAGGGGTCAGAAAAATTACAGGAATAGACTCAAGCTTAACTACCAAGCTACTTAATGAGAGTCATTTGAGAATAATTCAATTAAATTGAATTGCCCTTCTTTTTAAAAAACTTTCACATAGAATGTGGAAGATGAAAGGCCAAAGGAATTTATAACATTATTTTATGATATTTTATAAAAATATTCTAAAATATCAACCTCAGCACAGAAATATGCTTCTGAAACTGCATTCCCAGATTAAACAAAAGAATAACTTGTTGAGTCTCTATTTTAATCCCATATAAATGTATAGGGTAATTTTATTAAAAATAGAAAAAAACTAAAGTAGAATTCATGGTACATTTTGTTCAGAAAAATTAAATCAATTATGATTAATTCCTATTGTTGTTTTACTGATCTTAAATTGACTAAGGATACTTGTTTTATTTTGCTTTGGTCAGGGGGGAACCTACGTGATTCACCAAATAGGATTTTTGACAAATTTGATACAGTTATATGTCAGTAAGAATCTTCCTAAAGACTTGAATTGCTATCTTGAATTGCTAGTGTTATTAATCTAGTGATTAAGTAATAAAATTGACAACATTAGTTTTATTTTGAATATGTTTGTATTCAGTAGCTCTTGATTGAATCATATTATTTTCCTCAATTCACTCTTGAATTGTAACTCTTTTAAATACATATTGATTTCCTTTTCTAAAACAATTTAAAAAATAGCAACTGTGGTTTGATTTTAGAGCTTTGTGCAATTTCCTTATTAATATGAGATCCAATTATTTGGAGTAACTTATAAGAAATAAACATGTAGTTACTGATGTTTCAATATGATAATTTTAATCTTTTATAAATAATGAGTACATAAAGATGCTATTTTCTGTTTTTGAACACACTCATATTCTCAGTGGGAATTCTAAATGATACTGATGTTTTGAAAGTTTAATTTAATCCCCAGCCATAGGATTTTGAAATGATGACTGATATGTCGTATTAACTAAGATCAATGGATATGAGTTATAGCTACTGAAATCAGACTTCTGAAGTAATTATCCCTCTTAAAAATTATATGCATTAAAATCTTGGATACAAAATAGTATGCATGAAAAAGAGTTTGAGGATTTAAAACCATCTGAGAAGTGTTGGAGAAGACTCTTGAGAGTCCCTTGGACTGCAAGGAGATCCAACCAGTCCATTCTGAAGGAGATCAGCCCTGGGATTTCTTTGGAAGGAATGATGCTAAAGCTGAAACTCCAGTACTTTGGCCACCTCATGCAAAGAGTTGACTCATTGGAAAAGACTCTGATGCTGGGAAGGATTGGGGGCAGGAGGAGAAGGGGACAACAGAGGATGAGATGGCTGGATGGCATCACTGACTCGATGGACGTGAGTCTGAGTGAACTCCAGGAGTTGGTGATGGACAGGGAGGCCTGGTGTGCTGCGATTCATGGGGTTGCAGAGAGTTGGACACGACTGAGCGACTGATCTGATCTGATCTGAGAATATACTGAATTTCTGAAAATAAAATGGAAGCTTGAGTATTCTTAGAAAAATTAGTTAAAAGAAAGGACAAAACAATGAAGAAACAAAGGAGAAATAAAACATAAAATAAAATTAATAAAATAAAATAAAAAGGAAAAACAAAAGCACATGCATGGTTTATTTCATAAATTAATTTAGGCAAGACTGTTTTTTTGGACAGTGATTGATTTGAAGGATTAGTACAGTGTTTGGTACATAGTATGTGTCTAAGAAATATTTGTTGAACAAATGAAAGTAACAATATAGTGATGATTACAGTTTTCTGAAACAGTGAAATGCCTTGGAATTTTAATTAATACTGAGCCAGATTCACCTAAAATAAGTCCTGTAGGAAAATTTGTCACCCTTATAATGTGCATTTATATTATATGAAATGTAAATAAACTTAAGGAAATTAAGTGCAGATTTCAAACATCTATAAAATTAACTTCATAAATAGGGGGTTTGGGGACAGTTTTAGATGAATTGACTTAATATTGCTGATTACATGTACATTAAAAAAAAAGTTATCAAGTGCCCATTATATGCTAGACACTATGATTGTTTCTCAAGGGTAAAAGGTGGTTGAGCAATCTCTGCATTTAAAGAGCTCGCTTATTCTTAGAGACAATAACACAGAAACAGATGAAACAGAGAACAAGATTTCTTCTTTAGAAAGATGTGCCATACAGAGAGTGTAATGCATTCTATTTGAAGGAAATCAGGAAAACTTCCCAGAGCAAATGATCTCTGGGGTACACATTGGAGGAGAAGTAAAAGGTCAACAGGTGGACAGGGCAGATTTGTGGATTCAGGCAAACAGAACAAAATGGGCAGCAGCTTTAGAATTGTGATTGTGAAGTTAAAGGTGGTTTTGTTATGTTGTGGGATTGGAGTTTGATGACAGTAATCCATTGTATATCTGGTAAGAGAGGTGGAAATAAAAACAGAAAGGTCTTTATACCATTTAAAGATATTTGGACTTTCCTTCTGTGTATAAAAAGAGAGTAAATGAAGGTGTTTTAAGGAAAGGAGTCACATGATTAGATCCATAGATTGAAATAGTATTTAAGTGATTGAATTGGAGAATGGAGAGATTGGAAGCAGGAACTTCAGTGAGAACCCATTAACATCACCAGGCAATAACTACTGGAAAGCCGGAATTAGCAGAATGTCAGGAGACCACAAGAGAGATTGTATTTTCTTTAAAATAAAGAAGATTTGGAAACCGATTTGTAGAGACAGAGGGTAGAAAGAATAAAGGATGCTTTCATGTTTCAGGAAGGATGTGCATCAGTTAGCTGTTGCTGAGTGACAAGACACACCAAAACTAAATTATTTAAGACAACAATAATTTATTATTGCTCATGACTATCTTAGTCAATGGGACATTTCTGCTCAACTGGACCAAGATCAGCTATTGCTGACTGGGCTTGTTCATGTGACTGCAATCAGTTGCTACATCAGTTAGGGACTGGCTAATCTACTTTGGGTTGATCATGTAGTCTTTTATCCATCATCAGGCTAGTCAAGACTTTTTCACATGGAGTCTGGGCAGGATTCTAAGGTAATTAACCAGAAGCATGCAAAAAATATATTCTCGAGGCTCAGAACTAGCACACAATCACATTCTATTAGTCAAAGTGAGTCATAGGGCCAAAAATGCAAACAAATGAGCAAAAGCAAGTCAAAAGTTGGGGATAGACTATGCTTTTTGGATGGGAGGAGCTGCAAAGTTATATCACCCAGGATTACTGATTCAGGGAGAAGAAAAGTTGCAGCCATTTTTGTAAGGAATCTACTACAGAATGATTCATTATTAGAAAGTAAAAAAGGTACATTCAATTGTAAAATAAAGATAAGATCTTTAAATATATAGAGTTTTATATATAGAGTTTCAGGATCTACCTAAACATCTAGAAAAATTCAATGAGAAATTAAATTCAGAAATGGTAAAACTACTTGCACAATATTATTAATATATAAAGTATAATATTATACTTTGAAACATGTTATACCAAAACTCTGGCTCAATCTGAAATCCAATATTCTTTCTGCAAATCTACTTATTTATTTAGAAGAGACTTTGAGAGGACCAAATAATCAATTACTTCTTCACTTTATTTACTATTTATTGATTTTCTGTCTCCTGTGCTTCCTTTCTCTTTCTTCCTTTCCTTATTTCCAGTATTAATAGATATCTAATATGTTCTAGATGGTATAGGCACAAACAGATGAATGGAACTTTACCTTGTCTCAGATTGGTTACTGCAAATCAGATTACAATATAATTAGAAAGAACTATGATTACCTTCCTCACCCAGGAAGATATTTATTTGTTTTGAACTTGGTGGTAATTTAAGCAACCAGATTTGTTTGTCTCTTGACAAATAAATGAATACCATCAGGTAGACCAAATATAACTAATTGCAAACTGTCTTTTGTAATTTAATTAAACATTCTGCTCCTACAGCAGGAATTTGAATCTTTTGTGTGGTTGCTAATTAGAGAGCGTGAATCCTATTTTAGTTGGCTAATCAGAAGAAAATGAATGAGGGAGTGCTGTTTTTTAACATAGGTATGCTTAATTTCTCAAATGAAATGAGTTTTATTTTTTTATTTTTTTAAATTTTATTTTATTTTTAAACTTTACAATAATGTATTAGTTTTGCCAAATATCATAATGAAATGAGTTTTAAAATTGTAATGTTTTATCAGGTCTATGTATGATCTTTTTTCTTAAACAAAGATCATCTTGTCCAATAAAAACAAAACGAAAACAAGTTAATTAAATTTAAAAATTCTTTTCAAATATGTGTAATGCTTAGTTAAGAAATAAAATCCACAAACTCACTCCTGGCTATGAAATTAATTCATTTAGTGGCAGGTAAATGCTGGGATTTGTCTTGAGTGAATGATTGATGAGGATGAACTTTCAGATTTCTTTCTGTCGACTATTGTTGTCTAACAGGAAACCCATAAAGAGAAGGTAAACTTGGCTCTCTTACCTGTACTGTTAAAAAGCTATATCCTCAAGCTCAGCTGAAGTTATTTAAGTTTATGCACTGATGTTATGCAAGTTCTGTCTAGATTACTATATCCTTGGTGATCTTGTTACTTACAAATACCTATTCCAATCATGTTTTGAATATTTCAATTACATTTTAATAATCAAATGTTTATATTTGATGCTTATATTTAAATGTAAAATTTTTGATGTTTGAATATTTAAATTGCAGCAGGAATACAAATGTTTCCAAATAATAATTTCACTTTCATCCTCTAGTTCTGGTTAAATTAAAAACATATACTGAAAAGAAAAAAAGTCAAATGAGAAAGGAGCTGAGCATTATTTAAACATGAAATATAAATTCTGCACAGTATTTATATTTTACATTCCTTACCTCCATATTTTGTTGAGAGACTACGATGGTGAGTAAGTGAAAGTTGCTCAGTCCTGTTGGGCTCTTCATGGAATTCTTCAGGCAAGAACACTGGAATGGGTAGCTGGTCTCTTCTCCAGGATATCTTCCCAACCCAGGGATCAAACCCAGGTTTCCCCCATTGCAGGCAGATTCTTTACCAGCTGAGCCACAAGTGAAGGCCAAGGATACTGGAGTAGGTAGCCTATCCCTTCTCCAGTGGATCTTCCCGACCCAGGAATTGAACTGGGGTCTCCTACATTGCAGGTGAATTCTTTACCAGCTAAGCCACCAAGGAAGCCAAGAGATTACTATACTTACCCTACAAGGCAGAGAAACACATAGTCCTCCTAATACATCTGCTATGTCCTTTTAAATTAAATATCCAACTATGTTAATATACATGCAGAGTACATCATGAGAAATGCTGGGCTGGAAGAAGCACAAGCTGGAATCAAGATTGCTGGAAGAAATATCAATAACCTCAGATATGCAGATGACACCACCCTTACGGCAGAATGTGAAGAGGAACTAAAAAGCCTCTTGATGAAAGTGAAAGAGGAGAGTGAAAAAGTTGGCTTAAAGCTCAACATTCAGAAAACGAAGATCATGGCATCTGGTCCCATCACTTCATGGGAAATAGATGGGGAAACAGTGGACACAGTGTCAGACTTTATTTTTAGGGGCTCCAAAATCACTGCAGATGGTGACTGCAGCCATGAAATTAAAAGACGCTTACTCCTTGGAAGGAAAGTTATGACCAACCTAGATAGCATATTGAAAAGCAGAGACGTTACTTTGCCAACAAAGGTCCGTCTAGTCAAGGCTATTGTTTTTCCAGTAGTCATGTATGGATGTGAAAGTGGGACTGTGAAGAAAGCTGAGCACTGAAGAATTGATGCTTTTGAACTGTGGTGTTGGAGAAGACTCTTGAGAGTCCCTTGGACTGCAAGGAGATGCAACCAGTCCATTCTAAAGGAGATCAGTCCTGGGATTTCTTTGGAAGGACTGATTTTGAAGCTGAATACTTTGGCCACCTCATGCGAAGAGTTGACTCATTGGAAAAGACTCTGATGCTGGGAGGGACTGGGGGCAGGAGGAGAAGGGAACGACAGAGGATGAGATGGCTGGATGGCATCACCGACTTGATGGATGTGAGTTTGAGTGAACTCTGGGAGTTGGTGATGAACAGGGAGGCCTGGGGTGCTGCGATTCATGGTGCTGCAAAAGGTCGGACACAACTGAACGACTGAACTGAACTGCTGTTAATATAGATCTAAAACCTGTTGTGCACAGAATATTTCTAGGACTTCTTTCAAACTGTTTTTTTTTTTTTTAATAAATTAACCTAAAAGATGATGCTGTGAAAGTGCTATACTCAATATGCCACCAAATTTGGAAAACTCAGCAGTGGCCATAGGACTGGAAAAAGTCAGTTTTTCATTCCAGTCCCAAAGAAAGGCAATGCCAAAGAATGTTGAAACTACCACACAATTGCACTTACCTCACATGCTAGCAAGGTAATGCTCAAAATTCTCCTAGCCAGGCTTCAACAGTATGTGAACTGTGAACTCCCAGATGTTCAAGCTGGGTTTAGAAAAGGCAGAGGAACCAGAGATCAAATTGCCAACATCTGTTGGATCACTGAAAAAGCAAGAGAATTCCAGAAAAACATCTACTTCTGCTTTATTGACTATACCAAAGCCTTTGACTGTGTGGATCACAGCAAACTGTGGTAAATGCTTAAAGAGATGGGAACACCAGACCACCTGAACTGCCTCTTGAGAAACCTGTATGCAAGTCAGGAAGCAACAGTCAGAACTGGATATGGAACAAGAGACTGGTTCCAAATAGGGAAAGGAGTACGTCAAGGCTATATATTGTCACCCTGCTTATTTGACTTATATGCAGAGTACAACATGAGGAACGCTGGGCTGGATGAAGCATAAGTTGGAATCAAGATTGATGGGAGAAATATCAATAACCTTAGATATGCAGATCACACCACCCTTATGGCAGAAAGTGAAGAAGAACTAAAGAGCCTCTTAATGAAAGTGTTTTGAAAGAGGAGAGTGAAAAAGTTGGCTTAAAACTCAACTTTCAGAAAACTAACATCATGGCATCTGGTCCCATCACTTCATGGCAAATAGATAGGGAAGCAATGGAAATAGCAAGAGACTTTATTTATTTATTTATTTATATTTGGTGGGGTGCTCCAAAATCACTGCAGATGGTGACTGCAGCCATGAAATTAAAAGACACTTGCTCCTTGGGAGAAAAGCTATGACCAACCTAGATAGCATACTAAAAAGCAGAGACATACATTACCAACAAAGGTCCATCTAGTCAAAGCTATGGTTTTTCCAGTGGTCATGTATGGATATGAGAGTTGGACTATAAAGAAAGCTGAGAGCTGAAAAATTGATGCTTTTCAACTGTGGTGTTGGAGAAGACTCTTGAGAGCCCCTTGGCCTGCAAGGAGATCCAACCAGTCCATCCTAAAGGAGATCAGTCCTGAATATTCATCGAAGGACTGATGTTGAAGCTGAAACTCCAATACTTTGGTCACCTGATGCGAAGAATTGACTCATTGGAAAAGACTCTGATGCTGAGAAAGATTGAAGGCGGGAGGAGAAGGGAACGACAGAGGATGAAATAATTGGATGGCATCACCATCAATGGACATGAATTTGAGTAAACTCCCAGAATTGGTGATGGACAGGAAAGCCTGCTGTAGTCCATGGGCTCACAGAGAGTCGGACTCGACTGAGCCACTGAACTGACTGAATTGAACCCTATAGTTTGTCATCTTTTACACTCTTGATGGACATTTAGCCAGAGTAGCTGAGCTTGGCCCTGTCAAAGCAGAATGAACATACCCTAAAGGAGTTCCACCGGATGCTGGAGCCACATCCTGCCTTGAGCATTTCAATTGCCCCTCAATTCACTGGAGTAATTTTAATTAGTCCTTAGTGAGTTTTTGTTTCCTGTTACTCATGTGAGGTAAGACATATGCATTACAGTTGGATTAAAGATTGGTGGGTAGATGATTTGCAGGTATATAACCAAAAAGTTTCAAATCCGAATTAGCAGGGAGGAGGGAAGAGAAAAACATGTGGAGAAGGAGATGAAAAGGAGACTGAGAAAGAGCAGGAGCAGCAGGAGAACAGGAGGAGAAGAAATGCTGTATTTCGTGAGCTGCTCATTGTGCTTTTAGCCCCCAGCTACATGACTCATGTGATGGGGGGAGGGAATCTTCCTGGGAGGTCCAAGAGAGCTACAAGAATCTACAAAAACACTCCTAGTAGGCTTTGAGTTGTAACAGGAATAATCCACGTTTTTACTTTATGATTCATCCATTTGACACTAAGCATATTTTGAAATTTCAGCCCAGAAGGGTGTTAACTGCTGTATTATTTAAGATTACTGAATTCTTCTATAACAGATAGGAGAAACAAATTAAGATGACAGATAAAACTAAGAATAGATAGTGAGTAGCTTGTGACAGTCCTTAGACAAGGATAAATTAAGTTCAGCCTAAATGTGCTGAATGTAGCTAAGAAGAGAGAAAAGGACCAAGTAATGGAGCTGAAGCTCCAAAACTTTGGCCACCTGATGTGAAGAGCCAGCTCATCAAAAAGACCCTGATGCTGGGAAAGTTGAGGACAGGAGGAGAAGGTGGCGACAGAGAATGATATGGATAGATATGAGTTTGAGCAAACTCCAGGAAATGGTGAAGGACAGGGAAGCCTGGTGTGCTGCAGTTGATGAGGTTGCAAAGAGTCGGACACAACTTAGCCACTGAACAACAAATTGTGCTGAACATAGCTAAGAATGGAGAAAAGGACCAATTAAGCCCTAAAGAGCCATGGGACCATAAATAGTATTTAATGTTCTGTGACACGGAGTCTGGCCCCATGTATCTCCTACCTGATATACACAGATAAAATCCAGAGCTGCTCAGTCAGTCATCAGTGACCCGCAGCTACTGGCTGGGAAAGCTTGACCAGTGCCTCTCTGATGGAGTAAGTGGGTGCTGGCTTCTGGGCTCTCAATGAACCCAGGTCCGCCCTACACTGTGGTCCTGGAAACCACACCATTGTCAGGGAAGGCTGATACTGCAGACACAGGAAAATGATGCATGAATGCTGTTTAATACTAGATCCAAGCACTGTGGCCTTTCCATTCTTCTTGCTCTGGTTTTTAAGCCAGTGAGCTCACTTCCTCTCCTTCCCCTTGAATTTGCCATCATTTATCAAAGCATGACCTGAGCGTCGTTTTTGGTTTGAGGACATTTCCATTCCACTGTTTCAGGGATGGTTTGCTTCTTGTACTTGGAGGTCACTGGCACTTCAGGAACATATCCCACCAACACCATGTAAGTGAGACCCACTTGGTGATGCTTCCGGATCAGGTTAAAAATACCAAGTGGTTTCTCATTTTCACATTAGATTATTTTAGGGAAAAAAAAAGAAACTTCAATTGCAGGTCCAGGAGCTGTTGCTTGTGGATGATACTAGTTGCTTGTCTTTTATTTTGTTTGAGTCAACTGTCTCGGTTCTATTTCTAGCTCTTGGAGTGTCAAAATGTTTGTCCTCTTTGGACATTTACCACAGCAAAAGTCCCATCAAAACTTCACGACCTTAAAGCACTCTCTCCTTCTCTTATGTGAAATGCTTTCCCAGATGCTCTAGTATCAATATTTTGAAGGGGGCAGTAGTCTCATGTATAGCATGGAAAGCAATGGAGCTCCCAGTGCTGTAGGCTGTTACATCCCCCAAGAGGAAAACAGAACTTGTGCTTTCCCTCTTAGCCTCTCCTCCTCCCCACATGCTCCCAGGATATGGGTTTACAGATGGACGTGAAATTTTTCCTCACTGTGTAAGCTTTCTTCACCAAGTCTGACATGTACAAACAGGAATTGCTGGAACACTAAGTCACATATGAATAATGAGAGAAAAGTCAAGTTTCTAGCTAAATCAGACAATTCCATTACTCAACTAAGCAGTTTTTCAGGCAATGAAATTTGTGTTTAGAATGCTAAAGTAATGGATCTACATTGCTCTAGACTTCTGAAAATAACACACGCAAAATAAATATTTTAGATCCCCAAGTGATGTGATTTATTAGGTGATTAGGCAGAAATAAAATCAACCGTCAAGTGAACACATTTTGTTTTTAAATAGAGTCTTCATGAGGAAACTGAGGATTAGAGCAAATAAATTAAAACACTGAGCCTTGGATATTTGGTATCCTATTGTCTCCTCAATTAAACCTTGGGAATATGATGAAAACTTTCAAATTGAGAAATATAGAGTGAAATATCTTTGACCTCTATGTCGTTCATGTCTACCTGTGAAGTTTTTTCCTTAAGCTCTTCCTAAGAAAGGGTAGACTCACAGCAGTAAAGGATGAAGGGACTCTCCAACATAGCCAAGTAGAGAAGCCAAATCTCCATCTGCGCTCAGGGGTAGCAGCTATGGCTAGGTGGCCCATAGGTTAAAAATATTCAGTAAATCAATGTCTTTGATATGTTACTCACCATGGAGATATTTCCAGGTGCAGTAAACCTTTTATAAGTCTAAATATTAGATGACAGCATTGTCACGGGTTCTATAGTTCCCATGTTATGTTAGACTTTTTATATGTATATAGTAATTTGGTGGAATAAAAAAATCATTAGGTGTATGATTATATCCTAGCTATATATCAATAGCTTTAAAAACTGTTCTGTTACATATTTTGACACCATGTAGACATAATATTAGCATCATTAATTAGTAAGTGTTTAAAATGTGAAATAAGTAACCTGATGGGACCAACCTCCACCAACAAACATGCAAACATCTTGTAAAAGAATTTTCTCTTCCTGTTACTCGAGAGAAAAAGAAAAGGATAGTAAACAAACAAGATCTACTGAGTATCTAGTATGTACAAGGCCCTCTGTGAACCTCTTTCATGCACATCTTTTCATGTAATCCTTATGTATCTCATTTTATTTCCTTTCTTCTCTTTGCTTTAGAGCTTCCTTCCAGTGTACAGGATACCATGAACTGACCATTTCACCACTATTTACTCACTATCCTCAAATGCTGGAAAAACTCAACTGACACTTGACTGGGGCCTTGATGAAGTGACAAGTGACCTGGTGATGATGATGTCATACCTTGATGAAGTGACAGTGACTTGGTAATTATGACGTCACACCTGGGCACGCCACAGACAGCACTGTTTTGCTTTTTATAGGAGAACTACACAAAGCCAATACCTATAACAGACAGTTAATGTTCATTGGGTTGATGAAATGAAAATTATATCATTTACAATTGAAAGCCCCAGTTACAGGACTAAATTAAATGTAAATTTAGAAGAAAAAAGAAAACAAATTATAATCACATTCAAATAAAATAGTCTACCAGTTATAAGGGCTTCCCTGGGGGCTCAGATGGTAAAGAATCTACCATTTATAATATAAGTTAAAATCTAAGATTTATTGGATATGTATTTTCCTTCCATTGATTGGTAATGAAATAACACTTCATTTTAAAGCATGGAAATTGGTTTTATTATCCAATTAAACAATCAACTGTTATTTATTAAATGCTAACTACAGGTATTATATGTTTGAAATAGCTCAATTTTCTGATGTACCTATAGATAGATAGACAGTGAAATCGCTCAGTCATGTCCGACTCTTTGTGACCCCATGGAGCCAACCAGGCTCCTCCATCCATGGGATTTTCCAGGCAAGAATACTGGAGGGATCGAACCCGGGTCTCCCGCATTGTAGGCAGACGCTTTACCATCTGAGCCACCAGGGATGAACCTATAAGTTTCCTAATTGTTATGTGAATAAGTAGTAGTATTTTCAAAGACATTTTAAAGCTCTAATTTTCTGATATCTCTAATACCTAACAAGTCTTGAAAAAATACTATAAAACACCAATTAAAGATGAACTTTCCCTTTAATACATGTTTGCACAACTACAGTAGAAACAGAAAAATTGAAAAATACATGGAGACAAGATACTGATTCAGTTCCATCCAGAACTGAATCCAGATACTCTAGAGAAATCTAAGTAATCTAAGCACTATTCAATATATTTTTAGATCAACTGATGGGTGACTCATAATTATTGTCAATGAACCTAGGTAAACTTTCATTCTGAAATATATTATTAAAAGTAAATCCCTTTGAAAATGAATTGAAGTGTGAATCTGGGATTCACAGATTTACACATGGTCACTCTGATGACTTTATTCATTTTAGAGAAGGCCATTGCACAAACATTTCATTCAGTGGCCCCTCATTGTTCACAGAAGGAAAAAAAATCAATATCCTTTTTCTGGCATCCAAAGACCACCACATTTTGGATTCAATGTGACTTTAAACTTTTTTTTTTCACTATTTCAGTTTAAGTGCCCTGTGCTAGAAATAGAAAGTGTTAGTTGCTCAGTCATTTCCAACTCTCTGGGACCCCATGTACACGGCCTGCCAGGCTCCACGGTCCATGGAATTCTCTAGTCAAGAATATTGGAGTGGGTAGCCATTCCCTTCTCCAGGGACTCTTCCCAACCCAGGGATAGAACTTGGGTCTCCCTCATTGCAGGCAGGTCCTTTACTGTCTGAGCCACCAGGGAAGCCCACCTTGTGCTAGATCAAGCCTCAAATAGTGAGTGGTCTTTTGAGTTTTCTTTTAAAATGTTTTATTTTTTTAGAGTTGTTTTAGGTTCATAGTATAACTGAGTAGAAGGTACAGAGATTTCCCACATAACTTCTTTGCCACATACACACAGCTTCTTCCACCATCAAAACACTGCACCAGATGGTGCATTTGTAACAACTGATGACCTAACTTTGACATGTCATTTTTACCCAAACTCCATAGTTTACACTAGGGTTAACTCTTGGTGTTGTTCATTCAGTGAGTTTGGGAAATGTATAAAGACATGGGTCTGCTACATGATACTATCATACAGAATGGTTTAGTTGACCTAAAATTCTGTTTATATTCAACACTCCCTGCCTCTCAACTTCTGGCAACCACTGATTCTTTTACCATTTCCATAGTTTTGCCTTTTTCAGGAGGTTGTATAATTGGAATCGTATAGCTTGATGTATTTTCAGATTGGCTTCTTTCACTTAGTAATATACATTTAAGCTTCTTCATCTCTTTTTATGGTTTGATAGCTCATGTATTTTTAGGATTGACTAATATTCCACTGCATGATGTACCACAGTCTATTTATCCACCCACTTACTGAAGCAGACCTCAGTAACTTCTAAGTTTTGGCAGTTATGAATAGAGCTACTGCAAACATTTGTACAGGTGTTTGTGTGGACTTAGGTTTTCAACTCCCTTGGGTAGTTACTGAGAAATCATGGTTAGTTGGTCATATGGTAAGAATATGTTTGGTTTTGTAAGAAACTGCCAAAGTGTCTTCCAAAGTGGCTGTACCACTTTCCATTCTAACTGGCAATGAATGAGAGTTCCAGTCGCTCCACATTCTTTTCAGCATTTTGCTGTTGTTAGTTTTCCAAATTTTAACCATTCTATTAAGTATTAGCAATATCTTATTTAGTTTGTGTGCTTAGTTGCTCAGTCATGTCCAACTCTTTGCCACCTTATTGACTGTAGCCTGGCAGGCTCCTCTGTCCATGGGGATTCTCCAGGCAAGAATAGTGGAGTGGGTTGCCACGCCCTTCTCCAGGGGATCTTCCCAACTCAGGGATCAAAACCAGGTCCCCTGCATTGCAGGTGGATTCTTTACTGTCTGAGCCACCAGGGAAGCCCCTTCCTTAGTGTGAAGTGAAAGTGAGTCACTCAGTCATGTCTGACTCTTTGCAATCCCATGAACTGTATCTCCAGGCCAGAATACTGGAGTGGGTAGCCGTTCCCTTCTCCAGGGGATCTTCCTAACTCAGGGATCGAACCCAGGTCTCCCACATTGTTTGTGGATTCTTTACCAGCTGAGCCACCAGGGAAACCCAAGAATACTGGAGTGGGTAGCCTATCCCTTCTCTAGGGAATCTTCCTGACCCAGGAATTGAACCAGGGTCTCCTGCATTGCAGGCAGATTCTTTACCAGCTGAGCTACCAGGAAAATCCCCTAATGACATATGGTGTGGGACATCCTTTCATATGTTTATTGGGTATCTGTATGTATTCTTTGGTGATGTCTTATTCAGGTCACCTATTTTTAACATGTTTAAGAAATTTTTGTATATTTTTTTAAATGGATGAGTCCTTTTTAAAATATGCCTTTTACAAATATTTTCTCCCGGTCTATAGTTTGTTTTCACATCCTACTGATGTGCCTTTTGCAGTGCAGAAGTAAATGAAAGCTTTGAATTCCTGAGACAGATGAGAACACTGCCCTTAAATAAAATAATCTGGTATTTCTACCTGGAAGAGATTGTTTCCAAATTACTGTTGCTCTCTGAGCGCCCACTGGTTGTCCAGTGTTGTAGGACTGTGAATCTTCACTGGGGCTCCTACACTTCACAGGGCTGATGTTACTCTATAAAGAGACAGAGGATTTATCTTTCTCAGTTTGCACATTATCTCCAACTAGGCTAATAACAAGTCCTACCTTGACCTTAGAGATATAGGCTAGAATATTTGCCCTGAGGTAAGAACCTTACATTTCTCAAAAAAGTTTTTTTTGTTGTTGTTGTTCACTCTTCTAGATCTTCCTGAAGTTCATCAGCTCTGTCATTCCGCTTGAGTTAGGGATGTGTCATAAGCTCCATCCTGAGATACATATGCTCCCTGAATGGTGATGAATATTAGATAATCATTTGTTACACTTCTTTATTAACTATGTTGAGAAATAACAAAAAGGCTTGTTTTAGAAATGTATGGTAATGGGATGACATTATGAAAAGGTCTGAAAATCAGGTCCATTCCATCAAGATTTTTCAGACAAAACCAACAAAATGATAGAATTAAGACAGCATTATTGCCCCATATTTAATAACACTGGTGATAATGCAGGATTGATGCCACTTGATTTGATTTAAAATAAATGTGCTGATCATTATTTAAAATATGTGAGCACTGCATTTCCTGAGATTTCTGTTGAATTCACTCAAGGAGAGTCTTGAGGCTGATTTTGAGATACAGTGTAAAAAATTTGAGATAGGAGATATTATTATTAGGAATCATCATTTCAATGAAGTTTAATTTACAGAATGGTTTACTGCTCTGTGAAAAAAATGAAATGTCTTTGACTACTGAGCTGTATTGATATACCTCCCCTCTCAGCGGACAGGAACTAAATCAGTTAACTGTGTCTTTTTAAAACTCCATTAAGATTTAATGTGGCCAGGACATTTATGCTTCCTCCTCTATTAGGTGTGAACTCTACTAAAGGCTTATAAGGGTGTTTAGGGAGAAACAGAATACAATCTTTGCCAACCTGACTGAGTAAAGATTTATAGAGGAGGATTTGTATAACTTAAGTCAATAAAGTCCCCGAAAGGAGTAATTGGAACATCTGGAATCAATAATCTCATAGGACTAGTTTCCTCTCCTCAACTTCTCTTTTCTTTGCTTGCTGGCAGGTTATCCAGCCAATAACTCTAGGAAGTAATATTTGATTTGAGAATTGAAATATGTGTGGAGATGCAGCTGCAAACATCAGTTTAGGGTCAGAATGAGATCAACCATTCAGAGATTTAGGAGATGAGAATTGAAAATAAAATCATCTTATGTGTACTCTTCCAGCTACAAAATATATAGGACCATTGTAAGAAATAAGAGCATTATAAAAAATCATTATTGAAATGAAACACATAGATCTTCTATAGAAAGGAATGGGTTTGAAAAGTCAAGATCATGTATTAACTGGATTTATCTCAATGAAGATCCGATTGCTGAAATACAAAGGAGCATTTTACCTTATCTCACAAAATACTTAATAAGTGAGCTCAGGAGTCAAAAAATTGCAAAAAAAAAAAATTAAGTCCTTTTCTCCCTTCTTTTTTTGAATGTGGTATCACTATCTATCTAGCTGCTGAAGTCAGAAATGTGAGTCATCCTAGACTTGTTTCCTTACCATGCATTTTTCTAAATATAATAAATGAAACTGGGAGTTTGGAGCTTTTTTGTATTTAGTTTTGTTTTGATTTTGCTTCTCGGGTTAGTAGACTTAAAGTCGAGGAGGCAGGGATTTCTGCTTGTTTTTTTCGCATTGCCTAGCATCATACCTGAGTACCTGGTACTCAAAAATATTTGTTGAAAACTGGATAGATTATAATCTCAGTGACATCAACAAGCAAGAAAACATGTAATAAAATCAATCTATATTGATCACAATATGGGAAAAATGCACAAGATTTGTCTTTTTTGGTGAGTCTGCTGCTGCTATGTTGCTTCAGTCATGTCCGACTCTGTGCGACCCCATAGACGGCAGCCCACCAGGCTCCCCGTCCCTGGGATTCTCCAGGCAAGAACACTGGAGTGGGTTGCCATTTCCTTCTCCAATGCATGAAAGTGAAAAGTGAAAGTGAAGTCGCTCAGTCGTGTCTGACTCTTCGCAACCCCATGGACCCTGCTACAGCTGCTGCTGCTAAGTCACATCAGTCGTGTCCGACTCTGTGCGACCCCATAGACGGCAGCCCACCAGGCTCCCCCGTCCCGGGGATTCTCCAGGCAAGAACAATGGAGTGGTTGCCATTTCCTTCTCCAATGCATGAAAGTAAAAAGTGAAAGTGAAGTCACCCATTCCTGTCCAACTCTTCGCGATCCCATGGACTGCAGCTCATCAGGCTCCTCCGTCCGTGGGATTTTCCAGGCAAGAGTACTGGAGTAGGGTGCCATTGCCTTCTCCGTTGTTGAGTCTAGCCTTCCCAAATCAAAGTTTTCTCACCTGCAATGAGGTTAACAATAACACCAACACAAAAAGATGAATGTACAAATCATTGGTGCTCAAATCCTCTCCTCTCTCTTTTCACTTTGTCCTCATAATAGATTCTCATTGAAAAGGAGAAAGCAAGGATGATGGCACAATCAAGGGAAAACAGCTTCCCCGTGGCATGATTGAAGTAAAGATGGCAGCAGAGGCTCAGAGGAGCAACTGGAGTCCAGGTGAGATGGGATTAGGTGTGGGTGAAAAGTACCCCCACAGTGTGGGTGTCAGAGAATACGTTCTAGACAGGAACTGTTCCTGGAAAATAATGGTCTAAGAGAGTAGACCCCTATACCTAACCCTAAACAGATGCATTATTCAATGTAGGGTGACTAAGTGGCCTGGAGGGAGTCCACAGACCTCGGTTTATCCTTGTGCTTATTTGGATCAGAAGTTCTATCAAGAACGCAGTCAGTTGAAACTGTGAATGATGATGGGTACTAAAGTGGCTGCTAACTTAAATCATTTAACAAGTCAGAGGTAGAGGGTGACATCAATTCTACAGACCGAAGTGACTGCCGCTGAAATCAATAAAATGATTAAAGTCCTTTTACTAATATACAGGACTGTCCACCCAAAATGACCATTACCTGCTGGGAACTAAAATCTCTAGGGATACGACAGAAAGGAAGGAAAAAGAGGGAGCAAAAGAAAAGGAACACATAGACTTGTAAAATTACAAAATATCAGGCTTTCCAAATCTCTTGATCAACCCCAGAATCACATTTTCAAAAGCACATAAAATTAGATATTTTCGCTCTGACAGAAAAGCCTATTTTGTTATTAATTACAACTTAAATGTTCATTCAAAGAGCAGAGAAGATTGCTTATTCATTAGCTACTTTAGTTATTTACTTATTAAGAGGTCTTTTAAAAGGGTTTCATTACAACAAAATTTTCCTGAATTCTGGTTCAGGGAAATTGTTGGTTCTTAGAAGGATATACATATTCTAGAGCTTTCATTCAACTCAGAAATCCAAGTTAGTTGTGCCAAAGTAATATAACATAAATTCTGATTAATGAGTGAGTATCAGTGTTGTTTTACAAAAAGTCATTTTAATTATGATCAAAGTGTGCAGTCACTGTGCTTATGCTTAAAATCTATAAAACCTTGTTGTCACCAGTTATTTATTTCATAAAAGATGCTTGTGGAGATTGATTACATTTGAATTGCCTTTTATTTCTGTTTACAACCCAGAAAGTTAAATGAGAATGCTGTCAGCATACTCTTTAATAAATTTAGAATATGCTCAAGTTTTAAAGATTCCCCCCAATACTTTGAGATAGCTAGTAGGTATGGGATATCTGTCAACAACTTGAACAGATCAATATGTCAGTTTCATAAATTTGAAATAAACTTCGCTCATTCTGTTTTATTATGGTCCAATAGTCTTAGAAAATATGTAGTTTGGGATTTTCATCAAATTTTTGTGTTGTAAAAGTTCAATAATAAATTGTTAGATTAAGTAGGTGAATCTGGAATCATTTTTAGCAATTTAAAATTTTTAGAGTAGTTTTATTTTGGAACAATTAACAGAATTATTGCAGAGATAATGAGAATTGTTCCCTTATATCCTACACCCAATTCCCTCTACTGTTAACATTTTATATTAGAATGGTACATTTAAATTTAATTTAAAGTAAACTTTGATCACCTGGCTGAGGTTTGTTTGTTAGTTTTCTCTACTGCAATGTCAGTCTTACTTCCCCTTTTCCATAATACACTCTTTGGAAGAAACACATTATGCAAAACCCACCCTAACAGAGAGGGGAGCCATGCTCTGCTTCCTGCTGGGCAGAAGATTTACATAAATTATCTGGAATTCTTCTGTATAAGAGATATGTCTATTCTCTTCCATTTTCAAATGTGTCTCTTCCTTTGGCAGGTGAGTTCTTTACCAGCTGAGCCACCAGGAAAGCCACAATACTCTTTTATTTTCTTACTCAGATTGTTTTAGCTTTGGCCATTGGGGGATTTTTCAACTGGATCTTGTATCTGTTTGACATTTATCCCCATGATTGTGAATTTTTTTTTTCCTTCTTTGGAGCACTTTTCTCTCTATGGTACTACATGATGGTCCAGGCTCATCTTCTGGGTTACCCATCCCAGTCCCAGAATAAGTCATTTCTCCAAAGAGACCTGATTTTTCCTTTGGAGAGTAACATTAGACACCGAGATCTAGGTGTATCATTGCTACCAGAGTGTCATTGATTCTAGGTCTTCTCAGATGACTTAGCAAGGAATTAGATGTGTATACCAGACTGTACGTATACACACATCTTGGATATGTTCATGTGTAGCCACTCTGTATTTGCATAAGCTAAATGTGAGTTCATACTGATGTTTCCACTCTAATCCATTCTTCATGGTCAACCTAGTCTCTTTCCATTGCTCATCTATAACTTTCTGTTAAAAGAGGAAGAAAATTCACCATTAGCCTTCTATCTATTTAATTGTTGATTTTCAGCATACAATAGTTTCAGAATTGTTAACCTATAACCCTGTGGGAACCAACACTAGTAATTAGACTAGAGTGTTTTTTTGTCCAATTCGTTTGCTCCTAGTCTAATACAATGCACTCGTTTCTAAAGTTACTTAAGGTAAGGTAAGGTAAGTCACTTCAGTCGTGTCCGACTCTGTGTGACCCCTTAGACGGCAGCCCACCAGCCTCCCCTGTCCCTGGGATTCTCCAGGCAAGAACACTGGAGTGGGCTGCCATTTCCTTCTCCAATGCGTGAAAGTGAAAAGTCAAAGTGAAGTTGCTCAGTCGTGTCCGACTCTTATCGACCCCATGGACTGCAGCCTATCAGCCTCCTCCGTCCATGGGATTTTTCAAGCAAGAGTACTGGAGTAGGGTGCATTAGGTCAGCCCATATTCCCGTATTGCCTAAAGTGATATTTGTTAAGACATTTAAATTACTTTGTCACATTCTCCATTCTATCCATTGTATGGATGCACCAGTTTTATTTATCCATTTACCTACTGAAAGGCATCTTGTTTGTTTTCAGTTGTTGGTAATTATGACTAAAGCTTCTACAAATATTTGTGTGCAGGTGATTACATGGATACGAGTTTTCAAACCAGTTGCGTAAATCTCTAGGAATGTGATTGCTGAAATGTGTGGCAAGATTATGTTTAAAGTTGTACAAAACACTCAAGAGGGAGGGGATATATATATATATATATGCTTACAGCTGATTCATGTTGCTATATGGCAGAAACCAACACAACACTGTAAAGCAATTATCTTCCAATTTAAAAAACAATTTACTAAAGCATAAAAAAAAATAAAATTGAAAGAAACAGCCATGCCATCTTCTATACTGTCTGTACTATTGTACATTCCCATCAGCAACAAAATGAGAGTTCCTATTGCTTTATTCATACCAGAAATGGCACTGCAGGCTTTTCATTTTTGATTCTTTGCCATTATATTAGGCCTGTAGTATTTTTCTCAGTGTTGCTTTCTTGCAATTTCTTGATAACAAATGATGTTGAACAACTTTTAATTTGGAAGTTGAAACCAGAAGTAACCTGGATTCTAGCAAATTGCTGCATTTCGTGCCAGATTGAATTCATGAAAGTTTTCACTTTAAATACACTTTAAATCTGATTTAGATTACAGAAGATTTTACTGACACATAATTGAGAAGGTCATTTAATCTCAACACAGGATTCATCTGTCAGCATTGTGTGCTTTGTAAAATCCTACTTAGTGTCTGATTAGAATGCATGCTATTGCTGAATATAATGAATCTGGGAGCACACCACCATTCCTCTCTACAGTGAGTCAATAATATGTCCAGTTGGTCACCTCCAAAGATCATGGAACTTCTAGTTATCAGAGTAAGATAATCTCTAAGAATTTATCAATTACCTAGTTAAGAGAATGTGAAATGCACTCCCAGAATGGATGAATATATTATTTTTTTCCCCATTTTTTGTAACCCTAGTAGCAAATATATGAGATAGTTTAGGAAGTTTATCAATGATGGTCTCAGACATTTGAGAGACACAAAAATAGAAATGTTACTAAAATGACTGAGAATTACAATATGAAATGGATCTTAATTTTCAAGACCTTGACAATCTCTTTTTCAAATTACACAAATATTTTTATTTTTAAATAACCATGTAATTTTAACAGAATTTAGATTGTTAGAAGGCAGTTTTGACAACCTGTTTTGAACTGGCACTGCATAAAACCACACTGCACTAAGTGAGACAGTCATTTCCTAGGCAGGTTGATAAGAAGTCTAGGGGTCCCCAAGGAGAGAGGGGTCTGGAATTCTCAAGGAGGAAGAAAGGACAAACTTTTCTTTCCTCTACATTCCTCAGCATCATGTATCCTGCCTGAGCACAGTCTCTGGATTAAACCTTCTAGCTAATCCTGTTACCTTAAAATGTAAATTATGGGAGTAGGTCTGGTCTTTACAAGGATTATATAACAATAATGTATCCTGCCTGAGGACAGTCTCTGGATTAAACTTTATGGCTAATCCTGTTATCTTAAAATGTAAATTATGGGAGTAGGTCTGGTGAGGTCTTTACAACCTCCAGACATTCTTTGGATTCATTGGAGAGTATATAACTCCATTGCTAGCACTAGTAAGGGGGTACTCTTTCTGCCCCCTTCTGATGCCTATGTCAGAAGCTTTCTCTATCTGCTTTATACTTTAATAAAACTTTATTACACAAAAGTTCTGAGCAATCAAGCCTCCTCTCTGGCCCCAGATTGAATTCTTCTCCTCTGGAAGCCAAGAATCCCAGCTTCTTTGCTTGGTCTTTGCGTGGTTCAGCAACAACCTTTCAGGAGCAGGCTGGTGGAATCCATATCCTTAGGCAGGGAAGCTGAATTTTTCCCAAAGACCAGCTAGAAAGTTCAGGTCAGTTCAGTCTCTCAGTCATGTCTGACTCTTTGTGACCCCATGGACTGCAGCACACCAGGCTTCCCTGTCCATCACCAACTCCCAGAACTTGCTCAAACTTATGTCTATTGAGTTAGTGATGCCATCCAACTATCTCATCCTCTGCTGTCCCTTCTCCTCCTGCCTTCGATCTTTCCCAGCATCAGGGTCTTTTCCAATGAGTCAGTTCTTTGCATCAGGTGGCCAAAGTATTGGAGTTACAATTTCAGCATCAGTCCTTCCAATGAATATCCAGGACCAACTTCCTTTAAGATTGACTGGTTTGATATCCTTGCAGTCCAAGGGACTCTTAAGAGTCTTCTCCAACACCACAATTCAAAAGCTAGAAAAGCTAGACACAACTAGGAAAGCTAGAAAAGGCCAAGTTGTAAATGTATGTGGTCCTTCTAACTATCCATTTCTTTTATGAAAGTGAGAAACATCTAAACAAAAGCAATAGCAATAACCAACAGTCCTTTCTTCAGGTTCTACATAATTTTTGAGGGGAAAGTTAATTTCTAGCATGTAATAAAATACACCAGAGAAGGCAATGGCACCCCACTCCAGTACTCTTGCCTAGAAAATCCCATGGATGGAGGAGCCTGGTAGGCTGCAGTCCATGAGGTCTCGAAGAGTCAGACATGACTGAGCGACTTCAATTTCACTTTTCACTCTCATGCATTGGAGAAGGAAATGGCAACCCACTCCAGTGTTCTTGCCTGGAGAATCCCAGGGATGGGGGAGCCTGGTGGGCTGCCATCTATGGGGCCGCACAGAGTCAGACACGACTGAAGCGACTTAGCAATAAAATACACAAAATTATAATAGATATATTTTATCTTATAAGTGAATGTTCTTTCTAAAATTTTATCTAACAGTTACATCATGTTAAAAGATGGTCAGTTTCTACTGATACATGGGAGTTAGGAATAAGCAAAAGAAAAATTAAATAAATAAAAACAACCAAAGAGAAGCATTGCAATAATTTGAAATGTTTTCACAGCTGCCAATATCATTTCATTCTGTCACGAAAACCCTTGTTCTTATGTGCTAGGCACTAACCTCAGGAACAATTAGGGAGTATGTTTCTTTGAGCTGGATAATTAAATGCCAAGAAAACTCACAACTTGATATGTAATTCACTCAACATCTTGTTGTTTGAAGGAGGCAATGTTCCTATGTAGGATGGATTGAATTGCTAACAACATCTGGCATGAGCAGTGGACTTGGCCCTCACCATAATAGCATTACATTCATGGTCGGAATGACAGCTAAATGGATGGATGGAGCCTGTCTCTAACAGGGCAGATCTGTGGCTACAGCATAATGAATCAGAATGTTATAACCTCTGGTCACATACACCCTGGCCTGTTGCTCCTTACAAGCTCTATCAGGGGACAGGGAGTAAATTCCTGTTGTCAGATCTAATGGTGAAAAATTCTGGCTTCTAACTTACTGGGAAAGCAAAGTAGAATTTCCATTCCAATAATCTGGATCAAAACACTTTCTGATCGCTGTGGTCAATTTATTCTGTCACTTAATTAAACCCAAAGCATTGCGAATCGCATAAGTAAGCAAAGGCAAGACTTGTCTCTTCAACCTTGAAACCCAGTCCTTAAGACAAATATCTTATTAAGTTAGTTAAGTTCTAGGACATGCATTACAGGAGGTTTTCTCTAGGGCTTTTTTGGGGGTTAAATAGGGATTAAAGCAAATGGCAAACAAAGTCACAATTAAGAGTTACAAGAGAAATTGAAATGCAAGAGCAAATTCATACAAAGTGATAAAAAGCAAAAATTCCCACCAAAGAAGCTCTCCCACACAAAGAAAAAAGATCCAAGTTCTGAGAAAAGGAGTAGCAAAATAGCTCACATTGTTTAAAATTTTCCTTAAGCTCGGAAAGTAAAGTATATATTTTCTGAGTTGGAAACCGTTGGATGTTGGGAAAAATTTGTCTAAAGTTTGAAAGTGTGTTTGCTTGCAGTATATTGCTTTCTTTTTCTTCAACATATGCAAGCTTTAGCAAAGTCCAGAATAAAACAAAGGAGAACCACAAAAGCTGTGTGCCCTTTGTTGATGGCTACTCATCACTCTTAGGTGCGTCCAAAATTAGTATTTGTTCATGACGGTGGAATGCCTTTGTCATCCACACACTGTCATGATTTAGGCTGCCCTGTGTTCTGTGCACTTCCACAGGGAGAATTACAGCCGGGTCATGTTTGCAAACATGTTTAGGTGTCTACATGGAATGAATAGTTCCATACTGCCTTGCACTTTTCATTCTTTTGGAGTTTTGAAGACACGATGATATGTCCCAAGAGAGTAGCCGTTTCCTGATGAAATGTGTTTATTAAGGAAACGTGCATAAACTCTATGGGGAGGTAGACAGCTCACTTTCAAGGAGACTAACAGATTAGAAGAGATGGCATAATGATGGTTCTCTGCCACACAGAGCACAATGTGTGCTCTGTATTTTTTGAAAGGACTGAAACTATTATTTGGGTATTTTTCAGGTTAATTTGCAATAGTTCCACTAGGAGGAAATCATTCAGGATGCATTATACAAATTGTTACACAATTGAAAAATGAACATGAGGGTTTTAGCGTCCTACAAGTTGCTCTAAAACACATGTTCTGGAAAAATGCTGTAGGAAAAAGAGAGAGAGAATGAATCTCTACTCATTCTTTCCAAAGAGTTAAAATTAGGTTGATTCAACAAGTGCTTATAAAAAATGATTGTTCAGATCAGATCAGTCACTCAGTTGTGTCCGACTCTTTGCGACCCCATGAATCACAGCACGCCAGGCCTCCCTGTCCATCACCAACACCAGAGTTCACTGAGACTCAAGGCCATCGAGTCAGTGATGCCATCCAGCCATTTCATCCTCTGTCGTCCCCTTCTCCTCCTGCCCCCAATCCCTCCCAGCATCAGAGTCTTTTCCAATGAGTCAACTCTTAGCATGAGGTGGCCAAAGTACTGGAGTTTCAGCTTTAGCATCAGTCCTTCCAAAGAAATCCCAGGGCTGATCTCCTTCAGAATGGACTGGTTGGATCTCCTTGCAGTCCAAGGGACTCTCAAGAGTCTTCTCCAACACCACAGTTCAAAGGCATCAATTCTTCGGCGCTCAGCCTTCTTCACAGTCCAACTCTCACATCCATACACGACCACAGGAAAAACCATAGCCTTGACTAGACGAACCTTTGTTGGCAAAGTAATGTCTCTGCTTTTGAATATGCTATCTAGGTTGGTCATAACTTTCCTTCCAAGGAGTAAGCGTCTTTTAATTTCATGGCTGCAGTCACCATCTGTAGTGATTTTGGAGACCAGAAAAATAAAGTCTGACACTGTTTCCACTGTTTCCCCATCCATTTCCCATGAAGTGATGGGACCGGATGCCATGATCTTTGTTTTCTGAATGTTGAGCTTTAAGCCAACTTTTTCACTCTCCACTTTCACTTTCATCAAGAGGCTTTTTAGTTCCTCTTCACTTTCTGCCATAAGGGTGGTATCATCTGCATATCTGAGGTTATTGATATTTCTCCTGGCAATCTTGATTGATGGTTACATAGTTGTAAAAACTGTGAAAGTTCATCTGAATTTTTGCTCTGATCAGTAAACCTAGAGTATTTTAAAGCATCTTAAAATGTTTAATGCGCTGTGCTCAGTTGTGTCCGACATTTTGCAGCCCCACGCTCCTCTGTCCATGAGATTATCCTGGCAAAAATACTGGAGTGGGTTGCCGTTTCCTACCCCAGGGAATCTTTGACCAGGGATCGAACCCACATCTCTTTTTGTATCCTGCATTGGCAGGTGGATTCTCTACCACTGCATCACAAAAAAAGAGTCTGACAGTTTGGGGTAAAAGGTAGTTGATAGTTATCTGGGAGCACTATTTAATTTCTCTGTTTTGTGTGTAAGAGAAGGTTTTGGAGCAACTGAATAGATTTTGGAGAATAAGAAAGTGAATGAGCTGTAAGAAGGTAACCACAGTGAGAGCGAAAGTATTAGAAGATATCAGTGCTAGAGAAATTCCAGATTGCAGTGAAGTTCAGGGAGTAGGTTGGTACAGTGGAGTGGGAATGGAGACCATCCACACAGAGGAATTCAGTGGTTACATTAGGGAGTTGAATAGAAATTGGCCAGGGACTGTAATAGGCTAGAAAGACATCCTTGAGGCAGGGATAAAAGAAGACCAAAAAGTAGGAGGATGGCAAAAAAAGATCCTGTCATGCCAGACAAAAATAAAGGAGGTTGTTTTATTTGTTCTTTTTTTTTTTTTGGTATTTGTCCAGCTTACTAGTAAATATCTGAGTAGTAGCAAATGTAAACAAGAAAAGTGATAGCTCTGTGTCTTATTCTTGGTCTTATTGTTTGGAAAGTAACATAATAAGTAACTTTCCCTGCAGTTGGAAAGGGCTGCAGGGAAGTACATGTTCCTTTGTAATAGCCAGGTTTCTGAAATAGAAAAGATAGAGGATGTAATAAAAAGTTAGGATATAGAGCAAATTGATTTCAATTGGAGGGATATTTAGATGAGAGGCTTGGTTGGACGTTAAGCAAACGAAGAAATAGTTTGGGGAAGAATAATATGGCAGAATTCGAGTAGAAATACAGAAGAGGATATATTCTTGGTTTATATTTTAGTGGTAGCCCAGGACAAAGGCAATGAGAAGTATAGTGCATTTTAATTCTAACTGAAAACCATGGCATGAAAATCCCTCTCCCCCTACAAAGATGAATCTACTGGATGATGTCAAGTCATCAGTTTTTGTAACTATAAAAAAATTATTTTTTTTTCTACAAAGCTTAGACTTGTTCATTCTGGGTAAGATATAAGAGGGCCCAGGAAGCACATATGGGCATTGAGAGTCACTCATTTACATGTAAACAGTGTTATTAAATTGCTAGCTTTTGCACTTGACTTTAGACATTTTATGGGTTACTTTTTAGTGAGTCAATCTGAGGACCACACTGCCATTTGACATTGTTTCTCTCTAAACATTGATTAACATTTCAAAACATCCGATCATGTAATAAATTTGCAGAAGCTAACTCATTAATAAGCTGAGGATGTATTGTAGTACCAAGATTTGTGGTATTGGTTGTGAAAAAAGGAACCACACTAAACTAGAGAAGTCAATATTGATATGTGTTGTGGAGGAGGATTCCTCAGTGGATTATATCCTTTTCTTTGGTGTCAGAAACTTCCTGTGGAATTATCTTTTCTTGGATGATTTGTGAATAATTTGACACATGATTTTAAACAATGGGCAATTCCTTTGATTGGCATAAGGTGCCTATTGTGATAATCTTAGTGTATGGATAGTTTAGCCTTTCAAATTTCTCATTTCTTGATTTTCTCCAAAATAATTTCTTATTTACCAGTTATCCCATGACTTTCCAAGCACATGAGTCACTTACTATGACTTACATAGATGGGATATTGCAGGATTACACAGGTGTCCAGCCATCTGTGTAGTTTTCAGTCAATTCGGTCACTCAGTCCTGTCCGACTCTTTGAGACCCCATGAATCACAGCACGCCAGGCCTCCCTGTCCATCACCAACTCCCAGAGTTCACTCAAACTCATGTCCATCGAGTCAGTGATGCCATCCAGCCATCTCATCCTCTGTCGTCGCCTTCTCCTCCTGCCTCCAATGCCTCTGAGCATCAGGGTCTTTTCCAATGAGTCAACTCTTCACATGAGGTGGCCAAAGTATTGGAGTTTCAGCTTCAGCCTCAGTCCTTCCAAAGAACACCCAGGACTGATCTCCTTTAGGATGGACTGGTTGGATCTCCTTGCAGTCCAAGGGACTCTCAAGAGTCTTCTCCAACACCACAGTTCAAAAGCATCAATTCTTCAGCACTCAGCTTTCTTCACAGTCCAACTCTCACATCCATACATGACCACTGGAAAAACCATAGCCTTGACTGGATGGACCTTTGTTGGCAAAGTAATATCTCTGCGTTTCAATATGCTGTCTAGGTTGATCATAACTTTCCTTCCAAGGAGTAAGTGTCTTTTAATTTCATGGATGCAATCATCATCTGCAGTGATTTCCGACCAAAGAAAATAATAAAGTCTGACACTGTTTCCCTTGTTTCCCCATCTATTTCCCATGAAGTGATGGGACCAGATGCCATGATCTTCGTTTTCTGAATGTTGAGCTTTAAGCCAACTTTTTCACTTTCCTCTTTCACTTCCGTCAAGAGGCTTTTTAGTTCCTCTTCACTTTCTGCCATAAGGGTAGTGTCATCTGCATATCTGAGGTTATTGATATTTCTCCTGGCAATCTTGATTCCAGCTTGTGCTTCTTCCAACCCAGCGTTTCTCATGATGTACTCTGCATAGAAGTTAAATAAGCAGGGTGACAATATACAGCCTTGATGTACTCCTTTCCCTATTTGGAACCAGTCTGTTGTTCTATGTCCAGTTCTAACTGTTGCTTCCTGACCTGCATACAGGTTTCTGAAGAGGCAGGTCAGGTGGTCTGGTATTCCCATCTCTTTCAGAATTTTCCACAGTTTATTGTGATCCACACAGTCAAAGGCTTTGGCATAGTCAATAAAGCAGAAATAGATGTTTTTCTGGAACTCGCTTGCTTTTTCCATGATCCAGTGGTTGTTGGCAATTTGATCTCTGGTTCCTCTGCCTTTTCTTAAACCAGCTTGAACATCTGGAAGTTCACGGTTCACGGACTTCTGAAGCCTGGCTTGGAGAATTTTGAGCATTACTAGCGTGTGAGATGAGTACAATTGTGCGGTAGTTTGAGCATTCTTTGGCATTGCCTTTCTTTGGGATTGGAATGCAAACTGACCTTTTCCAGTCCTGTGGCCACTGCTGAGTTTTCCAAATTTGCGGCATATTGAGTGCAGCATTTTAACAGCATCATCTTTCAGGATTTGAAATAGCGCAACTGGAATTCCATCACCTCCACTAGCTTTGTTCTTAGTGATGCTTTCTAAGGCCCACTTGACTTCATATTCCAGATGTCTGGCTTTAGGTCAGTGATCACACCATCGTGATTATATGGGTCGTGAAGATCTTTTTGTACAGTTCTTCTGTTTATTCTTGCCACCTCTTCTTAATATTTTCTGCTTCTGTTAGGTCCATACCATTTCAGTCCTTTATCGAGCCCATCTTTTCATGACTTGTTCCCTTGGTATCTCTGATTTTCTTGAAGAGGTCTCTAGTCTTTCCCATTCTATTATTTTCCTCTATTTCTTTGCATTGATCACTGAGGAAGGCTTTCTTATCTCTCCTTGCTATTCTTTGGAACTCTGCATTCAGATGCTTATATCTTTCCTTTTCTCCTTTACTTTTCACTTCTCTTCTTTTCATAGCTATTTGTAAGGCCTCCCCAGAGAGCCATTTTGCTTTTTTGCATTTCTTTTCCATGGGGATGGTCTTGATCCCTATCTCCTGTACAATGTCACAAATCTCCATCCATAGTTCATCAGGAACTCTATCTATCAGATCTAGTCCCTTAAATCTATTTCTCATTTCCATTGTATAATCATAACGGATTTTATTTAGGTCATACCTGAACGGTCTAATGGCTTTCCTTACTTTCTTCAATTTCAGTCTGAATTTGGCAATAAGGAGTTCATGATCTGAGCCATAGTCAGCTCCTGGTCTTGTTTTTGTTAACTGTCTAGAGCTTCTCCATCTTTGGCTGTAAAGAATATAATCAATCTGATATTGGTGTTGACCACCTGGTAATGTCCATGTGTAGAGTCTTCTCTTGTGTTGTTAGAAGAGAGTGTTTACTATGACCAGTGCGTTCTCTTGGCAAAACTGTATTAGCCTTTGCCCTGCTTCATTCTGTATTCCAAGGCCAAATTTGCCTGTTACCCCAGGTGTTTCTTGACTTCCTACTTTTGCATTCCAGTCCCCTATAATGATAAGAACATCTTTTTTGGGTGTTACTTCTAAAAGGTCTTGTAGGTCTTCATAGAACCGTCCAACTTCAGCTTCTGCAGCGTTACTGGTTGGGGCATAGACTTGGATTGCTGTGATATTGAATGGTTTGCCTTGGAAACAAACAGATATCATTCTGTTATTTTTGAGATTGCATCCAAGTACTGCTTTTCAGACTCTTTTGTTGACCATGATGGCTACTCCATTTCTTCTAAGGGATTCCTGCCCCCAGTAGTAGATATAATGGTCATCTGAGTTAAATTCACCCATTCCAGTCCATTTTAGTTCACTGATTCCTAGAATGTCAACATTCACTCTTGACATCTGCTGTTTGACCACTTCTAATTTGCCTTGATTCATGGACCTGACATTCCAGGTTCCTACGCAATATTTCTCTTTACAGCATTGGACCTTGCTTCTATCACCAGATACAGCCACAGCTGGGTATTGTTTTTGCTTTGGCTCCATCCCTTCATTCTTTCTGGAGTTATTTCTCCACTGATCTCCAGTAGCATATTGGGCACCTACCGACCTGGGGATTTTCTCTTTCAGTATCCTATCATTTTGCCTTTCATACTTATGGTAACAGAAATAAAAAATCCCCTGAAGTCAGCTAATATCTCCTTTCCGGTTTGTAGCAGAGCTTGAAATTCCATTCCAGAGATATATTGCTTAAGTTCATTGGTGCTTAAGTGTAACTTAAAATTAGCTTATATGGTACTAAATTATTTTGATAAATAGCACAGAACAGTACAGTGGGACAAGTGATCACAATGACAGAATCTCCCAGGGTAGCAGATTTCAAGTATTGCTTCTCAGTGTATTTCTTGGTGATGTTTTGATTTCGATGGCTCCATAAATGTCACATTTAAAGTTTTTATCATTTGTATAGATACTTATTTTTATAAAACTCACTTTTCTGACCCTGTGGCATGAGGCCTGATATCACAAGGTCTATGTATGTTAGTCTGGAAAAAGAAAGCAATATAGATTTTTTAAAAATGATTTGCTTTGCTTCATCTTCCTTCTCCCCTAATGTTTATGTTTATGTAGGGAATTCAGGCAGCGAGCGCATGGAGAGGATGCTGTCTTGTCTGTGCTCTGCAAATAAGGGCCCTCACTTGAGATCATCCCTGAATGACACCTTAAGAGGAAAGATAAAAGTGTAGCCTGAGACTGAATTTCTGTGTAAAGCTAAAAGAATAACGTGTCTGGAAGGCAAAGGGGCTGAGAGAATGGAGTAAATGGAAATGGATTAGGTATGATACCAACATAGCAGAATGAAGCCGCTCATTCTTCCAGAAGTGTTCATGTTCTTGTCATAGGACTTCCCTGGTGGCTCAGATGGTTAAGAATCTGCCTACAATGCAGGAGACCTGGCTTTGGTTCCCGGGTCAGGAGATCTTCTGGAGTAGGGAATGGCAATCCATTCTTGTATTCTTGCCCGGAGAATCCCATGGACAGAGGAGCCTGGTGGGCCCCAGTCCATGGATCGCAAAGAGTCATGTCCATAACTGAATGCTAACACTTTTCATGTTCTTGTCAGAAATATGTTGATATGTTAGTAATTGTGAAGATTCATCATCATAGATTGTTGAATTCTATAGATAGGATTGACACATGAGACATTTAATCCATCATATTTCACAGATAAAAGAATAGAGGTATGGAGAGGCTGCTCCAATTTAATTTCATTAAATACATATATGTATGTAAATAATATTATATTTAATATATATTCTTAATATATTTAAAAATAACAGTATACACTGAAAGGGGAAAAAATATCAAAAAGGCCAGATTCTTTCCTGGGGCTTATTATGTCATGAGTAGAAGAAGACAAGCACAAAGAACAAATGAATGGATACTACAGTGGAAGAGCAACAATTGTGAGGAATCTCGGAGTGGAAAAGTATAACTTTGAACTCCAGGGGCCCAGGGAATCACAAGGTGTCTTCTGAGCTGAGTTTAAACGACAGAGACTGCAAAGAGTATTTCAGGCAGGATGATTTGGGAGGTACCGCCCTCCCTCACTATTAGCTGATTTCACTGGGTAATCAAATTCCCTCAGTCCAGAGTTTTCTCCACTCTTGCTGTCTGTCCAAACACATTTATCTGTTAGTGTGCCTCTTTCCTCTAAGATTGGCCTTAAAAAGTTTATTCTAATGAGAAATTAAAGGTTCGTGTTTAGATTGAAGGGATAAAGGCAATAGGGGTGGATTTTATACTTGCAGCAGAGACTGAATCATAGGTAATGGCAGAACATAAGAAAGAGGGTGAAGTTGATAAAGGAGAAAAATTTTAGGGGAAAAAAATGATGCGTTTGCCCATATGGAGTGTATGTGTTCAGATATATCTCCACTTCAGTGATTACAATAGTATTATTTACTATTTTGGTTCTTCCTGTGTATTTTAGTAACCCCAAGCCACTTGTCAGTATTTAGTTTCCATTCAATAAGCTCAACATGAATCACTTCATTTCAAAATATATTGTTCTTCCATCTCAGTAGTTTTCTTCATATGTTGCACCAATACCTTGATCAGAAAACAAAACAGAATTGAAAATATTGTTTACTGCATTCAGATCCCTGTCATGTTTCTGAGAAAAAAGTGTGTTTTTTTTTTTTTTTGCATTATCCACAAAAGAATAAATATGTGATTACCAGACAATCATGACTTTAACAAAATTCTAAACACATTGGCTGAATTTGGTTAATTTTCGTCTTTCCCTAAGTAGAAAACACTTCTGAATAACACTGCTAGTTCAACTGGGAGTGTGAGAGGCACACTTTTTTGCATGGCTTTTAATCTTTGAAATCCACAAATTATTTTTAAAAATCAACAAAATCTCTCACCCTTAACAGAGGCTTTTTAGGATGCTATTAAAAAAATAGTTTTCTGTTATAAGTGGTCTCCTAGTTTACCTAGGTGTTTAAAGTAAACAAAAACCTTGCCAAAAAACAATTTATCTCAATGCTATTGCAGTCAGAATGAAACCAAGGGGTTTCATTGGCCCCTGGAGCCTGCAGGAACCCACCGGCTTGAGGGACAAGGGTGTGGCCCAAACAGTGAGAGTCCTTTGTCAGTATTTAAATATCCCAGTTTTCTGGCTCCTTGAGGGGAAAGATGATTACAGATTTCTTAGAGATTCTTCTAAGAAATTCTTAGAAGAAGCACGTCAATTCTTCGGCGCTCAGCTTTCTTTATAGTCCAACTCTCACATCCACACATGACCACTGGAAAAACCATAGCTTTGACTAGATGGACCTTTGTTGGTAACGTAATGTCTCTGCTTTTTAACATTCTGTCTAGGTTGGTCATAGCTTTTCTTCCAAGGAGCAAGCGTTTTTTAATTTCATGGCTACAGTCACCAATCTGCAGTGATTTTGGAGCCCAAAAAAGTAAAGTCTGTTACTGTTTCCCTTGTTTCCCCATTTATTTGCCATGAAGTGTTGGGACCAGATGCCATGATCTTAATTTTCTGAATGTGGAGTTTTAGCCAACTTTTTCACTCTCCTCTTTCACTTTCATCAAGAGGATCTTTAGTTCTTCTTTGCTTTCTGCCATAAGTGTGGTGCCATCTGCATATCTGAGGTTATTGATATTTCTCCCAGCAATCTTGATTCCAGCTCGTGCTTCTTCCAGCCCAGTGTTTCTCATGATGTACTCTGCATATAAGTTAAATAAGCAGGGTGACAATATACAGCCTTGACGTACTCCTTTTCCTATTTGCAACCAGTCTGTTGTTCCAAGTCCAGTTCTAGCTGTTGCTTCCTGACCTGCATACAGATTTCTCAACAGGCAGGTCAGGTGGTCTGATATTCCCATCTCTTTCAGAATTTCCCACAGTTTATTGTGATCCACACAGTCAAAGGCTTTGGCATAGTCAATAAAGCAGAAATAGATGTTTTTCTGGAACTCTCTTCTTTTTTGATGATCCAACAGATGTTGGCAATTTGATCTCTGGTTCCTCTGCCTTTTCTAAATCCAGCTTGGAAGTTCACGGTTCACATACTGTTGAAGCCTGTCTTGGAGAATTTTGAGCATTACCTTGCTAGAGTGTGAGATGAATGCAGTTGTGGGGTAGTTTGAGCATTCTTTGGCATTGCCTTTCTTTGGGACTGGAATGAAAGTTGACCTTTTCCAGTCCTGTGGCCACTGTTGAGTTTTTCAAATTTGCTGGCATATTGAAGGCAGCACTTTCACAGCATCATGTTTTAGGATTTGAAATAGCTCAGCTGGAATTCCATTACTTCCACTAGCTTTGTTCATAGTGCTGCTTCCTAAGGCCCACTTGACTTTGCATTCCAGGATGTCTAGTGTAGGTGAGTGATCTCCTCATGGCCAGATGAGGCCATGAGCCATCATGGCTATCTGGGTCATGAATATCTTTTTTTGTATAGTTCTTCTGTGTATTGTTGCCACCCCTCTTAATATCTTCTGCTTTTGTTAGGTCCATACCATTTCTGTCCTTTATTGTTTCCATCTTTGCATGAAATGTTCCCTTGGTATCTCTAATTTTCTTGAAAAGATCTCTAGTCTTTCCCATGTTATTATTTTCCTCTATTTCCTTGCATTGATCACTGAGGAAAGTTTCTTATCTCTCCTTGCTATTCTTTGGAACTCTGCATTCAGATGCTTATATCTTTCCTTTTCTCCTTTGCCTTTTCCTTCTCTTTTCTCAGCTATTTGTAAGTCTTCCTGAAACAACCATTTTGCCTTTTTGCATTTCTTTTTCTTAGGGATGGTTTTGTTCACTGCCTCCTGTACAAAGTCACAAACTTCCGTCCATAGTTCTTCAGGCACTCTATCAGATCTAATCTGTTGAATCTATTAGTCATTTCCACTGTAAAATCATAAAGGATTTGATTTAGGTCATACCTGAATGGTCTAGTGGTTTTCCCTGCTTTCTTCAATTTAAGTCTGAATTTGGCATTAAGGAGTTCATGATCTGAGCCACAGTCAGCTCCCAGTCTTGTTTTTGCTGACTGTATAGAACTTTTCCAGCTTTGGCTGCAAAGAATATAATCAATCTGATTTCGGTATTGACCATCTGGTGATGTCCATGTGTAGAGTCTTCTCTTGTGTTGTTGGAAGAGGGTACTTGCTATGGCTAGTGTGTTCTCTTGGCAAAACTCTATTAGCCTTTGTCCTGCTTTATTTTGTACTCCAAGGCCAAATTTCCCTGTTACTCCAGGTATCTTTTGACTTCCTACTTTTGCATTCCAGTCCCCTATAATGAAAAGGACATCTTTTTTGGGTGTTAGTTCTAGAAGGTCTTGTAGGTCTTCATAGAACTGTACAGAGACCCAATTTAATAGAGCACTCAGTTGATAGTGATGATATTCTGTAATTTTATCTTTATGCTTTGGGACCTGGCCCCTATTCAGAAACTTTAGTATAATTTTTCTTCTAACAATATATTGAAATGTGCAGGAACTTAGCCCCTGGAGTCAGAACAGCATTGGTCCAAACCTTGGTTCTACACTGTACCTTAGGTAACTTGGTTAAACTCATGGACTCTTAGTTTCCTTGATGATATAAGCAGAATAATGACTATTTCTACTGCATAAGATTGTAGCACGGGTTTAATAAAAACATACACGTGAAGCAAGTAGTATGGTTCTGAGCACATTGACAATGAGAATTAATATTGACTACTAATTTTACCTAAAAATTTGAAGCATCCTTCATCATGAATGTGTAGAGTACTTCAGACCACACTGATTTCAATTCTAAGAGTTTTAACTTAAAGTTGAAACATTAGAGCTTACATGTTTGGATATGTGGATACACTCAGCACAATGTATTCTTCAGAAGCATGTGACAGATTATTTGAAGAGGATAGTTGATAGTCAGGGAAGCAGCTGTGCTGTGCTGTGCTTAGTCACTTAGTCGTGTCTGACTCTTTTTGACCCCATGGACTATAGCCTGCTAGGATCCTCTGTTCATGGGATTCTTCAGGCAAGAATACTGGAGTGGTTGCCATGCCCTCCTGCAGGGGATCTTGCTGACCCAGGGATTGAACACAGGTCTCCCGCGTTGCAGGCGGATTCTTTACCATCTGAGTCACCAGGGAAGCTCAAGAATACTGGGTGGATAGCATTCTGCAGGGGATCTTCCTGACCCAGGAATCGAACTGGGTCTCCTGCATTACAGGAAGATTCTTTATCAGCTGAGGTCCCAAGGAAACCCCAGGGAAACAGAGGGCCCTACAGATCCTGGGCAGTTTCTAAAAGCCTTACAATTATTGTTAAGATGCACAACTTAATAAAACAATTTTGTTACTATATTACCTATAGTAAATACTTAGGAAATTAGTTAATCATTGGCATTTTTGAGATTGAAATGCCTGATGCTACAATTGAGATTATAAAATATGTTTAGGGAAATATTAGAGATTGTTTACCTCAGATAAATTTTTTCCACAAAGACATAAGTTAGCTAGAGATTTTTTTCATGGAAAAAGGTTTTTCATTTCTTTTAGTCGTATGAATTTTTGGTCTTTTTCTGTTATTATTTCTGGTCCTTTTCTGTTATTATTTCTGGGTGGGTACAGAGCTCGTGATTTATCTGAGAAGCTATTGGAGTTTCACAGGAGAAATTGTTGGAAAATATTTCAGTGTCTAAAGTTGCTGCAACAGCATTCATAAAAAAGATGGATTTTAGTAGAATTGAAAGATTTTCTTATTTCCATTAGGTACTTTAGTGAAAACTTCACTGGTTTCATGGAAATTAGAGAAGCCAAGATCTCCCATGTTGTTTCTGTGGTCTTTCTACCAACATACCCTGAATATCTCATCAAGTTTTTCTTGATTTTTAGTTCATGCTGTCAAAATACATCCTTTTTCTAACCTTACTTTAATACTTCAGATTCTACTATAACTATGATTGCTTTCAAAACATCCTGATACTAATAAATATGTAATTTTTACTTTTCTCCCAGGCAACAGTAAAAAGTAACCAAGCACTGGAATCGAGAATCAAACATATGGCTAAACTGTTGCTTCTATGGTCAAATATTGAGAAGAGTTCAAGATAATCTAAGAGAGTCCCTAACCATAAAGAAATAAAATATATATACTTAAAGGATCAAAACATCAAAAGAGACCCTTATGGTCCCAGTTTTCTCCTGTCATGGATACGTGCCATGGGCATGCTGATGGCAACCAGAGATGTCAGACCCAAGGAGGGGAACATGGCACTGATGGCATTTTTTGCAGGTGGCCAACCTCTCTCCACATGTTTTGTCCAACTGCTCTAGACTGCTCTGCCTACGTCGTCAGACTGGTCTGCCTACATCATCTGTTCTACAGGTGTTGACCTTGGGGTCAAAAGAATTGGGTTCAAATCTGAGTCTGGAAGTTCTTATTTGTGTAACCCTAGGAATGAGAAGTACCTCTTGGAGCATCAGCACATGTTAAAAATGGGGCTGATAGTCTGCTCACAAATTTATGGCAGAAAGGAAATGAAAGGATGTGTAAGGGACTAGCACAACACTGGCTGAAAATAAATACTGGTTGTCTTCTCTGACACACCCACCATGGAACACAGTGTCCTCATGTAACATTTTATTATGTTCTCTCCCTGAAGAGAACCTGTTTGCAATTTTCATGCTTCACTGATGCAACTAAGAGATGTTAGGGAGTAAATGTCTCCATTTCTGATGTTGGATCCTACAGCTTTCTTACATCTTACCATCCTTATTTTGAAAAAGGCAAGCTTAACCGACACTAAGTTTGGCATTGTTACACAAATATTTTAGTCCAAATTGTGTGATTGTGCAGAAAGTAGCTGGATTTAGAATATGGTATCTAAATCAAAAATTGTATCTTGAATTATCTAAGCCTCAGTCCCCTTCTCTTTAAAATGAGGATAATGTTTTCTTTTTCTTCCCCAGAGAGTATTTCTTGTATCAAATTAAATCTTTCTGTAGGAGAACATTTTAATATATCTCAATGTACAAACATAAAATTATGAAATTTACATTTCAAAGCAAATCACATTTGAGTTAGCCTATGAAGCTGTCACACTTCAACAGTGTGAAAATAGGGCAGGAATGATGATTTTTAACAATAAAAAAATGAGAGTTTTGAGTACAAACAACTCAAGCAGTGAGAATGTGAAGGAAAGATGGATTGTGTGACCAATGGACATTCCCCCTTGGTAGTCATCTGAAGTCAAGAAGCAACTGTAGTTCAGGGACACACACATAAATTGAAAGCAGTAAATATTAAAACTCAAAGTAATGCACTGGCAATGACCCCATTCCCATGATCTAGAACTGATTAGTCAAAAATTGCACTGATCATCTCTGACACGTTATGGGTGCCACAGGTTCTCAGCAGCAAAGAAGGCAGTTGTGGTTATGACACCTGGAGAAGATGGAGGCTTTCTGTTGATTCTCAGCCACTGTCTTTCTTTTTTAGAGCAATCATCTGGATACCAGCAGTGCTCACTGGTCTCAAATTCTTTTCTTTTCATCCATAGCATTAAGGATAGAGGAAACACATACACACACGCGCACTCACACACACACACACCTTACTTTGAGTAGTTCTTTTAATAAAGTCTGGTAAGAACTGCCTACAAGAGGAAAAATAAGTGGAAAACACACTCCATAACGGTTTCTAGTCCAGGCAAGAGTGCCAGACCACCAGGCCGTGATGTGTTTGGACAATGCCAGAACCAGCAGGTCAGAAAACAGAGCTTTGCTGAGGTATAAAGAATGAGAGGGGAAAAATTATTCCCCTCTGGAGAGTCAGAATTCAGCCTAAGAGCAAAGAAGTAATGCCAATTTATTTTCAGAAATGTCCTTTAATGATTCTACTCTTTCTGTTATCAAGGAGAATCAGGAGGCAGGATGGGAAGAAAGGGTTAGAGGTTGGCAATGACAGAGAGAAGGGAGAGGTGGGATATCAGCTTTAACAGAAATGGCTTTTGATGGAAGAAATTTCATCATTTTGGTGCATGCTTAATTTTTAAAACCAACCTCAATCAATCATTGAAGATGTGCCATCCTGTGTTTCGTCTGTCATTGCAAGTAGAATTGTATTTATTCATTCATTATCACAATAAACATTAACACTTTGACATCACATACCAACCTGAATGTTAGAAAAGCTATTTTGTATATTCTATTTGATGTATTTTAGCAGTGGGAAAATGCCTTCACAAGCAACATATTTTCCTGTATTGAGTTCTTTCAAAATTAAATTTATGGACCATTCATACATTCCAAAAGTGCACGGTCATTGTAGTGTCTGAATGTATCATATGACTTCAGGAATTCAGACGTGGCAATTCTTCCTACTCAGGCATTAATTGTATAATTGGCAAGTTTAAATATAAAAATCAGTATATTTATCTGGATTTTAAAATATATATTGTGGGTAATTTTGCTTACTGTTAATTTTAATGCTTGAAGTAGAAAAGGGTAGATATTTTTGTTAAAGAGTTTGGGGAAAAAAAGCCAAAACCACTTTGTAGAGTTACCAAAAGGGATAGCAGTTTGGTATAAGATGTCAGCTTCCTGGCTCCAACTGGTCTAAGTAGAGAAGGAGAAAGAAAAAAAAAAAAAACCCACACAGATATTGCCTGAAAGGAAAATAGTCTTGGTCCTGCTATTAGCTGACTATTGGATTTTATGCAAATCATCTGCATTTCCCTGCCTGGCAATTTAATATCCCCATATCTGTTTTACCTCCCTTGAACAATAGATCTGCAAACAAACTAGAAACATATAAAAAGACCTTGAAAAATAAAGAGTTCTACCAAGAGAAAGTTCTATTATTATTATTTGGTTTCATGACTCATACGAATCATGCTCACAGTGGCTTCCCTGGCAGATTTGTAACATTTTTCCTGGTTCTAAGCCCACTTTCACTTGGATTCTTTACAGTCTGGGTTTTTATGGAGGAGACATTCTGACTCTAGGTGAAGTGAGTTGTGAATTTGGATTTTTAGCAGTTTTCCACAGAAAAGAATTGACCTTTCCCAAGCATCAGCTCTGTTTTTTGGGAAAAAAAAAAAGGCATTTCTTCTTCAGTGAGACATAATCACCTTAATAGGCAACAAAGAATGGCAGAATGATATTATATCAAGAGATGGAGCTCACACTTGATTTCCTCAAACAGGTGACAAAAGTTGTTGTAAAAAATCAGATTACTTTGTAAGATAGTCAGCCAAAGAAATGAGAACAAAACTAGGTTATGTTGGGCCAATGAAAGACCTGGTAATATTTAGAGAATAAATAAAAGAAGAAAATGAATGAACCCACCAAAATGAAGCAACATGGAGCATAGTAAAAACTGAGAAGTTTTTTTTCCCTTCGTGCACTTCGCTTTATCCATGTGGGTATGGATGCGAGAGATGGACTACAAAGAAAGCTGAGTGCCAAAGAATTGATGCTTTTGAACTGTGGTGTTTGAGATGACTCTTGAGAGTCCCTTGGCTTCAAGGAGATCCAACCAGTCCATTCTAAAGGAGTGTTCATTGGAAGGACTGATGCTGAAGCTGAAACTCCAATACTTTGGCCACCTGATGCAAAGAACTGACTCATTTGAAAAGACCCTGAAGTTGGGAAAGATTGAAGGCTGGAGGAGAAGGGGATAACAGAGGATGAGATGGTTGGATGGTATCACCAACTCAATGGACATGAGTTTGTGTAAACTCTGGGAGTTGATGACGGACAGGGACATGGTGTGCTGCAGTCCATGGAGTCACAAAGAGTCAGACACGACTGAGCAACTGAACTGAACTGAACATTCCTTCACTCCTGGTCAACTGATTGACCTTGTGTCTCTGGATTCAGTGAGCCAAGTTGAGGTTAAGGAGTATTTTTGATGTCTTGCTTATTGTTCTCTCAGCTTTCAACTGGGATTTTCCCTACCAAGTGCATGCAACCTAACGACAAAATCCTTATGATTCCCTCAATAGGACAGTGTATTCCGCCACACACGTAATGAATAGTAATAGTTTAAAAGGCATTCTTATGATGTCATTTTTATCAATTTCCTCATAGGCTATGATCACTCTAAGAGAAAGTGATATTATTTTTATTTATTTATTTTGTATTATTTTTTTGTATTCCCAAACACCAAGCAAGATATGTGGTATGACAATAGAAGTAAATCAAATTTTGTTGATATGTGAATAAACCCTTAGACTCTATGCTGTGTGCAGTTGTTCAGTCATGTCCGACGTTTTGTGACACTATGGACTGTAGCCTGCCAGGCTCCTCTGTCCATGGGATTCTCCAGGCAAGAATGTTGGAATGAGTTTCCATGCCCTCCTCTAGGGCATTTTCCTGACCCAGGGATTGAACCCCCATCTTGTGCGTCTCCTGCATTGGCAGATGGGTTCTTTAACACTGGGCTAACTGGGAAGCCCAAAGTGAAAGTGAAATCCATTCAGTTGTGTCTGACTCTTTGTGACCCCTTGGACTGTACAGTCCATGGAATTCTCCAGGCCAGAATACTGGAGTGGGTAGCCATTTTCTTCTCCAAGGGATCTTCCCAACCTTGGGATTGAACCCAGGTCTCCTGCATTGCAGGCAGATTCTTTACCAGCTGAGTCCCCAGGGAAGCCTATGGTGAGTATTAACTACACATAAGGCAATATACCAGGTGCCTTACATAGAAGAGATGTACCTACATCTTTGTGTTCAGTACCTTTATCAATGAAATAAGGATGTTTGAATGTGTTGTAGCTACCACATAGGATAGATCTGAAAACCAAAATAATAAATCTTAAAGGAAGTTTATTGAAAATAAAAGATGCTCTAAGACAAAATGTTTCATTGCTAAGCATCTATGTGACCATATAATGAATCACATTCATGTCCTCCCAAACCTGATTTCCTGTGTCAAAGTTAATTCCCATGGATGTGGGTCCTTCCCAAGACAATACTATGTGAAAGAGGTTTTAATGTATTTTCTGTTCTTAGTTTCTCTATCAGTTTGTTCTAAAGGGCAAATCTAGAGCTAAACTACTTGCCCATTTAATCACATGGAAATGTAAGATGGCCTGTGTATACAAATTTGCAAATCATAATGGTTACCAAATGTGATGCCACAGGAAAACTCTCGGGAAGTGTGAAAATAAGATAGGGTAAGGAATGCCAAAGCAAGCAATCAGCTGAAATGAAGAGCACTTGAAGAGAATAGAAGAAAAAAGAAGTACAACAAGTCCTCTACACACAAGCTTTCATAGACAAGAACAAATTATAAACCTATGACAGTACAGTAGTACATGGCCAGTTGTGTTAGTTGGGTATCTAGGCTGACTTCATTGGACTTCGGAACAAATTATACGTAAGCACACTCTCTTAGAATGGAACTCATTTGTATGTAGAGGATTTACTGTATTATAATGTGACCTTTTTTAGAAAAAGTCTAAAAAGAAAAGTAAATATATGGCAAAAGCACCAGAAAACTGAACAACATTTTGTTTCTTCCAGAAGTAATTTACTTAATAATTTAACAACAGCCTAACAGATGCCAAACACTAGACTTGGCCCAAAGGAAACATTTGCATATATGACAGTCCTTACCCTCCCTCAAGTCTGTTGAGGGACACAGCCATCAGAATAGAATTAAACAATAGCATCCCTCCAACCCCAGCTCAGCCTCAAAGCCCTGTTAGCATTTGTCTCCTCTCCTCCTGAGAACAGGAAGAAGGAAGAAAGGGTTTAGGCCAGAATGAATGAGAAAATCCAAGAGATAAGTTGGCCGAGGAGGGAAATGTTATGAAAACCTAAAGATCGACAATAGAGAAAATGAAATGAGTGACACTCGTGAGTATATATATCTCTGCAGAGGAACAGGAGGGGGCCAGGGGGCACACTTCTGCAGCTTTCGAGCCTCAGACTCCTGAAAGCCATCAGTATTATTTCAGTCTTGTTTTTAATGATAAACACTGACTGGTACCCAAGGTCATGACCTTTAGAGGGCAGTAGTTCACTAGTATCCACTGGAGATGAGATTGGCTTGCAGAGCTCTGATTAGAATAAAATGTGTGGAGATTTTTACATGGGTCATCTAGAAAGTGACTTTTTCTCCAGACACAACTGGGTTAAGTGTTTTTCTGGTGCCTACTTTTTCATTATAATGATGCCTCAGGGAATCTATGAAGGAAAGAAATTTAATCTGGCTATGAGTTAAGGTGCTGCTAGTAAAGCTTAAAATTCTTTAGCACTTTTTTTTTTTCCCCAAGAAGGAAACTATAGACTTCACTGTTTTAAAAATGTACTGACTTCTATTAGGGTTTTAAAGTAAGCTGATAAGAAGGTTACAGCTCACAACCCCTGCCTGCTGGACTGAGAGGAGACACTCTCCCTTAGCATCACTCCTGGTCACCTTTTCTACACTAGATCAGGTTCAAGGTGACAGCCTCCTCCGGGTTGCCTCTGAATGGGCGCACGGCTGATGAGAGGTGTTCGACTCACTATGTCCTCTGCATGCCGGGACCTTCACCGGAGGCTCAGCCTCACGTTCAGCTGAAAGGAACTCCACAGAATTGTTCTGGCCAAGAGTCTTTGGCTCTGAACCAGTAAGAAAATATTCCCTAATTCTTTTTTATTTTCAAGCTAAGGTCAAAAGAATCTTGAATCCTTAAAGAGGTTTTCCAGTGCCTTTCACTCGCTCTGTGTGCAGGACAACAACTTGGAGTAAAAAAGAGTTACTTTTCTCCCTTCAATAGATGACATTTCACACCTTAGAGGAGGCACCTAAGCAGAGTTATCATACACGCTGTGACATTGTATGAATAAATTGAAACTTTTTCTTTGGCTAGCCATGCAATGCCTGTTTTGATTAAGTGCCACAGACTTAGGGGGAAATCTGCTCAGAAGATTCTGGAGTCATTTGACTACTGACAATGTTACTTGCTTTAAAAAAGGAAAGGAGTAATGGTACAAGGCGGCGGGGGGCAGTAGTTGGGGGATAGCAAATTTTCCTACTCAAAAATAGATTGATATTAGGGAAATGCAAACAAAAACAATGAAGTTCTACCCTAGAGCTATTAATATGGCTATTGTGTCCTTGTGTGTTGCTCGCGGGAATGTAAAATAGTGTAGCCACTATGGAAACCAGTATGGCAGTTCCTCAAAAATACTAAACATAGGATTCCATGTCATCCTGGAATTCCTCTTCTGGGTATGTACCCAAAAGTGATTCAAACAGATAATTGTACACCCAGTTTCATAGCAGCATTATTCACAGTAGCCAAGATAACCCAGATGTCCATTGACAGATGAATGGATAAATAAAAGGTTTATTCATATATATACATTGATAGCATACAATGAGATAAGTAAAAGAAAGGTAATTCTAACACTTAATACAACATGGATGAGCCTTGAAGATATTATACTAAGTGATATAAGCCAGAGATAAAGGGACAAATATCATATGATTCCACTTATATGAGTTGCCTAAAATATTCACATTCATAGAGACAGGGGGCTGGGTGGAATGGAGAGTTATTGCTTAATGGGTACAGAGTTTCAATTTGGGAACACAAAAAGTTCTGGAAGTGTGTGATGATGGTTGGACTATGATGTGGATATATTCAGTTTCACTGACCTTAGACCTAAATGTCATATAAAATGTCATTTTTTTGTGTGGTTTATTTTGTGGCAAAAACAATTTTGGTAGATCACAAATAGCAGAAGCTGTAGCTATTGACATTTCTTTTCCAATGTCACCCTCAAGAATCTCCAGTAACAATGTCTTCACATGCATTATTTTACTCCACCAGGCTACTTATGAGAAATACAGTTATGGAGGTTCTCTTACGTTTTGCATGGTGAACATATGCAAGTGTTTCTCTAGGGTTTGTTCCCAAGAATTCAATTGCTAACTCAAGTGAGTGTATCTTCAAATTTCCTGAATAATAACAAACAGATTCCCAAGGTGCTTATACTTGTTTAAACATTCGCAAGCACTAATGAGAGCTACTTTGCATCCTGGCCAACTTGTAGTAGCAGGTAAACAAAGCATCACTACGAACAAAGCTAGTGGAGGTGATGGAATTCCAGTCAAATCCTGAATCAAATCCTGAAAGATGATGCTGTGAAAGTGCTGCACTCAATATGTCAGCAAATTTGGAAAACTCAGCAGTGGCCACAGGACTACAAAGGTCAGTTTTCATTCCAATCCCAAAGAAAGGCAATGCCAAAGAATGCTCAAACTATCGCACAATTGCACTCATCTCACATGCTAGTAAAGTAATGCTCAAAATTCTCCAAGCCTCACAATAAACTGTGGAAAATTCTGAAAGAGATGGGAATACCAGACCATCTGACCTGCCTCTTGAGAAATTTGTATGCAGGTCAGGAAGCAACAGATAGAACTGGACATGGAACAACAGACTGGTTCCAATAGGGAAAGGAGTATGTCAAGGCTGTATATTGTCACCCTGCTTATTTAACTTATATGCAGAGTACATCATGAGAAATGCTGGGTTGGAAGAAGCACAAGCTGGAATCAAGATTGCCGGGAGAAATATCAATAACCTCAGATATGCAGATGACACCACCCTTATGGCAGAAAGTGAAGAGGAACTCAAAAGCCTCTTGATGAAGGTGAAAGAGGAGAGTGAAAAAGTTGGCTTAAAGCTCAACATTCAGAAAACTAAGATCATGGCATCCGGTCCCATCACTTCATGGGAAATAGATGGGGAAACAGTGGAAACAGTGTCAGACTTTATTTGGGGGGCTCCAAAATCACTGCAGATGGTGATTGCAGCCATGAAATTAAAAGACGCTTACTCCTTGGAAGAAAAGTTATGACCAACCTAGATAACATATTCAAAAGCAGAGACATTACTTTGCCAACAAAGGTCCATCTAGTCAAGGCTATGGTTTTTCCAGTGGTCATGTATGGATGTGAGAGTTGGACTGTGAAGAAGGCTGGGTGCCAAAGAATTGATGCTTTTGAACTGTGGTTTTGGAGAAGACTCTTGAGAGTTCCTTGGACTGCAAGGAGATCCAACCAGTCCATTCTGAAGGAGATCAGCGCTGGAATTTCTTTGGAAGGAATGATGCTAAAGCTGAAACTCCAGTACTTTGGCCACCTCATGTGAAGAATTGACTCATGGAAAAGACTCTGATGCTGGGAGGGATTGGGGGCAGGAGAAGGGGACAACAGAGGATGAGATGGCTGGATGGCATCACCGACTCGATGGACGTGAGTCTGAGTGAACTCTGGGAGTTTGTGATGGACAGGGAGGCCTGGCGTGCTGCGATTCATGGGGTCGCAAAGAGTTGGACACGACTGAGCGACTGAACTGAACTGAAAGAGTCAGACATGACTGAGCGACTTAACTGAACTGAATTGTATATATAGGACTTTAATTTGCATTTTTCTGATGATCGATAATTTACTACATATATATGCGACGTGTTCTATATATGTGCATGCATGTGTGTGTGCTAAGTTGCTTCAGACATGTCCAACTCTTAGTGATCTTATGAACTCTGTCCATGGGATTCTCCAGGCAAGAATACTGGATTGCCAAGCCGTTCTCCAGGGCATCTTCCTGACCTTCTAATCAAACCTGTGTCTCTTGCAGCTCCTGGATTGCAGACAGATTCTTTACTGCTGAGCCACTGAGGAAGCCCATTCTATATACACTTATATATATTAGTAATGATACACAATTATATCATAATTAGTGATGTTGAGCATCTTTTCATGTACCCGTTGACCATTGGTGTGTCTTCCTTGGAAATAAGCCTATTCAGATCTTCAGCCCATTTTTTAATCATGCTATTTTTTTAGTTTTTTCACTATTGAGTTGTATGTTCTTTGTGAAAGATTCAATTCAGTCGTTGTATTCTTCAACTCTAAGGTCTCTCTGTAAAAATACTTTCTGTTTCTTCTTGTTCTGTGTATTCATTGTTTTTCCAATTTCCCTTAGTTGTCTATCTGCATTTGCTTATATTTCACTGGAGTTTAGAGGATTGTTCTGAATTGTTTGTCAGTTGTCGTTGTTGTTTAGCCACTAGGTAGTGTCTGACTCTTTACGACCCTGTGGACTGCAGCATGCCAGGCTTCCCTGTCCCTCACTATCTCTTGGAGTTTGCCCAGGTTCAGGTCCACGTCCCTGATCTTTGTCAGACAGACATTCATGTCCATTTCTTTAGGGTCATTCATTGGACCTGTATTAGTTTCCAATGCTAATGTCATGTTTCCTTGATTATTCATGATTCTTGTGGTTTTGCAATGGTCCATGAGCATTTGAGGAAGTGGGAATCTCTTCCAGTCTTCACAGATTGGCTTTGGCCAGCAAATCCCTTCACTAATCCATTCAGAGACTCTGAGTGGGTTATTTGGTGGTATTGTCAGGCAGGCTTGCTACTGAAGTCCATGGGTGGGAAGGTCTAGTTCCTGCATTAGCAGGTGGTCAAGCCTGGTATTGTATACTTGGGTCCACAGGGGCAAGCCTGATGCTTGGGTCTGCAGGGGTTGACTTGGAATTTGGGTCCACAGGAGCCTACTAAATGCTAGGGACCCATGGTGTGGGTAATCATCTGGTTTTATTAGGGGTTGGTCTGGTACTAATGTGGGCTGCAAGCCTGGGTTTGCTGGAGTCCACCTTGAGACTGGGCCTGCTGGTCCGCCTGTTGCTAGCTGAGACATGAGCCTATGTCTGTGGGACTCCAGTGGGAACCCAACATCATAGGGGCCTGTGTGACACTGGAGCTGAGAGCAACTTTGGTCTATGTGAGCCAGCCTGAAAGCTAGGCTCTTGGGGACCAATCTGGTGCTGGAGCAAGTGCGAAGTCTGAGTTCACAGGAGCTAATTTGGAGGCTAACTCTGCAGGGGCCAGCCTGACACTGGGTACAGCTGAAAGCTCAGGTTTGCAGGAATCTGCCTGGAGCCTGGGGCCATAGGAAGTACCCAGGGCAATGAGAACTGCCTGTAGCTTTGATGGACTGGGAGCTTGGATTTCTGGAAGCCTGCCAGAGCTGTGGTGATACAATAGCCTCCTTGGGCTGTGGGGGTTGTCCAGCCTGTTCAACTTTTGGCCAGTTTTCTCTTGACTTGTCATGTTTATGTGTAGAAGTTATTTATAAATATTGGAAACTAAACCATTGTTATTTTTATATAAAACAAATATAATCTCTGAGTTGGTGGCTTTCCTTTTCACTCCCTTAATGGTGACTTTTGATTAATAGAATATCCTTATTTTAAAGCTAGGACTCTCTCCATCTTTGACATTGTAGCTAGAGCTTTCTGTGTAGTATCAAGAAATGATAATACTCTTTCATCTTATACTGTAAATGTTTCATTGTTCTGTTTTTCATCCTTAGGTATTCAATAGTCCTGGAGTTGCTTTTTTGTGGCTAATGTGAAGTTGGGATCAATTCTACTCTTTTTCCCCAAATGGACTCCCAAGTATCAGCCCTATTTATTGAAAAGTCCATTTTTTCCCCACCACAATTAAATTCTGACTTTATATTACATATTATTCTTTATCTCTGGGATGCTCTTCACTTCAAAATAGAATGATCTATGTGCCAGGCACTGTTCTAGGCACATGTTATTCATCAGGAAACAATACAGAATAAGATCTCCTGTCATTATTGATCTTATAGTTTTGTAGAGAGAATCAGATAAGAAGAAATGGGCAAAGTAAATACATTGTTTTTTTTAAAAAGTGATAAGTATTATGAAAAAGAAGGAAATGGCAACCCACTTCAGTGTTCTTACCTGAATCCCCACCAGAGGATTCTGGTGGGCTACAGTCGATGGGGTCACAAAGAGCTGGACAAGACTGAGTGACTGAACACATTATGCAAAAAGAGACAAAATAATCCTGAAATGGAAAAAGGTATCAGTTTAAGTTGGAATGGTCAAAGCAAACACTTTGAAAAGGTAATGTTAAAAAGTTGAAGAAGTTTAGAAAGTTAGCAGTGTGTTAGTCCAAGGAAGAAGAATTGGCCAGTGCAAAGTCTAGGAGGCCAATGTATGCCTAGCAAGATCAAAGGAAAATCTAGGAGACCACTGTGGTGGTCTCAAAGTGAGTTAGAGCCATGTTAGTGGGAACTGAGGTCATAGAGTTAATGAGGGACAGATTATGTTGGGTTCTAGGCCATTATAAGGTCTTTAGGAAGCATTGCATCATCTCGAACAATAAGATTTCCATTTGTAGGATCCTACTGGCTGGGGTAAGAAGAGAAGCAAGAAGATTAATTAGGAGGATATTGTACTGGTACACATGACATATGATTATAGTTTGAAACAGATGGTTCCAATGGAGGTAGACAAATGAGGTCAAATGCTGCATATTTTAAAAGTAGAGCCAACAGAATACACAAATAGATTGTTATGTTGCACAAAAGAAAAGGGTGAGTAAGAGTGTCTGGTTGGGTTTTGGGGGAGATAATTAGAAATCCAATACCAGATGTATTGAGTTTGAGTCGTTCATTGGGCTTCCAACTGGAAATACTGAAAAAATGCAGAGATTTGAATCTGTAGTTTCAGAGAGAGATCTAAATTTAAAATATAAATTTATCATTCTCCTCAATTGTTTATTCTCCGAGGCGAATCTGCACTTTCTTAGATACCTGGTTTTATAAGTATAGAAGACTAGATATGTGCAAAGTCAGTCCTTCATGCATTTTTCTTCTGTAAGAATGTCTTAGATATTCTTGGTCCTTTGCATGTCCATAAAAATTGTGGAAAAGTTTATCAAGTTCCGTTAAAAACCAAAAGCAAAAATTAACAAATTTCAATGTAAATTACTTTCAATGTAATTTTTCTGAATCTGCAGCATAGTTTGGAATAATTAAGAATAGTTTTGGAACAACTGTTGGTTATGACTCATAACCATGAGACTTTCTGTGAATACAGTTTATGTATCAGTTTATATAGGTCTTAATTCCTCTTAATGATATTGTATAGTGTTTTTGCATAGAAGTCTTGCACATAATTCTTTAAAATTTTTGCTGCTATCATAAAAGTTATAGTAATTGCTCCTTTAGCATTCTCTGATAAGCAGTGGAGTTTTGTTTGTTAATTTTTGATAGCTCAGTTGGTAAAGAATTCACCTGCAATGCAAGAGACCCCTGTTTGATTCCTGGGTCAGGAAGATCCCCTGGAAAAGGGATAGGTTACCCATTCCAGTATTCTTGGGCTTCCTTTGTGCCTTAGCTGGTAAGGAATCCGCCTGCAATGAGGGAGACCTGGGTTCAATCTCTGGGTTGGGAAGATCCCCTGGAGAAGGGAAAAGCTACCCACTCCAGTATTCTGGCCTGGAGAAGTCCATGGACTGTATAGTCTATAGGATCACAAAGAGTCAGACAAGACTGAGCAACTTTCAGTTCTTTTGCAATAATCTTATTAAAATCAATAATTTCTAATTCTGGATCTAATATTTAGATAATTCTAATATTGAATTCTAATTTACTAATACAAACAATAATTCCTCTGTGAATTCTCTTGCACATTTTTGCTCTTTTTTCTCTTTTTCATTATTCCTTTTAGATTGGAGGAGGTGGGAACTATTGCACTAGGTAAGATCTACATACAATATTGAGCTGAAATGGTGGCATTCGGATCAGATCAGATCAGATCAGTCGCTCAGTCCTGTCTGACTCTTTGCGACCCCATGAATCGCAGCACGCCAGGCCTCCCTGTCCATCACCAACTTCCGGAGTTCACTCAGACTCATGTCCATCGAGTCAGTGATGCCATCCAGCCATCTCATCCTCTGTTGTCCCCTTTTCCTCCTGCCCCCAATCCTTCCCAGCATCAGAGTCTTTTCCAATGAGTCAACTCTTTGCATGAGGTGGCCAAAGTACTGGAGTTTCAGCTTTAGGATCATTCCTTCCAAAGAAATCCCAGGGCTGATCTCCTTCAGAATGGACTGGTTGGATCTCCTTGCAGTCCAAGGGACTCTCAAGAGTCTTCTCCAACACCACAGTTCAAAAGCATCAATTCTTCAGCGCTCAGCTTTCTTCACAGTCCAACTCTCACATCGATACACGACCACAGGAAAAACCATAGCCTTGACTAGACGAACCTTTGTTGGCAAAGTAATGTCTCTGCTTTTCAATATGCTATCTAGATTGGTCATAACTTTCCTTCCAAGGAGTAAGCGTCTTTTAATTTCATGGCTGCAGTCACCATCTGTAGTGATTTTGGAGACCAGAAAAACAAAGTCTGACACTGTTTCCACTGTTTCCCCATCCATTTCCCATGAAGTGATGGACCGGATGCCATGATCTTAGTTTTCTGAATGTTGAGCTTTAAGCCAACTTTTTCACTCTCCACTTTCACCTTCATCAAGAGGCTTTTTAGTTCCTCTTCACTTTCTGCCATAAGGGTAGTGTCATCTGCAAATCTGAGGTTATTGATATTTCTCCTGGCAATCTTGATTCCAGCTTGTGCTTCTTCCAGCCCAGCATTTCTCATGATGTACTCTGCATATAAGTTAAATAGGGTTTTCCTATTTGGAACCAGTCTGTTGTTCCATGTCCAGTTCTAATTGTTGCTTCCTATACCTTTATTTTGCTTTGCATTCCCCAAATGAACACTGTCAGTGTTTTAAAAGTAGGTATAATGTTAGTTTTAAGGTTTTTATAGATAAACTTTATAGGAAGTAGTTCCTTTCAATTTGTGTTTGCTATGAGGTTTTGGATTTGGGTTGCACAATGGATGGGTTTTGTTTATCAGAAATTTCAGTATATATTGAGATAATTTGTTGATTTTTACTTTCAACATTCAATGATAAATATATCTACTCATATTCTAATGTGAAAACAATTATAAATCCTAGGGTAAACCTGCCTTGATCATGATATTATTCTTTTAAAAAGTGTATTCTTAATTCTACTATCCTTTCACTTAAGCTTTTATGCCCCTATTCTTATATGCACGCATGCTAAGTTGTTTCAGTCATGTCCAACTCTTTGTGACCCTATGGACTGTAGCCCAACAGGCTCCTGTGTCCATGGGATTCTCTAGGCAAGAATGCTGGGGTGGGTTGCCATTTCCTCCTCTAGGGCATCTTTATAACCCAGAGATAGAACCTGTGTCTCTTATGTCTCCTGCATTGGCAGCCACACTCTTTACTACTAGCACCACCTGGAAAGCTCTCTTCTTACGAATTGCATGAAACTATATTGTAATTTCCTTTCCCTTATGCTGTTGTTGTTGTTGCATTTTAGTTTCTAGGTTTATGTTAGCTTCAGAAAATGAGCCACAGGATAATTCCTGTTTATCTTTTCTCGTCTGCATTAGAGTTGATTCATTTATGCTTTCTATTTATAAAAACCCTCTGATGAAATTGCCAACATCCGCTGGATCATCAAAAAAGCAAGCGAGTTCCAGAAAAACATCTATTTCTGCTTTATTGACTATGCCAAAGCCTTTGACTATGTGGATCACAATAAACTGTGGAAAATTCTGAAAGAGATAGGAATACCAGACCACCTGACCTGCCTCTTCAGAAACCTATATACAGGTCAGGAAGCAACAGTTAGAACTGGACATGGAACAACAGACTGGTTCCAAATAGGGAAAGGAGTACGTCAAGGCTGTATATTGTCACCCTGCTTATTTAACTTCTATGCAGAGTACATCATGAGAAATGCTGGGTTGGAAGAAGCACAAGCTGGAATCAAGATTGCCAGAAGAAATATCAATAACCTCAGATATGCAGATGACACCACCCTTATGGCAGAAAGTGGAGAGGAACTGAAAAGCCTCTTGATGAAAGTGAAAGAAGATAGTGAAAAAGTTGGCTTAAAACTCAACTTTCAGAAAATGAAGATCATGGCATCTGGTCCCATCACTTAATGGGACATAGATGGGGAAACAGTGGAAACAGTGTTACTTTATTTTTCTTGACTCCAAAATCACTGCAGATGGTGATAGCAGCCATGAAATTAAAAGACGCTTACTCCTTGGAAGGAAAGTTATGACCAACCTGGATAGCATATTGAAAAGCAGAGACATTACTTTGCCAACAAAGTTTCGTCTAGTCAAGGCTATGGTTTTTCCTGTGGTCATGTATGGATGTGAGAGTTGGACTGTGAAGAAAGCTGAGCGCCAAAGAATTGATGCTTTTGAACCATGGTGTTGGAGAAGACTCTTGAGAGTCCCTTGGACTGCAAGGAGATCCAACCAGTCCATCCTAAAAGAGATCAGCCCTGGGATTTCTTTGGAAGGAATGATGCTAAAGCTGAAACTCCAGTACTTTGGCCACCTCATGCGAAGAGTTGACTCATTGGAAAAGACTCTGATGCTGGGAGGGATTGGGGGCAGGAGGAGAAGGGAACGACAGAGGATGAGATGGCTGGATGGCATCACTGACTCGATGGACGTGAGTTTGAGTGAACTCCGGGAGTTGGTGATGGACAGGGAGGCCTGGCGTGCTGCGATTCATGAGGTCGCAAAGAGTCGGACACAACTGAGTGACTGAACTGAGCTAAAGGCTAGAGTTTTGTCTGAGGGAAGGTTTTTGAATACTGAGTTAAACTTCTTAATTGTTTGACTAATCAGATTTTCTATTTTTTCTTGGGTCAATTTTGCTAAGTTGTGCAGTTTTTTTCTTTTTTAAGGAACATTTTCTTTTCATTGAAATTGTTAAATGTTGGCATAACGTTTTTCTTGATGTCTTTTCATTACCTCTTTAGTGTTTTCAATATTTGCCAGGTGTTCCTTCATAAATTTCTGAAATAGATATTTTGCCTGCACTTGTCTTCCTTGAACAATATTGTTAGAGGCATTTTAATTTTATCAGCCTTTTCAAAAGAACATCTTTTTGCTTTATTGATTTTACTTATTAATTGTATAAGTTCTAGTTTATTGATTTTTGTCCTTACCTCTTATATTCCCTTTCCTCTCCTTTCACTGAGTTTATTTGCTTCTCTTTGTGTTATTCTTCTAACTTCTTGAGATAAGTGTTTAATTTTTAATTATATTTCATTTTAATATGTGTACTAACAAGCCCATAATTTTGACTACATCCCATAAATTTATATATGCATTTTATTTATTGTTCTGTTCAAAATATTATTGTTTATATTATTTGGATAAATGAGGTTTTAGAACTGTATTTCTTAATCTTCAATCATGTGGGAAGGTGTCTAGTTTTCATAATTGATTTTCATCTTAATTAAATTGTATTCTTAGAATATATAATGTATTTTATATTATTTCAATTTGAAGTGTCTTAAAAGTTGATTTATGGTCCAGAAACTGGTCAATTTTTATAATTGTTCTACATATGTTCAAAAAGAATGCATTCTGCAGTTCTTGGATGAAGAATTCTGTTCTCTACTGTCTTTGGACAATGTTTGTTAATTGTGTTCTCCACATTTCTTTTACTAATGTTTGTTCTCAAAACTACTGATAGAAATATGCTAAAATCTTTTAATTTGGCTGTTTTATCTATTTTGTCAATTTTTTATTTATACACTTGAGCTCTGTTTTGAGGTACATTAAATTTTATCTTTAATAAATTCCTCATTTTATTTTTGAAAAATTTTTTGTTTTGGTTAAAGTCTATTTTGTCTCCTAGTAATAAAAGTTTCCAAGCAGCACTAGTGGTAAAGAACCCATGTGCCAGTGCAAGAAATGTAAGAGACGTGGGTTTGATCCCTGGGTCAGGAAGATTCATTCCCCTGTAGGAGGGTATGGCAACCCACTCCAGTACTTTTGCCTGGAGAATCCCATGGACAGAGCAGCCTGGAGGGTTGGGGTCCATGAGGTCGCAAAGAGTCAGACAAAGATTAAGAAAGTAAAGGGACTTTCACTTTCACAATAGAAGTTTAGCAGGTTTTTAATGGTTATTATTTTAGTGCTATACTATTTTGTTAAAATCCTTTTTTTTCCCCAGTGTTTGTGCTTTGTTATGTTTTAAATAAGGCAGAAGATGATGGGATCTTTAAAAAGAAAATCCTTGCTAATAATGTTTGTCCTTTATCTAGAGGATTGGATCCACTGATATTTTTTGCTATCGTTGATACAGTTGGTTTGATTCATCATTTTTGTGCTTTCTAGTAATCAAAGTTGTTCAATTTTCCTTCCTTCTTTTTTATTGTTTTCTTTTAGAATTAGCTATTTTCAATCATTTTACTTTTTAAAACGTAGTGTCCATAAATTTGACTCTGTTTTTTAGTATATTATTGCAACCTATATTACAATTTAATTTTAATACTGCACCATCCTCCAGAACCAATGCATGAATTTTAGAACACTTTAAATCCTTTAATCTCTTCTCAACTTTCTTATTTGTCATGTATTTTACTTCTGTCTTGTTTGCTCATTAACTCACAGACTTTTATTGTTACTGGTATGGGCAGTACTTTAGATTTACCCACATATCTGCCAATTTCTTTCTCTCCATTCATTGAGGGGTCTGAGACTTTTTTATCTGGGAGCCTTTCCATTCTGCAGGAAGTACAAACTAGACATTTCTTGGGCTTGTTGCAGTTAGTTAGTCCCTGAAGCCCCCTTGATGGAGGGTGAAATTTTAGGCTCCCCCTGTCCTGAGGGTAGATCCTGGGTGACCCTGCAGTCTCCTTTGTGACTCCCAGTGGGACAAAATCTCCACTTCACTTCTGTCTGTCTTATGATTAAAACTGTTAGTATGGGACTTCTCTCTTGGTCCAGTAGTTAAGACTCTGAACACCCATTGGAGGGGACATGGGCTCAATCCCTGGTTGGAGAAGATCCCCCATGCTGTGTGGCTAAAAAAAAAAAAAAATGTTACTACAAGTTTTTCTTGGTAAACAGATGCCCTCAAGGAAAAACAGCTTCAATGTTCTCTGCTTTCTCCTCTGAATTCCCCTTTCCCTTAGATTCTGAAACCATGGGGAGAAATGCATCATTAGCAGAGAAAATTTCATCTCTTAAAAGAATAATCTCCAACTACAACCTTGTCTGTATGCCTCCTGTCTCAGAGGAATAACTGTTTCTAATTTTATCTAACAAGAGATCCTCTTCTGAGGTTCCAGCTACACCTCTTCTTACTTCTTTGCTCTATTAATTATCCCATATTTCTCCTCTGAAGAAACTCCCAGTTTCTTATCACACAGTTCTCACATATCTTCAAGTCTCCTCCATTATTAAAAACATACAAAAGAACTTCTTAGATTTACTTCTACAATAAGGTATGGTCCAATCTTGTTATTTTGAAAGTTATTATTTTTTTTCATGAGTCTATATTTTTTGCCCCTGCTTTTTCCTTTTTAACCCACTTAAATGAGGAAAAAAATAAAGAAAAATACCTCGATGGCTTTTGGAGATCTCCCTCTTTTTCTATCTACAGATGAGAAAATACCTCTACTTCTTTTGAATATTTTAAAATATAGACATTGACACAAGATAAAAACTGAATGGATACTCCTGTCATAGAAGGCCTGCCTTTATTAGCAGTTATAACATGGAAATGACTTGTTCCTGAGGTGGGGACAAATTGGCTCTTATTTAGAAGGTGGTGGTGGTTTAGTTGTTCAGTCATGTCCTACTCTTGCGACCCCGTGGACTGTAGCCTCCCAGGCTCCTCTGTCCATGGGATTTCCCAGGCAAGAATAGTGGAGTGGGTTGCCATTTCCTTCTCCAAGGGATCTTCCCAACCCAAGGATCAAACCCAGGTCTCCTGAATTGCAGGCGGATTCTTTACCAACTGAGCTACAGGGAAGTCCATATTTAGGAGGCTGGATCTTAACTGCCTCTTGACCAGTAGTACTCAGAACAGTCACTGGTACTGTCAGACGTCAGTAGGTACTTGCTAAAAGATAAAACCTTATGGCTATTTCCAAGAAAAATCATTCATAACATCGATGATTTTTAACACATACTATATGGAAAACTTTTAAGGATTAAGTATTATTATTATTATTTTGGTTTTGCCTTGATGACTGTGGGGTCTTAGTTCCCCAACCAGGGATCAAACCCATGCCTCCTGCAATGGCAGCATGGAGTCTTAATTACTGGACCATAGGGGAAGTCCTGGCCTCTTATATTATTAATAAATATATTTTTACATTTTCTTAACGAATGTAAGTTTTATACATATATTTCATAATATTTCTCCTTTGTAAAAATGAAAAAATATTTGAACTTAATACAGAAATTTACAGTGTGCTGTGTTCTACTTGTGTGATTCAGATTAAATGTAAGTTTAGTGAATAATATTCTGGAAGCTTTTATCATCCTGACTTAATAAGAAAGTGAACAAATCTTTGATCATAGACTTTTGTAAATAAGTCTTATGGAAATAGTCATAGCAGGTATTAGTGCCTTTTCTTATTTAATAACATCATATTTAACACTTTACAGTCTGTTTTTAATATTGTGTTCCCGCACCAGTAGTTGTTAGCTGTGTGACCTTGGTCAAGTTACTTAACCTCTCTGTGCTCTATAAAATGGCAAAAGATAATAATTATTCCTATTTCACAGGAAGGACCAACACATCCCAAATGATGCTATATATGCAAGCAGTTGATTCATTCCAAATAGTTAATTAATTAATACAAACACACTTAAAAAATATTATTTGTATGGTTCCTCACTACAAAATATATATGAGCATTATAGCTTCAAACTAAACACCATTTGGTTTGTAATAGAGAACACTTAATGATTCCATAAATAAGTACTAACATTTATAGTGCTTATTAATGGAAATTTTCTATTTAATAAAAATTTCCTTTATTAATTATATATACATATGTCACAACAGATACTTGTGTGTGTTAAATTTTCATTTTTAAAATATCCTATTTAATATGTAAGTCAATCATTCATGACACAGATTATTCAGTAAGGCTGAAATAATAGCAAAAATAGCCAGGCATCTTTAAGTATTCAGTAGTATTTAGTATGAGAAGGAAATGGCAACCCACTCCAATTCTTGCCTGGAAAATCCCATGGATGGAGGAGCCTGGTAGGCTACAGTCCATGAGGTCGCAAAGAGTCAGACATGACTGAGCGAATTCACTTACTTAGTATCCACAACTGTTCTGTATATTTTGCTTCTCAGAAGTCATAGCCTGTATTTTACCTAGAATTCTTTTTATTACATCACACAAGCAATATGTTTTAAAGAATAGCTTTTTCCCCTGTGTGATTCATCATTATATATGATGGAAATGAGAAATTAACTTTCCCTGAACAACAGTAATTTGATAATATTGATGATAAAACTTAGAGGATAATACTGAACAGATTGATTATACAGATGTGGGTGTATGGTGTTTGTGGTGTATATTACTTTGTTAAATGTAAAGCATATCTAGTTAAAGAACATATTTTGTTTCTAAATTCAGTATTTCTCTTTTATATTTATTTATTGGCTCTTTTATTTTTAATATGGCATCAAAACATACTACAAGTGTTAGGAACTAGAGAGAAACACAATAAAAATATGATGAAAGTGCTTTTTATTAATTCATGAGTTAGTCTGAATCTCTGATGTTGCATATACTTATAAATTTTCATTCTCGCTTCTTTAGACTGATATAATTGACATCACTGTGCTTTAGTATGTTAGTCCTTTCTTTGGCATCAGAATTCATCATAGTTTTGGACATGTTGGATAATAGTATTTTCTTCTTTTATGGAAATAGATGATCATGCACAGAACTCTTGTAAACAATTTCTGAGAAAGGAATAGTAAGATAAATATTGAAGGATGAGTGAATTCAAGGATTGAATTCATTTGTTTTTTTCTAATAACAAACCATTAAATTTTCATGTTGTATTTGTTCATGACACTTAAAGCTGTTGAATAGAATGCAGAGGAGGACTAGTTTATTTGGGTGATTTACTTTATAGAATTAAATCAAGCTTTAGGCTTTCCAAGTGTGACTTGGGCTTATGTTTCCACGTTCATTGGTGGTTCTCTGTGTGGTCCTTTGGTGTGAGGCTGCAGCAGATCAAAGATGGCCGGGATTCCTTCATGCCTTCCCATCAGCTTTCCCATCAAGAGGTAGACTCTATTTCTCCACCTGTCCCCACCCTCACACCAGGGCTGGCCTGGGACAGCTTTGACCATTAGAATATGGCAGAGGTGACATAATAACAGTTCTGGGCTTTAAGAAGTTTGGCTTCTTTTGCCTTGGAATTTTGTAGCCCTGAGTCACCTAGTAAACATTTACTAGCCTGCTTGAGAGACCCATGACAAGGCCCTAAGAATACCTAAAGGGGTTCAGTAGATCCAGGCTTCCAGATGCCTTTGCGAAAGCATCAGTCATATGTATGAAAACCTGTAGACCTCTCCAGACTAGTCCAGCCACTGAGTGATGTGAGGTGGTGGCACCTTAGAGGGAAAAGTCACCAGGTGAAACCTGCTTGAATTCCTGACACACAACATTGTGAGATTTCATAAAATGGAGATAATTTGTAATCTCTTGTTTTTAGGTCGTTAGGGCATTCAACTAGAACAAAATTACCAAAAATTACCCTGCTTTATTAGTGTCAACAAAGCAGCCAAAAAGTATTAATCCGTTCAGTTCAGTCACTCAGTTGTGTCTGATTCTGCAACCCCATGAACCACAGCATGCTAGGCCTCTCTGTTCATCACCAACTTGCGGAGTCCACCCAAACCCATGTCTATTGAGTCAGTGATGCCATCCAATCATCTCATCCTCTGTCATCCTGTTCTTCTCCTGCCCTCAATCTTTCCCAGTGTCAGGATCTTTTCAAATGAGTCAGTACTTCACATCAGGTGGCTAAAGTATTGGAGTTTCAGCTTCAATATCAGTCCTACCAATGAACACCCAGGACTGATCTCCTTTAGGATGGACTGGTTGGATCTCCTTGCAGTCCAAGGGATTCTCAAGAGTCTTCTCCAACACCACATTTCAAAAGCATCAATTCTTCGGTGCTCAGCTTTCTTCATAGTCCAACTCTCACATCCATACATGACCATTGGGAAAACCATAGCCTTGACTAGATGGACCTTTGTTGACAAAGTAATGTCTCTGCTTTTTAATATGCTATCTAGGTTGGTCATAACTTTCCTTCCAAGGAGTAAGCGTCTTTTGATTTCATGGCTGCAATCACCACCTGCAGTGATTTTGAAGCCCAGAAAAATAAAGTCTGACACTGTTTCCCCATCTATTTCCCATGAAGTGATGGGACCAGATGCCATGATCTTCGTTTTCTGAATGTTGAGCTTTAAGTCAACTTTTTAACTCTCCTTTTTCACTTTCATCAAGAGGCTTTTTAGTTCCTCTTCACTTTCTGCTATAAGGGTGGTGTCATCTGCATATATGAAGTTATTGATATTTCTCCTGGCAATCTTGATTCCAACTTGTGCTTCCTCCACCCCAGCATTTCTCATGATGTACTCTGCATATGTTAAATAAGCAGGGTGACAATATACAGCCTTGATGTACTCCTTTTCCTATTTGGAACCAGTCTGTTGTTCCATGTCCAGTTCTAACTGTTGCTTCCTGACCTGCATACAGGTTTCTCAAGAGGAAGGTCAGGTGGTCTGGTATTCCCATCTCTTTCAGAATTTTCCACAGTTTATTGTGATCCACATAGTCAAAGGCTTTGGCATAGTCAATAAAGCAGAAATAGATGTTTATCTGGAACTCTCTTGCTTTTTCGATGATCCAGTGGATGTTGGCAATTTGGTCCCTGGTTCCTCTGCCTTTTCTAAAACGAGCTTGAACATCTGGAAGTTCACAGTTCACATGTTGCTGAAGCCTGGCTTGGAGAATTTTAAGCATTACTTTTCTAGAGTGTGAGATGAGTGCAATTGTGTGGTAGTTTGAGTATTCTTTGGCATTGCCTTTCTTTGGGATTGGAATGAAAACTGACCTTTCCAGTCCTGTGGCCACTGCTGAGTTTTCTAAACTTGCTGGCATATTGAGTGCAGCACTTTCACAGCATCATCTTTCAAGATTTGAAATAGCTCAACTGGAATTCCATCACCTCCACTAGCTTTGTTTGTAGTGATGCTTCCTTAAGGCCCACTTGACTTCACAATCCAGGATGTCTGGCTCTAGGTGAGTGATCATACCATCATGATTATCTGGATCATAAAGATCTTTTTTGTACAGTTTTTCTGTGTATTCTTGCCATCTCTTCTTAATATCTTCTGCTTCTGTTAGGTCCATACCGTTTCTGTCCTTATTGAGCCCATCTTTGCATGAAGTGTTCCCTTGGTATCTCTAATTTTCTTGAAGAGATCTCTAGTCTTTCCCATTCTATTGTTTTCCTCTATTCCTTTGCAATGGCATTAATTAATTTGAGAAAATGCTAAAATTTAAATTCTGAGTTTCTAGTCTTGGAAATATGCCTTCACAATGTCCTGGTGACCCCCAAATCAACACAATCAAAATTTGAAATAAATTAATTAAATCTATGCATGCTAAGTTGGTTCAGTCATGTCCAACTCTGCAAACCCATGCACTGTAGCCTGCCAGACTCCTCTCTCCATGGGGATTATCTAGGCAAGCACTGGAGTGGGTTGCCATTTCCTCCTCCAGGGGATCTTCTCAATCCAGGGATCAAATCTGTGTCTCTTACATATCCTTCACTGGCAGGCTGGTGCTTTACTACTAGGGCCACCTGTCTATAGCTTATTTGAAATCAGTGGTTTCACTACAATGAAATTTTATTGTTGGCAAAATCTTCCTAATTTCATGCATACTGTAGGTCAGAGAAAGATATATTTAATAATCTGAGGATTTAGGAACTATAGTATTTTAACAGTGTTTTGAGTAGAAGAAATAAGTTAATGAAAGAACAGAATGCATGAACTTGATGGTCCAAGTTGCTAGATGAGATGAAGGGCAACTGATGAAGAGAATGTGGCTCACAGACCTGGTCACTCGGCCAGACCTCCCATCACTTCTTCACCTCTTTATTGTCTTGGGGGCTTCTGTCTGGGACCCCTTCATTCTTCTCCTTGGTTAATCCTTCTCATGTAGCTTCATGACTTGTTTAATGTCACTCAGACAATAACATTTTCCTTTTGAGCATTATAGAAAAACGATTGTATCCTTCCAAACTCATATGTTGAAATCCTAACCCCCTAAGGTGATGGTCTTAGGAGGTGGGGTCTTTAGTAAATGATTAGATGATAAGGGTGGAGCCCTCATAAATGCAATTAGTGCTCTTATAAAGGGGGAAAGCTTTTTGCCCCTCTACCTTGTGAGGAGACAGCAAAAAGATGGCAGTCTATGAACCAGGATGTGAGCTTTCACTAGACACCAAATGTGCGAGCACTTTGATCTCAGACTCCCCAGCTTCCAGAACTGTGAGAAAGAAATTTTTGTTGTTTGTAAGTCACTTAATCTGTGGTATTCTGCTGTAACAGCTTGAATGGACTAAAGTACCATCCAATGGCAAATGTTTAATTCCTTCATCTTTACAACCCCAGAGACCTGTGGAAGAGCTAAATGATTTCTGGATATGCATTTTGACATAGAGAACTTGTTCATTGTAAGCCTGGTGACTGTCCAGGGCACCCATGCTTCATTCAGTGAGTGATACAGAGGCTTTTCCAATCCATGGTTCCATTGCCACAACACAGGTTTTTTGTGGTGCTGGGAAAAAATAAGCTTCTTATCACCTGAACCCATGTGTAAGAGGACAGGAAGAGCTGGTCTGTGCGTGCTGGAGGGATAGGAAAATCAGATGTAGGTGGACAATGTCTACACCATACTTAACCTGTAAGACATCAGACATAGCCAGGAAGGGGGAGATTGTGCTGTGAGCAATTCAGAGTCTTTATAGATGTTAGACGATTTTTCTTTTTAATTGTCTTTCAGAGGTTGCGGGCGTCCAGCCCCGGTGGGTCCAGGGAATTCAAAGGGGAGACGGCTTCGGGAATCAGGAAACAACAGCTTATTTAAATGTTAATTAAAGATATAAAGAGTGGTTAAATAAGGATAGCTCAGTGAGGAAATTTAGTGGAGAAAAGAGGCTGAATAATTCAGCCAGAAGGTGAGAGAAAGAACGACATGGGGAGACCAAGTTTCGGTGAACAAGGCCTGCACTTTATTTTCCAAAATAGTTTTTATACCTTAAGTTATGCATAGAGGATAATGGGGGAAGGGGTAGAGTCATGCAGTAAGCCAGGCTTTCTTCCTGCAAACTTATCATATGCAAAAGTTTAGGTGATTTGCATCATTTTCTGGCCCGGAGGCCTGTTAACATTTTAAGACCCTTTCTTCAGAAAACTTACTTTTCTCTAAAGGTGATTAGTCAGGCGCCACCCTCCAAAAGCATTAGATAAAGTTGTATTCCTATAGGGCAAATGTGTGGTGGGCTATAACAAGAAAAAGAACTAACTCAAGGGTCCAAGGTTATAAACATTAAAGCTACTACTTACATTTCTATACATCAATTATATCAATCAATACACTGCCAGGGACACAGTAGGTAAGGGATATGGAGACTTAGCAGCAAACATTGGCCCAACAAGTGAAAAACCCTTCACCAGTACAATTTCTAATCAATCTTTTAACTGCTCAAAGGAATCTGTATTTAGACAGTTTAGAATATCTCATGCCTCTCACAGTTGGGAGGCTCTTAGCAATCACATGTGGCCGGAAAAACCTATTCAGGCAGGCTAGAGGACTTCCCAAAGGAGTTTGTAGGTTGAAACACTGTCACACCCAGGAACTTTATTAACTGGAGCTGTAAGTTAACTCTTTTTTCAGAGAGAGGTAGTGGGGGACAGCCCCCGGTAAAGTCAGAGGTGTAGGTGAGAGCACAAAGCAGAAAGTAGGCAGACTCTGGTTTTGGGGTAGATGCTCAAGAATTTCCAGGGGGACTCCTGAGGCTCGATCCCACCTTTGCGTATGCCAAGCATCCTTCCTCATGACCTTTGCTACGGGCGGAGCTCCTCACGCTGGCTCCCGGCAAGAGGTAAAACCATTTCAGTAGATAAGCCCAGGTTCACAATGGAGAAGTGAGCACCCCAGATTCATCAAGCTCTAGAGATTGAGAGACTATTATTCAAACTCCTAATGTGGTATGTAACCAAAGGGACACATGTAGTGAGTGGCCAGTCTGAGGGGGCTCTATCTTTGAGCTCTAGTAGTAACCTTTTCAATCACATCATAGATGCCAAAGAAACTGGAGAGAAAAGAGCTTTGGAACTGAAAGTCTTTCATCCTCTTCCATTGGTTCCCACTTTCTCCACCTTCTTCATGGCCCAGTGTTTCTCAGTTGAAAAGTAGACATTTCCTGGCCTTTGTGTTTGGGAACACACACTCACATCAGACATGCACTGTGGATTGACAAGTGTTGAAAAGCATGAACTCTGAATTTAAAGGTATTTTGTTGTTGTTATTTTTTTACTAAGTAGAGCTTGGGATGTGTTCTTGCTTGCCAAGAAGTTCATATAAATAGTTTACTTAATGAAAAGAGGATTGAGAAGGAGTCTTACTGTGAAAAAGAGATTATGATTAAAATTCTTAAAATTGCAGTCCACAGGGACAATTTTATTATGTACTAGGTGATTTGAAGAAATAATTCATTTTAAAAATCAACTCTACTAATTAAGTTTCCAAATACATGCAAGCAGAGTTGGCTTAATTAATTCCATATTTATGCAGTAGATGTAATAATACAGAATATATATATATATATATGCAGTAGAATGAACAGCTTCTTTAGCACCTGAGGTATGACTCATTTTTGCCCAAAGCAAGCCAGGATAGTGAGCTATACTACAGGATAATGAAGACTTAAGGGGGAAAAAGAGTTCTGGCATAATTTTAAAAGGATATTTTAGCTATTGAAGTAGGTATCTGTCAACTAATGCTTTTTAAGCACATTTTTTAAATAGAAAAAAAATGAGTTTATGTTGCTCAAATTCATGAATTAAAATAAATTAAAACTACAGATTAGATATAATCTTTAGTCCCAAAGCTACTCCTGTGTGCTGTGTTAGGCATTTAGACAGCTCTTAAATTCTTTGGGTCTGTTAGAATTCCAATTGTTCTGTCACTGTTTCAGCACAAAAAGCTGCTTTCATTTGTGGATACATGATTTACAGTTATATGAAAATGAAAATCATATGAAAATATGATGATTTTCATCATCATCTTCTTTTTTTTTTTTACTATCTCTTTTCCCAGACTTCTCTCTTCTGCCTCAGGATCACAGTCTATGTGACTTTCTGACTTAGTTCCTATTCCAAGTTTCTGTTTTACTAAATTGTTTCTTCTACAATCCTTGAGCTTTTATGAGCTTGACCAGAGCCTTTTTTCTAAGTTTCAGGAAAGAACAGAATTTGGCTACTTTTAAACTGATCTCTTTATTTTTATTATCCTCCACAGAAGATACCAGCTTTTTTTGTTCCATTTACTGTGTGAGTTTTCTATAAGTTTCCTTTTCACCCAAGTCATGACTAGAAGTTGGCTTATCCTTCAGTTATTTTTGTTTCACATGCCCAAATTCATCCCTGACGTGAGCAAGCTGCAACCCAATTGTCTGGTTTACTGCAAAGGTCTTGGCCCCACTCTCTGCCTTTGCCAGCCATGCCTCATGGTCCTTTCTGAAGCATAATTATCACCAAGTTATCTTTGCCTTCAAAACAGCAAACATGGTTCCATTGTTATTTTGATATTTAGAATATCACATATGTCAATATCAATTCCTATGTTTAATCCATTATTACCAAAGTGAAAGGAAACTGGGATGCAAAGAGAAGTGAAAAGGAAACAACATCGGTGTATCATCTATGTATATACCTCTATGAAAGCATTTGCGTATTCTTTCAGGGACCTGGTTTCGTAGAGTATGGCCTTAGTTCACTCAGTTCCTACTCCCTCTTCCCATAAATGTTGTCTATGAGAACACCTACTGATCCATCCTTCATGTGAGCACTGATACTACAAAATATAAGAATTCTATCAGAAAATGATGTTGCTTAAGAGAAAATAAGATTGTGTGATGTATTATATGCAGAAACTAAATGTTGAATATCTGGTCACCTGTCTCTTACCAGTCTCAGTCCAGTGACTGCACGGATGTGGTGACTGTCTCACTGGTGTGCAAGCTGTGGCCCTCCTAGGCTCTCCCTTCCAGAAGCCTCACCTCCAATACATTCAGGGTCCACGGACTTCTGTCATTTTGCCATTTAACTTGAGTTATGTATATTAATTTCAGGGGCTTCCCTGCTGGCTCAATGGTAAAGAATCCGCCTGCCAATGTAGGAGAGGTAGGTTCAATCCCTGGGTCGGGAAGATCCCCTGGAGAAGGAAATGGCAACCCATGCCAGTATTCATGCCTGGAGAATTCCATGGACAGAGGAGCCTGGCGGGCTACAGTCCATGGAGCCACAAAGAGTTGGACATGACTAAAGCAACTAAACAACAGTATTAATTTCACCCTCTTATGCTGTGCTGTGCTGTGCTTAGTCGCTCAGTTGCATCTGACTGGAGTGGGTTGCCATGCCCTCCTTCAGGGGATCTTCCCAACCCAGGGATTGAACCCAGGTCTCCTGCACTGCAGGTGGATTCTTTACCATCTGAGTCACCAGGGAAGCCCAAGATTACTGGAGTGGGTAGCCTATCCCTTCTCCAGGGGATCTTCCTGACCCAGGAATCAAACTGGGGTCTCCTGCATTGCAGGCGGATCCTTTACTAGTAAGCTACCAGGGAAGCCCTTCATCTTCTTTTATGTTGTGTTATTTACATTGTGCTTGTTCACCATAATATTTTCAATTTCTTACTCTCACTTGTGTATTTTATTTTTATTTGTTCATTTATTTATGACCCTCCAGTGGTATGCAGGATCCTGGTTCCCTGATCTGGGATGAACCAGTGACCCCCTGCAGTGGAAGCAGAGAGTCCCAAGCACGGGGCCTCCAGGAAAGTCCCTCAGTTGGATATTTAAATGCATTAAATGTTTACTACCAGTCTTGTAGCCACAGTTTCTCCATTTAATCATGGATTTTGATTTATCTCTTGCTTGGATGGACACTACATTTCATCACTTCTTTCATGGTTGGAATTACTTATTTTTTCTTGATGGCTGAATGAGCTAGTGCACAATGATATTCCTGAATATAACTTTATTCCCCTGAAAGATTTATGAGTATTTCTTCATTGTGTTATTTTTATCACTTTCTTACCAATTTTTGCTGGTGTATGTTATTTTCCTTCAACCTACAAGTTTAATACATTCATATTTCACAAAATACATTTGTATTGTTTTCTAGTACGTATTCTCTTCATTATATTGAGCTCTCTATTCCAAGGAACTTTTCCTTATATTAAATTTTCATCACATATTCTCAGTATTTTTCATTTTCTCACTGATTCCTTCCACCTTGTATCCCAGCTGCATTTATCTCTGCTCTTACGAGCCTTGCATCCATGCCAGAATTTTCACTTTGCACACAGTATATTTTTATCCTTTTAATTGATTTATTTGACTTTCAGTGGTGTCATTTGACCCTCAATTGATTTCCTTATGTCTGCAATCTCTTTGATTTTCCTTACAATCTAGTCATTGAGATTCTCAATGATTATCCCACAGTATAGAATATTTCTAGAGAATCTGCATCTATTTCTGCAAAGTAACACTTTATCTTCCAGAATGAGTTCTCCATTTTTCTTTTATTTTGCTTTGTTCCTTTTTCATTTGAGAGGGTAGGACTGTACCTCTTATTGGCATGGTTACCATGCCATTCTTTTCAGCTTGCTTATGTTAAAGTAACACATCTGCCCAGATTATGTATTTATAGTCATAAACAGTGAATGAATACTCCTGGACAACGTGTTTATCTACCCCTGCCTTGTAGACTAATTTTTAGAAATTCATATAACTTCTGTTTGTTAACTTTGTGTCTTGAGTGTGTGGAATTGGACTAATTTGTGAAAGTGAAAGAAAAAAAAAAATAGAGCTTGGCTGGGTTGAAGGCATACCTTGCTGGGGAATTTAGGTTGTCTCTATGGAGGTCTCTTCACATGCCCTTGCCAAGGGATTATCACACTCCAGTGATCTTTGGCTTGTTCTCCAATTACCACGATGCTCTGGAGCTCTGAATATGGTCAGTCGGCAGTCAGCATGCACCCCTCACTCTTCTCATGTGTCTCGTGGTAGTGTAGAAGCTGGAAAACATAGCATCCATTTCCCAAATTCTTTGTAAGTAGGTTTAAGTAGGCACATTGGAGGTATTTATGCTACACCTGGTATTCATCTTTGAGGTGACAGCTATCATTCTGCAGCTATCTCTGGTGAAAAGCAAGGTCCCAGGGATGTGAGCATTGAGGAGAACTGTGGGGACCAGCCTCAGTGATCCATCTCCTGGTTACTGGTGCCAAGAAGTTTTGAGGTGGTTTGGAGAGTAGATGTACCAGTGGTAGTGACTGCCGATCCTTAGATTGTGGCTATGGTAGTGAATTCTAAACAAACAAACAAACAAAAAAATCCACTTAGTCCCAACTCCTACTATTTTAGCCCTTGCAAGGATGCTTTATTCCTCATGTTAAATCCCTCTCTGCTTGAAATACTCAAGATGATATTTTGTACTGAAACTCTGATATGCCTATCACTTTTTACTTTCATACATTGGAGAAGGAAATGGCAACCCACTCCAGTATTCTTGCCTGGAGAATCTCATGGACAGAAGAGCCTGGCGTAGTCAATTAAGCAAATGGAGAGGTTTTTCTGGAATTCTCTTGCTTTTTCAATGATCCGACAGATGTTGGTGATTTGATCTCTGGTTCCTCTGTCCTTTCTAAATCCAGCTTGAACGTCTGGAAGTTCACAGTTCAGATATTGTTGAAGCCTGGCTTGGAGAATTTTGAGCATTACTTTGCTAGCATGTGAGATAAGTGCAATTGTGGGTTAGTTTCAACATTCTTTGGCATTGCCTTTCTTTGGGATTGAAATAAAAACTGACCTTTTCCAGTCCTGTGGCCACTGCTGAGTTTTCCAAATTTGCTTTCATATTGAATACAGCACTTTCACTGTATCATCTTTTAGGATTTGAAATAGCTCAACCAGAATTCCATCACTCCACTAGCTTTGTTCATAGTGATGCTTCCTAAGGCCCACTTGACCTCACACTCCAGGACGTCTCGCTCTAGGTGAGATCACACCATCATGGTTGTCTGGGTCATGAAGATCTTTTTTGTATAGTTCTTCTGTGTATTTTTGCCACCTCTTATTAATATCTTCTGCGTTTGTGTTAGGTCCATACCATTTCTGTCCTTGATTGTGCCCATTTTGCATGAAATGTTTCCTTGGTATCTCTAATTTTCTTGAAGAGATCCTCTAGTTCTTTTCATTGATCACTGAGGAAGGCTTTCTTCTCTCTCCTTACTGTTTTTTGGAACTCTGCATTCAAATGGGTATATCTTTCCTTTTTTCCTTTGCCTTTCACATCTCTTCTTTTCTCAGCTATTTGTAAGGCCTCCTCAGACAGCCATTTTGTCTTTTTGCATTTCTTTTTCTTGGGGATGGCTTTGATCACTGCCTCCTGTACAATGTCACAAACCTCTGTCCATAGTTATCCAGGCACTCTGTCTATCAGATCTAATCCCTTGAATCTATTTGTCACTTCCACTGTATAATTGTAAGTGATTTTATTTATAAGTCATACCAAAATGGTCTAATGGTTTTCCCTACTTTCTTCAACTTAAGTCTGAACATTGCAATAAGGAGTTCATGATCTAAGCCACAGTCAGCTCCCGGTCTTATTTTTACTGACTGTATAGAGCTTTTCCAGCTTTGGCTGCAGAGAATATAATTAATCTGATTTCAGTATTGACCATCTGGTGACGTCCATGTGTAAAGTCTTCTTTTGTGTTGTTAGAAGAGGGTGTTTGCTATGACCAGTGTGTTCTCTTGGCAAAACTCTGTTAGCCTTTGCCCTGCTTTACTTTGTACTCCAAGGCCAAATTTGCCTGTTACTCCAGGTATCTCTTGATTTCTTACTTTTGCACTGCAGTCCCTTATAATGAAAAGGACATCTTTTTTGAGTGTTAGCTCTAGAAGGTCTTGTAGGTCTTCATAGAACTGTTCAACTTCAGCTTCTTCAGCATTACTGGTCAGGGCATAGACTTGGATTACTGTGATATTGAATGGTTTGCTTTGGAAACAAATAGAGATCATTTTGTTGTTTTTGAGATTGCATCCAAGTACTGCATTTCAGGCTCTTTTGTTGACTATGATGGTGACTCCATCTCTTCTAAGGGATTCTTGCCCACAGTAGTAGATATAATGGTCATCTGAGTTAAATTGATCTATTCCAGTCCATTTTAGTTCACTGATTCCATAAATGTAGATGCTCACTCTTGCCATCTCCTGTTTAACAACTTCCAATTTGCCTTGATTCATGGACTGAACATTCCAGACTCCTATGCAATATTGCTCTTACAGCACTGGACTTTAGTTCCATCACCAGTCACATCCACAACTGGGTGTTGTTTTCACCTTGGCTCTGTCTCTTCATTCTTTCTGGAATTATTTCTCCACTGATCTCTAGTAGTATATTGAGCACCTACCAACCTGGGGAGTTCATCTTTCAGTGTCCTATCTTTTTGCCTTTTCATACTGTTCATGGGTTTCTCAAGGCAATAATAGTGAAGTGGTTTGCCATTCTCTTCTCCAGCGGACCTCATTTTGTCAGAACTCTCCACCATGACCCATCCATCTTGGGTGGTCCTGCACAGCATGGCTCATAATTTTATTGAGTTAGACAAGGCTGTGGTCCATGTGATGAGATTAGTTAGTTTTCTATGATTGTGGTTTTCATTCTGTCTGCCTTCTGATGGAGAAGGTTAAGATGTTTATGGAAGCTTCCTTATGGGAGAGATTGACTGAGGGGAAACTGGGTCTTGTTCTGATGGGTGGGGCCATGTTTAGTAAATCTTAATTCAATTTTCTGTTGATGGGTGGGAGTTTGTTGTTTGATCTGAGGCCAAACTATGGTGGAGGTAATGAAGATAATGGCGACCTCCTTCAAAAATCCCATGTATGCATTGCCACCCTCAGTGCCCCGACCCTGTAGCAGGCCACTGTCACACCTCTGTTGGAGACTCCTGGACACCACAAGCAAGTCTGGATCAGTCTCTTGTGGGGTCACTGCTCCTTTCTCCTGGGTCCTGGTGCCCACAAGGTTTTGTTTGTGCCCTCCAAGAGTCTGTTTTCCCAGTCCTGTGTAAGTTTTGGCAGCTCTATGGTGGGGTTAATGGCAACCTTCCCCAAAAGGGCTTATGCCATACCCAGGTTTACTGCATCCAGAGCCTCTGCCACTGCGGCAGGCCACTGCTTACCCATACCTCCTCAGGAGACACTCAAACACAGTTCTGGCTCAGTCTCTGTGTGATCTCTGGGTCCTGATGCACACAAGGTTTGTTTGAGCCCTCCAAACATTTCTGGTGGGCGTGGGGTTTGATTCTAAATGTGATTTTGCCCCTCATACCATCTTTCTGGGGCTTTTCCTTTGCCCTTGGATGTGGGGTATCTTTTTGGTGGGATCCAACATTCTCCTGTTTATGGTTGTTCAGCATTAAGTTGTAATTTTGGAGTTCTCACAGGAGGAGATGAGCACATGTCATTCTACTCCACCATCTCTAAAGGGGATAGTTTCTCCAGGTGTTGGTGGGATTTTTAATTAGGTTTTGAGGGAGACAGACAGAGTCTGAAATTTTGCTTTATTCCATCATCTTTCCATCATAGCGAAGAGAATAATTTAAAAACTCATCCAGAAGAAATATATATTAGGTTAATTTTCTTTGACCAGTTTAAGTCTTCCCCAGAGGCCTTGTAAAATCAAAGTGGAAAGAAAACACACAATTATGTTTTCAATTAAGTTGTGTAGGGTCTGTTTTATAATATTGCATTTATGTTGCATGTTTACTTGATAATGTAAGGTCATTTTTTCATAAATATATTTTGACTACTTTAAACATTTGCTCTTTGGGTCAAAGACTATTTGTTGCAAGTCTCGTATCCATCATGCTCTAGGCCCTAGGGAAAAAAGGTAAGTAAGACAAATTCTTTACTTTGTGTCTTCAGTGGACATTACTGTTTCAGAAACTATCATTCTATGTCTATAAAATGGCAATGCCCTAAAGTAGAGCGACTTATCTTTCTTATACTTTATATTAATTGAAATAAAAGAATGAAGACATGTATTGGTTTTCTTGTTTGTCAGTCTTCATATGAATCTACATTAGCAAATATCATAACCTTTTACATATGGAGAAACAAAGATCAGAAATAGGAAGTGACTTGAAAATCATATTTCAGGTTGTTGAATTGTGCTGTTAATTCTAAAATCCATATTCTTTCCCCATCCTCATGCATTTTCTCAAGAGGCACAGTTGTAAAAAAGGTAGTATTTTGAAAAATTTCACATCCATGCTGTTTTACACCCAAATGCTCTCAACACTTCTCAAATGGATTTTTAAATTCATTAGTTATATTTTGATCACCCCATCGAGCATGTGGGACTTTAGTTTCCCAAGTTGGGATTGAACCTAAGTCCTCTGCATTGCAAGGTGGATTCTTAACTACTGGACCACCTAGGAAGTCTAGGGTTATTTTTTAATTTAGTAGTTAAAGAGTACCAGGATTTGGCAGAAGTAGAATTTTATAGATGTGGGCAATGGAGGTACCATATTTAAGTTTTCACATTTTATTAACTATATTAAGTTATTCTGTTTCTTTCCAAATGTCATGGGATTGCTGGATGAAACATCCAAAAACATTAAAAAGGACAGTGACTTTTACTCATCTAAATTTTGCTGAATAATGCTTTAAATAAAATTTAAAAGAAATCATGGAAGCTCATACCCTCTGACAATATTTCCAAGTAATATTCATTCAGTTTCACTTAATTGGTAACGTTTTAGCCAGCTATTCAAAATTTGGTTTTATTTTATTTTATTTTTTTAATTAGCCACCAAAAAAAATACATTCTTATATTGATAATCAAAATTTGGTTTTAAAATGAATTATCAGGAAAGATTATATGAATGCATCCATAAAATTTTAAATTAATATTACTACAGAATGGGACCAGTCTGTGAATTAGGACTATTATAGAAACATAATGGCATTTGGTTCAAAAACAAGAATGCTTTCTCTTTCCCCTATACCTCTGCTCTGGCTTTATTAACCTCAGAATTTTTTCCAACATTCTCTCTAACTGTGTACTAGTGAGAAAATCAAGCAACATGCCATGGGCATCATTTTCTCCATAGCTGAGCCATGTCAGACAAAGAAAAGAACCAAGAAGATGGAGGGTGTGTCTTACAGGCGTAACCTTTAAAATATATGTTGTGCCCTTGAAAGAACAAAATTAGTGATCAAATAGGAAGGCTCAAAGAGACCTTGGAAATCAATGCCACTGTTCCTTTTGCCAGGCAAAATTATACTAAAATCACCTGGGATTGTTTTAAAGTAAGCTATTTGTCTTTGGTTGTTTTCTATTTTGCACTAATCAGAGAATTTGTTCATTTCTAATCTCAAAGTTATTTTATACTTCAACTATTGTTTAGAACTGTCAAAAGTCTTGTATATTGAGTTGCATAATATACTTTGTCCCCCTTCAATGCTTCAAATGTACATATTCTGATTGTCCCTTATATTATCATGGTAAGTTGATGATTACCACTTTAAATGTCATATGCAATGTGAAAATATGACTGGATTCCAGTTTGTAGTTCCATGAAACTCACATTAATTTTAAGATAGCTTTCTTTAAGATCCCAGGCAAAGGGGAAAATAAAAGAACAATCCCATGGATCTCATAAGAGCTATTCAGAACATTAATTCTTTTCAAACTGAAAAATTCAACTGAGATAACAGAGAGCTCCCCTCTTAAGAAGATACAGGAGCAATTCAGAGCTTACTGTTTTCACACAAAGAATATCAAAATCTAATTCCTAAAAATGTAAAATGTTGCCAAGGCTTCCAGCTATAACTCATCAAAGCTTTCAGGGATTTCCAATTCGCACTTTCATCTTGCTGCCAGCCCTATGTATATACGTAGTGACTTGAACAGCTGTATGTTGTTCTCCTTCCAAAGACACAGTTATTATTTTAATAACATAGGTGCTGCTAATTTTAGAACTTAGGGGTGGGGGTGGGGCATTTAACTACCTGCAAACATGTTGGTTTCATACTTTGGAAATCATTAGCTGTCAACATACAGTGAATTTTTGTAACACAGAGAACTTGAAGTAATAAACCCTGCCATCCTAATGCTACTAGAATTAGAATTCATTTCTATACACAGAACAAAATGAAGTTGTGATGAAGTGGGCTATGAGCAGGATGAACATGTTGAAATCTAAAACATTTGTATGTATGACTGAAATAAGAGGTGTTAAGATGCATATTATCCACCTAACCTACCCCAAACATTTACTGTAACACAGTCTTTGAATTCAGGCTGGACTTAGAGCAGCGGTCCCCAACCTTTCAGGCACCAGGCACTGGTTTTTTGGAAGACAATTTTTCCATAGACCAGGGATGGGGTATGGTTTGGGGATGATTAAAGCTCATCACATTCATTGTGCACTTCATTTCTGTTATTATTACATCAGTTCCACTTCAGATCATCAGGCATTAGATCCCAGAAGTTGGGGACCCCTGGCTTAGAGAGTCTGCGGAAGTCAACTGCTTCATAAACAGAGAGGGAACTAACTAAGCAGTTGCATTACCTGTCAGTGAGGCAGAATCTGAATAATTGGCTGATATTACTGGCTATTTTAATTTTATAATTAAATTAATATTAATTAATTAATAATAATTGGCTTTAATTAATTAAAACAATGACTCTTGCTATTTTTGTATTTAAGAGAAGTATTTAGAGTGACATCAGCAAGATGGCAGAGCAGAAAGACCCAGACCATCCTACACCCAGCTTGTGAATTAATCAACAATTCATGGACAAATGCCCTTTATGAGAAATCCAGAAACCAAATGAAAGACTCCTTCATTGCAGGTAGCCATGAAACCAGACCCATGTAAGCCTGTAAGGAGATGTGGATTGCCTCCCACAGGAGTGCCTGACCCTCACTCAGTGCCATGCAATTAAAAAAAGAGACCTCCAAGTTCTTGGCTTTTGCCATAGAAGCGAAGTGTTGGTTTATACATCCAGTGAGCCAACTTTACCAAGGGGGCTCACCAGAGAACTGACCTCAGTCCTGACAGTCTTGGAGCTCAGATGGGTCCACCACAGCCTAGCAGCCTGGAACAAGAATGGAGACAGAAGTCTGTGCTCAGAGATGCTATACCTCCTCTCCTTTCCAATACAGAGTGAGGAGACAAAAAAATCCAGCTCTCAGCTCCCCCCAGGGAAAGAAAAGTAGAACTTATACACTGTAGACCAGCTTTCTCAAGGGTGTCCCCAGAGGACTGACTTAATTTCAACCAGTCTTGGAGTTCAAATAGGTTCACCATGGTGAAGCAATCTGGAGGTGAAGAGATGGCAGCCTGGGCTTCTTGATGCCATGACTCACCCTCCTGGATCACCACCGAGTATCCCCTGACCAAAAACACAGTTGCTTGATTCTCCCTGGGGAGGCAAGAAGTGGTAAAGGCACCCAGAATACCTGTTTGTGCTGATCCATGGGGGTTGTTTCCGGTATAAAGCCAGCACATGAAGACTAGGATTGATGTGTAGACACCAACACAGAAAGTCAGGGAAGATGAAGAAATAGCAACCATGTTCCAAAAAAGAAACAAACCTACTCAGATCAGATCAGATCAGATCAGTCGCTCAGTCGTGTCCGACTCTTTGCGACCCCATGAATCGCAGCACGCCAGGCCTCCCTGTCCATCACAAACTCCCGGAGTTCACTCAGACCCACATCCATCGAGTCAGTGATGCCATCCAGCCATCTCATCTGCTGTTGTCCCCTTCTCCTCCTGCCCCCAATCCCTCCCAGCATCAGTCTTTTCCGATGAGTCAACTCTTCACATGAGGTGGCCAAAGTACTGGAGTTTCAGCTTCAGCATCATTCCTTCCAAAGAAATCCCAGGGCTGATCTCCTTCAGAATGGACTGGCAGTCCAAAGGACTCTAAATAGTCTTTTCCAACACCACAGTTAAAAAGCATGAATTCTTTGGCACTCAGCCTTCTTCACAGTCCAACTCTCACATCCATACATGACCACAGGAAAAACCATAGCCTTGACTAGATGGACCTTTGTTGACAAAGTAATGTCTCTGCTTTTGAATATGCTATCTAGGTTGGTCATAACTTTCCTTCCAAGGAGTAAGCGTCTTTTAATTTCATGGCTGCAGTCACCATCTGCAGTGATTTTGGAGACCAGAAAAATAAAGTCTGACAATGTTTTCCCATCTATTTCCCATGAAGTGATGGGACCAGATGCCATGATCTTAGTTTTCTGAATGTTGAGCTTTAAGCCAACTTTTTCACTCTCCACTTTCACTTTCATCAAGAGGCTTTTGAGTTCCTCTTCACTTTCTGCCATAAGGGTGGTGTCATCTGCATATCTGAGGTTATTGAGATTTCTCCCGGCAATCTTGATTCCAGCTTGTGTTTCTTCCAGTCCAGCGTTTCTCATGATGTACTCTGCATATAAGTTAAATAAGCAGGGTGACAATATACAGCCTTGACGAACTCGTTTTCCTATTTGGAACCAGTCTGTTGTTCCATGTCCAGTTCTAACTGTCGCTTCCTGACCTGCATACAGATTTCTCAAGAGGCAGGTCAGGTGGTCTGGTATTCCCATCTCTTTCAGAATTTCCCACAGTTTCTTGTGATCCACACAGTCAAAGGCTTTGGCATAGTCAAGAAAGCAGAAATAGATGTTTTTCTGGAACTCTCTTGCTTTTTCCATGATCCAGCGGATGTTGGCAATTTGATCTCTGGTTCCTCTGCCTTTTCTAAAACCAGTTTGAACATCAGGAAGTTCACGGTTCATATATTGCTGAAGCCTGGCTTGGAGAATTTTGAGCACTACTTTACTAGCGTGTGAGATGATAGGAATTAAAATTTTATGACGATTGCCATAGTCACTAAGCCAAGGAAACCAGTTGTCACAATTATCTCTTATTTTCTAGTATTTCCTTTCTAATTGTCCCCCTGCCCTACCATGTTTAAGACCCTAGTCAACTGTGCCATGGAACTGCTGTGGTGCCAAGGGTATCCTCTCTCTGCAGTCTACAGGAAGATTTCCAAGTGAATGATTTACCACATTATTAAAAGATGGTCTGCTTTGACACCTATTTGTAAATTGCCTTAATTTGGAAGAGAAACCAAGTAGCTTTGGTTGAAGCAACTTTTCAGGCTCAACTGAGGGGCCTCTTTTCTCACCAGAATATGTACATAATTTATTTTTGCATTAAAGAACATTACACAGATTACAAGTGAAAAGTATAATGAGGAAGTCTACCTTTAGACGTGAATATTTTAATTTCACTTATTTATTGGCTCTACTGGACCTTTGTTACTGCACATGGGCTTTTCCTAGTAGCAGTGAGAGGGGGCTGAGCTGTTTCAGTGAGCAGGCTTTTCATTGCAGTGGCTTCTGTTGTTGCAGAGATGGGCTCTAGGACATGGGCTTCAGTAGCTGTGGCACACAGGCACACAGGCTTCGTTGCTCCTCAGCATATGGGATCTTCCAGGACCAGGGATCAAACTTGCAGAGGTCTCCTGCATTGGCAGGTGGATTCTTAACCACTGAACCACCAGGGAATTTCCTAGACATAGTATTTCTATATTTTATGTTTCTATATTTATGTTTAGATATAGGAGCATGGCCTTGAATTATTAATAATAGTATTTATGATGGTACATTTCAGGATAGCAACAATTGTTTTTCTTTGTAGCAATGACATATGTCTACTGGAGAAGTAGTAAGATTACCATCTTCACTGACTCATTTGGGGTAAAAAAAGGAATTAATAAGCCAAAGATTAATTTGAGCCAACAACCCATTCATCAATTTTTAATGTGTTTCATGCCATCACATTATGAGAAATGGATCTTTGACACTGTGTTCTTCTTAGAAATGTCCATTTACCTACAGCTGGCATTCTGTGAGACATATATGCCAGAGAATGCAGCAGTGGAAAGATCATGTGACTTCAACTCACGCCACAAACTGAGGCAGGAACCTGCTGGCAAACGGTAGTTTATCCCTCCATCTGCATGAGTCAGTTAAGATGGGAGTGCCAATTTTAGCTGTGTGTTTTTTGTTTCTGTAATATGATATGAATGTGAATGATGATTTTCACAAATGACTCTCATCGTTAGTCTAATCTGAGCTCCTTTAATGCTGAAATATTTACTGCCTGCAGGATTGACATTGCTTATCAGATGACTTTTAGAGCATCCAAGATCAGAGTGAAAAAGTAGGTCAACTTGGTAAGTTGAGTAACTTATGGTAAATTCGTAAGTTATATGAAAAGATTATTAAGGTGTTTTATATTGTAAAATTCCTTGCCAATCAATGTAGTAAAAAAGTCATGTTAATATGAAACATTTTCTTTCTAAAAAATTATTATTAATTTTAAAATTAAGAATATTAAATTGGGAAGGATAGAAAGGTATAGGAATGGAGTTTGGGATATAAAACAGCTTTATGTGAAACAACTAGAGATCCTACGTGAAAGTGAAAGTCACTCAATCGTGTTGGACTCTTTGTGACCCCATGGACTATGCAGTCCATGGAATTCTCCATGCCAGAGTACTGGAGCGGGTCACCTTTCTCTTCTCCAGAGGATCTTCCCAACCCAGCGATTGAACCCAGGTCTCCCGCATTGTGGGTGAATTCTTTACCAGCTGAGCCCAAGGGAAGCCCCTATAGATTGACACACACAAAAATAATCATCACGGATCAGAGAAAGGTCATGTGGTCTGCAAACTACCTGAGGGGCCTTCCTGGAGAAGTTACATCTTGATCAAGTTTTGAAAAACATAAGGATTTAAATAAAACTGAGGTAATAAGTAAGGTTATGTTAAACAAATAGATTTTGGTGTATGAGAAGGTGATGTAACAAAATAGGGAGGCATAATGCTTTCATAAGGGAGGGTCTCCTGACATTTAAGAAGCTCTTTAAGCTTCTTAACTTGGCACTAGTGAACAGGCTGGTTTGAAAGAGGAGGATGGAAATTTTGAGAGATTCATTGGAAAGTTCTGTCCAGAATCCAAATAGGAGAAGAACAGCTTAAGTAGAGATAAAATACTGAATGCAAGCAAGCTTCATAAGAAGTATCATCAGGACACCGTATACTGATTGTCTATAATAGCTAACTATTCCTCTTCTAAAAGAGGAAATAGTCAACAGGCAATTCTCAAGTCAGTTTGGTGGACTGAGTGAGGAGTAGAGATTTTATATATATACATATATATATGGGCTACTCTTGTGACTCAGCTGGTAAAAAGAATTTGCCTGCAATGAGGGAGACTTGGGTTTGATCCCTGGGTTGGGAAGATCCTCTGGAAAAGGGAAAGACTATCCACACCAGTAATCTGGCCTGGAGAATTCCATGGACTGCATAGTCCATGGAGTGGCAAAGAGTTGGACAAGACTGAGTGAATTTCCCTTCACTTCACAATATATATATATACATATTGTTGTTGTTGTTCAGTCTTTAAGTCGTATCTGACTCTTTGCCACCCCATGGACTGTGACACACCACATTTCCCTGTCCTTCACCATCTCCTGGAGCTTGCTCAAACTCAAGACCCTTAAGTCGGTGATGTCATCCAACCATCCCATCCTCTGTCGTCCCCTTCTCTTCCTGCCTTCAATCTTTCCCAGCATCAGGATCTTCTCCAATGAATTGACTCTTTATGTCAGGTGGCCAAAGTATTGGAGCTTCACCATCAGTCCTTCCAGTGAACATTCAGGGTTGATTTCCTTTAGGATTGGCTGTTTTGATCTCTTTGGTGTCCAAGATACTCTCAAGAATCTTCTCCAGCACCACTGTTTGAAAGTATCAATTCTTTGGTGCTCAGCCTTCTTTATGGTCCAACTCTCATATCTGTACATGACTACTGGGAAAACCATAGCTTTGACTATTCTTACCTTTGTTGGCAAAGTGATGTCTCTGCTTTTTAATGTGCTGTCTAGGGTTTTCATAGCTTTTGTTTCTACTTTTTCCCCATATATTTGACATAAAGTGACGGGACCAGATGCCATGATGTTAGTTTTTTGAATGTTGAGTTTCAAGCCAGCTTTTCCACTCTCCTTTTTCACCCTCATCAAGACGCTCTTTAATTCCTCTTCGCCTTCTGCCATTAGAATGACGTCACCTGCCTATCTGAGGTTGTTGATATTTCTCCCAGAAATCACGATCCTAGGTTGTGAGTCATGGATTTCCTTCCCATTTAGATTAACCCAGAGCACTGAGTAGAGTTCCCTGTGCGTATTATACAGTAGGTTCTCATTAGTTATCTATTTTATACATAGTACCAGTGGAGCTTCTCTGGTGGCTCAGTGGTAAAGAATTCTCCTGCATTGCAAGAAACATGGGAGACATGGGTTCGATCCCTATGTCAGGAAGATCCTCTGAAGGAGGAAATGGAAACCCACTGTAGTATTCTCACTAGGGAACATTTCATGGACAGAGGAGTCTGGCAGGTTATAGTCCATAGGGTCGCAAAGAGTTGGACATGACTGAAGCAACTGAGCAATAGGTTCATCTGTACCATTTTTCTAGATTTCACATATATGCATTAATATATGATATTTGTGTTTCTCTTTCTGACTTACTTCGCTGTGTATGACAGTTTCTCCGGGTCCATCCACATCCCTGCAAATAGCATAGTTTTGTTCCTTTTTATGGCTGAGAGGTATTCCATTGTATACATATACCACATCTCCTTTATCTATTCCTCTGAAGCTACTTTTTGATGCAAGTTGCTTTTGAGAGGAAAGTTTATTATTAAGGTAAATATATTATGTATCTGGTCTTTGTAACTCTCTCTGAAAGTGTAAGCTCCTGGAAGTCAAGGCTTATGTTTTATGCTTCTTCTGTAACCCCCACAATTATAGCATATGCTCAGTAAATATTTAATGTTGTTGTATGAGATGGAAATACTGGAGGAAAACTGAAAGTTCAAGAACAAAAATGTAGATGAACTGTTTATCATAATAATTGGCGAGATAAAGGCATAAAACTGGATTTTCAAAAGGAAAGTATGTCTAGGGAGGAGAGGAAATGTTTGAGGCCTTAACTTTGGAAGAACAGGATGTAGAGAATGCAGTTAAGGTAGAAAGATCATCATGACTGGAGGAAAGTGGAGAGATAGAGAATCATTGATGCCACAAGACTTGAAAGGGTTGCATATAGAGGCTCAAAAGATCCTTGACATTCATGAATGATGGAAGACTATGAACTTGGGCCAAGTTAAGTGAAGGCCAACATTCTAGGAATCAGCGAGCTAAAATGGACTGGAATGGGTAAATCTAACTCAGATGACCATTATATCTACTACTGCGGGCAGGAATCCCTCAGAAGAAATGGAGTAGCCATCACGGTCAACAAAAGAGTCCAAAATGCAGTACTTGGATGCAAGTAATCCAAGTCTATGCCCCAACCAGTAATGCTGAAGAAGCTGAAGTTGAACAGTTCTATGAACACCTACAAGACCTTTTAGAATGAACACCCCAAAAACATGTCCTTTTCATTATAGGGGACTGGAATGCAAAAGTATGAAGTCAAGAAACACCTGGAGTAACTGGCAAATTTGGCCTTGGAATACGGAATGAAGCAGGGCAAAGACTAATAGAGTTTTGCCAAGAAAATGCACTGGTCATAACAAACACCCTCTTCCAACAATACAAGAGAAGACTCTATGCATGGACATCACCAGGTGGTCAACACCGAAATCAGATTGATTATATTCTTTGCAGCCAAAGATGGAGAAGCTCTATACAGTCAGCAAAAACAAGACCAGGAGCTGACTGGCTCAGACCATGAACTCGTTATTACCAAATTCAGACTTAAATTGAAGAAAGTGGGGGAAACCACTAAACCATTCAAGTATGACCTAAATCAAATCCCTTATGATTATACAGTGGAAGTGAGAAATAGATTTTAGGGACTAGATCTGATAGATAGAGTGCCTGATGAACTATGGAATGAAGTTCATGACATTGTACAGGAGACAGGGATCAAGACCATCCCCATGGAAAAGAAATGTAAAAAAGCAAAATGGCTGTCTGAGGAGGCCTTACAAATGGTTGTGAAAAGAGAAATGAAAAGCAGAAGAGAAAAGGAAAGATATAAACATCTGAATGCAGAGTTCCAAAGAATAACAAGAAGAGATAAGAAAGCCTTCCTCAGGGATCAATGCAAAGAAATAGAGGAAAACAACAGAATGGGAAAGACTACAGATCTCTTCAAGAAAATTAGAGATACCAAAGGAACATTTCATGCAAAGATGGGCTCAATAAAGGACAGAAATGGTATGGACCTAATAGAAGCAGAAGATATCAAGAAGAGGTGGTAAGAATACACAGAACTGTACAAAAAAGATCTTCATGACCCAGATAATCACGATAGTGTGATCACCGACCTAGAGCCAGACATCCTGGAATGTGAAGTCAAGTGGGCCTTAGAAAGCATCACTATGAACAAAGCTAGTGGAGGTGATGGAATTCCAGTTGAGCTATTTCAAATCCTGGAAGATGATGCTGCAAAAGTGCTGCACTCAATATGCCAGCAAATTTGGAAAGCTCAGCTGGCTACAGGATGGAAAAGGTCAGTTTTTATTCTGATCCCAAAGAAAGGCAATGCCAAAGAATGCTCAAACTACCACACAATTGCACTCATCTTGCATGCTAGTAAAGTAATGCTCAAAATTTTCCAAGCCAGGCTTCAGCAATATGTGAACTGTGAACTTCTTGATGTTCAAGCTGGTTTTAGAAAAGGCAGAGGAACCAGAGATCAAATTGCCAACATCCGCTGGATCATGGAAAAAGCAAGAGAGTTCCAGAAAAACATCTATTTCTGCTTTCTTGACTATGCCAAAGCCTTTGACTGTGTGGATCACAAGAAACTGTGGGAAATTCTGAAAGAGATGGGAATACCAGACCACCTGACCTGCCTTTTGAGAAATCTGTATGCAGGTCAGGAAGCGACAGTTAGAACTGGACATGGAACAACAGACTGGTTCCAAATAGGAAAACGAGTTCGTCAAGGCTGTATATTGTCACCGTGCTTATTTAACTTATATGCAGAGTACATCATGAGAAATGCTGGACTGGAAGAAACACAAGCTGAAATCGAGATTGCTGGGAGAAATCTCAATAACCTCAGATATGCAGATGACACCACCCTTATGGCAGAAAGTGAAGAGGAACTCAAAAGCCTCTCGATGAAAGTGAAAGTGGAGAGTGAAAAAGTTGGCTTAAAGCTCAACATTCAGAAAACTAAGATCATGGCATCTGGTCCCATCACTTCATGGGAAATAGATGGGGAAACAGTGGAAACTGTGTCACACTTTATTTTTTTGGGCTCCAAAATCACTACAGATGGTGACTGCAGCCATGAAATTAAAAGACGCTTACTCCTTGGAAAGAAAGTTATGTCCAACCTAGATAGCATATTAAAAAACAGAGACATTACTTTGTCAACCAAGGTCCATCTAGTCAAGGCTATGGTTTTTCCTGTGGTCATGTATGGATGTGAGAGTTGGACTGTGAAGAAGGCTGAGCGCCGAAGAATTGATGCTTTTGAACTGTGGTGTTGGAGAAGACTCTTGAGAGAGTCCCTTGGACTGCAAGGAGATCCAACCAGTCCATTCTGAAGGAGATCAGCCCTGGGATTTCTTTGGAAGGAATGATGCTAAAGCTGAAACTCCAGTACTTTGGCCACCTCATGCGAAGAGTTGACTCATTGGAAAAGACTCTGATGCTGGGAAGGATTGGGGGCAGGAGGAGAAGGGGACAACAGAGGATGAGATGGCTGGATGGCATCACTGACTCAATGGACGTGAGTCTGAGTGAACTCCGGGAGTTGGTGATGGACAGGGAGGCCTAGCGTGCTGCGATTCATGGGGTCGCAAAGAGTCATACACGACTGAGTGACTGAACTGAATTGAAGTGAAGGCAAGTCATAGTTTTGAGAAGTTCAACCAGAGACAGATAAAGAATTGTCAATGAAAGGTACAGCTGGGGTTTAGACTGCACTGGTTGAACTGCATTTGTTCTAAGCTGGCCTTTCAGTTAGAATTTTTACCACCAAGACAAGTCAATGGATCTAATTGCAGGTTTGCATAAAACATGCAGCTGCTCAGAGGTTTTGCTATTTTGAGATAAAACCTAGAATGGAAACCAAGTATTAATGGCTGCATTAGAATTCCACCAAGGGAGTTGCAGAGTAAAAATTCTCTCTTCTTACTACTGGAAAATTAAAGGCACACTTGAATTTACGGTTATGCCAGCACTCCCTCTCTCCTTTTAGTTCTATGTCATTTAAAAACTTGATATTAAATAAAATAATTAATTTAGAGAAGTAAATTATAAAGTGCTGTACAATGTTCGGATGTTATCAGTGATGATGAAAATTCAGTAGTGGCAGCAGTCATAGGACCTGCATGAGTAGTAGTGCCTGGTGGCGTCAACAGCATCCACATGATTTTCACTGTGGTTTGGAGCATCTTCATGTCAGTCCACACCCAGAGAACTCCCTCATGTAATATGGCTGTCTTTAGTTTTCCAACATCTTATAAATTGTATTTACCCTTGCACAGGAATATGGGCTGGATTATATTTCTTTCTACTACTGAATGATGCTGACACATGTATCTTACCTCATGTTGACAGTAGAGAGTGAGATGGGGTCGTGAATGCAAACATTGGAATGTCCGTTTTGTAAAAATTTCTCTTTCTAGAAAGGTCAATATTTATTTGGGTTAACAAACTCTTCTAAGAATACAGACTCTCATAGGATTAACCTGCCTTTAATCACACCTTAATGTTATAGAAAATTGATAGCTTCATTGACTTCAAATTTGCATTAAATCAGAGAAAAAAGTAGGAAGAGAGAAGAGGAGAACAAAAAAGAAAATTCTAGGAGGTAATTAACTGTTGATGAGTCTCATCTGATTTCACTCATACAACTACCCAAAGCTCCCTTTTAATCTAAGGCACCTCCAGGAAAGTGTTTTACAATGTACTTTTTTTTTTGATATGCATAACAAATACCCAGGATTTTGTGAAATTTCCCTTTGGGTGGGAGGGGAGTGGCAATCTGGCATGCCCCTCTCCAGTCATATTCTCATCAGTCCAGTTGGCTTTGTCTAACTTTACATTTTATGAAAATAGCAGTTCAAAGAGAATTTATGAAAGTCTAAATTTGGGGGGATGGTTTTTTTTAGTTATATGAAACTGGAAAAACGTGAAGAGAAATATAACCTGGCAGAATGAAGGTGATAATGGTAGGCAGGGGGAAACATCTGGAAAGTGTATGGTGGGGAATCGCAGGTCCACCTCTTTTGAGAATTGGGCTTGCCGTTTTCCTGCTACTGAGATTTATAGTCTGGAAACTATACAAGTTCAGCATCTGCTCATGTATTCCCAAATGGTGTGTATAGGTAAGAATGGTGCTTACGACACTGATTTCCTTAGAAATTACATATTCCTTAGTGTGTGCTCAGTCGCTCAGTTGTATCTTCGTGGCCCCAACGACTGTAGCCTCTGCCAGGCTCCCCTTCCCATGGAATTTTCCAGGCAAGAATTCTGGAGTGGTTGCCACTTCCTACTCCAGGGGATCTTCCTGACCCAGGGATTGAACCCACGTCTCTTGTGTCTCCTGCATTGGCGGGCAGATGCTTTACCACTAGCACCTCCTGGAAAGTGCCATTCCTTAGAATATATATATATATACACACAATATTCCTTAGAGTATATTCAATATATATTCAATATACATATATTCAATGCCCAGTAGAATTGCTCTTGAACTTAAGTCTTATGTGGGAAACTCCAAGTCCGTTTGAGAACTGTACTTACCTCGAGGGCCAATCTGATCACATGTAGAAGCTTTACCCACTGAAGTATGAAATAAAATGAATAAAACTATCAAAAACTTTCCTTTCTATCCATGTTTTTGTGATTATTAAAAAAATCTTTAGAGTGATCAGACTTGAACCTGTTTTCCAGGAAGTTACGATACTTTGATAAAGATAATATTGTACGAGAGCATAAAATTTGTATGTTATGTGAAATCCTAGTTTTTGAGACTTTAATGTTTTCCATATTACACATATTCAAAATTTTAAACATATATTAAGAAAAATATCTCAATTGTCAGTTGGTAATTGGGAAGAAATTTCCCCGTGCCTTTATTCTAATTTTTAAAATTTAATGCATATAACTATAAAAAGATGGTTGTCATCAACTCTCATTTTCTTAATGCTAAATAAACTATGGTTCAGGACTGTTGGCACTTTGTTAAGCTTACTTGTCCAGCTGCTTCTTTTATATGACATTTAGTGGCCAAATGTTACAGATTTCAGTTAAAAAATTACTTGGGGAAGAAAGATAAATTGACTAGAGTGCAGTTGCCTGTTGTTCCTTCCAGCTGTTAAGTGTGATCAGTAACTGACTCGTGTAAATTGTTTGGAGAGAGTTCATTTTGCTTAACGGACCTTATCTGATAATCAGATGTGCTCACTGGTCATTTTTAGATCTGACAAGGGTCTCAGTCAGCTAACTGAATCTCTCTAGTATATATTATGTTGGAAATCTTAGTTCTGTATTACTGTGTCTTTTGGAAATGGACCAACTGCTCTAAGAATTTTTTTTTGTAGACAAAAATTCTTTTTAAGTTTAAAGTTTGAAATGCTGGGAAATACTCTCTTCTTGTCCTTCACTGAGTCTGAGAAGGCAGCGATTTAATTTAACTGTTGCCAAGCAGTTAAATTAAATGTTAAATTGATTTTGGTCACAATTCAAGACAACAGATGCATGATCTTAAACTAGTTGTTTTATCTAAAGTAATAATCATCTTTATTTTATTTCTTCTTACATAGAAACCTATTAAAATCCTGTATTTTTACTTTGTGAAATAAGCTAATTTATACTGTGTTAACAAAGTAATCCCCAAGCCTCAGTGATCTATTGACAGAACTTCTTCTCCATTCACCAAAAATGTGTGCTGATCAAAGAGTTCTCTGGAGAAGCCGCCTCCCAAGCAGAGGGCCGTCTGTTTCCATCCTGAGTGTCCACAACAGCAGGACAATCACCTTGGCAGAGGTTGAAAGAGAAAGACAACTTGTGTTTCAAATTCAAAATGATATCAATCACTTCTGACCAATTGGCCGAAACTATCACCAGCCCCAAAATAACTGCAAGGTAGACTGGGAAAGAAAGCCTTTCTTTATGTATGACCAAAATGAAGAAAATTAAATGTGGTTTAGAGAATCAGCAAAAATCCTCAACAAAACCCGGGCAAATCAAGTCTAGCCACATATAAAAGGATAGTGTGCTTAGTCATTCAGTTATGTCCAACTCTTTGTGACCCCATGGACTGTAGCCCACCAAGCTCCTTTGTTCATGGGGATTCTCCAGGGAAGAATACTGGAGTGGGTTGCCATGCCCTCCTCCAAGGGATCTTCCCAACCCAAGGATTGAACCCAGGTCTCCTTCATTGCAGGCTGACTGAACCCAGGTCTCCTGCATTGCTGGTGGATTCTTTACCAGCTGAGCTACTAGGGAAGTCCACAAAAGGATAATATTAATACATAATTCCAAGTAGGGCTTGTCCAGGAATGAAAAACCAATTAAGTATTAAAGATTTAATGTAATTCACCTTATCAATATAGTGAGTAAGAAAAAACATGAAAATTTCATAGATGCAGAAAAAAAATTTGATGAAGTTCAGCATGATAGAAACTCTCAGTAAACTAGGAATAGAAGGATATTTCTTCAACTAGAGAAGAGGAATGTAGAAAAAACTATAGCCAGCATCATATTTAATAGTGAATGATTGAATTCTTTCCCTTTAAGATTGGGGGAAAAAAAAGCTGTGTACTCTTATTACTCCCATTAACATAATTTTGAAAGTCCAAGCAAGCACAATAAAGAAAGAATAAAATGATAAAATGAATATGGAAGAAAGAAAGAAAACTTTCTATCTGTAGATGATATAATTATTTCCTCGAAACATTCTGAAGTATCTATAAAGAAGCTATGAAAAGTAATGCTTGTGCTTACAAGTCCACAGGATATGGAGTCAATATGCAAATCTCAATTATATTTATGTATGTTAGCAGTGAACAATTGAAACTGAAAATTTTAAAGTACCTACAACATGAAACTCAGGTATAAGTCTAACAAATTATGTTAAAGACATATATGTTGACAAATAAAACACTAATGAAAAAATGAATAAAGACCAAAAAAGAGAACAAGAAAGGTATCATGTTTATAGTTGGAAAAACTCAAAATTGCCCAGACACCAGTTGGTTCTAAGGTGATTAATAAATTCAACACAATTCCAATCAAAATTCCAGCAGGATTTGTTGTAGAAATTGACCAGCTGTTTGCAAAATGTATGTGGAAAGGCAGATAGTCAAGTAATTTAAAAAATGAAGTTAGAGTATTCACTCTACCTAATTTCAAGACTTATTACAAATAGATGTTATTCAAGTCAGCATTATATTGGCATAAAAATAGACACAGATAAATGGAACAGAATAGAGCCCCTAGGACAATATAACCCATAGCCTGTTTTTACAAAGTTTTATTGCAACACAGCTTTTTTAATAATCACCCAAAACTGGAACCCACCCAGTTGTCTCTCACCTGGGAATGGATGGTGGTAGTCTGTACAATGCAGTATTCGTCAACAACAAAAAGCACGCTTCTAATCCAAGCCACAGCGTGGATGAGCCTCAAGCGTATTCTAACTGAAAGAAGCCAGATCCAAAAGACCACGTATTATTTAGCTCCATTTTGAAGAATGCAAAATCATAAAGATGGAAAATAGATCAGTGGTGACCAGGGGTTTGGGTGGGAAGAAAGGCTGACTTCAAAGCATCTTGGGAGATGTTTTTGGATGATAGAACTATTCTACATCTTTATCTTCATTTTGTTGATGGTTTCATGACTGTATGTATTCATCAAAACCCAAAAATTGTAACTTTAAGAGATTGAGGTTTACTGTATATAAATTTTAACTTAATAAAAATGTAAATATTTATTATGGAGTTCTCTGGGACATAATTAGAGTACTAATGGTTAATGGCTAAATCTTGGAGTCAGACAACTTGGGGTACAAATACCAGCTCTCTCAGTTTTGAGCCTGTGAACTTGGGCAAATTACTTATTGTGCCTCAATGTCCTTATCTCTTAATGGGCATAATAATTCCATCTCTATCATTGGGTAAGAGAAATAATTAAATGACAAGATGCATGTAAATTACTTGAGGCAGTGTCTAACAGGTAGTTTATATATAGTCAGTGTCGGTGGCTGGTAATGAAAGCAGGATGTAGCACGTGCCCATCACAGATTTCCCACTGTGATCATCTCTTGTCTTCTGTCAACACATTTACATTTATTTTAAATATCTCCTGTTTTCCTAAGTGCCAGAGGGAGTCAAATGCACAGCTCTTGCAGTGTATAATCTTGTTGGAAACGTGAGTTAGACCCATAAACATAGGTAATTAACCAAGACCTCATCTGTTCTGCAGCATATGTTGAAGTAACATGACACCAAGGCACTGCATGGAATCCTCTGGGTATAGATGTGGCTGCAAGGATGTTGCATCCCTCTTGGAGATTACAATCTAAGTGCAGAGGTAGATATTGAACACAGATCACAATCACCAGTACCCACAATAATGAAAGTGCAGTGAGAGAAGTAAAATTTATTATTTATTTATTTAACAAAGATTTCTTTCAAAAGTTTTTTTTTTTTTTTTAACATGAACTACTTTAAAAGTCTTTAATGAATTGGTTACAGTATTACTTCTGTTGTTTATGTTCTGGTATTTTTACCAAGAGGCATGTGGGATCTTAGTTCCCTGACCAGGGATCGAACCAGCACCCCCTGCACTGGAACGTGAAATCTTAACCACTGGATTGCCATGAAAATCCCAAGAGAAGTAACATTTAGATTTTTAAGGATTTGGAAGAGGTAGCTAAGGAAAAAAGACTTTTTTTTTTTTGGCGAAAGATTATATAAGTCTGTTCTAGACAAGCAAAATAGGAGGAAAAAGGATATTATGATCAAGGATAGCAAATTGCTGGAGGAATTCTCCTGGACCAGTTTGATCTGGACTCGGTCTAAAAGAGATTAAAATATTATGGATAATTTAGAAAAAAAGGAGGACAAAATGGTGAATAATTTGCAGTAGAAGAGAACCTATTAAACAAGAAAGAGCACTCAGCGATGTGGTATGTTGCTATGTCTCTGTGGTATCCTGTAGGTAGAAAATATTTTACCACATTTTTGTTTCCATTGTTTTGAAAATAGAAAGGCTCAAAAAAATGTAGAGGATGTTCTGTCCCTCCTCCCGGCACCAAAAATCTAGAAGCATCTGCTTCAAAATAGTGTCAGAGCCCCCATGTTGCTCACCACTACATCTTGTTCAATCATTTCTCACATACTTTTCTTGCAAATAATTCAGTATTTCTTCCCACTGTTGCCTGCTGCTCCCTTTGGCTTCCTGAGCTGAGGCTGCAGAGGCCAGATACAAATAGCTTCTGCACGACCTGACCCTCTGGTCACTTCCCACACTGTCTCGGGGAAACCTTGTTCACTGAGCAGAAAACAGATTGGAATCTGGATCATTACAAAAAGGGTGCCTAGTCCACGCTGCAGAGAATTCTAACACTAAACATAGTTGGTTGTGTGTGAGGTGGGCAATGGGTCTATGGTAGACAGCCCTGCAGTGGGCCACCTATGAATTAAAAGGACATCCTGGATGGACTTCGACATGGGAACAATGTTAATTGGCTACTGAACTTAAATATAGAATTGGGCTTACACTGCAGCTAAAGGGATATGAAAGTAAACCCAGAAGTCTATGTTCTATTAGAGGAACAGACTGTTCTTATTCTTAGGATGAGGATGATTTTTCATTTGTTTCTTTGTTTCATTCTCCACCCTCTGGACAACCCCAGCAAAGAAAGTGTGGGGATTTGGGCAAATGAGTTCACTTCTCTGTTCCCCTTGAAGACAACAGAAGAACTGGCTTGGATCACAGGTACGTTTCTTCCTAACTCTAGGTTTCCAAAGTGTGGACGCTTCAACGCAGAGAGATCACCAGAGAGTCTGTGGAATGATCTGGGTGGGCCCTTCTCAGCTCTTGACTCAGCAAGTGGTAGTTCCTTTTTCCCAAGGCAGTCCCTCAGATGCCCTTCCTTACCTTCTAAGTGCACCATCCCACAAAGGGGTCATGGGAGGGAGGTGGAAAACTGACAAAGAGCACAACTAACTCCAGAAAAGGGAAGAAACGGTTCTAACAGGAAAGTGACACTGCACACAGCCCCCTCAGTGCCAACTGGGTTTGGAAAGAAAGGACCTGATAAACAAAACAAAACAAGACACCGATGGTCATTGTGCAGAAGTTTAGGAACTGGAAAAGCTCTCTGGAATCCTGAGGACTGAAGAGGGTGGAGATAGCAGCTCATGCTCCCCATTGAAAGTGAAAGTCACTCAGTCGTGTCCAACTCCTTGTGACCCCATGTACTGCAGCCCATCAGGCTCCTCTGTCCATGGGATTCTCCAGGCAAGAATACTGGAGTGGGTTGCCATTTCCTTCTCCAGGGGATCTTCCAGATCCAGGGATTGAACCCAGGTCTCCCGCATTGCAGGCAGGTTCTTTACCAGCTGAGCCACAAAGGAAGCCATATATTCTAGCGATATACTATGACCCACTCCCTCAGAGGAGCATCATATGCAGATGACAGCAGAGTGGCCATAAGTGCTACCGGGTTTAACCAAGACAAAAGTTAAGCCATCAGAACAAAGTTATTGATCACACAGAGCCAAATCACCAGTTCGAAGTTTGGAGGGAAATAACCTTTAATCTGACTCCTGGAAAAGAAGCAACCAAATAAAGAGTTCAGTCCTCTTTGAAAACAGTAGTCACTCTCAAAGACCTCTTATTTAGGGAAGGAAAAACCAAATACAATTCCCAAATTCAAGTTCTTTCTGAAAACAATTAAAAGCATGAAATTCAAAACAATTTAACTCCAGAGGGATTAGACCTCTGGGTCTGCTACACCGTTCATGTGACCTATGGATTGTTATCAACTGACAGCTTTATGAATAGAGAACTTAGGTAGAAGAGAGGATACAAGGAAAATTGTCTCTGAAACAGAGAGTTTGAACTCAAAATGGGCACATGTTTTTCACAAGTCAATGAAAGGGCAAACTGTGGCAAGATTAATTCTATTGAAGATAAGATACACTGAAGGGGGCGACAAAGGATGAGATGGGTGGATGGCATCGTTGACTCAATGGACATGAGTTTGAGCAAACGCTGGGAGATAGCAAAGGATAGGGAAGCCTGGAGTGCTGCAGTGCATGGGGTTGCAAAGAGTTGGACAGGACTGAGCAAGTGAACAAAAGTAAGAAAAAGTTTTCAAAATCAAATTGGCTGCTCATCCCCAAACTTCCAGACTGGTATGTGGATTTTTACGGCTTTTAGGGTCAAGAAAACAATGGCTTTGCACAAAGCATATATTTTTTGTTCTCTATTTTCTTAGAAAAGAAATCCAAGGAGAGCAGGAGGAAAAACAAACTTAATATTTTTAAAGAAGTCAAGTTCTTTTCGGAGTCTCTCATGGAAACAAAACGTTACTATGTCAGCCAAGAGAGAGGCTGGGAAAAGGAAAAGAAAAAGTTCCCGGGGAGAATTTGAATTCTCAGTCCCCAAACCCCTCATTAAGGTTATGAATTCTAGGCTTTAATACTGAATATGGGAACTACATCAGGAAGGAAAGTAGGGTGTTTGTTTTCTTTTGATTTGACACGTGTTGCAATGCTTCCTGGTCTCATCCCTTCCAAAGCAGGGTGAGAAGGAGCTGCAGCCGTGAATGTGAGCCTGGGTTCACTGCCAAGAGCACAGCATCTCCTGCCGGCCCTCCGGACACTTGCCAGGTGAGGCCTTTCAGCGCCTGAGGACATTACCACAAAAGGCATACTCCTGTCTACAGGCCACAGTTCCAATCCAAAATAACTCCGATTCTTCAATTGTTCTGGGAGTAAACACTCACTGCTTTACATGCATTGGTTATGTTCCTTTGGCTGCTTCATTTCTGCTTTAAAAAAAGTGGTAATAGTCCCAGTGTTTTCTCACCAGTATTGTATTGCCCTGTTGCAGCCAAATTTTACGGTTGCAGAAAGAGTTAGCCAACCAGGCCAAAAAATACTCTGACTTTGAGTTCCTATGAAATTGTCTATTGCATTTCCAACGATTGCCATCATTGCAATAATTATTCGGCTTCTTGCTGTTTTCACGATGATTAAATAAGTTTCCATTTTTCAGAAAAGCAGGCGGGTTTGATGATAAACGTCACTAAGATCTAGTAGACAGATTGGCCCATGGTGCATTTACTTGTGGCACTCTGCAGAGACCTGACAGTTTTATTTTACCCGTGGAATTTCCTCTGGTGTTTAACGAAGTCACACAAATAGTTTGGATTTTCTGGTTTTTGAATTTCCCTCATCCTTGAAGTGAAACCATCATTTTTCTCTTTGTCTGCATATTAGATGGTATTATCTATAATCATGTATATTATACATATGATACATAAACTCAAGTCACCTGAATCATGAAATATTGTGAACAATATTTGGTATTCAATATTTTTCAAAATATTTTTCAAATGGATGGATATTTCCATATAAGTCATTATTGTTAACCTCTGTTTTATCTTCATCCTGGTATTCTTCAAATGAATTATAGGTATAACCCTTTGGTTACATAGTAAGTCTTTTTACAAACTGTTGTCACCACATGATAAAGCTCTTATCCACATTTGAGATAGTCACAGTGATATTTTATGAAACCATCTGAAATAATTCAAAATAGTGTTATCAAAAAGCACCCATTTATGAAGTTGATATTTGCCTATTTTTCTGAGGCACATGTATTTCTCTTGGGGATAATCCCTACCTAGTTCCATCACAGGCTTGCTGTTCTCTAGGTGTCAAAACGATATCCTTAAACAGAAATGAAACTTTAAGGACGTGGGATGGATTAGTCTTCTATCTTTCCCAGCAAAAAAGAAGTGAAATCAGGTTATCTCTGAAACTCCTGTGGGGCCAGAGAAGTGACATACAAAGGCAGACCTGCAGGGACCTGACATCCCAGGCTCACGTCACACACAACAAGGGGTACACCGTGCCCTACTCGGTCCACACTTTGGTTGGATGCTACGGAGCAGAGTCTATTTTGGGGGTAAAAATTATTGCTAAATCAGAGTGCTCTTCATGATCCAATCCAGGAATTGGAATTGCTCAATTTTTCAGCCGTCCTTAGAAATAAACTTTCTGCCTGTATCTAAATATATAATGATAAAATCATAAGCAGGAAGCTCCACCTTGATACTTATGGCAAACATATAGATAAAGCTACTGTTCACCCTATATAGTTGGACCAGTATGCTGCTGCTGCTAAGTTGCTTCAGTCGTGTCTGACTCTGTGCGACCCCATAGACAGCAGCCCACTAGGCTCCTCTGTCCCTGGGATTCTCCGGGCAAGAATACTGGAGTGGGTTGCCATTTCCTTCTCCAATGCATGAAAGTGAAAAATGAAAGTGAAGTTGCTCAGTCGTGCCCGACTCAGCGACCCCATAGACTGCAACCTACCAGGCTCCTCCGTCCATGGGATTTTCCAGGCAAGAGTACTGGAGTGGGGTGCCATTGCACTACACTTCATTAATTCGGCCAAAATTTGTTGCTTGGGACAATTTTTCTGGCAAGTATCCAGCTGAAATTTAAATGAAATGGTGTGAATGTTAATATTATGATACCGAATCATTTTTCTAGAAACAGAGATATTAGTAGAACTAGAACTATGAGTGATTATTAGAGAAAGAGAGCCTACAGTGTGTGTGCTCTGTCCTGTCCGACTTTGTGGCCCCAAGTACTGTAGCTCACCAGGCTTCTCTGTCCATGGGATTTTCTAGGCAAGCATACCGGAGTGGGTTGTCATTTCCTACTGCAGGGGATCTTCCCCATCCAGGGATCAAACCCACATCCCTTGTGTCTCCTGCATTGGCAGCCAGATTCTTTACCACTCCTGCCACCTGTTCTTATACATCAGAGAAAGAACATAGAGAAGATTGTCCTAATATTAGAGCTGTGTAAAGACAGAAAGGTCCATCCTGGGAGATAAATGAGGAGTGGTCATTGAAGAAGATGAGGTCTTCTATCCAAAATGCTCTGTGGCTTTCGCAGGACCATCTGGCCCTGACACTACAGTAGGTGGTTATACCAAATGATCGTGAGATGCTTGGAATCTTAGTCTCGATGAAGACCTAGAATAGCATTTCACAAACTGCACTCCTGTGCCCCATGATCAGTTAAGCACCAAAATGCTGCATACATTTTCCCAGGTTGGAGACTTTACTACGTATATTTGAAAATTAAGGGCTCTGGGAAATTCTGCAGTAAAGAAACTTGCCCAATTTTGTCTAACCAAACTTTGTCTAACCCAGTTGTTTTATTTTTCACAAAACATATTATTATAAAACCATTCAGCATTAATTTTCTAATGTTCCCAGTAGGGTAATGTCAAACTGAAGGTTTTTCCTCTTAAATCTAGATTTATGTTTTGGTAAGATTCTTTCCTCCAATAAGTTCATCTCTCCTTTCAAACAAACCCAAAGTTTTAGACTGTCATTCAAGTCCTAACACATTTTTTTCTTTCCAGACTTATTACTCCAGTCCTTAAGAAAACCACTTTTCAATGTATCCCAAAGTTGTTTTTTTTTTTTTTTTTTTATTCCATATACATTACATATATTTTCTTCTACTTTGGAATGGCTCCAGTTCATAGTTTATTTTCAAGTCTCAGCTCACATCCCAACTTATTTTTTGAAATTCCTCCTCCCATGACTTCAGGCAGCTCTGGCATCATGGGGAATCTATACTATACATCTTAATCTTTAAATTTTATTTCTTGGGATGTTTTTCACTCCCTCTCTCCTTCCTCTGTTTTCTTTATTCTTTCCTTCTTTTCTTTCTCTCTCTCTCTTTCTTCCTTTTGTATTTGTGCTAATCTTATGTATCCAAATTGATTTTACACTACTTTAAAAAACCGTATCTTATATTTATATATTCTTTAGAATGGCAGCATTTTGAGGTATATAAAATATACTTTTCCATGGAATTTACAATCATGTAAATGTATGAACTGTACAGAGAAAACCATTCTTTCAATAAAAAAGAAGCAAAAATGAATAAGTCTGTACTATTAGAGTTTATGTTAGATGCTACATTAATAATATGAAGTGCAGGTACATAGTGTATACTCAATAATTATGTACTGTATAAGTGAGTAAATAAATTTATCTGATTGTGTTTCATTTTCTTCTTCTTTTTATATTTTACTTTCATTTTAATTCATGCATTTTCTTCATTGGAGAGAGAGGTAATAAAGAATAATTTTCTTTTTCATAAGATATACAAATATATTATAGAATCTGGATGGTCATGGATTTATGTCTTAGCAAAATCCTTTCTCTCATTCGTGGGTGTATAGATATTCTTTTGTAATTTCATGTTTGTTTCATTTGGTTTTGTTTTCAACAAAAATCCAAACTGTCTTTATATTGATAAGAATGCATCGGGTAATGTTATTGAAAATTTTCTCAGTATTTCCAAAGTCATAATAAGATAAAATAAAATAAAAACTATATAGACATGTGCATGTATGTGTGTGTTTGCTTTTAATCTTGGCATTTATTTATACTGTTTAATTCCTGATCATGGAGCTTTTTTTTTTTTTGTACTTGTTCTCAGCGAGACATTTAGTTGTATTTTCAGACTCTACAGTAACTTTCTAAAGTATTTTTAAAGACAAAGATTTTTAAATCATTTACCTAAGTGATTGTTTGCATATAAATTTCTATCCATGGTACACTAACCCAACATTTTTAATTTCAATAAAACTGAGCCAAGATTTAGGACAAAGACAAGAAAAGGTGAAACTATCAGACTTATTTAACCTTTTATAAGTTTTGATTGACACTACCTGTCTGCCATATCAAAGTCTTGCAGTGTTATTTTCATATAAAATGGTCTTCAGCAGTTCTAAAGGAAAAGTTGCCTATATTTTCTGACTTAACTTGTTAACTGCTATCACCAAGGTTATCTTTTGCTGTTGTTTCTGTTCAGTTGCTCAGTTGTGACTGACTCTTTGTGACCCTACAGACTGCAACACGCCGGGCTTCCCGGTCCTTCACCATCTCCTGGAACTTGCTCAAACTCATGTCCATTGGGTCAGTGATGCCGTCTAACCATTTCATCCTCTGTTGCCCACTTCTCCTCCTGCCTTCTATCTTACTCAGCATCAAGGTCTCTTCTAATGAGTTGACTCTTTGCATCAGGTGATGAAAGTATTGGAGTTTCAGCTTCAGCATCAGTCCTTTCAATGAATATTTAGGACTGACTTCCTTTAGGATTGACTGGTTTGATCTCCTTGCAGTCCAAGGAACTCTCAAGAGTCTTCTCCAACACCACAGTTTGAAAGCATTAATTCTTCAGCACTCAGTCTTCTTTATGGTCCAACTCTCACATCCATACATGGCTACTGGACCATAGCTTTGACTATATGGACCTTTGTTGGCAAAGTAAAGGCCATCCTATGTAATGTATTAACTGCCAACAGTAAGGGGGAATGGGAGTTCTAGAAAGAGAGAGAGAAATGTACATTTATATTTGCATTACGCTACTCAGACTTTATTTTTGGGGGGCTCCACAATCACTGCAGATAGTCATTGCAGCCATGAAATTAAAAGACACTTACTCCTTGGAAGGAAAGTTATGACCAACCTAGATAGCATATTAAAAAGCAGAGACATTACTTTGTCAACAAAGGTCCATCTATTCAAGGCTATGGTTTTTCCGGTAGTCATGTATGGATGTGAGAGTTGGACTGTAAAGAAAGCTGAGCACCGAAGAATTGATGCTTTTGAACTGTGGTGTTGGAGAAGACTCTGGAGAGTCCCTTGGACTGCAAGGAGATCCATCCAGTTCATCCTAAAGGAAATCAGTGCTGAATATTCACTGGAAGGACTGATGTTTAAGCTGAAGCTCCAATATTTTGGCCACCTGATGCGAAGAGCTGACTCATTTGAAAAGACACTGATGCTGGGAAAGATTGAGGGCAGGAGGAAAAGGGGACTACAGAGGATGAGATGGTTGGAGCCATCACCAACTCAATGGACATGAGTTTGGGTAAACTCCAGGAGCTGGTGATGGACAGGGAAGCCTGGTGTGCTACGGTTCATGGGGTTGCAAAGAGTCGGACATGACTGAGTGACTGAACTGAACTGAATGTATTTATAGTTATGTTACAATATACAAAAATGTCTTCATCTTTTTGTTTGTAAGAGTGGGTGTATTCTACCAAGACTTAAAGCAGTAAAAATTTGGTATTTGATAGTACAATATTGAGGGTTCAGTCTTTCCCCCAAGTCAGGACTAAAAGCCCTATTTTTTTCAAAATATTCTTTTTTTTATTATTAAGCCTAGGGAATAGTCTAAATACAGAGGTAAATTTATAATTAAAGGTAGAGATGAAGGGAGTCTCAAAATATTAATATTCCAGTTGGTTGCTAGGGATTCCTTCTCTGAGTGCTCTCTATATTTTCCAATCAGAACAAGACAAAATTGAGGATATGTTTCAGAATTAAAAAATTATTTTTTAGGGATCAAGACTCATCCAATTGCTGTGGACAAGTCAACTCCCTGTGGACCCAAAGGCAGGTGAGCCATATAGCTTCTATTCCTATTGTTTGTAGGAATCAAACAGTCAGATTTCAGAGGGCCATGGCACGTTTGTGAGTGAGTGCCTGTGGTTGCGTGTGTACATCACTAGTCCTTGTCCCTTCCCAGACATAGATAAACTTGTCAGCCACTTGTGGGATGTGATCTGTGAGGTACTGAAAATTGTACCAACCCAAAAATATCACCACTATCAGCTTGCCACTCAGTCAGAAATTCCCTCGAGGTGAGTCACTCCTTGTCTACTTAAAGTTCTGCTGAACACCAACAGTTGTTACTTTTGGAGGAGTAACATATTAACCCATTATGATGTTTTAGCTCTTTTACAGCCAGTGAGATCTTAAAGGAGCTACAGCTGGCAGAATGCATGATTCCAGGTTAATGCAGATCACAGGGACTGTGAACGTGGTGGAGACTTGAAGTGCTTTATAGAGATGACTGGAGTAATTGCTATGAAAATGACTACTGGACGAAGTGGTCAAGGTAAGCACTGTGCAGTCATGAGGGATGTTAATATAAAAACTACTCTAGAGAGGCAAGACCTGCAGTAACTATAGTGTAGCACCCACTAAGATAAAGGCTATACTTTCAACACTAAAAGAAGAGTAAAACTTAATACAAACCTTCAAGGAGCCAAGAATGGGCCAATACAAGTACATACAAGGAATAAGCACAGATACTTATATGGAGTAAGCATCAGTAAACGTGTTCAAATGAGCAAGTCTCACTGCAAGATATACCATTAATGGAATAGTGAATTTCAAAGCAGGATGAAAGTCTATCCATCTGCACTTTAACTAAAGATCTTAGAAAAATAAGGCATTTTCAAGGCATTATGCAAGACCTCAGTAGATTGATACAAAGGAAAGAGGAAGGGAAAAACATGTCTGGTAAAGAGAAGACAATTAACCATAGAATAGTGATAGGAAAGTTGGGGGAACTGCGTATAGTTGATGTTTATGACACGGGACATTAATGGAGGGGAAAAGGGAAAGGCTGTTTTAAGGAAGAATTCTGGAAACCATTGAAAGTCATATTCAGGGTCTTGGACTTAACTATGGAAACACATGGAAGGTTTTCACTTTTTAAGCAGAAAATAACATCAGTACTCATGTCAAGAACTATCTTACAAAATGGAAGTCATAGATAGGTATAGTAACATAGACAGCAGAACCCATTAGATAAAATAGAAGCCTAGAACAATGATTTAGTTGGAAGTACGAAGGAAGTAAATTATACTGAAGAGGATAGGTAGCCAGGACATATGGCAGAGGCTGTAGAGGGATTGGAAAGTCAATAGAATGAGAGAACAGAGGAAGAAAAGAGGTCAGCATGACTCTAGAGTTTCAGTCCTACAAAGCTAACCTCAGTTAATTTATAGAATGGGAAAGGAGGGCAAAGGGGGGGGAAAAACAATATTATTGTCTGCTTCCATTTGGTTTGTGACTTGACACATAGAAGAAAAATTTCTTGTTAGAAACAAAAAGAAATCAGTAAGTAGCAGAAAATGTGCCTTTGGGATCCAGTAGATAGTTCAGGCATAAAAGACAATTGCTATGTGGAATTTGTAAGAAAATTGACCAGAGTCGACAGAAGAAGCAGAAGTGAGGGCCCAGGTAAGATGCAGTGCCTAAGAAACAGGCTCCATCTACAAGGGTTTTTTTGTATTCTTAGGAACAAAGAAAGAGAAAAGAGTCCTTAGGAGTTACACAAGTATGAGCATCAGCAAGTAGCAGGTGTTCAGGCAGATGAAGGAGAGCCTCACAGGACAGGAGAAGAAATATCTAAATAATTAACTGAGTGGAACTGTTTGACATTACTAGGGCAACTGCTTTATAGCAACTCAATCATGAAAAAACAGAAATTATGTAATATGAAGCTGTGATATTTTCTTCGAGCTTCTTCCCTATTGATAAGAACAATAATCTTCAATTAATTAATTTACTTGGCTGCATCTGGTCTTAGTTACAGCACTTGGGATCTTTGTTGCGGCGTGCAGACTCTAATTGTGGCGTGTGGGCTCAGTAGATGCAGTGCTCAGGCTCCAGAGCATCTGGGCTTCAGTAGTTGTGGCGCATAGGCTCTCTAGTTGTGGTGTATAGTCTTAGTTGCTCCAAGGCATGTGGGATCTTAGTTCCCCAACCAGCAATCAAACCTTATCCCCTGCATTGCAAGGCAAACTCTTAACCCCTGGATCACCAGGGAAGTCCCCAGATCAAGAGTCTTAAAAAAGAGAAAATGAAATAAGTTTTCTAGCTTAAATGGATATCTCCATGCTCACATGCAGCAGATTTTTGATTGAGTGCATATTACAAGGAACATGGGATTCTCTCATGTTTCTCTTTCAGGGTTTTCTTGACCGCTGAGCTATCACAGTTATCAATAATGCTGATTTTGCCTGTGTGGCTGTGAAAGATGATTCCGGCTGGATTTAAACCACTGTAGAGAATAACAATCTGCATAGCAACCCAAAGATGAAAAGAAATGTTCCAATTGGCACCCGATAAACACTCACACTACCAAAGAGTTGTCAGTGATTGTTTTCTCTGTGTTTCTTAGTCCTTCACATGTTTTCTGATTGTAATAAAAGATTTTTATCAGGAGGGAGCAGAGGGGGTGATTAGAAACTCAGGTATCTTCATGGTTGTTGCAGAATATAAGGACTGATGAGTCACAGAAAATCAGTATGTGTGATGAATTTTAAGGTCTTTGAGATGATCCCTAAAATTCCTGTGATGATTTATTTCATTCATTTCAATTACTCTTTCAAAATATTTACCGATTGGATATCATCAAATTAAACAGCTAACATAATCAGGCTGTGTACAATGCTCTGCAGGATAAACAAAAATGAATAATTCACAGACTGCCCTTTGGATGCTTTCAGTCTCACAAAAGAGCTGAGGCATATACAAGAATAATTCCAATGCAAAGTAAAATCGGAACAACCTCTGCTTCTCATCATGACAGAGTAACTCACATCAGAATAACCCTGCCACCATAAACGACTGTAAAAATGAGACACAGGCAGTGCAGGACTGTGATCCTTCAGAGAATGAAAACATGTGAAGTGTGCCCCATGATTGCTCCAGCCTTTTACCTGGGATACTTTCTGGAAACGAAATGTGATGTCCAAGCGGGAAGAGTAATCTCACTAAGATGGCAAAAATCAGATTTCAGGGCTGCTGAGGAGGCTAGTATTTGTCGGAAAGGGAAAAACCACAGGAGGGAACTGTACTGAGAGCAAACCATTGAAATCTACATGGGAATCTTTTTGAGTTGTTGGACAAAAACACGCAACACATAGAGATTGCTCTGAAAAACTGAGGAATTTGTTTGAGATCTTGGAGCTCAGATACGAAGTTACACTATTCTAGATCTGTAAGAGCTAGTTTATATGTACCCCACCTTTAAAAATCATTGCAAAATGAGGCAGAAACGATAGTAAATTAAATATCTGCCAGAATAAAGCCAATACCCAAGTTAAAAAAAGCAACAACTTGACATTTAACAAAAGTAGCAGTCACAATATCCACTAAAATTTTATTATTAATTGCTAGATATACAGAGGAGAAACAAAATGTGATTCATAATCATGGAAATTTTATTCCAAAAAGTCATTAAGACAGATCCAGAGATGACAGAGAAGTTGTAATTAGCAAACAAAGACAAAAGAAATGATGGGCATAAGGGAACAGACAGGACAATAACAGCAGAAAAATGGAAACTGGAAAACAGTTAATGGAAATTCTACTAAAAATAAAATATCTAAAATTAAATAATCACTTGTTGTGCTTTGTAGTCAACTGGATACTGTATAGGAAAAATATCAGAAAACCTGAAGATATGGCAGTAGGGAATATCCAAAGTGAAGCACATGGAATAAAAATGCTGAAAAATTAAATGAACACAGTGTCACTGACACATGGGAAAATAGCAATTCTCAGATATATAAAAGTGGAATCCTAGGAGGAAAAGAGAGAAATTGGGGCAGAAAAATATACTTGAATAAATAATGACTTCAAATTATATTAACTACTGATCCAAAAAACTCAATAATAGATTAAATACACACACAAGTCACCTAGAGAACTATTAATACCATAGTCAAATTGCTTAAAAATAATGATAAAAAGAAAAATCTTAAAAAGCAATAGGAAAAAATAAATACGTCACAAAGAGAGGGGAAAAAAAAAGCAAGTAAAAGGATAAGGATTGTATTTCTCATCAGAAGCAATGCAAGCCAGAAGACATTGGGCTGACACTTTAAAATATAAAAGAAAAAAATAACATGTCAAGCTAGAATTCTGTAAGCAGTGAACTTTCTTCAAAAATGAAGTTGAAATAAAGACATTTTAAAATAAACAAAAGCTAGAGGAATTTGTCACCGCAGACCTGCTCTGAAAGAAATGTCAAGTCAGGTTCTTCAGGCTAAAGTAGAACAGTGCCAGATGGAAATTTGGCTTACACGTAGAAATGAAAGCAATGGAAATGGGAAATATGTGGATAAACAGAAAAGACATTTTCCCTTTAAAAATGTATTAAAAAGTGGAATACAGTAGTCTCCCCTCGTCTGTGGGGAATATGTTTCAAGACGCCCGCTGTGGGTGCCTGGATTGAAGGCTAGAAACCTTGGTATATTGTGCTTTTTCCTATACACACGTACATGAAAGTAAAAGTAGATCAGTCCTGTCTGACTCTTTGCAACCCCATGGACTATGTAGTTGTTGGAATTCCCTAGGCTAGAATACTGGAGTGGGCAGCCATTCCCTTTTCCAGGGGACCTTCCCAACCCAGGGATCGAACCCAGGTCTCCCACATTACAGGGGGATTCTTTACCAGCTGAGCCACAAGGGAAGCCCAAGAATACTGGAGTGGGTAGCCTATCCCTTGTCCAGGAGAGCTTCCCAACCCAGGAATCCAACCAGGGTTTCCTGCATTACAGGTGAATTCTTTACCAACTGAGATATGACATACATAGCTATTACAAAGTTTAATTTATAAATTATGCATAGTACTAGATTAACAATAGCTAACAAAATAGAACAATTAAAATAACATACTGTAATAAAAGTTATGTGAATACACTCTCTCTCAGCATATGTTATTATACAAATTTAATTCCATTTGCATTTCAGCTAAGCACTTACCATGCATTGTGGTGTTAACTTCAGCAGTTTAGGGTAAAAAGCAGAACTACCATCAATTTCTTTTCCCTTCTTTACAATTTCATGGATAGAGGATTCATGCTTATTACATGAATCTTAGCAATCTTAGCATATGATTTTTTTTTTAATAAGTTGAGAACTTTCACCTTTTCACTTAAGCAAACACTTTACAGCTTCTCTTTGGCATGTCTGGGTTGCCAGATCACTCTTCTTATGCTTTGGGGCCAATATTAAGTAAGATAAGATCATTTGAACACAAACTGTCCACATTACTGCAACAGCCAATCTAACCAAGAAGACCACTAAGTAATTAATGGGCAGGTAGTGTGTGCTCTGTGGATGCAGGGGTTATCCCCATGCCAGGCAGGAGAGAGCAGGCTGCATGCAATTTCATGATGTTACTCAAATAGCCACATGTAAACTTAAATTTTATGACTTGTTTCTGGAATTTTCCATCTAATATTTTTGGACCATGGTTGATCTTGGGTAACTGAAACCATGTAAAGTGAAACTGCAGATAAGGTGGCAGGGGACAGCTGTATTTAAAACGAAATAATATCAATGTATTATGGAGTTTATACCAGACACAGAAATAAATTATGTAATAATAATGACATGAAGAAGGTGAGGAGTTGTAAAGGTATGTTGCTATGATTGTATCAGGCTTCCTCGTGGCTCAGTGGTGAAGAATCCTCCTGCTACGCAGGAGCCACAGTAGATGCGGGTTCAATCCCTGGGTTGGGAAGATCCTTGGAGGAGGGTGTGGCAACCCACTCCAGTATTCTTGCCTGGAGAATCCCAAGGACAGAGGAGCCTGGTGGGCTACAGTCCGTGGGGTCGCAAAAAGTCAGACATGACTAAAGCGATTTAGCACGCATACATGAGTGTATCACCTTATATGTGAAGTGGTATGTAATATACTGTTGTACAATGTTGACTTTGATAAGTTAATTGCATTTTACAAAATATACAGCAACTCTTAAAACTAAAGCAAACATGTACAGCTAATGAGACAACAGTCAAGGTAAAACAGAATCCAAACGAAAGATAACAAAAAAGATATTTGTTAATCCAAATGCAGCAATGAAAAAAAAAAAAGAAAAAGAAAACAAAGAGAGATGGAAAAATTAGAGGGAAAAAGTGATAAGCTAATGGAAGTAAACCCAGTTTCATTAACAAGTATTTTAAATGAAAATGGATGAAAAATTCCAATTTAGAGTAGAGATTGTCAGACTGGAAAAAACAGAAATCAAGACCCCACTATATGTTTTTAACAAAGAGTTTTGTTTTAAATATAAGGACACGACCAAGTCAAAAGTAGAATGATCAATTAAGATGTACCTTGTAAACATTAATTGTAAGAAAGCTGGAGGGGTTAGAAAACATATGTTACTGAGCATGAAGTATTATCCCAAATAAAGAAGACACTTCATAATGATAGAAACGTCAGTTCCACAGAGAGGCATATGCATGCACTTCATTTAAAAAAAAAATCAAAATATGTAATGTGAAAACTGAGAGAATTAAAGGACACATAGACAAATCTTCTAATGATACTTGGAGATATTAAATCTTCTATGTTAATTATTGGCCTTCCCTTGTGGCTCAGTGGTAAAGAATCTGCCTGCCAATGCAAGAGACTCAGGTTTAATCCCTAGATCAGGAAGATCCCTGGAGAAGGAAATGGCAAACCACTCCAGTATTCTTGCCTGGAGAACTCCATGAGCAGAGTAGCCTGGCGGACTACAGTCCATGGGGTTGCAAAAGAGTCGGACATGACTTAGTAACTAAACAACAACAAATCTTAATTATTAATGAAAAAAGTACACCAAAGTATCTCAAAGGAAAGGCAGCACAATATAGGATCTGATTAACCCTCTCAATAATTGGACCTGATTGACTTTTCACTGAAGCAACAGAACACACATTCTTTTTAAGTACACGTGGAATATTCAACAAATGATCCATGTGACAGGATGCAAAAAGAAATCTCATTAAGTTAACATTAGTGAAATGGTACAGACTTCTTTTTCTAACCACAGTGGAATTAAAGTAGAAATTGAAAACAGAAAGATATTTGCTGAATGCCGCAAATATGGGAAAATTAAAAATCACATTTTTAAACAACCCAGGGACCAAAAAATGAAGTTACAAGGGAAATCAGAAGTGTATTTAAACTGAAGGAAAATAAAAATGCAGCATATTAAAATGTGGAGGATTCAGCTACAGTGATATTTATAACAATGCATGTATCATTAAGTGCACATGTTAGGCAATGAGAAAGTCTTAAACAAAGGTCTCAGTTTGTATCTTAAGATAAAAAAATTGAAAAATATACACTAAAGCAATTAGAAGGAATGAGATAGAGGAAATAAGTAAAACAGAAAACGAACAAACTACTCTGTGTAAAGATGTGAATTCCACATTTGTATGCATTTGTTTGAACAGATTGAACTGTATTCCTAAAAACTTTGCATTTTACTGAGTGTAAAACATTTTTCAACTAAAAATGTTTATTAAAAAGCTAAAAAATGGTCAAGAGTGAAACAAAAACAAGGGTTACACTGTTAGGATAGATATGAGGAGAAAGATGCGGATATCTTAGAGAAGTGGGATTCCTGGCTAGCTCTTGAAAATTATAAGGTATTTGGGGCCTCAGAGATTGTGGGGCAGGATATTTCATTGAAACAAATGTATTGTCATGATGCAGAACTGAGTGGGATAGTTAGTGAGTAGCAACTAAACCCTTGAAAGATGCAGCCAAATTGAGGAGCAACTTGAATGATTGCTAGGGAAGAAGATTGCAATCTTTTTTTAAAATTAATTTTCATTGGAGTATAGTTGATTTACAATGTTGTGTTATCTTCTGTACAGCAGAATCAGCCAGCCATACTTACACATATATCACCTCCCTTTTGGACTTCCATAATTCAAAAATATATGTGTTTTTCACATATTACTTATATACATACATATTATTTTCACATATTACATATTATTTTTTCACATATTTCACAAAATACTTCAATGTTCGTACTATTTACAGTAGCTAGGACATGGAAGCAGCCTAAATATCCATCAACAGAGAAATGGATAAAAAAGATGTGGTACATATATGCAATGAAATATTACTCAGCCAGGAAAAAAGGAATAAAATTATGTCATCTGTAGAGATGTGGATGGACCCAGAGTCAGAGTGAAGTAAGTCAGAAAGAGAAAAATAAATATTGTATGTTAATGTATATTTGTGGAATCCAGAAGTTTGCATTTAATTCCGAGGCAATTGAGGGTCACAAATCCTTTTGCACAAGAGAGCAAAAGGATAGATTTATTGTTTCAAAGGAATAATATTGATGACAACACCGTGGATAAGAGAAAGACAAGAATATGTGAAGCTACTGAAACATTCCATAAAATAAAGTGAATACAGTTACAATGGGAACACAAAGGAGGAATCGAAGCAAATCCAAAAAAACTCTGGGCGTAAATCAGGAAAAAAATCAATACCTCTTGGATCTAAGTAGCAGAGAAAACATGCTGCAGATCTGAATAATGATGACTTTAGTTTCCAGGTTATAACTGCCTGGGACTATGGGCACTGTCAATGGAAACAGGATTTCTTGTATCAATTTCTAAACTTGTCTTCAGTAACAGACATTTTTAAAATAATATTTTTATCGAAGTAGATGACCTGGTTTAATATTTATCATGCTCACAACAGATTAAAACAGGTTCTGAAGCTTTAACTAAAACCAGTTTCTCTGTTTGGGTAGTATTCTTACAGTCTCCTTAAGAAAAAGCAAAGAACTATAAAGCCAAACACGTCTCCACCACCAATTTCATTCCTGTTCTACTTTCTTTAAAAATAAAAATATTACCTAGAAGTGTCACATATAAACCCATCACTCTTAGTCTGCATGAGTTTATGAAGAATTCCTCAGTGGTCATCTGCGGATATTTACCAGTTGCTGCCTCCTACCTTTAAATGCATCCTCAATCAATCTGTGTGAACATCCAACCACACACCGATAATTTCCTAAATGTATCAGCCATTTTGAAAACACAGCTACCAGAGTAAGAACTGGTCAGATCCCTTCCAGTCCACAATAGTTTGTCTGCACCGAGGGTGACATGTCATGGAATCCCAGTGCAGTGGAATCTGGGGTGCAATGGGGAGGGCCTGACAGGGAGAAGATCATTGCAAAGGACAACTACAGTCTAATTTACTTTACCATTTTAATTTTTTAAAACTGAGTAGACTGATACAGGGAAAGGCCGAAGGCAATAGGAGATGGGAGTGGCAGAGGATGAAATGGCTAGATAGCATCACTGATACAATGGACATGAATTTGAGCAAACTCCGGGAGATAGTGGAGGACGGAGGAGCCTGGTGTGCTGCAGTCCATGGGGTCACAAAAAGTTGGACATGACTTAGTGACTGAATAACAACCACAACGTACAAATACATAACAATAATAATATTGTTAAATGTTGGTGGAGAACCAACATTTGAAATTTACATATTCAGTAATTTTGATGAGAGCAGAAACTGAAAATTAGATGGTCATTTACAGGTGATTCTAAGCAATTGTTAAGAAACATTTTCAACTCCATTTCTGGACATTTTTAAGTTTACCTTATATGCAGTCATGACAGAAATGTGTGTGTGTTTTTTCCCCCTAAGTCAATTCTTACTCTACTTGGCCTCCAAGCCTCTGAGGTGCATACTAGAAGATTGGAAAGGAGATTTCAATGGGCCAAAGATTTTATGAATACATAAAATTGAATCGAGGGCATTTCTAAATACAATGTATTATTTTTATTTTCCAGTACATAAAAGAACTTCTTTTAAAAAATCAATTTTAAGACAGAAAAACTGAGTTGTTGAGTCATTTGCTAAATGTGGTGCAAAAATATATAATTAGATGGTGGCTTCAAATATCATTCACTTGAGCCAATTTTGCCAATTAAAGCTAAAAGCAGGAGGATAAGTAAATAATTCAGGTCTTGTTTTATTCCCCTTTGCAAGAAGAGCCCTGTAATACTTCCCCTGTTTTAGAAGAGAATGCATATTTCACAATAACTCCAAGTTTCTAGTTTACCTTTTTAACTATTAAGGAAGGTATTTTATTTCTTCAGTGACTCATTCCCTCTTACTAAGGCAGTTCTGCAGTTTAAATGCTAATTGACCATTTTGGCTGAGGATTTCCTAGTTAAAAGGTCTGCCATTTAATCCCAAAGTGTCTTTTGATTTCTTGAGCATGATTAAATGGAAATTCAGCCCTGGTTCAGTATCACAGGAGCCCATGTAGGCTCTCCCGTTGAATTGCCATGGTTTGAGGATCCTGCTGGGAGACTCAGGCTGATTTTATTGAAATAGGCCCTCCACCGTCAGACTCAAAATAACCTCCAGCACACTGATAGAAATAATGACCCTTTTACCGTTGTAAAACGTGAAACTATTCCTTGAATGTTAACTAATACCAAAAAGCTTTTTCTGCAAATGAAATGGGGGAATTGGAGCCAAGAAATTGCTCTGGATGAAGATCTAGAAATGGCCTTCCACTTTCCTTCTCAGTAATTGCAGAACTGTGACCTTTCCCTCAAAGCTTGTGAGGGCATCAGTCTAGGTTCCATCAAACGAACCATACAGAGATGGAGATGGTCCTGGGTAGCCTCTCTAGGAGAGTGGGCATCTCTGCCTCCTTAATTCATCAAGAATGACCTGCCACTCCCCAGGGATAATGACTTCCTCATTAACAATATTGTGTGTGTGTGCTCATTCACTAAGTCATGGTGGACTCTTTTGCGACCCCATGGTCTGTAGCCCACCAGGCTCCTCTGTCCATGGGATTTCCCAGACAAGAATACTGGAGTGGGTTGCTATTTCCTTACCCAGGGGATCTTCCCGACCCAGGGTCAAACCTGTGTCTCCTGGATTGGCAGGTGAATTCTTTACCACTGAGCCACCTGGGAAGCCCCATTAGTAACATTAGATGGAAAAATAAAACATATAAGCTCAAAATAGGAGTTATGAAGTGCTGATAGCTTGCAGCGTTTGACATCTACACCCCAAAACCCTTGAGATGACAAATACTTTCAGGTAAATCGGTTCAGTCCTCTCATCTTGCTGCTAGTCCTCACAAGCCGGAAGCTTTTTCCTTACAGTCAGTCTAAAAGGCAACGAGACATATAGCCCTATTAGCTAAGTTTATTTATGCTGACACCAAGAAAACCATGAAAAATCCAAGTTCTAAATTGTAATGTATTCCTGATAAGTAGTAAATCGGTGGGACTCCACTGCCCAAGTAGGGACTTGCCATTAAACAAGAACTGAAGCACAGTAAGCCTCATAAATATCTGCAGAATCCTGAAGCTGTTTTTTCTACATGAGCTCATGCAGCAAACTCTCCCGCTGGTCTGGTCATGATAACCTACTGTCCCCAAGACACTGCAAGATACTTGAGACTAGGGTGACTGAATTCTAGACTTAAAATTCAAGAAAAGCTCCCCCTTCCACCCAATTACAGTGTCCTCATACTTCCAGGTTTATCTAGTTGCACAGCTTTTCTGAACATCTGGCTGATTTCTTAATTTCAAGCTTGGTTCCTATTGATAGTGGCGAAGTTTTGGTAAAGGTAGGAAGTGTTTGGGTTTCCATGGTAGCTCAGCTGGTAAAGAATCTGCCTGCAATGCAGGGGACCCAGGTTCGATCCCTGGGTTGGGAAGATACCCTGGAGAAGGGAGCAGCTACCTACTGAAGTATTCTGACCTGGAGAATTGCACAGACTGTATAGATAATGGGTAGCAAAGAGTCGGACGGGTCTGAGTGACTTTCACTTTCCGTAAGTGTTAAGACCATATGAGATCCAGTTGGACCAACTTTTGATGACTTTTCTCCAACTAGAACACAAACTGTTTTACAACGGAAAGATGATGTAAAACATTTATAGAATAAGTTCACAGTTTTCTTATTGTGAAAATGAATTATGGTCCAGTACAGAGCATACAACAAACATGGGAATGGGAGCAGTTATATATTCATGTCGAGGGTATGATGAAAAAAGCGGTATTCAGAATTATGTAGAAATAATAAAAAAGAAGTCTGCTGACTTAAGAGAAGAAGGCCTGAATTTTTGTCCCAGATTCTTTATTTTCCAACCCTGTGCATTATATTAATTCACTCATATTTCTTATCATAAGAGAAGGGACAGAAATAAATGAATATTGAAGGAATTGGGGTGGAGGGGTGTAGAGAATATTCTGGAACACATAAGCACTTTGGATTTAGGGTAGAGATAAAGGGGCGTGTAATGGAGGTGAGTTGGTGACTAGGAAGGAGCAGGTCACAAACTACAGATAAACAAGAGAGGGCGCCTTGGCAGGCCTCCACCTTGGGTTAGTCCCAAGAGCTGAGCTTGGAGAGGCTAAGGTTGTAACAGTTCATGGACCATTTCTGTGGTTCCAGACCCATGATCAGTGCTGTCAACTGCAAACTGGCACTTGCCAAGGCTGCTTACCGTCTACCTCTACAAGGATTAAGTCATGTGCTGCTGCAGCTGCTGACCTTCAACACCTGCTGAAAGGAGTTCATGGCAGAGCAGAAATGAGGCACTCTGTGCCTCAGGAAAGACTTGAAGAACAGGTCTTCAGATGGTTAGATAGTCTCAGTAGCCAATTGATGAGCCCAATTCCTGTATCTCCTCATACCTAGAAAAGCACAAAAATCTTTCTTGGTGATGACTGTTTCCTGTGATCAGCAGAAATCTTTGTGAGACTAGCAGAAACTTTCTGAAAAAATATGTGTGTGATTGCATGCACTCTTCCTTCACCAAAATCATATATATACTGTCCTTCCCCACTACCACTTTGGAGCGGTTTCTCAGGGCCATCTGAGGTGCTGTGTCCAGGAGTTTTAGTCCTCATTTTTAGTCCTTACTTTGCCCCAAATAAAATTTAACTCGCAGCTCTCATGTTTTGCATTTTTTTTAAGTCAACAGTATTCAGAGGCATTACTTTGCCAACAAAGTTCAGTCTAGTCAAAACTATGGTTTTTTCCAGTAGTCATGTACAGTTGTGAGAGTTGAACCACAAAGAAGGCTGAACACTGAAGAGTTGATGCTTTTGAACTGTGGTGTTGGGGAAGAGTCTTGAGAGTACCTTGGACTGCAAGGAGATCAGTCAATCCTAAAGAAAATAAATCCTTAATATTCATTAGAAGGACTGATGCTGAAGCTGAAGCTCCAATACTTCAGCCACCTGATGCAAAGAGCTGACTCATTGGAAAAGACTGTCATCCTGGGGAAGATTGAAGACAGGAGGAGAAAGGGATGACAGAGGATGAGATGGTTGGATGGCATCACTGACCCAATAGATTTGAATTGTAGCAAGCTCCGGGAGATGGTGATGGACAGGGAGGTCTGGCATGCTCCAGTCTAGGGGGTTGCAAAGAGTCAGACACAACTGAGTGACTGGACAACAACAAATGTAGATAGTCCTCTTCTACCAAAAAGGAGGGAGTTGAGACATGGTTTTTCTGGTCAATTTCAAGCCAATTTCTACTGAAATATTAGAAATATTGAAGCCAAAGGAAGTCACCATAAGAACAGCTCAGCTTTGCAGACAAACCCTCACCCTGGCTGGGCACATAGGATCAATTCTTGTTCTAAATGAAACTCAGGAGAAAAAGTCAGAGAATGTGAGAATAAAAGGGAGGAAAGATCAGAGAAAGGACCCCAGGGCATATCTTATTACACCCAAATGTACCTGATACCTATTGCAAAAATGCAGGTCCTATAGATCAAACCCTGGGAACTGGGGCAGGTGCTTAACTCAGATACACAAAACAGGGCCCATCTGAGCCCTCGGAAGCTCTCTCTTTAAATAAAAAAGTAGATCAGATCAGATCACTTTGCACAAAAGGCCCATGAATTAACTGAGGATGATAGCCTGTTTGTACCTCATTTTGTTTTCTGTCTGTGCTACAGAGTTTGCTGTTTAAAACTGGGATCCTAGTATCTGTATTGAGTCTGTACTGAGACATACTCATGTGAAAAAGAATCCTCAATAAGAGAGGGCTTTTAAAAACTAGAAGAAACGGAATCCAACACAAAGGGGATACTCCCAATGAATAAGCCACCTTTGGCTGCTCTTCTGGAGCCTCAAACATTATTTCCAAAAAAGCCCGGCTCCTTAGCTGGCTGACTGTCAGTGAATCTTATTGTGTTGATTTGCATGTCTAAATAAGAACAAGTCAATCATTATCACTTCATTAAAAGCCTTTACTTCTTTTACCCCAAGCCTGCATACATGGCATTTCTCAGAAATATTAAAGCCAAAAGAAGGCACCAAATTATAAGAACAGATTATGCAAGTGATTTCTTGAAATATACTTGCTGCCCTTGGAAGGAGTTGAAAATATAGCCATCTCTAGAATGCTCTCCTTCCAACACTTTCCCTCTTCCCTTTGCTCTAGAACAGGGATCCTCAACCTTCGAGTTATAATAATAATATTATTATTATTATTATTATTATTATGTCGTAATAATAATAATAATAGAGAAAAAGTGCACAATGAAGGTAGTGTGCTTGATTCATCCTGAACCGCCCCCCCCATCCCCCACCCCCTGTTTGTGGAAAGATTGTCTTCCATGAAACCAGTCCCAGGTACCCAAAAGATTGGGGACTGGTGCTCTAGAATAGAACTAATTTGGGGTTGCATATTCACACCTATGCAAAATTTGAAGAGTACTTTGAAAGCTATCATCATTTTATGCAAATTGCATAGAATTTATTTCTACACACAGAATCACCAATTTAAGTCTTTGTTGAATATAGCTTTTACAGACAGAGAATTAAAACAAACAGACATCTGTTAAACCTGTCTTTGTCCTCTAGGATAGATGAATCTTTGAAGCAATAAAACACATGCACATATACATACACACATGTATGTGTGTAAAACGGACTAAATGTTTTATCCAAACAAACCAGACAAAAACTAACATAAATAGAAAAATTGTATGCTTAAATGGGAGTGGTTCCTTCCATAAAAGCAGAAACTAACAATTTCTAATAATTAGATCAGATCAGTTGCTCAGTCGTATCCGACTCTTTGCGACCCCATGAATCGCAGCACGCCAGGCCTCCCTGTCCATCACCAACTCCTGCAGTTCACTCAGACTCACGTCCATCGAGTCAGTGATGCCATCCAGCCATCTCATCCTCTGTCGTCCCCTTGTCCTCCTGCCCCCAATCCCTCCCAGCATCAGAGTCTTTTCCAATGAGTCAACTCTTCGCATGAGGTGGCCAAAGTTTCAGCCTTAGCATCAATCCCTCCAAAGAAATCCCAGGGCTGATCTCCTTCAGAATGGACTGGTTGGATCTCCTTGCAGTCCAAGGGACTCTCAAGAGTCTTCTCCAACACCACAGTTCAAAAGCATCAATTCTTCAGTGCTCAGCCTTCTTCATAGTCCAAATCTCACATCCATACATGACCACAGGAAAAACCATAGCCTTGACTAGACAAACCAGATAGCCCAAAACAAGAAAGAAACTCAAGGATATTAGAATCTCTACTGTAGGAGAAATTTTGACTGCCCAGAAGCACACATCGCTATGTGTGCACACGGACACATAGACACACACAAACACACACACATTCATGCAGAAGTGCACTCTCACTCAACATTCTGGATTTGGGAAGAGGGAAGGCATTCAGTCTAACAAGCTGGGATAGCAGAGGGAGAAATAAAAGCTGACAGGAGAGAAATAGTCAAAGATGGGAGACAAACAGATTCCTTAGGCCTTGTTAGTGAATGGCAGGAGCTACATTAAGTATAGTACAACACTCAAGATTTTTTTAGATGATTTACAAATAGATTTCAGATATTAAAGCAGGAAAGAATAATTCCTCACTGATAACTTAAAGTCACATGGTGTAGTCAAAACACCAAAATCCTGAAAAAGGACCAGAAGATCTTTTTCGGACAACTGAATATGGACTCAGACCACCCAGTAAGTGGTAACACATGTTATATAGAACTTATGCATTTAAGCAAAGCTGACTGTTTAGAAAGTCATCCAGAGAACGTCTAGGATGGTCTGACAGTGAGTCTGCAGTTTGGTTTCCCTTTAGTGGAGGATATTGTCCAACACCCTGTGAAGGTACAGAAGAGCCTGGGAATAAACGTGGGTGTGAGGTTTTAGTGAAAACAGCTAAATCTAATCAAGAAAGTAGATTTTTATACATTATGTACTTAAGTTAATGGGCTTCCCTCACAGCTCAGTTGGTAAAGAATCCACCTGCAATGCAGAAGACCCCAGTTCGCTTCCTGGGTCTAGAAGATCTGCTGGAGAAGGTATAGGCTACCCACTCCAGTATTCTTGGTCTTCCCTTATGGCTCAGCTGGTAAAGAATCCGCCTGCAATGTGGGAGACCTGGGTCTGATCCCTGGGTTGGGAAGATTGCCTGGAGAAGGGAACAGCTACCTGCTCCAGTATTCTGGCCTGGAGAATTCCATGGACTGTATAGCCCATGAGGTCACAAAGAGTCAGACATAACTGAGCGACTTTCACTTTCACTTTTCACTTAAGTTAATATTGTAAATAGATTTTAAATAAAAACATAAAAATAATAAAGTGCAAAACTCCTAAGTGTACAGCTTAACAACTCAGCACAGAGATTGTTGTTTAGTTACTGCTGCTGCTAAGTCACTTCAGTCGTGTTCGACTCTGTGTGACCCCAGAGACGGCAGCCCACCAGGCTCCCCTGTCCCTGGGATTCTCCAGGCAAGAACACTGGAGTGGGTTGCCATTTCCTTCTTCAATGCATGAAAGTGAAAAGTGAAAGTGAAGTCACTCAGTCATGTCCGACTCCTAGCGACCCCATGGACTGCAGCCCACCAGGCTCCTCCGTCTATGGGATTTGCCAGTTACTAAGATATGTCTAATTTGTTTTTGCAACCCCATGGGGTTGCAAAGCCCACCAGACTCCTCTGTTCATGGGATTTCCCAGGAGAATACTGGAGAGGATTGCCATTTCCCTTATCCAGGGGGTCTTCCTGACCCAGGGATCAAACTTGCATCTCCTGTATCAGCAGGCGGGTTCTTTACCGATGAGCCACCAGGGAAGCCCCAGCACAGAGAAAAATCACCATTAAACCACTATTCAAGTTAAAAAATATATATCCCAGGGGTCCTGTTCCATTAACTACTGTTTTTTTCCTCCCCAAGATGATTGCTCTTCTGACTTACAGCACTGTATGTTTGAATTTTACGTAAATAAATTGATATTATTTGACTTATTTTTTACTGACTTCTTTCATCTGCCATTATGTGAGATTTATTTAAGTTATCATGCATGGTATTAATCATTCATCCCCCTTCTTAATGATAATCTTTCTTTGACCATACTAAATCATTCATGAACAGTATAAAAAGACAAAATATGAACTCCCCAGGTAGGTTGGTGCCTACCCAATATGCTACTGGACATCAGTGGAGAAATAACTCCAGGAAGAATGAACAGATGGAGCTAAAGCAAAAACAACACCAGGTGTGGATGTGACTGGTGATGGAGTGGATGTGACTGGTGATGGAAGTAAAGTCCAATGAGGTAAAGGACAATATTGCATAGGAACCTGGAATGTTAGGTCCATGAATCAAGGCAAATTGGAAATGGTTAAACTATATGCAGGTCAGGAAGCAACAGTTAGAACTAGACATGGAACAACAGACTGGTTCCAAATAGGAAAAGGAGTACGTCAAGGCTGTGTATTGTCACCCTGCTTATTTAATTTATATGCAGAGTACATCATGAGAAACGCTGGGATGGAAGAAGCACAAGCTGGAATCAAGATTGCCGGGAGAAATATCAATAACCTCAGATATGCAGATGACACCACCCTTATGGCAGAAAGTGAAGAGGAGCTTTTTAAGACTCTTGATGAGAGTGAAAAAGTTTGCTTAAAGCTCAACATTCAGAAAACAAAGATCATGGCATCCGGTCCCATCACTTCATGGGAAATAGATGGGGAAACAAGGGAAACAGCGTCAGACTTTATTTTGGGGGGGGCTCTAAAATCACTGCAGATGGTGACTGCAGCCATGAAATTAAAAGACACTTACTCCTTGGAAGAAAAGTTATGACCAACCTAGATAGCATATTGAAAAGCAGAGACATTACTTTGCCAACAAAGGTCCATCTAGTCAAGGCTATGGTTTTTCCAGTGGTCATGTATGGATGTGAGAGTTGGACTGTGAAGAAAGCTGAGCACTGAAGAATTGATGCTTTTGAACTGGGTGTTGGAGAAGACTCTTGAGAGTCCCTTGGACTGCAAAGAAATCCAACCAGTCCATTCTGAAGGAGATCAGTCCTGGGATTTCTTTGGAGGGAATGATGCTCAAGCTGAAACTCCAGTACTTTGGCCATCTCATGCAACGAGTTGACTCACTGGAAAAGACTCTGATGCTGGGAGGGATTGGGGGCAGGAGGAGAAGGGGACGACAGAGGATGAGATGTCTGGATGGCATCACCAACTCGATGGACGTGAGTCTGAGTGAACTCCGGGAGTGTGTGATGGACAGGGAGGCCTGGTGTGCTGCGATTCATGGGGTCACAAAGAGTCGGACACGACTGAGGGACTGAACTGAACTGAAACAGGAGATGGCAAGAATGAACATCGACATTTTAGGAATCAGTGAACTAATATGGACTGGAATGTGTGAATTTAACTCAGATGACCATTATATCTACTACTGTGGGCAGGAATCCCTTAGAAGAAATGGAGTAGCCATCATAGTCAACAAAAAAGTCCAAAATGCAGTACTTGGATGCAATCTCAAAAACAACAGAATGATCTCTGTTCATTTCCAAGGCAAAACATTCAATATCACAGTAATCCAAGTCTATACCCTGACTAGTAATGCTGAAGAAGCTGAACTTGAATGGTTCTATGAAGACCTACAAGAACTTTTAGAACTAATGGCCAAAAAAGATGCCCTTTTCATTATAGGGGAATAGAATGCAAAAGGAAGAAGTCAAGAAATACCTAGAGTAATGGAAAAATTTGGCCTTGGAGTACAGAACGAAGCAGGGCAAAGGCTAACAGAGTTTTGCCAAGAGAACGCACTGGTCATAGCAAACACCCTCTTCCAACAACACAAGAGAAAACTCTACACATGGACATCACCAGATGGTCAATACCAAAATCATATTGATTATATTCTGTGTAGCCAAAGATGGAGAAGCTCTATACAGTCAGCAAAAACAAGACCGGGAGCTGACTGTGGCTCAGATCATGAACCCCTCATTGCCAAATTCAGACTTAAATTGAATAAAGTAAGGAAAACCGCTAGACCATTCAGGTATGACTTAAATCAAATCCCTTATGACTATACAGTGGAAGTGACAAATAGATTCAAGGGATTAGATCTGATAGAGTGCCTGAAGAACTATGGATGGAGGTTCATGACATTGTACAGGAAGCAGGGATCAAGACCATCCCCAAGAAAAAGTAATGCAAAAAGGCAAAATGGCTGTCTGAGGAGGCCTTACAAACAGCTATGAAAAAAAGAGAAGTGAAAGGCAAAGGAGAAAAGGAAAGATATACCCATTTGAATGCAGAGTTCCAAAGAATAGCAAGGAGAGATGAGAAAATCTTCCTCAGTGATCACTGCAAAGCAATACAGGGAAACAGTAGATTGGGAAGGACTGGAGATCTCTTCAAGAAAATTGGAGATACCAAGGGAACTTTTCATGCAAAGATGGGCACAGTAACGGACAGAAATCGTATGGACCTAACAGAAGCAGAAGATATTAAGAAGAGGTGGCAACAATAAACAGAAGAACTATACAAAAAAAGATCTTCATGACCCAGATAGCCATGATGGTGTGATCACTCATCTAGAACCAGACATCTTGGAATGCGAAGTCAAGCAGGCCTTTAGGAAGCATCACTACAAACAAAGCTTGTGGTGGTGACGGAATTCTGGTTGAGCTATTTCAAATCCTAAAAGATGATGCTGTGAAAGTGCTGCACTCAATATGCCAGCAAATTTGGAAAACTCAACAGTGGCCACAGGACTGGAAAAGGTCAATTTTCATTCCAATCCCAAAGAAAGGCAATGCTAAAGAATGCTCAAAGTACCCCACAATTGCACTAATCTCACACAGTAGCAAAGTAATGCTCAAAATTCTCCAAGCCAGTCTTTAATAATACATGAACCATGAACTTCCAGATGTTCAAGCTGGATTTAGCAAAGGCAGAGCAACCAGAGATCAAATTGCCAACATCTGTTGGATCATCAAAAAAGCAAGAGAGTTCCAGAAAAACATCTACTCTGCCTTAAAGACTATGCCAAAGCCTTTGACTGTGTGGATCACAACAAACTGTGGGAAATTCTTAAAGAGAAGAGAATACCAGATCACCTGACCTGCCTCCTGAGAAATCTCTATGCAGGTCAAGAATCAACAGTTAGAACTGGACATGGAACAATAGACTGGTACCAAATCAGGAAAGGAGTACGTCAAAGCTGTGTATTGTCACCCTGCTTATTTAACTTATGTGCAGAATACATCATTAGAAATGCTGGGCTGCATGAAGCAAAGCTGGAATCAAGATTGCCGGGAGAAATATAAATAACCTCAGATATGCAGAAGACACCACTCTTATGGTAGAAAGCAAAGAAGAACTAAAAAGTCTCTTGATGAAAGTGAAAGAGGAGAGTGAAAAAGTTGGCTTAAAACTCAACATTCGGTGAACTAAGATCATGGCATCCGGTCCCATCACTTCATGGCAAATAGATGGGGAAACAGTGGAAACAGTGGGAGACTTTATTTTTTTGGACTCTAAAACCACTGCAGATGGTGACTGCAGCCATGAAATTATAAGATGCTTGCTTCTTGGAAGAAAAGTTATGACCAACCTAGACAGCTTATTAACAAGCAGAGACATTACTTTGTCAAAAAAGGTCCGTCTAGTCAAAGCTATGTTTTTTTCTGGTAGTCATGTATGGATGTGAGAGTTGGACTATAAAGAAAGCTGAACACCAAAGAATTGATGCTTTTGAACTGTGGTGTTGGAGAAGAGTCTTGAGAGTCCCTTGGGCTGCAAGGAGATCCAACCAGTTCATCCTAAAGGAAATCAGTGCTGAATATTCATTGGAAGGACTGATGCTGAAGCTGAAACTCAATACTTTGGCCACCTGATGCAAACAACTGACTCATTGGAAAAACCCTAATGCTGGGAAAGAATGGAGGTGGAAGGAGAAGGGGGTGACAGAGGATGAGATGGTTGGATGGTATCACCGACCCAATGGACATGAGTTTGACTAAACTCTGGGAGTTTGTGATGGATGGGGTGGCCTGACATGCTGCAATCCATGGGGTCTCAGAGAGTTGAACATGACTGAGTGACTGAACTGAACTGAACTTACCAAAACTAATTTTCTTGTTCTGCTAGAGATGGTATTTCAGCTATGTGTTGTCTTTGCCTCTTACAACTATTGCTACTATAATATTGAATATTTTGTACTTATTTCTTGATGAATATACACACACTTCTATTGGTGAAATCCTGGAAATAAAAATATCTGGGCCATTGAATACCTGTATATTCAAATTTAATGAATAATGACATTAAATTTGATTTAATAATGACATTCTGAAAAAAATAAGTTTTTCAGAATGATCGTTACTGTTTTCTCACTAACCAATAGCACATATGAATTCCATCCTTGCCAACGTGTGATGCTGACTTTTTAAAATTAGCTGTTGGGTGTGTAAGGTTTTACATTGTGGTTTTAAATTTCATTTTCTGGTAACTAATGAGGTTGAACGGGGGCTTCCCCGTTCCTCAGTGGTAAAGAATCCAATGAATGTAAGAGATGCAGGAGACACAAGTTCAGTCCCTGGGTTGGGAAGATACTCTGGAGGAGGGTATGGCAACCCACTCCAGTATTCTTGCCTGGTAAATCCCATGAACAGAGGAACCTAGCAGGCTGTGGTCCATGGGATCGCAAAGAATTGGACACAACTAAAGTGACTGAGCACGCACGCATACACTGAGGTTGAATATTAATATATTTTAATGTTTGCTTTTTAAATTATTACTGTGAGAAGTATGATACAGGTCCCCAACTATGACTGTGGATTTGTGTTTTTATTTCTGAAAATTTGGAGTTTACCAATTGTGAGGCTATATTGTTAGGAACATTCAAATGTACATGTTTATCTCTTCCTGATAGTTGGTTCTTTTCACTTTATAAAGTATCCTTCTTATCAAAATGCATTCCTTGAAATCTACTTTGTGTGCCAAGTTAGCTATGCTGCTGCTGCTGCTGCTGCTGCATCGCTTCAGTCATGTCCGACTCTGTGCGACCCCATAGACGGCCTCCTACCAGGCTCCCCCGTCCCTGGGATTCTCTGGGCAAGAACACTGGAGTGGGCTGCCATTGCCTTCTTCGCTATGCTAGTGCTCTTTAAAGGACTCTTACATGGTGTATCGTTTTCTATCTTTTTGTTTTCTAACTTGGCTTTAAATCAACCCTTTATTATTGGTCTTCTACTTGACCACCTTTGCAAGATTCTTTCGCTCTCCATTGTTGTCTTCTTTTAGATAAATTTATATGTTTTACTAATCTAGATTTTTCTTGTGTTAGCTTGTTAGTTATGCATTCTTCTGTCACTTCAGTCACTTTTTGGGTCATGATGGTGAGCATTGTTGAATTATTAGACTTACTATAAATCAATACTTTGCATCCCAAACAATGAAAAAAATTTCTTTTAAACTGTGTTACCCTCTCAGGATTCTTGTGTGATAGTTTTCTCAATTATGTGTATTCTCTCTGCATTTTAAAATGATATGAAACTTATTTTTATACAAATGGTATTCATTTAGATTATCCCACATATTCTCTTAATTGATTCTTTCTTACATCCCTTGCCTCCTTCTAGAAGTATCAGATCAGATCAGTCGCTCAGTCGTGTCCGACTCTTTGCGACCCCATGAATCGCAGCATGCCAGGCCTCCCTGTCCATCACCAACTCCCGGAGTTCACTGAGACTCACATCCATCGAGTCAGTGATGCCAACCAGCCATCTCATCCTCTGTTGTTCCCTTCTCTTCCTGCCCCCAATCCCTCCCAGCATCAGAGTCTTTTCCAATGAGTCAACTCTTCGCATGAGGTGGCCAGAGTACTGGAGTTTCAGCTTCAGCATCATTCCTTCCAAAGAAATCCCAGGGCTGATCTCCTTCAGAATGGACTGGTTGGATCTCCTTGCAGTCCAAGGGACTCTCAAGAGTCTTCTCCAACACCACAGTTCAAATGTGAATAGTTTTTAGTATTTGGGGAACATGCAAGGAGCTAATGCTTGTTTGTTCTTTTAATTTCTTAACACGTGTTTTCTGGCTTCTATTGTTTTTGTTGCAAAATCAGCTATTGGACATATTATTTGCCTTTGAACGTTAAAGTATATTTGTTCCTCTTGCTATTTTAAGAAATTCTTTTTCTTTGTTGATTAACAGTTTTACTGTTTTTGCCTAGTTATGGCTTTTTCTGTATGTGTCTTGCTTAAGGTTCTCTGTGTTTCTTGAGCTTGTGGCTTATAGTGAAGTCTCTCAGTCGTGTCCGACTTTTTGCGACCCTATGGACTGTAGCCTACCAGGCTCCTCTGTCCATGGCATTTTCCAGGCAAGAACACTGGAGTGGGTTGCCATTTCCTTCTCCAGGAGATCTTCCCAACCCAGGGACTGAACCCAGGTCTCCTGCATTGTAGACAGATACTTTACCATCTAATCCACCAGGGAAGTCCAACCAGTTAAAAAAGGTGAGGCTTATGTGTCCCACCAATTAAAAAAAAAATCTCTTCATTTATTACTGTTACTCCTTCCCCTTTCTTCTCCTCAGATACCAGTTACATGATGTTAGATCTTTCACAATGTCTTGGGCATTTCTTATCCTGTTCTCCACATTTTCCATCCATTTGCCTTTCAGTGCTAGAGACTCAGAAATTTCTTCTGCTCTATTGGTTTACCCAAAAAGTTTGTTTGAAAAACTTAAATGAACTTTTCACAAGTTCTCTTTTCAGTTATCTAATCTGATAATAAAATTACTTATTTGATAATTTTGCTACTCTATCTGTTAGTTCTAAAATTTCCATTGGATTCATTTTTATAATTTCCAGTTCTTTGATAAAGTTCTTGTTCTGGTCATTAATTTCTTGACCTATTAGTCACAGATAATGTTAAAAAAAAAAAAGAATTATCAATCTGTTTCTACTGTCTTTTTAAAAACATGTGGTCAATTATCATTTTTCTGAATGTGTATTTGTACGTGTGCATGCATGTGAAAATCAAGGAAAAAGCCTCAGTTCTTTATTTCAGTTGATGTAGTATTGAATAGGGACACATGGTTAGGTCTGGTGTGTCAGGAATGAATATATATATATATATACGGACTTTTTAAAAACTCAGATACATTTATAATGATTTCAGTTCAATACAACTGAAAATGTAGTGTCATTAAAGGGCATTTTCTGCTAAATTTCAAATTACAGGTTTTGGGTTATTTCTGATCAGTAACATTATATCCTACTGAGTATTCAGCTTATTAACTAGAGTGACTGACAGTATCATGGTAGGAGGTAGGGAAGAGAGAGAGAGAGGAAGGCAGGGAAAGAGAAGTATTAAGGAATTGGCTTTGAGTGAGGTTTGATCCTTGGGTCTGGAAGATTCCCTGGAGAAGGAAATGGCAACCCACTCCAGTATTCTTGCCTGGAGAATCCCATGGACAGAGGAGCCTGGCAGGCTATATAGTCTATGGGGTTGCAAAGAGTCAGACATGACCGAAGCGACCCAGCATGCGTGCACGCATGAAATTGTGGGGGCTGGTAAGTCTACAGCCTGCCAGTCAGGTCAGCAGGCTGGAGACATAGAGGAAGATAAATGTTGCTCTCGAAGTCTGAAGGCAGTCTGGAGGCAAAACTCCTGCAGAGGACCTTAATGTCTTTTAATACCTTCAACCAATTAGATGAGGCCTAATCATACTGCAAAGGATGGCTTATTTTACTCAGAGTCTATTGGTTTTTATGTTAATCTCACCTAAAAAAATGCCTTCACAGAAACATCTAGACTGGTGTTCAACCAACTATCTGAGTGCCAAAGACTAGACAAATTAACATATAAAATTAATCCTTCCATATGACATGGTGAGATGGCAAAGAAATCAGATCAGAACAATAATTAAACAAGGGAACATGCTCTGCTCCTTCCCAAGAAACATTGTTGAGATCATTAGATTTTTCACACATACTTCAGCAGAGTGCTTGCTAATACTTATAGATCTTAAGAGCAGAGAAACTGAAATTGAGTTATAATCTTTGATAGTTTATATACATTTTAATATTTGGTTAGCTAATAGAGAAATATTAAAATGCACACTGGAGTGAATATTGTGATACTCTTCCCACACCCCCTTTGATGCTATGGACTCATCCCCTAGCTTCTAGGGATGTGTGAATCTGATGGGGGTACTCTGTGTCCCTCACTGGACAGTGTTCTCAAATTCAGGAACAGCCTCACTCAAGTTTGTGGCTTCCTTGGTGACTCAGATGGTAAAGAATCTACCAACAATGCAGGAGACCTGGATTCAATCCCTGGATCAGAAAGATCCCCTGGAGAAAGGAATGGCTTCAGTATTCCAGAATACTGGGATACCACTCCAGTATGCTTGCCAGGAGAATTCCATGGACAGAGGAGCCTGGAGGGCTACAGTCCGTGGGATCACAAAGAGTTCAACATGACTGAAGCAAGTTGGAACTAGGGAACAAGCCTAACTCCTTTACAACAATTTAGGGCCATTCCAGCTCCTTTGAGGTTCCTCATAGGTGTGGCTGGAGCTACATTTGAGGATGTACCGTAGGTCAACTTCTCTTTTGTCCAATCCTGCCTTCCTTATTTCCTTATGGATCTATATCTTCAGAGTACTCCCCAACAAAGTTAGCACACATGTCTTAGGTCTGTTATGTATGGGATGCAGATATTTCACTATAGGAGATGTGTTGGTAAGTGTCCTGAACAAAAATATTGAGCTGGCCAAAAGGTTCATTGGGTTTTCCCATAAGATATTATGGAAAAACCCAAATGAACTTATTGGCCAACCCAATATCTTTAACAGAGTTAAGAGTTGGGGAAAGAGTTGAACTGTGATGTAATTGCCACTGAAGATTTACCCAATCCCACTGGGAGTTCAGAGCAGAGGTAGACTTCCATAGTTGACCTAAATGGAAGCAAGGGATCTAGGCCTTTGTCCCTGGATCCACATGGAACAGTGCAGGCTGCTGCTGACAAGGATTTTATGTTTGAGTGAGGCATCACTTTTTCCTTTTCCACAAAAGGGAACATACTGAGAAGGAGCTCCCTTTGGAACCACCAGCAGGCAGGTCACAGCAACTGAAGGGATGGGTCCTCCTGAAGGGAGGACCAGGTTGCACACTACAGTCTCCACTACACAGCTGACCCACCCAACTCATGTTTGGTTTCCTGATGCCAGGAGTGTTCTTAGGAAATAGACCCTAAAATGTGATTGTGGACCTGCCTGCCTGGCAATGGGCTCCTTAAAATTTGAGGTAGGTGCATGAATAGTGATTGCTAGGTTATAGCAGTGTAACTCTTTAAATTTTCAAAATGTAAACCAAGAGGGAATATAAGTGAAAGGAAATGTGCTGGCTAGTGTAATATACCCAGCATAAGAGAAGTGATAACTGTAAGGACTGGGGAATTTGCTAGCTGTTGCTAAGCACCAATGATTTGTTAAAAGAGATAGCATCAGACCTAATGGGTTTAATTAGTAATTCAGGCAAAATATAAAAGCCAATGAATCCTCTTGATATGACTGCCCTATAGCTAAAGGGCAAATAGAGCAGAGAACCAGGTTCAGGATTGAATTTTTAAAGTAATAAAGCTTCAAAGAAACTTCTCAGTCCTGCCAGGTTTCATATGCCAGTATGAAGGTCCAGATAGGGAATCAGTGAAATTCTGAGACATGAAGTTGAAATTATCTGAGTAGACACAATTCATAACCGTAAATGCCCACATTCCCTTGTATCTGCTGAGTCTGCAAAAGTGGCCACTCACTCTTAATAAAAGTTAAGTCTTTTATTTTAGAAATCATTAAGCTTAGTGAGGAAGGCATGTCGAAAGCCGAGATAGGCCAAAAGCTAAAAGCTAGGATTCTTGGGCCAAACACTTAGCCAAGTTGTGAAGGTAAAGGAAAAGTTCTCTAATGAAATCAAAAGTGCTCTTCCAGTAAACACGTGGTAATAGGAATAGGAATATTCCAGGAATAGGAAAGTGGAACAGCCTTATTGCTGGTGTGGAGAAAGTGTCAGCAGTCTGGATAGATGACCAAACCAGCCAAAACATTTTCTTAAGCCAAAACTGAATCCAGACAAAGGCCCTAACTCTCTTCAATTCTGTGAAGGCTGAGAGAGACGAGGTAGCTATGGAAGAAAATTTTGAAGCTAGCAGAGGTTGGTTCATGAGGTTTAAGGAAAGGAGTTACCTCCAAAACATAAAAATGCAAGGTGGAGCAGCAAGTGCTGAAGTAGAAGCTGCAGCAAATTATCCAGAAGATCATTAATTAAGGTGCCAACACTAAACAACAGATTTTTTAGAGTGGATTAAACAGCCTTCAGTTGGAAGCAAATGCAATCTAGGTCTTTCAGTTAGAGAGGAGAAGTCAATGCCTGGGTTCAAAGCTTCAAACTTCCAACCTTGGAAATATAAATGGTATATAGGTTTCAGCCACCGATCAAGAAGTCTGCTTCATGGGAAGAGTTATCATGTTCATGAAAATTCTTGGCAGCCTTCCTCTCATCCACCTCCCACATCCAACAGAATAAAAACTCAAATTCATGGTATTCAATTGAGCTTCCTTCTGACTTCAGATTGCAACTACCACAGCCATGGCAGCCTCACTACTGAGCCTCTGGCCCCAAACTGGGCACCAGGGTGACACAACTCAAGGATAGCATCAAACAGTCCTTTAATCTCTCCCTACTGAAGGTCCGATCAAAGCTACCTGCTGGCCACTTCCTTACCTTGAAATCGGCTTTGATTCTGTTTCTCTCTCCAGTGTTGAGGAGCCCACATTAGTCCAAGTGCACCCTTGGAGAGGTGCACCTCTCCAAGCCATGAAGAGAAGGATGAGGACTATTCGTATTCCTTTCACTTCTCTATGAGACTCCTACTCACCAGATTTTGGTGATGTCTCCCCTAAGATGAGAAGTTGAGGGGCAGTGAAAAGGCAGTCCTCACTTTCTCTAGGGAGACAGTAAGGGTTGTTGCAGATATGTTGGTGCCATCATCACTTTTTCTTTTAAAAAATATTTATTTACTTGGCTGTGCCTGTTCTTGTTGTTGCACTTGGGATCTTTCATTGCGGTGAGCGGTCTCTCTAGTTGTGGCACATGGGCTCAGAAATTGTGGCACATGGGCTTATTTGCTCAGCTGCATGTGGGATCTTAGTTCCCTGACCAGGGATTGAACCTGCATCCTCTGCATTGCAAGGCAGATTCTTAACTGATAGACCCCCAGGGAATTCCCTACAGTGACTCTTTATGACTCTCTTCCATAGGGAGACCTTGCAAGACCTTCCTTAATAATAAAAAAAAATAATGTGAAATGGCAAGTAATATTCCAGGTCATAATTTTAAGATAAGAAGTACTATTGGCCTCGTAAGGATAATGAAACACAAACGTTCAACTGGGTTGCTTTAGGTTGAAGTGGAAGAGATATTTTAATGACAATTTATAACTAATAAGCTCCTGGTCTTAGGTCCTGCTGCTGCTGCTGCTGCTGCTAAGTCACTTCAGTCGTGTCCGACTCTGTGTGACCCCATAGACAGCAGCCCTACATACACACTATACTAGGTTGCTTCAGTTGTGTCTGACTCTTTGCAAGCCTATGGACTGTAACCCATCAGGCTCCTCTGTCCATGGGATTCGCCAGGCAAGAATGCTGAAGTGGGTTGCCATTTCCTTCTCCCAGGGATCTTCCTGAATCAGGGATTGAACCTGTGTCTCTAGGTCTCCTACCTTGGCAGGGGGGTTCTATACCACTAGCGTCACCTGGTCTTAGGTCCTAATATGGACCAAATTCTTAAAAATATTTGTAACATATGGTCTCCTAACAAATATCCATCAAGGACTGTCACACTGACACTCTTTGTTCTAACTGTTCTCCTCTTACCATTTGGAGCTCTGAGCATATTTTTGTGAGTCCAGAAGCAAAATTCAAACTTCCTCTGGAAAACAAGTTAACAGAAATACACAACATATGGAACATGTACATTATGTTAGCATTTTCTGTCCTTTGTTCTCAGAAGTATGTGAGAGCAAGGTGTATGTACAATTGCTCTTCAAATTCTGTTATTCTGGCTTGAGACTTTCAATAATTATTCTGGAAAGTGTTCAAATAAATATTTAAGTTGATTTTTCTTATCTCATTTGTACATTAGTTTTAAAAAGCAGCTGACTGCCAAGTCAATAGTTCTGTTGAGTTCATCTTGAGGAAAAGGGCATTCCAGGCCGTGTATTATAAACAGTAATGAAGTAACTCTGAACAATAAGCTGTAATAGAAACAATCTGAATTATCCAGTCATAGGAGACCTTACAATAACCGACTCCTTTTGAAAATTAATCTGTTTGTAGGAAATCATTGCTTTAATAACAGATAAAATTATATTTATATACTATCTCTTTAAGATACAGAATACTAAGGGAAAAAATAACATAGCATCCTTCTTTCAAAGAGTTTATTACAGAGCAATGAAATAAATAATCTAGTAGCACTTTAAAATGTGGTGACAAGTTCAGTCAAGGCATAACTTTAGGTATTAAGAAAGTTAGTTTTTGAAATTATGTTGATTTTATGTGTTAAAACTACTCCCCCTTCAAATAACACAGTTGCTATGAACTGTCAATCACTTGGAGACAGAAAAAAAAGAGGTATTTTTTCTTATTTTAAGGCTCTCATTTTCATTACCAGTACTCAGATTAGCCAAGCATATTAATGACATGCAAATTCCTAGAAATCCTGCTTTTCATGTGATAAATGTCACACATCAGCTTATAGAAATGAGCCACTTCAAGAAGTCACTCTTCTTGGGGACTTCTCTGGTGGTCCAGTGGTTAAGAATCCACCTTCTAATTAATGGGACATGGGTTCGATCCCTGGTTGGGAAACTGAGATCCCACATGCTACAGAGAAACCAGAGAGCCCAAGCACCACAACTAGAGAAGCCTATGTCACAAGGATGATCTCGTGTGGGCAGCTAGGAGCCAATGCAGCCAAATAATAAATAAACACTGGAAAAAAAACAAAACAAAACAAAAACTCGTTGGTCTCTTTAGTTGATGCTTCTTCTCACCTGTGCTTCTAAGCATTGGAGCTCCAAGGGTTTTTCTACTCTGGGCCCTTTTCTCACCCACAATAATGACTTCAGTGACCACCTCTGTGATCCCATGTCCTGAATTTACTCTCTCCAGCCCAAGCTTTGGTCTTGGGCTTCAGTGCTATGGCTTCATCTCCTCAAACCTGCTGTGTCCCAAACCGAGCTAACCATCTTCTTTAATGAACTTTCTCCTTTTTTTCCATGTGCCTTTTCACTCTGTTCTACCACAATGACTGACCAATAAGCCTTTTTATCTCCCCCTTCTATATTCTTACTTCACATCTCAAAAACAATCACCATTCATTTTTTTTCTAAATCTTTTTTTCATATAACAGCTTTATCGATATATAATTCACGCATCATACAATTCATCCACTTGAATTGTGCAGCTCAAACTTTTTAAAAGTATATTCACAAAGTTGTGTCACCATCACCACAAACAATTTTGGAACATTTTCATCAACCTCCAAAGAAAACTCTTAGCCATTAGCAGTCAGTTCCTATTTCTCCCCAACTCCCTAGCACTGCTGCTGCTGCTGCTGCTGCTAAGTCGCTTCAGTCGTGTCCGTGCGACTTCAGTCTGTGCGACCCCATAGACGGCAGCCCATCAGGCTCCACCATCCCTGGGATTCTCCAGGCAAGAACACTGGAGTGGGTTGCCATTTCCTTCTCCAATGCATGAAAGTGAAAAGTGAAAGTGAAGTCGCTCAGTCGTGTCCGATTTCCAGAGACCCCATGGACTGCAGCCTACCAGGCTCCTCCATCCATGGGATTCTCCAGGCAAGAGTACTGGAGTGGGCTGCCATCGCCTTCTCCTCCCTAGCACTAGGCAACCACTGTTCTATTTGCTGCCTGTATAAATTTTCCTTCTCTGGACAGTGTATATAAACAGAATAACACAATATGCATTTTCCGTCACCAATTTCCTTCACATAGAATAATGTTTTCCAAGTTCATCTATGTTGTAGCATGTATCAATACTTGATCATTTTTATTGCTGAATAATATTCAACAGTATGGATATTTGCCCATTGACTGGTTGCTGGACATTAGGACTGCTTCCACTTTTTGACTATTGTAAATAATACCCTAATAGACATTCTTTAAAAAAAATTTTTTTTGACATGTACACACTGCCATATTTATTTATTTTTGGCTGCACTGGGTCTTTGTTGCTGCACGAGGACTTTCTCCAGTGGCAGAGAGCAGGCTACTTTGTAGTTGCGGTGCTTCGGCTTCTCATTACGGTGGCTTCTCTTGTTGTGGAGCACGGGCTCTTGCCACGTGGGCTTCAGTAGATGTGGCACAGGGGCTCATTAGTTGTGACTCGAGGGTCCTAGAGCATGAGGGCTTCTGTAGTTGTGGTGTGAGGGCTCAGTAGTTGTGGCACATGGGCTTAGTTGCTCCACCACATGTGGAGTCTTCCTGGACCAGATACCAAACCCATGTCTCCTGCATTGGCAGGAGGATTCTTATCTGCCATAATAAAAAAAAGTCCCATAATAAACATCCCTGTACAAGTTTTTGAACATATGTTTTCATTTCTCTTGGATACATACCTAGGAGTGAAATTTCTGGGTCATACGTAATTCCAGTCTTTTGAAGAGTTGGTAGACTGTTTTTTAAGTAGCTGCATCATGATACACTCCTGCCTATCTTGTGTGACTGCTTATTCTCTCTTCCTTCTCATCGACACTGGTGATTCTCTGTCTTTTTTCTTATAGCTGTCCTAGAAGATGTAATGTGGTATCTTGTAGTTTGATTTACCTTTTTCTGATGGTTAGTGAGGTTGAGCCTGTTTTAATGGACTTATTGGTCATTTATACATCTTCCCTAGAGACATATATATTCAAATACTTTGGCCATTTTTAAACTGAATTATTTGAACTTTTATTGTTAATTTGTAAGAATCCTCTATGTATTCTAGTTACAGGTTTCTAATAGTGTCTATGATTGCAATATTGTATCCCATCCTATGAGTTGAATTTTTACTTTCTTGTTGGTAGTCTTTGAAGCACAAACGTTTTTAATTTTGATGAATTTCAATTTATCAATTTTTTCCTTTTCTTGCCTGTGCTCTAGATATCACAGCTAAGAAAACTTTGTCTAAGCCAAAGTCACAAATGTTTACTATATTTTTTTCTAGGATTTTTAGAATCTTCACTCTTACATTGAAGTCTATAATCTATGTTGAATTAATTTTTATATATGGAGTGATTTTTAAATGATTTTTAAATCTGTCTTTCCCTCTCCAAGTACATGACCACTTTCATTGTCTAAACCAATGACATATTTTGCATCAATTACCACATGAATCTTTTCATGTCACCCTCTTTTTTCAGTCTGAGTCACCTTCATTCGATATTCTGAAATAAGGAGTTTTTCTAAAATACGCACCTAACCATGTCACTCACATTTGAGGAATAACATTTTTAATGATGCAGGGTATATCCCAGGGTTTAGCCTTGGAGACACAAACATGCAAAGAGAATTCTCTAAGTAAATTGTCTCATCTCTCTGACCATTTGTTGTGTGCCAACCCAACCAACTTTTTTCAAATCTGTATGTGTGAATATTTTCCAAGATTTCAGAGTAACGAAGTGAAAACCCTGTACCAAAATATAAGTTGAAAAGACCATATTTTTTCTCTTGTGTTTTGTTATTGTTGTTGTTTATATGGAAGAATTATTTTTAAAAAACTCATAAGTCATTCCCACAATACACATGCTGATACATATGAATACAGAATATAATAAACTTATAAATTTTTTCTTTATTAATAATGAAGGGGTTTTTTGCCTTTGAAATCAAATGACATCAACTTTGAGTCCATGTGGGTTCAAGTATTTGGTCTCTACATAATGGACCATAAATTAATTTCTAAATAATCAAATATCAGTCTGATAAAATAATATGATAAAGTAGAACAAAATAAATTATTGAAAGTGCTAGAAATTGTGGAATAACAGAAATGTTCAGTTAAAAAATGAGTACAAATTGAGCCAATGTGTATAAATTTTTACCTCATAAAAGTTTGAAAGATAACTTTGCAAAATCAGAAAAAATGATTGACTTATAGCAATCTAACTTCTTTTGTATGTCTTTAGTCATGGATTAAAATACAATTTTAGATTTTAGTTGTTTCCTATTACACATTGTATTACATAATCCATGAATAAACTGAAATATTCTGTTTTTGTAGCACTTACATCTTGGTTTCCTATCCAAGAAGTGCTTGCAGGATTTACATGGTGACCTGATAAGTAGAATGTACTTACTGTATTCACAGAGATGCTTAAGGAAGCTACACAAGAGAAGAAAGAGAAAGATTTAAAAAATTTACAGGAACAAACATTGCATTATGAACAATACGCAGTTTCTCCTGGGAACTTATCTGTGAAACAGAAGCCTGTTCATTATGCCCTGAATACAGCAATGAAAATGTACAGGTTGTGAAGCCAGTGACACACGCATGAATGGCCGAAGTGTTAGTGAGACCTGACCCAGAATGATCTCGTATATGAATCTCCTTTTCTCCAGAGAAAACCATGTGAGGCTTACAGCTGACCTTTTACTTGATTCATGTTTATGTGCGTATTGACCATTTATTACATATGAGTTATTTTGTGAAACAACAGAAGTGGAAGAACTCTCTCGATTCATACTTGTAGCCAGGGAATTGAAAGTCAGAAGTTCATGCTGACGTCTGACAATGGCTGTTTGTATAATAGTAGGCAAGGTTCTTGACTTCAGCAATTAGGCTTCATATAGTTTGTGTACTATATTCATTTTTATGTTTTCTAGTTTTCAGAAAAGTAAAGTTCACTCATTTAAGCAATAAGCATTTATTGAATACTATCTATGTAGACTAAATTGAAAAGCAGAGACATTACTTTGCCAACAAAGGTCCGTCTAGTCAAAGCTATGGTTTTTCCTGTGGTCATGTATGGATGTGAGAGTTGGACTGTGAAGAAGGCTGAGCACCAAAGAATTGATGCTTTTGAACTGTGGTGTTGGAGAAGACTCTTGAGAGTCCCTTGGACTGCAAGGAGATCCAACCAGTCCATTCTGAAGGAGATCAGCCCTGGGATTTCTTTGGAAGGAATGATGCTAAAGCTGAAACTCCAGTACTTTGGCCACCTCATGTGAAGAGTTGACTCATTGGAAAAGACTCTGATGCTGGGAGGGATTGGGGGCAGGAGGAGAAGGGGACGACAGAGGATGAGATGGCTGGATGGCATCACTGATTCCATGGACGTAAGTCTGAGTGAATTCCAGGAGTTGGTGATGGACAGGGAGGCCTGGCGTGCTGCGATTCATGGGGTCGCAAAGAGTCGGACACGACTGAGTGACTGAACTGAACTGAACTGAACTATGTAGATGGCCAGTCTGAGCATACATTCTAGAAAGAAAGTACATCTTAAAGCTTTAATATTCAGGTATTTTGAAGGAATGTTTGGAATCTTAATAATTCAAATTCAGTGTGTGTGCATTCTTGCTCAGTTGTGTCCGACCCTTTGCAACCCCATGGACTGTAGCCCACCAGGCTCCTCTGTCCATGGGATTTCTCAGGCAAGCATCCTCGCATGGGTTACCATTTCCTCCTCCAGGGGATCTTACCAACCCAGGGATCAAACCCTTGTCTTTTCTGTATCCTGCATTGGCAAGAAGATTCTTTACCAGTAGCACCACTTAGAAAGCCCAAATTTGGGAAAGTCTATGAATAGACGATGAGTTGGCAGGAGTATCTTTCTATCAGTTTCTATGAGATTCTTGAATTCCACTAATGATTCTATTAGATTGTGTAAAGCTGAGTTTGCAGCCCTTGAGACTTGAAGATTTTTTATCAGGGCATGGTAAATAACTCAGTCTCATCCCTCCAAACTTTGACAGTCCTGACATGCTCAATAAAATCACTGGCATTTCTTCCAAGTGTTGTGGGGTCAGTGACCCAGGACATGATGTGGGACTGATCCCATGCTTACTCTTCAAACAGTGCTTGAATTTGGATGAATCAGTTTGTTTCATGGTTTCTCATCTGTAAAACAGATATTGTAATAATTATGTGTCATGGTAAGAGTTACATAAAATAACCACTCACCTTTAGAGGATTTGATAAACATTAGTGCCTTTGAAACTTCCTGTGACCAGGAACTCTTTAAGATGCAAATGCTACAAATAATTCATGTTCATGGAAATTACATTTTTGGGGGGTGTCAACTCAGATATCTTACAGCTGAAAAAACTGTAGAGTACTCAGTGGTAGAAAAATCTGAGCTGGAAATCCTTGCCTCTTCTCTAGGTTAACTGGCTACTTTAGTGAAGTAATTCAGCATCTTTGGGCCTTATTAAAGACCTTGGGAATAAGGACAGTAACACTGTTCTTGTGTCTTTTTTATGGTTCCTGGATGAGCTAAGTGAATTGTTGGAATGGTTCCAAAAAAATTGTTTTATTCATCTGTCAGGGCTTCTTATACTCTCTTGATCTGAGCAACAATAAGGAAAGGCAGAGAATGAAGCATTGAATAGAATCCATCCTTTCCCCCAAGAATCACAAATTCACATTATGGAGAAATGAGTTCAATATGCCCACCTCCAACTGACACAGAAACAATAATCACTTTGGACATAAAATACCGGGCTAGTCATGGGTGTAACATCAGCCAGAACCTTCGGACTAAAAGCTTCCTGTAAGAGTGACCAAACAATATATCCTATTTTTAAGCTAAATAATAATATTAGAATAATGATGACTATAAGGAGATGAAGAAGAGGAAGAGGGAAAAGAATGGTGAAAAGGGAGATGGGAAGGGGGAAGAGAAAAAAGGAAATTATGAAACTTATGAATTAGTAATAGTAAAATAAGAATAAGAAAGCTGTGGTACATATACACAATGGAGTATTACTGAGCCATTAAAACAATACATTTGAATCAGTTCTAATGAGGTGGATGAAACTGGAGCCAATTATACAGAGTGAAGTAAACCAGAAAGAAAAATACCAATACAGTATACTAACTCATATATATGGAATTTAGAAAGATGGTAATGATAACCCTGTATGTGAGACAGCAAAAAAGACCCAGATGTATAGAACAGTCTTTTGGACTCTGTGGGAGAGGGTGAGGGTAGGATGATTTGGGAGAATGGCATTGAAACATGTATAATATCATATGTGAAATGAATCACCAGTCCAGGTTTAATGCATGATACAGGATGCTTGGAGCTGGTGCACTGGGATGACCCAGAGGGATGAGATGGGGAGGGAGATGGGAGGGGGGTCAAGATGGAGAACACATGTACACCCATGGTGGATTCATGTCGATGTATGGCAAAACCAATACAGTATTGTAAAGTAATTAGCTTCCAATTAAAATAAATAAATTTATATTAAAAATAATAAAGTGTCATTAAAACATCAAGAAAAAAGAATATGATGAAGTAATTAGAAACCAATCACTTATGTTTCCACCACACTCATGACATTTCAAATGAGGTGTTTAAGGTTATGAATGCCCCCATGTTAATCTGTGGGTTCCTTGCATACAATTCACAATTTTTAAAGTCAGCTAGAGCAGTGTTTTCCATGATTGACCACTAAGAGTACGTTCTGTTCTCCATTTCCAGAAAAAACACCTCAGAAGATTTTAATATACAGGTATTTCTACAAGAATCTGGGCTTCCCTGGTGGCTCAGACAGTAAAGAATCCTTCTGCATTGCCAGAGAGATGGGTTGGACCTCTGGATTGGGAGGATCCCCTGAAGAAGGGAAAGGCTACCCACTCCAGTATTCTTGCCTGGAGAATCCCATGAACAGAGAAACCTGGTGGGTTACAATCCTTGGGGTCTCCCCAGTGTTCATTGCAGCACTGTTTACAATAACCAGGACATGGAAGCAACCTAGATGTCCATCGGCAGACGAATGGATAAGAAAGCTGTGGTACATATATACAATGGAATATTACTCAGCTATTAAAAAGCATGCATTTGAATCAGTTCTAATGAGGTGGATGAAACTGGAGCTTATTATACAGAGTGAAGTAAGCCAGAAAGAAAAACACCAATATAGTACACTAACACATATATATGGAATTTAGAAAGATGATAATGCTGACCCTACATGCAAGACAGCAAAAGAGACACAGATGTAAAGAACAGTCTTTTGGACTCTGTGGGAGAAAGTGAGGGTGGGATGATTTGAAAGAATAGCATTGAAACATGTATATTATCATATGTGAAACATCACCAGTCCAGGTTCGATGCATGAGACAGGATGCTCAGGGCTGGTGTACTGGGATGACCCTGAGGGATTGGATGGTGAGGGAAGTGAGAGGGGGTTTCAGAATGGGGAACACATGTACACCCATGGCAGATTCATGTCAATGTATGGCAAAAACCACTACAATATTGTAAAGTAATTAGCCTCCAATTAAAATAAATAAATAAATTTTAAAAATATATCCTTGGGGTCTCAAAGAGTCAGGCATAACTGAGTGACAAAGCATGCACTGAAAGAATGAAGAGAAAGAAGGCTTTCAGCAGAAGCTCCTCTGTGGGCAATTGGGGGCCTGCAGGGAGAAGAGGAAGGTGCACCCCAGAGGGGTGCCAACAGCTGCTGTAGAAGCAGGTTCTCTCCCAATTTAAAGGAGTGGAAGTGCATACATAATATTGGAGGGAAAACAAAAAGTCAGAAGGAACAAGTTAAAAATCACCTCCAATCCCATGGGGGAAAGAATCAAATTTAAAATTATATTCTAATTTTACACATCTGTGTTCATAAAGAAAAATGTTTTCTAAAATTTCTTTTGAAGTACAGTGCTGTACATAACATCCTCGTCACTTCTTTATTTTACACCTAGTACTTTGTAGCTCTTAATCCCCTTCACCTGTTGTGCTCCTTGTCTGGTAACCACTAGTTTGTTCCCTGTACCTGTGAATCTGTTTCTGTTTTGTTATATTTATTCAATTTATTGTTTAGAACCACATATAAGTGAGAACACAAAATATTTGTCTTTCTCTGTCTGACTTATCTCACTAAATATAAAAATCTCCAGGTTCATCCATGTTAAAAATGGCTAGAGTTCATTCTTTTTTATGGCTAAATAGTGTTCCACAAACAACAGTATTCCAGAAGCCTTCTTTCTCAAAGTGCAGGTTCGTTTTTCTAAAATGTTCTGTAGCTGGAGTCATATGCAATGTCACACTTTGTGCTTGGCTCATTTCACTCAGTGTAATTATCCTGAGACAATTGTCACATGAGAATTCGCTTTGGTGCTGACTATGTCCCATTGCATAGACACACTTGTTGATGAACACTTGGGCTGTTTCCAGTTTGGGGCTGTCAAAAATAAAGCCTCTATTATAACCTATCCTGCACAAGTTTCTAAAAAGTTTATGTTTAGCCATAAACCTGTATGTTTGGTCTCTGCCATTTCTTGCTATCTTTTATTCTTCTCTTCCAAATACGCTACAGCTACGTAAATTCAAAACTTCTCTCCCTAACCCTTAGCCAGTCCAAAACCTTCTTCATCCGTGGAACTCAGGCATCTTTTACTCTAGAAGCCTATGCTTACCTTTTCACTTCTGTGCTTTGTAGGGCATAGAAGATTTCCCTTCTCTAGGCTTAACTCATCTTTTAGAACCCCAATCCCTCATCATCTTTTCATTTATCCATTTATTTTTCACTGTGCTGGGTCTTCGTTGCTGCATGTGGGCTTTTCTCTAGTTCCAGCGAGCAGGGGCTACTCTCTAGCTGTGGTGCTCAGGCTTCTTATTGCGGTGGCTTCTTTTGTTGCAAAGGATGGGCTCTAGAGCTCAGGTTCAGTTCAGGTCCATGGGCTTAGTTGCCCCAAGGCATGTGGGATCCTCTTGGATCAGGGATTGAACCCATGTCCCCTGCATTGGCAAGCAGATTCTTTGCCACTGGCCCACTAGGGAAGATCCCTCCCTGCCCCATTATCTTTACTGAAGTTTTCTACCACTATATTCACTTCCTCCATGGGACTGTAAACTCTTACATGTCAAGGTTGAGGTCTTTTTCACCCTAAGTCTCTAAGTCCTAGAACATAAATGCTTATTTGACTGGGTATTATACATGCAATGATAAGGACAATTATATAAAGTATTTTTATACCCTGAATCACTTTTATAGATGATTCATTTGTAAAAATACAATCTTTAATATTTTAAAGCACTAACCACTGCCTACAGGTTTGCACACTAATTTATTCCTGTTTCACAATCACCAAGGAAAATGCATTTTAGAATATGTCAAGTTCACCATTCTGCAGGAAGGTGGAAGTATTAGCATTCAGTGCAACTTTGTAACTCCCGTATGTCTCCTGAAACATGAGTATCCATGAGCCAGTAGAGAATTCATAGGTTGGTTGCCTTTGCCATTCTGGATCAGGCATTTTACTCCCTTTTCTTTTTGAAGCTATTCTTCTTCCCAAAGAATATTCAGAAGTTAAATTTCTGAAAAGTAGTCAAAGTAACGGAAAAGGCAATGGGACGCCACTCCAATACTCTTGCCTGGAAAATCTCATGGACGGAGGAGCCTGGTAGCCTACAGTCCAGGGGGTCGCTGAGGGTCGGACACGACTGAGCGACTTCCCTTTCACTTTTCACTTTCATGCATTGGAGAAGGAAATGGCAACCCACTCCAGTGTTCTTGCCTGGAGAGTCCCAGGGACAGGGGAGCCTGGTGGGCTGCTGTCTATGGGGTCGCACAGAGTTGGACATGACTGAAGCAACTTAGCAGCAGCAGCAGTCAAAGTAAAATCCATATTTGGTGGATTTTACTAAAACACTTTGTAGTTAGGGTATATGGACAATTCTATGTGAATTTTGTTTTACCTCTTCCTAAAAATGGTTCTGAGTGTGGCCCTGTCCAACCAGTGAAACAGTTAAGCTCATGGTCGCTCTGCTAACGCACATAAAATATTGTCTTTAACCATGAGTGTGTTACTTGCACTGTAGAATCCAGTTAAACTAGTATTTTTGCATTTTAACTTATATTTAATATGTTTACCCCAGATAAACAGATGCACCATATCATATATTGTTTGTATTTTCATGTTTTAGTCTTTCCATCACAACTTCATAACTCACCAGTGGAGGAGTCAGGTTTGCAGAGGTTATAGAGAACATCCAAGTCTATACTCAGATGATGATTTCTGACTCTAAACCCCAGGCTCTAGTGCTGTCCTAGTTCTTCCACTGGTGCAGCCTTGCCAAACCATGAAAGGTGTTGCAGTACATTTTTCTTCAGAGGTTTTGAAACTTTTTTTATTTCAGTGATTCACTGGACATTATTTGGCTAATGTCTCATGGGTGAAATGGATTATCACTTCCTTTGTGACAAAGATGATGGCATTGAACAGATGATGGCTATTTAGCCCCCAAATCGTGGGGTTCAGGTTGATATTATCTAAGCAAGGGGCTGATTGCAGAGGTGGAATCTAAGACCCCACCACAGCAACCAACAAACCATGACACAGCTCTAGCATGGGCTGGTCACAGCCTGCAGGATGTGACCTGGAGATGCAAAGAGGAAATCCAGTGAATCATATTGTTCAAACGCTAGAAGATTTTTGTTTCTAAATCAAAAAATGAAGTTGCTTGCTTTCTTAACTTCCATCAATTGTAAATGTTTCCCAGAGAGTTTCCAGGACGCTCAGAAAGGAAATTGGACCTGAACAATGGGTAGCCAAGGCATTTATCTTTCATACCCAACATACTGATAAAAGGGAATTAACCAAACATTTCTCTCTCCACTCATTCCTCCTTCAGTTGTTTGCCCCACACACTGTTATTTTCTTCTCAGCTAAATGTCCAAGTTAAAAAGAGTCTTCCTCCCTAAATCACATTATATGATGTTTTCCTCCAGAAATATGAGTTTGCTTTCAGAGGTTTCTTACTCTTAAATTGTGAGTCATCAAGATGGTTTTAAGCTGTATGGAGGTTTGTAGTGACTTTTTTCCATTTCCGTAAGCAATTTCAGTCAGTATTAATAAGAATAGGAAAGACACCTTGAGCTAAGTTCTCTCTGTGCATAAAACTTTCAGAAATCCGTTCAGTTTACTCCAGTTAAACACCTTGGCCTGGACTTGAGCTTGCAGGTATGGTAGAGTGTCCAGAGCTGACCTGTGCTCTCACCGAGAAGCAGTAGGGAAGGTGGAAATTGTAAATCTTCTACTTGAAGGGTTCAGGAGATGGACAGGCAGGGCTAGAAGGAGAACTGGGCTTCCCAGTTGGCACAGTGGTAAAGAATCCAGCTGCCAATGCAGGAGACACAGGTTTCTATCCTTGGATCAGGAAGATCCTTTGGAGGAGGAAATGGCAACCTATTCCAGTATTCTTAGCTGGGAAATGCCATGGACAGAGGAGCCTGGCAGACTATGGTCCATGTGGTCGTAGAGTTGGACATGACTGAGCGACTGAGCACACACAGTGAGCCTCCAGTCTCTGACTAGCAGAGTCAAGTGCTAAGCCCCTCTGGTGGAAGATAATATCAACTGTCCTTCTAGAATTTTCTGTACACAATGACTCGTACACAATTAAAGTCTACTGGGTCTGTTAACACATTATTAACCTGAGACGTATTATGGCCACAGGTGTTAGTTTTGGCAAAAATTCCCTGGTCAGTAATGTGTTAAGTGTATCAGCTCTCCATTGACAAAATAAAGCTACCTGACAAATGACTGTTCAACTTTATGTCCACAACTTTTACCAAGGCCATAATTCTAGAGTCAATGAGTTAGACTGACCTCAAACAAGCAGATCTTGGAGTCTCTCCTGACTGGAAGTTGGCCAGGTGTCTGATTTGGCTGGAATAATTTTGATGCTTTGGTGGAAATTATTTATCAGTAGTTTCAACTTATGAACCTCATCTTCTTCATGGCAAAGGCAGATGAGCAAGAGAGGGCCAGAAGAAACACACGGACACTTTTCAGACCTCTGTTGTGCCATTTTGCTAATATGGCTGAAACAGATCATACGTCAGAGCCAGGTGGGAGAGCCCTGCAAACTCAAAAACTTAAATGAATGGACACTAAAACTGAAAAAGAAAATACATGATGTAAACAACTCAGTAAGAACCCACTAGGAAGACTTCTCTAGGGTTCCAGTGGTTAAGAATCTGCCTGCCAAGGCCGGGGACATGGGTTCTATCCCTGGTCTGAAAAGACCCCACATAGCTCGGGCAGCTAAGCCTGTGCACAACTACTGAAGCCCTCGCATCCTAGAGCCCATGCTCTGCAATGAGAGAAGCCACAGCAGAGAGAAGCCTGCTTACCGCAACTAGAGAAAGCCTGCACACAGCAATGAACACCCAATAAATAAATAAACTTTAAAAAAAAGAGCCCACTGGGACCTAGGGACATATTATCATACTAAGTGCAGTAAGCCAAAGACAAATATTGTATGATATTGCATATATGTGGAAACAAAAAAATGATACAAATGAACTTATATTCAAAACAGAAGTAGACCCACAGGCATAGCAAACAAATTTATGGTTACCAAGGGGGAAAGGGGTGGAGGAGGGATAAATTAGGAGCTTGGGGTTAACAGATACACACTTGTTATTGTTGTTCAGTCACTCAGTCATGTCTGACTCTTTTCAACCCTATGCACTATAGCCCACCAGGCTACTCTGTCCGTGGGATTTCCCAGGCAGGAATACTGGAGTGGGCTCCAATTTCCTTCTCCAGGGGATCTTCTCAACCCAGGTATTGAACCAGCAATTCCTGCATTGCAGGCATGTTCTTTACTGCTGAGCCACCAGGGAAGCTCCCAGATACACACTATATCTACTAGTAGTAGATACACACCACTATATAAAATAAATAAACAACAGGACCTACTGTATAGCATAGGGAACTATACCCAATATTTTGTAACACTCTATGAGGGAAAATAATCTGAAAAAAATAGCTATTATGTGTGTATAACTGAACCACTTTGCTAACCTGAAACTAACACAACACTGTGAATCAACTATGCTAGCTCTTTGCAGCCAGTAAATTCCCTTGTGGATCTCAGCAAAGATGGCCTGGGGCATGGGCTGATGCAGGCAAAAAGAAGGTGTTCTTCTCTTCTTGTGAGATTATTCTTAGGTTTAAAAAAAATTTTTCCCCCCACTGTGTTGCTAAAATTTCTCAAGTGGGCTAGAGAGATTTCCTAGGCTATTTTCATTTGTAGGTAGCTATCTAATTGTTTATCTTTGTAGGGGGGCAAAGGCTGGGCAATGGCTATGTTGACACTTTTGTGATGTCACCCCGGACAATAGGCCTGAATATGGTTTTGAATTTCACAACTGATAGGGCTTGCTACTAGTATCTGGTAGGTAGTGTGTTAGCTGTTCAGTTGTGTCTGACTCTTTGTGACCCCATGAACTATAACCCACCAGGCTCCTCTGTCCATGGAATTCTCCAGGCAAGAATACTGGAATGATTGCCATTCCCTTCTCCAGAGGATTGGCATTGCCATTCCCAAACCAGGGATTGAACCCAGGTCTCCTGCACTGTAGGCAGATTCTTTACTGGCTGAGCCACCAGGGAAGTCTATCTTGTAGGTAGAGACCAAGCATTTTGCTAAACTCCTACAGTTCGTAGGGCAGTCCTCGCAACAAGTAATGATGCAGCTTGAAACGTTGAGACTGCGAATACTGACCATCGCTGATCGAAGCCCTTTGTTCTCTCTTTCTTTGCTGCCACTTGGCACTCAATGTAGTCGTCTCTCTCACAAAGCCCCACCAGGTACATATGTGTGTGTGTTCGACAGTGAGGATGAGCACATGCATCTATATCAGTCAGTTTTTTGAGAGGTTATTCTAGGAGGGTCAAATTTAATCAAGTTGATTTCATCCTACATATTTTTACCTAAAGAGGGTAGTGACTGAAAGAGTTTATTATTTAGTATTTGGATTGTTTCTAGAAATTACATTAATCCTATCACCCATTACTAAAGATCACTATAATATCTAGTCATGGGCCTGTCTTTTTCCTCATTCGTTTGTTATGAATTTGAACAGAGCTCCGTATCACTTGGGCTTCCCAAGTGACTCAGTGATAAAAGAATCTACCTGCAATGCCGGAGACACGCGTTTAATCCCTGGGTCAGGAAGATCTCCTGGAGAAGGAAATGGCTACCCACTCCAGTGTTCTTGCCTGGGAAATGCATGGACAGGGTAACCTGGTGGGCTCCAGACACGACTCAGCAACTAAACAACAATAGCAACTGCATCACTCATCAGTAAACACGTGTTGCTTACAAGGTGTTCATTCAACTCAATGTGAAAAGGAAGATCCCACTGCTTCAGAGAGAAAGATGCTGTTATTTGCATTCCTTTCTGAGGTCGGATGTCTCTGTGTCAAGTTAGTTACCTATAATTTCGACAAATATATTTTTCATAAATGGTAGCTACAAAGAGTCCCTTCATATTGTTTACGGAGAGGTTCATCCACTGAAAATGGTCACCTAGCTCTTAAACAAATCTTCATCTGAGAGAAGAAAATAATTCTAAAATGACAATACCTCATGCCAGTTAGAAAGGGACAAGGAAGAGGGAGTTAATGACTGAATATCAGCACCGCAACAAGTTAATTTTCCTAAAGCAGAAACTAGCTCTGCCTTTAGTTACATTTTGCAACCGGCTTCATCCTTGGCTCACTCTCAGGATCCAGCCGCTTCCAAGGAGCCCTTGTGAAGGTGTCAGGACTGCTCACCCTGCCAGCCTTTCTCTGCACCTTGACCAGGAGGTGTCAGTCTCCAGCTCTGGCCTGCGCCCACCCACAGAGAGGACCAGTCTGCCCCACAGGCTTCCCTCTGGCGTGCAAATCATGGTGACATCAGAAAGAGGTAGGACTGGAACTAACTGAGAGCTTTGCACCTGGGTTTTTTCCCCATGGAAGGAAAGGATCCATGGTGCTGTTTTTATCTTGAGAAACTCCTGGGTTGAAAAATGTAACGCAGGCAGGCAGATTGGGATGATAACATATAAAGACTTATTTTACTCTCTTTCTTTTGGGGAATAAAAATTGACCTTTTCCAAAGAGTTTTGTAGGAATGGCTGACTTGTTCTAAATCAGCTGTGCCAACAACCAGAACAACACTCCCCCAGAATATCTAACCAGTGCCTAGAATGATAGATTTTATCAAACTACCCACAAGAATATGTTGTGGGGACTGCCCTGGTGGTCCTGTGCTTGACTTTACCTTCCAGTGCAGTGGATATATGTTCAGTCCCTGGACAGGGAAATAAGATCCCATATGCCTCGCTCATAGCCAAAAAACAAAGTGTAAGACAGAAGCAATATTGTAATAAATTCAATAAAGACTTTGGAAATGGTCCACATCAAAAAAAAGAATATATTGTGTATTTATATTCATGAATATAAGTATTCTGATGTGGGTCCCACCTTCAATGAGTTTTGAGTTTGGTAGAAGGATCAAGACTAGTGTTTATAAAACAGAAAGGAATGCAAGAAAGTGTATAATAAATTGCTCAATTGGAAGGCAGAGCTTAAGAGACTATAGGAAGTACAGAGACAAATGACTAAAGAAAATACTAAGTTTAATTTGTAAACCTAGTTCCTTAGAATCTATGGATTCAACCAATAGCAGATCAAAAATATTCAGAAAAGAAGGCATCCCAAACAGTTACAGTAAAGCATAAATTGACTTTGCCACTCACCAACTCCTATTTACATAGAACTTACATTGTGTTAAGTATTGTGAGAAATCTAGAGATGATTTAAAGTATATAGAGGATATGTGTAGGTTATATGCAAATATTATGACATTTTCTATAAGGGACTTGAATATCCCCAGATTTTGGTATTATGGGGGGTCCTGGAACCAATTCCCCATGGTGTTCAGGGACCACTAAACTCTCATTTTCCTAAATCCTCATAAAAATTGGTTACTAGTGTGGTGGCCAATTGTATTTTCCAAAAATGCCTGCAAAATGTCTCCTCTCACCCCTAATCTTCTTACAATGTGCCTTTGACACTCCTCCCCTTGAGAAATAAAGTCTTTGTTCCCTCTCTGGATATGGGTGGAATCTTGATGGCAAAAGTGATGCAATGTGATTTCCAAGGCCAGGTCATAAAATAGAGAATTTCCATCTGACTTCTCTCAGACACTTGCTTTGGGAAATTAGCCTCCTCATTGTGAGGAACTCAGTCACATGAAGAGGTCATCTTGAGATATTCAGTTGACATTCAATCTGAGGTCAACTTGTGAACCATGAGTCTTCCCAGCTGAGCTCCCAGACACTGTGGAGCAGAAACAAGATGTGTCCATTGTTGCTTTTTCTGAATTCCCGACCCACAGAATCCATGAGCATAATAAAATGATGGTTCCTTTATGCCACTAAATTTGGGGTTGATTTTTATAAGCAATAGCTGACTAGAACATTGTGTATGTGGCTTGAATTCTTTAGCAATTTGAAATGTAGAACATGGTATGTTGTTATTGCTTTAAACTGCATTTCATAATTGCCTATTAGGCTAGTTTCTATCTTGCTTGCTTGCTTGCTTTCCTTCTCTCCCTTTTTTTCTTTCTTCCTTTCTTCTTTCTATTTCTTTCTTTCTTCCTCTCTTTGCATTTGTATTGCTTTTGAGAATTGTTTGGTTTATTGTTTAGTCTGTAAGTCATGTCTGATTGTGTGTAACCCCATGGACTGTAGCCTGCCAGGCTCCTTTGTCCATGGGATTTCCCAGGCAAGTATACTGAAGTGGGTTGCCATTTCCTTCTGCAGGGGATCTTCCTGACCCAGGGATCAAACCTGTGTCTTCTGCATTGCAGGTGGATTCTTTATCACTGAGCTGCCAGGGAAGCCTTTTGAGAATTACTTTGTCATTAAGAACTGAAATTTTGGAAAGAATTATATTCTACATCCTCACTGATTCACCAATGTTACACATATACTTCTACTAATAATATCATCAGTGGAACAATACATAACAAGAGAGTGGATGATCAGATCAGATCAGTCGCTCAGTCGTGTCCGACTCTTTGCGACCCCATGAATCGCAGCACGCCAGGCCTCTCTGTCCATCACCAACTCCCGGAGTTCACCCAGACTCACGTCCTTCAAGTCAGTGATGCCATCCAGCCATCTCATCCTCTGTTGTCCCCTTCTCCCCTGCCCCCAATCCCTCCCAGCATCAGGGTCTTTTCCAATGAATCAACTCTTCGCATGAGGTGGCCAAAGTACTGGAGTCTCAGCTTTAGCATCATTCCTTCCAAAAAAATCCCAGGGCTGATCGCCTTCAGAATGGACTGGTTGGATCTCCTTGCAGTCCAAGGGACTCTCAAGAGTCTTCTCCAACACCACAGTTCAAAAGCATCAATTCTTCGGCGCTCAGCCTTCTTCACAGTCCAACTCTCACATCCATACATGACCACAGGAAAAAACCATAGCCTTGACTAGATGGATATTTGTTGGCAAAGTAATGTCTCTGCTTTTGAATATGCTATCTAGGTTGGTCATAACTTTCCTTCCAAGGAGTAAGTGTCTTTTAATTTCATGGCTGCAGTCACCATCTCTAGTGATTTTGGAGCCCAGAAAAATAAAGTCTGACACTGTTTCCACTGTTTCCCCATCTATTTCCCATGAAGTGGTGGGACCAGATGCCATGATCTTCATTTTCTGAATGTTGAGCTTTAAGCCAACTTTTTCACTCTCCACTTTCACTTTCAAGATGCTCTTTAGTTCCTCTTCACTTTCTGCCATAAGGGTGGTGTCATCTGCATATCTGAGGTTATTGATATTTCTCCTGGCAATCTTGATTCCATTTTGTGTTTCTTCCAGTCCAGCGTTTCTCATGATGTACTCTGCATATAAGTTAAATAAGCAGGGTGACAATATACAGCCTTGACGAACTCCTTTTCCTATTTGGAACCAGTCTGTTGTTCCATGTCCAGTTCTAACTGTTGCTTCCTGACCTGCATACAAATTTCTCAAGAGGCAGATTAGGTGATCTGGGATTCCCATCTCTTTCAGAATTTTCCACAGTTTATTGTGATCCACACAGTCAAAGTCTTTGGCATAGTGGATGATACATACCTGCAATTCAAATAAACAACTTAGATTTATCCCATGTCTCTCACTTTGCTTCACTCTGAATGATGTCAGGCAATTTTCTTATGACAACTACACTTTCTGAGTTTACTCAGAGAAGCCATGCCAGAGGGCACATTCTCTACCATCGATGAATATCGCTTGCTTGAGCAGGATGGAGGCTGGCACAAAACAACAGATTGTGTTTTCTCAATTTGTAGTAATGCTATCTTGGTATTTTGGATACTGGAATCCTCTCTTTGTAGCTCATCTTAGTCTTAAAATGGATGCTATCCTATCTGTTTTCCTATAAGATCTTTGAGAGAAAAATGACAAAGTGAGAGAGATACAGGGTCTGAGTCTCATTTATTTTTGAATTATAGAGATAAAAATAGAAATAGAAATTTTGTATAAGATCTGACACATCTTAAACATAGCACTGTGAATCCACAAACAACTTCAAAGGTAGAAAGGATCCTGGGAGGGAGTCAGGTGGAATAAAGGTATAAAATTCACAGCATGGTTTTCTTCACTGACCCAGGCAAGATTCTGTGTTTGTGATACTGATCCTGATGACCAACTGTGTGTATTTGCATTTGCACATCCCTCAGGTATGGCTCCCTCAGTTCTTGCTTCTTGTATGGATGGCCATCTGAGGGTGTTTTAGATAGGTAGTACTTGAGGAGCTTCGAGTCCTTGGAACCAGAATCCTGTCCTGATCCTCATGTAAAGGATCCTTCTTGATTGCCTATCTTTTTCCATGGAATATAAGCTCCAGGGCAGAAGACCCCCATGTGATTGTTTGTTGGTGCATCACTAGCACCTGGGATAATGTTTGTACACAGCAGGCACATAATCATTATTTAAATGAAAAAATATTATTCCAGACCATTACTACAATTCTGAACCAATCCTGAGCCTATTCAGACAGATAAACCAAGAAAGAGGATGAGATGCTTGGATGCAATCATTGAGACGATAGACATGAGTCTGAGCAAACTTTGGGACATAGTGATGGACAGGGAAGCCTGGAGTGCAGCAGTCCATGGAGGTTGCAAAGAATCAGACACGACTTAGCGACTGAACAACAATGACAAAACCAAGAAAAAGATAATAAGATTAAATAAAGTCTCTAAACAGTTACTAAGCAGTTTAACACTCATATGGACCTATTGAATATTTGCTAGTAGACCATAGCCCCCCATATTTGGATTCTCTTCTTCTTGTGGTATCACTCTGCAATACCCCTAAATCCCAGAAATCTTACTAAAAGCATGACACAGGATTTTAATGTTTTATTAGGTAACCAGGAAATTATATTTCGTTTACTTCAAAAGATTCACATTGAAAGAATTTATTTTTGGTTCTCATTGGAACTAGCCAGTTCAAGAATTCCATTATGTCACTAAGTAATATTTTGAAAGGAGAGAGTTCCAAAAGTGAATAATTATCCTGTGTCATGAGCTATAAAACATATGTATCTGAGTACACATTGGTCCTTCCAGCAAATGTAGTTTTCACTCTACCAACCTGAAGCTACTACAGATAAACGGGCTCTTTAAAAAAAACACACAGAATTAAGACTACAAAAGTAGGTATAATACTCAATACTAATTTAAAATGTAAAAAGAAATTACTACAAGTTACACATTGATGAAAGCTTATGAACAGAAAAATCTAGAAAAGCAGTATGTTTCTAATTTTTAATTGAAACATTTTCATATTAATTTTCCCCCATATGTTTTTGGCTGTATATCCTTTGATTGCTGATTTATATTTCCATAGCATTTTCTGTCAGAGTGTTAGAAAGATAAATTAGTCTTCTTCCTGGCAGAGTTGATCAAAATGTGTATCTTATTTCTCACTGTTTAGAAAAAGTTTATTTCAGCTTCACAACTTGCTAATGGTAATGTAAAGTAAATTTTTAGGATTGCTGTCAAGTTTAGGAAAAGCTCTACTGAGTTTATTTAATTTATGAGCTGCAAGGTTTGGAAGACAAGCTTCTGTCCATGTACATTTCAAATCTGTTTCTTGTACATGTGACCTACTTTAGAGTTGTGCACACTGGGCTCTGGTGGGCCTGTTCTAGTGCACGCTGACCTACATCTTTTGTGCTATAGTGACGGGTGAGTTGGTAGAGTGGACAGTAAGGTTATTTCTAGAACTCATTTCTAAACCAGGAGAGCTAGTAGACACTTAACAGTAACTTCAAACCACGTAAACATAGCACTAAACCCCCAAATTTAATGTGTCTGTAATTCAGCTTCTCCTTAGTTCCCTTAGATGTCCAGGCTGACTTCAAAGCAGCCAGGCCTTAGGGCAACTGTGATGGAAAGCATGGTGAAGTGGAAAGATGCAATGGCCTTTACAAACAGCACTTAAAATATGTTTTGGGGGGAGGAAAAATAACAAATCCCCTATTTCTATTAGGTAGTCTATAGTCTAATTCTGATGCTACCATTTATTAGATGTGTAGCCTGAGGCAAGTAAGTTATCTCTTTGTGCCTTGGTTTAATATTACTACCCACCTCATAAATTGTGATAACTAAGTGATTTAATGGATATAAAATGCTTAAAACAGTGCCTGGCATAGAGGAGTCATCACAAGATGTTCTGTGCTTTTATTGTACCAAACACTGTATCTTATTTCCAGGGGGATTAAAATAGCCAACAAAATTTTCTGTTATGTTTTACATGTAACTATGAATGCAAAGATAAAATAATAACTCAAAGTCCAAGTCTCAGAAAATTAAGATGGATACTGGATATAGTTACTGGTCTGTATTACTGGACTTAAAATACTTTGTTCTTGGTTCACACGTCATATAAGGAAGATGCTTGGAAAATTAAGGCAAAAAGTTGGGAAGCAAGATGATCTTAACCACGGAGACAACCTGTTCTGATGTGATTGCTTGAGCTCCCATCTTACACTTGATTCATCGTTTGCTGTTGACACTGATAACACAGGAAGGAAAAGGGCAAGAAGATTAGTTAATGGTGCATCTTTAGGATTAAACTTAGCCTAAGTAAATCTGACATAGAGAACTGGAAGTATTAATGAGATTTTGCCAAAAATGAGTCTCCTGGGCTCCCATGTTCCATAAGCAGTGTTTCAGTTCAGTTCAGTTCAGTCACTCAGTCGTGTCCAACTCTTTGTGACCCCATGAATCACAGCACGCCAGGCCTCCCTGTCCATCACCAACTCCCAGAGTTCACTCAAACTCACATCCATCGAGTCGGTGATGCCATCCAGCCATCTCATTCTCTGTTGTCCCCTTCTCCTCTTGCCCCCAATCCTTCCCAGCATCAGAGTCTTTTCCAATGAGTCAACTCTTCACATGAGGTGGCCAAAGTACTGGAGTTTCAGCTTCAGCATCATTATTTCCAAAGAACACCCAGGATTGATCTCCTTTAGAATGGACTGGTTGGATCTCCTTGCAGTCCAAGGGACTCTCACGAGTCTTCTCTAACACCCAGTGTTTAGCTTCTCTCAAAAAGATCATTACTGTCAATACACAGAAAATGTGGCTTTGAGGACTTCCTTGATGGTCCAGTGGTTAAGACTCTGTGCTTTCAATGCAGGGGCCATGGGTTCAATCTCTGGTTGGGGAACTAAGATCCCACATGGCAAGTGGCATGGCCAAAAATGAAAATATATATATATATTTTTTTTTTGAAAAAGAAAATATGACTTTGAAACAGTAGAGGAAAAAAATCAAGAAACCAAGAAACCAAGAAATCAGTTTTCTACTCAAGGAATGGGACCTGCATGTCTATTTTAGATTTGAAGACTGGCATTGAAGACCAAACTCCTAAAATTCCTTCCTTTCTTCCTTCTTTCTCATACACCTACCTCCCCAGGAGAGGGAAGATATGTGGATACAGCCTTCACTGAGAGAGAGAGGGTATAGAAAAGATAAGGAAAAATGAAAGGGAAATAGTAAGAGTTTTTGCCAAAAATATTATGCTTATTACTTTTCAGAGAAAATAGTCAGAAAAGCAAACTTTATTTTTTTAACTTCTTTTTTAAAATTATTATTTTTTACTTTACAATATTGTATAGGTTTTGCCATACATCAACATGCATCTGCCATGGGTGTACACATGTTCCTAATCCTGAACCCCCCTCCCACCTTCCTCCCCATAGCGTCCCTCTGGGTCATCCCAGTGCACCAGCCCCAAGCTTCCTGTATCCTGCATCGAACCTGGACTGGAGATTCATTTCTTATATGATATTGTACATGTTTCAATGCCATTCTCCCAAATCATCCCCACCCCCTCCTACAGAGTTCAAAGATGGTAACGACAACCCTGTATGCGAGACAGCAAAAGAGACACAGATGTAAAGAACAGAAAAGCAAACTTTAAAATGATCTTTGAATGCCTTGTTTGCTAAACTTCATGCCTAATAAGATGTTTCCAAATGGCGCAATATTATTCAAGTGCCATTTGCTTTGCAGGGGTCCACACAGAGAAGTCCTGCGTTTTTTCACATGTGTTTATACTTTGAACTGTTGGTAGCCTGTGTTTATTCAACAGATGGCCAGACTGTGAGAGGATCAAACAGCCTCCTGACAAGAGAGCTGCTCATTTTGTGCAGGGAAACTGTCAAGGAGTCCTCTCCACTGGTAAATACATGAGGTGCCAGTGCTGTCCCTAGGGAAATGAACTGCAAGGAGCCACAGAGAGGAAAGAGAGGAACCAGAAGATGTAGCTGAACCCCAAAAGTAATACTGACAGAAAAACGTCTAACAAATGATGACAAAGAGCTAAAAAATAATTAAAATTATCTCCTAATCGTGTTTTTTTTTCTTAAAGAACACTTTATATTTAGAACACAAAATGGGAAATCATCATTAATACACCTTGAGTGTTTCTTTTAAATAAAGGTTAGCATTTCAAAATGACATTTATTAAATCTCCCTTAGAAAAACAATACACACAGTGACCAACGATGGCACAAGGGGACCCCTGCCTTCATTTGGAAAGACCATCAGCTCGGAGTCTGGTCTAAGGGGCCTGAGCCTCAGAGACACCTGCACGGTGGGTCAGCTTTCCTGCTGCCCATCCTGCAGAAAATAAACAAGTGAACCTATGTCAAAGTAAAAAGCTTCTGCACAGCAAAGGAAACCATCAACAGAATGGAAAGATAACCTATGAAATGAAAGAAAATATTTACAAATCACATACCTGATAAGAGGCCAATATCCAAAATATATAAGAAACTCAAATAACAATAAATAAATCACTCAGTTAAAAATGAACAAGGAATATGAATAGACAACTTTCCAAAGAAGGCATAGAAACGGCCGACAGCTATATGAAAGGGTGTTCTACATCACTAATTATTAGGAAATAGAAATCAAGACCAAATGTGAGACATGACCTCACACCTATCAGGATACCTATTATCAAAGACACAAGAGATGGCAAAGGCTGGTGAGGATAAATGGAGAAAAGGGAACCCTTGTACAGTGTTAATGTGAAAGTTAAATAGCACCACCACTATGGAAAACAGTATAGAGCTTCCTCAAGAAATTAAAAATAGAACCGCTATTATGATCCAGCAATCCAATTTTGGGCATATGTCCAATGGAAATGAAATCACCATCTTGAAGAAGTATCTATACTCCCATGTTCAATGGCAGCATCATTCACGATAGCTGTGGGTGTGGGAACAACCTAAGTGTTGACAGATGATTGGATAAAGAAAATGTGGTATATACATACAAGCAAATATTGTTCAACCTTGAACAAGAAGGATATTCAACAATTTACTGAGTTCATTTAGGAGATTCTTTTATCATGAGATTGAACTTCCCTTGCCATCTGACATGTTTCAGATTTATCCCCACAACTTGTTCTTGCTTAAGGGAAGCAAGCTCTCATCCCTTGAATATAAAATAAGGAATGTAAATGTAGTGCCGGTATATACTTCCACTATATATTTATGTATTTGTGAATGTGGGTATTTGTGTGGTTGTTCATCACGTGTGAGCCCTTGTGGGATGATCTGAGACCCCTTCTTTTCATTCAGTGAAAAACTTGAGACTGTTAGCCCAAGTCCCGGGCCAACAGGTAGGCCTTTGTGCTCTAGGAGGAAGCAGATACCTGTAGCTCAGTAAACCTAAGGCTGTTGTTAGACAAGGTGTTGCATCAAGTGATGGGAACAAAAGAATATGTTTCCTCACAGAAGAGTACACGAGCTGGAAAAATAGTTCAGTGGAGTAGGAAGTGAGTCCGTAATATAGATAAACCAAGTAGAATTTTGTGTTATCATTTTGAATTACCAATAGCCAGAGATGGTATTTCTTTTAAATATTTTCTTCATTTTTAGGAAGTAGTTTTCAGTCATGCCCTTTGCAGTTTAAATCCTGCCTGCATGATATTGCTTGCTTTTTCCAGTTAGAGTGATTACCCACACTCATGATGTTTACTACATATTACACTCTGATGACACCCTCAACTATCGTGGCCCGACCCACACCACTCTTCCCTGGTGTCTGTACACAGAGGCAGTCAGGTCACACTGAAATCATACCCTGTTCGAAAAAGAAAGATTTATGTCTAAAATTGATGCAGTTCTTTCCATTTGAAAATGATGGATTTAATCATTTACTGATAGCAGAAGACATGGAGTTTCAGCTCGTAGGAGGGCAGAGGCAATTGGAGAATTGCTGACTTGTCCACAGAACTGTCAAGGGGGCGTTGACATCAACATACAATGAATTCAAGTTTGACCAACAATTCTGTTCCAACAATGCCCCATAGAATACACTAATTTGACACAGGTTGGCAATGTTCAGAACACACATATACTGTAACACTGAAGCCTGCTCACTCTGATACCAAATTCTCAGACCCTTTAGGCTGAACCAGGCAGCCCCAGGGTTGATGTGTACTCGGGCTTGTAGAAAAGTTAGGAGCTTTCAACGGAGGTCTGCTGTCTAGATGCTCAATAAACATGGCCTGCTGACAGGGTGTGCCCTCTGTGTGACCAATTCTGCCTGCAGGGGATTCTGAATAAGCCATTGTTCATCTATTTTTAATGCTATTCAATCCCCTGAGGAATCAAAAAAGAGGCTTGGCTGACGACTGGGAGGATGGGTTAAGCACAGCATTAGTGGTCTCCTTCTGGGGTTACACACTGACTTCATCAGAAAAGAGATTTAAACTGACTAATTTATTACCCAAAGATAATCTGCACTCCTTCCTCATGTAGCTGCTCACAAACCACAGACACATACGCACACATACTCACACACCCTCGTTCACCATCCAGCTTGGTACAGTTTTAAAATCTGGTTATGCCAGGATTTAACAAGAAAATATTGGGCTGGCCAAAAAGTTCGTTTGGGTTTTAATGCACTTTTTGCCCTGCCCAACATTAACTCATAAACTGTTGTTTGGAGTGCAAGTGGGAAGGGAGAGACACAAGCATGCCAAGATATCTGCATCAAAGTAGTCTGTTTAACTTGTTTGAAATGTCAGTAAAACTTAAAGCAGATGAAACCTGCATCAGTAGAGAAATGATTCGTTAACTGACATATTCTGGAATATTCAGTCAGTAGACAACTGTGATGCATGTTTTAAAAAGAACAAAGAAAATATATATACATATGTGTATACACACACATAACTTGGAGATACATTAAGTGGGAAAAAAGGCAGGTTGTTCAACACACTTAGTGAATCCTGAGCTCAGAGGTGATGTGTACTGTGTATAGGATGAGGGTGGGGAAGGTGGATGCTCATCCATGCTCATAGAATTTCTAGCTGACAGTCTACCTCTGGGGAAGGAAACTGAGCATGAAGGCTTTTAATTTTCATCTTATTCTCATCTTCACTCTTCTAATATATCTACAGACGTGGATATTACTTTAATGAATAAAAATACTTTTTGTGAAATTGGGCTCACTCTAGTATCAGCTACACCTGGGTTTTCATTGGACTTTCTTGCTAAGTACGCAACTTAAATAATTTGAAGGCTCGATGCTCCCAACTTTTCATGCATACCATGAAGTCAATTAGAGCATCTCTTTCATAAGATTGTTGTGAGTCTTAAATGAAAGAAGATATGTGGAATATTTGAAAGTGTGTTAGTCGCTCAGTTGTGTCCGACTCTTTGTGACCCCATGGACTGTAATCCACCAAACTCCTCTGTCCATGGAATTCTCCAAGCAAGAATACTGGAGTGGGTAGCCATTCCCTTCTCCAGGGGATCTTCCTAACCCAGAGATTAAACCTGGGTCTCCTGTACTGCAGATGGATTCTTTCCCAGCCTAGAAGGGCATATTCTATACTCTCAATGATAGAAGCTAAAGCTAAAGCCATTTTTATCAAAAGATGGCATCATGAGGGACTCCTCTGGCAGTCCAGTAGTTAGGACTCAGAGCTCTCACTGCCCAAGGCCTGGGTTTGATGCCTGGTCAGGGAACTAAGATCCCACAGTGTGTGTGGTGCTGCCAAAAAAAAAAAAAAGACATCATGAGAATGAGTGAATATAGGCAAAGCACCCATCACCTTGAATAGACTATCTCCTTAGTAACAAAAAGACTATAATTGTGATTATTAATGTTAATATAATAGATTAACAATAAAATGGAAAAAAGCCCCTTTAGTGTTGTTACCCAAAGTCACATGGCTAGTGATAGAATCAGGACTGAAACCAGCGTGTGATTAACCCGATGCCTTACTCATGAGCACCTAAGACCAAGTACACCACACAATACTGTAAAATAAGATACAAAATGAACACAACCAAGAACAAGCAATCCATGCATCTTAGGAAGAGAAAGTCAAGCATGTAAAAGCAGAGATAAAAATATGACTATGTTTTAGGAAGTATGCATGTGGCGATTGCAAGTCTCCTTATGAAAGGACTCCCAGCAGGGCAGGGGGAAGAGTTGCTCCCGCAGCCACCTAGAGCCACGTCAGAAAGGCTCAGGGGCTTCTCCAGGGGCAGCAATCCATGTTGGATCCAAGTTCACTGGCTGAGGCTATTTTGGTTCTTTTCTAATGATTATAGAATAATCAAGCAAATTACTCTGGAGCAAATGACTTCAATCCAATAATATAATATGACTTTGAAGAATAATCATCCACCTTTCTGAATGGCCCTGTGGTCATATTCACATTTCCCTGTGGGGTGTTTTCCTCAGTGACCAAGTGGGAGCTGTCTTATTTTCCAGGTAGTCACAGAACCTGCCTAATGCCTGGCCTATAGCCCATACAAAGCAAAGGTTTAGTTGATGAATATACTGGTGAATGAGTCAATAGATCTGTCAAGGCAGTAAACACAAAACGGAATAAGCAATGGTTGGAGTTAATGTTTGCCAACCAACGTGAAGTGTCCATAACATCTTATGGAAAAACCGACAAACTTTTTGGCCAACACAGTGTCTGTAGGACAGTTTCACGTTAGTGGAGATCTTTCACAAGTCATAAAAAATTAACGAAGGGTTTGTGTGTGTCAGGGGGCGCGGGGGGGAAGGATGAGTTAGGCTGCTTGAGGTGACAAAGGAGACCCAGGGGGTAGCATCTGGGTAAAAATGCTTTCTTTGAGTAATTTAAAATGGAGAACAAACTGCTTTTAGGATGAGTGTTTTCTTCTCATGTAGCAAGAAAATACAGCTTGGCTTACCATCAGAATTTATCATCACTTTGCCTTGTCCATTATTCCTACAAAATAGGATACTGAACTGACAGATATCTCCACTGAGACTAGGAAAGAAAAACCCAGCTCCATCAAATCAATACAAAGATATACTGTCCACCACAGCAGTTTGTAGGACAGGCTTATACCAGCAGACTTGTTATGGGTGGGAGCAGGGCAGAGAACATCCATAACAGAACACAATACGTATCCAAATGGAATGCTGTGGGAATTTATCAGAGATTTCTCCAATTAGAGCTGGAGACTTGGAGCTTAGCTCTGAATCCACCTGCCAGAGAGCAGTATCAGTACTGGCTAAATAAATGATTGAATTGTCCTAAACACCCCTGACGTGCAGAGCTTAAGAAAGGTTCAGACTTTAACCCAAGGCAGCTGATGCCGAATAAGCAAACTTTGTGATTGTCATTACACACATCAACACACACCACTGTACCACCTGCCCAGAGCAGATGGAAGGTTCCATGCTGTAACAAAACTCAAGGTATCACCAATTGTAAGCTGAACATAAAATGATTCAAGCATTAAACTAGCGTAGAGGATTATCACTTGAATAATTTTAGCCTTTCTTCTATAAACACATGAGCCATTTCTCCATGTATATCCTCAGATGGTTTTCTGCAGTTAATTCAATATCAGAAATTCTGAGTTCTAGTCATCTTCCAAGGGAGCTATTTTAGATGATTTGGAATTGATACTAAGATCTATATCTCCATAATGCAAAAGCATATACATTCATCAAATAGTCATGATCATAGAAGACCCAGAACTGTTATCTGCGGGATAAGACACTGAAATAGTCAAATCCCAAGGGTTTGTAGTGTTAACACTTCCATTTAAGAGGAAATATGATATTAAACTTTAAATAAATTAGAGATTTGAAATGCTTCTCTCCAGGATGAGACAGTATTATCTTTCATCAAAAGTGTCTTATTCTAAGTGGATACTTTAGGAAAGAGAAAATATTAAAATATTTAACATATTCTACTGGATAGAATTTTGGTTGAAATTGAATTTAGGCTCTGGGGAAAACAGACTGATAAATTTGATCACATAAAGACTCAAGGCATGTGCATACACAAAATACAACAACACAGAAAACAAAGCAAAAAGCTCCCCCATACTTCAAAACAAATACTACAAGTAAATGAAAAGAGGAAATTTTTTAAAATTGCAACCTCTTATTATAAAGAGTTAATTTCTCTAATATATAATGAGCTCTAAAAATTGAGATGAGGAAGAACCCAATAGAAAAATCTGCAGAGATGAGAATGACTGATTTTGTAGAGAAAGAACACAACATCTGTGAACATGTAAATCAGATGTTCAATCTCTTTTAAAAGTGTAATGCAAACTGAAACTACAGTGAAATATAACTTCTCACCTATCAGATTCACAAAAGTTTAAATGTTTGATAACACTGAATGTCAGCATGACTGAACAAAAGCAGACACTCCCATTGCCAGTAGTATTGCAAAGTGTTAAAATCCTTATGAAAGATCATATCTTTCAAAATTACAAATGAAGTTACTCCATAATCCAGAAATCCCACTCAGGGACTTTATCCTAAATGTATAGCTGCAAAAGTACAAAATAGCACTGGCACAAGATTATCATGGCAGTAAGATTTGTTTTTTTGTTTGTTTGTTTGTTTTGGCCATGTGGCATGTGAAATCCTAGTTTCCCAACCAGGGATCCAACCCGTGCCCCCTGCATTGGAAAAGCAAAGTCTCCACCAATGGACCCCCATGGAAGCATGATTTGTAATCACGTGCGTGTGTGTGTGTGTACTAAGTCGCTTCAATCGAGTCTGATTCTTTGCGACACTATGGACTGTGGCTCACAAGGCTCCTCTGTCCATGGGGATTCTCCAGGCAAGAATATTGGAGTGGGTTGCTATACCTTCCTACAGGAGATCTTCCCTACCCAGGGATCAAACCTAAATCTCAGTCTCCTGCATTGGCAGGCGACTTTACCAGTTCTTTAAGAACCTGAGAAACACTTTGTACTCACAAAATATTGTAAAGAATTGTCCCTCTAGAGATAATCACTTAAACTATAGGACTTCCAAGGAGAAGGCAATGGCACCCCAGTCCAGTACTTTTGCCTAGAAAATCCCATGGATGGAGGAGCCTGGTAGGCTGCAGTCCATGAGGTCGCTAGAGTCGGAGACGACTGAGCGACTTGACTTTCACTTTTCACTTTCATGCATTGGAGAAGGAAATGGCAACCCACTCCAGTGTTCTTGCCTGAAGAATCCCAGGGACGGGAAGCCTGGTGGGCTGCCGTCTATGGGTCGCACAGAGTCGGACACGACTGAAGCGACTTAGCAGCAGCAGCAGCATAGGACTTCCACACACAGGAATGGAAGTTCTGAACATCTAAATATAAATTATGGTGAAGTTCTCTGTATACTTACATAGAAATTTAGGAAGTGCAGAGTGCCTAAAATCAATGTAGTAAGCCACTATTAATGTAAAGCTGGTAGAAAATAAGTAAATATATTCATATGTATTTATCTTTATATAAAGAAGAAACTTTAAAAGTACATGCAAAACTAATAAAGATGATTTCTTATCTGGGCAGAAGGTATAATGAGATGGGCAGAGATAAAAATGGAAGGAAGAGTTTCCAAAATGTGCCTTTCTCTATAGTTTTCTCTGTAGGGAACAGGCAAATACAACCTTCTTAAAAATTAAATTTGCATCAAAGGCTACAGTAGAATATCCATTTTAAAAGAAAAACAGAAAGTACCTACTTTCTTTAGGTCAGTTCCCCACATGGAATCCTCTCCAAATCAGGATTTTCCACGACGGTATCTCTTAGATGAATCTGTTTGCCACTTATCACATTACTCATCTATATAGAGGGATTATGAATGGATTGGTTCTCCTGTTTAAACAGTAACCATTGTGAAGCCAGTAAGTATTGTGTTATTATATAAATATTCCTATGATAAACCACATAGAGTGTACGATCATTACTTCTAACTTGGAGAATTACATGTGTGTGTGTTCACTGTATCTTTGGCTGGTGAGATGGTGATTTGGTTTCCTACTTAATTCTTGAGGGTACTTTTAAATTATCTACTGTAGGGATGTATTAATTTTATAATCAGAAAAAAAAAATCAGTAACAGTTGCAGTCAAGATTTTTTTTCACTGCCAACAAACCCAGTTTAAAGAAAGACACTAATAGATGAGAAGTGCAATTAAAATGAGTGTCCATGTTCCCTGGACAGGAATGTATTGAGGACCATGTGAGCCTCGGCTCTCATGTGGTGTTGCTTCCCTAACAACCTCCAGAGGCCAGCCCACCCCTAGCAGCACAGTTAGAATGCTGAATTGTTTCTAAAATCAGAGAGATTTCCCAGAAACGTCGAATACTGCGGGCCCACCAGTCGAGGCTGAATTCTGAGTCCACTATTGTGCTCTTTGCTAATGATATAGGCTGCCCATTTCCTTAACAAGCTGGGTTTGTTCACTGGAAAATGTAACAAATAATTTCAAGGTTATGTCACTCTTGGCAAGCGCCGTAACGCTGGTGAAAAAAAAGGAAGTTTTCAGAGCAAGGCAAAGACTGAAATCTTGTTTGGAGCCACCAGTCTACAAAGCCCGCAGTGGAACCACAGTGCTCAGATTCACAGGGGTCTCTGATGCTCCCAGATATGGGATGCCAACTGGCTCTAAAAGGGATGTAAGTTAGAAGAGATAAAGTTGTTCAAATTCAGCCTCTATAAGTAAGGAAATAGCTTTGAAATAGACATTTTATTTAGTGTGTCTTTTATTTAATACCCTGTCTTTGCTTCTAACCTCAGCCACCTTTCTGGTTGTTCACATGGCTATTTGCACTGACTTGAGTTCTGTATTTCCTTCCTCTTGTCCACTTTTGTAATTTTACTGTTTATTAGTCCTTTCTCCATTATAAAAGCAAAGAGTGGGAAATGGAGTTGAAATAATTAGTTCATTATAAGCCAATTTTACATTCAATGTGCTCTTCCCTGGCTATAGAGGATTATATTAGCGCTTTTAGGTCAAACGTTATTATTAAATCCGTTGAAACACTTTCTCTTGTGGGTAAGAGAAAGCAGAACGGTCTTGTGCTCTGACCTCAGCTGTCCAGTCCTCCTCTTCTTTTTGTCCACGGTTCGCCTAGTGACCCTGGATGAGTCACACGCCTCATGGTCCCTTTGTGTTTCAGGGGGATGGATGCCCTGCTGATTCTATAAAAACATTTTGAGAAAAGAAATCGGGGAAGAGAATTTAAAATGCCCGTGAAATACACAAACTCCCCAAAGGAAGTTGAATATGAATTCAAGGGCACATGCAAGTAGATAGGTTTCTTCCAAAGAATCCAAAACTCTGGTCCTTGTGCATAACTACTAGCCAATTAGCCATGCATGCAAATCTCTACTTGTTCCACAGCATAAGACATTCCAGTTTTTTAAGGTTCTGTTGGGGTGTATTATTCTGAGACAAAAGCACATCACAATCGACTTTAGTTATTTCCAAAATATGATTGTATATGCTTTAGATTACAACCAGGGCTAGGGAAATATATTTTTTGGAGAATGGTTTTCTGTTCATGGCATATTCTGTAATTGCCTTAATTATGATGGTACTTGCCAATAACATTTGGCTATAGAGATGTCCTACATCTTCGCTCTTAAAGGAATACATGACTTCCATCAGCTAAAAAGAGCCAAAAAATCATGATTTCGAGAAAGGAAATAAAAATTTTCATCTGAAAGTTTAGTTTTAGCAGAAAGAAAAGGGATATTATTAATGACCTTTTTCTAGTGTTGGCAGGAAGTAGAGAAGGTGTATGTCCATAGAAAGTGAAATTGTCGCTCTTTGTTTCCTAAGATCTGTCTTCCCCGTGCAACAAGGAATCCTGCCATCAGTGAGGATGGTGAAGCCAGTGTAGAGGATGTGTGGGGCTTCATCCACTTGACAATCTGCTTTTGGTTTTTGGCTAGTGTTCTTAGATTCAAGAGCCATATATCCATGAAGCAGTTTGAGGGAACTAACTAATACATCCTGCCTTTCCACAATATACGTATTGACAAATACCTCTCACTTCCTGGCTGAGTATTTTAGTGAACATTTAGCTGTGTCTATCTGGTTAAACTTTTTTTATTTTTTAAAAGTTTTCTTGGAGTATAGTTGCTTTACAATGTTGCATTATTTTCTACTATAATGGCATGACACAGACCTCAGATATTTAAAATAAAAATAGGTTACCTAACACACTCCATGAGTTAAATTATGATATATAAAAGGAGGAATACACTGAGGCTTCAAAAAAATCTAATGGCTATTGATAAACATGATTTAATTTTTATGACCTGTGAAAAAGAAAAGTTGAGCCCCTTAGAAACAGACAGCACAAGGGTGTATTTATATATTTATACACATATGTGTGGAACTCCACACAACTTATAGATGTGCATATACAAAAACAAAAGGATGTCCTTTCAGGATGACAACTGGGGAAGGGGACATGAGAGACAGCCAAGTGAGAACTCATTGAGCAAAGCTGTTGTCCAGACCCTTTGTGAGGTTAAGTCTGAGAGCACCGGGAAGATTTCCTTCCCGGTGTCAATGATGTCATTGGAAATTAACCCCGGTACTACACGCAGACCTATTCAAACCTTAACTGCCTGGGTCAGGCCATTTCAATCGAGTGAACTTAACTGACCCAGGATGTTCATCAAAATCGCTCTACTGTAGGGTATAACTGATTGTGGAGGGGAAGCAAAAATAGCAACTTTGAAAATTAATTTTAAAGATGCTGGCGATCACCTGGAAATTCAGACATAGGGCATGACAGCCAGGCTTACAACTGAACAGATATTTGAAATCAGAGCTTTTCAAGAAAAATGAAGCCTCTGTCACTGCTAGAGACTTGGTTTGCTCTCTGTGTGATGTACATTTACCACTTATCCCTTTCCCATCACCACACACTGAGCCTGAGCCCAAGCTCTGTGGCTGCAGCCCAGTTGCTCACCTGTTTGCCTGATGTCCTCATACTGAAAGGAGAACCCTAAAATAGATGATCTTAAGAGGTTTTCACATCTAGAATGCATTGACTGTAAGCCCTAGAAACTCATGGCAAGAGAAGTATAAATATAAGACATATAAAATGTAAAAAAATGAGACTTTTTTTGTTAAAGACGTCAACACCTATAAATTTGAATGAGTAACATTATTATTTACTAGTTTTACTAATACTACTAATAAAAAATAAATGGTCAGACTCAAGTAGTGCTAACCATAGACTAGATACAGTCCTTCTGTATACATCCATATATATTAATCCTCATTAAAAGAAAACCCATGAAGTTGACAAACAGCACAGAGAGGTCATGTCACTTGCAAAGAGTTAAACAGTAATTGGCGGGGCTGAGAGGCAAATCTGTAGTCAAGATGGCAGAGCATGCGAGTCATAACCATGTTCTCCTGCCTCTCTCAGCAGACATCATCTGTCCTTAGATGAATTAACCATGTTTCTGGTACACATGCCTTTCTACTTTGCCTTTAGCTGTATCAGAATCTGCTTTCTTCAATTCAGTTTGTGCACAATCTGATGAGTTAAGATTATATATTTCAATTCAACTCTTGCCTTAAGAAACTTCCCTGGTAGTCCAGTGGTTAAGACTCTGCCCTTCCAAGGTGCCCGACTTGGATTCCATCCTTGATCAGGAAACTAAGATCCCACATGCCATGCAGCATGTCAAAAATATGAAAAAAACTCTAGCCTTAAAACTTTCTCAATGCAGCCATGAGGCATAGTGGTTAAGGGTTGGTGGTTTTTCTAGAGTCAGACTTACCTGGTTCTCTTTCATATCTACATCTTTAAAATGAGGGGAAAAAAATACCAGTAATTACCTATAAGTATCTTGTTAGGATTTCATACAGGTAAGCCTTAGTGGAGAGTCTAGTGTATGAACAGGATTGAAAGTTCTTTAGCTATCTTGTCTGATTCTGTCCATCAGAAGAAACTTTCCCTCCTTTGTAGGGGTTCATTCCAGTGGTCATGTATGGATGTGAGAGTTGAACTATAAAGAAAGCTGAGCACCGAAGAATTGATGCTTTTGAACTGTGGTGTTGGAGAAGACTCTTGAGAGTCCCTTGGACTGCAAGGAGATCCAACTAGTCAGTCCTAAAGGGAAATCAATCATGAACATTCATTGGAAGGACAGTTGATAAAGCTGAAGCTCCAATACTTTGGCCAGCTGATGTGAAGAACTGACTCATTGGAAAAGACCCTGATGCTGGGAAAGATTGAAGGCAGGAGGAGAAGGAGCGACAGAGAATGAGATGGTTGTATGACATCACTAACTTGGTGGACATGAGTTTGGGCAAGCTCCGGGAGTTGGTGATGGACAGGGCAGCCTGGCGTGCTTCAGTCCATGGGGTCACAAAGAGTCAGACACAACTGAGTGGCTGAACTGAACTGAACTGAGGGGTGCAGAAATTTATTAGAACCCAAGACATGTCCTTTGGGGTTTATATATGTCATAATCGTTTTTTTCAGTCAACAAACTTTCTTAAGGATCTTTTTTGAAGAAAAAAGGAAGCATAGGAGCCATCCCTGATATGAGCTCACAGTCTGAGGCCACAAACATATGAAAAGTCTATCATTGTAAGTGCTTTGAATGCTGGACTAAGTCACTTCAGTTGTGTCTGACTCTGTGCAACCCTGTGGACTGTAGCCTGCCAGGCTCTTCTGTCCATGGGATTCTCCAGGCAAGAATACTGGAGTGGATAGCCATTTCCTCCTCAGGGGGATCTTCCAGGCCCAGGGATTGAACCCCATGTTCTTTACCACCAGCGCCACCTGGGAAGCGGTAAATACTGAGACACATGAGAACAGAAGTCATGAACAATAGAGAGTAGCTTGTTTCCTGAGATGTAGAAAGAGCCTCCTTTTGGAAATGCTCATACCTGCATCAAAATCCTGCCCCCAGCAATTTCTAACTGACTTTGGACAATTTAAGTTTACTGAGATTTCAGTATCTTCATAAATGAAAGTGTTTTCGGAGTTTTTCCTAAGTTGAAGTATCCTGTTCAGGTCAGTTAAACCTGGCATTAAGCTCTGATGATTAATTCAATGGTTCTCTAGTTAGAAGCATTGTGTTTCTAATTGCTTACATTTCTAATTTTTGTGTTAGTTCTCTCAATGAATAAATAGAAATGTTGTTGAAATTCTTTAAGTAACTAAATTTGTTATAGTTAAACTCACTCAATCAGGTCCAGCTATTTGTGACCCCATGGACTATATAGTCCATGGAATTCTCCAGGTGAGAATACTGGAGTGGGTAGCCTTTCTCTTCTCCAGAGTATCTTCCCAACTCAGGGATCAAACCCAGGTCTCCCGCATGCAGGTGGATTCTTAACCAGCTGAGCCACTAGGGAAGCCCAAGAATACTGGAGTGGGTAGCCTATCCCTTCTCCAGGGCATCTTCCTAACCCAGGAATCAAACTAAGGTCTCCTGCATTGCAGGGGGGTTCTTCACCAACTGTGCTACCAGGGAAGCTGAAAATTTGTTAAAGCCCCTCCATAAATGAAAAGCAAATGACTAAATTCTACCCCCAGAGGGCTAGTTTGCAATGATTACCATTGGGCATCTTTGGGTGACTCAACCAGGTTAGACTCACAGGGCACATTGTGAAGTCATGACTCCCTCACTTCATTCCCATTGTGTAGCACTCCCTAGAGGTTTTTCCCCCATGAGACTCTCCTGTCTTTGTGAACCAAATCTATCTCCTCACGTACTGAAGCTGATTTCTCTTGGGTTTTCCTCACTGAGCCTCATTCCCATAGGATGTAAGATAGCTTACAGTGAGATAGCCACAAACATAGAGGACATTGTTCATTTTTTAAAGACTAAGAGTTAAAAACAAGAGTGAATGCTTTGATGATATTAAACCGCATGAGCTGCTTGCAAATTTTGAAGACTAATCCCTCGTCAGTCACGTCATTTGCAAATATTTTCTCCCATTCTGTGGGTTGTCTTTTCATTTCGTTTGTGGTCGCCTCTGCTGTGCAAAAGCTTTTGAGTTTAATTAGGTCCCATTTGTTGCTTTCTTTCCTTAATATTTACTTATTGGCAGCATTGGCTCTCAGCTGTGGCACTTGGGATCTTCGCTGCAGTGCACGGACTCTCTAGTTGTGGCTCTAGGGCTCAGGAGTTGCAGTGCGTGGGCTTAGTTGCTCCTCATCATGTGGCTCCTTAGTTCCCCAACCGGGGTTGAACCCAAGTCCCCTGAATTACAAGGCCAATTCTTAACCACTGGACCATCAGGAAAGTCCTATTTATTTGTTTTTTAATTTCTACTATTCTGCTCAATATTATGTGACAAACTACTTGGGAAAAGATTTTGAAAAAGAATAGATACATGTATATGTATAACGGAATCACTCTGTTGTAACCTGAAACTAATATAACGTCATTAATCAACTATATAAACTCCAATATAAAAAGTTAAAAAGAAGAAAAACAAAACGAGGATGGAATGTATACAGTTGAGTCAATGTGAGATTTAAGTCAAATCCTAAAGCTCTGCGTACTTTCCTGGAGCCACACATAAATGTGGGTTCATTTTGTTGAAGCCAACCCTAATGCTGGGAATCTGTTTAGTGCTCAGTGACTCTTCTTGAATGAAGAGTGGGATACAGACAGGATAGGGCCAACTGGAAATCTCCACTCTGACTCTTTCCTTTTCTGAGGAACTTTTGATTTCTCTTTTCATGGCTGATTTTGATTTGTGAGTTTCAGCTCTCCTGGTTCCTAAGCCCACCAGCTTCTGATCTCCTGGCTTCCTGTTTCCAATTACCCAGAGCTCACACTTCCATCTCTGGCTTGTTTTTATTCTTTATATTTAATAATTTGACTTTGGAATTCATGACCCTATACTGGTGAGTAAATATTGACAACACTCAGCCCCTTAGTAAATGAAATGTAACTGAACACAGCAGACTTGCAATTGACTATTAGTGTCGTATGACGCATTACAGTATCTTTTAAAATAATGTGACAAAAAGAAAAAACACCACTAAAATAATTCATAACCTGGCTTCTGTTATGTTGAACAACATTCTGTAGGGACTGGACATAATAGTCAGCATCATTTTCAAGCCAAGTCACATGGATTACTTCTAGATGGAGAGAGAAAAAGAGATGGAGTGAATGAGTGGCAGGCCATGCATAATAAAACTTTAACAACGTAGTCGTTACCTGATAAGCAGGAGTAGGGGCAATTAGTATTTTCTTTCTACTCATGTATTTTTGAAAATTTGGGGGAAGAATTTGAATTTTTTTGGTAATGAGAAAATGCATGTTAAAGAACAAACACCTATTGATGGGTATAGCTAGCCAAAAAGAAATACTGTTAGCAAATAAATCTTCTATGAGTTGTCTAGAAATCCAGCTTTATTTTACTGTAACTAATTTATTGCATCTTATTCAGTAAGATGTTACAGAAAACCCCAAATGAACTTTTTGGCTAAACTCAATATAATAGGCCAAAGGGATAATTAAAAACACTACAGTGAGTGAGTGGACCAGTCAGCATCTCTGTGGACTTTCAGGCCACTGGACCCTGCTGCCCAGTCCACATGTACCCATGCTCCCCTCACACCTGATCGCCTCGCTCACTCTGTTTACATAGACAGATGGTAAAATGTTAGCTTATGTTTCTCTGATTATGGTTCAGGTACAGCAGTGGCCAATGGAGCTGCCATGAATGTTTTATTCTAGACAACTCATCTAAGATTTAAAAAGGAATGAAGTAAGAAAGAAAAAAATGCCCTAAGAGCCCTTATTCTTCCATTCATAGAACATGACTTAGAGGTCAGATTCCCACTGGTGTGAATGGTCCTTCCACGCCCGAGTTTCCCCTACGTTTACTCAGGCTAAATGGGAAAATCTGAGACCCTTTTCCCTGGAACACACACAGCAGCAAAAAAAAAAAAAAAAATCTGTCTTTTCAGATTTTTCTATATGTATCTTCCCCCTACATCCTGCATTTAATGTGTCACACTCATTAAAATTGATTAGAGGAGAGTTGAATGATTTTTTAAAACTCTCGGCTAATTGTTTCTTCATTAAGTTGGGTAATTTGTGATTCAAAAAGGATGTTAGATTTCTAGTCAGGTAGGACTCAGCTCACAGTTCCTGGTGGAAAAAAAGTAAGCTTCAGAATGGAGTTTCAGAAATCAATGCAAAATAATAAAAAATTAAAACAGAGAAGCAGTCTATCAATAGCGCGGTCGTAACAAAGGGGAGGCTTGTTTTATATTGATTAGCTACTGTTAAATAATGCATTCCTGCTTTCCAATAGTGGAGGCTCTGGCAGGGTTGTTTATTGCAAGGGGTAGTTGGACGGGCTCAAGGAATCAATACTGGAGCCGTAAACACACTTGGAAGTGCAGTTTGGCAGCCCATGCTGGGGTAGTTTGGGGGCTATCAAGCTGTAGTGGCCTGGAAAAAGGTGAGGAGACCACTACCTGCGCATAATACTTCACAGTCCCCCACAGGGAACATTAGGATTGGTTTCTGTTAAGATGTAACTAACTCAAGATGTTATATCTGAATGCTCACCTATCCTCAGTCACTACATTTCATCTATAGATTCCACAGCTTATATGAGTTATGCAGAATTGATCAGCCCTTTGGAAGGTGCTAATCAGATCCACTTTCCCACTAGGCAATTATCAACTATTGCTGGCAGTGCTTTCCTTGGAAAAAAAGAATCATCCTGCAACAGGACCCTTAGCTGAGTGATTCTCCTCCAATTAATTATTTTATCATTTAAAAGCAACAGTATAGATTGGAATTGGAAAACACCATTATTATCTTCCGGACTCACAATGCTAGAAATGTTTAAAACTTAGCAGCAGTAAAAGTTTTCACTTCCTGTGAAAAATAAACACACCCCAAAAAGCACCTAGAGTACCCCAATCTCCTAGGAGAAAGTGCTAAGAATTGTGATTTCTTTGGTTGTGATGCCTAAAAAGCAGGGTTGACGCTTTTGCTACTTAGAAGTTCTATAATTCTTATAAAGTCTTTAGCTTTTTGAAGTATTTTCATCTACAAAATGAAGACAGTAATATCTTCTCTCTCTTTTTTTTTTAAGATTTTTAAAAATTTGGTCAGAGACCAGGACATTGGAAAGAATTTCCCACAATCTCAGGTAGTCCTTTGTGAGAACCCAAGCAAAAAGTACCTTTATTTAGTAACAAGAATAGCTACAAATTTTGTTTGCAAATTAGATAAAAATTCTCCTATCGTTACTGTGTTAAAAAAAAAAAAATCTTCATTTTACGTGTGTGTGTGTTTTCAGACTTGCCTTGCCGTGTAGGGCAATATTTTATGTCCTTATCATGAGACCAACTTTTCTACAAGTGAAGAGAAATAAAAATTCCATGATGCTGACAAATTTTTCTATCCTGTCCTATAAGCTGATTTAGTCTAGCCAGACAAATTTGGTTTATTCTTCAGTTCTCTTTTCTGTTTTTAATATAAGTGTTATTTGCTCAGACTAAGGTGTCAGTATCATTGGAATTTCAGAAAAGGAAAAACACTTGTCAACACTTTTACTTTCTTTCATTCTCACTCTTTTATGCATCACAAATTCCCCCAGTCCCATCGGAACACAAACACAGGCACACCTATCTTCCCTGCCACTCACATGTAACACTCAATTTCCAACTTCATCCTTTACTCTGCTGTTAAACTACCAACCATTCACACTCCTGATGAAAGAACACTGCTTAAAATATTGGACAATCATCAACTCTGCCTCTTTTCCATTACAAAGGGTAGTGGGCAAAAAAAGAGATCTTTCAGGAGTTTGCCAAGTGTGTTACTAACTAAAGGGATACAATATATATTTTAAAGCATTATTAGTTGAAGAAAAACAGTATGTACTTGTTATAAATTTTTTAAATGAAGAAATGTATTCCCACTCAAAAACTGTAAAATAAAATTATACAACAAAAAGATAATGACTGCTAGTACTTTGACCAAATATTAAAATTAACAAGGTAATAAAAATAAAAATTAATAAAGTACAGTGGATTTTAAAAACATAATATAGAAATACTGTGTACAAAACACTGAGTAGTAGAGAGTGTTGGAAGTGGTGGCAACCTAGAGGTTATGTGTCTATTCTGAACAGCATACACAAATTTCATGTAACTTTGGCTTTGTGGGTTAAAGGTGTACAGAAATTCTCAGGACTTACAGACCTCTTTAGGGTTTCCCAGGTGGATCAGTGGTAAACAATCTACCAAGCAGGAGACGTGGGTTGGATCCCTGGGTTGAGAAGAGCCCCTGGAGAAGGAAATGGCAAACCACTCCAGTATTCTTGCCTGGGAAATCCCGTGGATAGGGGAGCCTGGCAGGCTACAGAGTCCATGGGGTCACAAAAGAGTCCGACATGACTTAGCAACTAAACAATATCTCTTTATATATACCCAGGAATGAGCCTTTAATTTTACAAAATATTATAATATGGATGTTATTTTGTAAAGGATTTTAGTTGACAATATCATGGATGTTTGTTTATAGTATTGGCTTTAAAGTTTGATTTTTGGTTCATTGATGATGGAAACAGAGCTTATTACTTCCTTAAAAAAAAAAAGTTTTAGTAAAGAATAAACCAAATAATCTGTGATTATGTGTGTATTAGTTGCTCAATCATGTCTGACTCTTTGTGACTCCATGGACTGTAGCCTGCTGGGCTACATGGGATTTCCTAGGCAGGAATACTGGAATGGGTTGCCATGCCCTTCTCGAGGGGATCCTCCCAACCCAGGGATTAAACCCTGGTCTCCTGTATTGCAAGCAGATTCTTTACCATCTGAGCCACCAGGGAAGCCTAATGATTTATGATTAGGATTTATGATTAGGAAATTCCAAATTCCTTTGTCATTCAAAATATTGCTATACTGCCTACTTTGTGATAGGAACAAGGTTGGGTCAGAAGGCTCACATTTTATGCCTCATATCCCATAAAAGAAAAAAAATGGGCCACTGATGAATCACATAGAAAGAGTGAGTGCCACCAAGTCTTCTCTTGATACTTGTCTGGAGCCTCCCAGGAACTGTTGATTGAGTTTACATTAGAATGAGGGGTGGATCTGGGTGCCTGATAGTCCTGTCTTCAAACAAATTGCAGATGAATTGGGAGACAGATGCAAAATAAAAAAATTTAAAAATGTGAAATAAATGGGCTCAAGACTCTTTATGGGTAAAATTGAGGGAATTTGATGGTTGACTGGGTGAAGATGAGTTTTTCAAGACTAAATTTGAAGTTTACAGCTTCAGAGACTCAGGGACTGAATGATGAATGGATAACGCAGATAGAAATAGTGCAGATCTTGTGGGAAAATAAAGACCTCACTTCGGACTATGTAATTTTAAGATGCCTCAGGTAACAACAAAAAGATGCCTGTAAGAGTTCTGGGGAAAAAAGATTCTGTGGGTATTTAAAATTATAGTTCTAGACTTCAAGGCCATTCAGACTTGGAACCAAAAGATCCATTTAACTGGGGCATAATGATGAGGAGGCAGAATCTAGAGGTAAGGCAGGAATCAGATCAAGATTGATTGGATTTGATGAGAGAGGGAGGGAGACCACCCTGAACAGATGCTGGGGAAGCCACACTGACTTCTTCCTGGAGAATTAGGGAATTATGAAGAGGCCACTATGTTAATCCGGGGGAAATTTTACTATGGTTCATGAGTGGAAACAGTGAGAATGAAAAGAGGTGGATTCGTTTGAAAGGTACTAACAGTTGGTCTGGAATAGCCATGGGCTTTTCCAATTCCATGGCTTTAATCAGGTGCAATATTGGGCCCCAATACATTTTTTTTTTCTAAATAGAAATCTGATTCTGTTCCCAATATATTGCCTGTAGGCTTAGTGGATTAGCTCCTGTAGTCATCACAGCCGTCACTAATTATGCAGCTCAGCTCTCAGGACCCCAGAGAGCATGAGAGCAAATGAGTGAGAGGGTGGTTCCAGGACATCCCTCAACCAGGAGCTGGAGATGCTTGCTTATGACGTTTATTTTATTTATATTTTCCATTTGTTTTTATTTTTTTATTCCAGAGAACATTGTTGTTTTTTATTTTTCTTAATCTTTATTTTTATTGGAGTATAATTGACTTACAATGTTGTGTTAGTTTCTGCTGTACAGCAGAGTGAATCAGTTGTACATATACATATATCCACTCTTTAGATTCTTTTCCTGCTCGGGTCACTACAGAATATTGATTAGAGTTCCTGTGTTACACAGTAGGTCTCTATTAGTTATTTGTTTTATGTATAGTAGTGTGTATATGTCAATCCTAATCTCCCAATTTATCCCTTCCTTCTTTTCCTCCTTGATAACAATAGCTTTGTTTTCTACACCTGTGACCCTATTTCGTTTTGTAAGTAAGTGCCTTCGTACCGTTTTTTTAGATTCTGCATATAAGCAATATTATACGATATTTGTCTTTCTCTGACTTACTTCACTCAGTATGACAATCTCTAGGTCCATCCATGCTGTTGCAAGTGGCATTATTTCATTCTTTTTGTGGCTGAGTAGTATTCCATTGGGGCTTCCCAGGTGGCCCTGGTGGTAAAGAGCCCACCTGCCAATGCAGGCGATATGAGATGCAGTTTTGATCCCTGGGTCAGGAAGATCCCCTGGAGGAGGATATGGAAACCCACTCCAATATTCTTGCCTGGAGAATCCCCTGGACAGAAGAGCCTGGCAAGTGATAGTCCATAGGGTTGCAAAAGAGTTGGACACGACTGAGGTGACTTAACACACACCATATTCCATTACATTAATATATGTCGACCGCATCTCCTTTCTAAAGCACCACACGATTATTGTCATGCCTCTTGTGCTCAGGTGCCTGAAGGAAGCTGTGCAGAGGACCCTGGCTGCCTTCTGCAGTGCATCTTGTGCCACAGGGAGATGAATCACATCCTCTCTGCATACTTCTGGTCAAGTGTATGCAAGCCTGTGGCTGACACACTTCATCCCACATGGCAGAAGACCAACAAAATGCAAAGCAAGTTTGTAACGACAGATTTTAGGAACCCCTGGAAATTGATTAGAAGCATCACATTATAGAATTAATTTCCAGGGGACTTCCTTGGTGGTCCAGTGGTTAAGAATCTGACTTGCAGTGTAAGGGGATGTGGGTTCAATCCCTGGGTGAAGAACTAAAATAACATGTGCCATGAAGCAACTGAGCCTGTGCACCACAATTAAGGAGTCCCTGCTTTATATCTATATCTATATATATATATATATATATTTGCATATATATATAATATTTTGCATATATATCTGATCCCTCCCAGCATCAGAGTCTTTTCCAGTGAGTCAACTCTTCGCATGAGGTGGCCAAAGTACTGGAGTTTCAGCTTCAGCATCATTCCTTCCAAAGAACACCCAGGACTGATCTCCTTCAGAATGGACTGGTTGGATCTCCTTGCAGTCCAAGGGACTCTCAAGAGTCTTCTCCAACACCACAGTTCAAAAGCATCAATTCTTCAGCGCTCAGCTTTCTCCACAGTCCAACTCTCACATCCATACATGACCACTGGAAAAACCATAGCCTTGACTAGACGGACCTTTGTTGGCAAAGTAATGTCTCCACTTTTGAATACGCTATCTAGGTTGGCCATAACTTTCCTTCCAAGGAATAAGCATCTTTTAATTTCATGGCTGCAATCATGAAATACATGCAAAAAATATATATATATATATATATGTATTTATATAAATATAAAATTAAAAAATGAGAATAATAAAAATTAAAAAAAAGAATTTGCACTATCAAATGTGTGATGAGGCAAAAATGTGTCAGTGTGTTCTGACAATTTTGTACTTGCCAGGGCTCTAGTAATGTAAATGTGGCCTTTCTAAATGCCATTCAGAATTGTTATTTTACCTTCTGGCTCCACTTTGTCCCATATCCACTGCTTTAAAAAAATTTTATTTTTAATTGAAGGATAATTGCTTTACAGTATTGCATTTGTTTCTACCAAATATCAACATGAAACAGCCATTGGTTTATGGCTGTTTCCCCTCCCATTTGAACATCCGTCCCCATCCCACCTCTCTAGGTTGTTACTTAGCCCTGGTTTGAGTTCCCTGAGTCATGCAGCAAATTCCCACTGATTATCTATTTTACATATAGTAATGTTTATTTCCATGTTATTCTCTCCATACCTCCCACCTACTCCTTCTCCCCCAACTTCCTCCAGTCTGTGTCCATAAGTCTGTTCTCAATATCTGTGTCTCCATTGCTGCTCTGCAAATAGGTTCATCCACTGCCTTTTGAATCTGTGGTCCTCACAGGTCTGCCTCTTCCTCACAAAAATCCACTCTTGAAAGTCAAGTTCATCTCGACTTTCCCACTTCTGTCTCCTCAGCTGTCCAGTTGCATCTTCTCCTTGGAGAGAAATGGCTGTGGAAACTGGGGTTTTTGCACTGGTTTTATGGCACCTTATTTTCTGAAACGAACTCTGAAATAAATGAAAAGACAAACTAGTCAAACATTGAACTCTCCTTGAAAATCAGAATATGTGATTTTCAAAATACTTTCTCATGCAGCTGAATTGCAAAGATTGACCCTTCTCACACAAGAGCAACAGAAATGCTGGCCCTTCAGGGTTTGGGCAAGGGACACAGCTGGACCAATCACAGTGGCCCAGAGATCGAAGGGTCCCTTTTATATGTTTTGCTCTGTTTTGCCCACCTGGATTTAAAAAATAAAAGAAAGGTAGACAGGGAACCCCAAAATGACAGGTTGAAATTCCTGCTAATCTAAGAGGGGCCTGGAATGAAATTCCTGGGGGAAAAACTGATTTAAAGAAAGATCATCTGTAAAGGCAGAGTTCAGTTCAGTTCAGTCGCTCAGTTGTGTCCGACTCTTTGTGACCCCATGAACTGCAGCATGCCAGGCCTCCCTGTCCATCACCAACTCCCGGAGTTCACCCAGACTCATGTCCATCGAGTCAGTGATGCCATCCAGCCATCTCATCCTCTGTCGTTCCCTTCTCCTCCTGCCCCCAATCCTTCCCAGCATCAGAGTCTTTTCCAATGAGTCAACTCTTCGCATGAGGTGGCCAAAGTACCGGAGCTTCAGCTTTAGTATCATTCCTTCCAAAGAATACCCAGGACTGATCTCCTTTAGAATGGACTGGTTGGATCTCCTTGCAGTACAAGGGATGCTCAAGAGTCTTCTCCAACACCACAGTTCAAAAGCATCAATTCTTCGGCACTCAGGTTTCTTCACAGTCCAACTCTCACATCCATACGTGACCACAGGAAAAACCATAGCCTTGACTAGACAGACCTTTGTTGGCAATGTCTCTGCTTTTGAATATGCTATCTAGGTTGGCCATAACTTTCCTTCCAAGGAGTAAGCGTCTTTTAATTTCATGCCTGCAATCATCATTTGCAGTGATTTTGGAGCCCCTAAAAATAAAGTCTGACACTGTTTCCACTGTTTCCCCATCTATTTCCCATGAAGTGATGGGACCAGATGCCATGATCTTAGTTTTCTGAATGTTGAGCTTTAAGCCAACTTTTTCACTCTCCTCTGATTTCACCTTCATCAAGAGGCTTTTGAGTTCCTCTTCACTTTCTGCCATAAGTGTGGTGTCATCTGCATATCTGAGGTTATTGATATTTCTCCTGGGAATGACAAACGACTTCAGTATTCTTGCCTTGAGAACCCCATAAACAGTATGAAAAGGCAAAGGCAGAGAGATGTCTGCAAATAAAGATGACTCCAAAAACACACATATATAGAATTCATATGTTTTACCCTATTTAAATTATCTTCCAGTTGTGTTGAAGTTTGAATAACCAGTCATTGATTTCCAGAAAATGAAGCAAAATAAGTATAAAATATGTTAAAAGTTAATTCAGCCTGTTGAATTAAGTCTAGCTTTATTTTCATTAATTTTTTTTATCAGATTTATTATTTGCCTACAAGAGACAAAGGAATAAGAGCTTAAAAGATTTCCTGGAATGGAAGAGTCAAAATATAGAAAAACAAAAGGGATCTCCCTGACAGTCCAGACGCGGTGCTTCCACTGCTGGAGGTTTGATCCCTGGCCCGGGGACTAAGATCCTACATTCCTTGTGGCACAGCCAAGAAAAACGAACAAACAACAACAAAACACAGATAGCTTTTATTGTTAATTCTATGGGGATGAAAAGAAAGTAAATATTTACAGCACCACATATTTTCCTTCCACATTCTCATAGTTCAATTAGTCTTCATTTGATTAACTTATTAGATCCATATTCTTAGTCTTGGGTCCCAATACATTTCTTTGACATCTTCTCAAGACAGAATTGTTAAACTAAGTATTCTAAGCAGTGGTGGGGAGAGGGGAGGGGGTTGGGGAGGGGGGAACTTTTTCTGCTATGAAGAATGTATTTTACTTGTATAAAGTATTTTGATTTTGTAACTTTGCAAAGCCAAGTATGTGGAGATTAGTAGGTTCTTAAAAAATTAAAAGTATTTTAAGATGTATTTGGTTAACAGAGTACCTTGGTTTCCCTCCCAGTTTTGGCATTTGCCTCATTCTTCACAAACCACTGCTCTTAAATTATATGCCATCCATTATAGACACGGGTATAATGGACAGTTGGTCACAGCAGACAAAAACAGATTTACCCAGTGACTTGTTACATTCAAGACATTCTTCTCTGTTTATGACAAACAGAAACTTTGGCTGCATCGGACTAGTTCTGACTTCTTCGTTAGAGTGATATTGATTTGAAAAAAAAATAAGTGTGTTTTTAAGGATAGCTGCAAAAGAGTGATGCAATATAATTTGATTTTACATAGTACACTTAGGAACGAAATTATAGTAACTCTACTTTAATTTGTGGGAGACCATGAAGTTATGTGCAACTTTCCAAATTAAACCAATAGACCAAATCCTGCCACAAGATCTTGGCTTCTCTCAATAGATTGCAAACTCTCCAGCACATGACTCCTTGGTGGGGCAGCATTTATAATGAAACATGTCAAATTCTGGCACTGGAGAACCATCAGAAGAAAACCTATGCCATGACTGCATGACAGTGGTCTGCATCTCTGCCTTTGAATTTTTATGGTTCATAGAAAAAACGACAGTATGGCATCCCAGAAATGCAGATGAGCAGAACATTGGGAAAGCTGAGTGCCAACCCATCCACCCACCAACTAGCTGTCAACTTGGTGCAAATCTTTGCATTTTTCTTGACCTCATTTTTCTCTTCTGTATAAATAAAGGGATAGATTCCATAATGCCTATACTCCCTTTCAATGTTAAAAGTCGAAGGTAAAAAATGGCTATTTAAGCCAGTTATCATTCTAAGCACTTTACACATTTCATATATGAACTTTGTCCTCAGAACCATCCTATAAAGTAGGCATTATCTTATTCCCATTTTACAGATAAGCAGAAGTATTATAAAAAGTTAAAAAGTAAATCTTCCATCTCTACAAATGACCCAATTCCATTTGTTTTTGTGGCTGAGTAATATCCCATTGTGTGTATATAGTATACGTTGGGCATTTGGGTTGTTTCCGTGTCTTGGCTATTGTGAACAGTGCTGTACTGAACGATGCGGACTGATGTATACACACTGCCATGTGTAAAATAGATAGCTAGGAGGAAGCTGCTGTTTAGTGCGGGGAGCTCAACTCAGTGCTCTGCGATGACCTAAAGGAATGAGATGGGGGTGGTGATGGGGAGGTCCAGAAGGTAGGGGATACATGTATACATATGGTGGATTCACTTTGTCATTCAGCAGAAACTAACACAACATTGTAAAGCAATTATACTCCAAAAAAAAAAAGTAAGACTGACAGTTATGTGAATGCTTTAACTGTGTGACTTTGAATTCATTCCATCCCCTCCCTGCCCACCCCTAACACAGCCTTATCCACTTTCTCACTCTTCCACACAGCCCTCAGGTTTATATCCTGGATTGCTAAAACTTGGACAGAATGAAATTCAGAAGAGATTTGGAGATATTCAGTAGAGATTTTTTGACTCATCAGCTTCCAGGAGGATTTCAATCCATGGCTGGGGATAAACTCTGCCAAAAGGATGATACACTTAGGAAACAAGATTCAGGGCAGGAAACACCAACCATAAGCCTGAGAACAAAAGGAAAGCATGGAGATGGCAGTTTCCATCGCCAACAGCTGTTCTGCCTCCACTCCCAGGAAGAGAATTATATTCCCTGGGAGTCAGGCTCCATCATGTGACTCGCTTCCACCAATGAAATGTGACAGCAGTGAAGTGGCAGAAGCTCTAGTGGCTGTTCTGTTCTTTTCTGGGCTCACTTTTCCCTCTGCCACTGTGACCTGCATGCTTCAGAGAGGCTGGCCCGGCTACCAGAAGAGAATGAGACAACACGATGACTGCACAGCCTCCCTGAGGGATCAACCTTTGTTCTCTTCGGCACTGAGATATGAAGGCACTGAGGAGAATAAGAAGGAGGACCCAGAAGGATAAACGCTGAACAAAGGGGAATTGTGTCACCAAAGTCCACATGAGCGAGCCTGGGGAGAGAAGTCAAGAGTGCCAGATGCTAAAAGCCATGGAGCCAGAGAAGACAATGTGAGCGCTTCTGATCTTACAGAGAGCACATTCAGCGGAGGTAGGGGTTAAAGTCAGACGGCAGGGGTTGGTGTCAGTGCAAATGCATGGAAATGAAAACAGTGATGCAGAGAACTATTTAAAAAACATTCAGGGCATCAGAGAGCTAAGGTTACACAGGGAGAGTTGGGCAACACTGGAGCACTGTGCACATGTGGGAAGTGGCAGAGCATCTAGTATTTACTGGGCAAGCATCCCACAGAGCAGGGACTTCATCATGACATTCAGTGATTGAAGAGGATGATATGCAAACATTAAAGATGGTGGCGCTATTTGGATCCATGTTTAGTTCACAATCCACCATTTTTTTTTCCCTAAGCACACACATCTCTTCCATTGAGTTATGGATGCTCCCAAATCCCTCCCCAACATAGATCCCACCTCATAATTTTTGGTAGGCTTACCTTTAGATAATGCACTGTGGGTATAGACGGATGCGGCTACAATGTAATAAAGTTGAGAAAGTGAAAGTGTTAGTTGCTCAGTTGTATCCAACTCTTTGCTACCCCATGGATTGTAGAATAGGTTAGTGTAGCCAGCTAGACTCCTCTGTCCATGTAATTCTCCAGGCAAGAATACTGGAGTGGTTTGCCATGCCCTTCTCCAGGGAATCCCTGTCCTGGGGTTGGAACCCAGGACTCCTGCATTACAGGCAGATTCTTTACCATCTGAGCCACCAGGGAAGCCCACTAGTGAAGTTGCTTGACCTCTTTTTATTTATTTATTACCTCGCCTCAACCAACACACATACACATTTGTATTTATATAATCCCATTTTAAAATGGAAAGCTTATTACCATATGCCCCCATTTTTTTCCATTAGAAAATCTACATGTCTTTAAGATTGTTCACTGGTAGAAAGTAGAGAAGAAACAGGAAATTTGCTGAAAATGCAGCTCCTACAGGACAAAGGCAGCCATCAGTGCTGGAGACCCTCAACCCTACTCACACTTCCCATGCCCTACAAGCACATGGAGGGAACCAAATGGATCAAGTTTTTAAACTCCTGAATAGGAATCCAGAATGAAACATGATGGGAAATTATTTCCTCTGCTGTATGGCACATGAGGAGAAGGCAATGGCACCCCACTCCAGTACTTTTGCCTGGAAAATCCCTTGGACGGAGGAGACTGGTAGGCTGCAGTCCATGGGGTTGCTAGAGTTGGACACGACTGAGCAACTTCACTTTCACTTTTCACTTTCATGCATTGGAGAAGGAAATGGCAACCCAATTCAGTGTTCTTGCCTAGAGAATCCCAGGGACCGGGGAGCCTGGTGGGCTGCCATCTATGGGGTCGTAGAGTCGGACACGACTGAAGCGACTTAGCGATTAGCGATGGCACATGGAACTCTGCTCAATGTTATGTGGCAGCCTGGATGGGAGGGGAGTTTGGGGGAGAGTGGATACGTGTATACACATGGCTGAGTCCCTTTGCTGTTCACCTGAAACTATCACAACATTGTTAATCGGCTATACTGCAATACAACTGGAAAACAACAAAAAAAATAGTCATGCAACATTTTGGTAGACAGTAGAGATTTAATCCCACGGGCAAAAATTCCTAAATTTTATGACACACTTCTTCCTTTTTCTAAAATATATTATATGACTAATTTTTAAAATGACATGAATTTAATGTAGGATTTCCCTGGCGGTCAAGTGATTAAGATTCAGTGCTTTCACTGCTGTGGGCTGGGGGATTGATCCCTGGTTGGGGAATGAAGATCCTGTAAGTTGCTTGGTGCAGCCCTAAAATAGAAATTTAAAAATAGGTGAATTTAAAGTAATTTTAGCTTTTGAGCATCTCAACCTTGAAACATGTGGAAGCAGAGGTGACAGGGCAGCAGCTTTTGAAATGGGTTAATTGTATTTGGTGCTAAGGAAAGAATGACCTAGGTTTATTGAAATATTTGAGAACAGAAACTGAGTCAAAGTATTTTGCTGCATTTTCCCCAAATTTACAACTAAATTTTGACTTTAATAAAATTCCAATATTATAGGGATATTTTAGACCCTGCACACATCACAGAACCATCACAATAATTTTAATGGAAAGATGCTTTAGAAACCATTCTGTCCTTTTCGTAAAAAGACACGGAGACCCAGAATTATAGTCATACTTAGAAAAATATCAGTTATTAGGGCTAAGTGTAACACAAACAACCACAAATAGTTTTACTATTTCAGTCTCATTACTGGTGAATTATCTCACAGATGAGGCTATATTTATAGCCCAGCTTTAGTTTCCAATCTTAGCTTTTTCAGTTCTCTTCTCTTCTTTCGCATAGAGAAAGAGCCCAAGTTTACAAGTCGATCTGGACTCACGTAAATGACATTCCTTTCTTTAAAAAGTAATTTTATTTGTTTATTTATTTTTGGCTGTGCTGGGTCTTCATTGCTGTGCAGCCTTTTCTCTGGTTGCAGCTGTGTAGAGTTCTCACTTTGGGGCTTCTCTTGTTTGCAGAGCATGGGCTCCAGGGTGTGTGGGCTTCAGTAGTTGTGGTTCTCAGGCTCTAGAGCTCAGGCTCAATAGCTGTGGCGCATGGACTTAGTTGCTCTGCAGCATGTGGGATCCTTCTGACATCTGCATCTCCTGCATTGGCAGGCATTCTTCACCACTGAGCCACCAGGGAAGCCCTTAACACTCCTTTTTTGTGTGTGTGTGTGATTTTACCGCCTTTCTTCAGACAGAAGTCTCTCATGAACGCCCTGGGATGTTGTGCACACTTGATGCATTGAGAAGGGTACTCTTATTTCACCCAATATTGGTGAGATCATGACCAACAGGTGCTTAATTTTAAGCAAATAAACAGAGCATGCATTATGGAACAATAACCAAACACACAGGTAAGTAACCTTCCCCACTAGAACACAAAACACAGAAAAGATAGGGGATAGGGGGTGGGGGCCACCATAAATAAGTCCCCAGTTGCCCATAATGTCAGAACACCATCAGGCATGGGGATGGGCTGTTCACATCTATATGCATCCTTTTTTTTTTTTTTTTTAAAGATTTTTGCGTGTGTGGACCATTTTAAAGTCTTTAGTGAATTTGTTACAATGTTGGGTTTTTTTGGCTGCAAGACATGTGGAATCTTAGCTCCCCAACCAGGGATCAAACCTGTACCCCCTGCGTTAGAAGTTGAAGTCTCAACCACCAGACAGCCAGAGAAATCCCTGTATGTGTTTTTTCTATAAGCAAAAATCTGATTAATAAAACATATTTGACATATTCTCTCTCCTATAAACCCTCCCAGAGAGTGAAATTCAAATCACAAAGAATTATTATTATTGTTATTCGTTAACTATTATGAAGAGTTGTCAAGATAGAAATGGGAGGTGACAAGATGGCATTTGATCTATACGCCCATTCTCTGAAAAGAAAACTGTGCAGATAGGAGGCATTGAAGGTGTGCGGGTCCTTTGTTACTTAGGGTCTGTTTCACTCCGAACGAAACAAAGTGTTCAGGCCCATACACTGCTTGAGTGTCCCTCACAGACGGCCAATTAGCATCAGTGCCCAGTGGCGGCCCAGCTCCAGCGCAGCCTGGAGGCACTCACCCATTACACTCAGCAGGAAGTTGTATTGCTCTAAAACCGCAAGCCACTGCTTTGATGGTTCAGGAGACCTTGGCCTTTTAAACGTATAAACAACCTTTCTTTTCTAATCTGGGCCATTAGAGGGAAATGCTGTGAAAGCCTGTATTCTGAAATAACCAGGTTTGCTCAGAGTCATGACAGATTTCAATCTTGCTGCCTGTGGCAGAAGAATAGAGTTCAACTAAAAATAACGTGGGTAAGACTGTGCCTTGGGCACCTACTGAGGCCCAAAGGGTTGCAGATTAATTTGAAACCTAGCAAAAGTGGATTTTCTCTCTGCTTTGGCCCTTTGGTGGGTGTTTTAATCATGGGGAAAATTCGTCTGTCTAATGAGCTCTCAGCACAGAAAGAAAAGAAACTGTTCGAGACTCACGCACTCATCAGGAAACCAATGGCTTTTGTTTCCTAGGCTGTAACAAGCGCTTATTTATTGATTCTGTGCGGGTCCTCAGTAAGAGTTCTCTCCTGTCTGCGGATATTTATTTGCAGTCAAGCGCCGTAATTAAAATAAATTAATAGATGCAGGTTAGGTTTCAATGCTTTGGAAGGTGCTTACAAAAGTAGACAGCTAATAAGAATCAGATTCTGATGCTTTCTGACAGATTGCTTACAGTGAATGAAGTTGTAATTTTCAGACTCATTTGATTGCTTTGGGGTCCATGGGTTGAGCTGATAGATGATCATTTACGTATTCAAATAAGTCTCTAAATGTTCGGAAAACCCCTGAAACTTAAGATGTTAAAACTATCATTCCAAAATTAGAGCTCTTTTATAACTCTCCTGTCACTCCCAAGAATTCCACTTTCTAATACTTGCATTTACCAGACCTCTGCCTTGTGTATATTAAGAAATGAAAGAAAAAAAAAAAAACCACTAGACCAAGTCCTTCTAAAAACAAAATGAAGCATAACCCCAAACCTGACGATTAGGCTCTAAAGCAGGACAGACCGAACAAGAGTCTGCAGAAGAATGATCTGCTCCTTTGGGCTAAATGTGAGATTTCAGTTTCACAATTCAAAGCCAAATTTTTTGTGGCACAGCAGAGGTAGAATGAAAACATGACCCCATATTTTAGGGCCACAGAACCATTGCGTATGAATCTCAGCAAAAAGCGTACCCTCTGTCTAGGCCCAAAATTGACTAGGTGCAAAGAAAGAAGTTTTTATAGCCTTACTGTTGTTGGTCATTTAGTGCTGTTTATTTCATTGGTTAGTTTCCTGTGTAGGACCTATTTATTTCTCTTCAAAAGATATGTCAAAAGAACCCAGGATTTCAGAAGGGCTAATGTATATCATTTGTTTTATTTCAATTTTAGATGGTTGCTGCTGCTGCGGCTGCTAAGTCACTTCAGTCGTGTCCGACTCTGTGTGACCCCAGAGACAGCAGCCCACCAGGCTCCACCGCCCCTGGGATTCTCCAGGCAAGAACACTGGAGTGGGTTGCATTTCCTTCTCCAATGCATGAAAGTGAAAAGTGAAAGTGAAGTCACTCAGTCGTGTCCAACTCTTAGTGACCCCATGGACTACTGCCTACCAGGCTCCTCTGTCCATGGGATTTCCAGGCAAGAGTACTAGAGATTTAGAAAAGATGTTAAGATGTTCAAACAGGCTATGAGGACTCATCAGTTTACAATGCAGAAACACATTTACCCAAAGACTTAGAAATAACTAAGGGCTGAATATAAACTTTTATTTCACTTAAACCAGGGTTGAAAATCTTTCGTAAATAAGAACAACATTATGAATGTGTGTCTTCATCATCTCTGTACATGTGGAATTAATACAGTACTGGCAAATATTAACAGGAGCTTATTAAGTTAAGCAATTATTTTTTTTGATGATCAACATTTGCAAAATGTCTCAGCATACATAATATTGACTTAAATTTGCATTTTCTTATGCAACACAAGATTGAATATCTAATATCTCATTTTTTTTTCTATGTCGTTATTTATTCTTATAACAACCCCTGCAAGTAGGAAGGGCAAGTTTTGCTTTCCTATTTTGGATTGGAGTTGATCACAAATAGTCATACAGAGCAATTTATGCTGAGTTTATATTGAGAAGACATTTAACATCAATTTGCTTTATTTTTTCCATTTTCCTCTTAAATTTGATCTATGAAAATATAGACCAGTTAATAGACCACCTTCACACCTCCCTTCAGTTAACAGAGTTTACTGTGCAACACACATCCCCCACACCCTCTATAATGGTCTATGATAGTAATCCTCAAGCTTTTTAATCTTAGGTCCCCTTACCACCTCTAAGGATTCTTGAGGACCACAGTCAGCTTGAGTTTATGTGGATTATACCAAGCAAAATTTATAATGTTAGAAATTAAAACTGAGATATTTAAAAATTATATTAATGCATTTAAAATAAAATGATAAATATATTACATGAACACATTTTGAATGAAAAATAACTATTTTTCCAAACAAAAAGAATTAGGGAGAAGAATGACATTGCTTATATTTCTGCAATGTCTGGCTTAATAGAATTTATCAAAGTTTCATTATCTACTTCTGCATTCAATCTGTTGTAATATGTTGTTTTGTTTAAAGCATATGTAAAACTCAAATTTCACCTATATATATTTTTAAAAGGAAGCACATTTAATGACTACTAAGAAATCTTTATGGAAATTTTTCTTAGATATTGCATTAAAGCTTGCCAAATGGTAGTTTCTTAAATGTTAATTGCACAGTGGATCTGAAACCCTTTCAATCAGCTTCTGCCCTCACTTACGTTAAAATCCAATGGTCTGTCTCACATTTTGAAGGAGTCTTTAAACTCACACATGATTTTGCAACATCAAGCATTGGTAATTTGGAAAATATTTGATTGCTAAGTTACTTCCAAATGTTGACATAGTTCACTGTTTAGTATTTCAAAATTACAGTTGTTAAATTTGCCACTGATCTCATCAGAATAGTCTTTAAATATTGGGAACCAGTTAAGCTCACAGTGGCAGACACAAATTTTTCAAAATTCTAATTTTCACTTGGAAGCTTTTGTCGTTGGCTACAAATACTGTCAGCTATTTTCTTGAATAGATTTCCTTCTTTCTTCCCCCCAAATGTCAGCCAAACATTCAAATTAAAAGTGAGGTAATGGATGCACTAATTAACTTGATGAGGGGAATCCTTTCACAATGTATACATGTATCAAATGATCACATTTTACACTTTAAATGTCTTACAATTTTGTCAGCTGTAATAAAGCTGACAGAAAATTCAACTTAAAAAAAAATCACCATAGTTTGTCATTCTTTCAAGTAAGACGGTGTTTCATGGGGGAAAAAAAAACAAAAACAAAAAACCTGCTAGTTCAGCTCACAACTCCATCACTCAAGTGCTTTTCCTGGGGAAAGAAAACCATCGTTCTGTGTTTGGCAGCAGAGTTGCTTTATGAGTACTTTCCATTTGATCATATGGAATATTGCAAAGACATGTTCTCAGATTTAATAAAATTTATCGTTATCACTGCTCCATCAAGGGCATTCTTAGATGAAACTGGCTTTCTACATCCCTGTGAGTGTGTGGTGGTGAAACATGCAATGAATACTAGTACAGTTTGGTGCTGCTGCTCACTGATTCATGCTTAGGTGCCAGTAGGGTCATAGCTCCCTCCCCCTGCATTGCTTTTGCATCATCATTGCAAATGTCAACACTGTGAGAAAGACAAAGATTTTGTATTATCAGGAAGAGAGTTTGACCTCATGAAACCACTGAAAGAGTTCCACAGAACACAGTTGAAGAACCCCTGGTCTATGAAAACAAAGAAGTCTTTATGAGGGAAATGTAATGTAGCTGAAAGAATTTGGGATCATAATAACCTGAATTTGAGTCCCAACAGCATTTCTAACTAGTTAGGTTATTTAGAGAATGTTTCTTCAGTGCTCTGGGATGTAGTTATTTCATCTGTCAAATGAAATAATGAATGTAACTGATAGAAGGGTTGGCAAACTATTGCCCATGGGCCAAACTTCCTCTACTACTTTTAAAAATTTAGGCTCAGAATCATTGATATAATCTGGATTTATGGTGAGCTCTCATGATTGTCAGTACAATGTAATTTACAAACTGGAATGCATATTTCCATGATACATAATTGAAAGAGAGAGAGAAAGAAAGAAAGAAAGAGATGAAGATAGAAAGAAAAAGAAAGGGAAGGATGGAGGAAAGAAGAAAAGGAGAGAAGGAAGGAAGGAATATATTAGGTGTTCCAACCTCTAGAGTTATGCTGTCAAGTATGGTGTATGGTAGTCACTAATTACTTGTGGTTATTGAATATTTAAGAAATGTCACTAGTCCAAACTGAAATACATGCTACCAAATAATCATATATTTCCATACAGCTCTGTATTGCTGTCTACCACAACTGCGTTTCCACTGGAAAGATTCTCTTCAGTATTTCTTGCAGAACAGATCTATAGTTGTAATGAACTCTCTCAGCTTTTATTTATCTTGAAAAGTCTTAACTTCTTTATTTTTAAGGACAGTTTTGCCATATACAGTTTTCTTAGTTGATAGTTTTTTTTTCTTTTTCTTTCAGCAGTTTGAATATATTATTTCATTCCTTTCTGGACTGCAAGGTTTCTGCTGTGAAATCCACTAGTAGTCTTATGGAAGCTCCCTTTGTATGTGATCAATCACTTTACTCTTGCTGCTTTCAAGATTCTTTCTTTGTCTCTGACTTTATGTGTACTCAGACACTCAGTCACTCAAGTCCTACTCTTTGCGACCTGAGAGCCTGGAGTCTACCAGGCTCCTCTACCCATGGAATTTTCCAGGCAAGAGTATTGTAATCTGTTACTATTTCCTTTGGTTACTATCCAGGGGATATTGCTGATCCAGGGATCAAACCCATGTCTCTTGTATCTCTTGTATTGCAGGAAGAGTCTTTATGACTGCACCACCCGGGAAGCCCCTTTGACGTTACACAGTTTGATTACACTGTGTCTTAGCATGGTCTTCTGTGGATATTTCCTTGTCTATTTCTTTGAGCTTATTGAATCTCTCCATTTCATTCCCCCTTCGGATAAGCTCTCTGCCCCTTTCTCTTGCTCTTCTTTTGTAATCCCCATAATATGAGTTAGGTCCACTTGACAGTGTCACATAAATCTCATAGGTCTCTTTGCTTTTTTTTTTTTTTTTTAAGTTTTGCTCCTCTCTGAATGATTTCAAGTGACCTATCTTCAAGTTCACTGATTCTTTCTTCTGCCTACTAAGTCTGTTATTGAACCCCTCTAATGAGTTTTTCATTCAATTATTGTACTTCCCATTGCCAGATTTGTTTTGTTCTTTTATACAGTTTCTATCTCTTTGTTGATACTCTCATTTTATTCATTTACTGTTTTCTTGTCTGTCTGCACTCTCTTTTAGCTCATTTAACATCTTTATGAACACCTTTATCTTAAATTCTCTGTCAGATATTTCATAGATTTGATTAGTCAGTTTCTGGAGTTCTATTTTGTTTATTTCATTAGACAAGACTAACCCATTTCCTTCTATACTTTGTGATCTTTTGTTGGGGTTTGGGAACTTAAAAAATTCTTTGTACAGGGAAAAATAATTTTTCACTCATCAACCCAGCTGGAGGTTCTAGGACCTCTCACATCTTGCTCGCCCTGGTATCTGTTTGAGGAGTAGCAGTTCTAATGTGCTGCAAGCTTACCTCTGTTTTAAGCAGCTCCCAAACTCGCACTGGTGACATCAATGCTCTGAGTCAGGTGAGACAGAAACCAGTCCCTCAGGCAGCCCTCAGAAAAGGAGAATACTGGATACATGGTTCATTCTTTTGTTTCCCTACCAAAGAAGAGCCCTTACAAAGGGTTTCCCTCTAAGTTGCTCTGCATTAGGCTTCTGGGGGAAGGGAACAGAGATATAACAAATGATGCAAATTTTTCCTACCTCTTTCGCTGGAATTTTTATAATGGCCTGGGTACTATAGTTTCTCAAATTATCTCTAGAGCTCTTCTCACAGAGGTATTCTTGCTTATATATTGTCATTAATTGAGTTCCTTTTCTGGAACTCAATTGGCTTCCTTTTCTGTCACCTTGCTGATGTCATCCCCACTTACTTTTATAAATAAACTTTTATTCAAATATAGCCAAATGTAGCCATATGTATTCATTTTCTTGTTATCTCTGGCTGTTTTTGATACTGCAAGTGCAGAGTTGGGAGATATGACATAGACTGTCCCACAAAGCCTAAATGCCTAAATATCTAGCTCTTCATGGAAGAAATTTGCAATGCTTGAAGAATGATGCAGACTTTCCATTCCTTTCAAAATATTTTCCATTTACCACAAGCTCTCTGAAGCCTGGTTTATGTTATGTTTCTGACCATATCCCTCATTGTCCTCCAGTTGACTCTGACCACACCTGACCACACAGCTGTTCTTGCTGTTCTTCAAACTCCAGGCACATTTCTACCTCAGGCCTTTGGCACATGCTGTCCCACTTCCTGGAATGTCCTTCCAGTGAATATGTGGCTAGCTCCATTGCCTTAAGATCTTTACCCGAAAGTTATCTTCTTGGTGACTATGAAATCTGAAATTTGAACTCCCACTCTTAACATTTCATACTTTATTTGCCCCCTAACAGTATTATTTACCACCCCTTTTAAATCCTTCTATCCCCTATAAAGAATGTAATTAAGACATTCATATGTTTTAGTTACTGTTGTTGCTGTTCACTCACTGAGTTGGGTCTGACTCTTTGTGACCCCATCGACTGCAGCAAGCTAAGGTTGCCTGTCCTTCAGCATTTTCTGGAGTTTGCTCAAATTCATGTCCATTGAGTTGGTGATGCTTTCTAACCATCTCATCCTCTGTCACCCTCTTCTCCTTTTGCCTTCAATAGAATCCGTAATACCTAAAGCAGTGTTTGGTATATACTAGGTGTTACCAAAACTATTGATTTAATAAATGAACAAATTTGAGAATATACATATTATTAAAGGGGCTGATAAAATTTGTTCACTCATTACTATAGTCTTGATTCAATATGCCTTAACTGTAAACAGGTTATAATATATGTTGGAGCAGTTAGCCCAGGAAAAAAGCAAACTCAATTTTAAGCTCAGTTTTAGTTGTTTTTGAACTAAAAGTATCTATTTATCCAACTTATAATTTAACAAAAGTTCCAAATCAGATCATCACAGCCTTATCCAAAGAGGGAAATTTTATTTGGGTTCCACTTTTTACTTACCCAAAATAAAGCAAGTGTTTAATCTATGGGAGTAAAATAAACCTCTAAAACAAGGGCTGTGACTTAATTACTTGTATTATATATTTTGGATATTACATCTGTTTGTATCCTGTACTTCTTAATGTCATCTTTGGCATCTGAAATGGTCAGATTTGTTAGGATTTCTGAGAGAGTTTCAACAAAGGCATGTGCATTCAATTCTTTTTTCTCAAAATATCACAGTGTTCACAGCTGAGCTCCAACTATACATCCTGCAATCCATTTACCCCAGACCTCATAGGGCCCACTATGTTGTGTGAGGCTTCTCTCACAATCCAGCCATTAAACTTCAATAGGTTTTTCCTTTCTTTTTTAATTATTTGTCATAGGTTTAATTTCTGTTTAATTCTTTATGCATATTGGATTCTGTAGGAGCACTCTCATTTCTGCAATGTGTCTACCATCTCTTTTTATGAAGAGAACGTATTTTTATAAAGGAGAAAAAGTATTCAAAATTGCACTTGGCATTTGGAGCACAGCAAAAGGTAGCTATAGTCCTGTTTTATTGTACAACAATCATGTAAACTCCAGCTGTCAAGTCGTCTGATCAGTTCTTCAATAGGAAAAAGGGGCTCAGCTAAATCCTGCCCACATGCTGATGTACACCCGCCTCATAACTGTGTTTTCCCCTCTTTATGAATTTCATTTACAATTATTCTGGGACTTTCAAGGAATTTCTTGAAAGAAAGACGTGCCTGGAATTGCTAAGTAATATTATTTTCTGTTAGGGGTGTCGAGAGAACACAATCTGTTTTAGACCATACCACAGTGGTGAAATTGATCTGCTGTCCTTGGGGCAGTTTCCCAACCTCGTCCTCAAAGGTCTTCTCTTTCTTTGAATCCTAGCAATAAAGATCTGTTAGAAACTGACCTTAAGACATCAACAGGATTTAGTTGGCAAACAGACTTAATTAGAGGACATGATCTTTGAGACTTAATGGTTAAAGAAGTCCTCATTAAGTAAAAAACAGAAACATGGAACTCAAGTAACTGTCTCAAGAACCCCCAGAATTTGCTGAGTTTTGTTCCAGATCTGACAGTCAGAGCCAAACTTTGAGGATTACAATTCAAGTCCAGTTCCTTGGATTATACACACACACACACACACAGATACACACACCCCGTGTGCATAGACACAGGTACTACAAAAATATCTTTGTCATTGAGAAATGAAAGGCAAACTGAAATAAAAGTATTATTGTTGCTACTGCTGTTAAATGTTATCATTAAGGGATAACTGTCTTGGAAAATAAGAAAGAATCGTCATCATTCCTGAAGATTTAGAGCATCTGAAGGCAAAGACACAGTCTTATTTACTTTTGTGTACAAAGAGACTACCTGATATGACACAGAGTACATTGTGAATAATGTGAACACGTGGTGGGTCTTAGCCATTAAAAACTTTTCACTTAGAACAAAAGTTGTTTTAGTTGACGTAATTAGAATTCAGTAGAGATTTTTACTCTTTTCCTTATTATAGATTTGTATTCAGTGACCCAAGTAATGCATAATACTAATAGTTAGGGAGGTTTTATTAATTTATCACCAAGCAAAATCAGGACATTTTCCATGGATATTTTAGTTTCTAATCTTTGGCAGCCATCTAAGCTGTTGCCTTGCCTTAAATGATGAGTGGTTTTATAAGTAATGTAGTTACGTGGTTATTTTACCAATTTCCATTAAGTGAGGCTCAGCAAGACACTAAAGCAATTTTTTTTCTCTTATTAATTTTCTTCTCTAAAGGAAACTGTGATAATTTTGTGTGGGCCAAAGTCATGCAAATGTAACCTGTTGATAAAGAAATCCCTGTCCATGCAAGAAATCTATGTCAATGCAAGAAGGGATATTAGGCAGTGATGAATCAGCAAAGGAAAGATATTGAATATCTTCTATGGGCCCTTCCTTTCAAAGAATTCTTCAAACTAACCAACATTTAAAAATCAGTATGACTTAGTTTCATTTACATTTTGGAATATGATTAAAGTCATGATACTGACTCCACAAAAATCTATTGTGTTTTCATTTGGATACATAAGTTAGTATGTGACATTCTGATCTCCAGATATGCTATGCTGGTTTCTAGTTACTTATGAAATTGCATTTTTCAGTTCCTAGAAATTCTACAGTCCACATAATCTGAGCACAAAAGGTTGTCTAAATAACCTATTGCTGACGGCAAAGAACCTCAAATTTTGGCACTAATTTTCATAGTTTCAATTGTATTTTATAAGTAGCCATCTGAACAGCAAGATTTTCAAATGATGCTAGGAATATAGGAACTATAAAATATCACATGTTAATTACTTTACTCTTATATGATGTCCAATTTTTTGTCATAATTTCATATTCATCACATGTACTTTTGTAATTTATAGAGTTTGAAATATGTTTCCTCATGTAAAATAAAGTAGCCATAGGTACATTGTGCTATGGAATTCCACAGAGATGGTATCATCCTTAGGTTTTTATTTCAAATAAGTTCAATAAAATCCAAAATTATCCATCTAAAATGAAGAAATAGCTTTAAGACATCCAATTCTTATGGACCCTCAGCATTGCTTAGGAATGGAAATTATGTTTTCTAGTACTTTGGTCATGCTTGTGTGGTATTTAAAAACATTTAAATATTATGCCAACTATAAGATTTCTATGACCTTAAATGACATGGTCATACACAACTCCAATCCTAGGGTGGCAGAATTATGTCTCCAAAATAATCTTGAACCCCTGAGGGGAGGCCTCTGCGAATAAAGCGTTGTGGATTTGTAAATCAAGGGAATTTCCTACTAAAGCAGTTTTAGTTCTTTAATTTCTCAAATAAAACTGGATTAAGCTAATAGAAAATTAAATTTGTTTGCAGTAGGATAGTACTCATCATGGATTGCAAAATTGGAAGTTCCCCTCTCATGGGCAACTGATTAAAGTTAACTTTACAATATCTGTAATGATCACGTTCTTCAGGGAAGGATAGTTTCGTTCAAAGAAAACTTGATGGTGTGTATTAGACTGTTAAGAAAAACAGTATATATAGATGTATATAGATTAAATATATATACAATTTAATATAGTTTAATAAAGATATATAGATTAAGATTTAATCTGAATACAGATTTAATATAGATTAAATAAAGATATAGATTTATAGATTTAATAGAGATTTAATAAAGATTATTATACAGAGTGAAGTAAGCCAGAAAGAAAAACACCAATACAGTATACTAATGCATATATATGGAATTTAGAAAGATGGTAACAATAACCTTGTGTACGAGTCAGCAAAAGAGACACTGATGTATAGATCAGTCTTATGGACTCTGTGGGAGAGGGAGAGGGTGGGGAGATTTGGGAGAATGGCATTGAAACATGTATAATATCATGTATGAAACGAGTCGCCAGTCCAGGTTTGATGCACGGTACTGGATGCTTGGGGCTGGTGCACTGGGACGACCCAGAGGGAGGGTATGGGGAGGGAGGAGGGAGGAGGGTTCAGGATGAGGAACACAGGTATACCTGTGGTGGATTCATTTCGATATTTGACAAAACTAATACAATATTGTAAAGTTTAAAAATAAAATAAAATTTTAAAAAAATAAAAAAAAGGAAAAAAAAAGATTAAATCTGTATATAGATTTAATAAAGGTATGATTTTCACTCCTTCACTTTGGAAAAGGTAAACTGAAGACAAGTAACCATCTTAGTTTAGTTATGATTAAGCTCAGAAATAAGGATTTCTAGGGACTTGCCTGATGGTCCAGGAGTTAAGACTTTGCCTTTCAGTGCAAGGGATGTGGGTTCGATCCCCGGTCAGGGAGCTAAGATTCCACATGCCTCATGACCGAAAAAGAAAAACATTAAAAAAAAAAAATACTGTAACATTTAATAAAAGACTTTAAAAGTGGTCCACATTTTAAAAAATGTTGAGAGAAGGATTTTTAGGCCAATTGTCCAGTATATTGTGGTTGAGTCCATCTCTATCAATATTAAAGCTTCATAATAAGCCTTCCTTGGGTTTGAGTTTGTTTCCCTCAAAACCCTTGAAAATAACTGAATAGAGAAGAAAAATGAGAACTAGAGCAGAGAAAGGAAACATTGATATCTGTCTCCTCATGAGAAGTAGATGCATGCAAGGATGGGAGATAGACGAGCAGCCTCCAGTCAAGAATTTGCTGTGTGACACAGGGAGCTCAGTCCACTGCTCTATGGCAACCTAGAGGGGTGGGAGGAGGTGCGACATGGGAGGGGCTTCAGGAGGGAGGGGACATATGTATATCGGTGGCTGATTCATGTTGATGTATGGCAGAAACCAGCACAACATTGTAAAGCAAATATCTTGCAGCAAAAAACTTAAAAAAAAAAAAAAGATCTTTCTTTGGTAGCTCAGTTCAGAAATGAGATTGAGGTGTTTTTATACCTGTGACAACGAGGGAGGAAAGAGTGAAGAAAAGCAGCTGAGAAAGTGGGACATCCAAAAATAAGTAATCAACATTGGTGTGATGACCCGATACAGAAAACTGAAAATGGGAAAATATTATATGTGTGTACTCTACCTTCTGCATTTACCTGGACATTTAAAAATTCATTTTAATTTTAAATTAAATATAGATTATACAAATTTTGAGACTGGTCTTGAGCCAATGCTTTTTCAAATCCACTGGTGGTGAACATACATGTAAAATACAAGTGGAAATTACTTCTTGTGCAAACAGAATCCACTTCAGCACAAAACCAGTGGCTGCTTTTGCAAAAAGAAACAAGTGTGGGAACAAATACTTCACAAGTAGCTTTCTACACACCTCCTGATATTCCTTTAACTCATTTGCAATCTTATTCAGAACCATACTTGGTCTCACAAGGTAAGGTCAAAACTTGGATGACTTTCTCTCTCTCAAATATTCATGAAGGCAAGGTATTGATACAAATAACTAAGAGATGATTGGGCATCATTAGTGACTCTTATTCTTTGGCTTTTTTCAATTTATATCTTAAATTTTTCATCAATTTTTAAACCAAAATATTTTAAAAAGTAAAGAAAAAATGATTTGACATTCCAGTGTTCAAAATGTGATAGATGGTAAAAGGGGGCAGAACTCAAAAGATGGGCCGTGAGAAGTTACAAAGAGCAGTAGGGACCTAGATTACACCTATGTGCCAAGAAGTTTATGGATGGGTCTCTGGTATGTAACCCTCATGAAAATAGATAGGATCTAAGATGCACCTTTCTCATGGCAAGTCTTACAAAGACTGAGAAAAGCAAAAAAGGAGAAAGAAAAAAGAGCTAATAAGAAAAGAGTGATTTTTTTCTTAATATATCGAGTAGTCCTACCAAGCAATGCTTGGATGACTTAAAAGCAACCTCATTAAATATCCTTCATTTCTACTTTACCTTGAAGGCATTTACATTTAAAAATTAATGGTGCCTGGAAAATAAATTTGGATTTTTCCCAACTTAACATATTTAGGAACTAAAAAAAAAGATTAAACCGGTAATTTAAGTTTATTACTAAAAAAGGAAGTGGGGAAGTGTCCACATTAAATAAGAGTACTTTCTGTTTCTAGTCAGATTATTTTAACATTTTACTTTTTTTTAATTAGGCATTTCTTTTTGCGATGTTCACTAGCAAAATGCCTGAGTGTAAATGACTATTGCATCATTTTTACTATTCATCATCAAATGAACTTCTAGTTGCCTTTTGTAAGCCTTTCCAAATGCTCCTGAATGGTTATTACAAATTATCTTAGGCATTTACAGTTCACTTTGAGACATTTGACATACAAGAGTTAAAACTTGATTTTGGAAATTGAAACAAAACTGAGACCAAGATGAAGCACTGACAGGAATTCAGAAAGGGAGAGAAAGGAAAAATCTGGGAGACAGTGAAACGCTAAATTTATTTTTCATAAGACTCTTAGAAAAATAAAGTTTTATGTTGCACAGAATGTGATTTCAAAAAAGGAAATGACAATGCTCCCCTAAAAGAAATAAATTCCTCTGGGTAGAAATTCCGGAGAAGGCAATGGCACCCCACTCCAGTACTCCTGCCTGGAAAATTACTTGGACGGAGGAGCCTGGTGGGCTGCAGTCCGTGGGGTCGCTAAAAGTCGGACACCGCTGAGCGACTTCATTTTCACTTTTCACTTTCATGCATTGGAGAAGGAAATGGCAACCCACTCCAGTGTTCTTGCCTGGAGAATCCCAGGGACGGGGGAGCCTGGTGGGCTGCCGTCTATGGGGTCGCACAGAGTCGGACACTGAAGCAACTTAGCAGCAGCAGCAGCAGGGTAGAAATTCAGATTCTAAGAAATTTCAGCTGGGCTCAGGCAACTTATACATAGATCTGACCCTCGTTAAAGGACTCGCTTAAAACAAGATAAGATGTGAGTAAAAGTTCTCACTGGATTGTCTAACTGCAGGTGGGCTATCTGGTCCTCCCATTGAAACACCAAATGAGGAGGGAATCAAAGAAACAACACCTTTTGGTTGCTTACAGTTCTTCATTAGCATGCGTGCCCATTCCTCCCATTTTTTTCCTTAGTATCTTTTTAATCTCAAGTCCATCGGTGCCTAGGGTCTCCCATATGGGGGACCCTTGTGGAGCATAGTAGGTTTCTACAACTACAGAACAGCACTGGGGAAGATACACACAACCCAGAGAAAAGGCCCACAGAGGCAGGGTTACTGACCCCTCCAGGAAGAGGAAGGCAGGTTTACTTTGCATCTTTCGCTTGTCACGTTCTAACGTTCTTGCTGGAGTGTTCAGTTCAGTTCAGTTCAGTTGCTCAGTCATGTCCAACTCTTTGGGACCCCATGAATCGCAGCATGCCAGGCCTCCCTGTCCATCACCAACTCCTGGAGTTCACTCAGACTCACGTCTATGGAGTCGATGATGCCATCCAGCCATCTCATCCTCTGGAGTCCCCTTCTCCTGCCCCCAATCCCTCCCAGCATCAGAGTCTTTTCCAATGAGTCAACTCTTCACAGGAGGTGGCCAAAGTACTGGAGTTTCAGCTTTAGCATCATTCCATCCAAAGAAATCCCAGGGCTGTTCTCCTTTAGGATGGACTGGTTGTATCTCCTTGAAGTCCAAGGAACTCTCAAGAATCTTCTCCAACACCACAGTTCAAAAGCATCAATTCTTTGGCGCTCAGCTTTCTTCACAGTCCAACTCTCACATCCATACATGACCATTGGAAAAACCATAGCCTTGACTAGATGGACCTTTGTTGGCAAAGTAATGTCTCTGCTTTCTAATATGCTCTCTAGGTTGGTCATAACTTTCCTTCCAAGGAGTAAGCATCTTTTAATTTTATGGCTGCAGTCACCATCTGCAGTGATTTTGGTGCCCCCAAAAAATAAAGTCTGACACTGTTTCCACTGTTTCCCCATCTATTTCCCATGAAGTGATGGGACCAGATGCCATGATCTTCGTTTTCTGAATGTTGAGCTTTAAGCCAACATTTTCAGTCTCCACTTCCACTTTCATCAAGATGCTCTTTGGTTCCTCTTCACTTTCTGCCATAGGGTGGTGGCATCTGCGTGTCTGAGGTTATTGATACTTCTCCCAGCAATCTTGATCCTAGCTTGTGCTTCTTCCAGCCCAGTGTTTCTCATGATATCACTGGCCACTAGACTAGTTTCTTTAAAAATTTTTTTATTGGAATATAATTGCTTTACAATGTTGTGTTAGTTTCTGCTCTGCTATGAAGTGAATCAGCTATATGTATTCCTATACCCTCTCCCTCTTGGACCTCCATCCCAAACCTCTGGGTCATCACAGAGCACCAAGCTGAGTTCCCTGTGCTTTATAGCAGTTTCCCACTAGCTATGTATTTTACACATGGCAGTGCATATATGTCAATCCTAATTTCCCAACTTATCCCACCCTCCCCTTCCCACTGAGTCCACACATTCATTCTCTCTGACTGTGTCTCTATTCCTGACTTACAAATAGGTCCACCTGTACCGTTTTTCTAAATTCCACATATATGTGTTATATATGATATTTGTTTTTTCTCTTTCTGACTTCACTATGTATGACTGCCTCTAGGTCAATCCATGTTGCTGCAGATGCAGTATTTCATTATTTTATGGCTGAGTAGTATTCCATTGTATATATGTACCCCATCTTTCTCCATTTGTCTGTTGGACATTTAGGTTGTTTCCATGTCCTGGGTATTGTGAATAGTGCTACAGTGAACATTGGGGTGCAGTTTCTTATTTAACACCACACACAAGCATGGCCTGAGAGAGTCTTGGATCACACACAAGGACAAGGAAGGATGCAGAGGCCCATGTGAACAGGATCCTTCTTTGTCTCCGCAAGCTTCTAGAATTACCTGCCTCCATCCAGGAAAGCCAGATATATTTTTTGACTCTCTTTTTAAAAACATTTTTGTATTTTTTGGCTGTGCTAGGTTTTCCTTGCTTTGCTCGGGCTTTCTCTAGTTGTGGTGTGTGGGCTTCTCATTGCCATGACTTTTCTTGCTTCGGAACACAAGACTCCAGGCACACGGGCTTCAGTAGTTGTGGCTACTGGGCTCTAGAGTATGGATTCAGCAATTGTGGTGCACCGGCTTAGTTGCCCTCAGGCATGTGGAGACTTCCCTGACCAGGTATCAAACCCATGTCCCCTGCATTGGTAGGCGGATTCTTATCCACTGTGCCACCAGGGAAATCTTGTATTAGCTATTTTAAGAATTAGGAGTAGTCTAGAATTTGGAGCCGATTGAAATACAGGCTCTTATCAGCTGATGGTTTTCTCAGGAATAGGATGAGGATGATAAAATAAGTCTGTGACACTTTCCTGAGATTATCAGTAATTACGTTCAGCTCCTGGCACGAAGTCTGGCAATTGGTAAGTAGTGGCTGTCGCGCCTCCTCTTCCTGTCCTTACTGCCAGGACTGTCTGTCACTTCCACTACTAATCATGTTAACAAAATGACCCAAGTCATACAGGTTACACTTGAAAAAACACATTTGACCCTAAATATTAAAAACCTGTAGTGGCAACTCTGAAAGGATCAGCAAAGATACACTTGGCTCATTTCAGTTTGCACATAGGATCTGAAGTCAACACTTAGCCAAGTGACAGAATTGAGCAGCCTCCTTGGAGGGCTGGGTGGGAGGGCTGGATGCCCGTGTCTCATTTGTGTAATCACTTGGTGTGAGGTCTGAAAACTGAAGCTTTCCTCTCTGAACCTTACCAATGGAACATTCCCCAAAGTAAAGAGGTTTGATTTCATTCCAGCACGAGCAACTGAGAAATGGCCTTAGTGGAAACTCTCTGAAATGAATGTGCACAGATCACTTTGGATTAATTTCCAGGAAAATGGAGTGCACTGGATCTAGCCATCATCCAGAAGGTTAAAGGTTGCTTCTCTGCTAGAGGTTATCCTAGGTGAAGATCAGTCTGATTTATATCCAGCCTCAGATTTATCTATCTTATCATCCACTGGTCAGATGTTTTGTATAAACCAAAGGGGAGAACAAGGATGTAGCAAACCAGAAATTCCTGTGTAAATCAGTTTGTAAGATCTACGAGTAATTGCACATGGTTAAATTGTGGAAAATATATAAGAATTAGGTATTTTACTGACAAGTACATCATTTTGTGTTCCAAATCAACAAAAATAAATGTATTTTTAAATATTCTTATGGGTCTAAATCATAGACCTACTATAACATTTTCCCATTTATATCTATCTTGTTATAAATTAGTTTAACCTACCAAAATTCTATTTTTGTGTATTTTCGAAATATCCGGATAATTCCATTGTGTTTAATGGATAATCTATTCTTTAAATTCCTATAGCTTTAATATTTTCAAATCCATTTCTATCTGGTTATCTGTTTACTTTGAAAGGAGAGTCCTATGAAATTTGTAGGACAGATAGTTACTTTCTCTGTTTAATAGGCTCTTAGAGATTGAGTCAGTTGCTAAAGATCACCAGCCAGCTGGGCTGAGGTCAAGTCTACACACAACCATTCAGTTCAGTTCAGTTCAGTCACTCAGTCGTGTCCAACTCTTTGCCACCCCATGAATCGCAGCATGCCAGGCCTCCCTGTCCATCACCAACTCGCAGAGTTCACTCAGACTCACGTCCATCAAGTCAGTGATGCCATCCAGCCATCTCATCCTCTGTTGTCCCCTTTTCCTCTTGCCCCCAATTTCTCCCAGCATCAGAGTCTTTTCCAATGAGTCAACTCTTCGCATGAGGTGGCCAAAGTATTGGAGTTTCAGCTTCAACGTAAGTCCTACCAATGAACACCCAGGACTGATCTCCTTCAGAATGGACTGGTTGGATCTCCTTGCAGTCCAAGGGACTCTCAAGAGTCTTCTCCAACACCACAGTTCAAAAGCATCAATTCTTCAGTGCTCAGCTTTCTTCAAAGTCCAACTCTCACATCCATACATGACCACTGGAAAGACCATAGCCTTGACTAGATGGACCTTTGTTGGCAAAGTAATGTCTCTGCTTTTCAATATGCTATCCAGGTTGGTCATAACTTACCTTCCAAGGAGTAAGCATCTTTTAATTTCATGGCTGCAATCACCATCTGCAGTGATTTTGGAGCCCCAAAAAATAAAGTCAGACACTGTTTCCACTGTTTCCCCACCTATTTCCCATGAAGTGATGGGACCAGATGCCATGATCTTAGTTTTCTGAATGTTGAACTTAAAGCCAACTTTTTCACTCTCCACTTTCACTTTCATCAAGAGGCTTTTGAGTTCCTCTTCACTTTCTGCCATAAGGGTGATGTCATCTGCATATCTGAGGTTATTGATATTTCTCCTGGCAATCTTGATTCCAGTTTGTGTTTCTTCCAGTCCAGCGTTTCTCATGATGTACTCTGCATATAAGTTAAATAAACAGGGTGACAATATACAGCCTTGACGAACTCCTTTTCCTATTTGGAACCAGTCTGTTGTTCCATGTCCAGTTCTAACTGTTGCTTCCTGACCTGCATATAGGTTTCTCAAGAGGCAGGTCAGGTGGTCTGGTATTCCCATCTCTTTCAGAATTTTCCACAGTTTATTGTGATCCACACAGTCAAAGGTTTGGCATAGTCAATAAGGCAGAAATAGATGTTTTTCTGGAACTCTCTTGCTTTTTCGATGTTCCAGTGGATGTTGGCAATTTGATCTCTGGTTCCTCTGCCTTTTCTAAAACCAGCTTGAACATCTGGAATTCACGGTTCACGTATTGCTGAAGCCTGGCTTGGTTAGGATTCCCCACTAAGCAGACTTTTCACTCTACCATTTGCCCTCCCAGACACTTTAGGCAACACAAAGTAAGTTCTCTGAATGAATTGTTAATACTCACTGGGGCTGTTGTTTGTTGTTGCTGTTTAGTTGCTGAGTCATGTCCAACTCTTTCTCGACCCCAAGAAGCCCAATAGGCTCCTCTGTCCATGGGATTTCCCAGGCAGTACTGGAGTATGTTGCCATTTCCTTCTCCAGAGGATCTTAGAAGAGTCATTTGTCACTCCATTGGATTTGATACTCCAATATGGTGGCAATCCAAAAGAAAAGTCTTTATTGGCACCACCTTCATAACAGCAGTGCAAAACTCTCCTCCTCAAACACAGAAACACACATATGTTTGACATCAGTAAGTGAGCCATGACATAGCCCCAGCTTGACCTACTCTCAGGGTCAGAGCCTCGGCTGACTCTGCACAGAGCCCACTGGAATAGACTCTAGGTCTGTGCTCAGGAACCAAGGGCCAGCCCTGTCCTGATGCGTGTGGTGGTCACCAGGGGCCCAGCAGGTTGCTAACCAAGACAGGGGGTCAGGTACCAAGGACACGAATGCCTCACTGCTCACTGCGCTTCAGCAACCGCTGGCTAAGGCATTTACCTTCAAATTGTCTCAGGGAAGGCTCAGTCCGCAAGCTGACTAAGGCATTTACCTTCAAATTGTCCCAGGGAAGGCTCTGTCCGCAAGTTCAGGCATGACCCAGGGTGTTTCTCTTTTGTCCTTTAGGATACACAGAGACCAGAACTTAACTGCCTTTCCCAAATTACAAGGTCCTGGATTTGGATCTGTTCTTCTGCATTCAGAATACCTCCCATGAAGCTCCAAGGCCACATTCCAACACCTCAGCGGCTTTGGTTACATTCCTGGGGGCGGGGCTTGGGCTTCACCAGCCACTTGATTCCTACCAGAGTTCTGTGTTTTCATTATCTGAAGCTAAACAGATTAATATACATTTATGAAACCCATTCGTGTTTTGGAAAATTTGGCTCAAGAGAATTTTAATAATCCCTCCGGATTGTGGCTTAAATAACCAACCCTTGCATCTGTGCCTTGGCGAGCCAAAGAGCAAGGCAGAGAAGAAGAAAGAAATGTCAGCAAACAGAGCTGTCTCTATTTTGGGGGCTTTCGGGGGACAGCTGCTCAGTGTCATATTTTTATCTAAATAATAGCCCTCCCATGCTTTCTCATGAGGAGCAAGAATTGCTATACTCCAAGCAGATAGAATGTACCAAAAATCAAGAATAAATCTTAATGTCAGAACTTGCTAATTTCTAATTGTTTAATAAATGCAGTGAGGTAATGATATATTTTTACAGGTTTCATCTATAGAGAACAGGCTTTATAGGAAATGTGCCCTGGAATTGGGCAGGAGGTAAGGATGAGAAGAAGGAAAAGGGGAAAATACAAGCAAAGAATCCTTTGAACCTCATTCTGAAATTTCTCAATCACTTCTTTGATAAATTGAAGCTGGATAAATTAGAAGAAACAGCATAGCGATGTAAATAAATTTAGTTATATGCTATAAAAGTCATCTTTATTGAAAAGATATTACATTGAGACTGTTCCATAGTTCGTGAACTTTGAATATGAGAAGATTATAAAAGACACACATCATGTTAACTTGAAGCAAATTGCACACTTTGGATTTCATTGACTATTTCACTGACTATTGACAGGTGCTAAGTTGCTTCAGTCATATCCCACTCTTTGTGACCCTACAGACTAGCCTGCCAGGCTCCTCTGTCTGTCCATGGGATTTCTCTAGGAAAGAATATTGGAGTCGATTGCCATTTCCTTCTCCAGGGGATCTTTTCCACCCAGGGATCGAAGCAGTGCCTCTTCCAGTTCCTGCAGTGCAGTTGGATTCTTTACTGCTGAGCCATTGGAGAAGCCCCATTCATTGACCATACAGAGCTTCATTCCAGTTTCTGAGCTTGTGTCTTAGGGGTTGAAAGAGAAAGGTGAGGATGGTGAATGAAGGGCACATGATCCTCTACTATGAGTCGGGAGGGGAGAGAGCTTGTCCAGATGCTGGAGTGACACATCCAGCCCCCTGAGCCAACTGGTTCCCATCATTCTTGGCCTCAGTGTTTCCATCTGTGGATGAGGGGACTGGCTTTGCTCATCCTTAGCTCCTCTTCCACTCTACTGCCCATGACTGTGGCTGAACCCACACTGGGGAGGTGGGAAACTCCAATCTTTGGTGACTTATCTCATTTGTATCACCTAACAGATTTAATTCTGGTTCCCCTTATGTGGCCCCCTGAGCAGGAAACCAAAAAGTCTAGGTTAAGAGGAAGGAAATCACCCCCCATGTTATTCCTCTGAGTTATTTTTATTATCCAGATGCAAGCATGGAACAAATAAGTAATGCTAACTATTTAAACTGTCAATGAAGAGGATTCTTCATAAAATTTTATTAAATTTTAGTAAAAAAAAAACATCATTTACTGTCTCATTCAAAAATCTTTCTATAAAGCTAGAGAGAAATTTTCTGTTTGTGTTTAAGTTAAGGAAAAATGTTTCTGCAGACTTATATGCATGCAGTCATCTGTCAGGAAAAAGAATCTATGCGAGATGACATGTTTTCTCTTTCACTTAGCAGCCGGGAAACTGAAAGTTGAATTCAGTCATGAGCTGTGTTAATCAGACCATCTCAAGCACCTAGTTGTATATTTCCTCTCTGCTCCCCTCAAATTATTAATACATCAATCTATTTTTGTTCCTAATTGTCCTGTTTTTCTTATACTTAATTTTAATTATTTCAATAAATATATTGCCTGGCAGGCAAAAGGAGAAGGGGGTGGCAGAGGATGAGATGGTTAGATAGCATCACCAACTCAATGGACATGAGTTTGAGCAAACTCTAGAAGATAGTGAAGGACAGGGAAACTTGGCATGTTGCAGTCCATGGGGGTCCCAAAGAGTTGGACAGGACTTAGCAACTGAACAACAACAACAGATTTATCTTAAATACATTTGGAAGAAGACAAACACATTGTAATTATAATAAAAATAACAATTAATTGAACAAAATATATAGTTAACATTTCCAGTAAGCTCAAATGATAATACTGATGGACATCTTGAATTCAAAACATCATGTAATTGGAGAACATAACCTGAGATACATAAATCATCTTTATAAAGACATTTTGCTGCATCTGTCTAAGTCATAATGACCAGAAAGCAGGAACAACAGTCATTTCTGGACTTAAACTTAAGGCACAAGATACTTTAGGTTACTTCGGCACAACTGAACTCATGGGGGAGGCAGGAATCCTGAAGGACTGACCCTTGATTCAAGCCAGGAAAGGTGGAGAGTGAGACATAGATACTCAGGAACAATTCAGCCCTGAATTGTTTGTTGAACAATTTCAACAAACAGTGGCTTGTTGAAAACACAGAAAAGGAAGAAATTCTTTTTTTGTTTGTTTGTTTTTTGAGTTTTCCAGACATCACTGGCCTAACACAGGACGTGATGTGATCCAGATGTAGGAAGGTGGGTGCCAGAAGTAATAGCAGACCCTCAGAATCACATGCTGGCATCACAGGCCTGACAGTAACAGAGCTCTTACTCTTTGTGGGAAAAGTATCCTATGACTGAATAACGCAGTGTAAAAACAGATGTAAGAAAAGTTGTAATAGAACATACAAAATGAGGAATAATGAATGAAACTCAGGGGGGAAATAATAAGAACAAAAAGCCTATCCCAGTTTGGGCCTCACCTTCTGATAACAAACCACTTTCTGAACAGTTTACTGTTCTCTGAACTGAAAAATGAACCTGACTTAGAAAAATTTTAAGGAAGTTCAAGTAGTATACAGAGTGGACAGTAGTCTAAAAATTGTTTCCCTGGATCCATGTACACAGCTTTTGTAAATGAAGCTTTCTAAAATTCAATTCCAGTTTTTAATTCTACATTTATGCAAATATTTGGAAGCATTTTATTAGATACTATCGGAGAAGGCAATGGCAACCCACTCCAGCACTCTTGCCTGGAAAATCCCATGGACAGAGGAGCCTGGTAGGCTGCAGTCCATGGGATCGCTAAGAGTCAGACGCGACTAAAGTGACTTAGCAGCAGCAGCAGATACTGTGGGAAGAAAGAAAGAGAGTGAGAGAGGGAGGGAAGAAGGAAGAGGAGCCAAGCAGGTCATCAACCTTCTCCTTGAGGGGAACGCCAAATATCTATGTTGAGAGTTTGTTTGCTTAACTACATACATGCTTTCACCGGGGTTGGATTTTCCAGGGTTTCTGTCAATGGGAGAGGGGTTTGAGATCTAGGGGGAGACAAGAAGTTTACTCTTCATGTGTCTTAAAATGGTGACTCTTTCAGAGTGTCTGTGGAAAAAAGTGACCTCTGAAGACTCAGATTTTAATTTTTATAATCTCTCCTGCTTTGCTAAGTCACACATCACTCCTCCAGCTTTGTCTAAAATTAGTGTAAAGGTGTTGCTTGCTAGACATCTCCCTATTGACTTTAAGGGTTAACAGATTAAAAAAAAAATTCTTTGCTGTAATTTTATTTGGGTTTTGGTAGGAAGAGGAATGGAGAAGGCAATGGCACCCCACTCCAGTACTTTTGCCTGGAAAATCCCATGGACGGAGGAGCCTGGTAGGCTGCAGTCCATAGGGTCGATAGAGTCGGATATGACTGAGCGACTTCACTTTCACTTTTCACTTTCATGCATTGGAGAAGGAAATGGCAACCCACTCCAGTGTTCTTGCCTGGAGAATCCCAGTGACGGGGAAGCCTGGTGGGCTGCCATCTATGGGGTCGCACAGAGTCGGACACGACTCAAGCGACTTAGCAGCAGCAGCAGGAAGAGGAAATTGACACATGTCAATACCCCATTTTTAACCAGTTTAAATTTGACCTGCTACAGAGTCTAGCAATATTTTTTTTTCAGAGTCTTGCAATATTATCGTGTTTATATAGTTAACTTCTCAAGAGACTGTGAAGTCCAGGGATATTAGTATTGCAGGTAATAAAGATGAACCTTAAAGAAGACACATGTGTAAATTGAATACCTATGTTCATGAATGTTGAGCATAAAATGTTTTATTTATATAAATCCAGAGTATAAAATATGTTGTCTCTTTTCATCCATTTCCAATTTCAAATGTTTTTATCTCAATTATCTAGTGGTTGAATAAAAGGGGAGAGAGAGAGAGAGGTGTGTATTTTGTGAGTCTCACTGCTGCTGAGACTGTTTGAGCGTGGCAGAGCTATTCTTAAAAGACATGAATAAAAACGTAGATAGGTGAAGACATTCTTGTCATGGCTGTCAGTTTCCGATTGGTAGATGAGAAATATAGCATAAAATTAAGTTGTTCAGAAACTCACTTCTCTCTCCCAGCTAAGCTGAAAATGGTAGGCTAAAGGAATAGAAATAATAAATGGTGCCAAAGATGAACTTGGAACTGCAAAGCTTCCCTTAGTGGGTTGTACAGCCATTTCACTCCAAACACAAAACACAAAGAACTCTGGGTGTACAACTGTGTACACAGAAAAAACTGGATATGTCATTATGAACACAAAGAACATTGGGTATATCGTTAAGTACACAGGGAGCCCTGGGTATATAACTGTGTACACAGAGAACACTGGTGTGTAATTATGTTTGCATTTGGCTCCCTTTCTCTTTGTTCTTTTTCTTGGCTTCAGACTGTTTGAGAGTTAGAATGTCTTCGCTCTTTTATTTACTTATGATATTCAAAATTGGCAGAGTTTGTAGATTCAGGACTGTAGAACAAACCCTAGATTAACTGAGCTGTTGAACGTCCCTTTGTGAGAATATAAAAGGTTCTATTCCACCCATCAAAATAGATATTAAGTACCTTCCATGTATTAAAACATGCCAACCTCTTTCTGTAAGGAAGCACAGTTAGGAATCAAGTCCATTGATCCTCTGGTTACAAAAGCAGTGTTTACCCCCTGACAAGATATTTAGATGTTCGTAATATTTAAAGCAGTTTTCCAAAAAAGAATCCAATTAAAGTGCAGAGTGAATTTAAAGATTAGTAAACATCCAAGATACATCTCTGTAGTAATGGGGGGCGTCTTCTCAGGACTAAACCTTCGGTTCAGATAACTGAAAATTATGTACAAACCAGAGTAAGTGGAAAGAATTGAGTTACTCTCCCAGACTGTGGTCTTAGAACTTGTGGCAAAATAAAACCTGAAGTTTACTTTTTAAATGGACATGTATTTTTATATATGTTTATAAACAGATAAAGTATGGTTTTAATATTGAAATACATCACAAAAGCTATCCTGAAAAGCTAGTTCTCTCTTAGGCCAGATCAGTTTAGATCATTCCAAGGCTGTTTTGCAAATGAATACTAGTCCTTATAGTTCAAGTGGCCCTGCAGCATAGGAGATTGGAAATTTTTCCGCAAGTCTTTCAGGCAAGCTGATTCTTAAATTCCACATAAACTAGGAGCTATATTCTCACAGTTAAAGGAGAAGATTGCCTTTTCTGAAAATTTTCCATAGGCATTCATAAAGTTCAGGCTCACAGGACATTTTTTATTTTACTACTGTCATAGATTTTTTTTTCTTTAAATCATACAGCCCATGCCAATGAAAAGGAAAGAAATCTAATAACTCTGATCCAATGTTTGTACCATTAGCTTTAAAGTACTTTGCACCACTAGCCTGAAACATTTTGATCACGTAACTGTGGGAAAATATAAAGGATATATAAGAAAAAATGTTAATGAAAAAATAATTTTTCATTATTTAACAAATTATTTTAAAAGTATTTAAATTATTAAAAATGATTTTTAAACAAATATAAATGTGAGTCATTTAAGTAGTTAACATTCAACTTTCACCTGCTGGGAAAACACATGAAAATGTTCTTATTTCAGTTAAATTAGTTTCCAGAAATATAGATGGAAATTCAAGAAACTGGCATTATTATTCTACAATTTAAGACAACCAATTCCCAAGAGACTTTGGGGGCACCAAGCATCAACAGGGTTAATTTGTGCTCCAAAGTGTCTTATCCTAGGCCTAAAAGGGCTGTTCTATCTAAAAGCTCACCCTGGTTATTTTCACTTGTGATTAGACAACTTAAAGGGCTAGAAGTAATGGCATTTTATATATACCTCTTTTCAAACATTGAAAGGGTTTCTGAGAGAGTACAGGGCTGCTTCCAATTTGTAAACTAAGAAACCTGGGCAAAGTCGTAAATCGTGCACTGTAGCCAATGTTCCTTTGAATTGCTTTGAATTCTGTTTAGCTCAACCAAGGAAAGTGGACAAAACCCTGTGAAAGTGATGACTACATATAGCAAGTTCAGTGTCATCAAAACAGTAACATAGATGTTTGCTGTTTATTTAACTGTATTGAATAAATGTTCCCAGACAGCCAGGGGCAATTGGAGAGAGTGGGAGAGTCAGTTCCACGGAATACAGCAAAAGTTATCTATGCTGGACGCTGTGTCAGGTTGGAGCTCAAATCTCAGTTCTGTTCCTGACAAATTGTATGGTCTGGGCATGTTTCTTAACCTCTGCAGCTCTGTTTCATAGAAAATGGGAAGTAAACCTACTACCTCTGTGATGGGGTTACTTACTGATGGAGCCAAGTGCAATTGGTGCAGTTGATGGCTTAACTCGGACATTGTCAGCAACCTGTAGATGTTGGTGTTTAATTATTATAGTTTTACATAAACTGAGTATTTACAGCCACATGGGAGAAATAAATTGGGCAAGATCCCCTTTTTCAGACCCCCTAAATTCTAGCCCTCCCTCCTTAGAGGCCATTGGTTAAAACAGGTGTGAAGCTGAATTCTCAAGTGGACACCAACAGAGGAACTCCTAGGTGGAAAACAAAAAGAGATATATCAACAAGGATCCAATTAACTTTGTGTCAATTCAGGAATCTCTCTGGCTCAGACCATCCCTACGAGTAATTTATAAACTAAACCAAGAGTTTCTGCCCAGTAGCCCATCTCCTGCTGGGCACTCCTGGATCCTTCTTCTCCAACAAGGACTACCCCAAAATCAAAATGTATCCTTTCTTCTCCCCAAATCACTTAGACATAAATGATTCAGCTACAGTGTCTACAAGGTGTCTGTGTGGTTGGAGCGAAGCTCCTCAGCCAGGCAGCATTCAAGTTTGGTTATGTGTGGCACTAGTAAGAAAGAATCCACCTGCTAAGCAGGAGATCTGGGTTAGATCCCTGGGTGGGGAAAATCCTCTGGAGGAGGGCATGGCAACCTGCTCCAGTATTCTTGCCTGGAGAATCCCCTGGACAGAGGAGCCTGGCAGGATACAGTTCATAGGATCACAAAGATTTGAACACAACTGGAGCAACTTAGTAACCATGCATATAGGCAAGTACCAGAGGGAGGAGACCTGTCTGGTAAATACGGGGGTTCTCCCCATAGGGAGAGCCACTCCAGGTTTGTGCACTACAGAAGATTTGTTGTGGTGGTTGTTGTTCAGTCACTAAGTTGTGTCTGATTCTCTGTGATCCGATGAATTACAGCACACCAGTCTTCCCTGTCCTTCATTATTTCCTGGAGTTTGCTTAAACTCATGTCCATTGACTCAGTGATGCCATCTATCCATCTCATCCTCTGTTTTAGGAAGTTTATTTTCAAATTACAGGCAACTACCACATATTCATCTTTATTTACTGCACTGATCCTCATCAAATAATCTATGGTCAGAATTTATCACCATCCCTATCTGAAAAAAGCATGCTAAAAATGTGGCATGGTAACAGCGATACAACTATAAAGGCGAAAGTTCCATTTAAACATGCCTCTGTAAGCCCATCCAGGAAGAAGGACGGGTTCCTTCCTTCTTTCTCTCCTCCCAGTCACTAGAAAATGATGATTTTCAGTCTCAGATGGTATGAAAGAATTCCTGCTATATTCAGGATGAGATTCCTTTAAATACTGTCCTTGGAAATTAACATTGCACCTCCTTTGATGACCACAGTTTAAATTACTAAATTTTCAGCACTAATTAGAATTTTTCATGGAAGTAGGTTGCTGGGTTTTTTTTTTTTTTTTCCTCAAGCTCTCTTAATGATCAGCTTCCTGTGAAATTGTTTCTTCAAGCAGCCAACCGAAAAGCACACTTAGCAAGCCCCTGTTATGAGCTGGCTACTTTCTGGGGCTAGTTAAGTACTGAAGAGTAGCACTTCTCAAACTTCTTTAGGGATTCTGTGAGAACAGATTCTAACTCAGAAAACCAGGGGGTGGCCCAGGATCCTGAAGAGTTGATGTTACTACTGCTGGTCCCCAGACCACCTAATCTGCTCTGTGAACTTAAGGGAAGATGGCTCCAAAGAGACCCAGCTCAGCATTTATAAGAAAACAGAGCAAACTCTAAACAGAGTCAGATTTTCGTTGGATTTTTCTATGGATATTTAGCTAATTTAATGTAGTTATCGGAAAGAAGGCTCGAGTGAATGAGTGGGAAATTCTGAAAGGAGTTCTGTTTTTAGGCTACATAGAATCATTATCTAACAATTAACAAAGTGTAGCCAGAAAAGCTTTCTTCTCTTGGATCTCATGAAATGGTAAGATTTACTTTTTCCTCTGTATGCAATGACATTTATTCAACTTCAGTTGCAAAGTGACTAAAATTTGAATGGTACATGAATCACTGAAACTGTGTTTGCTTTCTGAAAATTTCATATCATTGTTTAAGGTTTTTTTTTTTTTTCTATTGGCATATTTGAAAACAAAAGTGAATGTCCAGAACTGCTCTTTGTTTTACACCTGTATTTATTTTTATCTTTTATATTTCTTTTAAAATTAATTTTTATTGTAGTATAGTTGCATATACATATATATATATATATATATATATCCCCTCTTACTTTGATTTCCTTCCCATTTAGGTCACCTCAGAGCACTGAGTAGGGTTCTCATTCTCACTAGTTATATATCTTACACATAGTATCAATAGTGTATATATAACAATCTCAATCTCCCAATTCATCCCACTACCCTCTTCCCCCCTCTCCTTGAGGTCCAATGTTTGTTCTCTACATTTGTATCTCTATTTCTCTTTTGCAAATAAGATCACCTATATTATTTTTCTAGATTCTATGTATGTGGGTTAATATATGATACTTGGTTTTCTCTTTCTGACTTTCTTCACTCTATATGACAGTCTCTAGATCCATCCACAGAATCGCTCTTTGAAAACACAGATCCACTTACCAGAAGTTTCACAAGGAGGGTTTTCCATCTGGAAGGTGATGTTTGTCAAGCAAAACCCCAGAGAACATAGCATGGAATGATTCAATACATTTCTAGTTTACCACCCAAATGTCCAGCCTGGAGACAACTTTGTTGGAAATTTTGCAATCCTGAAATGAATGCCGAGTACAGCACAATTATTTCCAATTTTTTGGTGGCACTGCAAAACCACCCGGCTAATCAAGATAGGGTCAATTTGATCTCAGTTTGATGAATTCTGCCTTTTTTTTTTTTTACACCAAACACTGCAGTCTAGCTCCCTGAAATCCATGATTTTCACAGCTTTTATGGGAGAATAAAAACTCAAGGAGATACTAGCTAATCTGTCCCTGAGTTTACAAGCAGAATGATACCTCCAAATTCAGATTTTCTCTAAAGTGATACAATATTATACTTTTACATATATACTATAGAATTTTTTTTCAGTGTAGTTGTACACGATTCTCTACACTTGTAACATATACTGAATACTCTCAGATTTTCAATATTTTTTGGTGCTTGTGTTTCAAATGCTATCTAAAACTAAATAGCAGCCCCAAATTTGGAACTGTATTTTAAACTATTAAGCCTATAGTTGTTTAGTCACTAAATTACGTCGAAGTCTTTTGCGATCCCATGGACTGCAGCTACCAGGCTTCTCCATCCATGAGATTTCTCAGGCAAGAATACTGGAATGGGTTGCCATTTCCCTTTCCAGGGACTCTTCCTGACCCAGGGAACGAAGCTGCGTCCCCTGCATTGGCAGGCAGATTCTTCACCACTGAGCCACCTGCGAAGCTACTAAGCTCATTGTACTTGTGCTCAGTCACTTCAGTCGTGTCTGACTTTTTGTGACCCTACGGACTGTAACCCGCGAGTCTTCTCTGTCCATGGGATTCTCCTGGCAAGAATACAGGAGTCAGTTGCCATGACCTCCTCCAGGGACGATTACTCAATTAAAAAATTATGTTTCCTTTCCCTTAAATTCTTCCTTGGAGCATCTAGCTGTAGTTTTAAAGCCCATGCCCTACACACATTTTCTTATTTATCAAGGAGCACCTTTCATCAGCTATGTCCATCTCCAAAGTGACAGAATAAAGGTTGCTTATTTCCAGGTGTCAGATTTTCATGAAGCCCAATATAATGGCAAGTCATGTTTGCCATTCCTCTAGCAAATGTTTATCAAAATTGGCTACTGTCTGAGAACAACTTTAAAATATGCTAAAAATGATACGCCCACATTTTCCTGTATTCATTCTGATGAGGGAAAAGGGGCTGTACAGTCTTAGCCAGCTTCTTCAGTTTTACTGTGAGAATTCCCCTGTGCTGTAGGTTCATTCAAAGCCAGGAGTATCGCTTTACACAGTTTCTCATTGTACTCAAGGGAAGTTTATGGAAATGTTACAGAAATAAGCTACGGATGGAAACCTGGCCTTCTGCCAAACTGCATCTCCCTCTCCTGCTCAAACGATATTTCTTTTCCTCCTCAGTCCTTAATGTGTTCTACAGCACAGAGAACATTTATCTAGGACTAATTTTAGAAATGGAAGATATAGCAATTACATCCCAAACAGTATTAATAAGGGATACTTATATGGTATAGCTGTGTGCCAGACATCTTTCTAAATGTATTGCATTTATTAAATGTAAATTTTTTTTAAAAAAAAGCCTTACATGGACTAATGCATTGAATCCCCACAAAGACCTATGAGGTGGTGACTGTTAGCACCCTCATTTTACAGATGAGGGTGCTGAAACACAAAGAAGGAAAAGATTTGCCCTTGGTCATTAAGTGTGTCTGCCATAGACATAAGCGAGAGCCCACATGGTCATGTGCCAGAGCCTAGGCTGCCTCAGTCCCGACCATTACTGTCCATGGCAATTTCCCTCTGTCCACAGTAAACCTGAATATGAGAACTACGGGACCACAAGGGCGAAAAGGATGAGTCTAATTTGCATTTGACTTGCCTTATATTATCTAGATCTTACACTATAAATTTTTAAGCAATTATGATGCAATTTTTTTCTAAGATAGATAAATGTTTTTTTTTTTTTTCATATTTTTGATTTGTGCCATATGACCAAAATAACACACACTACAAAATGACTTTAGAAATTAAAAAAAAACGTGACATCTATTTGGAGGGCCTTCATTTTATAATCACAATGATTTTCTTTAAAGGGTTGACCTCCATGGATTGAAATGCATTTTTAAGGAACAAAAATAAAATAATATAGAGAAAAAAGGAAGAGAAAGTAAAACTATTTTTCAAAATTCTGATCCACATGAATGTATGACACTGGAAATACCTGTGTGATGTTTACTGTGATTCACTTACTTATAAAATTGAGATTGGAAACAGAAGTTCTCATGAGATTCTGGGCCTTCCCAGTTTGATAGGAAACATGAAAACAGGAATATATCCCCAATATGCTTTTCCCCTATGAGTTTCATTTAGTTGAATGGAAGATTCACAGCCAAAAATTCCTGAGTGGCACTCCCAGTCCTGACACTGACTTGTTCAGTCACCTTGGCAACCTGCCAGGCCACTGTGATTTCATTTCCTCCTCCGCAAAATTAGCAGAACATTTACCTACATCCCAGATGTTAGAAGACTTAATTAATGTCAACGTTTGTGTAAAAATGAAATGCTGTTTACCCAATAAATGCCAAGTAATCCAGATTTTTTTACTCCTGCTCTTGGCAGGCAGCAGAGAGTAGAAAGGAAAAAAAATAATTGAACTTAACTAAAATGGTTGGGGTAATAACAAGGATTCTTGAAGCTTTGTTTGCAGTTTACTAAAACTGGGCAATCTACTCTAGCAACGCTGCTGCTGCTGCTGCTAAGTCACTTCAGTCGTGTCTGACTCTGTGCGACCCCACAGATGGCAGCCCACCAGGCTACCCCGTCCCGGGGATTCTCCAGGCAACAATACTGGAGTGGGTTGCCATTTCTTTCTCCAGTGCATGAAAGTAAAAGTGAAGTCGCTCAGTTGTGTCTGACTGTTTGCAACCCCATGGACTGTAGGCTACCAGGCTCCTCCGTCCATGGGATTTTCCAGGCAAGAGTACTAAAGTGGGTTGGCATTGCCTTCTCCAACTGTAGCAATAGTGATCATCAAAAATCACTTATTAACTCCTCTCATAGTAATGATTCTCTTCACATAGCTCCCTAAATTTGGCATAAATTGCAACAGTTTGAAATTTACAACTAGATATGTCAATTATATACCTCCATAAAGACAAAAAATGTTCATCCTGGTCTCCTTACTCCCTGTGCTGATGAGGATCCTGCTGCCCCATCTTCTGAAACCACAGACTGGACATTTATACCATCATCCAGGCACTCTGAACATGTATGCAGTTACTTCCAGGGAGACTTAAATCAGTGGATCAGCAGGACTGCGTCCACTTTTCTGAAAACAACTTAATGTCTCTGTCTTACTGTTGGCTTCACCCTCTTGTGCCCACATGAGCTCAATCGCTTGTTCATCTGTATACTTGTGGGTGCTTTTTTTGCCATTCCTCTCACCATGTGGGGTCTTAGTTCCCCAACCAGGGGAATTAAGTGCCCCCTGCAGTGTAAGCTCGGAGTTCTAACTACTAGACCACCAGGGAATTCCCTCATTTGTATATTAAAATATATGTTTACTGATGATCTACCATGTGCAAAGGAAGAACTAGGAGTATGTTGGTGAGCGAGACAGAAACAGTCCTTGGTGTTAAGAAACACACTCTGAAATGGAGCACAGACATGAAGTGAGTGTCTTTAATCAAATATGAAGTCATGGTGATGGGCAAGTTCCCATTTTACAGACACCTGGGAGTATCTTTGCAAGGAGATGTGCTTCAGCTCCAATTTGACATTGAAGAGAGTGTGGTCCAGGCAGAGAGAACAGCGTGCACCATGGACCATGAAAATGAGCCAGAACATGAAGTTCAGTTCAGCTGGATGTCATCCTGAAGTGATGTGAGGATGCAGAGCACTTACTCCTAAGAGACTGGGACACTGTTGCAAAGTTTTATGCAGACAGCAGTGGGCTTGGGGAAAGGGGCCAGTTACTCTTCTGCTCCTCTGTGTGGAGCCAGTCAGGAGCTCACAGTCAGCTAACTCCTAGTGCCTTAATCAGGGAAAAGATAGGCTTTAACCATCCATTGGTTTGGCTTGTCCTAGACAGGCAAGTTCAGTTCAGGTGCTCTGGGGTCAGGAAGTCCACCATTGCAATACACAGTCTTACCTGAATCTCAACTTTCTTCTTTTGCGAATTTAAACTCCATCCACCAAAATTTTCTCTTTCTCTCTTCCACCATTCTTTCCATCTCTTAAAATTTTTAACTAAAGATGGTCTTATTTGCTGAGCCTTCTAAAAATCTCAAAATAGTACTAGGTGGGAATAACTACCTTCAAGACGAACGTATCACTGAAGCAACTTTGAAGAAACTTGCTAGACAATTACTCACCAAGAAAGGAGATAAACAGACATGTGAAAACTAATACTGAAAATATAAGTAGTTAACTATCATGCAAGAGAATGTTTATGACACATAATTAACACAGTTTGGTATCTGCAATGAAATTCTATTGTGAGATAAATGGACATATTTGAATTTTTGGCAGCCTTTCTAGTCTCCAAAAAATGATTAATTTAGCAATAAGCCTCCAAATGTCAATCCTAACTTTTTTGCCTTGAATTGTGGAATTTAAGCATATCACTTCATGGCAAATAGATGGGGAAACAGTGGAAACAGTGGCTGACTTTATTTTTCTGGGCTCCAAAATCACTGCAGATGGTGACTGCAGCCATGAAATTAAAAGATGCTTACTCCTTGGAAGGAAAGTTATGACCAATCTAAATAGCATATTAAAAAGCAGAGACATTATTTGCCAACAAAGGTCTGTCTAGTCAAGACTATGGTTTTTCCAGTGATCATGTATGGATGTGAGAGTTGGACTATAAAGAAAGCTGAGTACTGAAGAATTGATGCTTTTGAACTGTGGTGTTGGAGAAGACTCTTGAGAGTCCCTTGGACTGCAAGGAGATCCAACCGGTCCATCCTAAAGGAGATCAGTCCTGGGTATTCATTGGAAGGACTGATGTTGAAGCTGAAACTCCAATACTTTGGCCACCTCATGCAAAGAGTTGACTCATTGGAAAAGACTCTGATGCTGGGAAAGATTGAGGGCAGGAGGAGAAGGGAACGACAGAGGATGAGATGATTGGATGGCATCACCAACTCGATGGACATGGGTTTGGATGAACTCTGCGAGTTGGTGATGGACAGGGAGGCCTGGAATGCTGCGGTTCATGGGGTTGCAAAGAGTCGGAACATTACTGAGCGACTAAACTGACTGACTGAAGGGTATCTATCGATAGGTTTCAGATTATTATGAATTTAGCAACAGATCTGTAGCTGTTGTTTTGGAATCCATCCAAAAAATTTTCATTTTGACCTATGGAACAATGATTGAGATATAAACAAATTAAAAATTAGCATCAAAGAATGTATGGTCAATTTGAGAATCAAATATGTATTAAAGTTTTGATGATATGTATTAAAGTTGATCTTACTACTAGCCAAACTTTAATTTTTCTTTTTAATAAGGTTAAATTGATAAAATATAACTTCTAAATGTCTTCCTATAAAGTCTAAGTATTCTAATAGGGTCTTGATTAAAAATGGCTTTAATAAACTTTAATAAATTATACAAATTTAATAATACAATTATTATTTCTATTTGGTTCAGATTAATTTTATTATATAAAAAAAACCTATTTTTAAAGAAGTTTGAGGTATTTATCAAGCCAGAAAGAAGTGTCAGGTGCTTTCCTTTCCCTCAGTTTGCTCTTATCACAGCAAAAATTCGAAACAACAGACCAGTGTGGCAACTTGGTTACAGCTCAAGATTTTATTAAGCAGACAGCAGACGGTATACCCCCAAGACATGAGGGCAGGCCAGACCCAAAGATGTGGCCTTGACCCTTCTTTGCTTCCCTTTTTATACATCTGTCTCCTCTCCCTGGAGCCTGATTGGCTCTGTTTTATGGGATGTACCCCCATCGATCAGGAAGGGGCCATATTTTTCCCACCAGAGGTTCCCACTCTGGTCCTTAGATTTTCTTCTTTGGTATATTTTTGCAGGCTTTCTAACCACCATTTTGCACTCCTCTTTTTCCTATTCTGGCTACCTAACAGAAATAAAATACATATTTAAAAACTAAAGGAGCTCCAAAAAATAAAGGAAAAAATAATTCAGTCCAGTTTGGTCAGTTATCTTAATGATGCAAAAGCTATACCCTCTTTTATTCACATTCTCTACTAAAGGCATCATTAATTGTATTTTTTTTTGGTTTTTTTATATATAATATGTAGTTAGGACCTATGTGTCTTAATCATTTTTTTCTTGTGAAAGAATTAATTTAACAACAAAAAAGGTGTGTTGGGATATATGATATAATGATATAATTCTTTAATTTTAGCAAAATGTATGAATTAAATATGGATTAATATTTTTATACAACTAGGAGCACAGTTTCTCATAATAGCTATAAAATTGTAAAGAATTTGCCATCATTTTAAATTAGTATTTATATGCAAATCAGATTTCCTTTTTAAAAAATGTTCGGAGAAGGCAATGGCACCCCACTCCCATACTCTTGCCTGGAAAATCCCATGGATGGAGGAGCCTCATGGGCTGCACTCCATGGGGTCATTAATTTTGGTTAAATATTTTATTATATTGGAGGGTAATATTTCAAGTGTTAGTCCTTCAGTTGTGTTCAATTCTTTGCAATCCCATGGACTGTAGCCCCCAGGCTCCTCTGTCCAGGGGATTTTCCAGGCAAGAATACTGAAGTGGGTTGCCATTCTCTTCTCCAGGGGAATCTTCCCAACCCAGGGATTGAATGCATGTCTCCAGCATTGCAGGCAGATCCTTTATCATCTGAGCCACCAGGGAAGCCAAGGTTGATGTTAAATGGCAATCTCAATGTCTTTATTACAAAGAGAAAGCTTCACTAATTCAATGACTTAAAGATATCAAGGTAATTTTACCAACTGTAGAACACACAGATAAGCTCCAGGTCATGTTTGATACGTTCCTTTTGGTCACTTTATTCTAAGTTCTTGGGTTTGCCTTCTCCCTGATCTTTGATGCCTGGAAAGAATTAACCAGTGTAGCAACTAGGCCAGTCTTTAAATCAAGCCCCTCATAAGTGCACTGCCTAATATGTAGTTGTTCCTGACCTCCAGAAACTTAAAATCCAGACCTTAGAATTAATCAATTAGACCTTCTTATTTCCTGTAAAAGTTCTGCTCATAAAAGTCACTCATTTCTCTCAGAATATGTATTTGAATTAAAAAAAAAAAAGCTTTAAAAAATCAAAATGTGTGAGTAGCTCTATGTCATATTAAGCCAAGTCAACTAAGTTTCCTATTTCCTTCATATTTGGCCATACTAGAGTCTTCTGTGTATTTAAACAGTCTGAGGTTGAAATTACCTTAGTATGTCTCTGCTGCTGCCAAGTCACTGCAGTCATGTCCGACTCTGTGCGACCCCATAGACAGCAGCCCACTAGGCTCCCCCGTCCCCGGGACTCTCCAGGCAAGAACACTGGAGTGGGTTGCCATTTCCTTCTCCAATGCATGAAAGTGAAAAGTGAAAGTGAAGTTGCTCAGTCGTGTCCGACTCCCAGCGACCCCATGGACTGCAGCCTACCAGGCTCCTCCATCCATGGGATTCTCCAGGCAAGGGCACTGGAGTGGGGTGCCATCGCCCTCTCTGTTAGTTTGTCTCTAGATAATATCAAAACAACCAATTTAGTAGTCAACAATTTCAGCAAGCTCTTTGATCATATACAAACTATGAGTCAAACTATAGTTAGCCAAATTATTTTATATTCAGAATGACATCAGCATTTATAAGCATTTTAGATTGAAAATATTAAAGCTTAAGATAGTAAGCCAATTAAAACACTAATTTTTTTTAATTTAAAGATTTATTTATTAATTAATTTTTGGCTGTGCTAGGTCTTTGTTGCTACATGCAGGCTTTCTCTCGTTGTGGCAAGCAGTGGCTCAGTTATTCAACTTTAGCACTGGGCATGACTTCAGGGCATTTTAACAATATCAACTCATAGAAACTTGTATTTTTTTCATGAAAATTGGTTTCAAATACCTTAGTAGCATAAACGACAACCAAGCATTGGGAATAGCAAAATGCCATTGGACTAACTGAAACAAAATACAGTTTAATTGGAATATAGAGAGGAGATTTGAGGTTCAATTCCGTTCATTGTTCTAGTTTAAATTTATAAAAATCTCCAAAAAATAATAAGGAATTTGAAACTATTTTTTAAAAGCAGGTTTTCAATATCTCTGTGTGTTTCTTCCCAAGGCACTGTCAGGCATTCATTAGTGATGGAATGTGAACTTCTCAGCTCCCACCCACATAGGACCTGGTTCATGAAAAGGATGCTTATATGAACACAAAGGTGACAGGCCTGGTGTTTATTGCACATTCAGATATCATATACATTCGATTTGGGTTTTAGGAAGCAATTCAGACAGTTTAGAAACCCCCAGGAAGATAAATCAGCCTTTGAACTCCTGATGTACACCCATTAAAAATATTTTACAGCATATAAAGTGCAAAAATAAAGTTGACTGAACCTTCACTTAACATTTTGTAAGTAGGAAGTTTGCCACCAGGGATCTGAAATTTAAAAGTCCTATTACAAAAAAAGAAAAAAACTGGGTATTTGAATCTATTTCACTAAGGGAAAGAGTGAAAGTAAATGAAAATGTGAAGGAAAAAACTGAATTCAGTAAAATGACTAATAAATCAGTGGTTTGATCCAATTTTTCACTTTCTTAATAGCTGGATTGACATCATGTAAACACAGACCATGTGTATGTGACAGGTGTATGACTTACCTAGGCTTAACAAACTTTTTTTTAATGTAGAAGAAAAAATGTCACCGTTTCAAAGTGCCTCAGTTTCCTGAAAAGCTGACTCCAAGCGGATTACTCAATTGTGCAAAATACTACCCAACACAGTCTCTGATTCATTTCCCAGAGTTTCAGCTTCAAAAAGCAAGGATAATTACAAAGGGGGCTGAAAATATGAGAAATTTGTTTGAAAAGAATACACTTTTCACAAAAAGTTGAAGTTTAATCAGTTTTGCTAAATAATTAGCAATTACTTCTACAAATATACTAATCTTTTCAGGTCTTATTATGATCTTCTGATCATCTTCCTGAAAGGAAATCACTCTCATAACATAACAGCAAAGATGCACAGTGGGAAATCATAGAATCTTAATATTTTCATGAAAATATCACAATTTTATGAGCTTCTTGAAAGATTCCCTACCATGCCCAGGGGCCCATTGGACCAGGCTTTGAGAACTTCTGGTCTAGGGTTTTCATGTTTTAACCTTTCTCAGCATATCTGGGGCAAAGAAACTTCAAGGAGAGGGACTTTTCCAAGAAGGGCTACAGTCAAGGAAGGCTCCAGAGGAAATACAGAAATTTGGAAGACTTTGACCAGATGAGATTCTGAACAAGGTCCCAAAACAGAAGATGAGAGGGGGAATTTTGAGTTGATTGGAAATTGGTTCCAATATCTTTGACTTCCCACCTACACAATGAACTGTTCTAAAGGCAGCAGGGTTGAAGGGAGGTGGAGAGAGAGGCTCTGATGTTCATCACAGTCACCTCTTCTCCTGTACAAATTCAGGAGGCTTCTCACGTAGGTCTAATATGGTCCTTATTCCCCTGTCTAGGTACCCATCTGGATAGTACTTTTATTGTAGCCTTGCAAAATCCATCCTCTGACCTGGAGGTCAACAAACTTTTTCTATACATTGCCAGATAGTAAGTATTTTCTATTTTGTGGGCATCCAATTTCTATCACAACTCTTCAGCTCTCCCCTTGTGGCAAGTAAGTTTCAAAAACTTCATAGACACTGAAATTTTGATTTCATATAATTTTTGTGTGTTACAAAATATTAATCTTTGAATCTCTTTCCAACATTTGAATAACATTCTTAAATTTCAGGCTGTACAAAAACAGCAGTTGGGTTGGATTTGGACAGTGGGCCATAAGTAGCAGAACTTACTCATATAGAAAGGCTTCCCAGGTGGCTCAGCTTCAAAGAATCCACCTGCCAATGCAGGGGACAGGGGTTCGATCCCTGTGTTGGGAAGATCCCCTGGAGGAGGAAATGACAATCCAGTCTAGTATTCTTGCCTGGAAAATCCCTTGGACAGAGCAACCTGGCGGGCTACAGTCCAGAGAGTCACAAAGAGCTGGACGCGACTGAGCATGCATGCACTCTAATAGAAAAGAGTCTAATGAGAGAAATTTGGCATACCACGAAGGATAAGTTGGATGAATGAAGACCTTTTAATAGTCCTTGATTTCTATCTTTATTTCAGGCTGACCTTATGGTCTCATCAGCTAAGTACTTGTGGCATTGTTTTTCTAACATTGCTGATAAAAGTCACAAGGTTCTGTAACAAAAAAGAAGTCATGGGATATAAAATATACAACACAGTGTAGTTTAATTTGTTGTTTAGTCACTGAGTCCTGGGTGACTCTTTTGCAACCACAATGCAATATATTATGATAACAAGACAGTTGAAGTTTCTTTTATTAAATTCTGCTGGTTTTCACCTATAAAGCTGTTCCACAAAGTTGTATTTGCACCCAAAAAGAAGCTAAACAAAGCAACCCTCTGAATGTGGCCTCAGGTAAGATCAAAAAAAGTAAAAACAGAAATATGAATTTTTCTAAGTATCTCAGTTTGAAGGATCTAAACTGTTAAATATGCTGTTGTGGAATAGATTAAGTAATTGGATTTGCTTTATCCCAGGAATACTGTCCTTGCTGGCCTGGCCTTTTCAGAGTTCAGAGCCTCTTCAGTTCATTCATGTCCGACTCTTTGTGACCCCATGGACTGCATCGTGCCAGGCTTCCCTGTCCATCACCAACTCCCAGAGCTTGCTCAAACTCTTGTCCATCAAGTCGGTGATGCCATCTCATCCTCTGCCTTCATTCTTTCCCAGCATCAGGGTCTTTTCAAATGAGTCAGTTCTTCGAATCAAGTGGCCAAAGTATTGGAGTTTCAGCTTCAGGATCAGTCCTTCCAATGAATATTCAGGACGGATTTCCTTTAGGATGGACTAGTTGGATCTCCTTGCAGCCCAAGGGACTCTCAAGAGTCTTCTCCAACACCACAGTTCAAAAGCATCAGTTCTGGAGTGCTTGGCTTGCTTTATGTTCCAACTCTCACATCCATACATGACCACATCCATACATGACCACTGGAAAAACCATAGCCTTGACTATAGGGTTGTTTGTCAGCAAAGTAATATCTCTGTTTTTTAATATGTTGTCTAGGTTGGTCATAGCTTTTCTTCCAAGGAGCAAACATCTTTTAATTTTATGGCTGCAGTCACCATCTGCAGTGATTTTGGAGCCCAAGAAAATAAAGTCTGTCACTGTTTTTATTGTTTCCCCATCTATTTGCCATGAAGTGATGGGACTGGATGCCATGATCTTCGTTTTTTGAATGTTGAGCTTTAAGCCAGCTTTTTCACTCTCCTCTTTCAATTTCATCAAGAGGCTTTTCAGCTCCTCTTTGCTTTCTGCCATAAGGGTGGTGTCATCTGCATATCTGAGGTTATTGATATTTCTCCCAGAGCCTCTTCAAGTTCCATTCAATCTTATCTTCTCTGTGAAGCTTTCCCTTGTCTAAAGCATCTCTTATATCTGAACTCCTGGCCATTTATTCATGGTACTATTTATATGACAGTCACATTGGTTAGTAGAGTCTCTTCCAGTGTTTTCTTAAACTGTTCTTTGACTCTTGAATGTTTAATTGTAAACTCCTGGAGAATCACAACCCTCCTCTAATTTCTTGTAATTTCTAGGTCCCTTGGCATAATGGGTTAAAAAACAATACATTACGTACACAGGTTTTTACAAAACATATTACTTTCCCTAATGGTACAGACAAAACTAACTGTGGTAATATTTGATGAAAAATATTAGAAAGTCAGAGAAGTAGACTTTCACTTTTTATTCAGAGCCTTTGTTTTATTATGTGTTTAAAAATCACCTACTATATACCTATCATGAACATTAAATTTGAACTTACGGCAGCACGTGGCAAATAAAAGATGTGTAACAAATGCCTATTTCTTTTTCCTAACCCACATGTCTAGTCACTACTCTATTTTTCAAAAAACATTCAAAAGTAGAAAAGGCATGAGCTGTGGAATGACTCGACATCCAATCTGTAATGCTATTCTGCATATTTAATTTGCAAGCCTATATTTTTCCCTAGCCATATGCACAACTTTTTTCTTCATTTTCTAGGTATCTTTGAAATTAGTAAACAAAATAAATCTGCATTGGAAAGTTTTTTTCTTTTAAAGAATCTTCTAGATTAACTACAGTATATCTTTAGACGGCTTCCCTAGTGCTTCAGTGGTAAAGAAGCTGCTTACCAATGGAGGTGACGCAGGTTTGAGCCATGGGTGGGGAAGATTCCCTGAAGAAGGAAACAGCAACCCACTCTAGTATTCTTGCCTGGGAAATCCCATGGACAGAAAAGCCTGGCAGGCTACCATTCATGGGGTCGCAAAAGAGTCAGACATGACTTAGCAACTAAACAACAACAATAATATTTTTAAACACAAGCACTTTTTGAAAATAGTCTTACTGATATTATTTCTTTAGGTAAAAGCAGAGTTATATGATGCTGGCAGCCTGATGAGAAAATAATATTTCATCTCACATCCTAAGAGCCTGGTTAATTCAAAATAAAAAATGTCCTCACCAAGCCCACATGAAAGAGAACAGAAGTAAATAAAAAGGGAGTCGGGGGAGGTGGGCAGAAGGAAAGAAAGAAAAATCCTCTCGTCTTGGGAGGCCAGCATGATAAAGGCCAGAACAGAAGTCAGATGTGTTAGGGAAAGTATGATCCATTCCATCTGCATTAACTCTTGCTATACTTGAATTATTACCTTTCTACTTGAAGATATTTTTACTGATAAAAATATGGATTTTTAATTATTTAGTCTGCTTTGGGTCAGCTGTCAGAAATCATGATGTAAATCACCTAATCTCAGTGTATTTCTATGGCAACCATTGAAAACCAAATATTATTAAGCCTTAAGTTATTCCAAGGCACTAAGAATAGACTTAGACGCTGTAGATATGAACCACACTGCCATGTGTCTACTGCCAGCCGCACCTCTTGGCAACAAGGAAGGCATTGTAAAAGCAGCCTGGATTCCTCCAGAGCCTGCATAATGCTTTCCTGGAATGTAGGTGGACAAATCCTCATAGATATACGAGGTTTCATCAAACTAAACCTCTGCTAAGGCATGCTCAGGGTGAGGGGGGAAATCGAAAAAGCAGCCTGTCGAAATCCTTTTATAAAAGGGCACAACCTGATATGGTCATGTTACAGAAACGGACTTGCCCACTCTTAGAGCTGGAGGGAAAAAAGACCTACAGAAGAAATCTCTCACACAGCCCTTTTATTTCATGACTAACAGGGCGGGAATTTTACTGGTTTGACAAAGTTGATAGAAGTTAATGTATCTAAGAAGAGAACTTAAGAGTTCCATGACATGACGGAAAGGTTATCTGTTAGAGAATAAATTTATTCTCAACTACTCTAATAAAGGTCATTATGGAATGCTTGGAGTAATCAAATCTAGAGCCAATCCTAAATCCTGTTTGGGCCCATCTGACTGCTTCTCTCATCACCCACTTATTACAGCCACAGTGCCGATATGGATTTGTTGTTGCTGTTTAGTCACAGAGCTGTGTCTGACTCTTTTGCAACCCCATAGACTGTATCCACCAGGCTCCTCTGTCCATGGGATTTCCCAGGCAATAATACTGGAGTCGGTTGCCATTTCCTTCTTCAGGGGATTTTTTCCAACCCAGGGATCGAACCAGCATCTCCTGTGTATCCTGCATTGGCAGGAGGATTCTTTACCACTGAGCCTAGAGGGAAGCCCCAACCTGAATTTACTCTTCTTCTTTTCTTCATGATTTGAAACTATCATGATTCAAAACACTAGAAAGGAGGTCATGGTCTAATGAGCATACTTTTGAAAGATGGGTATGGTAGCTGTTAGAGGTCTGTGTGGAGCGCTATGGCCATACAGTGCAGAGAGCACTGATTTATCTGGGGAAGGGGGTGTCACAAAGGCTTCCTGGAAGGGACATTTCAATGCACTTTGTAGAGTAAGTAGAAGATAGTCATGTAGACAAGAGAGAAGGATATCCAAGTAGAGACAACAGCATGTGCAATGATGACCCAGAGACATGCACGTCTTCATGAAAAATTATATGATAGCATAAGTTACAAAAGAATAATCCCAGGTGATGAGATTAGAGAAGCAGGACAGAATATACAAAGTTTTGGTTGCCATGTTCAATTTCAACTTGATCTGAAGGTTGCCCTGAGATGTTTATGTGTGCATGTATGTGTGTGTTTTAATTTATTTGGCTGCTCTGGGTCTTAGCATGCAAACTCTTCGTTGTGGTGTGCAGGATCTAGTTCCTTGACCAGATATTGAACCTAAACCTTCTGCATTGGGAGCAGAAGTCTTAATCACTGGACCAGCAGGGAAGTCTTCCTGAGACTTTTGAAATGGTCATTCTGCAGCTGTCTGAATGATTTGGTAGAACAATTAACAAGGCATCTTTCTAAAGATCACCAAAGTGAAGTGAGATCAATACATAACCTAGGGACAAGTGAGTGTGATTAGAGAGAAATAATGGTTTTGAGGTAAGTCAAAGGAAAAACATGAATAGCAATCAGGTTTCCTTGATGTGGGCAATGCATTTATAAAGTGGGAATATACATAGTGACGATGGATTAAAAAGCCTTTCCATTTTCACCTCCTGCTCTACCTTGGGTTATAGAACCAGAAGAGTTGTCAGTGTAGTCACATATTTACTCAAAGTTTGCAGAACTTTCATAATTTTGCATTTTAACATCTTCAAGGGCTTTTTAAAAGAAAGTCATGAGAAAGAAAATGATTTGTTGCTATCCATTTGCCATTTTAATGTGAAAGTTCCTGTCTATCCTTTCCCTATTTTTTTTTTTAACTCCTTGCCAAACCAAATGTTAAGTTTCTATTTTGTGGGCAAAAATATTATATAAATTTCTATTTCTAGCATAGCACCTTAAGTAATGTATAGTATTAAACTCTTTCTTTCAAATTTTGAGGGGCTATTTGGGAAATGGAAATCTGCAGAAGATATTCATCCAAACCTCTATACTAGAAAAATAGCTTCATGTCATTCTTTAAAGCATAAAAGTGATATGGTACCTGTTTGGCTTTCTCTTCTAATAAGTCATCAGGAAGTCTAGAGCAATAATGGCGTCCACCTTTCTTAACTGTATCAAGTGGTGGGATGGGTATTTGTATATATTCACTTTCACACTAATTGACTCTTTTTTTCACTCAAGTTCATTCAAAAGTTTTTTTAAAATATTTTTTTGATGTGAACCACTTTTAGTCTATTGAATTTGATGCAATATTGCTTTTGTTTTATGTTTTGTGTTTTGTTTTTTTTTTTTTTGTCTGAGAGGCATGTGGGATCTTAGTTCCCCAACCAAGGATTGAACTTGCAACCCTCTGCATTTAAAGGTGAAATTTTAGCCAGTGGACCACCAGGGAAGTTCCTCATTCAAATTTTTAAAAATCTTGGGTTTGTATAAATTGTCTCAAAGCCTTTATGGAAGCAGAGGGGTCTAAACTATGAAATAGACTCTGCATACTGTAACATTCAATAAATATTCATGGTTAGTGATCATAGAATATGAGTACAGCACCAAACCCAAATAAGAGAAAGTAGGGCAAATCTTGGTCATGTTCCTTCCTAGTGGCCATCACTGCACTTGTCTATTCAAGGAACTGTTTCCTCCCATTCTGCTTCACTGAAATAATGACATACCAGTCTTAGAGTTTCTTCCAAGGAAATTTCCTGGACTAAATGGAATAATTAAATATGCTGAGTTTGCTGAGGTTATCTGGGCTTTACTAATGAGCAATTTGTCTGTTTTTTCTCCTTAAAGTCTAAACCTGTTTCAGCTGAATGGGGTTACAAGTGTTATCACAAGCCTTCCCTTTTGAGTTCATATGAAAATAAAATATACCCTCTGCTAAATCAGAGGGAAGATAAATAGTTCCTTTGCCACTTCAAGGGCTGGTTGAGGCATCTGAAATGAGAGAAAAGATGCTATTACACTTCCCAGAAAATGAAAGAATATTAAAAATTAGTTTAGGCCACTGACCTTAAAATTCCTTTGCAGAATCACCAAAGCTCTAATTTTATTATGAGCTAGGAGTGATCTCCATCTCTTCTTTCTTTTCTACTTTTTCCCCTATAATAGATGACTTACTCTAGTGTACGGTATGGTATGTCACCAGGAACCATCTCTCCCAGAACTGAGGCATTCATTCTCCAAGCTACTAGGAATATTGGAACTCTTTGCACACAGTCATGCAGTCGTGTCTGACTCTTTGTGGCCCCATGGCTTATAGCCCCGCCAGGCTCCTCTGCCCATGGAATTTTCCAGGCAAGTATACTGGTGTGGCGTGCCTTTTCTACATCAGAGGATCTTCCCAACCCAGGGATTGAACCCAAGTCTCTTGCATCTCCTGCATTGCAGGTGGATTCTTTACCACTGAGCTACCTGGGAAGTTAGATGGGAATACCAGACCACCTTACCTGCCTCCTGAGAAATCTGTATGCAGGTAAAGAAGGAACAGTTAGAACCAGACATGAACAACAGACTGGTTCCAAATTGGGAAAGGAGTATGTCAAGGCTGTATATTGTCACCCCGCTTATTTAACTTATATGCAGCGTACATCATGCAAAATGCCGAGCTGGATGAAGCACAACCTGGAATCAAGATTGTCAGGAAAAATATCAATAACCTCAAATATGCAGATGACACCACCCTTAAGGCAGACAGCAAAGAGGAGTTGAAAAGCCTCTTGATGAAATTGAAAGAGGAGAGTGAAAAAGCTGCCTTAGAACTCAATATTCAAAAACAAAGATCATGGCATCCAGTCCCATCACTTCATGGCAAATAGATGGGGGAACAATACAAGCAGTAACAGACTTTATTTTCTTGGGCTCCAAAATCACTGCAGATGGTGACTGCAGCCATGAAATTAAAAGACGCTTGCTCCTTGGAAGAAAAGCTATGACCAACCTAGACAACATATTAAAAAGCAGAGACATTACTTTGCTGATAAACATCCTTATAGTCAAAGCTATCGTTTTTCCAGTAGTCATGTATGGATGTGAGAGTTGGAACATAAAGCAAGCTGAGCATCCAAGAATTGATGCTTTTGAACTGTGATATTGGAGAAGACTCTTGAGATTCCTTTGGACTGCAAGGAGATCAGACAAGTCCATTCTAAAGGAAATTGTCCTGAATATTCATTGGAAGGACTGATCCTGAAGCTGAAGCTGTAATACTTTGTCCACTTGATTCGAAGAACTGACTCATTGGAAAAGACCCTGATACTGGGAAAGAATGAAGGCTGGAGATAAGGCAGAAAATGAGATGGTTGGATGACATCACCAACTTGATGGACATGAGTTCGAGCAAGCTCTGGGAGCTGGTGATGGACAGGGAGGCCTGGTGTGCTGCAGTCTGTGAGGTCGCAGAGTCGGACACAACTGAGCAACTGAACTGAACTGAACTGACTGATATCTGGGAAGCCCAGTGGGACTCATGCGCCTGTAGCTCTCACCAAATCCCCCTTGAGAAATTAATCTCAGCTGGACATCAAAGGCAACAGTGGCATCCAGGAGCATTGGAATGATATGTTCCAGGACTGAAAGTAAATAACTACCACCCTAGAATTCTGCAGTCTGCCAAATGATGACTCACAGAAATGGGCAAACCACAGAAGTTCAGACAAGTGAAGACTGAGACAAGGTACGTTTAATGGATCCTCATGGAAAGACTAGAAGGAGATACAGCAAGAAAATGAAAACTGAACTCAAAGCAGGGAGTGAGATACAAGAACTGATGAACGGTGGTAACCATGTTAGAGAATCTGCCCAACACAACAGCAACACGATGGCCATGTAGTGAGTGTAAAGAAATACAATGGAAAGAAAGTGCTGGACAGTATCACATAAGGCAATGGGAGGTAATTAGACTCAAGTGTTCTGAGGTCCCAGTGTCTGTTGGGAGCTGGAAAAAGATAGTGATTAACTTCAAAGGCAAATAAGTCAAGTATGCATATTAAAGATGGAAGAGTAGGTACTAAAAATATTGAATGAAAAATTTTCCAGGTAGTAGGAGGAAATAAAATAGGAAGGAGGACTTGATGAATCCATCAGAGAGTATAAAAGGAGACATACAGCAAAAGTAAACTCTTGTGGGTGCTGTTGGAGCCCCAGGGCCTTGCAAGACTGAGGAATTCTCTTCTTCATGCGCTGAAAGTGTGGGCTGTGGATAGCCCACTCTTTTTTTTTTTTTTTTTAACTTTAAAACAGTATTTATTTATTTATTTTGGCTGTGATGGGTTTTTGTTGCTGCATGCAGGCTTTTCTCCCTAGTTGTGGCAAGCAGGGGCTACTCTCTAGCTGCAGTGCACTCATTACAGTGGCTTCTCTTGTAGAGCACAGGTTCTAGGGCTCAAGGGCTTCAGTAGTTGCAGTGCGTGGACTCAGAAGTTGTGGCACACGGGCTTAGTTTCTCCAAGGCATGTGTGGGATCTTCTCGGAGTAGGGATTGACCCCATGTCCCCTGCACTGGCCACCAGATTCCGAACCACTGGATAGAACCCATGTCCCTTGCATTGGCCAGCAGATTCTGAACCACTGGAAACCAGCGAAATCCTGATGGCCCACTCTTGAAGGGAAACAACCTTTCGCAAATTTACACCCTCTCTCTGTTGACAGTCCACCCAGTAACTGGTCAAATCAGAGATATAAATGTCCAGCTCATTTGACTCAAAATAATATGAATCTTAAGAGCCATCTTAGCTCCAGAACTCCATGGAGGATGAGCTGAGGCTTCTGTTGCACATGCATCACAGTTCAGTTCCCCTCTTTGTTCAGCCCCCCACCCTCCTTTCCCTTGCATGCATTGATCAGAGAAGCCTCTCTCCCTTTCTCTCTCACCCAGTAAACTTCTGTGCATTTATCTCTAAGATTCCTTGGAATCTTATCCAGGAACCTGGCCTCAAGTAATTATCACATATGTGGTAGGCTGTGCTTAGTTGCTCAGTTGTGTCCAATTCTTTGTGACCCCGTGGACCTGCCAGGCTCCTCTGTCCCTGGGGATTCTCCGGGCAAGAATACTGGAGTGGGTTGCCATGCCCTCCTCCAGGGGGTTTTCCCAACCCAGGAACTGAACCTAGGTCTCCCTAGGTTCATTGCAGGCAGATTCCTTACTATCTGAGCCACCAGGGAAACAGAACACAAAGATGAGCAGGAGATAAGGTGTACCAAAGGAGTTGCAGAGCTAATTTATCATAATAGACTTAGGTTCTGGATTCAGAATTGCCACTTGCTGCCTGTGTGACACATATGGGCCTCCTTGGGCCTCAGTTCCTTCAGCTGTAGAATAAGATTGCTAAGTGCTAGGGATTGACTGTTTATGTCCCCACAATGTCTGTATGTTGATACCCTAATCCCACACGTTATGGTATTTACTGATGGAGCATTTGGGAGGTCATTGGGATAATTAGGTCACGAGGGTGGAGCCTTCCTGGTGGGAATAGTGCCCTTATAAGAAAGGGCTCTCTCTCCAAGAACACAAAAGGGAGGTCATGTGAGCACATGATGCAATGGTGATCACTTACAAGCCAAGAGAAGACATCTCAGGATAAACCTCCCTTCATCCTAGACGTCTCAGTCTCCAGAACCATGAGAAATAAATGTCTGTTGTTTAAGCCACCAAGTCAATGGTGTTTTGTTACAGCAGCCCAAACAGACTAAGACACTGTGGTCATTAAGTAGGACATGCTCAGTAGTACTAGGTAATATTCATCTATATGAAAATATAATATTGAGGGTATTAAAAGAAAAAAAGATAAAAATGGAAAGGCTTTGCCTTCACAGATTTTGAAAAGAGCTGATATTGAAGTTTGAGTTTGAAAGATGAATAGGACAGTGTCAGGGAAGAGCTGAGATAGAATGCAAGCAGAGGGGAAACCTAAGCCAAACCACAACTGCAGAGAATCCACCTGGAATGTGCGTGGATGAAGGTGGTAGGAAGTGCAACAGAAAGGTGTGGAGTTAGCCCACACAGTTTGGATTTTAATCTGTAGTAGGCAATAGGAAATTCCAAAGCCTTTATAAATGAATGTGTGACACAATTAGATTTGTATTTTTATTTATTTAAAACATTTATTTATTTATTTTGGCTCTGCTGGGTCTTCATTGTTGTGTAAGGGTTTCTCTAATTGTAGCAAGTGGGGGTTACTCTTTAGTTACAGTTCCCCAGCTTCTCATTGCCATGACTTGTCTTGTAGCAGAGCACAGGTTCTAGGGCACAGGGGCTTCAGTAGCTGCAGCACGTGGGCTCAGGAGTTGTGGCTCTCAGGCTCTATAAAGCATGTGGGTTTCAGTACTTATGGTGCATGGGCTTAGTTGCCCCGTGGCATGTGAGATCCTCCTGGACCAGGGATTGAACTTGAGTCCCCTGCATCGGCAGGCAGATTCTTAACCACCTGACCATTGGGGAAGTGCTAGATTTGTATTTTTAAAAACTAACAGTCTGACCCCAGTGGCAAGGATATGTTAAAAAACCATGGAGAATCTGAATGCCAGGAGGCATGCAAGCAGCCTATTGCATTGGTCCCAGCACAAGAGAACAGGCTGCACAGGATCAGTTGCAGAAGAAATCAAGACTGAGTGATTGACTTTAAAACACTGAGGAGGCAAAGTCCAGAGGATTGGGGTTGCACAGGTGAGAGGAGAGGAAAGTAGAGGACTCAGAGCCCATCTCTGAGTGTTCTAACCTGAGTGAGAGGTTGAGAAATGGAGGAGAATAGCCTTATCTTGAATATAATCAGTTTGAGATATTAGATTAGCGAAGAACTGGGGAAGAGGACTGGAGTGGAAGGGCTAAATACAGCTCACAAACAGTGCTTGAACAGGGGCATCATTGTGCTTGGGGGAACTATACTCATCTGTCAGGGTGTCTGTAAAATAAGTTTCTGCCTGGTTAGATCCACATATGGAAAATATGTGTTTTTTTCCCACAATGCTTAGGCGGTGAATACATAACTAGTCACAGTACTTCATCCTGAATACCTGAATGTGGATTTTTCAATGGACGATTCAGACTGCATGTCATGCACTGTTCACCAATAATTTATTATATGCATAAATAGCCTTCTCTATTAGATTTATATCTTTGCATTTGAATTCAGATCCACTTAGTCTGATGCCTCAGAGTCTAGCTGAAAATATGCCAAAAGTTTGGCTTTCAAGTTTTCAAGCTTTTGGGGGGATTAATTCATCCACCAGAAGCACTATAATTCCATATGTCCAAGTTTAGATATATTCGCTACTTCTGAAAGAAACAATGATGACACTATGTGGACTTTCAAAATGAATCAAATAAAAGGGAAAACCTAATTCAAAGCCAAATTGGGATTCACTTGCACACATTGCAGACTTAAAAAATTTTTGTTATCATTTGACTGGAGCTCTGTTGGAGACTATTTATAAGTCATTTCTAGAGAGTTCTTTTTAGGATACTCAGCTTAAAATTGCACCAAAACCCTGTTTTACTTTCCCTGATCATGTAACCAACCAAGGGACTGACTTTTTATAATTTTGTCTCTCAAGCCGTGTCAGCAGGAAGACTGCAAAGCCATCTTTAAATCCAGTAAAAACATGAAGCCTGAGATGAAATTTAGCACTTGAACTCCCAACTCAAGAGATCCTATTGTAAGAGAAGATAGAGTAGAATTGAATTATAAAACATTTTCTGGACATAAAGCCATTCATTCTTAAGACCTCAAAATGGCTGCCTGGGAGAAATTATAGCTCTAAAATTTTTAATAGCACTCTTGAATATCAAACAGATTTAGTGGCAAGTCTACAGAAGATGTGAGTATTTAATGACAAACAAAGTGAACTTTACTGTCAGATTGCCTTTATTGGTATTTTTCCATTCATTCAACAATGGATCTCCTTGAAAGGTCACATTGTACCACCTGTGCTGTTTCTCAAAAATGAATCAGAAACATTCACTGAGTTCCTAGGGATGCTGTAATATTCTTGATAAAATGAAGGTAGTATATTTTTATGACAAGCATATAAACACCTGTTCCATTTAAGAACAGTAGACTGTATCAGATAAAGACAAAAGCAGGGAGGGGTGGGCGCTCTGGCAAAGGCGAAGCTACGTCAAATCAAGTGCATCCATCTTTATATACCTAGCCCAGAGTGACCCCCTAGGGCCATTATGCCAAACAAACAGTGCTGTTTTTAGCAATTTTAAATTGCGCATTTTACACATCTAAAAGATACTACTTTATTCTGTATTTCTCTGATTTTCAGTCTTGAATAAATACTGTCATGTCATGTGATACTGATACACGTCATGTGATGTCAGCACACCCATAGAAGTGTGACTCATGTCCCAGTTCTTTACTTTTGTCTCCTTGAGAGGTGGTGTCAACATCCGCTCCTAAAATCTGGGCTCTGCTGGCTTGACGAATACAATACTAGCGGAGGTGATGGTGTGCCAGTTTCTGGGCCAGACTTGAGGCAACTGGGAATTTCCAATTTCTTTTTTTTGTCATACTCTTTCTTGGAACTCAGACATAATGCTCTGAGGAAGTCAAATGATCCTATGGAGACCTCTACATGAAGAAAAATCTCCAGTCAGAAAAAAGTACATACTACATACTGCCTTAGTTGAGTTCATCCAGCCAATGTCAGGTGGAATGGAGATGTGATATCTCCACTGCTACTGCTAAGTCACTTCAGTCATGTCCGACTCTGTGCGACCCCATAGACGGGAGCCCACCAGGCTCCCCCGTGCCTGGGATTCTCCACGCAAGAACACTGGAGGGGGTTGCCATTTCCTTCTCCAATGCATGAAAGTGAAAAGTGAAAGTGAAGTTGTTCCACTGGGCTCTGCTAACCTGAAGGGTCATGAAAAAAGTTATCAAAGTATAAAAATTACTAGAAATATCGAAACAAATAGAATACCTAGAAATTATATATGTATACACACATTCAACATATGTATGTGCAATATATAATGCACATTTTATAATGTGTATATGTATATACGTATATATATACACAGTGAAATTTAAAACCCAATAATTTGTTAATTAAGGACTTCCCTCTAGCTCAGTTGTTAAAGAATCTGCCTGCAATGCAGGAGAACCAGGTTCGATTCCTGGGTTGGGAAGATCCCCTGGAGAATGAAATGGCAACCCACTCCAGTATTCTTGCCTGGAAAATTCCATGGACAGAGGACCTTGTTGGGCTACATACAGTCCATGGGGTGGCAAGAGTTGGACATGACTTAGAGAAAAACCACCAACAATTCATTAATTAACTAATTAGATACAGTTGAAGAGAGGCTTAATAAACAAGAAGTTAAAAACTAGAAAAAATGGCATCAAATGTAACATATAATTGAAAAGGAGGTAGAAAACATAAAGGAACACTAAAGGAAAATGGAGCTTTGTGGTGATGAATGAGGAATAAGTGATATCTGAATGGATAATGGCTGAAACCTATCCAGAATTTAAGACAGGTATTCTCCATTAAAATGTCCAAAATACTAAGAGCAGGATAAATAGAAGAAAGTACACTTTCAGAATATTTTATATCTAAGTACAAACCATGAAAGACAAAAGGAAAATTTTTAAAGTATCCAGAGGAAAAGTACAGTTTACTTAACAGTGAACTAAAAAAACTAATAACCTACTTCTCAACAGCAGTAATAAAAGACAAAAGATGGTGATAAAGCTTCTTCCACATTCTAAGATAAAAATAACTATCATATAGAGTTGCAGTCTCAAAACACAATCATTCAAAACTAAAAAGAAATTAAAGCAAAAAGAAACTGAAAGTTTATTATTATTAATGGGAATGACTATTTGCTCACTTGTGATGTATCATTCATTCATTCTAGTATTCTCCAACGAGATCTAAATTAGTGTAACTCTAGACTGCCTTCTTTCACTTTAATCAAGAAAATTCAGGCAAATTCAAGGGAAACAGCTTTACAGAGTTAATATTAATATCTCTTACTTCTTGGGAGCAAGTTGCCCACAGAAAGCTGTCTTCTGTTCAACTCCACCAAGAACATCACCTTCACCCACTGTTATATAACCTCTCTTGTAGTAAAGGAAATATTGTCCTTTATAAATATTTATCCAATGTTTCTTTCTTAACTGTCAAAACACAGCAGGGAAAAAGTGTGCAACTTACTTGAGGCACTTTGAAAACTTCAAAAATCTCCCACATCCCCTAAGAGAATCTGAAAGGGATAATCACAAAATGACCCCCAAAGGGAACTCTTGGATTCTGCTAATAGAAGGAATTGTGAGTAAATTAAATTATTTAAAATAAATAGTAAACAAATGTTGACTATACAAATAAATTTTGACAATATTTAGTTGATTGGGCCTAAAAAGATTGCCATATATTTTAAGTCTGAATAACATTATTGTTATTTAGAGTAGAAAGGAGAAGGTGGCTGGAATGAACATATCTTAAGGTTCAAGGGGGAATAAAGATTCTGATTGGTTTTATGCATTATAAAGTACTCATCTTATAGTTTCAATGGCAGTGATCAAAAGAATTTAAAAGAAATGATATCTTACAAATAATAATAAGATATATTAGTAAATATATTAGTAAATAGTAAAATATAGAATCAGAAAAAAATGACAGGGAACTCCCTGGTAGTCTAGTGGTTGGGACTCAGAGGTTTCACTGCAGAGGAAGGAGGTTTGATCCCTGGTTTGGGAACTAAGCTCCCTCAAGTCACGTGCTGCAGCCAAAAATGAGAAAGAAAATAAATGTATTAAAAAAGGATAAATCCAAACAAAGCCAAGAGTAGAAAATAAACATAGAAAAAGGGGGATAAGAAAGATGAAAATAAAAAAGGTTAAATGGATATAGAAATGTATAAGCTTAAAAAGAAAAGGAAAGAGAAAGAAAAAGAAATCAAGAGAGTATGACATGATAATTCACACAAGAATTCTGGGAAGCCTTACAAGTCTCACTTAAACAAAACTCCTTCTACATGATTATGTATTATAGCAAAACTACATGATTATGTTACATTGAACAAGCACCTTCCATGGAGATGACTAATTCCTCACCAGAATTTATGCCACTGTCTTGTCAAGAGGTTTCTCATTCCATCACACAGCAAATAACCAGAGATGTAAATTACTCTACTTGGGTGGTCATTCAAAATCAATAGTATCTTCTGCACATCCTGACTTGTAGACTCAATCCAGTAACTGCTTCCTCAAGAGTAAAAGGACATTTACCACAGATTGAATGGCATGATGAACACTGAAGTCTGTGGAAAAACAGGAGCTTTCCTCTTAAAACATTAAATAATAAAAATCTGATTCATTTGTGGACTAACTAGAAATACTAAGCAAAAGCATTCAAAACTCTGATTTTTTCCCCCATCTTATTCCCAGCACAGGCAAGCATATAAGCTCTGGCACTAACCTGATAACTTGCACCCAGAGGCTGACAATACATCTTACTGTGTTACAAATAAATAGCAGACGTAGTCCACAGACTGTCAAATCTCTGCTGCAGAACAAACAGGGCTATGATTGTGCTCCCTAAAATAAAATAGTGCCCAAGGAATGAACTCAACAGAGGCAACTGCCAGTGCAAATCTGTAAAAAGCCTCAGGAAACAGAAGTCCAAAGTTATTATTTTATTGGGGTTGGGTATCTTGGGGGATTAGAGATAAAAGATTTATACCTCTAGGTTTTCTAGCTTAAATGAACTGAAAGCATGAGTAACTTTAAAAATATTAGAAGACAGATTGTGTTGTTCTAGTACTTAGATAAAGATATTTATTTTCTAAAAAAGTGTGCTGCTTTCTCTGCTTCATGCAAGCCTTGGAGGGTTTATTAATAACTGCATAGTTTCCTGAGAAGTATGAGAATTTAGAAAACTTCTTTTCAATTGAGAATTACTCAAAAATGTTAATACTCCAACCAAACCTGTGTTGAAACATGGAAACTTCATCCACAGAAACAGTTCTCTGGACACAGGTTGGGTGAGTAGGTCATGTCTTTTGACAGCAAATGTTTGGCTAGGAACCCCACCATAACTGAATTACATTTCTGTGAGATATCTAATCAATAGTTCTCAGTCAACACTAATTTAAATTTTTATGTAAGTCCAGTAAGTTGTAAAATATTTGCCATGGTGACCATAAGGTATAAACAAGGAAATAAAAAAGTCTACAAACTTGGAATTTTCTACTGCCCTGGTCAACTCAGACAACTGGCATCCTTTCTGTGTTTTTGTTGAATAGTTTGATTCACCTTTTGTGCATTTAATGTAATTTTTCCTTCTTTTTAGAAAAGGTTTTAATTCTCAAGGACTGAAACCCTGTCTTCTGTCTTCTCAGTGGTTTTTTTTCTCCAGCACATAGTGAATAATCCACACCCAGTTAATTAAGGATTACATAAATTATAACCTCATAGTAGCTTTTGGTATAATTATTTTTTTCTCTCTTTAGAACACTAATGAATAAAAATGATTTGCCTATGTTTAGAAAAGAAGGCAGAAAACTATGAAAAACCAATATAGCAATGCATAATTAATTCATGCTCATTGTTAGGAGGAATGTGCAGTTTGAATGAATAGGAAATAGGAATCATAAAATATTTAAAAATATATATAGTATTAGTTCTTTCAATTATATGCTGTATTTTAAAGCAGGTAATGAAATAGTACCAAATTCTTTATTTTTTAAGGAAGATGGATAAATTTGTTTTGTAAAACAGCATAACATGAAGGTCTCATAGGCGTGGAAACCATCTCTCTTTAGTATGTTAAACATTAACCAGCGTTATTATCTTGTCCTTTTCCAGTTCTGTTGCCAGCATGCCACATTCTGAATACCAGTCTTTGTGTATAGTAAAGAAAGCAAATTATTTGGCAAATCAATGCTAAGTTTTGTTTTCTTTAACCATTTGTAGGAGAGAAAACAAGATAAAAGACAGAAAACAATCAGTTGTCAGCAAACTTCTCCTGTAAAGAGCCAACTAGTAAATATTTCAGGCTCAGAGTCTCTGTTCAAATTGATCAATTCTGCTGGAAATGAATGAGCTGGGTTCTAATAAAATTTTATTTGTGGATGCTGAAATTTTAATTTTAAATAATTTTCATGTTCCATGAAATAGAATGCTAGATGTCCACTGACAGATGAATGGATAAAGAAGATGTGGTGCATATATACAATGGAATATTACTCATCCATAAAAAGAAACAAAATTGAGTCATTTGACGTTGATGTGAATGAACCTAGAGTCTCATACAGAATGAAGTTGCTGCTGCTGCTGCTAAGTCGCTTCAGTTGTGTCTGACTCTATAGAGTCAGACGGCAGCCGACCAGGCTCCCCTGTTCCTGGGATCCTCCAGGCAAGAACACTGGAGTGGGTTCCCACTGTCTTCTCCGAGAGTGAAGTTAGAAAGAGAAAAAAAAAAAAATGACCGTAAGCCTTTGACTGTGTGGATCACAATAAACTGTGGAAAATTCTGAAAGAGATGGGAATACCAGACCACCTGATCTGCCTCTTGAGAAATTTGTATGCAGGTCAGGAAGCAACAGTTAGAACTGGACATGGAACAACAGACTGGTTCCAAATAGAAAAAGGAGTTCGTCAAGGCTGTATATTGTCACCCTGTTTATTTAACTTATATGCAGAGTACATCATGAGAAACGCTGGACTGGAAGAAACACAAACTGGAATCAAGATTGCCAGGAGAAATATCAATAACCTCAGATATGCAGATGACACCACCCTTATGGCAGAAAGTGAAGAGGAACTAAAGAGCATCTTGATGAAGTGAAAGTGGAGAGTGAAAAAGTTGGCTTTAAGTTCAACATTCAGAAAACGAAGATCATGGCATCTGGTCCCATCACTTCATGGGAAATAGATGGGGAAACAGTGTCAGACTTTATTTTTCTGGGCTCCAAAGTCACTACAGATGGTGACTGTAACCATGAAATTAAAAGACGCTTACTCCTTGGAAGGAAAGTTATGACCAACCTAGATAGCATATTCAAAAGCAGAGACATTACTTTGCCAACAAAGGTCCATCTAGTCAAGGCTATGGTTTTTCCTGTGGTCGTGTATGGATGTGAGAGTTGGACTGTGAAGAAGGCTGAGGGCCAAAGAATTGATGCTTTTGAACTGTGGTGTTGGAGAAGACTCTTGAGAGTCCCTTGGACTGCAAGGAGATCCAACCAGTCCATTCTGAAGGAGATCAGCCCTGGGATTTCTTTGTAAGGAATGATGCTAAAGCTGAAACTCCAGTACTTTGGCCACCTCATGCGAAGAGTTGACTCATTGGAAAAGACCCTGATGCTGGGAGGGATTGGGGGCAGGAGGAGAAGGGGACGACAGAGGATGAGATGGCTGGATGGCATCACTGACTCGATGGACGTGAGTCTCAGTGAACTCCGGGAGTTGGTGATGGACAGGGAGGCCTGGCGTGCTGCGATTCATGGGGTCGCAAAGAGTCGGACACGACTGAGCGACTGATCTGATCTGAACACGTATATATGGAATCTAGAAAAATGGTACTGATGAACCTTTTTGCAGGATAGGAATAGAGATACAAATGTAGAGAACCGACATGTGAACAGAGGTGGGGAATAAGAGGACGAGAGAAACTGAGAGAGTAGCACTGACATATATACACTACCATGTGTAAAGTAGATAGCCAGTGGGAAGCTGCTGTATTGCACAGGGAGCTCAGCTTAGTGGTCTGTGATGACCTAGAGGGAGGTCATCACAGAGGTGGGGTGGGAGGGAGGCTAAAGAGAGAGGGGATGCACATATATATATATAAATATGCTTATATGTACGGTTGATTCATAGTTGTACAGCAGAAACTAACACATTCTAAAAGCAATTATATTCTAATTTTTAAAATAAATTAAAAAAATGTAAAACGCATCCTTAGTTTATAGGCCATATAAAACAGGAGGTGACTAGGACTGGCCCTGGAGGCCTATGTTTGCCAGTAGACTTCTAGCCCCTCATATATATATCCATAAAATTCCAGCATTTTAGAAACAAAAAAGACAACAAATACACAAAGACAACCAAAGGAAGGACTGAAAAAATATAGAAGATGGTATCGAGTGATTAAATATATATGTGCAAATCAGATGTGCTGAGTTTTATTTTGCTATGGATTCCCATATCCAAGATTTTGGTTTCTTATTTTTTTTTTAATGAAAAAAATAAACAACTTTTTACCAGACACTGTAATCTTACTGAACTACTTTGATTCCCTAGGAAACAAGAATAAGCAAAACATTTCTAATACATTTAGCTTTTTAAAAATCCATAATAATTGCTGATCTAACGCAGTGTTCAGGAAACTTAAGTGAAACTCACTTCGATGGGGAAAACTATCAGTTTGTTTTCACTCTGAAACCAAGACTCAGATCTTAAGTGCTGGCAAAACAAGTCGGGATGAGGAACATCTCTGTACCAGGAGACGTTCAGGGCTGCCCAGCGGTAGTCACTTTCCTTACCTGCTTTCTTGGACCTTAGCAGGAAGAGCAGGTAAGACTCTCCATAGACTTCCCTGGGGGTCCAGTGCTTAAGAGTCCACCTGCCAATGCAGGGGACACGGGTTCAATCCCTGGTCTGGGAAGGGGCATGCAGCGGGGCATCTACGCCTGTGCACCCCAGCTACTGAGTCTGCACCCTTTAGCCTGTGCTCTGCAGCAAGAGAAGCCCGCACATTGCAACTACAGAGTAGCCCCCTTCTCCACAAGTAGAGAGAGCGTGTGCATAGCAACAGAGACCCCAGTGCAGCCAAAGATAAATGAATAATTTTTTTAAAGTCTCTTCAAATAGCCTTATTCTTGGTCTTATATTCCTCTTCTTTCTTTGATATCTTTAACCATTTTAAACACTTGTTTTATAGCTTCAAAAAGCTTTATTTGAAGTTCTTGGAAGACAGTGCTACTGTTTGCTATGTTTTCTGGCTCTTGTTCAGGGTGTATCACCCAAGCAAATTTTTCATAACTTTCCCCTCATAAGTTCATCTTCAGTGGCATTTTGTCCTTTGAATTCCCAACCAACGCAACCTGAGGAAGTAACCTTTAGCTTCAGGGATTATCCCTATCGTAGAACCATGTGTAATTATCTCTCAGTTTTGAAATCCAAGACAGTGAGGGGTATATAAATCAGAATCCACAGTCACAGAAGGCGAAGGCAAGAACTCCAAACCCTCAGAAAAAGCTTTTTAGTTTTTTAAGAAAATCCACTTACTACATAGAATAAGGTGAGCTTCTCCTGTTTTCATTTTCACCCTGTGTCTCCAGGAGAATTTTTCCAGTGCATAGTTCGACAGATGTTTAACCCTTCAGAGGTCTTGGCTTTGTGTGAAGATATTAATCCAACTCAGGGGTTGGGATCCAAGCCCTAAACGTCTCCTAATCCCAATGACCAGCAAATCTTGCCAGAGTGCTTGCTTTTGCTTTGGTGTTTTATTCTCTGTTCTATATTTTCCAGGCTCCCATTCCAGATTCCCATGAGAATCTTGTTTGTTTCCTTAGCAGCTCAGCCATTCATTTAAAAGAATTCTTAAATGTAATTTAATATTTTATGCAGATTTTCTAAGTGTGCTAGCAGGAGTTGTCTTGGGTTATCTATGCTCCCAGTGTCCTCCTCAGATGAGTAACATCTCTTAGGTATATCTTAGAAATGCAGAATCCCAGGCCTCACCCAAGACCAGATGAATCAGAATCTGAATTTTAACAATACCTCTCAAGTAATTTAAAGTTTAAAAAGCACATTGCCAAATAATGGCTAAGTCTGATCACAGCTGTCCTCCAGGAAACACAACAATGTCTGCCCATCACCTGCAGTGATGTTTGGATGTATGTGTCTGTCCCTCTGCTGGAGCTGTATCCTTCCACTCTTTCTCGGCCTCAGCCTCCAAAGTACACACAAAGGTTGCTTCCTCTGGGCTGTCCTTCCCACTGCCAAGTCAGGTGGCCTAGTAGCTTCTCCCTCAAGCTACTTTTATTACATATTGCAAGTACAATAACTCCCTTTCCAGTCACCTGTAAGACAGCGACTGCCTTTCCTCAAGCACTGAGCTGGCCACATTGCAGGATTTGATAAACCCATAAGTAAAATGATACTGCATCATCTAGTGAATTTAAGTAAGGAGTGACCTATTGAGTCAAATGGGTTTCCCAGGTGGTGCTAGTGGTAAAGAACCTACGTGCCAATGCAGGCTCGATCCCCGGGTCGGGAAGATCCCTTGGAGAAGGAAATGGCAACCCACTCCAGTATTCTTGCCTGAAAATCCCATGGACAGAGGAGCCTTGTGGGTTACAGTCCATGGGGTCACAAAGAGTCACACACGACTGAAGCAACCTAGTGTGCATTGAGTCAAATGCTTCACTATTGGCTCAGCAGGTAAAGAATCCTCTTGTAATGCAGGAGACACAGGAGACGTGGATTGATTCCTGGATTGGGAAGATCCTCTGGAGGAGGAAATGGCAACCCAGTCCAGTATTCTTGCCTGCAAAATCCCAAGGACAGAGGAGTCTGGTGGGTCACAGTCCATGGGGTTGCAAGGAGTCAGACATGACTGAGCACAAGCATGAGTTACTGAGTCAAAAAATATATTGTGGAAAGTGATGTACAGAAGAGCCTCAAATTAGGTGGTCCTCTGTGGCTGGTTGTAGAATAACTATCAATCCATTCACATCCTACAACTATATCGAGGAAAAGTACCTCTGAACTTCATATGTGCTTAATAAATATTTACTTATAAACATCTTTAATCTTTTCTTCTTCGATATACATTTGAGAAGGTGTGAAGTGCTGGTATGCATGTAGTTGGACTAATGCTACTTCCGCATTGTTCCAGTTTAATATGGATCAAAGGGCACGTGGATCTTCAGGAAGAAGGAAAGGAGGACAGAAGTTTTGACCTCTCAAGCATCCCACCTATTCTTCATGTGTCTCAAAGAAGACCCTCTTTTTAATGAGTCCCAGTCTAGCATCATCTTTCCAAGAACGGGCTATGAAGACAGTGGCAACAATTTTCTTTCTTTCTTTCTTTCCACCCCCCTTCCTTCCTTCCTTTCTCGGTATTATTTCTTATTTTAACCAAAGCATAGTCTAAAGCCTCCCAGAAAAGATTTCTGTTTTGTTCTCTAATTTGTGTTACAACTTTTCATCAGGGTGTTGATTTTGATTTTAACTTCCACTGAAAATGAAGTTAGACATTGCTAGCTGTGAGCTTTTGCCGTCCGTGGAGCCCTCAATGATGTTTTAATGACTCTTTTGCAATGAGGTAATAGTCCTGTCTCCCTCCTCTGGGGAAAGAAACTCTCTTTCAGAACCCAGTGTCTCACAGTGGATTTGCTTCCTCTCATTACCCTTATCCCGTCACCCCGTTTTCACTCTACTGCTCGGCATTCTAACTCGGTGTGCCAAGGCAAATAAATAACACTGCAGAATTCCCAACGGCTCTAGCCTCATCACCCTACAGCCACCACATTCGAGACATGCCATTCACCAGACACAGAGCATCTCACTTTTTCTTTCTTTCTTTAATTTCCTGAAGGTCTCTGGCGGTTCAGTCTGGAAAAGCCAAAGCTCTTTACCCCAAAGACACTGAGTCATTTTAAGCTCCCCTTTCAGATGGTCTCCAGCAAGAAATGGAGCAGAGGTGGGAGGCGGGGAGGGGGCGTGACTCCAGCTGTTGGAAGCAGTTTTGGCTGGGAGAAGGATTTCTAATCCCACTGCTGCACACTGGGAGCGCTGCAGCTGTCAACATCCGCCGAGCAGTTCCACCCAAGGCCGAATACCCACTGCCCCGGCTCCTCCTGAACAGTTCTCATCCTTGTTCCTCCATGCAGCAGGATCCCTTCTGCAGGGGCTGGAATTCAAACAACAGGAGGCGCTGTCAGCAGCAGTCGAGCCTGCCTCTTGGAATCACTTCTGTCTCACCCCTGCAAGCCTCACGCCTCAAATGTGGGAACCCACTGCAAACCCTGCTATGTGAGCCCTTTGATTGGATTCAGATGGCTTCCCTTTCCTTCCCTCCATTACGTGAAGGGTGCTGTGCTGTGCTGTCTAAGTCACTTCGGTCGTGTCCAACCCTTTGGGACCCCATGGACTGCAGCCTGCCAGGCTCCTCTGTCCATGGGGATTCTCCAGGCAAGAATACTGGAGTGGGTTACGCCCCACCCCCGCATGCCCTCCTCCAGGGGATCTTCCCCACGGAGGGACTGAACCTGGGTCTCTTACCTCTCCTACACTGGCTGGCGGGTTCTTTACCATTAACGCCACCTGGGAAGGTGTGAAGGGTACTCTTTCTGAAAGGCAGATTAGCAGGTCAACCACTCTGACTACCTTCGACTCAAATCCCAAGAGATTCCCATTAAAAAACCCTCACCGACTTTGGAAGCTGCTATTACAGAGTTGCTACTGTGGTCCGTTTTTCTTTCCTGAAGCCTGGACCAGTGGCTATGCTCTGGGTCTAGTGCAGTCCGGCTGGTGAGGGGCCCCGAGGAGTGGCACCTTACGTCTACCAAGCTCAGCCTTCCAGATTTTATCATGCCGTTCGAGTGCACTGGCGATGTGAGGGCTGGGGATGTGAGGGCTTCAGTTTCTGCATTTTTGCCTCTTCTATCGGCTGCTTGCTCTCTCACCACGGCCACAACCAGCGTCTCCACTGGGAGGCTCCGGAGCGGACCGCACCTCCAGCGGAAGAGCTGTGTGACCGACAGCCAGGACGCCCGAGCATCTTCCAGTAGAGCGGCAACGCCTCAGCTGAAGGTTCCACTGCCTGCAACAGATGTAAAACTCATCTCTTCCCTCCAGAGTCCAACAAAAGAGCCAAACCCCCAGAAACCGCGCTGTATTTTCACCCTGCCCAGCTCGAATGGGCTGAGGGCTGTAAAATAGAGAATATAGTTCCCATTTGTCTTTTCCGCGAACCTCTCTGACAGGGGAAGAGATCCCTCCACTTCTGCAAAGGCAGAGAGAAAAAAGGGAAAATGTGGTTCTTTATCTGGCAGGTTCTGCTACAGCCAAATGGCTCCCTGCTTTAAGAACTCTGGGTCAGTGAGGAAGAGGAGAGAAAAAGCATTAATTGAGCACCATTTATCCATCAGACGCTGATTAGGGATTTGCTATGTGGCAAGCAGTGTGCCTCATGTGGCGGGGCGGGGGGCGGGGGGTGGTTTCTAAGACTTCGTGTGGTTTTTTTTTTTTTTTGGAGTAACAGGAAATTTTGCTTTGGAGTTAAAAATGAAGCAAGTCAAAGGCTAACAGTTTTGTCAAGAGAACACATTGGTCATAGTGAATACCCTCTTCCACCAACACGAGATGACTCTGTACATGGACAACAGCAGATGATCAACACTGAAATTGGACAGATTATATTCTTTGCAGCCAAAGATGGAGAGACTCTATATAGTCAGTAAAAAATAAGACCTGGAGCTGACTGTGGCTAAGATCTTGAGCTCCTTATTGCAAAATTCAGGCTTAAAAAGAAAATGGAGAAAACCAATGGACAATTCAAATATGACCTAAATCAAATCCCTTATGATTATATAGTAGAGGTGATGAATAGATTCAAAGGACTAGATCTGGCTATTACATTGTACAGGAGGCAATTTAATCCCCAAAGTACACTCTGTTCTAGTTTCAGGCAAGGATGGTTCTAGGCACTGGTTGTTCCAGATGAGGAAACTAAGGCTCTTTCAGGCCACGCAGTGTGTGACAGGGCAAACATATGAAGCCAGGCATGTTTTGATTTCAAAGTCTGTAATTTCTAGCTCACTGAGATGCTTTTATGGCAACATAACAGAATGATGTTGAAAATCTATATTACTCTTTTACTGAGTTGTAATGTCAGTTAAATACAACACAATCATGATGGTGACATAATCCAAAGGAAAAAAAAATGCTAGTTGTAAAAGTCATGGACAGTTATGTGCTCACTAATTACCATTTTATTATTAGATATAAAAATAAAAGAAAGAAAATAAAACAGCACTGATGTTTGTTGTGTATCAAGCATCCTTGGTGCTTCCATGATAACTGGGAAGAATCAAGGACACAGCCTCATACATGACAATAAAATCACATCACAGAAAAGGACAATCTAATCAACAACTTCACCCTTTTGGATCCTAAAAATATGAATATTTCTAATTCTATAGGTAATTAATTATGAAATCTTGATACACAGTTTTAAAATCTTTAACTGAAGATGGCATAGAATACTCATTTCATTAACCAAATAGTTAATGAGAACCTATTCCATATCAGAAATATGGAGTTGGCCTTGGAAATACAGAGATTCAAGATATTCTTAGTAGTCTGAGGGGAATCATAACTTATAAAAGGTTTAGCAACAAATTTCCTTTCAATAGTCTTTAATAAATGTGCTCCAACTGGGTCTTGGTTTGTCACAAGAACTTTGACCCTTGGCAAATCAAGGCAGCATGCTGGAAAGGCTGTCACATTGGGGTTTTAGACTGTGGACCTCAATCCTCACTAGTCTTCAATAAATGGTGACGGTTCTAGTCCTAAAAGTTGTTGTTCAGTCGCTAAGTCATGACGGATTCTTTTGAGACCTAGTGGACTGGAGCCTGCCCAGCTCCTCTGTCCATGGGCTTTCTCAGGCAAGAACACTGGAGTAGGTCGCCACGTTCTTCTCCAGGGGATCTTCCTGACCCAGAGATTGAAACCATGTCTCCTGCTATGGCAGGCAGATTCTTTACCACTGAGCCACCAGTGAAGCCCCAGTCCTAAAAGTAAGTCCCATTTGTATTTTCAGGTCATAATTTCCTCTTCTATAAATCGAGAGGTATGGTTGATAGGAATGCACTCTTAGAACTCTAGTATCTATAATTCTCTGAATCTGTCTTTTTAAATAGTCAAGCTCACCCCTGGAAGATTCTAAAGACTGTGTCATAATCAGTCACCAACATCAGGGAAAGAAAAGTAAGTTAAGACTAATTTTTCTACTGCAGCTACTATTCCTAACAGATAATAGAATTTATTCCCTCCTCTCTGCCCATTGTACCTCCACAAGGCTGTTAACCAGACTTCAATTTGACAGGTTTAAAATTCCACCTCGTTTCTTGTTCACCCTAAGCTCAAGTACCTAATGAGCAGAAAAATGACCAGAAGACAGGAAAGAGGATAAAAACCAAATGACTAGGGTGCTAACAGAGAAAGTGACAGCTGAGAACTGGCTGCCACATGTTGACCTTATCAGGGAGCTTCTTGAATAAATACATATAGTTTAATTTTTTAACAAGATTTATTTTTTAAGACCCTCACCCACCAGGATAGGAAAAAAAAGGTTAAACGTGATCCTTTATTAAGATGGTTTCAGGCATTCAAAATCAGAAGAAAGGAAGATGAAGCATTAAAAAAAAAATCTGAGCACTTTTTAGAAAGACAACATACAGGGAAGTTTCATGCTAAGTCTGTTCCCTGGCATGAACTCAACCTGCTGTCCTCTGTAACTGTCCTGGGTACAAGCCTGAAGGTGGCTCCTATCAGTGACACCCAGAACACCCTTGGTGGGAATGTGGATCCAATGGAGCCTCCCTACTGCTGGTACTGCCCCTGGTAGCTACCCCATCGCCCATGGCACTGCCTTATAATGCATCACTGGTCGAGGTTATTAGCTCTCCAAGAACCTGTCCTTTACTCTAATTGTCCTTTGGTTCCCTTCATCCCGAAGCTGTAATTCTACACGATGCAGTTCTTCCCAAATCTGCACACCCCCGCTCCCTGCCCTGCCCTGCCCCAGCCCCGCAGAGTGACTCTTCAAGGACCTGTAATGTTAGAATGCTAGCTCTGGACACACACACACACACGCACTTTTTTTTTCCACAGGGAAGCTGAGCTTCTGCGACACAGAGCGCCTTGACTCAACTGAGTGCACTGTCCCCTCAGTGACCACCCCACCATGTGCATCTCCTGAGGATGGTGAATTTAAAGGAGCTTCTTGGAGAAGCAGCCTCAGTACTCAACAGAATTCCACTAGGGGGGCATGTGGCGCTGCACTCCTTGTTCCTCCCTCCTTCTCTCTTTTGTTGCTGGAAAGAAGCAACCGCAGCCCCGTGCGGGCCACAGGAAGTCTTCCAGGGAAACATGAAGGCTGTGTGGTCACTTCATAAAGGCCATGTCTAAACCTGGATGCTAAAGGACAAAGAGTGGTAGAAAGCGTGGTACGGACATAGAGAATAAACTGGTGGTTGCCAAGGCGGAGGAGGTTGAGGGAGGGAGGCAGTGGGAGGTTGGGGTTAGCAGATGTAAGCTCTCATACACAGAATGGATAAACAACAGGGTCCTACTGTAGAGCACAGAGAACTACATCCAATATTCCACGAGAAACCATATGGAAAAAATATTAAAAAGGGATGTATATACATGTATAACTGAATTACTTTGCTGTATAGCAGTAATTAAACATTGTATATCAACTATATTTCAATAAGAAAAAAGTGTGATGCTTGGCAACAGAAGGTTACGTCACTCCTACTGTTGTTTTGATAAGTTTGTATAAGTCATGCAAGCATCGTAGTGTTCTAAGGTTAAACTTGGTATATGCAAATCATTTGTAAACAGTGAATGTGTTAGGAAGAGTGGATTAATTAAGCAAAAGCCCCACTTTTCTCCTTTTCTGTTTCTCTACCACCCCTCTCCAGCAGAGCTTCTGAACGCAAGGAAAAAACTCACATCTCTTGCATCTCCTGCATTGGCAGGCAGAGTCTTTACCACTAGTACCACCTGGGAAGCTATCTTCCCTGGTGACTCAGAGGGTGAAGAGTTTGCCTGGAATGCAGGAGACCTGGGTTGATCCCTGGGTCAGAAAGATCCCCTGGAGAAGGAAATGGCAACCCACTCCAGTATTCTTGCCTGGAGAATTCCATGGATAGAGGAGACTGGTGGGCTACAGTCCATGGGGTCGCAAAGAGTTAGCCACAACTGAGTGACTTCACTTTCCTCTCCAGAAGGAACAAAAAAAGCAGATGTGGAAACACGTTCAAGGTACAGTCCTGAATGCTGTATCATCCCCGAGCTCGTCACGCAAACTAATTCCAAAATGGACCCAGAATTGTAGAAAAGTGTGCTTTTTAATCATAGCAGTTTGTCAAATGCACTCTCACCATCATTCAGATTTATGCAGCTCTTTAGAGCTTACAGAGAGCTTTTTCTTTAATGAATTGCAGTCACAGCATAATTCAGTAAATCTGGGCTTGAAACCAGATCTTCTCAGTCTTATTCTAGTACCTTTATCAGTTCATCAGTATCTAAAAATTGTGGTGGGAAACTGAAATAGATTGTAAAATAGAAAGGGTGTCCATGTGAATTTAAGACTGTGGTTTTTGAGTAGACCAAGCAGAATGTTAATGGTCAAAGGCAACCTTCTACTACTAGGAAGTCAGTGCCATATTTTACACAGAGATAAATGGAAGACTGAGTGGGAAAATGACGTTCTCAAGTTCAGTAAGAATCTAATGCCACATCCTTGGCTATAATTCAGTTACCTAGATGCCAGGGCTATAGCCATCCTGGGCATATGAACACCTTCCTGCAGGCACACAGATCCCTGATTTAATCAGATACCCAATTCTCTCCAACCAGGGAGTGGCATCCTGGCCAACTAACCTGGAAGATACCATTTTCCTTACCAGTAATAAACAAGTGTATTGGCATGCAATGTAATTTAGTCCAAGAAGGAGTGAGGAGAGATGTGATGTGGAGCCTTGGGTTAAAGTTTCCTCACAAGGACATAGGATAGAGATACAGGATAAAGGCAGCACTTTCTTCTGTCTCTGCCTGTTGTTGAGTGTAATGTGAAGGCTGGAACTGCTACAGCCAGGTTGCCACCCTGAGGAACCCATCTTAGGATGAAAACAATTTAAGAAAAAAAAATTAACCCTGCATTATTTACATTTGGAGCTTTGTCTAGGCAACATATGTGCCTGCATGCCATGTTGCTTCAGTTGTGCCCGACTCTTTGAGATCCCACAGACTGTAGCCCTCCAGGCTCCTCTGTCCATGGGATTCTCCAGGCAAGAATACTGGAGTGGGTTGCCGTGCCCTCCTCCAAGGGATCTTCCTGACCCAGGGATGGAACCCGCATCTCTTGTGTCGCCTGCATTGGCAGGTGAGTTCTTTACCACTAATATCACCTGGGAAGCCCATCTAAGCAACATCATACACTCTTATTATTCTAAACTACTTTGAACTGTAGTTTCAGGCATGGTTCTTAAATAATCTATAAAAGGATAAAATATCTAGATGAGTGAATGGATGCATGGATATGTAGATTTATAATAATTATATAACTGGGGCTTCCCAGGTGGCTCAGTTGGTAAAGAATCTGCCTACCAATGTAGGAGACATATATCTATCATTTAACCTTCATGATAATCCAGAGTGGAAATCATTATTATGTGCATAGGACACAAAAGGAAATTTAAGCTCAGAACATTGGATGAGTTGCCCAAGGTCATACAGTTATAGAGTAGCACAACAATTCAAATCTACCTTACGTGACACAAAGTCTATATATTCTACTGTTCCCTAATACTACCATTTAGAGATATGGGGATGATCTGAACAGTAACAAATTGTTTTGATTTCAAAGTCTAATGGTACAAATAGTTATTTCCTAACAGAAGCAAGGGTGATTAAGCAGAGAATGGCTTGTGAACTCTCTAAATTAAAACTAATTTCTCTTACTGATTGAGAAGTTATCCAACCGTTCAACAGGAGAGATAGCGAGGGGAACCACGGTGATCTAATTCAGAACACTCTTGAGAGTGGAGAGACACATCATTAAGCCACCATGACAGGCATACACACTCAGATAGATTTGGGTTAAGTGGGCTCTATGGTCAACCTGGAGTAAGCCAAGGAGAGTACTCCCAGCCTCCCTCACTGCTAGAAACATCACCATAAAGAAAAACACATGAAATGATGAGAATGTCTCATTCTTTCCCTGTGTCACTGAACCACTCTATTCCTGTACCCTTTCATATTCCATTTAATAATTAATAATTTCTTCTGAAATTGAGAGGGAAAAAAAATACAGTTCAGGAATTTGGAGAGGGGGGTGACTTGAGAGTTGGAAGCAAATAGCTCCAGACCTCAAGCTAGAGAAGCAGTAATAACAGTACTTATCATTTTACCAACTGACAGAGAAGAACAATGTCGGAGAGGGGAAACTGTGCCATGAAAAATTGAAATAAAGAAGAAAACAAAATAGAGAGAAAATACAAAAGAGCTGGTCCTGAAAGAGAGCTGGTATCCAGGAGCGTGTTTTACTTGCCCTATTTCACCATAACCCTGGGATACTTTTAATTACTTGGCTCTTTTACAAACAGCGCCTGACTATTTTGTCAGAGGGTCAAGGATAACAGCGGGACCTGCCCTTTTCTTGTGCTTAAAGGGACACCACCCCATATTCGTTCAGGGGCACCCAACCTGGAACGGCTGTCAAGGACACGCAATTTTCCAGGCCGATCTTTCCCCCAAAAAAAGCCTCTTCTGGAGACGGTGCTTGCTAAACCCGTGAGAAAAGTCGGTACCATCAGACACTGTTTAATAACCCAGAATAAGATATTGTCTGAGGTGCAGCAAATGCCTAGTTGATCTCATATTTAATACTCACACTGAGACATGTCCAGACAATGGAATTAGAGGACAGAAAAAAAAAAAAAAAAAAAGGAAAACCGATGGATAAAACACTGATGATAAAAAAGAAAAATTGAATTTGGGGGAAAAATAAGACATAATTTTTTTCTTTTAGTTTTTTTACTCCCAGTTCAGGACATATGTTCTTTAGCTTAAATGATGTTGATTACACTTTCCCCACTAACCCATTAAATTAAAACATTCATTTAATAGTGCCACAAAGATGTAATCTGAGAATTTATTATACACTAGAGCTAATTAAAAATATGCTTGTGTAGAAAAACCCAGGCTGTTTCCCCCATAAGACTAAAAAAATCCAGTCCACAGGAGGGTTAAAAAGAAGGATCATTTTCATATTTGTTATTTCTTCTTTAAATTTTATATTTTGCTTGTCTCCTTAACTGTAAATCTTTAAGATTGCATAACCCTAATTAAGAAAAATAAAAAGCTAATTGAGAGCCAGTATTCACAGAGGAATGCTGTTGGCTAAGGCCCCAGATATTTTTTGTATCTCCAGTGAATTGCTTGTAAAATTTCCAGGAAGTTTGGGAAAACTTTGCATTGACATCACTCAGCAAACTTGGAAAAGTTTTACCAAGGGGAAGAGTGGAGGCCAAACTGACCGTCTGGGGTACTGATCCTGTGATATTTGTAGATTCAGTTAATGCTGATGAATTTTGCAGAAATCTTCATTCTCTCCCTCCTGCCTACATTTCTATTCTCTTTATTGAGGAATAATTTAACCCTGTTTTGTTGTATCTTTGCTCCAGATTTTCTCCTTTCATAGCATTTCCTTGTTTGTCTATGTCAAAATAGATACTTTTGTATTATGATACAGAAAAGAAAAGAAAGTGAATTTTAGATTTATTCCCCTTTAAAGTGTAAGAATATATTGTCAGCCTACATCATTGATCAGTTTATACATGAAAATACCATGAATGACTTTTTATGCTTAAAATTATTTTGTTGGGAGGGGGTCTGTCTATTTTAATTTGAAAAGTCATTTTGAATCACCTTTTTACCTGGATGGGTTTTTTCCTCTCCTATATTTCCATTTTAATGGGTCCGATTCATGTCATGTTTCACAAGAAATCTTTAAGAATTTTTTTAAATGATCTTATAGATTAATTTAAAATAAATTGTTATAATAATATATTGAACTACATAAAAATATGCTAGTGAAATGGAGAAAGAAGGTGGCCTCTTTTAAAATACTACCCTTAAATGTGTGTGTCTCTTGGAGAACTATTATATTAATAAGAATATATTTTGGAGGAAAAACATGTAAACTAAAAAAATTATGAGCCCTTATATATTATAGAGTTCATTACTATTTGTACTTGGTCAAAGATTTTCTTTAGTAATAGTTTTATTGAAATATGTCACATATCACACAATTAAGCTGTACAATTCAGAGGTTTTCATTATATGTGCACGTATACACAGAAAGGAGACCAAACCAGTCAGTCCTAAAGGAAATCAACACTGAATATTCACTGGAAGGACTGATGCTGAGGCTGAAGCTCCAATACTTTGGCCACTTGACGCGAAGAGCCAACTCAATGGAAAAAAACCCTGATCCTGGGAAAGATTGAGGGCAAGAGGAAAAAGAAGTGACAGAGGATGAGATGGTTGGATGGCATCACTGACTCCATGCAAGTTTGAGCAAGCTCTGAAAGATAGTGAAGGACAGAGGAGCCTAGTGTGCTGCAGTCCATGGGGTCACAAAGAGTTAGACCCGACTGTGCGGCTGAGCTACAACAACGTATACACAGATATGAGAACCATCACTGGAACCAAACATAGAATATTTTCAGTACCTTAAAAAGAAATTCCATGCCTTTAAGCTATGCATATCTGTCTCCCATCTGGCCTCCATCTTCTGGTCCTAGGTAACCATTTGTCTACATTCCGTCTCTATAGAGTTGCCTAGTCTGGACATTTCATATCGGTAAAATCAGGTAATGTGTGGTTTTTTATGACTGACTCCTTTCCCTTAATGTTTTCAAGGATCATCCATGGTGTGGTACGTGTTAGTACTTCATTCTTTATAAAGGTTGGATGAAAGACTTTTTCAGTATCTCAATTTGAATTATTTAAGCCTCTTTATTAAAAGGCTTAGCATAAAATTCTATTGAGCTTCTTTTCATCTTGGGATACAATGGTTCTTCAAAAAACAGACCATTTTAAAATTTTTAACATTTTAAATATTTCTGTATCTTGCTAATTCTTTAAAAATATATAATGTATAAGTCAACTAAATTAACTTTTCATTCTGAAATCAATTGGCAAATCACTCAGTATTTAGTAAAACTATATATGACTGTTCAATACAATTGGAATGTATCAAGTGAGATTTACTAGAGATATTCTGAGAGAAAACTTTTACAACTGAAAGGATTCCATGTGTGTTTTATGTTCTGACATGAAAGTTTTTATGTATTGAGTGTTTGCATGTGAAATGCTTACCCTATGGCTGTCACACAATGTGCAAACCTCTTTACATATTCATGTTATTTGAGTAGAGCCTGTGCTCAGTTGCTCAGTCGTGTCTGACTCTTTGCAACCACATGGACTATAGCCCACCAGGCTCCTCCTCTGTCCATGGAATTTTCCAGGCAAGGATACTGAAATGGGTTGCTGTTTCCTACTCCAGGGGATCTTCCTGACCCAGAGATGGAACCTGGGTCTCCTGCATTGGCAGGTGGATTCTTTACCACTGCATCACCTAGGAAGCTCCGTTATTTGAATATTAATGCTTATTTAATCCACGCTTTTAGTGATTATATGTCAGTCTCTCTCTCAGTTTACAGATTGGAGAACTGAGACGATAATTTTCTGAGAGTTTCTCAGGATCACATAACTAGCAAGTAGCAGAAACTAGATTCAAACCCCAAACCCCATTTCACATCTTAGTTTCAAAACCGAGTCCAAGCTTTTATTCTCCGAGGTTTAACTATGAAATTTTTCTAACATATAGAATGGCTGAAAGAATTTTACAGGAGATGCTAGCCACCTAGATTCTGCAATTCACTTTATAGACTACCTGGTTTATCACAGTCTATCCATTTACCCATCCCTCTGGCCATCCACCAGCCCATATTATTTCTTAAACGAATTTTGAAGCAGAGTCCAGGTTCTGGTATCAGGCAACTCCAGCCATAAATCATGGCTCACCTACTTTATAACATCTTAGTCTATATCTCTGTTTCCTCTTCTGTTAAGTGGAAACTGTAATAGTACTGGGGAAGGTTTATTTATTTATTTTTGGCTGTGCTAAGTCCTCACTGATGCTCTAGTTGCAGATTTTCTCTAGTTGGGGTGCATAGGCTTCTCAGTGGGGTGGCTTCTCTTGTTGTGGGGCACAGGCTAAATAGTTGTGGCACATGGGCTTACTTGCTTAGTTGCACGTGGGATCTTCCTGGACCTGGGATTGAGCTCATGTTCCCTGCATTGGCAGGATTCTTAACCACTAGACCTTCAAGGAAGTCCTTACTAGGGAAGGTTATTTGTAACCTTGGTCATGATACTCCTTCTGGATCTGTTCCCCATTAATAATGTGATTTTACAACTTTCCTACCATGAGGTGGAGTCAGTCTCCCTCCCCTTAAATCGGACTGGCTTTGTGACTTGTGGCTTGCTTTGGGCCATAGACAAGCAGAAGAAATGGTCATTTGCCTGCTCTGAACATAGACTTCGAGCATCTTTTGTTTGTCCATTCTTTCTCTTAAAAACCCACCCCCTGCTATGTGAAGAAGCTTAGGCTGAAATGCTGAAAACCAGACACCATGCAGAGCAGAAACAACATGGCTGAGGACACGCCAGCTCCCAGAGGACCCAGAAACTGACCAGAGGCTCATGAAGGAGCCCCAGGGACCTGAAGAATCACCCATTGCTTCCAGCTTGACTTGCAAACCCACAGACAGCCATGAGCTCAACAAATGGAGATTGTTTTAGCCAATAAGTTGGGGATAGAATGCAACAGAAAACTGATTCAAGAATCTATTTCATAGACATATGTAAGAACTAAAAAATATAATCCATATAAAATGCTTTGAGCTGTTTCTACCATATGGGAAATTATCAATAACCACGAACCTCAGCATTATTACTATTTAGGCATAAATAGTTAAATATATTTTTTGGCTTCACTGCACAGCGTGTGAGATCTTAGTTCCTCCACCAGGGATAGAACCCATGCCCCCTGCGGTGGAAGCATGGAGTCTTAACCACTGGACTGCTAGAGAAGTTACTGCTATCTTTTTTTAATGGCAACTCTAAAGTCCACTTTCTCCCTGACTGCACGGTTTTCCCTTTTCTTCTTTCTTAGAAAACATGTCATGGCTCAGTTCAAATGTCACATTCTTGAATAAAACTCCTTTGAGTTACCTACCGTATTAGTTTGATCCTCTCTTAAGTACTCTATTTCACTCATCCCATATGCTACTGTGTGCGTCTATGCATCTATATTAGTGTGTCCCCCAGAATCCAGACTGTATCTCATTCACATTTGTGACCTCAGCAATAGCACAGTATTCGGTTAGTATATACCGAATTAATGGATAAAAATAAAAACATGTAAAATTCTGTTTTATGCCAGGAACTCAAAGTCCCTATTTGGTGTCCTTGTTCTATTCGTATGGCATATCCCCTTAGTCAGTTCATTTTTTTCAAAGGGAACCCCTTCTTTAAATTAATGACATGTCAATTCCACCTCCATTTTGCCTGTATAAATACATCACAACCTACCTAAAGATTTCATCAGAGCCCACCCATCCTTTAAATTGCATAAAAGATTTATGCCATAAAATCCAATATTTGCAACTGAAGGCCTCAATGGAGCAATGTGTGAAAGTATTCATGGGTTGTTAAATGAAGCTGTTCATGCCTGTTCAGGCAAGAACTGGTTTATTTACAGTTAGACCTGGTCCTTTCCTCTCTGGAGATGAAGATACCTTGGTTATTTGGTAAATATTTATTGATTAAAAAAAATTAGTAGAGAAGAAATGGAGCCTAAGTCATTAAAACTCTGGGAAAAAAATGTTGATTACAAATCTCATACAGTTCTTCTGACTTGTCCGTTCATCCATAATCATCTGCCTTTACTTCCCTTCCCTTCTCCTACTCTAATTGTCATGTGCAACCAGGTAGCACATTGAAGCCTAGAAAATACGTTCAAATGAGAATTAAGTCAAGGGGGGTGGGGGGAGGAGATGGAAGGTACAGGACAGTGTTAACTAAGGATTTCTGAAAGTAAGCTTACAACACCTTTCACATGTAATACATGTGCAGAAGTTGTGTTTCATCTCTGTGGTTCAATACATACTTTGGATGACTCATGAGTATAGACAGTGGAAATCTGGGGCAGGAGTTGTACCTCCAGGGTTCAGACTGGTTTATCCCGGGGGGGCCTGGGTAACCTTGACTCTTCTGTGGCTCCATTTCATGACCGTCACTTGTCTGACTGCTCTTCATGATCCCATGGAGCATTCTGGGTATTACATTCTCCCCAAACTCTCATCTAAAATATGCTTGATTGATCAGGATCTCTCCCCTAACACCCCTGCTAACCCCTCAATGTACCAGTAGGACTGTAATTGTTTACTCTGCTAGTAAAGCAAGAGCTATTGATTGTAGCTTGCTTTTGTTTCTTTTCATTTTTGTTTCCCTAGCTCTCCTCCAACACCTCAAGCAGAACATTATTTGGTAAATCATGGGGAGATGAAGGAGTGAGGGGTATTTAGTAATCCAAAGCTTTGTGAGGGATCCAAAGTGTTTCCATATGCTCAGGAATGCACAGTCTGGATGGGGAGACAGGACATACCCGTACATAAAATCGTGTAACTTCGTATATACATGTCTCTTGACTTTCTTCATGTCTACCAAATGCATTGCTTAGGATCTTACAATTCAATTTTGATAAGGAGATAACATACTCTTAAGTTCTAGGAGACAGGCTTAATTGGTTCTAAAACTGCTGTCAAGTTCGGTAGGCTATATCTAAATGTACAAACTAATTATTTAACTGGGTTCACTTTATCGTTGAAGTAGGTTATTGATTGTTAAGTTAATCGATAAAGTCAATATGGTTACAGCAGGTAGCAAGTCTTATGGGCAATACACAACTCCTGTTTCCTACCCACACAACAATAAAAAGGGATTAGATCAGCATTACCTGCCAAAGCAAGAAAGCAAAAAGAATATGTCTCCCATGTATACTTTGAAAATTCCCCATGTATACTTTATTTTTTATACCATTTTAACTAGTATTAGGTATACAATATGGTGGCATTAAGTACATTCACAATGTGTGAATATGTGATCTTCACCACTATCCATCTCCAGAACTTTTTCATGGTCCCAAACTGAAACTCTGTATTCCTTAAACAATGACTCTTTATCCCTTTACCCCTCCAGCCCCTGGTAACCACCATTCTGCTTTGTTTCTATAAATTTGTTAGATTCTTGGTACTGATATGGGCTTCCCCATGGCTCAGGGGTAAAGAATCTCCCTGCAGTACAGGAGATGTGGGTTCGATTCCTGAGTTGGAAAGATCCCCTGGAGAAGGGAATGGCTACCCACTCCACTATTCTTGCCTGGAGAATTCCATGGACAGAGGGGGCTTGGCGGTCTACAGTCCATAGAGTTGCAAAAGAGTGGGACACAACTGAGCAACTAACCAACAACAATCAGCCAGGTACTGATGTAAGTATCAAGAATTATGTATTTGTCCTTTTGTGTCGGGCCTATTGCAGTGAGAGTATGTTTTCAAGGTTTATCCATGTTTGTAGCATGGATCAAAATTTCATTCCTCTTTAAAGCTGAACATAGACCACATTTGCTTATCCATTCTTCTGTGGATAGACATAGAGGTTGTTTCCACATTTTGGCTTTTGTGAATAATGCTGCTATGAATACTGGTGTACAATGTATGGCTGAACCCCTGCTTTCAATTACTGGGGGTACATACTTAGGAGTGAAATTGCTGGATCTAGTAATTCTGTTTCATTTTTTGACAAAGTACCATACTATTTTCTACAGTGTCTCTACCAATTTATACTCCTACCAGCAATGCACAAGTGTTTCAGTTATAGTTCCCAATTTTTTATTTACAATTGCTATTCTTATGGATGTGGTGTGGTATCTCATAGTAGTTTTAATTTGCATTTCTCTTATGGTTAGTGACGTTGAGTAACTTTTCATGTACTTATTAATCATTTGTATACTTCTTTGGAGAAATGTCTATTCAGATCTTTGGCTATTTTTCAACTGAGTTATTTGGTTTTTTGTTGTTGAGCTGTAGGAGTTCTTTATGCTTTTTGGATACTAATATCCCATATCAGATATGTGATTTACAAATACTCTGTCCCATTTTGCGGGATGTCTTTTCATTCTCTTGTTAGTACCCTTTGATGTCCAAAATGTGTGATTTTGATGAAGTCCACTTAACCATTTTTATTTTGTTGTCTATGCTTTCATTGTCATATACAAAAAATTATTGCCAAATCCATTGTTGTAAAGATTGTCTCCTATAATTTTGTCTAAGAGTTTTACAGTGTTTGATTTTTGTATTTAGATTTTTGATACATTTTGAGTTAATTGTTGTATACAACGTAAGGTGAGGATTCAACTTTATTCTTTTGTATGTTAATATCCAGGTTTCTCCATACCATTTGTTGAAAAGACTGTTCTTTCTTCACTGAAAGATAGGTCTTGGCAGCCTCAATGAAAATCATTTGACCATACATAAGAGAGTTTATTTCTGGGTTATCTCGTCTATCTGTATCATTTTTTTCTTTTATTGTTTTCTAGGCATCCAGAAACTACATGTACTGGTACTATGCAATGTGGAAGATAGAAAATCAAATAGAGAAGAATTGGAACTTTAAAAAGATGCAGAGGTGGTGAGAAGAGGGTGTCTGTTACTTTTTATTCTGGAGAATATCCAGAATAGCATCATTGCACATTCCATAGACTGGAAACAGTAAAGAAGGGACTCTCAAGATGAATGACTCTATGAGATCATTGAGAGTTGCCAAGTATCCAAATCTTGGCCTGAAAAGTTGAGTTCATTGCTCTTCCTGTATTATTTTTAAAAACCGTTTTTCAAGGATAATTACACATGAAAAACTATTCCCTTACTGTTTTCTGCCACTTACTTCCTATATTATTCTACATCATGAGAACAACTTGTCCTGACTGATTATAAGCATCTCCAATGAAAATAAGATACACATGAGAGGAGCAGCACAAAATTTAAACTGTCTTTATATGCCTTTATTTCTCTTCCCACCACCAATATTTTCATTTACTATATCGCTTATGTGTGTATGTGTATCTGTGTGTGTGCACACATGCTTAGTCATGTTTCTTTGTGACACCATGAACTATAGCCCATCAGGCTCCTCTGTCCATGGGATTATCCCAGGAAGAAATGCTGGACTGGGTTGCCATTTCCTCCTCCAGGGCAATCTTCCTGACCAAGGGATTGAACTCACGTCTCCTGCATTGACAGGCAGATTCTTTACTACTGAGCCACCTGGGAAGCCCCATTATATCGCTTAAGCAGTTATACATGTGGAGACAAGAAAGGACAATTTTACTCAATTTATCATAACTCATTTCACATAGCATCCTTAAGTCTATTATCTGAGAAGAAGACTGAATTCTTCAGCGTTGTGTTTGATACAGAAATTCTGACTCTTAATGTGTTCATTGCTATTCTCTCTGGCCACACAGGCTGGAAACCCTGGTGTAGTTGACTAAAGCCAGCCTGGTTAGGATTCTGCTGGAAATCTTAACCATTACCCACAGCATCCTTCTCCCTGTGGCCCGAGCACTTCCTACCTAAATAATCAGCACTTGTCAAACACTAGCGTCAATTTCACCCTTGTCTGCTGGTTCACAGGCTCACACACTCAGAGTGGTTGTCACCCTTTATGTCTTACCATATGCTTCTCCACATTTCAGAAGAATTTCTCCAACATTTCCCATCCAAAGCCATTGTTCAAAGCCCACAGGTGGCTTGGCACTCAGCACACAGTGGAATTTTAGATTCCTCGGCTCACTTCCTTCCCTTGAGTGCACTCTTGACCTAGTCCTGGGCAGACAGCTCCTCAAGGCTGGGATTGTGCTCATCTTTGGCACAATTTCATCCATTGTGCTTGGCCCTAGATGTCTCTGCCCTTATATAAATATTAAATAATAACAAGACAATGACTGTTCTTTCCTCTGGAGGGAAGGGGATGTTTTCCACTCTTTACTTTCACCTTCCTCTCTTTTCATTTACACATTTCAACTTTAATTTTAAAAGTAACTGAAAAGCACACTTGTACAAACGACATCTAATTTTCTGCACTTTGTTCTAGTGCCTTTAAGACCAGTTCTATTTTCTGTTGCATTCTGGCAGATCATCAGCTATTCTGCTTTAGATACTTAAAAAGATACTGGGGAAAAAAAGCAGAAAAGAAAATATTAAAAATTAAATGTAACTTTTTATAACAGTCCACGAGTACTCCATACATCCTCTCGAGACCTGGGCATTCACTGTTGCAAGTAAAAGCAAAATTAAGAGGTGTGGAGTTCGTTTTGCTCACTATCAAGAAAGGAACATAGGTCTGAACTAAGGGAGGAAAATGTGAGCATTGTGAAATGTCATGACTTCCTGTCCCTGGGAGATTTATTTATTGGAATTATATTGCGAGGAAAAAGTCTAAATAAATTAAGTCCCTAGTTATTATGTCACATGTAACTGCATCGTAGACTATAGCCACAATTTTGCACTTATGTAAACTAAGCTGTCAAGGACTTGTTGTTTTAAAGCTGGAACCAGGCAGCTCCCCTGGCAGGTCTGTGGTCCCAGCTTCCAGTTTGATTCATGGCCGGCGCTGAGACACAGGAAGTTCGTGTCTGCTGTAATCTAAACACCATGAAAATGGAACAGAAGAAACAGTGCAGAAAGGTAAAAATAGGCGAAACCCCATAACCCAGACAAGAACCATGTAACACACTGGGAGGAAGAAGGAAAAAGTAAGACAGTGAACCACAGCATCACTGCACAATTAGGGAGACCTAATAATGGTTGGTCCAAGATTTGCAAGTCTCAGTGCAAAGTGAAATAGAAGGGCTCCCTGTTCAAAAATGGTTAAGAATTTCAAGACAGGGACAGCAGAGTATTAAACCAAGTGTGAAGGCCTCTCCATGCGGGAAGCCGGGTGACTACACAGATCACAACCATGTAGCTGGCCCTAGGGGTACCTTTAAACAGCCTTTAAGAAGCCATGAAATGGCATCGCCTCTGCTAGAAGAAAACAGTATCCATCATCCTTATTTTGTTTTGACAGTGTCATGCATTTAAAAAGTAAATACCTAATGATATGCATTCTATACATTTTAAAGTATTTTTTTTAAACATATGGTTGTACACCAAATGCTTACAGTTTAATACTTTCCGTATTTTTCTTCTCAGACACAGTAATCTGGATTGTCCCTCAATTCAACAGCAATAAAATCTGGACTCAGTGTTTAGCTGGAAATCAGGACAGTGTTCACTGCTCCAAAAACAGCCACTGGGGGAAAGGGACTATTTAAGATACACCGCTATAAATCTGTTTGATTGTTTGTTTGGGGAGAAGGGAGTTTGAGCATTCCTACCCTGAGGCTGGCGGGCTGCAGTCCATGGGGTCGCGAAAGAGTCGGACACAACTTAGTGACTAAACAACACCACCACCATCCTAAATAAAGTCAAGCTCTGATTTATTTTTCTATAACAGCAACAACAACCAGAAGGTATATTTAGCTCCTCATTGAAGAGGAAATTACCCTCTACTGTTATTATTACACTGTGCAAACAAAGAAAAGGGGACAAAATCTTGTCTTTAATCCAAAGCAAGAATTTACCAAAGGGAAGAGCAGAGGAATCTAGAGCAACAAGTCTGATCCTTAAAGCATCTCTTTTTAGCAAGAAGGTGAGTGTTTAGCACTCTGGGGGCCTCTCTGTGCAGCTCAGAGACTGGGCGCCCCTCAGGAAGCTCGCTGGAACCGTAACATTATCTGCCATAATTCGCACACCAGAGGATCTGTCAACAGGCAGTGGTGGGCCGTTCTGTTTCAACTGAAGTAATTAAATCTCTCTGCTCCCATAAAAGTAAAATAAAATAAAAACACAACTGCTTGCTGCTGGTCAGTGGAATTACACTGAGTGGAGGTAAATTTTAATTTCACGGTGCAAGTGTTAAATTATTGCCCTCTAAGCTGACTGCCAATTCTGCATGAAATCTCCCCACATTTTAATAATTTGTCTTTTGTTTAGGATGGAGAGAGACTTGGAAATAACACATGTGTTATGATTTGGAAGGAGATTTTATGTGCAATTAGGGTCCTGAGAACCACAATAGCATAACCACATTTAGCTTTCCTAATTGGACCAAGAGGAAACTATCATTTCTGAAATAATTCGGGGGCCTTAACCTTTGTTAAACTTCTCTAAAACACTTGGAATTATTTTGAGAGTGTCTGCTTAGTTTTAAGGTTTCAATTCAATTTGAAAACTGTGCCCTTTAGAGATGTGCATCTCCATTAATATGTAAAACTGGTTAATGATCAGTCTTTCATTACATTGTGAAATTGTGAAGAAAAGTCCTTTATAAGTGATTCTATGTGATAATTTTTTGAGTTATTTTTTAATATAACACTGACAGAATCCCACTCTGCCAAAACTCAGAGCCAAATTAAGTATCAACTGGGAAATTATTTCTGTACGACTCATCAATAAAAAGTTGACCATTTAGAAAAAGTCACTTTTGAGATATTGAAACAAGTCTCATAGATTCTTACTGATGGGCATTGAAAGCGTCTCAAATATTTCTCATCACTTTTGCATATCTCTATCTAACTAGTGAAATCAAATGTTAAATGACTTTAAGTGAAGAAAGTGAAAAAATTGCTTTAGTTTGTTTTAATCAATATTTTATATCTTGCAAAGCACTCTGACTGCTGTGTTCAAAATCAATGATTCAATACATCCCTTGTAGTTCAATTGATTTGCTGCTCTTAGACATTCTGCATAGCTATTAATGGAAAATGGAATGAAAATAGAATGTTGTGCAGTCAGACCTGAATAATCTATACATAGTTTATCCTACACCCCAGGGTATGTGAAAAGACTGCTCAGGGGGTGAATCAACCTGACATCCTCCATATGCTATTGACTTGTCGAATCCCAAATTCTTTAATCTGGTATAAAAATAGCATTTTAAAACTGACTCACATTGGAGAGGTCCAGCTGCATCCAAGTCAATAAATCCTCAGAGACAGAAGAATGCATACTAACCAGATAGAGGATGGTACACAAGGCAGAGGTGAATATATATATGTATATTTAAATATATGTTTGTGTGTACACACACATATACATATAAACGATAAACATCTAGATAACTAGAATTGAATTTACAAAATCTTTGGAATTGGAATTGGAAGAAAGTACCCTATGTATTACAAGTAGGGGTGACAAGTGAAACCTGGTAAATCAGTTCAGAGTAAAATGTCCTGAACCATATACCAAACTTTACTCATTAGAGTTTTACATTTCCAGGCAAGGAATGATAACCTGTGTTTATTTCAGAGTTCCAAACTATATCCTGACAGATGCTTCCATGTTTCATATATGTTTATTTTAATCATTTTCTTCATCTTCATTGCCTTTGATTTTAGGAAATTCAAAGATAAAATATTAGAATGGCCATAAGCTTAAATCCAGTTTAGATGCCTCAATGCCCTATAGCAAATCATCTCCATTCTTTAGCTCCTCACAATAAAATAGGACCCACAGAATATAAAGGCAAACATGCACAAATCTGCATAAGCATGTATGTGTCTGTATCTATGTATATGTATGAGCACATATGTATATAGGCATATCTATATATATATTTTGAATACATATTCATTCAAGGTCTACTAAGCAACAAATTTAAAAATCATAGATCCAGAAGAAACATCCAGAAATCTTTGGACCTATCATTTTCTCTTTTTTAAAATTTTAATTAAAAAAAATTAAGTATAGTTGATTTACAATGTTTTGTTAATTTCTGGTGTACAGCAATATATATATATATATATTATACATGTGTGTGTGTGTGTGCATGCATATTCTTTTTAGGATTCTTTTGCATTATAGTTTATTGTAAGATATTGAATATAGTTCCCTATGCTATATAGTAGGATCTTTTTGTTTATTTAATGTACAGTAGTTTGTATCTGCTAATCCCAAACTCCTAATTTCTTCCTCTCTACCCCCTGCCACCTTTCCTCTTTGGTAACCATAGATATTTTTATGTCTGTGAGTGTGTTTCTATTCTTTAAGTAAATTTATTTGTAACATTTCTTTCGATTTCACTTGTAAGTGATATCATACGATATTTGTCTTTCTCTGTCTGACTGACTTCAAACAGTATGATAATCTTGAGGTCTGTCCATGTTGCTGCAAATGGCATTATTTCATTCTTTTTTATGGCTGATAGTATTCTATTGTCCGCATTTTTTTTATCCATTCACCTGTTGATGGACTGGACACTGATAATGTCATTCTTATTATGGACACATCAACACATTACATTGTCTAATGTTATGGTGTATATGTAGCAGAAAATCCTTTATACTCATTTGGCTCTTAGTTTCCTTCAAGTTTGGGCTCCTGGTGTTCAGTTTGTCTGTTTAATGGATTTGTTAAGTCAAATATCATACAGGATGGATTAATCATAGTTGCTACAATCTCTTATAAACCAAGTTAAATATGTTTTCAAAACTAAATTATGTTGAGAAGACTTCCCTGACAGTCCAGTGGTTAATACTTTGCCTTTCAATGCAGGGGGTGAGGGTTTAGTCCCTGGTTGGGCAGCCAAAACATCAAAACATATTAATGAAACAGAAGCAATATTGTAATAAATTCAATAAAGACTTTAAAAGTGGTCCGAGTCAAAAAAAACCTTTAAAAAATCCAAATTATGCATAATTTGGTGAGTATTCACTGATTTTCATTTGCTTTAAGAACACAAAAGTATAAAAAGTACAAGTAAATTAAGCTACACATGTAGATAGATAGTTTCCAGTTTTATTTGATCATCCTGAGTGCATTCATTTATTTAGTAAATGTTTCCTCTATATACACTCTGGCCAGATGCTAGGCAGTAAGATGCTATACAGTATGGACTAAGCTTACAGAGAAGAAGCACAGTGAACAAAAAGCAATAATGAAAAATAATAGATTGCTACCATAGCAGCAGGCTGTAGAAACACAAAAAGGAAGCATCATAATCAACCTAGAGGTTGAATAAAGGTTTCCCAATTAACGTCCTAATAATATTTTAAAAGAGAGTAGGAGTTAGTTATACAATGAAGGGGGAGGGAGGCAGAGAGAAGACCTTATGGAAATAATAAACATTTATAAAGTATTTACTATGTATGTATTATATCACTAATCATCAAAACAACTCTGTTGATCATAGATCAATATCCTATGATTGCCCTTATTTTCTCGATGAGTCTGTGGAGACTCAGAGAAGGCAAGAGCACATGTAAATAGCGGAGGTAGGGTTTACACTGATAGGGAAGTAAAGAGATATGAAGTAATCTCTTAATTGCATTAAGTGGATGGTCAGGTTTTTAGGTCTGGTTGCACAAGAGAGAATATGAGATCAGGAAATGAAATCAAGAGGCATTTTGAAGCCAAATCATGAAGTCTCTATATGGAGTTAATGAGCTTGAACTTCACCCAGATTGAAGAATGACAAGGTTAGATTTGTGTTCCAGCAAGACTCTCTGATATCAAGGTGAAGAACATAGAAAGGCAGTCAGGAGGTTGTTACAGAATTCTGAGCTATACGCAGTATAAGTGCTGGAACTAAAGTAGCTGGCAGAGGTGAGGAGAGAGGAGACAGATTTGGAAATAATTAAGCAATAAAATCAACAGTACCTTATGTCCAGTTGGCAAAAGAGAAAGTTACAGGACAGTGTCTACCTGACTCCCAGATTCCCAGCTTAGAAGTTTGATATATTTACTAGATAAACCTAAATAGCTACAGAGTTTGCAAGAAAGATTTTTAAATATTGAATCTTAAAAATAATAGAATTTTGCCTAGAATATCCATGTTACTATTTCTTAAGATCTTGTGACATGATTTAAATTTGAGTCCAGAGTTCCTGTCTGTTGCTACATTTCTTCCCATGCTTCCATACGTTGCAGACCTGACTTCATTTGTTTTTTTTCCCCATCTTGTCCTATTTTTCAAGAGTTGGAGGGGACTTTTCTGACAAGTCAGCTCTCCTTGAGTATTAGTTATCTATTACAAAGAAGAAACTTTCCTGAAACAAAAAGCTTACATAACAATGGACATTTATTATCATCTATCATTTCTGTGAGTCATGAATTTGGGAGCAGCTTAGGTAAGTGGTCTGGCTTGGCTTTTCTCATAAGGTTGCTATCAAAATGTTGGCCTGGGCTACAGTCATCAGAAGTTTATCTAGGGCTGGAGACTCTGCTTCCAAGATGGTGTACTCACATGGCTGTTGGCAAGAGCCTCTATTCCTCACCATGTGAGACTCTTCATAGAGCTGCTTGACACGGTGTCCTTGTGACATGGCAGTTGGCTCACCCCAGGGTAAGTGATCCAAGAAGCTACAATGCCTTTTACAACCCAGTCTTGGAAATCGCACACCGTTATTTCCACACGTGGCTCCTTAGAAATGAATCACTACATCCGGTCCACACTCAAAGGGAAAGGAGCTTATAGATTTTGGTTAATAACAGAGGAACAATATTGGCTTATGGGAGGTAACAAATGTACCCACACTAATGCAAGATGTCAAATAGAGAACTTGGGGACAGGAAAGGGAGGTCATGTGGGACCTTTCTGTGATTTTGCTAAGTTTTTTTTCTGTAAATCTAATATTGTCTTAAAAATAAAATTTAATAATTTTTTAAAAGGAATTTGGAGACCCTGGTAAAATAGACAATTAAGTTTTGTATAGCAAGAGAATGTCAAATATAAGACACTATAAAAGGAAAGAGGGAAAAAAGGAAGAACACAAGAAAGAAGTTATGGACATATTTACCTACTAAATTTTTAAAAATTGTTCCTCTTTGATAATTTCTGCACCATTAATAACAGATTGTGAAAATTCTGTATCTATTTATGCAGTTGACCAAATATTATATAAGACACAAGCTACATGACAGAGACCTCTGAGATCTGGAAGAGAGTCCAGTTAGACCAGAAGGTGTTTCCATGACTCACTGCCTTGAGCAGCACTCTTTTTTTTATACAGTTTTTTAAATTGGGATATAATGCTTTACTTTGTTGTGTTGAGCATCCTACTAGCTCCCATCTTTTCATAATAAAAGAGAACCACACAACTTCATAGTTAACAAAGCTGTGATTGCTGGCATGTTGTTGTTATTGTTTTAGTCTCTAAGTCATCTCCGACTCTTTTGCGGCCCCACGGACTATAACCCACCAGACTCCTGTGTCTATGGGATTTCCAAGGCTAGAATATTGGAATGGGTTGCCATTTCCTTCTCCAGGAGTCTTCCTAACCCAGGGATCAAACCTGCACCTCCTGCATTGGCAGGCAGATTCTTTACCACTGAGTCACCAGGGAGGTGTTCTGAAAAGTCCTTCTTCTCCCAGTATGATCTTAAATGGATTGAATTCAGATTTGCTAACCACGTCTTTCTTAGGATATTTCTAAAAGATTCTTTTTATTACTACCCCTTATGAAAACTCTTTTTACTTCTAATTAAAATGTTCCATTTTCTGTCTCCCAGGTTCTCAGTGAAAGTCATTTAGTTTTTAAAGTCATTTAGTTTTTAACAGATAAATCTTTAGTTTTATCCTTCTTCCTCACAGAACAGAAAAAGCCTATCATTCTTTAATTATGGTAAACATGGGAGGCAAATCCCGTACAGCAGGACCCAGCATAAGTGAGCCATTGAACCCAGATGCCATAAACACTGTCCATGAAGCTACCAAGATAGTGACCTCAGCAATACCACCTCTAGACAGGCTGGGGGGAAATGAAGTGTGACAAATTAAGATCATACTTGGAGAAATACAACTTTTCACAACGTGGTGCCTGTAATCATGGACATTACATGCAAAGCTTCCCTTTTTGATGGAGTACTGAGTTCAAACTCCTAGGAAGCCTGGCTGTGAGAAGCAACACATGTCCCCAGAAGGTTGCCCTTACATTTCAACTTTCCAGTTGTGTCAAGCAGCCCTGAATCCACAAATTTCAATGACAGATATTATTAATTGATACTAGTTATACTCTTTCTGTTTTCCAAAACAAACAGAACTCCTGAAGATTTTTATTTCTCTGGAACAGCCTTGATTTTATTACCTTAGCTAATATATTTTTGAGAAAGCTTAAATGATCGAGCCAAAAAGAGAAAATAAATTTCTGTCGGGTGACACATAAGATTCTGGGTCCAAAGACAGGTTTTTTGGTGTTTTAAGATAGAAGGTACTGAAAACCCAGGAGCTATGAATGGGTAATGTCTCTATCACACACAGCACAATTTGCTTCTATGAAGTATTTGCACTAATTGCATAAAAAGCAAAGGCTATTTGTTCCTTCCTTTAAAATACATTTGATTAGATTTCCATCCTCAGCTCAGTATTTTTTATGCTAGATATGCATCTTACTTTTCTGGAGCTCTCAAAAGAGCTTAATAATTCTCTGCAAACTGAGTTGCCAAAGCTACACCAGAATTTTGATGTTTCCATTAATAAAAGATATATGCCTGCAGGAGGTACAGATTTGTGGTCTCGGAATCCAGAGTTTAGGGGGAAAATGGCTTGCATCTGTGCAATGATTAAATGTGTGTTCTGAGAGAGGGCTGTGAAGTGTCTCCACAGATCTAACAAGACCTATTTGGACCTGGGGCCTGCCCCTGCAGGGTGTTTTTGATAGCTTTATCTGTGTCAGATGCTGGGGCTCTATCCATTCCCACTTGTCAATATGCCCTGGTGGCTTCAGAGCTGGAAACGGGGATATGATGGACCACACCAAGAGGAACCTGCCGGTCAGAACCGATTCAGAAGCCCACCCAGGGACCGACTGAAATGCAAGGCCAGAAAAGAAGACAAATCAGAAGTAAGGGGGGAAAAAATTAAATAAAAGGATGACAATCAAGCCTAAAAATAGAATCTGTAACCAGTGAAGAACTGAAATTACTCTAAAGGAAAATAGGGATAAACAGACTTAAGGTTGAAATAGTGCTCCTACATATCCGCCTTCTGGTAAGAGGTGGAGGGACACTGCAAAAATAGAGCCTGAACATCCAGGACTAGAATCTGAGGATGCTGTCTCATGAAGGTCTGTGTGTTTTGAGTCATTTACCAAAAACAAATCTGTCGATTCAGATAATCCATTCTTTGTTTTAATCAATACATTTTTCTTGTGCCTTTTCTATGCATGAGGCATGAACTAGAAATTATTAAAAAAAAAAAAAAAAAGAACCCGGGACTTCCCTGGTAGTTTAGTGTCTAAGACTCCAAGTTCCCAATGTAGGGGCCCAAGTTCTATCCCTGGTCAGGGAAATAGATCCCATATGCTGCAACTAGAGATCCCGAATGTCACAACTAAAAGGTCAAAGATCCTATGTGCCCCAGCTAAGACCCAGAACAGACAAATCAATAAATAAAAATAAATATTAAAACAGAATCAATTGAAAACTGTTTTTCTTTTTTTTCAAATTAAAATGACTATTCTTGTTCTTATAAAAACACATGCTGATTATAAATATCTAGAAAAATACACTAAAAAATAAAATTAATTTCTAGAAATAACCCCTACTGACATTGTGCAATGTATTATTTTCTGCTCTTTCATTAACAGGAAGTCCTCAAGCCCATCTCCATTCAGCGTGATTCTAGCTACTGGCTCAGACGAAACATCTCATCACAGAGCTATTCCTAGTTTTCCATGAATTTTTTTTTTTTTTTAATGTGTATAAGCATGGATGCTGCATTATATCTAATGTTGGTCTGCTTGTTTTTAGTTTGTCACAGTGAACTGTATTGGCCAGTGTTTTCTGACCCTAACATTCTTAGACTGAGTAAATTCTAATATGTGCAACCTTCTTTACTTTTTTTATTCTATTAAAAAGAAAGATTAAGGAATATATTACTATATATTTGATTACATTTTAAGTATATTAAGGTAATATTTATTACATACAAGGGAACATAAGTAATTTTTCTGTAAGTTATAGAACATAACTTCAGAAAAAACTCTCAAATCTCCACCCAGGATGAAGGACATTTCCAGTATCTTATGTCTTCCCTCATATATGTCAGTCACCTGTCTGTGTTCCACCAAATCAGCCACCACCCTGACCTGCATTATGTACTCTTCTTCAAACACACTCTCTGACTGAACATGCTAATGATTTTTCAAAATGTTTCATCTGTATTCTTATGGGAGGGTAGTTTATGTTTTCTTTTCTATGCTATCTGAGTGATGTTTAGAAATATCAAGCCTCAGGAAATTGAAAAGCTTTCAATATCATTCTAATATCATAGGATTTATCTGTTCCTGAGGGCTTGACAGAACTCACTTTTAAAACCAAAGTTTTGGGGTAGTTCTTTCATGAATTTTCTCGTTTTTTATACTTTTTATTCTATCCAGGAGTGTTTTCTTTTGGTATGGTTTGTTTTGTTGGAGGGTTTTCTCTTTAACTCTTATTGCTTCACTTTTAGTGATGCATGTTGCATACACACAATGCTACTGCTGCTGCTAAGTCACTTCAGTCGTGTCCGACTCTGTGCGACCCCATAGATGGCAGCCCACCAGGCTCCCCCGTCCCTAGGATTCTCCAGGCAAGAACACTGGAGTGGGTTGCCATTTCCTTCTCCAGTGCATGAAAGTGAAAAGTAAAAGTGAAGTCGCTCAGTCATGTCTGACTCTTGGTGACCCCATGGACTGCAGCCTACCAGGCTCCTCCATCCATGGGATTTTCCAGGCAAGAGTACTGGAGTGGGGTGCCATTGCCTTCTCCCATACACACAATACACCCACACAAACATATTGGCCCAAAAGCTCATTTTTGCTGTCTATTAATGATTTCCAGATAGTCTAACTCCTAATGTTGTTGGGACGTGAATTTTCACTTGGCTTTCTTGTTAGATCCTATAGCTCTGGATTTCAGTTGTATATTCTACTCTGGTCTCCTTTTTTGATTAATTTTCTATATTTACTGTTTCATTCCTTTTTAAATTAACAAATTGTTCTCTCTAGGTTTGGGAGTTGATTCTTAGTAGTGGAACTTTTCATTAAAACAGAATGTTATCAAGAACTTTAATGCAAGAGGAAAAAAGATAGGGATGTGCAGGAACAAAAAATAGACTGGAGCAGATGTAGAGTCAAAGACAGCACAGATTGAAAACAAATACCAGGGAGCATATTATGCACTTCACCCATTGCCATGAATAGCTAAATGGATTGAAATGTTAGTTTCTGTTTTCTCACTGAACAGATATACTCTTACAGGGTATTGGTTTAAAATGATTTGCTAAGGGAAAATGTATTTTAACCTTTAATTGAATTTACAGCTCTGTTGCAATAGTTAGAGAACACTAGTCTGGGCTCTTCTGGTTAGGTCTATGTGAAATTACTTTGTGCAGTTTTGTATGTTTCAAACTATACTTTGGGGAACGTGTTCAGTTATCCTTCTTCCTAATTTTTGTAAATGTGTCATAAATATGTTGAAACAGCATGTGTTTTCTTGGTGAAATAGACTATCTGTATGTTTAATTGACTGCATTATTCAGATACTACATAACAGTGATATTTCAACTTGTGGTCATCAACCCTTGCTTTGTATATCAAACTGTACAATGTCTATAATTTGAAATGGTTATATTAACATCAATTCATTTTTTAAATTAAATTTATTTATTTTAATTGGAGGCTAATTACTTTACAATATTGTATTGGTTTTGCCATACATCAACATGAATCCGCCACGGGTGTACACGTGTTCCCAATCCTGAACCCCCCCCACCTCCCTCCCCATACCATCCCTCTGGGTCATCCCAGTGCACTAGCTCCAAGCTTCCTGTATCCTGCATCGAACCTGGACTGGCAATTCATTTCTTATATGATATTATACATGTTTCAATGCCATTCTCCCAAATCATCCCCCATCCCTCTCCCACAGAGTCCAAAAGACTGTTCTACATATCTGTGTCTCTTTTGCTGTCTCCCATACAGGGTTATTGTTACCATCTTTCTAAATTCCATATATATGCATTAGTATACTGTATTGGTGTTTTTCTTTCTGGCTTGCTTCACTCTGTATAATTCAATTTATTTTAATAATAATCCAATGTATTTTGGGGCTTCCCTGATAGCTCAGCCGGTAAAGAATCTGCCTGCAGTGTGGGAGACCTGGGTTTGATCCATGGGTTAGGAAGATCCCCTGGAGAAGGAAAAGTCTACCCACTCCAGTATTCTGGCCTGGAGAATTCCATGGACTGTATAGTCCAGGGGGTCACAAAGAGTTAGACACAACTGAGCGACTCTCACTTTCAATGCATTTTAAAAATTAAAAATGTAATTTTTAAAAATTTCAATGAAATTTTTAATAAAGTTTCAAGAGGGTGTGAGATTGTTATGTTTACCAAAAGGGATAATTGATTTTTAAAACTGTAAGAATCACCACTTAATAATCATTTGGGGTTACTTGATTGGTAAAATATAAGACATGTTTTGTGTCTTCTGATTGTGAGATTTCTTCATTTTTCCTTGTATTTATAGGAGTTATTCCTTTAATAAATATGATATAAAACTTTAGGTTCAAAGTGGTATGTATCTGTTCATCTTTATTGCAAATCATAACTTCTACCCTAAGATAATATTCTCTTCTCCCAGTTGCTATGTTTATTTTGAATTGTTCTTTGTCTAATGTTGGTCTTGCTTACCTGCTTTCTGTTGATTTTCATGGCATGGGATAGCATGACTTTTCTAATTTTGTTTGAAGAGCCCTGTCTTGTAAACAAAATATATCTGAAATTTTTCTATTAATATAAAGGTTCCTGTGTTTTAATAGTGTAATATATTCTATTTACAACTGTTTTCATAATTGTGTTGTTCTTTTCAACCTTTTCATGTTTTTCTTTATTAAAATGTCATGTTTACTTTCTTATGCTTTTCCATATTCATTAAATCATTTGAAATAGTTCTTAAAAGCACCAGTAATATTTTCTTGCCCAGTCAATTTGTCTTCCATGTAATGATAACTATAACAGTAATACCCAACATTTAGTAAAAGAGTAAGAGAGGTATGGTCCCAAATGTTTTACATATTTAATATTTGTGACAGGTAAGTTACCATTATTATACCCATCTTAAAGAGGAAAAAACTGATGCCCCCCAAAATTCAGAGCCCATATACAGTGAGTAGTTCACAATGATGGAGAAAATAAATGAGAATGAATGGGTCTGATTCTAGGGAATGGGTCTGATTCCTGGGCTCTCTAACTAGGAAGATCACTCTCTAATTTATGCCACATTTTTAAACCTATTGGCACTTACGTTTAGCAACAGAAAAATGAAAACAGAGTCTGTGTTTATTATCTTCTAATTTCCTTCACTCTCTTTATTTCCGTGAGTGTTGGAAGAGTCTGGAGCCAGCTCACCCTGTAGATTTTAAGCTCTTTCTCCCAACAAATAATTTGTTTATAACAAATAATTGTGAATGTTTCATTAGATTTACTCTCTGGTTTTCTGAAATACCTAACTTTTTCTTCATTACTTCTATTGAGTTGCTTAATTCCTTGAATATGTTTTAATTTCCTTGTACTGTTTCACATTTTCAGGTCACTCTATCTTGTTACAATTAGAAGTACCATTTGATTCTCAATATTTGTCCCATTTCATGCAGTAAGTAACTATATTTCTGCTTTGTTTGAATGGTCCCTCTCTTTAGAATATATCCTTTAGATAGAAATCTGAGAACAGAATAGCTCATGATTTCAAGTTGTGAGATTTTGGTAAATATTTGAAATATTTTTGTTATTCAAAAGCAAACAGTACCACATGAATTACAGTTGGAAGAGCTAGACAATTTTTTTTTTTCAGTTTGAAAAAGTGAAAATGTTAGTCGCTCAGTTGTGGCCGACTCTTTGCGACCAGATGAACTGCCCACTAGGCTCCTCTGTCCATGGGATTCTCCAGCAAGAATCCTGGAGTGGGTTGCCATTTCCTTCTCCAGGGGATCTTCCCGACCCAGGGACTGAACCTGGGTCTCCTGCATTGCAGGCAGATTCCTTACTATCTGAGTCACCAAGGAAGCCCTTTTCCCCCTTTTTTTGTATAGTTAATTTACAGTGTGCTAGTTTCAGTAGCTTCAGGTACACAGCAAAGTGATTCAGTTATACATGTATGCTGCTGCTGCTAAGTCGCTTCAGTTGTGTCCGACTCTGTGTGACCCCATAGACGGCAGCCCAATGGGCTCCCCGGTTCCTGGGATTCTCCAGGCAAGAGTACTGGAGTGGGATGCCATTGCCTTCTCTGATATATGTATATAGAGAGACAAATATCATATGATATCACTTGTATGTGAAATCTAAAAAAAAAATGGTACAAATGAGCTTATTTACAAAACAGAAACAGACTCACAGACATAGGGAAAAAAATCAAAGGGGAAAAGGAGAGGGATAAATTAGGGAGTTTGGAATTAACGTATTCATATTACTGTATATAAAATAGGTAAACAAAAAGGATTTACTGTATAGCACAGAGAACTATATTCAATATTTTGTAATAATCTATAATGGAAAAGTCAGAGAAGGCGATGGCACCCCACTCCAGTACTCTTGCCTGGAAAATCCCATGGATGGAGGAGCCTGGTAGGCTGTAATCCATGGGGTCACTAGGAGTCAGGCACGACTGAGTGACTTCACTTTCACTTTTCACTTTCATGCATGGGAGAAGGAAATGGCAACCCACTCCAGTATTCTTGCCTGGAGAATCCCAGGGACTGGGGAGCCTGGTGGGTTGCCGTCTATGGGGTCACACAGAGTTGCACACAACTGAAGCAACTTAGCAGCAGCAGCATAATGAAAAATAATCTGAAAAAGAATATATAGAGGCAAATTATTTTTTAACCAGCAGCTCTCACTAAAACATGTATAATTTCATTAAAAGAATGTTCCATAGTTTTGTTTCACAAAACCATGTAAACGTACCAATGATTGTATAAAACTACTTATTCCTTTAATACTGGCTGTTCTTCAACTCTAGGTAATCTCATTGCACATATAAAAAATGATAGGGCACAAATAATCAGTTACTTGAAGTAGTTTAATTGCCTTCTGCAGTCCCATGTCATCATAGTTCGTCTCAGTCAGTACACCTCCTGGGTCAGTATCTCTTTTCCTCATTGATACATTTTGTGCAGCCATTGAACACACCAGGACAATACTGAATATTGAAAAAATCTGCTGATTTTCTCCCAATGCCTAAAAAGTGTATTATTGGCACTCTCTCTCTTCCCATCCAATTACATGTCATTTATATCATTTTCTAATGGTTTCATATGAGTTTTAGGAGCTCCCAATTAGCCAGAATAGTTGTTTTTTTTTTTTTTAACCTGGACAAATCACAGGGCTCTTTTCAAATTGCAGGTTAGATTAGATATCCTGGTTTCTACAGAGAGAATGGGCAGAGAAGGGCCTCTTGGCTGGGAGAAGGGAACAGAATTGAGTCCACATTACACAAGCAAATATCACCCGCACTGCAGAGTGTACAGGGACAAAAAGCAGGAAGGCCAGAGAATTACTAAAAAGGAGTTTGCTGCTTCAGTGACCCCGTTAGACACCTGTTAAGACCTCTAGCTTCCTCTACTGTTTCTAACAAAATCTCAGCGAAAAAAGAGAAATCTAGTGAAATGGTGGGAATTACGTTGGAACTGGGCATTTTCTTCTGCAGTGTCACTGTAGCTGTTATTCCCTGGCAGCCTAATTGTAACTAATTAGAATCTAGTGAGACATGGAGACAGTATTAAAACGCTCTGCTTGTTTTTTTCTCCCTTGATGGTCACAGTTTGGGCCTCTGCCTGTCCGAGGCAGGGGAAGTTTCAGTCTACAATTGCTTTTTTAGTTTAGTTTTATCTGTTTATTTTTCCAAATAATTTGCACAGGTTTTGACGTGATGCTCTGGGCCACATGGGCTACTTTCCATACTCCCTGCCAGGTTAACCACAGAATCCACTCAAGAGGATAAAGCTCATCCACGGCCCCAGTCTCTCTAATTGCAGGATGGCCAAAGGGTATCCATTTGGTCTATAATTAGGTCATTTCTCTCTCATCCCCTGCAAGTGTGTATAATTATAAATTAATTTAAAATCCCACTGTGAGAAAAGAAAGTCACTGTAATGTAAGAGGAAAGACAAAAACTGCAGGAAGTGTCTTTAAAAACAGGTTGTTGGTGTTTCCTGCAAAATGGATCCTCAAAATTGGTTTTTCGTTCCACTATTCATTTTCCCAGCTGGGAACTCCATCATTGCATATTTAAATTGTGGGTCAATTTAAAGTTATACCCTGGCCTTGAGGTTTGATGCTTCCTGCAGAATTTACATTTGCAGATCAAAACTATTTTTTGGGGAAATAAAACATTGGGGAGGCCCCTCTGAGTGATGCTTAAAGACCCAGCCCTCTCTTTCTCTCTGGTTGCCTGACTTTGACCCTTTTCACACTTGTCTTTCATTTCCACAATAAAAGTGTTATATGTTATACCAGATAAAATAAAGCATTTGAGAAAAAAACCAAAACAACCTGGTTCCTATGTGTACTGCAATGGTTCCTTTAATCTTGAGTGAACTGCTCTTTTATCTATTTATATTACCCAAAGCCATGGTCAAGTGTATGGTCCTGCAGGTCTTCAGAGAGATGATACAGGTTAAGAACACATGTGTTTGTCAACAGGGTAGCCTCAGCCAAGTTTCTGCAGCAGCATTTGACCCACTAAATCCCCTGCTTTTGTTGGGGAATCAATCTCTGTGAATTTGAAGAAAACGAGGCAGACATTGCTGAAGCTCAGACAGTGCATGAAGACTCCCCATTACCTTCACAACCTCTTCTATTTCCTAAGTATCTAAATATGAGAGAAAGAAATGCTCTGCTCTGAGAAGAAGTGGTGTATTCAAGTCATTTCTCTAAGAATATACTAATGCATTTGTGATAATTTCTATGGAAATATGAATAATTCTTTTTTAAAAAAAATTAAATGATTTTATTACTTTGCAAGGGCTTCCCAGGTGGCTCAGGCATAAAGAATCCACCTGCCAATGCAGGAGACACAGGTTTGGTCCCTGGGTTGGGAAGATCCCTGGAGGAGGAAACGGCAACTCATTCGCGAATTCTTGCCTGGAGAATCCCACAGACAGAGGAAGACCCTGACTTGCCGTTGATATGTCATTTAGAGGATAGTAGTGGTAAGAGTTCACACTTGGTATGTTCCAGACACTGTGCTGGATTTTTTGTACTCACCCTCTGAGGAGGCATTGTCATTATTCCTTTTAAAGAGGCCTTCTGGTTTGAGAACCGCACTGTAGCCATATGTTAAACTTTGGAGTGGGGAGGAATGAGGTATCAGCAGCCAGCTGTGAACACTGTTAGCCTAGGGACCTGACAGGGCAGGGAAGAGCTCACCAACTGCCTCATAGGCTACGTGTCTTTTTGGGGGGGCTGGGGGTGCTGTACTGGGTCTTGGTTGCTACAAACAGGCTTTCTCTAGTTGTGGCAAGTGGGTGCTCCTCTCCGGTTCCCGTGCTAGGGCTTCTCACTGCAGTAGTTTCTTTTGTTGTGGAGCATGGGCTCTAGAACACGGGCTTCAGTAGTCGTAGCACATGGGGAGGAATCTTCCTGGACCAGGGATTGAACCCATGTGCCCTGCATTGGCAGGGATTCTTAACCCCCTGACTACTAGGAAAGTCCTAGTGGTGTCCTCTTGAATCTAGTGATGTGTGATCCTGATCGCCATTCAGAAGGGAACCTCAGCAGGAAATTTCCTAGTTAAAAGCTGCAGAATCTACAGCTGATCAGCTCAGTCTGGTTCCTAATTTGTGTTCATTCAGCAAGAAAATGGAAGTTAAGAATGGAATACTAGTGAATTCATTCTCATCATCCAAGGCTTTAAACTATCAGCAAGATATCCTGTCATAAAAATAAGTGCTAAAGAGTAGTTTAGGACATATAGAGAAAAAAGTCCATGAAACAACAAATTCTGAAAACATTTGCAGAGTCTTTGATTTTCTATTTTTCAAAAACCATCATGCCTTCTTCTGTAGTTTGAGATGTTAAAGACATTGTATTCAAAAAAATCATGTTTTATGAGAAGCAAATAAATCTAATCTATTTTCTCCAAATCACTCACAAGCAAGAGTCAGCACACTTTTTCTGTAAAGGACCAGATGGTAAATATGTTAGACTCTGTGGGTCGTAAGATCTATCACACCTACTCCACTATTGCAGTACAGAGACTACCATAGATGGTATGTTAATAAATAAGTGGGTCTGTGTTCCGATAAAACTTTATTTATAAAACCATCTAGGGGCTTCTCAAGTGGCTCAGTGATAGAGAATCCGTATACTAACTCAGGAGACACAGGTTCAATCCCTGATCCCACATGCCTGGAGCAACTAAGCCAGTATACCATAACTGTTGAGTCGGTACTCTAGAGCCTGGGAACTGCAACTTCTGAAGCCCACATTTCCTAGAGCCTGTGCTCTGTAACAAGAGAAGCCTGAGCACTGGCAACTGGAGAGGAGCATCCACTCACCGCAACTAGAGAAAAGTTCTTACAGGAATGAAGACCCAGGGCAGCCAAAACATAAATAACTAAATAAAATTATATATTAAAAAAAAAACAGGTAGGGATCCATATTAAGAATATAGGCCATAGTTTGCCAACCTTAGGTTTATACCATAGAAAGATCATATATATTTTATTGCCTTAGAGGAAAGAAGAATCTATTTATAAATCAAAATTATTTTTCAATATAATAATAAACTCTCAATAGGACTATTTCTAAGAAAAACTCCCTGATATTACGTGGTAGTAGAATAATTCGGCAATGTCCTTCTAATTCCTGTGTAATAATGGAGGAGTATAGTTCCTTTTTTTTTGGTAAGGAAATTATTTATTCTTTTGTTTTTATTTATTTATTTCACTTTTTTGGCTGCATCAGATGTCATGCAGGATCTTAATTCCCCAATCAGGGATCAAATCCATACCTTCTGCCTTGGAAGCCCTAAGTCCTAACCACTGGATCGCCAGGAAAGTCCCTGGATTATATTTCTTTATCTTCAATAGACAGATATTCAGACCCAACCAAAGTCTAGAAAGCTAAGGGGTGCTGTCTGGTCTTATACATAGTGGTGAGATCCCAGCCAACACTAGATGCTACATTTGACTTCTCTGGGCTCTGTCATCATCGTGGTCCATATGTCCACTGAGCACAAAATCGCACATAGCTCTGTTCATGGCCATCAGCACTTGCAGACTCCTTTTCATCTGCCTGCTCCCTTTCTGGTAAAAATATACCCATTGTTAGTATCCAAGCCAAGTTCTAGGATGAACTAGACTTGTTAATTTAAGCACTTGCATTTTATTAAATTCTGCGCAGAAAGAGAACGGAGAGGAATGAGGTGGTAAAATGTGGGGTTTACATGAACTTGCTTCTTTGTCTCAAAACTCACCCCTTTGTCTCAAAGAAGCTTCAGATCCGGGCTTTCCCACTTTTCACCAGGAATGGTTAAGAATTTAACAGCTTCTTAATGAAGGAATAACTGAGAATTTTGAACAGATTTATTGGCAACATATCTGCTTTATGTCTAAGATAAACCTTCCCTGTAAGTAGAATTCTTACAGACAGCTAGAAAAATTCACAAAGAGCTATTGAAAAAATACATAATCACAATGGAACATTCTTTTTAGCATCTATGACTGAAGGGCTTCAGGCTTTGTCTAGCCAGATGCATTACTAAAACAATTATTTCTGAACATAAACTAGTCCAAGAACTATATGTATTCAACAAATATCAACAAATTGATCCTAAAAATAATTGATTGATCTTAGAATCCTGTTTCTTTCTTGTTTTCTCCCATATATATAGAATGCTATTTTCCCATGGATAATTCAGATAGTATCCACTCATCTCAAATCAAGTCCCAGAAAGAAAACCCTAGATTTTGTTGAATCCTATCTTCAGTACTCTGAGACCACTAAAAAGAATTTCCAAACAAGCATGCTGCTGCTGCTGCTGCTAAGTCACTTCAGTCGTGTCCGACTCTGTGCGACCCACAGAGTCGCACAGCCCACTAGGCTCCTCTGTCCCTGGGATTCTCCAGGCAAGAATACTGGAGTGGGTTGCCATTTCCTTCTCCAATGCATATGATAATTCCAAAATGGGCAGGAAATACGACCACACATCTTTTCTTTTTTTTTCTCCTGGTGTGTTTACCTCTGCCTGTTCCCTCAGAGTAGGGGGCAGTCCTCTCTGGAGGGTTCCAGCAAAGGGTCAGCTGTAACACTAAGAGCTACACCTCTGCCCTCCTATCTCCTTGCCCAGGTCGGTCAAAGTCGAGGCAGCTCAAGGAAACCCAATAGTCTTGGGAACGTTGCAGATATAGAAGGGGTATTTCTTAGTCTGTTGGGAATGAAAAAGGAATCTGGCAGAAGGTCAGCAGAATTCATTAGCCGGGCAGTGCAGCATGGCCAATATGAGGCCGGAAGAGTGGATTTAGAGCAAAAGGCTAATTACTCCAGGACCCAACTCAATCTCCTGCTAGATTTACTGCTAATTAAGGTTCTCGTCTCCATTTTCACTTCTCCAGCCAGTGAGTCGGGGACTAGGACTCACTTTCTGCTTTTCCTCTCTTACCCGTCACCAGCTTCTGCTCCATTAGCAAATTGCCCTCTTGAGTATCTCTTTTCTGAAGGCTGGTTGCCTGGGTGATCTCAGTGGTCTTGACCTTGGTAAGGCCCTTTGCAGAGGACTCTGGACAACAAGCTGCAATCATTAAAACCCACAAAATGGGGCATCATAATGATAAGATTGGGGTTTTTGTTTTGTTTTGTTTTTTGGTGTTTCCAGCCTGTGATTCCTTCAAGAAAAGAAAATTATTTTTCATGATTCTTACATTTTTCCAATTTCCTGAACAGTTCATGTAGACAAGGCATGTTTATAGTGCTGCTGAGAGAAATAAATGCCTCTGACTAACCACACAGAAGGCATGGGAAGAAGGAAATAGACACAAAGGGAAAAAGGAGAAATTTTCAAATGCTATGATTTATGTTTTAAATCATGGGGACAAATATGCCTTATTTTAACCAGATATCAACTCCCTTAAATAGGTATGAAAGAAGTGCACTTTCTTAAAGTGAAAGAATACTGTGTGTATTTGCACTGTCTAGGGGTCCTAGAGAGCTGCTGTTTATGGAACTAACATGTGTGACACAAGGTGGCCAGGCCAGAATGACTGGGAAGAATCCAGCATTAGCTTTTCTTTCTTTCTGTTTTCATTTGGCTTCACTTGTCTAAGCTGTGTAGGCTGTGTAGGCTCTTAGTTGCAGCATGTGGGATCGAGTGCCTTGACCCGGGGATTGAACCTGTGTCCTTGGCATTGGGAGCATGGAGTCTTAGCCACCAAATCAATCCAATTTCCTGGATTTTGTTTTGTTTTATTATTACTTTGTTTATTTATTACTGTGGATGTCCTCCTCAACACCTCTCTCTCCTGGGATCCTTACCATGCCCTTCAAGATATCTTTGGAGAGATAAGTATGGAAATTTTACAGGGTTTCCTGAGGAAAGAGTAATATATAAAATATTAATGACACAGACACAATTAAGAAAGCAACAACCATATGTTTCATTATCCATTCTACTCTTACAACTATCTAGATAAACCATTCTGTACAGAATCAGTAAGTGAGAACATTTTGACTTTTATGAAATAATTGTAAACAAATATCTTATCATTAAAATATCTGCAGTGAATGCCATAAAGTCTTCAGGTTTAGATGATCACATAACCTGGCCCTTAATAACAGAATATTTCCAGACACTACACAAACTACCTAGATTTTTCAACTCAACATCACCTGATAATATTCATAATGATAGGATTAATGGTATTTTGGAGGCAAATCAATGAAAACACAAATAACAGGAAGGCCATCTACATCACAACCGATTTAGAAAGGCAAAAGGTCAGTAAAATCATGGTTTATATTAAGCAGTCACTCGGTTTGGGCTCAGCTCACGGGAGACAAGCTGGTATTTGGGGACGGGGGGTAAAAGAAGATACGAAGTTACTTACTTATTGTTAAGTAACACATCCTAGCAATAACAAGAGAGTCACGAGAAACAAGCTTAAAGGTCTCCTAAGAGGCTGCACCATTTCTAGGTCACCTCCCAAAATCACATCTGCTCTGATACAAATATTCAAGGATTTGGTTTCAGGACTGAATAGATTCAAATGTTCAGATGATTCGGTAATCCATGCCAGAAGCCAAAATGATCTCAGAATATTATAGCTATAGAGCTTCTGTTTTTGTTTGGTTGCTAAGTTGTGTCCGACTTTTTGTGACCCCCATGGACTGTAGTCCACTAGACTCCTCTGTCCATGGGATTCTCCAGGCAAGAGTACTGAAGTGGTTGCCATGCCCTCCTCCAGGGGCTTTTCCCAACCCAGGGATCGAACTAGTCTCTTACATCTCCTGCATTGGCAAGCGGGTTCTTTACCACTAGCGCCACCTGGGCAGCCCACTGTGGAGTTAACTCCATTGAAAAACAGAACAATTTAGCTACAAGAAACCCATAACCTAGACACTGCTTAACCTCTGGATAGTTAGAGCCACTGACAGCTCCAAATGATGGAGACCACTTTCTTCTCAAGGAGCTTTAGGAGAGGAGCTTGAAAAACTTCTCTTTACAGTGCTCATTACTTTATCACCAGGAAAATATTTCTTACCGAAAAAAGATCCTTCTGGTACCATTTCAACCAATTTCCCCTTGTCTGGAGGTTGAGTGAAACCAGGTGAATTGCTTGAGAGAGTGTAAACTTCTTAGGTTTCTAGAATGTTCACAGGGTCTGGAAGATCCTCCTAGATCATTCAGTTCTTCTCTCTCACTTTGCAGCTGGGAATTAAAATGCAAGGGATTCTAGTGACTTGACCAAATCCACACAGTAGTTAATCATAGATCCCCATGAGCTTCAATCAGATGCCATACAAATAATTCCATGTCCTTCATTTCTAGAATTATGAGGCTGCCCAGGAAAATAGAGAAACTTGAAGATAGTCAGTGATAATATGCATGGGTAGTTATCAATAAATCTATTTTTAACATTTAACATGTGTATTTTACCAAAATGTTGGTGTTTGTTTTAAATGAAAGTGTGAGTCACTCAGTTGTGTCTGACTCTTTGTGACCCCATGGTCTGTAGCCTTCCAGGTTCCTCTGTCCATGGAATTTTCTAGGCAACAGTACTGGAGTGGGTTACCATTCCCTTCTCCAGGGTATCTTCCTGACCCAGGGATTGAACCTGGGTTTCCTGCATTACAGGCAGATTCTTTACCCTCTGAGCCACCAGGGAGGCCCCTTTGTTTTAACTATGTCTCACTTTTTACCATTTTTCCTAGAAATGTTTGAGAATACACTTTTGGACTGGTTTACAACGGGCTTCCCTGGTACCTCAGCTGGTAAATAATCTGCCTGCAATGTGGGAGACCTGGCTTTGATCCAGGGTTGGGAAGATATCCTGGAGAAGGGAATGGCTACCCACTCCAGTATTCTGGCCTGGAAAATTCTAGGCCATGGACTATACAGTCCCTGGGTCACAAAGAGTCAGAAACAATTGAGCAACCTTCACTTTTTCACATTGATAATAGCTGTAATCTGTTGTTTAGGTGTTTGCCAGTCTAATAGGTGTAAAATGATATGTTACTGGTACTTTAATTTACAAATCTCTGAGTTTTAGCTTTAATTCAACTGTAGCATTAATTCAAATTCTCCCTCCCCCAGTCGTTTGAATTTCTCTTATGTAAATAGTTACCTAATTGCCTATTTTTCTATTGTTGTTCATATCTGCCTTACCAGGTTTCACGAATTCTTTATGGAACTTCCCTGGTGGTCTAGTGATGAAGACTGCGCTTTCACTACAGGGGGCAAGGGTTTGATTCCTCGTCTAGGAACTAAGATCCTGTGTGCTATACAGCATAGCAAAACAAAAAAAATTTACCACCTTAAAAAAGTATTATTTATAATATACAGTATAATTACCCTCTTTATTTTATGGTTTGTTGATTTTGTTCGTATCTTTTGCTGTACAAAATTTCAAAGCTTTGGGCTGCGACCGGCGCGCTAAGCGCAGGCGGCTAAGCGCGGCGGAGAGGAGCCGCCCCGTGTCCGAGGTCAGGGGCAGAAGCCAGGAGGACCCCAAGCCCGAAGGGTGGTGGCCAAGAGGAGTTACCCCACGTCTGAGGCCAGGGGCAGCGGCTGAGAGTACCAGACTGTGACAGCGCAGGAACAGCCGAGAGGAGCTACCCCGCGTCCGAGGTTAGGGGCGGCGGCTGGGAGGAGCTACCCCACAACCCTAAGCCCGAGGCCAGGGGTGGCGGCCAGGAGGAGCAACCCACGCCCGAGGCCATGGGTGGTGGCTGGGAGGACCAACCCCATGTCCAAGGAGCCCTGGCTGCACCGGCACAGGAGGACCTAGAGGAGCTATCCCACATTGAAGGTCAGGAAGGGCAGCGGTGAGGAGATATACCCCTCCTCCAAGGTAAGGAGCAATGGCTGCGCTTTGCTGGAGCAGCGGTGAAGAGATACCCCATGCCCAAGGTAAGAGAAACCCAAGTAAGACGGTTGGTGTTGCAAGAGGGCATCAGACGGCAAACACACTGAAACCATACTCACAGAAAACTAGTCAATCTAATCACACTAGGACCACAGCTTTGTCTAACTCAATGAAACTAAGCCATGGCCATGGGGCAACCCAAGATGGGCGGGTCATGGTGGAGAGATCTGACAGAATGTGGTCCACTGGAGAAGGGAATGGCAAACCACTTCAGTATTCTTGCCTTGAGAACCCCATGAACAGTATGAAAAGGCAAAATGATAGGATACTGAAAGAAAAACTCCCCAGGTCAATAGGTGCCCAATATGCTACTGGTGATCAGTGGAGAAATAACTCCAGAAATAATGAAGGGATGGAGCCAAAGCAAAAAGAATACCCAGCTGTGGATGTGACTGGTGATAGAAGCAAGGTCCGATGCTGTAAGAGCAATATTGCATAGGAACCTGGAATGTCAGGTCCATGAATCAAGGCAAATTGGAAGTGGTCAAACAGGAGATGGCAAGAGTGAATGTCGACATTCTAGGAATCAGCGAAATGAAATGGACTGGAATGGGTAAATTTAACTCAGATGACCATTATATCTACTACTGCGAGCAGGAATCCCTCAGAAGAAATGGAGTAGCCATCATGGTCAACAAGAGTCCAAAATGCAGTACTTGGATGCAATCTCAAAAACGACAGAATGATCTCTGTTCATTTCCAAGGCAAACCATTCAATATCACAATAATCCAAGTCTATGCCCCAACCAGTAACGCTGAAGAAGCTGAAGTTGAATAGTTCTATGAAGACCTACAAGACCTTTTAGAACTAACACCCAAAAAAAGATGTTCTTTTCATTATAGGGGACTGGAATGCAAAAGTAGGAAGTCAAGAAACACCTGGAGTAACAGGCAAATTTGGCCTTGGAATACGGAATGAAGCAGGGCAAAGACTAATAGAGTTTTGCCAAGAAAATGCACTGGTCATAGCAAACACCCTCTTCCAACAACACAAGAGAAGACTCTATACATGGACATCACCAGATGGTCAACACCGAGATTAGATTGATTATATCCTTTGCAGCCAAAGATGGAGAAGCTCTATACAGTCAGCAAAAACAAGACTGGGAGCTGACTGTGGCTCAGACCATGAACTCCTTATTGCCAAATTCAGACTTAAATTGAAGAAAGTAGGGAAAACTACTAGACCATTCAGGTATGACCTAAATCAAATCCCTTATGATTTATACAGTGGAAGTGAGAAATAGATTTAAGGGCCTAGATCTGATAGATAGAGTGCCTGATGAACTATGGAATGAGGTTCGTGACATTGTACAGGAGACAGGGATCAAGACCATCCCCATGGAAAAGAAATGCAAAAAAGCAAAATGGCTGTGAGGGGAGGCCTTACAAATAGCTGTGAAAAGAAGAGGAGAGAAAAGCAAAGGAGAAACGGAAAGATATAAACATCTGAATGCAGAGTTCCAAAGAATAGCAAGAAGAAATAAGAAAGCCTTCTTCAGCGATCAGTGCAAAGAAATAGAGGAAAACAACAGAATGGGAAAGACTAGGGATGTCTTCAAGAAAATTAGAGATACCAAAGAAACATTTCATGCAAAGATGGGCTCGATAAAGGACAAAAATGGTATGGACCTAACAGAAGCAGAAGATATTAAGAAGAGATGGCAAGAATACATAGAATAACTGTACAAAAAAGATCTTCACGACCTAGATAATCACGATGGTGTGATCGCTGACCTAGAGCCAGACATCCTGGAATGTGAAGTCAAGTGGGCCTTAGAAAGCATCACTACAAACAAAGGTAGTGGAGGTGATGGAATTCCAGTTGAACTATTCCAAATCCTGAAAGATGATGCTGTGAAAGTGTTGTACTCAATATGCCAGCAAGTTTGGAAAACTCAGCAGTGGCCACAGGACTGGAAAAGGCCAGTTTTCATTCCAATCCCAAAGAAAGGCAATGCCAAAGAATGCTCAAACTACCACACAATTGCACTCATCTCACATTCTAGTAAAGTAATGCTCAAAATTCTCCAAGCCAGGCTTCAGCAATACCTGAACCGTGAACTTCCTGATGTTCAAGCTCAAATTGCCAACATCTGCTGGATCATGGAAAAAGCAAGAGAGTTCCAGAAAAACATCTATTTCTGCTTTATTGAGTATGCCAAAGCCTTTGACTGTGTGGATCACAATAAACTGTGGAAAATTCTAAAAGAGATGGGAATACCAGACCACTTGACCTGCCTCTTGAGAAACCCATATACAGGTCAGGAAGCAACAGTTAGAACTGGACATGGAACAACAGACTGGTTCCAAATAGGAAAAGGAGTACGTCAAGGCTGTATATTGTCACCCTGTTTATTTAACTTCTATGCAGAGTACATCATGAGAAACGCTGGACTGGAAGAAACACAAGCTGGAATCAAGATTGCCGGGAGAAGTATCAATAACCTCAGATATGCAGATGACACCACCCTTATGGCAGAAAGTGAAGAGGAACTCAAAAGCCTCTTGATGAAAGTGAAAGTAGAGAGCAAAAAAGTTGGCTTTAAGTTCAACATTCAGAAAACGAAGATCATGGCATCAGGTCCCATCACTTCATGGGAAATAGATGGGGAAACAGTGGAAACAGTGTCAGACTTTAGTTTTCTGGGCTCCAAAATCACTACAGATGGTGACTGCAGCCATGAAATTAAAAGACACTTACTCCTTGGAAGGAAAGTTATGACCAACCTAGATAGCATATTCAAAAGCAGAGACATTACTTTGCCAACAAAGCTTCGTCTAGTCAAGGCTCTGGTTTTTCCTGTAGTCATGTATGGATGTGAGAGTTGGACTGTGAAGAAGGCTGAGTGCCGAACAATTGATGCCTTTGAACTGTGGTGTTGGAGAAGACTCTTGAGAGTCCCTTGGACTGCAAGGAGATCCAACCCGTCCATTCTGAAGGAGATCAGCCCTGGGATTTCTTTGGAAGGAATGATGCTAAAGCTGAAACTCCAGTACTTTGGCCACCTCCTGCGAGGAATTGACTCATTCGAAAAGACTCTGATGCTGGGAGGGATTGGGGGCAAGAGGAGAAGGGGATGACAGAGGATGAGATGGCTGGATGGCATCACTGACTTGATGGACGTGAGTCTGAGTGAACTTCGGGAGTTGGTGATGGACAGGGAGGCCTGGCGTGCTGCGATTCATGGGGTCGCAAAGAGTCGGACACGACTGAGCAAGTGATCTGATCTGATCTTTCTCTTTTATAATTTTATAATGAACTCATTCTTAACCATGAAAAAAAAAAAAAAAAAACAGAGAAGCTCAAACCATAGTTGAGGGTCAGACTACCTTGATTCTACTCATGACTCTGCCACTTATGTTGTGACTTTGGGCAAATTCTCTTTATCCACCCTTCAGTTTCTTCACATGAGAGACCACGTCGATGATGACACCAACCCTACAGAATTGCAATGATGACATGAGCTCACACACAGTAAAACCAGCTAATGTGGGACTTCTCTGGTTGCCCAGTGGTTAAGACTTCACCTTCCAATGCAGAGAGTAAGGGTTCAAACCCTGATCCAAGAACTAAGATCCCTCATGCCTCATGGCCAAAAAGCCAAAACATACAACAGAAGCAATATAGTAACAAATTTAATAAAGACTTTAAAAATGGTCCGCATAAAAATAAAGAACACCAAACATGCCTTCCTATGTTACTCATTTAATTTCCACAGGAAACCCTAGAGGTAGATACTATTATCCTGCTCATTTGACAAATGAGAAAACCGAAGATCTATCAAGTCCAGGCTCTTGGTGGGGGATCAATAGACTGGCTGCTGGCATTATCACCAACATCATTATCATTAAAGGCAGGTTTGCCTTTGAAAGTTTTCTTTTTGGCAGACCGATTTGCCATTATGGACCAACCCAGGGCAGTAGCCAAGCTCAGAAAATGGATACAATCTCTTTAAAAAAAAAAAAAAAAATCTGACCTGGAAAAAAAAATCTACTGCCCAAAGAAAACCACAAACCACATTCCCAAGCCAAGTGAAGATAACATTGGTATTAAGCACTCTTTGGAATTATCTCTATACTGTTCTGTTTGATTCTGTGGATAACAAAAAGGACAAGAGAAAACTTATTCCCCTCACTTGCCTGTGACAAATCACGAAAGTTTCAATATGTTATTATAGTATTAAGATTCACAAAACATATGACATTCACATGTATTTCTTTTTTCCTGAAATGCTCTTGTGGCTCTTGACAGCTCATTAAGGATCCATACCAGCCTGAGCTGGGCTTACCCGTGCTGGGAACCAGCTGCTCCTACCTCTCAGAATGGAGCTGCCACAGGTGTGGACCAGCCAGACTACAGGGAGGGTGGATCAGAGAAAGAGGATGTTTAGTAAGGCTCCCTAACCTCCCCTGCTGGCTTTTATTTTGACATCTGGGGCTGTAACCCAAAGTGCACACGGATTAGAGATGTCATTTTATGTCACTTGTAAGACAGGATGCAACAAAACCAGAGAGCAGATATCCCATCATTTGTCTGTCATGGCGCTTCCAGGAGGGAAGATGCCACGGTCAAATCAAACAGTCGCCTTTTCACATAGGCTTTTCCTTTGCCCACTCAAGCTGTCAGCAGTTCTTACTGGGGGATTTCACAAGCTGCAAAACTTCACTTCTTGCAAGAGAACTATGCTACTTCCCTACCAATGGGTCCATGATGCTGTGAATAGGTGGGTGTAACTTAGAAACTGTTGCAATCCTAGACAAAGAAAGCCACCAACTCAAACCCAAAACCTGATGCCATCAGTTCTGTGTCCTAATAGTGACACCAACATAGGTGGATCAGTGGGATAGAACCCACCTGCCAATGCAGGAAACACAGGTTCAATCCCTGGGTCAGGGAATATCTCCTGGAGCAGGGCATGGCAACCCATTCCAGTATTCTTGCCTGGAAAATTCCATGGACAGAGGAGCCTGGCTGGCTACAGTCCATAGAGTCACAAAGAGTCGTGCATGACTGAATGTCTGAGCACTCATGCATATAGCATGTAATGGGTTATATTAGAACATGGCAATTAAATTTAATTTTTCAAAGAATAGCCCATTTCAAACAATTTGCTCACATAAGGAAAAAACAATAGAAATGTATTGAGGGATCAGGAAGATATTAAAAAGGGATTCTTCCAGAACACATATATTACATAATAACAGATCACTTAAATTTATTAAACACCTACTTTATGCCAGAAAAATTATTCCCTACTTCACATATGTTGTCTCATTCAATTTTGAAAAGATAATAACATTAGGCCAGACAGCTGAAGTGTGTTACCTACAGTCACATAACAAGAAAGCAGCTCAGCCAGAATTCAGACTTTCCTTAGCATCATTCTAAAGGTTACACTCTCCTCTAAAGCTCACTCTCTCAGGGAAGGACACATGCTCAATGAAGTGTCTGCTCATAGGCCAGGGCGCATGTCAATCAGGTTGAATGGGCTGCAACTTCCCAACGTTTCATTGTAGTTCTAGGAAAGCAGCATTTTCAGTGTTTGAAATTTTGAGATACTCTATCAAATGCATTTCTGCAAATTCCTACTTTTTCATTTCAGCCAGTATGAATGTTTGTCTTTTTCCTTGTAAAAGTTGGGAAAGCAAAAACATTTTGTATGTAGTGAGGGATTTGAGGATTTGGTGGTTGACTTGCATAGCTGTTGTATGGTGTGGTGAATCGCAAATTGGAGTTTAAAATGTGTTCCTCTTTTGCAGATAAGGGTGTTTGTATAATTTCTTTTTGGAGTCTGCATATAAGTGATGTCATACAATATTTCTCCTAATCTGTCTGGCTTACTTCACTCAGTAATTGACAATCTCTAGGTCCCTCTATTGCTGCAAATGGCATTCATTCATTCTTTTTAATGCGGGGGTGGGAGAGGGCATGGGGTAATGGGATAGTTAGGGAGTTGGAATGGACATGTACACGCTGCTATATTTAAAATGGACAACCAGAAAGGATCTACTTTATATCACATGGAACTCTGCTCAATGTTACGTGGCAGCCTGGATGGGAGGGAGTTTGGGGGAGAATGGGTACATGTATATGTATGGCTGAGTCCCTTTGCTGTCCACCTGAAACTATCACAGCATTGTGAATCGGCTATACTTCAGTACAAAATAAAAAGTTTGAAAAAATAAGTGTTCTTACTTTTAATGCCTTTTAGTACATTTCATAAAACACCAGATCCCACAAATCTAGTCACCTTTAGAACTGATCATGCACGTGCTAAGTCACTTCAGTCGTGTCTGACTCTTTGCAACCCCATGAACTGTACCCCATCAGACTCTTCTGTTCATGAGATTCTCCAGGCAAGAATACTGGAGTGGTTTGCCATGCCCTCCTCTAGGGGATCTTCCCGACTCAGGGATTGAATTTGTGTCTCTTACATCTCCTGCATTAGCAGGTGGGTTCTTTACCACTAGCGCCACCTGGGAAGCCCTTAGAACTGATCAACCAAATATGTATTGACTGGATTAAGTTCACTTCTTACCCTAGGCTGACCCTCAGTAACTGAAAACTATGGAAAATTCTAAGGTTTGTGATTTTTGTGTCATGCTTCACGTGACAACTTTCAAGTGAAATAATTTGAAAAACATAGTTTCAACTGAGACTGGAATTGACATATCAAGATGGCAAGTTTTAAGTGTAGTGCTGATACTGAGAAAGTAAGACATCTGGGTCAGCAAAGTGAGACAGTGACCACAAGGCCCTGCAAGGAAAATGCAGCCACCAGCTGGGTGTGAGGAGGTCAGGTAAGCTTCCAGGCTTATGTGAAATATGGTACGTTATTGTGAGGGGGGAAATGAGTTGTCCTGAGCCATAACTCTATGAAATAGTCATTTTTTAAGGAAAAAAAATCATGGGCAGTTTGAATGAAAATCATCAAATTATTTACAGCTAAACAAGAGAGAAGTCTTGGCTAAAATCAATTTAAAAAGAACACAATCAAACAAAAATGCCTTTCATGCTTGAGGTTTGTTTGATAACCAATTGCAGAATTACCTTAAAAGATGATGTTTATGTAATAAGAGAAAATTAGGCAAAATTCTATTTTAACAGAGATGAAAAAATATCACCTTTTGATGAAAAGAGATAGCAAAGCTAAAGAAAAAATTACTTTCCTCTTACCACATTGACAAATAAAGTAGTTTCAAGTGCTCCTCAAGCCCAATTGAATTGGTTGAGAGATTTGGAGTTCTTAGGTAATGAATGCATATTATATTTTCATGATGTTTATAATGAACGTATATTCGTTAAAATTTGTCTCATTTTCTTTTTAAAATTGTTCAATTGGAGTATAGTTGATTCATAATATTGTATTAGTTTCAGGTGTAGAGCAAAGTAAATTATTATACATATGTCCACTTTTTTATTTTTTAGAATTTTTATAAGAAGCATACAAATGGGAATTGTTTGTCAATCTAGTACTACTTACTTGAAGGATGGATAGTACTATTTACTTGTCAATCTAGTACTATTTACTTTGCATGGCTAGAGAACAACCTACAAGTGGTTAAAGGCACGATTCATTGTACATCAAGCTCACGGACACCCCGTTTTTGCCAGGAGCCACCACACGTATCACTCAGCAAGAGCACCTTCTCAGAACATCACTCATGACATTTTCAGTTTATCCTTTGGGGTGGGAAAAATGCTGAATGATCTTGCAACTATAAAAAATGCTAGTTTGAATATATGTTCTCTAGAAAATCTGAATTAAAATGGAAATGTACTACATAGATCTATCCTGGTCGTCAGGGGGACATGCTGACCAGATTTTTTGAACTCAGATTCTTGACTTTTTTTTTTTTCCCTTTATGAGATTTGGGGAAGGTAATGAAATACTTTCAAAAAGGCTGAGTCCTGGCAAATGTGTTTGTTGACCTAGGGTTGGCTCATTTGCCACATGTCTTCTTAAATCAGTGCCCTAAGTCAAGGCAAACTTACACACGTCTCAACTTCTCATGAAGATTGCTATAGTAAAAATAAAGTTGGGTGAAAAAATTTGACCTTGGAGATTATGAATCATTAGAGGCTCTTCATCTGATGCATGCTAAGTATCTGTGGTAAAGTTTTTAAAAAGCAATAAAAGATCTTTATCAATAGAAAGACTGTGAATGAGTGTTTCCCAGACACCATAATAGATTCTCACCAATGTTATCAAAGATGCTTGCAGTAGAGACCCCTGTTGTGTGTGCTCAGTCACTAAGTCGTCTCCAACCCTTTGTGACCCAATGGACTGTAGCCCGCCAAGCTCCTCTATCTGTGGTATTTCCCAAGCAAGAATACTGGAGTGGGTTGCCATTTCCTCCTCCAGGGGATCTTTCTGACCCAGAAATCGAACCAACATCCCTAACCTGAGTCTCCTGCATTGGCAGGTGGATTCTTTAGCACTTGAGCCACTTGGGAAGCCCCAGAGACCCTATGGTCAGCTGTAATCTCAAGAGACCTAAGAGACACAGTTAATGAATCTCCTCAGCTGTCGCCTGGAACACCAAGAGGCACAAACCTTAAACGCCCTCAGGGTAACATAAATTAGTGAGCCTAGGAAGCAGAGAGAATGCCTGTCTGAAGGCTTTTATTTTCCCCTTGTGGGGATGAGGCAGAATTTTGTCCTCAGGTCATTGGAAAGTGGTCTCCCAGCCCCACTCCAGTATGGGCCCTTGCCTGGCTGATTTTGGGGTATCTCTCCTCAGTTATTATTCTGACTTTAGAAAGTATCAGAAAATGCCATTTGTGTCCCTATTAAGTGTATCAGGGTCCTTACAACATGTGATGTCAAAATGAGACCAAATCGGCCTGGGTGTTATCTCATTACTCACAACTATCTCTATGTAATAAGGTACGAGGAAATTGCAAATAAGATTTGTACTGAAATGCATTGCCTTTTAAAAAAGACATTTAAATAAATTTTAATTCAAATCAGCCATTTTTCATTCATTATCCAATGGAGGAATTTGTTTTGTATTTTGTCTTCTGAAGATGAACAATGTGAAATTGCATTACCGTGTAAGGGAGTCCTATAATAAAACTCTGTGCCACTTCAGAGAATAAATCAAAGTGTATTTACTGTCATTTGATCAACATTAAAAGAACTCGTCTCCTGGCCCCAAGATTTTTTTGATAGGCTCCCACCAAAGGAAGACATAAACTCTAGAATCTGTACTGAAATAATTCCTAATATATAGTTTATACAATATAATCTTTACTTACTCCATTCTTTGTCGACATAGGTTTATCTGGAATCTGATTATAATTATGTCTTTCTCAGTTACCTACTTTCTTATACTCTAATAGCTAAGCTAACATCAATTTTAAAATATAATCACAATTCGATTCAACATTAAGGCTTCAATTGTTTTTCTTGCCTTATTTACATGAATTTTACTGACTACTTGATTTAAAAGAATCCCCACCTTGAGTACCCAGTGTGAGTGCTTGTGTGTATTTATGTCTGTGTGTGTGTGTACATGCTTTTCACTGTCTTATATAGGTATCATCTATCAAGTCAATCTCAAATTTTATTTGACAATCATGAAAGAGAGATAAAGCTTACAGGTTCATATTATTTAGTTATTGGTCATTTTAACTGAAATCTTAGGCAAAATGATTTACATACAAATATGGATAACTGAAATAACAAGGTCCATTTACCTAAACACAGAGTCATGGCTACCCTATCTGAATGTAATGTTTGATCACACAGATCCGTGGAAATCCTTCTGTTTGCAGAATAGTCAGTGCCTCCAGTGCTAGGCTCACCTCCACTGCTCAGTCCTGTTCACAAAGAACCAGGAGGACCCATCCAAGTAGAGCTTCCAGCAGGCATTCTGAACACAGAACTGTCCTTCTGTCAGAACACTTTCCTAGATAAATGTTTATCATTTGATTTTTACTTACTTAACTGGAGCTTGGAAAAGGCAATGGCACCCCACTCCAGTACTCTTGCCTGGAAAATCCCATGGACGGAGGAACCTGGTGGGCTGCAGTCCATGGGGTCACTAGAGTCGGACATGACTGAGCGACTTCACTTTCACTTTTCACTTTCATGCATTGGAGAAGGAAATGGCCACCCACTCCACTGTTCTTGCCTGGAGAATCCCAGGGACGGGGGAGCCTGGTGGGCTGCCATCTGTGGGGTCGCACAGAGTCGGACACGACTGAAGTGACTTAGCAGCAGCAGCAGCAGCAACCAGAGCTTATGAGTTAATCATTATCCTTTCAGTACACCAGTCATTTTATGTGTATGCTTGTGTTTGACTAAGTCAAGCATTTAGTTGGACTCAGTCAAGTACTTAGTTGGGTTCAGTCGTGTCTGACTCTTCGTGACCCCTTGGATGATAGCCCACCAGGCTCCTCTGTCCATGAGGTTTTCTAGGCAAGAATACTGGAGTGGATTGTCATTTCCTTCTCCAGGGAATCTTCCCAACCTAGGAATCAAAACTGTGTCTCCTGTGTCTCCTGCATTGCAGGCAGATTCTTTACCCCCTGAGCCATCAGGGAAGCCTGATTGATTTATTTACATTCTAAAGTACATACCTTTTTTTCATAACAAATAAATTTTATTTTATTTTTTAACTTATTTTAATTGGAGGAAAATTGTTTTACAGTTTTGTATTGACTTCAGCCCTACAACAATGCAAATCAGCCATAATTATACATATATATAACTCTATATATAGTTAGTACCCTCAAAGTACCATCTAACCCAATACCTAGAATATTACCCAAAACTCATGTTTTCCTGAGTACTTCCAAGCCTATATTCCTGCCTTCTCTTTAAAATAATAAACACATGATTTTCCATATTGTTTTTGATGGAAGTATAATTGATTTACAATGTGTTAATTTTAGGTGTACAGCACAGTGATTCCATTTATATATATATGTACTTTTTCAGATTCTTTTCCCTTAGAGGTTAATTCAAAATACTGAGTATAGTTTCTACCGAGTATAGGTTATCTGTTCTATATGTAGTAATGTGCATATGTTAACCCCAAATTCCTAATTTGTCCCACATGATTTTATACTGGTTACCCCTTTGAGATTTTTTCTAGTGTAAGTGAATCACTGCATGTATTGAGATTTTTTTCTAGTGTAGGTGAATCTCTGCATGTATTTGAGGCCTAAAAATATACTGTTTAGTGTTACCTAGTTTCGGAGAAGGCAATGGCAACCCACTCCAGTACTCTTGCCTGGAAAATCCCATGGACAGAGGAGCCTGGTAGGCTGCAGTCCATGGGGTCGCTAGGAGTTGGACACGACTGGGCGACTTCACTTTCACTTTTCACTTTCATGCATTGGAGGAGGAAATGGCAACCCACTCCAGTGTTCTTGCCTGGAGAATCCCAGGGACGGGGGAGCCTGGTGGGCTGCCGTCTATGGGGTCACACAGAGTCGGACACGACTGAAGCGACTTAGCAGCAGCAGCAGCAGCAGTTACCTAGTTTTGAGTTTCAAAAAAAAATGAAGGCATATAAGCATCAACTATTTTTACTCTTCTGCAAAATGAATGACCTACAGACATCAAGCTGTATGTCATTTTTTGAGACATGTTTATTGTTTTAATGTAATGACACTAATATTTATCCATGTTGTTGCTTATAGCTGAAAATATTCTTCTGTGAAAGACACCACAATTTATATATTTTCTGATTATACTCATAATCGTTGATAGTTTTCTTGTTGTTCAGTCCCTAAGTCATGTCCAACTCTTTGCGACCCATGAACTGCAGCGCATCAGGCTTCACATCCTTCACTATTTGCCTGAGTTTGCCCATTGGGTCAGTCATGCTCTACAACCATCTCATTTTCTGTCGTCCCTTTCTCCTCTTGCCCTCAATCTTCCCCAGCATCAAGGTCTTTTCCGTGAGTCAGTTCTTCGTATCAGGTGGCCAAAGTATTAGGGCTTCAGCTTCAGCATCAGTCCTTCCAATGAATGCTCATGATTGATTTCCTTTAGGATTGACTCATTTGATCTCCTTGGTGTCCTAGCAAATAAATCAAAATTCTTGATGCATAAATTTCTACCTGTACCTTACAGGATTTTAGTATTTTGTATATAGTACATAAAGGTTTCTTTATCTTGTGCTCAAGATATCTTTTTAAAAACTGAGCTCAAAATTTTCATGAGTTTTTTTTTAATTGATGCTTAACTTTTCCCCAATTTGATCTGACTATTTAAATCTTCAAAATATAAGGCTATTGGTTACAAGGAGCCAGCTTCTATATACAGGTCAAAGGATCTACATAGAGAAGTTGAGTTACCTATGGAAATTCATGGGTTTTGTCAAACTTGCTTGGAAACCAATAGATTGTAAAAATCAGCTCAGGATTTCAAAAAAAAAAAGTATTAATTGCCTTTTTATCTTGTTTTTGGTTGCTGTCGGATCTTAATTTGATGTTCAGGCTTCTCTCTGGTTGTGGAGCATGGGCTCCAGAGTGCATGGGCTCTGTAGCTTGTAGTATAGGAGCTTAGTTGCCCTGCAGCCTGTGGGAATCTTAATTTCCCTATCAGGGATTGAACCCATGCCCTCTGCTTTGGAAGTGCAGGGTTTTAACCAGTGAACCATCAGGGAAGTCTGTGGTTCAGGATTATTTTTCATTTGACTGAGAAGCACTGGGTTAGCCTGCTGCTGCTGCTGCTAAGTCACTTCAGTCGTGTCCAACTCTGTGCAACCCCAGAGACAGCAGCCCACCAGGCCCCCCCATCCCTGAGATTCTCCAGGCAAGAACACTGGAGTAGGTTGCCATTTCCTTCTCCAATGCATGAAAGTGAAAAGTGAAAGGGAAGTCACTCAGTCGTGTCCGACTCTGTGGACTACAGCCTACCAGGCTCCTCTGTCCATGGGATTTTCCAGGCAAGAGTACTGGAGTGGATTGCCATTGCCTTCTCCGATGGGTTAGCCTAATGGATCCTAAATCAATGCCATTTTGGGGGAACAAAGGCCATGAAGGTTGGAGGGGGAAAGAAGTGGCAAACTTTTTTCTTAAATCCTTGGTTTAGATCAAGTGTTTACAAAAATAATTATAAGGAATGAACAACCACCTAATTTACTTTAAATTTGGCAGAATTGTCTAATATGGTTCCTGGTCTGATTTAATTGTGTCTGGGAAGCTCTTAATATCCTTCCACATAAAAATCACTGCCAAGCTGCCAGGATGTCCCCACTGACTTATTTGGCAGCAAGCAGATTTATGGCCAGACAAGCACCAACAAGAAGGCAGGCACCCTGAGTTTCCAGGGACCTGATGGTTGTCTCCTGAGACAGATCTATGATAGAGTCCTCCCAGTGTGTTTTCCATGGGGGAAAAGAGTAGTTACAAAAAACACTGTGACAGGGGACTTCGCAGGTAATCCAGTGATGAAGACTTTTCCTTTCAATTCAAGTGTGGATTCAGTCCCTGGTTGAGGAACTAAGATCCCATACCCTTCGCAGGCAAAAAACCAAAACATAAAACAGAAGCAATAGTGTAATAAATTCAATAAAGAATTTAAAAATGATCCACATCCAAAAAAATATTTTTAAAATGTTTAAATAAAAATCCTCATCATTTGGAAAAAAAGAGAGAGAGAGAGAAAACACCATGACAGTATTTGAAGTTAGAGATGATGTGGGACTGGAGGACTGATTATAAATTCTAGGTTCCTATAGTAACGTAGGGCTTCCCTAGGCTCAGACGGTAAAGCGTCTGTCTATAACACAGGAGACTGGGGTTCGATCCTTGGGTTGGGAAGATCCCCTAGAGAAGGAAATGGCAGCCCACTCCAGTATTCTTGCCTGGAAAATCCCATGGATCGCGGAGCCTGGTAGGCTACTGTCCGTGGGGTTGCAAAGAATCGGACAGGACTGAGCAACTTCACTTTCACTTTCATAGTAATGTAGGAGAGGGCCACAGTACAGCTTTCAGGAGTGGCAAGGGAAACATCACTTTCATTTCAATCTGTGTGATATTGAAGAATTTAATATGAAACAAGCACAAAAGTTCAAACCCATATTGAGTACTACGTTTCCAAAAATGGCCCAAAAACATGGAGTGAACTAAAGAGCTGACCTAACTTCCACCACCAATAATTGAAAACTAAAAATCTGAACCTGTCAGTGCTGATGAGGCTTTGTTTAAGAAGAACGGGATAAGGGATTGTATGAAAGCATCCGAGGAGACGGAACACATTTCCTCCCCCATCTCCCTCCTCTGCATTTACTGCAACATGACAAGCAGCCACACTGAGCCCCAAGCACAGACCAACTCTGCTTTCACCCAGAGATTCCACTCCAGGACCCAGGGGACAGCAGTGGAGGCTAAATGCAGCTCAGGTTTGTGCATGGAAGCCAAATAATTGGTGAGTTTGGCCAAGATTCAAGTTCATTCTGAAGCATTAAATCAAAGTGTTGCAGGCTTGGTTCCAACGTTGAGAACAGCCCAAGTAGTGAATTGCGAATCAGTCACCTTCCTCCCCCTGTAATCAATCTAATCTAGGTGACAGAAGCGGAATCGTGCCAGGACCTGGCCTGAATGGCAGAAAATAAGCCAAAGAATTAGAACAGTAAATTTCATTGTTAACAACTCTTCTGAGCAGGGAGGAGGTATTGAAGGAGGGAAGAAATTCATCCAACAAAGAAGATGTATGGAAGAGAAAAGAAACAGCCATTGCAGTGCAAAATTAGAGAGAAAGAAGAGGATTAGGGAAAAAATGGGAGGAAATCTTAACACACCCCAAAGTAAGTCTCCATTGTAAGAGACATTTGATAGGCGGGTCTGAACTTGAAAAAAAGTGAATGGAGGAAGAGAAAACAGAAGAGACAAGAAACAAATTGGGGCAAAGGTGCATTCCAGCAGGACACTGGAAGTGGAAGCTCACAGGAGAGATCCCTGATGGTAGGCGCTGACTGAGATGGCATCTGTGGCAGGGGTGATTAAAAAAAAAACAAAACTCTGAAAGCCGGAAACATTCACTCCTTGGTTTTTCAACATTGAGAACAATGAAGTTACTACTGGGAGAAAAAAAAACAAAAGTTTGTTAAATAAAAAACAAAAAGTTTGTTAAATAACTCTCAATTCACCACAGATGACATGGAAATATATCAAGGGGAGAAAAATATATAAATTACACTTTCCAGATCAAGATAATTTTAATAAACAGAATTACAGTCTCTGGCACATCACTCACAGACTTCGAAGACTATTCAACTAAATATGAGAATTTTTATAAAAATAAATTAATTTTTTTAGAAAGGTAGATGTGAGGAAATTCAAATGCACTTTCTTTTTGCAAAACATAGGTTGGATTCCTTTGATTGTAGTGACACCAGACTCCACTTAGTGCCTGCAAAGGAAGACTCCTTCATGGAAGAAGGTTTACTTCTGCTGATGCATGATGCAAAAAGTTTTTCTTAAAAAAACAACAACAAAAAGAACGTTTTTAACTTTGTGTTGGAGTATAGCTGGTTAACAAAGTTGTGATTGTTTCAGGTGAACAGCAAAGGGACTCAGGCATACATATACATGTATCCATTCTTCCTCACACTCCCCTTCCATCAAGGCTGCCCTACAACACTTAGCAGAGCTCCTAGTGAAAACGGGTTTTGGTCTGATAGACGGGGGTGGGGTGGGAGGGATGCTGGGGGTAGGGAGGGTGGGAGTAGGGTTGGAGGGTGGTTGGAGATGCGTAGGAAGGTGGAGAGAAGGTGATGATGGTCATGAAAAAGAGGCAAAGACACAACACTGTACCATTCAAGTTGCCCAAAGCAAAGCTGAGTAACAACACTCGGTGAAAGCCAATAACACTCAAGCACACGACATACTACATGTGATTGTTCTCCATGGAACCTGACACCGTGAAACATTTCACTTTGATGAGAAAGCAAACATGAAATCAGTTCTTTCCCTCTTCTCCATATAAAAGTCCATATAATTACTCCTGAAGGCTGGAACATTTCATCTTTTTATCTGACAGATGCTTCTACTCTCTTTCTAGAAAAGCGCTGAACTCAGGGAACTCTACAGCCTTCTCCACAGATTCTAAATAATCCTGACGCCACAAATTATCTTCCAGCAGCTGTGAGCAACACAAAGCTTTTCCTAGAAAATGGGGGGAGAGGGGAATTCTGAAGGAGACTAAAGGCAATTTTTTTCCCAGCTCTCATGTGATTTTTAAGAGCCAGCCGGTCTGGAAAATGTTGAATTTGTTTGTAGGAAAGGTAAACACTGCCAAAATCAACAAGTTCCTTCCTTAGGGGGCTGTAGAGAAAATTGGTCTACAGATTAAGACAGTTCAGACAATTTAGGCTGAAGTAGAAGTGAACCCCCTCGGCAACCAGGTTTTACCCCAGAACTGTATTAGAAAGCTGATAAATCTCTGCTGGAGGAATTACCAACTGTGTATTCAAGAGGTAAAGGAAATTAAAATTGATCTCTTCTATAAATATCGTAGACAAAGTGAGTTTTTTAAATGAATAAGTAGGCCGAGAGCCTTGGTGAATTGGCTTAAATGGTTCAGCCACACTGGCTAGATTGCTTGTTCTGTGTGTCTTAACTGTGATTAGACCAATATAAAATGGTTTCATAGGTGATTGGTTACCAGTCAACAAAAATGCCTCGATTAAAATGGAATAGCTAAACATTTTCTGCATGTCCTGTAATGAGGGCTGCTAAACAAAAAAGCAGGATGGCAGTTTCATTTGAATTTCATATAAACAGAAAATAATTCTTTAGCGTAAGCACATCCTAAATATTGCTTGCAGCATGCTGCTGCTGCTGCTGCGTCGCTTCAGTTGTGTCCGACTCTGTGCAACCCCCTAGACGGCAGCTCACCAGGCTCCCCCATCCCTGGGATTCTCCAGGCAAGAACACTGGAGTGGGTTGCCATTTCCTTCATACTTATACAAAAAATTGTTCACTGTTTATCCAAAATTCAGGTATAATTTTGTATTGTTTTTATTTGCTAAATCTGGCAAATTTACCTGTGATACCTATGAAATAGGGTATGTGTTTTTTATATGCCCACTCCCCAAAGCACCCTGAATTCATATTTGAATAAGTTTAGCCAATACCTGTGTATAGAACCATAAAGATTAAATATTATTTATGAGATGAAAATCCAGGCAAGGTTTTCTAAGAAGTTAATTATAAGAGTCACTTTGGGGAATTGAATTTCCTGAGGTTTGTGCTTTATAACTATCTGGGGAGTTTTAAAAATCCAGGTTGCAGCTCAGACTGATTAAACCAGAACCTCTGGGTGGGACACAGGCATCTGCACATTTTAAAACTCCACAGTGAATTACGGCTGCCAAGGCGAGAATCACTGCTCTAGACTGATTGGTCTGACCTGCCAATCTGTGATCACAAAAACAAAAGATGAAAACGGAGCTCATGCTTCCAGGCTGTCATTCAGGGTAGTGCAAGCTTTGGGGCTGCTTTTTCCCCTTCCTGCTTTAGAATGTATAAGAACATTCACATTTAGCTGAGGATGGGAGACACATGAAGAGCTGAGAAATAGTGAAGATGAGAAGATTTTTGAAAAGTCTACATATTCATCAAGTGCACATATACTTATATATAATGGAATATTACTCAGCCATCAAAAAGAATGAAATCATGCCATCTGCACCAACGTGGGTGGACCTAGATATGGTGTTAAGTGAAGTGAGTCAGAAAGAGAACAAGTACCATATAATAGCACTTATGTGTGGAATCTAAAACGTGGCACAAATGAACAAAACAGAGAAAGACTCACAGACATAGAGATCAAACTTGTCATTGCCAAGAGGGAGGGAGGCGGAAGAGGGATGGATTGGGAATCTGAGGCTTGCAGATGCAAACTATTACATTTCGAATAGATAAACAACAAGGTCCTATGTATAGCCCAGGGAACTATGTTTAACATCCTGTGATAAACCATGATGGAAAAGAATATGAAAAAGAATATATATATAACTGAGTTACTTTGCTGCACAGCAAAAATTAGCACAACACTGTAAATCAACTATACTTCAATAATTTTTTTAACAGGAAGTCTACATCTTCAAATATAGTAGCCTATGAACTTTGTCAGACTGAGTTTTATGGACGCAACTGTTAAGGAAAGTTAAACACCCATAAATCTCTGCTCTTATCGAGGGATTAAAACTATATGGAGACATATATATTTACATTTACAGGGTACAGATAGAAGTCACAAAGTATATATTTCAAGTACATACTTCCCCATTGTTGTTTTGTCTGCCAAAACATTACCTATCAGCATCAGCTACAGAATTCTGAAAATAGACCAAGAGATCCAAGCAAATTCACTGCTTTTAATTCAAAGTATGGGCTCCTTCAACTCCAGTATGCACTTAAATTACTAAAAGTTACCAAGATCACTAAGATTGGGTTTTTTCTGTAATTGTAGTTTTTCTGTTGTTTTTTCCTAACAATGAATTGCCTGAAGATGAACATAGAACCATTTTTTCTGTATTTGTCCTGGAAGTTGACTGATAAACAGGCTGCAGTGCTGCATGCTTTCACATCTTCCTCGTCAGAAAGCCTGAAGAATTGTTATGTTATTAAAACCCCAATCCTAACACTTATAAGGAGAGTTCCAAAGCCAGCATCCATATCTTATCGCATACCACTGGCTCCACAGTGCATTTTGATACAGACTATATTTACTTTCAACACCGACAACATTCCCCTAGCTCTCTTCATGTGCCATAAACTCTCCCAGATTTATGAACCCCATGTATACTTCTCAACAAGTTACTTTTGTAATGTCAACCCTGAAAGGGATAAAGAGCTAACTATATGTTTCATTAATAATTAAGGACTGAGAGTCTATAGAAACATGATAGAGTTTTTAGTTCATCTGGCACAAAAGAGGAGTTAAAGACTAGAAATCTTAAAATTATTTCATGTTTTACTTCATCTCCAGTCCACTAAGAATATTAAGCTCCACCTATACTTAATGCAAAGTGCTTTCAGTTGATGCAATTGTGCCTTAAATAGTAAGAAGCACATCTTGGTTAAGAGAAACAAGAATTCATTTGTCACCAGGTTCATCCCCCACAGCGTGTGACCACTGTTGCTTCGGTTCCACATCCTCTGTATGTTCTTTTTTATTTTTAATCTATTTTTCAATCTATTTTTCTTTTGGATTTATTCATGTATTTGGCTGTGTCAGGTCTTAGTCGTGTCACGTGGGATCTTTCGTTCCATCTCTTGGATTCTCTGGTTGAGGAGCATGGGCTCAGTAGTTGGGGCATCCGGGCTTAGTTTCCCCATGGCAGGTGGGACCTTAGTTCCCCAAGCAGGGATAGAACTTGTGCTCCCTGCATTGCAAACCAGATTCCTGACTACTCTACCACTAGGGAAGACTCCCTCTCTATGTTCTTCACCAAATCTGTAATCATCTCCTACGCGTGTGTGTATTACCCTCAAGTGAGTATTTCTGTCTCAAAATTCTCTTTATTACAATTTCATTTTTCCTGTGGTCCACCGACTATATCTCAGTTTTGTAGACTCAAAATCTTAAGGAAGTTTGAATACATCACCGTTCACATTAACCAACAAGCTTCCTCACCCATTCTCCTTTCACAAGGGCTCCCATATACATCCTTTCATATACATATTCCTAACTGCCAACTCCCCGTGTCAGGCTCCATGAGCTCATAACCAAACTATTACTGTAACTTCCTACTTGGTCTCCCTTTATCTACCCCATATGGAATCCTGATAAGGACACTCCCAGGGACAAAGGATTTTATAATTTTAGGATATTCTGTTTATCCACTGAAGAAATAGCACCCTGCTTAAGATACAGAAACTAGAGTCTGGAAATAACAGTGGAGAAGGACTCTAGCAAATAGAATCTCAGTGAGAATGGTGAAAGTTTATATTCTAGGAGTGTGGAACAACCAGAAGTTGACTTAGTCATCAAAAACTGCAACCCACTCTTTGAGTACGTCCAATTCCTGATCAGGTTAATGTCACCTGACCCTACTGTATGGTTCTAGCAAAGGCTAGAGCAAACCTTCTTAGGAAAAAAAAAGATAATATCCCCCAGAACCCATACAATACCATCATTTAATTAAAAATTTGCTTGGCATACCAGAAATCACAATCAAGAGAAAACTAAAAAATAAGTACTCAGGAGATATTTGGTAATTGAATGACTCAATCAATATTCTCTACAACTTTGCACCATATTTGAAAACCTTGGGCACTAATCAAGATAACTTTCAGTACCCAGATACACTCTTAAGGAAATGACAGACTGAGATGAAAAATCTATGCCTATTTAGGGGGAAGGGAAGAAGGGAGGAAAGGAGGGGATAGAAATTCACACAGTGTTTTGGCACTAACACCAAGCAAGAGAAGGGTAAGAGGTCAACCATATTGTACCCTCCAGTCCTGATTTGTTAGAAAAAAAACTTTGTAGCTCTGGTGCAGAAAAAGCAGTCAGGTTTCCCTTTGGAAACATTTAGCCAGTTCCACTTGTGGATCAATACTTCTTACAAGCTCACAGTGACAATTTTAAGAGTAACACAGTAAGGTTAATAATGCCCCCAATGAGATTTATCATCAAGAAAAGGAATGGAGGATAGTGCATATGTTAGCAGGTTTGTAATCAGTGAGACTCGCTCTGTTATCCTGTGAAGTTGGAATGGAATGGCTGTTGCTGTAAGTGGATAATGTGGCTCCCTGCTACCATCACCTCAGGGTGCCAACAGCATGGCACTGCGATTATCATTCTAGGGTGGTCATGAGCTCTGCTATTTTCTTCTGCAAGTTTGGGGAAGATATATTGCTGTGACAACAGGGAAATAGTAGACAGGTGTCACAGTATTACACAGTCAGGCAGGGAAAAAAGAAGCAGACTTAGTTCTTGAGAAAATGAACCACAGCCTCTGTTATAAGTTTCAAAAATAAGTGGTTGGTGAAAAAGAGCTGAAAATTCTTAGGTCTTTCATTTAATTGAGTGTTGCATGCTTACTCTGGCATTTGGATAATAAGAAAGAATATGTAGATTACATGTTATGGAATTGGGCAGAAAATAAACCCCCAATAAGTGTAGTAGCTCCCTTTAAACCACTGAAGGTTCAGATAGTTGGTGCTCATGTTTAAATAATGCACCAACTTCATGCATAAAAAGCAAATACCTAACTGCTTCTAATATTTCTGGTTTAAGTTTAGATTATTTAAGAATTGCACACTAGTCTAGCATGAACTGAGCTCAAGTAATGATCGGTTCAGTTCAGTTCAGTCACTCAGTCGTGTCCGACTCTTTGAGACCCTAGGGACTGCAGCACGCCAGGCCTCCCTGCTCATCACCAACTCCCGGAGTTTACTCAAACTCATGTCCATTGAGTTGGTGATGCCATCCAATCATCTCATCCTATCGTTCCCTTCTCCTTACGCCTTCAATCTTTCCCAGCATCAGGGTCTTTTCAAATGAGTCAGTTCTTACCATCAGGTGGCCAAAGTATTGGAGTTTGAGCTTCAGCATCAGTCCTTGCAATGAATATTCAGGACTGATTTCCTTTAGGATGAACTGGTTGGATCTCCTTGCAGTCCAAGGGACTCTCAAGAGTCTTCTCCAACACCACAGTTCAAAAGCATCAATTCTTTGGCGCTCAGCTTTCCTTATAGTCCAACTCTCACAGCCATACATGAGTACTGGAAAAACCATAGCTTTGACTATAAGGATATTTGTCAGCAAAGTAATGTCTCTGCTTTTTAATATGCTGTCTAGGTTGGTCATAACTTTTCTTCCAAGGAGCAAGGATCTTTTAATTTAATGATAATTCTTTCAAATTCTATTCTTTACTCTATATTTCTGTAAACAGATTTTGGAAAGCACACACACACACACACACACACACACACACACACACACACACTATCCTGTATAAAGTCCCCACCTAGGATCTTCCTCATTAGTAACTGGCATGCTTTCATAATTCTTTCTCAACCAGTGAGCTTGGTAGATTAGTCATCTTAGACTCACTTCTGTCCTTGTTTGTCATGTCTAGGTCACAAGAGTGTTGGAAGGATTAATTAGTTAACATGCAAAATTCTTTGAAGATAAAAAGCCCAGTGAAATTGCAAGTGCTCGCATTCCTTCATAGGACATATCTTTCCTTTTATATTTGTAAAAATTCATCCACCTCCTTTTAACCCTTTATGCTAACTTTATGTACTCAGATTTCTTTTTTCACAAATTGACTAGCCTTATCTTCCCCCCTTCACAAAGCTCAAGATAGTTGTTTACCTACGCCCTCATCTCTCTCCTCCATATTGTTGTTGTTATTATTATTCAGTCTCTAAGCCATGCCTGACTCTTTGCGACCTCATGGACTGCAGCATGCCAGCTCCTCTTTTACTCCTCACTTTGACTAAATATCAGTTTTCTTTCTTACAGAGAGATCCTGATACCATTTATGAAATCCTATTTCCTAGTTATTTTTTCCTACTTACATGTTTTGGTATTCATTGGAACTGTGGACTGGTATGCCTAAAGGTCACTAATGAGAAGGAAAAGTCACTATTCCTAACTATCAGAGGCTTAGGACATGAGAATCATTCATTTGGATCAAATGTTAGAGTCCAAAGGGCAGGTGAGTCTGTGTAGTTTACTGAACAAGAAAGGGGAAATTGTTTTTCCCCCAAATTGAAATGTTTTTATAATAAGGAATTGCTTTAAATGTCCTTTATGACATGAAATATACATTCTAGGAAATCTGATGAAGTGTGTCCCCTGAAGCCCCCACCTCTTAACAGCTTCTGAGCCTGGATGCAGCTAAGGGTACCAGCAGCCTGTGAGCTGAAGCTCTGAGTGTCAGAAGAGATCTTCCTCCAGCAGAAGAATCTGTACTTAAAAGGCTCATTTCCATTAAGAACCTAATAGAGAGACATTCTCCTAGAGCTATCACAATTATTTTAACTGCTGAAATCTGTAGAACAGATGTGGTCATCTATGATGAAATCCTGGGGTACCCTCCACAGTCTGGCTATGAAAAACCACAGTCATTATTTTTCCACTATTTTTTGACACTTTCTATTTTGATTATAAAGTCAGACCTTGAGATATTTAAATGTATCAGCTTTTTAAAAGAGCTGTTCTTCAAATGATTCCTAAATGATATCTTCTTCAAGAGATTATGGAACTGACTAACAAGGATGAGATGGTTGGATGGCATCACCAACTCAATGGACGTGAGTTTGAGCAAGGTCCAGGAGTTGGTGACGACAGGGAAGCCTGCTGTGCAGCCGTCCATGGGGTCATAGAGTCGGACATGACTGAGCGACTGAACTGAACTGAAACAAAGGTTACAAAACACCATGACACGCAAATGCTTTTCACTTTGTCATGAACTTAATTCCGCTCATCCAGGTCTTTTGCGTTGCAGGCAGATTCTTTACCATCTGAACCACCAGGGAAGCCTTTTAAACAGATTAAAATGATATATTTCATATGCTTCCTATCTCAAATAGCATGAGCAAAATCTATGAAATATCCTCAAAATGAAATGGAAAGTGATCTTGGAACAATATATGTATTATTATTGTATATGTTATATATATATATATATATATATATATATATATATATATATATATGTATGTATATAAAGTATGCGTGGGTGCTTAGTCATTCAGTTATGTCCAGTTCTTTGCGACCCTATGGACTGTAGTCCACCAGGCTCTTCTGTCCATGCGATTTTCCCAGCAAGAATACTGGAGTAGGTTTCCATTTCCTCCTCCAGGGGATCTTCCTGATCCAGGAATTGAACCCATGTCTCCCACGTCTCCTGCATTGCAGGCGGATTCTTTACCACTGATCCACTGGGGAAGCCCAAATATAATATATGCATGTGTGCATGCCAAGTCACTTCAGTTGTGTCTGACCTTTTATGACCCTGTGGATTGTAGCCCACCAGGCTTCTATGTACGTGGGATCCTCCAGGTAAGACTACTGGTGTGGGTTGCCTTGCCCTCCTCCAGGGAATCTTCCTGACCCATACCCTCACCCTTAATTATAATGTTATTATAAGAAAGCATATTTATTTTATTTTATTTTTAAACTTTACATAATTGTATTAGTTTTGCCAAATATCAAAATGAATCCATCACAGGTATACATGTGCTCCCCATCCCGAACCCTTCTCCCTCCTCCCTCCCCATACCGTCCCTCTGGGTCGTCCCAGTGCACTAGCCCCAAGCATCCAGTATCGTGCATTGAACCTGGACTGGCATCTCGTTTCATACATGATATTTTACATGTTTCAATGCCATTCTCCCAAATCTTCCCACCCTCTCCCTCTCCCACAGAGTCCATAAGACTGTTCCATACATCAGCGTCACTTTTGCTGTCTCGTACACAGGGTTATTGTTATCATCTTTCTAAATTCCATATATATGCGTTAGTATACTGTATTGGTGTTTTTCCTTCTGGCTTACTTCACTCTGTATAATAGGCTCCAGTTTCATCCACCTCATTAGAACTGATTCAAATGTATTCTTTTTAATGGCTGAGTAATACTCCATTGTGTATATGTACCACAGCTTTCTTTTCCATTCATCTGCTGATGGACATCTAGGTTGCTTCCATGTCCTGGCTATTATAAACAGTGCTGCGATGAACAGTGGGGTACACGTGTCTCTTTCCCTTCTGGTTTCCTCAGTGTGTATGCTCAGCAGTGGGATTGCTGGATCATAAGGCAGTTCTATTTCCAGTTTTTTAAGGAATCTCCACACTGTTCTCCATAGTGGCTGTACTAGTTTGCATTCCCACCAACAGTGTAAGAGGGTTCCCTTTCCTCCACACCCTCTCCAACATTTATTATTTGTAGACTTTTGGATCGCAGCCATTCTGACTGGTGAGAAAGCATATTTTAAAAGATATTTCCTTTCTTTTTCTTTTTTTGAGTTGTACATACTTAATATACACAATTTGATGAGTTTGGAAGTAAGCAAACACCCATGGACCCATCACCACAGTCTATGCCATAAAACCTATCCAAAACCTCCTCTTCCCACCTTCTTCTTTCTCCTCCTCCCCTTTCCTCCTTTATTTTCTCCTCTTTCTTCTACTATAATTATTAATGCTATTAGTATTAGTATTCTCACTCCTTGAGCAATCAAACCAAGCATTATATATGTAGTCTGTATCTTAGAGAAGGCAATGGCACCCCACCCCAGCTCTTGCCTGGAAAATCCCATGGTCGGAGGAGCCTGGTAGGCTGCAGTCCATGGGGTCGCTAAGAGTCGGACACAACTGAGCGACTTCACTTTCCCTTTTCACTTTCATGCATTGGAGAAGGAAATGGCAACCCACTCCAGTATTCTTGCCTGGAGAATCCCAGGGACAGAGGAGCCTTGTGGGCTGCTGTCTACAGGGTCTCACAGAGTCAGAAATGACTGAAGCGACTTAGCAGTAGCAACAGCAGTCTGTATCTATTACATGTATTGCTAGGTGGAAGAATATATATATATTTATATATATTATTTATATATATATACAGATATATATGCATTATGATATACATGATATATATGTATTAATATATTATTAACTATGATATATATACACATATGTATTAGTATGTGGAGTCTAGAAAAATGGTACAGATGAGCCTAGTTCCAGGGCAGGAATAGAGATTCAGACATTAGAATGGGTGTGTGGACATAGATCGAGAAGAGGAGGATGGGATGAATTGGGAGATTAGGTTTGACATAAATACACTACCATGTGTAAAATAGATCACTAGTGGGAACCTGCTGTATTGCACAGGAAGCTCAGCTTTGTGCTCTGTGATGACCTAGATGGGTGAGAATGGGGAATGGTGGGAGGCTGTAGAGGCAGGGGATATATGTATATATGTATATATATAGCTGATGCATTTCTTTGTACAGCAGAAACTAATACAACACTGTAAAACAATTATATATCAATAAATTTTTTTAATAAATATAGTCAACCAAAAAAAAAAAATAGAGTCCATAACTGTGACTGCTCATGTTACCAGCCATTTGTGGAGAAGCAGAAAATAAAGATGCAACAAATGATTGGGTAATCTTGTTTCCTGCAGGATGTATTCTCAAGTGGGTTTATATGGCCCATCTTGTTTTGAATGAGTCAGGACAGGGAGTCATTCAGCACAGCTACCCAGGGAAATCTACCCTGTGTCAGAAACAGAGCACCTGCAGTGATGCAGTCACACGTACGGGCCAGATGGACTGAGAAACAGAAATGACCCTTTGGGGAGAAAAAGAGAGACAGGGAAACAAGTTTCTGAAAAAGTATCCTTTGACACCAGTACACGGTGTCATTTCCCATGATGAAAAAGACCTCGACTGTGTAAGAGACTATTTTTTCCAATTCTAAATTCTGAGCCATTTCACCTCCATTCAAGATGGTCATGACACAATGGGGATTTAAGGAAAAGTCAGCCAGACCCCCTAAATCCAAAAAGACTTTCTGGGGCTGTATAGAAAGATGAAAAAAATGATTCATACTGCAAAAATCAAGAAAATAATTTAATTCATCTACGTGTGACTAGGCAAACACAGTGAGCCACAATGCAAAAATCTAGTACTAAATTGTCATTATTACCAAATTCTGCTTCTTCTATACCAGGATGATCCTTCTTCTAAGATTCACTTCCTTTGATTTTTTTTTTTTTAAGCAGCAAATAGATAGTGAAGGATGAACTTTTTAGTTGCTTGTCTCTCACCAACTTGAGACCTTCACATAGTTTGAGAGAAAGTCGCTCATTCGTGTCCAACTCTTTGCTAATTCTCTGGGCCAGAATATTGGAGTGGGTAGCCTTTCCCTTCTCCAGGGGATCTTCCAAACCCAGGTTTAGAACCCAGGTCTTCCATATTGCAGGCAGATTCCTTACCAGCTTATCCACAAGGGAAGCCCTAATCACATAGTTTACACTTCATTTATAGGGTGCTGTGCTATGCTCTCGGAGAAGGCGATGGCATCCCACTCCAGTACTCTTGCCTGGAAAATCCCATGGACGGAGGAGCCTGGTAGGCTGCAGTCCACGGGGTCGCTAGGAGTTGGACACGACTGAGCGACTTCACTTTCACTTTTCACTTTCATGCACTGGAGAAGGAAATGACAACCCACTTCAGTGTTCTTGGCTGGAGAATCCCAGGGATGGGGGAGCCTGGTGGGCTGCCGTCTATGGGGTCGCACAGAGTCGGACACGACTGAAGCGACTTAGCAGCAGCAGCAGCAGTGCTATGCTCTGACAATAACCATAAAAATCAGATCATAATAGAGATGGTTAGATAGCATCACCGCCTCAACAAACATAAACTTGAACAAACTCCAGGAGACAGCGAAAGACAGAGGAGGGTGGTGTGCTGCAGTCCATGGGATCACAGAGAACTTGACATGACTTAGCAACTGAACAAAATACTACTGCTAATAATAGTTAATATGTTTGAATATTTACTATTATTCTAAATATTAAATTACCTTTTTTAATTCTCACAGTGAAATTCACATTCCTGGCTGTAGGACCTTGGGCATAATGGGTACCTCAATTCTCTAGTCTACAAAACAAATGAAGATGACTGTAGTTAGGCAGTCTAACTCAAGCAATTGTTATGAAAAGTCAAGTTAGTCAATGTATATGAAGCCCTTAAAACAGTGCCTGTCACACAGAAAGTGTTATTGAAGTGTTAGCTATTATTATTATAGGTTATATAATTCAGATCCACGGGGGCCTTAGCTGTCATCTCTATGCTCATAACTTCCAGATCCAGGTACTAGTCTTTACCTCTCTGCATAACTTTATTCATATTTCATAACTTTATTCATATTTCAAATTAGCTGATTTCATCTTCCTACAGATGTATAGCAGCTGTCTCCAAATTAATATAGCCAACAACAGGATTCTGATTTCCTCTCCTCTTTCAAAGAAAAGCGCAAATCTTCTGCCAGTAGATCCAGTAAATGAGAGTCCATATAATGCAACATTGAAGTGTACAGATTACACGGCTGAGAAGCCTGGGTTCAAACCCATCTTGTAGCTAGTTGTGTAACTTCAGGCAAATTACTTCCTGTCTCAATGTCCTAGCTTCCTTACCTGTAAAGACTAGAAATAATAATAGTACCTTCACAGAGTTGTGATGATATTCAAGTTAGAATATGAACAGATGTTTTACTATTTTTTTAAGATTTCTTTTAATGTGGACCATTTTAAAAGTCTTTATTGAATTTGTTGCAATATTGTTTCTGTTCTATGTTTTAGTTTTTTGGCCAGGAAGCATATGCGATTGCTAACCAGAGATGGAACCCACACCTCCTGCACTGGAAGGTGAAGTCTTAACCTCTGACCACCAGGGAAGTTTCAATACACAGATGTTTTAAACAGTGCCGGGCACACACAGTCAATACCATATGAATGTCATGTACTGTTGGGTTGGCTAAAAAGTTCATTAGGTCTTTTCTGTTTTCCATAAGGTGTTACAGAAAACTTGAACAAAATTTTTGGCCGACCCAATATCATCATACTCATCTATGAAGATGAACTATTAACTAACAGCTAATAGTTATCTTTGATTCTCTCCCTTGGTGGTGGTGGTGGTTTAGTCACTAAGTCGTGTCCAACTCTTGTGACCCCATGGACTGTAGCTAGCCAGGCTCCTCTGCCCATGGGATTCTCCAGGCAAGAATACTGGAGTGGGTTGTCACTTCCTTATCCAATTCTTTCCTTTACCTTCCCTAATCATGGATTACTGTTCCATCAGTAAATTTTATTTGGTTTGTTCCAAAGCACACCCCAAACCCCATCACACATGCATGCACTCTTACCATGGTCCTATATGGAGACCAGCATTCATTGTGTGACTTGGTGCTTGACCATCACGATCACCTCCCAGTGGAGAACATAGAGCCAGATTGCATGGTAAGCCCAGAACCCAGGTATTAAACATTCTGTATCCTGGTTTCCTCACCTTCACATTGAATGGGGATCATTCCAGTGCCCATAACACAGGCTGGTATGAAGATAACAGGGATTCATAGATGCAAAATGCTCATCATGGTACCGACACATAGCCTGCTTAATGTTTCCATCGTGTTCCCTGCTTCCTCTTCTTCCAGCCCTCACTCTCCCCATTACCTGCTACTCTCCAGACACTTCTTTCCATCTGCTCTTTGAAGAAGCCAAGTTTGCTCCTTCCTTGGGACTTTTAAACTCGTTGTCCTTCCCACTCAGAATGTTCTTCCAGAGTCAGATCTTCATGCTCTTGGCTCCGTCTTGTCTGAATGAGCTAAAATGTGTCTACAAAGCCTGCTTCCCTGACCACCCAATCTAAAGTAGACAGCATTATTCCCCACCACATAATCCAATTTGAATTCTCTGGATAGCACTTATCTAATTTTATTTTTTAAGTTAATTAATTTGTAATTGGAGGATAATTGCTTTACAATATTGTGTTGGTTTCTGCCATATGTTAACATGGATCAGCCATAGGTATACATACGTTCCCTCCATGTTGAATCTCCTTCCCACTTCCCACCCCAAGTATCTAATTTTATACATAAAGATTTACTTGTCAGTTTACTAACATACACACACACACACACACACACACACAGACATACACAAAGAGGAATCCAAACTATGTGAAAGCCAAGATTCTGCTTGTTTTGACTTGTCCTCTGCTATTGCTATATCTTCAAAGTCTAGATAAGTCCCTGTTCTATATTGAGTGCTTGATAAATATTTATATTTTTCTGACAGGACATTTTATTTCAGGATACCTTTAAATATTTAATACTAACATTAGCGAAGACTAATAATGTCTTTGAAAAGTTGACATGGCAATGGCAGGGGTTGATGAATGTACGGACAGTAAAGATGTTTCCATCTCGTGCATGTTTGGGGTGACTGTATCATACGGCACAAATGTCAAATATGCATCCTCTTTCTACTGAGGTGCTTTTTGGCACAAGATTTTACTTAATCCATGAGCTGCATAAAATCTCTCTCTAAACATAATGTCAATAGACAAATCAATAAATATGTAGCATAGTGTGTATGCATATCCAAGCCTATCTACTTTTCTTGCCAATTCTGAGTCTGAGCTGCAGTCCTCTGGGGTGGCTGACAAGCAAAAGGAATCTGCTGGGTGGTATTCCTGAGGCTGGATTCAGTTGCAAATGGTTTTCTGTCCTTGCAGATGTGAATCAGCCGAGGTGTGAAGTCATCCCCATACTTTGGCACAGGACTGAAGAGCTTGGTTGGAGGATTTCTAAAAAAGTAAGCAGAGAATTAAACTGTGGGACAGCTTGCAGTGCAGCTGGAAATAGCAGTTTCTGACGAGCTTGCTGCACCAACCACCAAAATTAAATAATGCTCTGAAAAGCCACCCTGCCTCAAGCGCTCCATTGCACGGCTCCTCTGACATCCCCTGCTAAGGTCAGGAGCCAGAATAGACTGAACGTTTATGAATACTGCCCTTCAAGATTGACATGAAGCCAAATTTAAAACTACATGCCTCCTTGGGAGGGAAATTAAGAGGCAGCCTGAAACACGTTATATGAAAATCTTATTTATTTGATCATGCATAACTGAAACTCCAACTACTTCAGTCTCAAAATTGTCTTGAGTCATAAGGAGGGATGCTGTGAACGGACCCAGCAGGAATGAAGTGAAGTGTTGTGTGTTGATACAAGATGAACAACCACACTGCAATATCTCATGAGGGTGTATAGAAAAAATCAAGAGTCAGTAATCTGCTAACCAAAAAGAGTTTTGCCTTTTAATGCTTTGTAGACTTTTATGGAGACATTAATGCTTTCGAAATCTCAAAATGGGCTCATGCATTCTGTAAAGGAGATATTTCCTGATTTTATCTTTTTGTGAGGAAAAATTTATTTTTATATTATTTATAAAATATTTTTATTTTATATTATATTTTATTTTAGTATAGTGAATTAACAATGTTGTGTTAGTTTCAGGTGTACAGCAAAGTAATTCAGTTATACAAATAGATGTATGTACTATTTTTCAAATTGTTTTCCTATTTAGGTTGTTACATAATATTGAGCAGAGTTCCCTGTGCTATATAGTAGGTCCTTATTGGTGATCCATTTTAAATATAGCAGTGTATACTTAATTTTCTAAGATGAACATCTTTCTTCAATAAAGGACCCTTGGAAAACCTCTTTGTTCTTGATAACTTCATTTAGAAACAACCCACCTAAAGGTACAGATGATAAGGGTACAAGATTTACATACATTCAATATCCCTGGCGGTCCAGTGGTTAAGGCTCTGTTTTCTAACGTGGGGACTGAGGGTTCAATTCCTGGTCGGGGAGCTAAGACCCCACAGGCCTCAGAGCCAAAAAATGTAAAACAGAAGCAATGTTATAACAAACTGAATAAAGACTTTTAAAATAGTCCACATCAAAGACTTATTTATAAAAAGAAAAGAAAAGCCCTCTTGGTACTAACATAATATTTGTAACTAAGTGAATTGCATTTTTTTAGCTATAAAACTTATAATACAGACAGAATATTGCCTTTTTCAGTGAAACTTATTTTCTCACCTCTAACATGCAAAAATGGGCTCTCATTTTACAAAGTACCACCTCTGTTTTCCTAAAACCTTCCTCCACATCTTTCCCTGGAATGTGGGCCAGACTGCCTTTCCTCTAAGTAGGGGGAAAGTGGTTGCAATTTTTCCACTGAATTCTGGCCTGAGTGGGTGGAGAGGATCATTCAACCAATATCTACTTATGATTCTCTGTGCTCTGATGTGTTTTTAGGCATTAAGCACTATGACTAGGCACTGGGCTATATCGATTCTATACCTAGGTTTACACTCAGGCCTTAGACTTGATGGAGACTAGATATTTCTAGTCCCCAGGAATCTACATTGTATTTCTTCTGGTACAGCATAAATTTGAACCCACATATAAATGGACAATAATTACTAGCAAAACTGAGTGACAAAATCAAAAGTTCTCAATAAGGCTCTGCAATCATAATAATGTGTCAGAAACATTAAAATGTGTTTCCATATATAAAAATGAGTATGGAAGTGAGGGTTGAGGACATTTTAGGACATTTCTTGAATCCACAATCTTAAGTTATTAAATTTTGACAAGTTCAAATACAAGTCAAAACCTTAAAATTTATTGTGATTTATTTCCAGTCATTTTCACAGAGCACCATTTGAATTATTATGTTTGAAGCTTATTAAAGACAAATGAATGGCACATTTATAGTCTATATAAATGCACAGCCTCTTTCGGGAAACAGAAAATCCACAGTAATTCTTTGTCACAGACTTCGTTTCTGAGCTGAAGGTGAGAGCTGGCCAGGATGATTGATCAAAGTGACCAAAGATGCTGGTGAAGTTCAGGGCAGGTAGACAAGTGTCTCCTGTTGTCTAGAAACACCTGCAAATGTCTAAACTGTGCTGGTCCTGGTTCTCAGATGCTGTTTCTTCCTCTTTCTGCATTAGGAATTCCTATGACCTGGTTAAGCAAATACTCAGTGGAAGGACAGTCCAATATTTCATGATGAAATGCAGGGGAAAATAATACTCACCTTGTCTTTCTATGACTAATGCAAAAATCTAATCATTCCCTCCATTCCATGACCCACACTGGGTTTAAACAGCTAGTCTGTCTGCCAGGTAAAAAGACTTAATGTCCCTCTTGAGAAGAAATTAACTGCTAAAACAGACTCAGGTGAAACGGAGTTCTGTCTTCTGTCCTCAATGCCACCATTTTTCTCTTTGAATCTGGCTCTTCCGTTCAAGTAGAATGAAAACTTGGATTTTTGCCTTGAGCAAATTTTACTTCCTAGGCTCAAATTCTGGGACTCTGTTTAATTGCAGAGGTGAGTTTGCCTTGTAGCAACTCTGAAATCACTCTTAAATTCACCATTTAAGAGCAGGAGGGGGCTGAAGTGGTATTCCACTTCCTTAGTTCTGTGTTGCTCCTGAGGGAACCCCCTGCCTGTTTTTCTTATTCAACACAACTTTACTGGATTAGTTAACACTGAAAAGTTAACAAGACCCAGGCACTGAGTAGTAGCAAACCAAATGGACTCAGGAGTATGACTTGGGCTTCTCTAGCCAGCATGGCTCTGCTTCTGATCCTGGGGTATCAGGAAGGAGGAAGCTGGGTTCTAAAAAACTAGAAATGTTTGTTTACTAAACAAGATTATAAAACAAAGTTAAAAAACCAAAACAAAAAAGTAAACCCGATGTATTAATAAGAAACAGAACAAAAAAGATATTATTTCAATCCAACTGCATTCTAGAAAAAGTAAAGCTATTAATAGGATAATAGTTCAGCAGTTTCCATGAGTTTGGAGAATGGGTGAAGCATTGCAAGGGTGAACCTTGGGGGATATTTTACACCAGTGAAACTATTCTATATGATGATGTAATTTTGGATACATGATGCATTTACAGCACTAAGTGTGATCCCAACACAGCTAATTTTTAAAAATTGTTCAGGAGTTTGGCAGATACAGGATAGAATGCAAAATGAGGGAGAAAAAGAATCTAACTCTACAAATGTATGAAACAATTTCACTGAGGGGAGTGGAGAGGGAAAGATGCTGACCTCAGCAACTCTGGAAATGTGTGGACTCCGTGAGACTGAAGGCAAAGGAAACGACACATAAGTGCTGTACTCCGGTTGATGCAGTACTTTCACACAGGGGTCCAAGTTAACAATTCTGATGCTGCTATGCATGTTTACTGAAAGCAAACACACGATTGAATATGAACGGTGATGATGGAAGTCAGCTTTCTCTCCATAAGATTTAAAGTTTACAGGTAAGCGGGGAGAGGAGGTTGTAATGATCCATGTTGTAATAAACCAAAGCCAGAGACTTAAGCATGAAGTCAGATTTAGCTTAATATGGCTACATGTACAAATATGTATAAATATGTATGTGTAAACAGTTAGTATACATACGTATGTTTCCGGCCTCTGTCATCTCAGTGGACCTAGAAGTAACAACACAGCGTAGCAGTGAACACATTTTCCAATAAAAGGAAGTGATTCTTGGGGGAATTACTGGTTTGTGGACTGAATCAAGAAACACATGAGTGAAGTATCTGGTAGTGCCATAAAGTAAGGAGTGTCCAAAATAAAATAAGAGATGGAAGTAGGTCAAAGGAACGCAGAATCCAACCTACAGAGCTCCCAGTTACCAAAGCTGGAAAAATTTACACAAAAAATAAGTAATGTACTACTGGATTTACAATAACTCAAAGCATAAAATAAATGTCTGTGAGTCTATTTTGATAAAAGTATTGTGTGCTTAGTCATTCAATCATGTCTGACTCTTGGATGGTCTATGGGCTGTAGCCTGCCAGGCTTCTCTGTCCATGGGGATTCTCCAGGCAAGAATACTGAAGTGGATTGCCATGCCTTAGTCCAGGGGATCTTCCCAACCCAGGGATAGAACTCAGGTCTCCCGCATTGCAGGCGGATTATTTACCATCTGAGCCACCAGGGATATAAGCATAGGATTGAAAAAACAAATGATGTAGAAGGAACATACCTCCTATGCAAAAGAATTCCAAATCATTTATGTAGATACTCTGTTCCCAAGGAGGTGGCCTCCTGAAGTTTGAGTTGCACATTATAACTTCTCTCTAGAGAGGGAAAAAAAGAAAAAAAAAAAAAAAAAAAAGAGTAACTTTGCAGTGGACGAACCTAACAAACATAATCTCAGCCAGGTGATCAAGGTCAACATAACAGTGATTAGTCATGTTGACAGTATGGGCCCAGAATGGGTAGTGGTAAAAACGGTATTTTATCTCTGTGACCTTCCTCCCCCAAATCCATAACCTCAGGCTGATTTTGAGAAAAACTAACAGACAAACCCCACTGGAAGTTTATTCTACAAAATATCTAACCACTACTCCTCAACTCGGTCAAGGTCATCTAAACAAAGAAAATATGAGAAACTGTCATAGCCCAGAGGAGCCCAAGAAGATATGATGATGATGTGATGTAGTGTCCTGGTTGAGATTCTTGGATAGAAATAGAACATTAGATGAAAACTGAGAAAAGCTGAATAAGAGATGGACTTTAGATAACAGTAAATATCAATATGGATACATTTCATTTTAATAAGTGTACCAACAAGTGGAGGACATTTTTAATGGAGGAGACTGGGGTAACTGGGGACTCTCTGTGCTACCTTCACAATTTCCCAACAAATATAAAAATCTTCTTTAAAAAGTTATTAAAAAGAGAATTTCCCTGGTAGCTCAGCTGGTAAAGAATCTACCTGCAATGTAGGATACCACAGTTTGATTCCAGGGTTGGGAAGATCGCCTGGAGAAAGGAGAGGCTACCACTCCAGTATTCTTGGGCTTCCCTGGTAGCTCAGACAGTAAAGAATCTGCCTGTAATGCAGGAGACCTGGGTTCAGTCCTTGGGTTGGAAAGATCCCCTGAAGGAGGTCATGGCAACCCACTCCAGTATTCTTGCCTTGATAATCCCCATGGACAGAGGAGACTGGTGGGCTACAGTCCATGGGGTTGCAAAGAGTCGGACATGACTGAGCAACTAAGCACACACATCATCTAGTTACATGTTCTCTTGAAATTTTATTCCAAGACTGCCATTGTAGTAATAAAGACTACTATCCAAAACTCTAATATTTTGAAATATTATTTCTTTTAAGGAGTCAATCACACTGATTAATTATTAATAACTCATCTTCTCCCAATTTCTTTTAGGAGATTATTTTTTAAAAACTAATTTCAAGGGAAAAATCTGAAAATTCCATTTATGTCAGAAGTTACCATGACTCCTGTAAATGGAAGAGACAATTTCAGACCAGTCATATACAAAAAAATTTTTTTAATAATTCTCAATGACAATTTATTTCCCATGCTCTAATGCTTTTTAGTATTATGTTGCACAAAGTGAAATGCCAAAGGAACATACAATAGAATAAGTATAAGAAGCCTAAGTAATTTACAAAGGCTTTGAATTTACTTATCTAATCTTATTGCTGTCAGATAAGACCACATAAGCAACTAGGGACTTTTCTCGTGGTCCAGGGGTTAGTACTCTATGCTTCCAAAACAGGGGGCACTGGTTTGATCCTAGGTAGGGGAACTAGGATCCCACATGCCAGAGGTGGCATGTGCATGTGTATGTGTGTTAGTCGCTCAGTCGTGTCCAACTCTATGTGACCCATTGAACTATAGCACGCCAGGCTCCTCCGTCCATGGAATTCTCCAGGCAAGAATACTGGAGTGGGTTGCCATTCCCTTCTCCAGGGCATCTTCCAGACCCAGGCACTGAACCCAGGTCTCCTGCATTGCAAGCAGACTCCTTACCACTTGAACTACGAGGGAAGCCTAAAGGTTGCAAGGCCAGGCCAAAAAAAATAAAAAATAAGTAACGAAACAATGGCCCATCTTACCCTTGTTTAACCTCTAGTGAAGACACTCTGAGTCTCCTCCGTATATTTAATAATCCCTCAGTCAAGGTACTCTTTAAAGTATGAATTCAATCTTTTATGCTGCTGCTAAATCCCATATTTTCCTACTATTTTTTCAAAAATAGAAAACAGTTCTGGCCATTTCCTGTGTAGCAACCATGCATGTGTATATGAAGATTATCATTAAATAACCATTTTCTTAGGATTAAATGAGTATAGTCTCTTTAATCTTTTCAATTCAAAGCCAATAGTTTTGCCTTTTTGTGGGTGGTTATTATCTGAATACTTTTCTAATTTGCTATCATCTTGTCTTTAATCCAATACCAAAGACTTAAACTTGACATTCAAGACAATAGATTTGAAAACCTCTGTGAGATCTTGAAGGAAAATTGACTAGGAAAAGAAGAAGGTTACTTCATTTTAACATTCAGAATGAATTTTATGGAAAACATTTCTAATTAGAATTTTAACCTTCCTTTGGTACATTTGGATACAAAGAGAATGTAAAATCTGATATAACTTTTCAAAGAACATCTCCTGCATGTGACTATGAAGACACAGGATATTTATTGGGACACTAGTAGGTTGGGTTGGGTTGTTTGGCAGTGTGTTTCAATATAAAGAAGTAATGGAAAGAAATAGTTGATATTTTGCCATCCCAGGCAGCTCTCATTTCAGGCAACAAGGTTCCTTGAGCCGTGAAAAGGCTTTTCTACTGCTCACAGTATAGCCTTAGGAACAAAATTTACTGCTTTTGTCAAATGGGCCTAAAGAGACACATCACCCTGTCCTCGGGGCTCTTCAGGGATCCTCCCCTTAGGAAAGCTTGGTCATTTCAGCCTCCGTGAATAGGATTAATTCATTGCTTTCATAAATGCAATGAGTTACTTTCGTGACCACAAAGGAAAATCTATGTAAAGCACTTAGCTCAGGCCTGGCATCTACTTAGGATGCTAAAGAAAAGCTACCTCCTATTTTAAAATGGAATTTGTGAATTATAAAATTTGAGGCTTTGTAACCATGGTAGAAAGCTTTTCTTTTTATTCCATTTTGAAATAAGAATTTTTCTTCTTATAGTTACTCTGCTTATATATTTTAAAATATTATTGCAATATAGTTGATTTACAATGTTGTGTTAGTTTCAGATATACAGCAGAGTGAATCAGTTATATATATATTCAGGCTTCTCTCCTAACTCAGTTGGTAAGAATCTGCCTGCAATGCAGGAGACCCGGGTTTGATTCCTGGGTGGGGTGATCCGCTGGAGAATGAAATAGCAACCCACTCCAATATTCTTGCCTGGGAAATCCCATGGACAGAGAAGCTAGGTGGGCTACCGTCCATGGGGTTGCAAGAATTGGGCATGACTTAGCAACTAAACGACAGTGCATATATATTCATTCTTTCTCAGATTCTTTTCTCATATAGGTTATTGCCTAATGGGTAGAGTTCTCCATGCTATACAGTAGGTCGTTGTTGGTTATCTCTGTCTGGTTATTATTTGGAATTTATTTCTGCTGTCCATGGGTCTGATATAACTTAGAGGTGAAGCAGAAGTGAAGCTAACTTGCCCAATGTCAGATCTCCATGGTGCCATACACTTAACCAGCTTGCAAAACCACATTTAAAAAAAAAAATTATTTATTTTAATTGGAGGCTAATTACTTTACCATGTTGTATTGGTTTTGCCATACATCAACATGCATCTGCCACGGGTGTACACGTGTTCCCCATCCTGAGCCTCCCTCCCACCTCCCTCTCCATACCATCCCTCTGGGTCATCCCAGTGTACGAGCCCCAAGCATGCTGTATCATGCATTGAACCTGGACCGGCGATTCATTTCACATATGATATTATACATGTTTCAATGCCATTCTCCCAAATCATCCCACCCTCGCCCTCTCCCACAGAGTCCAAAAGACTGTTCTACACATCTGTGTCTCTTTTACTATCTCGCATACAGGGTTATCATTACCATCTTTCTAAATTCCATACATATGTGTTAGTATACTGTGTTGGCGTTTTTCTTTCTGGCTTACTTCACTCTGTATAATAGGCTCCAGTTTCATCCACCTCATTAGAATTGATTCAAATTCATGCTTTTTAATGGCTGAGTAATAATCCATTGTGTATATGTACCACAGCTTTCTTATCCATTCATCTGCTGATGGACGTCTAGGTTGCTTCCATGTCCTGGCTATTATAGACAGTGCTGCGATGAACATTGGAGTACATGTGTCTATTTCAATTCTGGTTTCCTCAGTGTGTATGTCCAGCAGTGGGATAGCTGGGTCATATAGCAGTTCTATTTCCAGTTTTTTAAGTAATCTCCACACTGTTCTCCATAGTGGCTGTAATAGTTTGCATTCCCACCAACAGTGTAAGAGGTTTCCCTTTTCTCCACACCCTCTCCAGCACTTACTGCTTATAGACTTTTGGATAGCAGCCATTCTGACTGGCGTGAAATGGTACCTCATTGTGGTTTTGATTTGCATATCTCCGATAATGAGTGATGTTGAGCATCTTTTCATGTGTTTGTTAGCCATCTGTATGTCTTCTTTGGAGAAATGTCTGTTTAGTTCTTTGGCCCATTTTTTTGATTGGGTTGTTTATTTTTCTGGAATTGAGCTGCAGGAGTTGCTTGTATATTTTTGAGATTAATTCTTTGTCAGTTGCTTCATTTGCTATTATTTTCTCCCATTCTGAAGGCTGTCTTTTCACTTTGCTTATAGTTTCCTTTGTTGTGCAGAAGCTTTTAATTTTAATTAGGTCCCATTTATTTATTTTTGTTTTTATTTCCAATATTCTGGGAGGTGGGTCATAGAGGATCCTGCTGTGATTTATGTCGGAGAGTGTTGTGCCTATGTTCTCCTCTAGGAGTTTTATAGTTTCTGGTCTTACATCTAGATCTTTAATCCATTTTGAGTTTATTTTTGTGTATGGTGTTAAAAAGTGTTCTAGTTTCATTCTTTTACAAGTGGTTGACCAGTTTTCCCAGCACCACTTGTTAAAGAGATTGTCTTTTCTCCATTGTATATTCCTGCCTCCTTTGAAGAAGATAAGGTGTCCATAGGCACATGGATTTATCTCTGGGCTTTCTATTTTGTTCCATTGATCTATATTTCTGTCTTTGTGCCAGTACCATACTGTCTTGATGACTGTGGCTTTGTAGTAGAGCCTGAAGTCAGGCAGGTTGATTCCTCCAGTTCCATTCTTCTTTCTCAAGATTGCTTTGGCTATTTGAGGTTTTTGTATTTCCATAAAAATTGTGAAATTATTTGTTCTAGTTCTGTGAAAAATACTGTTGGTAGCTTGATAGGGATTGCATTGAATCTATAAATTGCTTTGGGTAGTATACTCATTTTCACTATATTGATTCTTCCGATCCATGAACATGGTATATTTCTCCATCTCTTAGTGTCCTCTTTGATTCCTTTCACCAGTGTTTTATAGTTTTCTATATATAGGTCTTTTGTTTCTTTAAATAGATATATTCCTAAGTATTTTACTCTTTTTGTTGCAATGGTGAATGGAATTGTATCCTTAATTTCTCTTTCTATTTTCTCATTATTAGTGTATAAGAATGCAAGGGATTTCTGTGTGTTGATTTTATATCCTGTAACTTTACTATGTTCATTGATTAGCTCTAGTAATTTTCTGGTGGGGTCTTTAGGGTCTTCTATGTAGAGGATCATGTCATCTGCAAGCAGTGAGAGTTTTACTTCTTCTTTTCCAATTTGGATTCCTTTTATTTCTTTTTCTGCTCTGATTCCTGTGGCCAAAACTTCCAAAACTATGTTGAATAGTAGTGGTGAGAGTGGGCACCCTTGTGTTCTTCCTGACTTTAGGGGAAATGCTTTCAATTTTTCACCATTGAGGATAATGTTTGCTGTGGGTTTGTCATATATAGCTTTTATTATGTTGAGGTATGTTCCTTCTATTCCTGCTTTCTGGAGAGTTTTTATCATAAATGGATGTTGAATTTTGTCAAAGGCTTTATCTGCATCTATTGAGATAATCATATGGCTTTTATTTTTCAATTTGTTAATGTGGTGTATTACATTGATTGATTCGCGGATATTGAAGAATCCTTGCATCCCTGGGATAAAGCCCACTTGGTCATGATGTATGATCTTTTTAATGTGTTGTTGGATTCTGATTGCTAGAATTTTGTTAAGGATTTTTGCATCTAAAGTCATCAGTGATATTGGCCTGTAGTTTTCTTTTTTTTGTGGTCATCTTTGTCAGGGTTTGGTATTAGGGTAGTGGTGGCCTCATAGAATGAGTTTGGAAGTTTACCTTCCTCTGAAATTCTCTGGAAGAGTTTGAGTAGGATAGGTGTTAGCTCTTCTCTAAATTTTTGTTAGAATTCAGCTGTGAAGCCGTCTGGACCTGGGCTTTTGTTTGCTGGAAGATTTCTGATTACAGTTTCAATTTCCATGCTTGTGATGGGTCTGTTAAGATTTTCTATTTCTTCCTGGTCCAGTTTTGGAAAGTTGTACTTTTCTAAGAATTTGTCCATTTCTTCCACGTTGTCCATTCTATTGGCGTATAATTGCTGATAGTAGTCTCTTATGATCCTTTGTGTTTCTGTGTTGTCTGTTGTGATCTCTCCATTTTCATTTCTAATTTTATTGATTTGATTTTTCTCCCTTTGTTTCTTGATGAGTCTGGCTAAATGGTTTGTCAGCAAAACCACATTTTAACCTGGTGGTTAAAGTACTTCAAGTGCTCTGACCTTTGACAATCCCTTCCCCTGAACAACTCTCCTGAGACCTCAGCTCCTGACTGTGGCCCTGGGAACCCCCTGCAAAGGCCTCACCCCCAATCTGTGTCTCGGCCTCCAGCTCCTCCCTCCTTCCCTCCCAAGCCCTGGAACTCAGCCTCTGCTTCTCCCTCCTGCAGAACCTCAGCACCTCACTCTTCAAACTTAACATGGTCCCACTTGGTCCACCATATAGGGAGACACACCACCAAAGCTAGTGCAGCCAGGACTGGGATCAGGATTATGTGTGTGTGTGTGAACAACAGAGAAATGAGCACTGGACACACCGATGGAACATAACATGCCCAGCAGAGTCCCTGACCAAACACTCAAATTGAGGATGTTTACCCATCTCCTCTTGGACTTAAAATGGAGTTAAAATGCCCCAAAGACATGACCCACATCATTTAAGTACCCTGCAGATCCTCCCATAATACAGCATTTCACATCTCCAAGGATATGATAATTAAGGAGAAGCCATCTAATAGTGCTGCAGAGTGGGAAGGAAGTGATTAAGCACAGCAATTCTCTAGGTCTCTGTTCATCAACATATTTACCTGTTAACAAGGTGAAGGTGAGGTAATAACTGCAAATCTACAAAATACTTCTGGCTAACTTATCCAGGTAATGGTGATAGACTTGACATTTGTTGCATGAGACATCTTGACAACAAAACTTTTCAGGAGCATTCACTGTGAATTTCCTCTTTAGAAATGTTCCTTTTTCAAGAATGGTTTTGTTTTTCTTGTTTAAAACTCATCTCCTCCAACTTCTTCCACAGGCACGGACATGCTCCAACTGGAATGCACAAGCCCACACCTGGGGCTGACTAATAAGTCTGCCCTGAGAATACTTTTTAAAACCATATTCACACTTTATAAAAGATATATTTAAAGTTCATCTTTGGATTTTCAGTATATTTCAGTCTTCAAGATGGAAGGGCTATGTCACAATATATGGCTCATGTATAAGATTCTCAACAAGGCAGCCCATGAGGGGAGTTAAAAAAAAAAGAAAGAAACAGCTACAGCACCAGGAGCCCAAATTTCTGTTTCAGGGTTGGATTTCTAGCTTTGATATCACCCCTTGAAAAGCCTGATCAATGGAAAGGAACCTGGTGTGAGAGCCTGGTCTCCTCCTCGCTCCTAGGAGCTGTGTTTGGAATAGTGGTGTACCTAGCAGGAAATCCTGCTTTAGAAGCACAGGCAACTTCTGCTCAGAAAACCAAAATGGTACACAGGGAGCACTGCTCCCAACTAGACTTACATCTTTGTACAAAGAGATTGCATTTTTTTTAAATGATGCTAAGAAGGCATCTAAACCACCTGTCTCCGGCTTCTCGCTTACCTGTTACAGAGAGTCATCTGACTCAAGAAAGGAAGTATTTCCATTTTATAAATAGAAAGAGCATTACAAATAGATTCCGCCTAGAGAAAAATATTAATGAGATAAATAACCCAAATTTTGATAAAGTGTCAGCCAAAATATGTTCATCACTGTCAATCTGAGTCAGCCAGCCAGTATTCTCAAGTTCAGAACAGCTTGAGGCTGTTGCTATATTGGGATTGTAAAGGATGCCTTCACACTCAGAGGCTCTATTTCTATGTAAGAAGCAGGATGAATTTCCTCTGTATAAAAGAAGGACCGCAAATTACCTGGAGGAAAGGCTACTTCTGTTTTATTTTAGATGAAATCACTACCTCCTCCCTCCCCAACCACCACTGCCTCTGGAAGTAACTATTCTGCTCCACAGATGGAAGATACAATGATGACTTTGTCTGGAGCCCAGTTGCCTGGATTGGAATCCTGACTCTCCTGGGTGACTCTACGACGGGTAGCAAATCACTTAACTTCCCTGTACCTCAGTTATCATCATCTATAAAATGGAGATAAGAATAACAAACTCAGGGCTTTTATAAGGGTCAAAAGGAATAACCTGAAGTTCTTAGATGAATGCTTTGCACAGAGATCAATAAAGATGAGCTGTTTTTAATAGAAATGCACAAAGCATGTTCTCTGAGCCTCTCTAATAGAACACACCACTCACATGCTGGATTTCAGGTCTTATCCCCTCAAAACATTGTGAGGGTCTGCATTGAGAGCATTTTGAAATCTATCCAGCCTTGGTCTCAAAGCCATGCTCACTCTTTGTGAAACAAACTGATGACTCTCTTTTGTCCCTTGCAGTGAAAAGTCTTAGTCAAATATTTTACAAACCTCTGAAAACATTTACTTAATGAGGACAGTATTCTTTTAGTCTAATTATTGATCACTTCTTCTAGGTCAAAATTCACCAATATGTGATTTCAAAATTGTTAGATTTTAAATTATTGGATTTTTGAGGCCAACATGAAACCTTTCTATATAATTATGAAAATTGGAAATGGGGACCCTGCTCTGTCCAGAATGAGTAGGGTGTAGAGAAAGGTGCCTGGGGATGAAATTCCTCACCAACCTGGCCCCAACATTGCAAAGTCTACACCTTTTCTGGAGGTGACTTTGCTGAGTGATGCTTGGGCAGGACAGTCAATCCTCAGTGCAAAGGCAGCTTGTCAACCACAGCAAGTATTTAGCAAATACCTACAGTTCTCTACAGAACTTGCTATGTGTCTAAGAAATACAGGGTTTATAATGAATGTATTCACCTTCATACTTAAAATAATATTGTAATAATAATATTTTTGTTTTATTGTTTGGAAACATAAATATTTCTTGGTCAGTATAGTCAACATATATGTCTTAACATATATGTTAAGTAACTAAGTTAACGCACTAACACAGTCTCTAACGCAGCTCATTTTCTTGCTCACATGAATCAACTAAGGAAACAATGAGACAGATGCCTGAACACGTGTATTCCCTGATGAGAAGGGGAGGTTTGGACCAGGAAAGATTTCTGCCGTCGTTCTCTGTGGATTTTTTCCCATGAGGCATCAAAACTGTGTGAGAGAAATCCCACACAACTCAGGAAATAGAATACTCTTTACTCATACTATAAATAATTTTATCTTTGGGGGATAGGATTTTGTTTTTAATTTAGAATGAATAAAGCAGCGTAACAGGTTCCCTGGTGGCTCAGTGGTAAAGAATCTGCCTGCCAATGCAGAAGACACAGGTTCAGTCCCTGGGTCAAGAAGCTCCCCTGGAGTTGGGAATGGCAACCTGCTTCAGTATTCTTGCCTGGGAAAGCCCTGGACAGAGGAGCCTGGTGGGCTATAGCCCATGGGGTTGCAAAAGAGTCAGACACGACTTAGCAACTAAAACAACAAAGCAGCATAATGCAGACTAGCCTACCCGGAAAGAAATGAGATTTGGTGGCAATCGTTAATTAAATTTTATTTTTTAAATAAAACCTATAACTATAGTATAAACTATAGTTTATACTATAGTTATAGGAGTAATTATGAAAATTCTCACCAATTTACTCTAGAAAGTTTCAGTTAGGCCTTTAGACCACTAAATATTATTTTTAACTTAGTTTAAAGTTCATGTGATAAAGGGGAAGCATGGCCACTTTTTTTGTTTGTTTTATTCATTCTTTTTCTCAGAAATATCCCACACCTGTTTGAAAGCTCAGTTGATAAACAATACTTTCTCCCTAGTAACTTGATACTTTGTACATAAAGCAACCAGAGGACTATTACTTATGCCTTTGGATAAAATAAGAAAATACACAAAACACACAGACAGAGATACAAACACACAGAGTCACTGATCAAGAGTTCAGTGCTGGCCAGGCCCAAAGTCAGAGGACGAGTTGCTCCAATTTTCCAAAATTAAACCAGGCCAGGGTTGACACCAACTCAGCCGACAGCTGTCATCAGAGGCTTTGAAGACGCTCTACTGGATGTGTTCCAAATTGTTCTTTGCTGCTGCTGCTGCTGCTGCTGCTAAGTTGCTTCAGTCGTGTACAACTCTGTGAGACCCCAGAGACAGCAACCCACCAGGCTTCCCCGTCCCTGAGATTCTCCAGGCAAGAACACTGGAGTGGGTTGCCATTTCCTTCTCCAATGCATGAAAGTGAAAAGTGAAAGCGAAGTCGCTCAGTCGTGTCCGACTCTTAGCGACCCCATGGGCTGCAGCCCACCAGGCTCCTCCATCCATGGGATTTTCCAGGCAAGAGTACTGGAGTAGGGTGCCATTGCCCTCTCTAGCCCCTAGCAAAGGCACACTGAATGATCAGTGGGGTTTAAAAGACATTTTCCTGATGATATAACCTTTAAAGGACAGGGACATTATTACTTTGGCCTTTAAAACCCCCTCCAATTACCCAGCTCAGTGTGATGGCTGTTCCAGGTGTCTACACTGCCCAACAAATCGTCCAAAACTTGGTGGTTTAAAACACAGTCATCATTTCCCCATCTCAGCTTCTGGAAGTCAGACTTCCAGGGCAGCTTGGCTGATCCATCCTGCTTCTGGTGCCTCTCTGGTGATGCAGTCAGGTGGTCACTCAGGCTAAGATATGGCCAAAGTTCTCATCTGACTGGTGTCAGGGCTGGGAAGACCCAAACAGCTGGGGTACCTCTCTCCAGCCTGGTGTGTTCAAAGGAGCAGGACTTCTTGGGTGTTGACTCAGGGCTTCCAAAGTGTGTTTCCCCACAAGTTCAGGAGCTCGCAGGTCACACAGCATCACTTGCATCATGTTCTAATCATTAGAAGCAAGTCATGAGTTCAGCACTTGTTAGGAGAGAGGAATCAGACTCCATTGTTTTGAAGGTAGTGTGCAAAGAATACCCAGATGTATTTTACAATCATTTTAGGGTTATGCTTAATAATTACCTATTTTCATAGTTATTGGTTGGGTTTACCCAACATAATAGCAAGTACAGATGTTTCTTCCCTTAAAAAATTCAAGTTTAAAATACATATGTCAAACCAAAGATTGAGAATTCTCCATAGGACAACATCATCACTCAAGAGTGTTGTATTTTTCTGATGGGTAGAAAATTTAGCTACTCATATCCATGACTGGTGATGTGGGAAAGTAAAAATGAATGCAAATGTTTTCCAAGTTAAAAAAACATATGTGCCATATTTCTTTATTTTTTAAAGTATTTTTCACACTCTCATATCTTTTCTTGTTTTTCTTTTTGGCCACACCATGCAGCATGTGGGATCTTAGTTCCCCACAAGAGATGAAGCCTTTGCTCCCTGCAGTGGAAGCAGGAAGTCTTAACCACTGGACCACCAGGGAAGTCCCTCTTTATTTTTTATTATATGCTGAAATAATTCTTGAGCAAATCCTTTGTGAAATAAGCAGAGCTATAAATACATAGAATAAATAAAATACGCACATAAATATATGGATGAAGTGTTCATAAAGATGTCAGAAGGATGGCTCAGAAAATGTTCTAAGTCCCATGTGCCACTCTTTTACTATTCCTCTGAATATTATCTCTCAGAGAAGATAAAGGCTGGTGCCTTAAGCAGTAATATTCACAATTTTAGGCATGGGTAGAATGATGGATGTTAAAAATATGCATCCTTCTACATTCTTACAAAATCATTGCCCCCAAACCACTGAGACTCTTTCTTGGACAGCTTGACTTTGAAAATCATTCTCATTTGATGCTGATGGAAACTAGAGTAATTATTCATTCAAATCCAGTAAGCAATAATTAATTTTTGCCTTCTTGTTTATGCCTCATAAAGAATTTCTGCAATCAACCGATATGCCACCACCTGGGTTTAGCACTAAGATGTTTGGTTGGTATTCGACAGGTGTTAACATTGACTAAGAATCAGAGCCTTTTAATTAGCAAAACTCATTTTGTGGAGGGCAAGTTAGGCTTTTATCAATTAAAAAAAATCCTTTTTGAATAATAATGAAAATTTAGCCCAGCGCTTGAATTTTGCCAAAGAGGTAACAGTAGGAAAAAAATCCGGTAACCCCAGAAAAGAAGAAATTTAAGCCAGTGTTCATATCCCTTCCATGGTTCTTCCAGAAAGAACTCTGGAGAATTTCTTACAGGGAGGTTAAAACCTAGAATTCTAAATAGGGTAGCAAAAAGCAGACAGGAAATATGGAAACGAACACCAACCTACGATTATAAAGAGTTTGTTGAAAGGAAAATACACATACTGAGAATTTTTTTAACATTTTATTTTGAAGGTGATATTTGCCACAGGTCATGGAATCCACGTACTGATCTATTATTTCAGGTCATTTCCGAATTTTTCGACACTAAAATCTGACCAAGAAATTAAGGAGGGAGAAGTTTTCAGTTCTAAATGTGCTTTACATTTGCCAATGTCAGCCACACTAAAACAATCAAAATAATTTAAGAAACAAAGAAAGACTCATGTCAGGGGGACAGACATCCTCACCTGCCAAGTCTTACTGAGGAAACAGTACTAGCTCTTGTGGGGAAGTCAGGGCAGTGGTCAGAAGCCTCAGAAGAACTGTTTAGTAAAGGCTTTTGGTTTTGATAGAAGCAAAAGAGAGAAATTACAGAATTAAATTGCCAACTGTACCAAATAAGTAACCTTGTTCCTATTATGGATAATGAAGTTAATTTCCAAAGCTCAATATTTCCTTCAGATGTATCCTCTCCTATTCTCCACAGGTAGGAGGCAGGTTGGATCCAGTGGCTCTTTCACATGGCATGTTAGAACAAACAGGTTCCTGATCTCTGAATTCATACACTGACATAAAGGTCCCTACCCCCCAGAGACTTTGTCATATATCTAAGGTTTTAATTAGTATCCTTTTAAAATCCAATCAAAGCTGAAAATATATTTCTAGCTATCTCCAGTAAAAAGCCACCATGGAGCCAGGACTAAAATGAGAAGAGAGAGACTCAGCTCGGTTCACTTTTATTTCCCACGTAACTCAAGAGCCCCAGAAAGGAAGTGATGGTTCCAAGTTCTTAATCTTCTGGACATCAGCAAGCTCTGGGCCATGGGACCAGACTCACCCTCCCAGGTCCCGCAGCTCTGAATCTGTAAACTTGACCTAATCACCGAAGGCCCCCTCCAGCTCTCAACTCTCAGGATAATTTGAAACTAATCCTTAGGACTTCTGTCATAAACTCTAAAACCTAAAATCAAATACCAAAAATCAGATCATTGAGAAACAAACTTTATTTAAATCCCCCTTTTGAGATTCTCTCCGACTCTGACACCCGGGGCCTAGCACATGAAGACCAGCAAGTGTCTATGCTGAGTAGATATTTTTACAAGGTAACCATTATTTCAGCCATAAAACATTAATCGAGATTCAGCTAGATATAAAACATGGCAGCAGATGCTCAGAAAGAGGCAGGTGTGAGTCTCAGTTCCTCCCAGGAGTTGCTGACAGCACTGCACAGCAATCTGAGATAAGCATACCTCAAAAGATAAAACAATTAGAAGATAAAACAAATGGTTGTGATACTGGGGTAGTGATGCACAGAAGCAGACATGTCTAATCTTTTTGTTAAAGCAATAACTGAGGCTGGGATCAGGGCTTGAGTCTACATGTCATTTCCTTCTGCTCCCTGAAAAGTCGTTGCAAACATCAAACCTACACAAGACACAGCGCGCTTGCCGGGCAAGTGCAGTTTCACAGTGAGACCTGGGTTTCCTGCTTCCAACCAATTAATCATCCCAATGGCATGATCCACAAATAAAAATACTGGATGTGGTCACCTTTTAAAGAAACAAAGTTTAATTGGTCAGTGACTGATCGATTCACAATTCCGGGCTTGTAACAACTAGCCTGACTTAGCATGCATTAAAAACAGTGAGCAGGATATTGAGAGTGCCACCTAAAGTGAAAAATGGATAGTTGTGTCCCTGTGACAAGGAAGATTTATGAAACTGGGTCAGGAATTTAGAGCAACACATTAGACACAGGAACCCAGTCAAAAGTCTCTCCTTCAGTCACGAAGGTCCTTTTCCACACAGCTGCCCTGTTTCCAAACTGTGCAAATTATAAACACATCGTGACTAACTTACCCAGTCTGCCCTGACGAGATGAACAGGTAAATTCTGTGGAAATCGAGAAAGGATATTTTTGTTCACGTTCTAGTTTTTACTGTGTGTGGTCCACTAGCTCATGGAGTGTTTATTCAAATAGTTGTTTTCACTTTCTTCCTTCTCTTTCCTCTTCTTTACCCTGGGCCACAGACCTCAAGGGCCCCAACCAGAAGGGCTCGTTTGTGGGACAGGAGGAGCAGGGCTGGGATACAGGAGGCAGAGAGACAGGACAAGCCTGGCTACAGCCACTGAGGATGTGATATCCTGTCCCATGGGCAACCAGAGCGCTTAGATGTCACGGGAGGGGAGTGGTGGGGATGGGAGGGCGAATCATCTCTAGTGAGTACCTCTCCTCCATCTCTCAGACCTCAGGATGGAGACTGCCTGGTTCTGGTCCACAGGGGACCACGGAGCTGTCTCCTCGGAGGGCAGGCAGATTGAATGGGACGGTGGGGAGCTTGAACTTGGCAGATGACTTGGAGCGGGGTGGACAGAGCAACTTAAGAGAGGCTTTGGAAGCAGAATCAACAGGTCTGTAGACAGACTGCATTGTGGGCAAGGGGGGTTGGTGAGTTATAGGTAAGTCACTCTCTTCTAACAGACCTCCTCTCCCTTGCTCTGTTTGTGGGGCCCCCTCAGTGGAAAGAAGCTTCCCAGTGGTTCAGCAGTAAGGAATCCGCCCACAATGCAGGAGACACAGGTTCCATCCCTGGGTAGGGGAGGTCACTTGAAGGAAGGCATGGCAACCTACTCCAGTATTCTTGCCTGGAGAATCCCATGGACAGAGGAGCCTGGCAGGTAACAGTCCATGGGGTCGCAAAGAGTCAGACATGACCAAAGCAACTTAGCATGCATGCATGGCATCGGTGGAAAGAGGTGCAACTTGGATGTAAGATGTGGAGGTGGGGCCCACCTTTCCATGTAAGACCTAACGTCTTACATCGATTTTTAGCATGAGGACCCAACTTTAGATCGAACACAGGATCAAATCCTTCTTATCATTAAAAGAAAATACTTTTTAAACGATTCACAACAATAAAGCCCTCTGTTTTCATCTGCTATCACCATGCCTGTTTCTCAGAAGGTTTTGAAACTGAAATTTCAAAATATCCTGAGTAATAAGACTCTCTTCTGTTACTGACCACATGGAAGCAAAAATAATGAGAGGGCTGAGAATCAGCATGTTTACAGACCAATTCTTAAAAAATAAGATTAAGTATTTGATGTTTTGAAGCTCTTTTCAAAGGGAGCCACATTACTTCCATTTAGAAATCATGAACTTTGGAGGACTTCCTAGTTAATGTTGGCAGTATTCAAGTCTATGTTCTACAACCCGTTCTCTTTGAGGGCTTTATGCCTGTTTGTTTTTCATGGTGCCTAGCCACAGTTCAAATAGCCTGGATTTTGACAAATAACACACGTGTCTGGCATAAGAGTTTTAAGGGAGAGTGCATTATCACCATTGCTCTATGGAGATTAATCTCCCCCATTGAAGTTTTACATCCAGAAAGTATTTACTTCCATCAAAAATGTAAACAGTATTAATAACTAAGTAATATGAGGATGAGATTTTGGTGAAATAGTCCTAGAAGATGATCACATTCTCCAAGCATAAACTCCTTGAAACTAACAAAGCACGATGGATGTAAATTCTCAAAGTGTCAAAGAATTATCCTCAAATAACATAATACTAGGAAGTAGAAAGAGCGAAACGGTGAACAAATCCAATTTTCCCTGGAAAAATCTTAGGAGGTCATTTTCCACGGGCACTTTTCATGAGAAAGATTTGAAATGGTTTACAAACACACACGAAGGCCAAAAACTACATCAAAGCAAGATGAAGAAGATAGATAGCAAATGTGAAATGCACGGCACTCCCGGGAAGGTACCAGTGGTGCTCCAGCCCTCCTCCTCCCCTTAGGGGCCTGTGGAAGATCCTCGTCTTGTCTCAGCCCCTTGAGGAGAGCAGTCCACTGAAATAAGAGGGAGGTGGTCTAAGCCCTTCCCAGTTGAGACAATGAACATCCCACATGAAATTCTCAGGGTCCTCTCCTTCCTGCCAGGTCATACACCGAATAATGGAGAAGTTAATCAATACATCTAATAATGTCATCCATTTAACAATGGAAGAAATATATCTCTAATAATGGAGAAATTTCAAGTAATAAAGAAATTATTGTTTATATGTGAAATTTGGATAGCAAGAATCAAGTACTAATATGCCAAGGGACAAAACCTTGAAAATTATTTTTTTCTTGAATTTCTTTGCAACAATTAGTGTTTGATTAAATTCACATGCCAAGCTAGAGAGAGGTAGAAATTTAAGCGTTAACTAGGAGAAATGACATGGCATTTTCCATGGAAGATCAATAATGATGTAATATAATTACAACATTTAGAGAAAGGCTCCAGGCTCTATAAGAACTTGCCTCACATCACTATGATGACCGCAAGCTTCAGTCACACTGACATTTGGCTGACTATAACTGTTTTTGCTGGGGGTACAATACAAATATTAATGTAATTTTTTCACCATGTTAGGTGGTTAGGGTCAGATATCCCCAGCAGGCACTAGAGCATTTGCCCACTGACCTTCACTTTTCTGAGCAATGTGAAGGAGCCATGATAACTAGATATCCACTGAGCTTTGATCCTGACCCTTCACACTCCCCAAACCCCCACTCCCAGCAGTGCATTTAAATCCCAGCCATTAAAAGAAAAATGAACCTCTACCAGTGGATTGACATCATGAGATTTGTGCCAGCCTGAAGGAAAACTTGATCAATTCTGATGGAGGAAAGATGTGGTAAAAAGCCATGGGTAAGATGGTCAGCAGAGGAAGAGCTGACCAAATCCAAATAAATCTTGGATTTATTTTCTCTCCAGCTTTGACTTATGTTTTCTTGACTTTGACTTGACTTATGTTTTTTGACTTGACTTATGACTTTTTCTTTCTTTCTTTAAATTTTATTACATCTTGCGCTTATGTACACTTTCAGTTTATGAACTGCGTTTACATAGATGACCTTGTTGATACTCCCAACTACTCTGTGAGTTAAAGAGTCAAGGTCAATTTTAACCTTTTTTAAAATGAAACTAAAATTTTTGTCCTTAATTATGAGCAGGGAACATCATGGGTTGTGGCATGATGCATCAGTCCCAGCCCTGTACATAATAGGGTGAGCTCCCCAGACCATGGGTTGCTCTAGTGCCATTTTGACCATTCCCAACCAGTACTTCCAACCATGGGCAGGGAGCTGAGTGATGTGCTCCAATTAACGTCTGAGCGTGAAATATCGAAGTTTCCCTTCACACTGCCTCATCTCACACCACAGACAACTTGCCATAGGTCAGGTCTTCTGCTTTCCTTTACGCATCAGCTTCTTCCTAAGGCTTAACATGTGGGGGATGCGGAGAGACCTGTTTTCAACTGATTACTATGGACAGACCTCACCTCTGTCATTTCCTACAACTCTGAGAAGACACAAAGGATATAATGCAGAAGCAATTACATGTTTATCTCTCTGTGATTTGGCTTCCTTGTCTTTAAAATAAGGAACTAGGGAGACTTCCCTAGCTGTCCAGTGGTTAAGATTTCACTGTCCAATGCAGAGGGTGTGGGTTCGATCCCTGGTCAGAGAGCTAAGATTCCACATGCCTTGCAGCCAAAAAAAAAAAACCAAAACATAAAACAGAATCTATATTTTAACTGTTCAATAAAGACTTTAAAAATGGTCCAGATTAAAACAAAAATTCTTGAAAAAAATTACAATGAGGAGCTGGACCAAAGAAATCTCCAAGATCTAGGCCAGTTCAAACATAAAAGGTTTGCAGTTTGGTAAAAATATTGGTAAGTCAATAGTCTTATGAAACCTAAGAGAGAGTCTTTAGAGGTTCCATGAATTTGTACTTTCACGGCCAATGAATATTGCCCTCCAAACTCACATCTCAACAATCCCAGAGCTATTATCTCAGATTCATAAAGGGTAACCGATGTGCTAGGAGAGACACCCCCTACCTATAAAAGACTCAGAAATATCAACAGCGTGTGCAAACGCCCCTTCCTCCCTGGTCTCCTCACCTTTGGACCCCCTGGTGCTATTGCCAAAAAAGCCATCCAGGCAGGCAGAAAGCTTTAGAGAAATTGGAGGTTCAGAAGTAAAGAAAGGAATGAGACTGAAAAAAGGAAATTCAGCATGGAGCTGACCAGGGACAGGTGCACAGAACGAGCTGACCTTCACCAGCCCAAAAATATCTTTCCCCCACTGTGCCTGGAGTTTTGACTTCACTTTGGCTGGCTGGCTGAAATCACCTCACTGAGACATGCTTGTGGGATAATAAGCAATTTTTTTTTAAATGCCACTAACTCTAGGAGAGTTCAGAGACTGTCAAGCCCTTCCTGCATTTGTGTGGGTTGATTCAAACAGATTGTTTTTTGTCCTAACAGCCAGCTGAGAGCAACAAGGCTGAGTTAATCAGAGCTTTGAATAGCTGGAAAGGAAAGGCGGGTAATTTGGGTGAAAGATAATTTGAGGGAATGGGCTCCCTTTGGCTGATGGAGATAGAGATGTGGAGATGTCTGTAAATTAGAGCACTGGAAAATGGAGCAGCTGCAGAAAGTTCCTGCTCAAGAAAGAGGACTGGACGACACCAGATGCTGTTTGCTTACAAGACTTAGGAAATATTCTCTCTTGCACAGTGAGGAAACTGAGACTCAGAGAGACACAGAAACCTGCTCAGGATCAGAGTCAGACCACATTACTGCCACTGTTACATGTTTCTGCATTCTCTTTCTTACCTTTCTTTTTGTTTTCTTACCATTTTCCTCTTCATGCCCACCAGGACTTAAATGTCAAGACCATTGAAGAGAAAACATGTCATTCAGCTGCAATTTCTATGATCGAAGAAAATATATTGAGGGTTTCAAACAGCTAATTTGCAATTGAGCTATTAAGATACAGTTGTTCGTAAGCTGAGTAATCCATATACTTTAGTTTTTTACATAAATAAACTGATATAGACTGTAGAAAGAATTCCTTCTTTGTAATCTTCTCAACCGTTACCTTACATTGTGGTTGGTATTGACTTGTGGTACTGCTGGGCTACAAACTCTTCAAGCAGAGACTCTCCTGCACTGGCCATACTAAGAATGCAGTAAATATTTGGACAGAATTAATAAATGTGAACGACTAAAGCCTAATCAAAATGGCCTGCTCAATGACATAGTTGTGTGTACTTATTTGTGAGATCAGACAACACAGGAGCCCATGGACTGTCTTTGACTCTGGCTACCAAAAAAAGGTCAGTCAAAAGCAACTACAGGAAGCCTAATCTTTTTTTTTTTTTTTTTTTGGTTTAAAATGAACAGTCAGGACTTGAATCTGTTTAATATCTTACTGGATTTGTGTTTCCCCTCCTTTTTATTGGGTTTATAGTTTTTATTTTTCCAAGGGTTTCTTTTGACCATAGAGTTGACAATAAAGGAATAATTCTGGGACCAAAACATGAAGAATTAAACTTGGCACCTTTTGATAATTTTGGAATCAGGAAAACACACAGAAGGAACATTAAATCATTCATTATGAATTTTAAAATGTCACATTCAGTCAGGTTACTGAGATGTTAATCAAACAATACAATTTTAGATCTTTGGTGGTGGGGCAGGCAAAGCTTAAATCTTCTCTTTCCTTGATCAGTCTTGGATCTGGTCTTTGAATTCAACAAGAGAAGGCTGAGCATTGGGCGATGGTAGATCTTTTGTCAACTGAACTATCTGAAGCAGCAGCTCAGAAACCACGCTTAGGAATTAGGAAGTGTCTGGAGTAAAATCAATATTTCCAGGGCATGATTTACATGTGGGAGAACAAGACAAAGGTGATTGGAATCATGACACTCATGCCTGAAGGAAGGTACAAAGATGCTCCATCAGAATATAGGAACTGGGTGGAGATGAAAGAATTCCCGGAAACCTGGGAATAGATCTCTGTGTACTTAGGAGCTAGGCAGAAGAATGGCATGGGTTCAAGCCCCAGGCCTACCCCATTCTACCTGTGCCATCCTGGGGCAAATTATTTAAACTATTTCTAAGTGGGAGCTAATATCCTGAGAGAGAAATCTTGAGGCCTAAAGTAGTAAATAAGTGGAAAAGTACATAGAAAAGAGTTTGAATATAGCCAATATCACATCTCCATATGCCTGAGTCCTCAGTCAAAATCTCTGAACTGCATTTGTCCCATAAAGATGATCCAGTGATCTTAGCATAGCCCAAGGGCAAGCTCTCCAAACAGAATCAGTGACCCTTCCGAGGAGAAGAGGTGAGAAGTAATAGCCTAGCCTGCCAGGCTCCTCTACCCAGGGATTCTCCAGGCAAGAATATTAGAGTGGGTTGCCATTTTCTCCTCCAGGAGATCTTCCCCACCCAGGGATCAAACCCGTATCTCCTGTGTCTCCTGCACTGGCAGGCGGATTCTTTACCACTGAGCCACCCAGGAAGCCCCCTCAGAAGTACAGTGAAGGATTAAAGCGAGGGAGATTATAAAGCTCACAGCAAATATTTCCCTGTTCACCAGGAAGGTTTCTGAGCTGTTGCCTCAAATAGTTCAATTACAAGACATCTACTCACTGGTGGTCAGACTGTTTCTCCCTTAGTTTGGAAATGTGAAGTCTTGGCCAAAGATTGCCCATGGAACTGGAAATTGAAGCTTTTACTTCTAAAATAGTTCTAAGATGGTATCATTTAAATCAACGCCTCGGCTGCTTCACCGCGATGACTGACGTGTGACTGTATTTTTTTAATTCCTGATTTATGATTCAATGCACCCACTGAAATTTTCTATGCCCTTAAAATTCCAAATTTAACTCTCTCTCTTTGCCTCAGTAATGTCCTTCCCTGAAAGCATTCCTTTACATACCCGTGAATTTCACCTCCAGTCACAATCCGTTGCCCTTACAGTCACTCCAGAGGCTGAGTCTGTCATAACCTCTCTATGTATAACTCTCCCATCATCATTTCAGCTCAGAAAATTCCAGTCACAATTGCCTTCTGGGGCTCTAAATCAGGTTATGGTAATGTGACAGCTCATTCAACATCCCCAAACTCCCTAGCTTCTTGCTATCAACTCCCATTCACAAATTCATATTTCACAGAAAAACTTTAAATGAAAGTTTAAATTAGGCAAAGATTGTAGTTTGGTCCAGATATCTACTGAGATTCAGATTCTCCTTGGAGGAATCTAAGTTCTGTACAGCCATTAAACACATGCACTATTACTTAGAAGTTGGGGTTTCTCTGGAAGGACAGTTTGACTGAATCTGGGCACAGTCAGTCTGGAACTTCTGTTTAGAACACTCCAACTCACAGATTTCAGCTTTCAGATTTATCTTCCAACAATGTGGCTGTGCCCCAGCGCTTTGAGTCCAGGAAGAAAATGTCCATGTCTAGATACTCAGGTGGGTCACACTTTTGAGAATCTTGGGATAGTTGACCAGAGAAGGAGCATCACATGTGGGCAGACTGCTGGGTGGACATCCTCAAGTTTGAATCAATGGGCTTTGCCTCTAAACCACTACATGGCTGTGTGCCCTCAGCTTGTCACAATCTCTTCGCATCCTCCTCCTCATCAGTGTGATAAGGATTAGGACAAGATGGGTTCAGGGTCCCACCCCTATATCCTGCGTTGAAGGGCTTTCTGCACATATTCAGTGTCCAAGTCCAGTGGGAAAGTCCTAAAAGGCCAGAATGTAAATTTAATTCTCTTATTGAAACTTGGGTCACCCTGAAGGTTTTATGTTTCTCCACTCTTCTTTGGATGTGTATTTATGAGACACAATCATTGTCTTCCTTACCTTAATACCAAATTGGTATACATTATTACCATAGTTTTCTCTTTTATAGGAGCAACAAGATGGGTTTTCAGTTTTGAAAGCATATGTGAACACAGACTTACTGGTTGTATCCAAAAAGCCCATGTCAATGGAGCTTCCTGAAAGAAAGTGAAAGTCGCTCAGTCATGTCCAGCTCTTTGTGACCTCGTGGACTATACAGTCCATCGAATTCTCTAGGCCAGAATACTGGAGTGGGCAGCCTTTCCCTTCTCCAAAGGATCTTCCCAACCCAGGGACAGAACCCAGTTCTCCTGCATTGCAGGTGATTTCTTTACCAGCTGAGCCACAAGGGAAGCCCAAGAATACTGGAGTGGGTAGCCTATCCCTTCTTCAGTGGATCTTCCTGATCCAGGAATTGAACCAGGGTCTCCTGCATTGCAGGCAGATTCTTTACCAACGGAGCTATCAGGGAAACCCATACTCATGATATCGCTATTTCACCAGGACGCTAGCAACTAAGGAAGACACGGGTATGGTAGAAGCGACATAGGCTGAACTGTAGAAAATCTAATCCTAGTTCTTCATCCTGGACAAGTGGCTTCATAACTGTGTCACTCAGCTTCCCAGTAGAGATGTCAGGATGATCTTTAATGTACCTTCCTGCTCAAAGATTCTCTTAGTCTGGAAATGAAATTCCGCTCACTTCAGTCTTTTTTGTTTGTTCGTTTTAATTTATTTTAGTTGTACTGGGTCTTTGTTGCTGCATGAGGGCTTTCTCTAGATGCAATGCACGGGTTTCTTATTGCGGTTGTGTCTCTTGCTGTGGGCTCTAGGTGCTCAGGCTCAGTAGTTGTGAAGCACAGGCTCTAGAGCGGGTGCTCAGCAGTTGTGCACAGGTTTAGGTTGTCTTGAGGCATGTGGGATCTTAACCACTAGACGGATTCTAAACCACTGGACCAGGTATCAAATCTGTACCTTCTGCATCAGCAGGCGGATTCTTAACCTGGACCACCAGGGAAGCACCCCTCTTCATTTCAGTCTTGAGTCTTGGTAATCTCAAGTGGTAAGAAGGAGTCAGATACATAGAAAGCTGCTATGTATAAATACTAGTTTGATGTAGAGCAAGTGGAGAAGACTTTTCCACACATTTTCCCCTGGCTCAAACTCTTTATAATCACTGAGGAAGAGGTTTCAGAAGAGAAATAGAAAGGTGTACCATTGCTTTTTCTGGTGACTCATTCACTATGCACCTACACGTTCCTTTTAGGAGTGTATCTCTTCCACAGTGAACTTAGATGACTTGCATGCTATGTTTGCAGCTAAACGGAATGTTTTCTGGAAAATTATGTTGTGTGTTGTGATTTCTGCATTATCAGAAGATGGTTCCCAGAGCTCTGCCCTTTGAAATCTGCCCTCCTGTCACGCGTGGCTGCTGAAAGATTCAAGGAAGCTTGTTGTAGTGTCCAGGTTGTTCAAGAAAAAAACTGACCAAACCAGAACTGAAGCCAAAGAAATCTTAGCTTTCAGAACGGGTCCTTTTCATGGTCTGGTGAAAAGGTCACCTGTAAAATTTCTTGTGTTTTCTGGGGAGAGACGCAAACAGGCTGTGTGACCTTGGGCAAGTCACTTACCTTCTGTGCATAAAATCAGGAACTTAAACCAGATACTGTTCCCAGCTTTAAAATTCTGTATATCTTCTTGGAGATGAAGTTTAGTCTTGTCATAGATGGGCTTGTTCTTATGATACAGTCAGCTCAGATATAACCCAAACAAAATCAGGTCTCCCACAGCACAAAAACAATGTCAGAGCAAGCTTGATTTACATGGGAATTAGACCAAGACTTAGATTTCAGCATTATGATGATGGGTTCCCACCACTGCCCTGGGTTATCCCCCACCCTGTTCAACTGTGCGGTAAATTTTCAGGATGTGAGATCAGGACTTGCTCAGATAAATAAATGAATCAACCTTAAGCAAAAGCCGTAAATCATCAGCTGCCCTGTCCTCCGTCTGCCTTCCCTGCCAAATTCCTATGGAAACAAACAAACAAAAAAATCCAGAAGAGAAAGGACAGCAGAAAATCTTTTCGGCCCACTGCACGACGTGCTGGACCGAGACTGCCCTACATTTTATCAGCCTGGCCTCTACCTGCCTCCCACCTAGCAGGACTATTTTCAGCACACAGGCCAGGGCTGATTTCTGCGGATATATTAAACCACACCTTCTGTCAGGCAAGTTTTTGTGAAGGAAGTTATTCTTTAAGCCCATCCAGCTGTTTTCTCAAGTGTACCTTTAGGAATAACGGGACAGGAAGCCCAAGACATAGCTAGCTCTGCACAGCTCCTCACAACTACAACCCAAGAAAAATATCTCCAAGGAACGTACCTTGAGAATTGCAGAGCCGCAGCACCTCCTTGTATGAAGGACGGTCATCGCGTTTCTTTCCTTGGCCATTGTAAGTCCCGGATAATTACTTTTCTCATTCTCATTTAATTTGCATTAAGCCTAGTGTGTTTAGTTTTTGAGACCTAACACTCAAATCTGGCCTGTGGTTAGGAATGCAAGACTCCTGGGAAAACATCTGGTCTTATTCGGAATTTACTTTATTCTCCTCAAAAACCCCCTCTGAATGTCCTTCCTAATGAAGTCTATGCTGCACAATACATTATTTAAAAATAAAAATATATTCACAAATGACCATTGAGAGAATAGCAAGAGGAGAATGTTTGCTACTGTATCACGAATCAAAAATTAAAATGATTCCTAACATGATGCTATTTTTTGAAAGAACCACATGCCAACTCAAGATATTCCAATTTGACAAATGAATTTTGAATGAATTACAGCCCTTTTCAACTCTCTCCTTTATTCTCACATTGTCAGCCTTTAACTTGATTGAGCCACTGTTATAACTGCAGAGGGGAAGGTGTGGATAAACTTTCTATACAGTACCTTTGGGTCCTGAGGGGTACAAACCATAATGGAAAAAAGTATAGGAATATTTTAGCTGTAAAGTAACTAATAGTCACTTAATATATACTGTTTGCCTTTTGCTAGCAAACATGTACACATATGTATAAGGTATATACGTGTGTGTGTATATATGTATGCATCTGTGTATACATACAAGTGGGTGTGTACATGTACACATTGAACAATAAATTGGGAGTTTTTCTATCTTGATTTGTGGGCTATGTTTGAGAAAAACCACTTTCTCTAAACACACATTGATGCATCTCTAAGAGCTATAGCAAGAATACTGTGTATCTACCCCCTCTATTGTATAGAGTTAAAACCTCCAAGAAAACACTCACTTAATTCTAAGTATTTACTTTTGCTTAGTGCTGGAAAGCTGAGAGACTCTACATGCTTAAGTGATAAAATGTTGCTGAACATCATCCGACATAAGGAGGCGCAGAGCTTACTGGAATTTATTGAAAGCAGGCATGGTCTAACCCTTGTACTTCTAGATTTATTCAGTAATTCTCAGGAGTTAACATCAGTTCTATTTTAATTTGATGTGGGCTTATATTTTATGGAGTGATATTTTATTATTTTATTTATTTATTTTTGCAGAAAAAGTAAATAGAGTAACATTTTTTTACTCCATTCTGTTTTTTCAGGAAGTTTCCACAGCAGGTACTCATGTGGAATACCACCATGGCATATGTTATATTCGTCTTTTCTAGCACTCCTGGAAATATTTAAAATATGTAAGAAGTTACACAGAAAGACCTTATTAACAGAAATCCAAGTACTACATCTTCTAATATTTAGTGTGGACTGCAAAGAATGACCAAGAATTCCTGAGTGACTTAGCTCATGAAAGTCATCTCATCTCAGCACATCACATCTCATCTCAGTGTGTGATGCTGGAGACACATGCCTGTTTTCTCATTTTCCCCAGACTTCCCTGAAGTTAGTCCTCTTCACGAGGTACACTGACCATCTCATTGGCATGCATTTCTCAATCCTTCCTCTCCCTCACCTAAGCCACTGAAATCTAGAGGCTGTCAAAAATATCCTCTCTGTGGAACATGCTTGTAACTTTTCTGACCTTGTGTTCCTACTGCAGTCATTTCAATATCAGGTTCTTTGACACTGCCATAGGGTATTTTGATTACAGACATTTTGACCCAACTTAAAAATAATAAAATATTGTAAGATAAGCTTTTATGTTAGTTGCATATATACTTGAGCATTCCTTACCCATTTCAGTCTTACAGCCTGTAAGTGAGCATCAGAGGTCTCTGAGATAGCAAGAACATGGAAGCAACCTAAATGTCCATTGACAGAGGAATGGATAAAGAAGATGTGGCACATATATACTATGGAACATTCAGTTCAGTTCAGTTCAGTTCAGTCGCTCAGTCGTATCCGACTCTTTGCGACCCCATGAATCGCAGCACGCCAGGCCTCCCTGTCCATCACAAACTCCCGGAGTTCACCCAGACTCACGTCCATCGAGTCAGTGATGCCATCCAGCCATCTCATCCTCTGTCGTCCCCTTCTCCTCTTGCCCCCAATCCCTCCCAGCATCAGAGTCTTTTCCAATGAGTCAACTCTGCGCATGAGGTGGCCAAAATACTGGAGTTTCAGCTTTAGCATCATTCCTTCCAAAAAAAAAATCCCAGGGCTGATCTCCTTCAAAATGGACTGGTTGGATCTCCTCGCAGTCCAAGGGACCATCAAGAGTCTTCTCCAACACCACAGTTCAAAAGCATCAATTCTTCGGCGCTCAGTCTTCTTCACAGTCCAACTCTCACATCCATACATGACCACTGGAAAAACCATAGCCTTGACTGGACGGACCTTTGTTGGCAAAGTAATGTCTCTGCTTTTGAATATGCGACCTAGGTTGGACATAACTTTCCTTCTGAGGAGTAAGCGTCTTTTAATTTCATGGCTGCAGTCACCATCTGCAGTGATTTTGGAGCCCAGAAAAATAAAGTCTGACACTGTTTCCACTGTTTCCCCATCTATTTCCCATGAAGTGATGGGACCTGATGCCATGATCTTCGTTTTCTGAATGTTGAGCTTTAAGCCAACTTTTTCACCCTCCACTTTCACTTTCATCAAGAGGCTTTTTAGTTCCTTTTCACTTTCTGCCATAAGGGCGGTGTCATCTGCATATCTGAGGCATACTCTGCCATAAAAAAGAACAAAACTGGGTCATCTGCAGAGATGTGGATGGACCTAGTGACTGTCATACAGAGTGAATTAAGTCAGAAAGAGGCAAAAATACATATTTTAATGCATATATGTGGAATCTGAAAAAATTGATAAAAATGTTCTTATTTACAAAGCAGAAATAGAGACATAGATGTAGAGAACAAATGCATGGACACCAGGGGGAAAACTGGGGATATGTGATGAATTGGGAGATTGGGGTAGACATATGTACACTATTGATACTATGTATAAAATACATAACTAATGAGAACCTACTGTATAGCTCAGGATACTCTACTCAGTGCTCTGTGGTGACCTGAATGGGAAGGAAATCCAAAAAAGAGGGGATGTACGTATACATATAGCTGATTCACTTTGCTGTAAAGTAGAAACTAACATGACACTGTAAAGCAACTATACTCCAATAAAAAAAAAAAATTTAAGTCACTAAAAAATAAATAATGTGGGCATCAGCCAAGAGGTGTGAGTGAATCAAGGAGTGGGTCAGAGGTTGGACAAACTACAGGCCACTGGGAGTCAAATTCAGCCACAGACTCTCACCCCCAAAAGAGACCACCACCTGCTCTGAACAAACTCTCTGTTTTTTGTTTGTTTTTTTTTTCTGAAAAATCGCTTATATTTTGAAAGCGCCACATCACGACTTCTCGGATTTCTCCCTTATATTCAATAATACATAACTAGAAGGAAGAAGCTAGAGCAATGCCATTGGGTTGCACAAGAAATCTGCAATAACTTCTCTCTCAATAACATAGCTCATGTATAAAAAACATCTTTGGTTTTCGAGAATAGGACTTATAACCCATCTGGAGGCAAATCCACTTTGCAAATGAGATTCCACTTCTGGCACAGTGTGAGACCCACTCCCCAGCAAAACTGGTCAAAATTATTAAATATATGGATATATATAAAACAAGACAAATTATTACAGTATTTCATGGTTATATGTAAATTATTAATATATTTAAAATTTTATACTTGTATATATATACACACATGAGTCTTCTTTTAAGATTTTTTTTTATTTTTTGGTGTGGACCATTTTTTTTAAACTTTTTACTTTGTACTGGAGTATAACTGATAAACAATGTTGTGATAGTTTCAGGTGGACAGCAAAGGGACTCAGTCATACATATACACATATCCATCCTCCCCTAAACTCTCCTCCCTTCCAGGCTGCCACATAATGTTGAGCAGAGTGATATGGGCCATTTTTAAAGTCTTTATTGAATTTGTTATGATATTGCTTCTGTTTTTATGTTTTGGTTTTGTGGCCCCAAGGCATGTAGGATCTTAGCTCCCTGACCTGGGATCGAACCCATACTGCCTGCATTGGAAGACAAAATCTTAACCACTGGCCCATCAGGAAAGTCCCCACACGTAAGTCTTAATTTCCCTTGTCTCAGCTGTAAAGATGGAGGTTCCACACTCAGCGAGAAGCCCTCAAGACCTGAGTCTATTACCCTGTGTCCTGCACTGAGTACTAGTTATGGTGTGATACAGGGTGATGCATGCACTGTCTGGTTCCCAGCCCTGGAGCCATGGCACAGCGATTCTGCCTGAAAGGAGAAGGAGACCCTGGAACAGCTTATATTCTCTTCGCAAAGAACTGACCTCTTTTGAAACAAAGAGCTGAGAAGTTCAAGCCTCAGGACCGTCTTACAAGCAGTAGAGGTTGCAGTGATGGGTGACTGGGAGGAGGTCAGTGCTCCACATCACTAATCATCAAATACAAATCAAAGCAACAATAATATGCTACTTTATCCTCATTGGAGAGCTATAATCAAAATGTCAAATAATAATAAATGTTATAAAGGATGTGGAGAAATCCTTTACACACTCACGGTGGAATTTAAAATGGTGGAGCCACATTGAAAACTAGTCTGGCTGTTCCTCAGGTGGTTAAGCTTAAAGCTAATGTTGCTGCTGCTGCTGCTAAGTCGCTTCAGTCGTGTCCGACTCTGTGCGACCCCATAGACGGCAGCCCACCAGGCCCCGCCGTCCCTGGGTTTCTCCAGGCAAGAACACTGGAGTGGGTTGCCATTGCCTTCTCCAATGCATGAAAGTGAAAAGTGAAAGTGAAGTCGCTCAGTCGTGTCCAACCCTCAGCGACCACATGGACTGCAGCCTACCAGGCTCCTCTGTCCGAGGGATTTTCCAGGCAAGAGTACTGGAGTGGGTTGCCATAGCAATGTCACTCTGAGATGTAGACCCAAGAGAAATAAAGTATGTCCTTGCAAAAACTGGCGCACCCATCTTCACAGCAGCATTGTTCAAAGCAGCCTGAAGGTTGAAACAATCTGAAGGCCATCAATGGATTAATGGATAAACACCACGTGTCTAGCCATAAAACGGAATATCGTTTGACTGTGAGAAGTAACAAGGTACTGGTATATACTGTAACATGGATGAATCCTTCTTTTTTTAGAAAGCAGGTTGTTGTTTTATTTTATTTTATTTTATTTTATTTTATTTATTTATTTATTTTTGCCTGCGCTGAGCCTTTGTTGCTTTGCTTGGGCTTTCTCTAGTTGTGGTGGGGGGTGGAGGCTACTCTTCATTGCAGTGCTATGGGCTTCTCACTGCAGTGGCTTCACCTGTTGCAGAGCACAGGCTTTAGGCATGAGGGCTTCAGTAGTTGTGGCACTTGGGCTTAGCTGCCCCTCCACATATGAGATCATCCCAGGCAAGGGATCAAACCCGTGTCACTTAGTTGGCAGGCACATTCTTTTCCACTGCTTCCACCAGGGAAGTCCAACATGGATGAATCTTCAAAACATTGTTTTAGTGAAAGAAGCCAGTTACAAAACCCCACACGTCACATGATTCCATTAAAAAGAAATTTCCAGAATGGGCAAACCTATTGAGAGAAAAATTTAATTTGTGGTTGTGGAGAGCTGGGAAGATGAAGCATGGCAAAAGGTAGCTGAAGAATAGGGTTTTCTTTTTGAGATAATGAAAATTTTCTAAAATTGATGGTGATATCAGTGATAGCAGTTTCAGTATCTGTTAATATACTTAAATCCCTAAACTATACATGTTAAAAAGGTGAATTTTATGGAATATGTACTATATCTCAATAAATATATTAAAATCTATGAACTCCAAAAGATATTTTTTGTTGTTAATGGAAAAGAGAATATTATTTTAGTCATATTTGTGGATAATTATGGATATTCCTCTTTATTTTCAGTGTAACCAACAAGTCAGTTCAGTCAGTTCAGTTGCTCAGTCGTATCTGACTCTTTGCAACCCCATGGACTGTAGCACACCAGGCTTCCCTGTCCATCACCAACTCCTGAAACTTGCTCAAACTCATGTCCATCAAGTCAGTGATGCCATCCAACCATCTCATCCTCTGTCATCCACTTCTTCTCCTGCCTTCAATCTTTCCCAGCATCAAGGTCTTTTCCAATGAGTCAGTTCATTAGAACCAACAAGTATTAACTTCTTAAAAAGTGATTGAAATGCAGACTCTGAAACCATATCCATGAACTTTTCATCCTCTTTAAAGCTTACTTGCCTATCTTGCATTTTCAGTGGTTCTTTAATCATGAATGATTTTTGTGATCATCAGTCTTTTGGAAAATATTGGTTTTAGTAAGTTATGCAAATTTTCCATATCTTGTCACAATTTATTATCTAACAGCAAACATAATATTTAATATTTTTTTTAATCATTGGCCATAGTGGATCTTCACTGAAGGCTTTCTCTAGGCAAGAGCGCTTCTCTTGTTGCAGAGCACAGGCTCTAGAATACAAGGGTGCAGTAGTTGCTGTGCCTGGGCTTTCTAGCTGTGGCGCACAGGCTTAGTACCCCTCAGGACAAGGAATCTTAGTTCCCTGTCTAGGGATTGAACCTGTGTCCCCTGCATTGGAAGGTGCATTCTTAACCACTGGACCAGCGAGGAAGTCCCATGGTGGGACATTTCAAACAGGTTATAGCAAGTCAATGTAGTTTCTCACTTTAGACACAGGTTGTTGTAAAACAATCAGTGGTATGTTACTCAATTTGGGTTGTAAAAAATATCTTTATTGTCTTTTCTGATTATAAGTTAAAGTATTATATTATGATTGTGTTATATAATTCAGTATTGGTAATAAAAATAGCTTTAAATATCTTTAAAATGAATAAAATGTAGTTAAACTAAAAGAAAGCAATAGTTGTAACAATACAAAAATGAATAAAAAGGTGCATAATCTTGGTGGGTGTGGGTAGGTGAAGTGGCAGGGTTATAACTTTAAAATGTAGCTTTATACCTTGATGGGGTCATTTTCATACAGTAATGTCAAAACTGATGGTTTAAAACGGCCTTGTCAGTATGCCCCACATTGCTATGGAATTGCCCTCTTTGTTGCAATCAATTCATCTCCTGGATTTTTGATCTGCTAACAGCTATTGTCGCCACCTCCCAAGAATCCATGACCTGTTCTTTCATTTCAGGCCATTAAATCAGCTTTTTAAAACCCACGATTCAGCACCATTAAATTTCTACTGATTTTATTGAGGAAAGAGAGTGAGTTGTCTTACCCTAAAACCTAATCATTCTCTCTTCTCTTTGCTTTTCTGGCCAAAGACTCACATTCTGTTTGCTTTGAGTTTTGTTTTTTTTCTTTCTTTCAGTCTATCCTCCAGGACACTCTGCCCATATTTTTCTAATTCTATTTCTCTTTATTGCAAATATTTACATATGTATTTTAAAATAAAATATTAAAATTTTAACATCTTAATTAAATAATCATAGACATATTTATATAAAATTGTTATATAATTCTATTCAGTAATAACAGTGTACATTTTAGCAATGTGTTCTATTAAAATAGAACCCTAGACTAAAGGGAAAGGCTAGACTAAAGGAGATGAAAAAAAAAAAAAGAGCATAAATCCAAAAGGTCACACAGTTTGTCTTTTTATAAACCAGGAAAAGAGCTCATTTGGATTTAGCTTGTAAAACTTTACATGTGGCATAGTTGCTTGCAAGGTACACTTCTCCTGTCACTGGACACTTACAAGGACTTTTTCAAGAAACCATGGCTAAGCATGTTCTCAGCTACTGAGAGAGTTTCGTTTGGTTTGTTTTTGGCTTTAATTGGTCTTTGGAGTTCTTTCTCCAATTACCAAAAAAATGCATCCATTGCTTAACTCTTATGTAAAAATGCTACCAAGATTATTTCTGCTCTGATAGCATTATTTAACATGATTCTGAAAGTGTTGCAACAGTAAAACCAATTGCATATGATTTCAGAGCTAATGCTATGGAAAGGACACAAATTCAAGAAAGATTATAGGCGAATGGGAAGAAACCCAACACAGGTGTTTTAAATAAAAGTACTTTAATGAGGGAGTTACACGGAGAGCTGCAGCCAGGAATACTGAGATATCCAGACTTGAAATTGTTAATACCAGTAGAGCTGAAGGGACAGGAAAATGGGGGTGTGCTACTGAAGCCCTGGCATCAGTCTGTAGTGCAGACACCCAGAAGAACTCCGATCACTCAGGGACACAGACAAAGGAGAAAGGAAGAGGGACGTCATCCCAGATCTCCTTCTTTCCTTTGGTCTTTGACTTCTGGCAAGTGTATCCCACTGCTCAAATCTAAGGGGAAAAAAAACTGCCAACCAGGGATCCCAGGGAATGAACCCTATAAGTCCATATTAAGGTCCGGGACAGGACATTTACCCATGAAGGTAAATGTAGACTCAGATACTCAGGGACTGGGAGAAAGGAGCCCAGGGACCTCAAGAAACATTCTCGTGCCAAATATCCAGGACCCAGATGAAACTGCCAATTTTCAGCTCTTCTGCAAAAACAGCATAGTTTTTAAGATGTATTGCCACTGGTGAGTTGAACCTGCATTTCCCTTTGCTATCTCCTCATGAGTTCATTTCTGGGGAAGATCCCTTCTTTCAAGATGATCTAGTTACCTAGATTTTGCATTAAAATTTCCTTGGGAAGAGATTCAGAAATGGAAACAGGCAAATTAGCATTCTTTTCACAGAGTCTGCATAGAAAACTGGAATGCTCTACTGGGCCAGGGAAGTCAGTTTATTGGTCAAGAGGTCACAGCCTACCCTTTTTCTTGAGGTTGCTGCCTGTACATGGAATAATTATCTCTGGCATCCTTACCTCATTTTCATCTCAAAAGGTAGGGCTACTAGTCAGTTCAGTTCAGTTCAGTTGCTCAGTCATGTCCGACTCTTTGCAACCCCAAGAATCACAGCATGCCAGGCCTCCCTGTCCATCACCAACTCCCAGACTTCACTCAGACTCATGTCCATTGAGTCGGTGATGCCATCCAGCCATCTCATCCTCTGGCATCCCCTTCTCCTCCTGCCCCCAATCCCTCCCAGCATCAGAGTCTTTTCCAATGAGTCAACTCTTCACATGAGGTGGCCAAAGTATTGGAGTTTCAGCTTCAGCATCAGTCCTTCCAATGAACACCCAGGGCTGATCTCATTCAGAATGGACTGGTTGGATCTCCTTGCAGTCCAAGGGACTCTCAAGAGTCTTCTCCAACACCACAGTTCAAAAGCATCAATTCTTCAGTGCTCAGCTTTCTTCACAGTCCAACTCTCACATCCATACATGACCACTGGAAAAACCATAGCCTTGACTAGACGGACCTTTGTTGGCAAAATAATGTCTCTGCTTTTCAGTATGCTATCTAGGTTGGTCATAACTTTTCTTCCAAGGAATAAGTGTCTTTTAATTTCATGGCTGAAATCAACATCTGCAGTGATTTTGGAGCCCCCAAAAAATGAAGTCTGACACTGTTTCCACTGTTTCCCCATCTATTTCCCATGAAGTGATGGGACCAGATGCCATGATCTTCGTTTTCTGAATGTTGAGCTTTAAGCCAACTTTTTCACTTTCCTCTTTCACTTTCATCAAGAGGCTTTTTAGTTCCTCTTCACTTTCTGCCATAAGGGTGATATCATCTGTATATTTGAGGTTATTGATATTTCTCCCGGCAATCTTGATTCCAGCTTGTGCTTCTTCCAGCCCAGCGTTTCTCATGATGTACTCTGCATAGAAGTTAAATAAGCAGGATGACAATATACAGCCTTGACGAACTCCTCTTCCTATTTGGAACCAGTCTGTTGTTCCATGTCCGGTTCTAACTGTTCTTCTTGACCTGCATATAGGTTTCTCAAGAGGCAGGTCAGGTGGTCTGGTATTCCCATCTCTTTCAGAATTTTCCACAGTTTGTTGTGATCCACACAGTCAAAGGCTTTGGCATAGTCAATAAAGTGGAAATAGATGTTTTCTGGAACTCTCTTGTTTTTTCCATGATCCAGCGGATGTTCAGTACCTTATAGTTAAGGTAATAACTAAGGCATTATTGTTGAGTGGTACCACCGTCATCAGCAAACAGATTCAAATCTGTATAGTGCTTACAGCCCTGATTGTAAGGGAAGTGTTCATGAAGTACATCATACTGCCTGGTCTGTCATATGACATCAGCATCATGTGTCTGTGTCAGCCAGGGCCACAGTAAGAAAAGAATCCCACTTTGATGACTCATCAGAAGAGTTTTTAATGAGATTATTTCAGGGGTGTGCTCAGAGTTAAGGGTACCTACAAAGGATGCTGAAGCACCCAGAAGTTTAACCATCGGAAGCTGATGGGACAAAGGTAGGTGGTGTGTAATGCAGCAAGATCCTTGTGAGAGTTGCTTGTAGATAAGAAACAAGGAACACACTAGCTCCTTCTGCTGCCATCTCTGGTTGATCCCACCCCTGGCTGCACCTCACTACTGGCCAGTGGCAAAGGGGCTCAATCTGTGTGGCATTGGGGCAGCCTGCCTTGTAGGAACAAGGCAGAGAACAGCAATTTGGGGGAAGAAGGTGTCAAACTGAAAACAGCTAGCACAGATAGCAACTCTCCATAATAACTCACTAATTTGCTTAGTCAACTGTTCAGTCATGTCTGACTCTTTGGACTGTAGCACACCAGGCTCCTCTGTCCATTGGATTTTTTCCTCTGTCCAGGCAAGAATACTGGAGTGGTTTGCCATTTTCCTCTTCCAAGGGATCTTCCTGACCCAGGGATTGAAACTGTGTCTCCTGCATCGCAGGCGGATTCTTGCAATGGATTCATTGCAGCCATTATATAATAGGGAAAACATTGGGAGAAGTCTTAATTTGCATCGTTTTCAGGGGGACTCAACTAAGGAAGTGCCAAATGATCTTGCTATTTATATAAAAATACCTAGCCAGACTGGAAAACAACATCAGAGTTTCCATCTTAGTGCTAACAGTATGGTTCAGGCACAGAAAATACTACTAATACAATTTGTTTTGTAGAATTTGCTGTATTAAATACATATATATCATATATCTTCCATCTTTGTCTTATCAGCAACCTCTTTCAAAAATGCTCAGCTTTTTCCCATAAACCCCCTAAAATCTAGTACATGCTTTCAAAAGAGTAGGATTGTTAATTTATGGAAAATCCTTCAAATATAAATTGAGTACTATTATTTAGCATCAAAGCACAGTGGCTAGGGATTTGCTGTGCCACCTTTTTTTCCTAGTTAGTATGCACAAATTTATATCTCCTCCCCATTCTAGTTTCATTGTATTAATATCCGTCACATCACAAACAATATGGTCAATCACAGAATGTCCCTATGGTCAAGTGTATTGTTTTTCTTAATCTGGTATTTTAATTGCTTTTCATTTTAAAACATGAACAGAAAAATTGATTCCAGACCCCCAAAGTAAACCATATTAGTAACTTGTAAGAAGAAACATCACTTTGCAAATGAAAATTTCACCAAGTAAAGTTTCACTGAATCATAGCCTTTATAAGGACAGCATCCTTCCAATTCAATCTTCAGATACAATTGTTGCCATGCCTTCGGCTCTCTTGCTGTTAGAACTGCATCTAATGAGGTTAACTCTCCCTTTGATGTCATTTGAAGCAAGCTATTTACACAGTTGTAGCTATAATGACTCCAGAGACTTTCCACTTCTCCATATTTTTATTAACGTTGTAATATCTAGGACTAAAAGTAAAATATATTTTACATTTTAAATATTTACTTGGATCTTTTATGATTGGTAATTTTACAATCTCATGTGTTTTCAGAGAAAAAAAAGTAATTTAAATATATCTTTCCTTAGAACACAATGCAACTTTATAAATGGCTTCTCCTTCAAGACATCCACATTCACCTTTCCACTTTTCCCAAATCTCACTGACTGGTACCTCTCAAGCACACACACACACACACACACACACACACCCCCATTATAGCACTACAAAAAAATGAGCGGATCAGGCTCATATTAATGATTCAGAAACTGTAATTTCTATAAAATAAAAACAAAGGGATCATATTGCCAGGCATCTAATTATAGATGAATGTCCTAAGACTCAATCCAGGTCAAAGAAGGGAATTCGGGATAAGGTAAATAAATGCATTTTCTGAACTAAACTCCAACAAAGGTTCCACTTTGAGCCTGCCCTGGAACATTCTGCAAGCCTGGGGCTGTGTTCTGCTCTGCTCTGCGTGTCCAGGGTGCAGCTGAAGCATGTGTCACATACTGACTGGCTCCTTTCTGTAAAATGAGACCCATCCCAGTGACCCACTACATGGATGGGTGAGGATGGAGATGCATGAAGTGGTCATCCATCTAACTTGAGGCTTTTCATACACCCGCCCTCAGTGAGCAGTAACTTGCCAGAGACGGTAATGAAATCTCTCAAGCTTTCCTTGTGTAGAGGCCCTTCCCCAACTATCAGCATGCTCTCAACCCTAACCCTAACCCCTTCAACACCTGAAGAGAAACAAGCCAACCAACCAATCACCAGGACTACAAAGCCACCTGTAGGCTCAGTCCTTACAATTGTTCTCCGTCTACATTTTGGTGACTCCATAGCTTTAAACACTATTGTGAGTATATCACTCACACATTAACGTCTTTACCCTGGTGTCTCCCATCCTCACATGTACATACCCAAATGCCTTTGGTATATATAACTATATTTTAAAACAAATGAGCATACTACATTATATTTATGCACTCAGATATTGTAAGATTGATTTATAATTGCTAATTAATCTTGTACGTTAATTTGAAACAAGATCTATGTGTTTAGCAAATGGAACCTGGTTTATATTAACGATTGTGTGAGAAAGTGTGAAATAACTGTAATTGAAAGAATAAATTATATATATATGTCCTATGCTTAGCCACTCAGTCATGTCCAATTCTTTGTGACCCCATGGACTGTAGCCTGCCAGGCTCCTCTGTCCATGGGGATTCTCCAGGCAAGAATACTGGAATGGGCTGCCATGCCCTCCTCCAGGGGATCTTCCCAACTCAAGGATGGAAGCCAGGTCTCCCACATTGCAGGCGGATTATTTACCATCTGAGCCACCAGGGAAGCCGAAGAATATTGGAGTGGGTACATGATCCCTTCTCCAGGAGAGCTTCCTGGCCAAGGAATCGAACCAGGCTCTCCTGCCTTGCAGGTTGATTCTTTACCAGCTGAACTACCTGGGGAGTCCATATATATGTTTATGTATATATATCTTATATACCTCCTTATTGCAAAATTCAGACTTAAATTGAAGAAAGTAGGGAAAACCACTAGACCATTCAGGTATGACCTAAATCAAATCCTTTATGATTATACAGTGGAAGTGAGAAATAGATTTAAGGGATTAGATCTGATAGACAGAGTGCCTGATGAACTATGGAAGGAGGTTCATGACATTGTACAGGAGACAGGGATCAAGACCATCCCCATGGAAAAGAAATGCAAAAAAGCAAAATGGCTGTACGAAATAGCTGTGAAAAGAAGAGAAGCGAAAAGCAAAGGAGAAAAGGAAAGATATTCCCATCTGGATACAGAGTTCCAAAGAATAGCAAGGAGAGATAAGAAAGTCTTCCTCAGCGATCAATGCAAAGAAATGGAGGAAAACAACAGAATGGGAAAGACTAGAGATCTCTTCAAGAAAATTAGAGATACCAAGGGAATATTTCATGCAATGATGGGCTCAATAAAGCACAGAAATGGTATGGACCTAACAGAAGCAGAAGATATTAAGAAGAGGTGGCAAGAATACACAGAACTGTACAAAAAAAGATCTTCACGACCCAGATAATCATGATGGTGTGATCGCTCACCTAGAGCCAGACACCCTGGAATGTGAAGTCAAGTGGGCCTTAGAAAGCATCACTACAAACAAAGCTAGTGGAGGTGATGGAATTCTAGTTGAGCTATTCCAAATCCTGAAAGATGATGCTGTGAAAGTGCTGCACTCAATATGCCAGCAAATTTGGAAAACTCAGCAGTGGCCACAGGACTGGAAAAGGTCAGTTTTCATTCCAATCCCAAAGAAAGGCAATGCCAAAGAATGCTCAAACTACAGCACAATTGCACTCATCTCAAATGCTAGTAAAGTAATGCTCAAAATTCTCCAAGCCAGGCTTCAGCAATACGTGAACCGTGAACTTCCTGATATTCAAGCTGGTTTTAGAAAAGGCAGAGGAACCAGAGATTAAATTGCCAACATCCACTGGATCATGGAAAAAGCAAGAGAGTTCCAGAAAAACATCTATTTCTGCTTTATTGACTATGCCAAAGCCTTTGACTGTGTGGATCACAAAAAACTGTGGAAAATTCTGAAAGAGATGGGAATACCAGACCACCTGACCTGCCTCTTGAGAAACCTATATGCAGGTCAGGAAGCAACAGTTAGAACTGGACATGGAACAACGGACTGGTTCCAAATAGGAAAAGGAGTACGTCAAGGCTGTATATTGTCACCCTGCTTATTTAACTTATATGCAGAGTATATCATGAGAAACACTGTGCTGGAAGAAGCACAAGCTGGAATCAAGATTGCCGGGAGAAATATTAATAACCTCAGATATGCAGATGACACCACCCTTACAGCAGAAAGTGAAGAGGAACTCAAAAGCCTCTTGATGAAAGTGAAAGTGGAGAGTGAAAAAGTTGGCTTAAAGCTCAACATTCAGAAAACGAAGATCATGGCATCCGGTCCCATCACTTCATGGGAAATAGATGGGGAAACAGTGGAAACAGTGTCAGACTTCATTTTTGGGGGCTCCAAAATCAGTGCAGATGGTGACTTCAGCCATGAAATTAAAAGACACTTACTCCTTGGAAGGAAAGTTATGACCAACCTAGATAGCATATTCAAAAGCAGAGACATTATTTTGCCAACAAAGGTCCGTCTAGTCAAGGCTATGGTTTTTCCTGTGGTCATGTATGGATGTGAGAGTTGGACTGTGAAGAAGGCTGAGCGCCGAAGAATTGATGCTTTTGAACTGTGGTGTTGGAGAAGACTCTTGAGAGTCCCTTGGACTGCAAGGAGATCCAACCTGTCCATACTGAAGGAGATCAGCCCTGGGATTTCTTTGGAAGGAATGATACTAAAGCTGAAACTCCAGTACTTTGTCCACCTCATGCGAAGAGTTGACTCATTGGAAAGGACTCTGATGCTGGGAGGGATTGGGGACAAGAGGAGAAGGGGACGACAGAGGATGAGATGGCTGGATGGCACCACTGACTCGATGGACGTGAGTCTGAGTGAAGTCTGGGAGTTGGTGATGGACAGGGAGGCCTGGCGTGCTGTGATTCATGGGATCGCAAAGAGTCAGACACGACTGAGCGACTGATCTGATCTGATCTGATCTGATTTCACTCTATCTTATATTCTTCAAATCATAAAAGATTCTCAGGCATATCATTCATCATTTATTTCTACCTATTAATATTTATGGCTTTAGTGAAGTGTTTATTTTTAGGAGAATATATCTTCTCAGAATATTTATTTTATATCATACATATATTGGAATCCCACTAGACATAGTGTAGGTAGAAAAATCATTTGTAACACTATGTATACCAGTATAAAGCAAAAGAGCAGTTACTCTTGTAATGTAAATATTAAATATTCAAATCAAATGAGATAAGTTTAACTTATTTTATTGCTTACAATGATGGCTGTCACAGTGAATAAAACACATTTCACATATATGTTCATTCACTTATTTAGTTTTACAACAGACACACCTAATACACATATGTACACATACTACACTTCCTAGTTTTTAGTTCTTTTTTTGTTTGTTTTGGCTTTATTTTTTTTTAATTTCAGTGGACTGTCGTTCATTTACAGTGTCGTGTTAGTTTCAGGTGTACAGCAAAGTGCTTCAGTTATACATATACATGTATTCATTCTTTTTCTCATATATTCATTCACTCTTTTCTCATATAGATTTTCACGGTTCTTAATTCAACTGAATTAAAGTCAGCATTTTAACAATTTCACAGCTACTCCCTTACACAAAATAGAGATAATTGATTATACACTAGTGTCACAGTTACTCAAGGCTTCCCAATATAAGGTGACTGGATGAAAGAATCCATAGTTTTACACTTTAAACATTTAGGTGAAAGATACACTATAAGATCAACGCCAAATTGCTGGGGGAAAATAATGTATCGAATAGTTTTCCATCTATGGATCTCCTGTGATCATCTCAGGTAGGCAATCTCACATCAATCCAGTCTTCCTTTCTCTATATAGTATGAAGAGTCTCTTGGTGCTGGAACACTTCTTTGAACCAATGTTCAGGTAAGACCCTCATGCTTCTCGACGGTTTTGTCTGATCATTGAACACCCACTGAGTGTAGCCTTTGTTGTCTTTCCATTAGCAAAGTCCATATAACATCCATACTCAGTGACAGTCAGCATCCCCATCAGATTCTTTTCACAATCTTCCGAGGTAGGGAAGAGGTCACCAGGTGTACATTTCGCATTCTACATTGTTTTAAAGCTCTCTTCACTTGTAATAAATACTTTCACATCTTTCAGCTTCTCTAGTAGAGTGAATCTCTTGAGATTTCTTTGAAAGAGGTATCCTCAGATTAAAATCAGTTCTTTCAGTGATTCACTAACAGAAGTGAAAGGAATTAAGTGGTGAATATCATCTAACTTGGCTGAAAATATCGCCGGTGACTTCTGAAGTGATCCGAGTGTTCTGTGCTCAGACCCAGTGCATACCATGTGCTTTCCCCCAAGGTCAGAGCTCAAAGCAGAAGAGCCATAATCTAAGTTTTGTGTGTGTGTGTGTGTGTGTTTTTCAATTACAATAATTTCATGGAATGTGTGCAAATTACTAAAGTAATTACAGCTTATACTATCCTTCCTCTGTTATCTTCCTTGAATAAACACTTAGATGGTTGCTTGGAGTGGGGAGAATGGGGGGAAGAGATAGGGAGCCTGGGATGGACATGTACAGACTGCTATATTTAAAATGGATAACCTACTGTATAGGACTTACTGTACAGCACAGGGAACTCTGCTGAGTGTTATGTGGCAGCATGGATGGGAGGGGAGTTTGGTGGAGAATGGATACATGTATATGTATGGCTGAGTCCCTTTGCTGTCCACCTAAAACTATCACAACATAGTCAATTGGCTATACTCTATTGTAAAGATAGAAGCTTAAAAAAAACCACAGATACATTTTCTGTTTTGAAAACAACTCATTTACTCAAAGAACAGGTTCCAATTGCTTCCCAAGGATATTTAGAGAGATGGTGAGGCCCACTGACCGACAGGTGTGATTTGACACCGAGGGAACATCAAACTGTGTTTAGTTGTTGCCACCTATTGTTCACCTAAGGTGGCCGGATAATATACACGTACAAGAGAAAAGCAGAGAAAGGGAGTCTGCAGTGTGGAAAAGAGCCTGCCTTAACAGATAACCCAATATCATCCTCTCACCTTTTCCTTGTACATTTTTAAGTTCCCTGGACATACACTTCTCTCATTCCACAAAGAACCATTGAGCAGCTACTCTGTCAGAGACTGCACCTCCTGAAGATACGCAGAGAGCAAAGACAGGACTAGTCATTTTCACAGGATCGCTGGTGCCCAAGTGACAGGGCTATTCCTCTGGTCGCTCCTGTGAGGCCCTGATGGGCATGACCATCACCATGGGCCACACCTGGTGTGCACATTAAAATGTATCTGGCTCAGCAACCAGGAAACCTGGTATCAAGAGACTTCAGTAAAAAGGTTAAAATATAAATTTAGGATCTTTCTTCTCTCTCTCCAAAAGCTGCCTGTCAGATGATTTCTACAAAGTTCTAGCAAATCCCAGAAACCAGAGATAAACAACTTTCCCATGAGATCCATAAATTTTGAGAAACACTAAACTGGAGAAAACTGCCAAGTTTCCAAAAGTTACACATTTTTCTAAGCTTTATCTGAAATTCTGATCATACCATGAGGCCAGATAGAAAATTAAAAATAATCTATCCATTAGACCTAGAGACTGTTATACCAAGTGAAGTCAGAAAGAAAAAAAAAATATTGTATAATATTGCTTATATGTGGAATCTAGAAAAAATGATACAGAAGAACTTACTTACAAAGCAGAAATAGGCACACACACTAGAGAGCAAATTTATGGGTATCAAAGGGGGAAGAAGAGGCTGGGATGACTGGGAGATTGGGATTGACATACACACACTATTGATACTATATATAATACAGGTTGGAGATGGGCATGGCAACCCACTCCAGTATTTTTGCCTGGAGAACCCCCCAGACAGAGGAGCCTGGCAGGCTACCGTCCATGGGGTCACAAAGAGTCGGACACGACTGAGCAACTAACACACACACATGTGGTTTAATTAAGTGTGTGTACATCTGTTATCACTGTTATAATATAGGCAGCTAATGAGAACCTACATTATACCACAGTGAACTTGACTCAATGCTCTGTGGTGGCCTAAATGGGAAGGAAAATCCAAAAAAGAGGGGATATGTATACACATAACTGATTCACTTTACTGAATAGCAGAAACTAGCTACCAATGCTGTAAAATGACTATATTGCAATAAAAATTAATTTTAAAAAAAGATTCAGTTAAGAAATGCTGGTGTAATATTGATGGGTGTAGCTTTACTTAGGGTGGTTTTAAGAATTCCACATCTGGAAACTGTATACACTAAGATGCTAAACATGGCACTGTTGAACATAGCAAAAGCAATTTAAAAGCTAAACATCTACCACTTAGTTATATTAAAAACTGAACAAAGTCATGCTTTGTTCAAGGCTTCAAAATGTTTAACTATTATGATCTTACATATATATTTAGCATTTATAATGAGGAACTATTTACCTTGCCAAGCAGAGACATATTTTAAAACTATTTCTATAATAAATCAACGTAAGAAAAGTGAAGAGAGAAAGCAAGCAAAATAGCAATGTTTCTGGAAAGATGCTTGCCAAACTATTAACTTACAGGTGTTCATATATTTTAGTTATGTAAATATTATGACATTCGAGTGATCACTAACTACATGCATTGCCTTTTCTGATACACAGCCATGTTTGCAAGCCAGTGATTTATAGAACAAGATCCTCACGTGTGCATGTCTATAGACTTAACTGCAGTGCAATGATTATTTGCTGGATACAAACATACATGAGTAAGTGAAGTTTTGAACAACATTATAAAAACATCATACAGTTTATCTGGAGAAAAAGCAGCTAATTGTCAATCATGGTAGATAAGAAAACCTGACACGAGGCAAGATCGCCTTTTGAATTGAGAAGATGAACAGCCAGACTAAGCTATGGGTTGTTTTTTTTTTTTTAATTTAATCTTTATCTTACATTATAGTTGATTCACAATGTTGTGTTAGTTTTAGGTGTACAGCAAAGTGATTCAGTTATACATATACATCTTGAATAAAGTTTAGAAATAGATAGAGGTGTATTTTGCATCCTGCCTTTTCTCCACTCAGTTTCATATTCAAACACTCAGGGCTCTCCTATTCTCTCCCACTTTTAACAAAACCTGCTTTCAGGGAAGTATTAGGTACCTGTCATGTCCATGTTGACATGAATCCCATTCATTGTTCCCCGTCCCAGGTGTCGTGGTGAGATTTAGTTTGAATAATCTCCTTCCACTTTGTAGTTAGGCTCTTTGGTCATCAGACTTCCAAAATCATGCCGATGAGCCTAAGATGTAAAGCTGGCTGATGCAACTTGCTTAGAAGACAGCAGCTTAGGCACTAATGCTATGTTTGAAATGAATGGGAATAGATGGTTTTCAGTTATGTGTTTTAAAAGAATTGATGGGTTTGTTCACATAAGCAGCCTCAAGCTTAGTGCTTAGACCCCACTGATGTGAAAAAATGGTTTAGTAACTACCTACATGGTCCCTGCAAATGATGTTGGATGATCTGACCCCTGACACCTGACCACTCTCACCAGAGGTGAGCTGGTCGGGAGTAAGTCCAACTGGTTCCATGGGAGAGAAGGGGAAAAGACTGGGTTTCAAAGCCAGTTGAACTCCACAAGACCTACACCAGAGCCCAGCTTGCTATGCCATGCCCTCACTGGAGATTTACCTGAGCATTCTGTGTAGAATAACAGTCCCTCAGCCACTAGGATTTTCTATTTTCCTTTTGCTGCCTTAATATTCTTCATAACACCCCTTAGCATGTGATCTCCTCCATATTTTTAATTCATCTTATTTATTGTCCATTTGCCTTCATGGAAGCATAAGCCCCATGAAGGCAGGATTCTTTGTCATTTCATTTACCATTGTGATATCTGTGTCTTAAACTGTTTGGTACATAATAGGTGCTCAATATTGAGTTCAGTTCAGTTCAGTCGCTCAGTAGTGTCTGACTCTTTGTGACCCCATGGACTGCAGCACGCCAGGCCTCCCTGTCCATCACCAACACTTAGAGTTTACTCAAACCCATGTCCATTGAGTCGGTGATGCCATCCAACCATCTCATCCTCTGTCAACCCCTTCTCCTCCCACCCAGGGTCTTTTCCAATGAGTCAGTTCTTCGCATCAGGTGGCCAAAGTATTGGAGTTTCAGCTTCAGCATCAGCCCTTCCAATGAATATTCAGGACTGATTTCCTTTAGCATGGACTGGTTGAATTTCCATGTGTTCAAGGGACTCTAAAGAGTCTTCTCCAATACCACAGTTCAAAAGCATCAATTCTTCTGTGCTCAGCTTTCTTTATAGTCCAACTCTCAATCCATCCATGACTACTGGAAAAACCATAGCCTTGACTAGATGGACCTTTGTTGGCAAAGTAATGTCTCTGCTTTTTAATATGCTGTCTAGGTTGGTCATAACTTTTCTTCCAAGGAGCAAGCATCATTTAATTTCATGGCTGCAGTCACCATTGGCAGTGATTTTGGAACCCCAAAAAATAAAGTCTGTCACTGTTTCCACTGTTTGTCCATCTATTTCCCATGAAGTGATGGGACCAGATGCCATGGTCTTCGTTTTCTGAATGTTGAGCTTTAAGCCAACTTTTTAACTCTCCTCTTTCATCAAGAGACTGTTTAGTTCTTCACTTTCTGCCATAAGGGTGGTGTCATCTGCATATCTGAGGTTATTGGTATTTCTCCCAGCAATCTTGATTCCAGTCTGTGCTTCATCCACCCCAGCATTTCTCATGATGTACTCTGCATATAAGTTAAATAAGCAGGGTGACAATATACAGCCTCGAGGTACTCCTTTCCTGATTTGGAACCAGTCTGTTGTTCCATGTCCAGTTCTAACTGTTGCTTCTTGACCTGCATCCAGATTTCTCAGGAGGCAGGTCAGGTGGTCTGGTATTCCCATCTCTTGAAGAATTTTCCCAGTTTGTTGTGATCCACACAGTCAAAGGCTTTGGCATAGTCAATAAAGCAGAAGTAGATATTTTCCTGGTACTTAGTAAGTGCTCAAAATAGGTGCATTAAATAAACTGTTGACAAAATAATTCATAATTGCCATAAATAGTCCCTGGTATGAGTATGATGATGGAGAAAGCTAAATCAGTTTGTTGGGAGGGGATGGGGCACTTGGCAGAGTATGTGATAGTTGAGGATGAGTAATTGACAAGAATTAGCCAGGTGGAAGGGTAGAGGAGGTACATTAGTTAAAGTGCGGCTGTGAGGCTGGGAATCTGTGGCCTGAGACCCAAAAGAAGGTGGCTGCTTCCAGGAAGTGAGCCAAGCAGAAGGCAGCTTGGATCTGGATAGATATGTGGGCGAAAGCCAGACATGAAGGCATGTCAGCCATGTAGGAATTGTGGAGTCTGTCCTACAAGGAAGGAGGGGTCAATTCATCATTTTAAGTGGAAAAGTCATGTGATTAGATCAACAATTTCGCAGTTTGACTTTGACTCCAATATGGAGAAAGACTGGAGGAGAGCAGGACCAAGTAGGAGATCCCTACTCTCATAGAGCGTATGTTCCCTGCAAAGAGAGAAAATGAATAAAACAAATTTTCTATTTCATCAGTTCATTGCTTGAGAATCCTCACAACATGATAGCTGACTGCAAACACTGTATCCTCTTTAGAATGTAGTCTTGGAGGTCACACAGCATCCACTTGTTGCATTCTATTCATGAGAAGTGAGTCACTAAGTCAAGCCCACATCCAGAGGGAGGAGAATCAGATTCCACCTTCTGCAGGGAAATTTTGTGGGAAGATTTAAAACCACTGGAACCACACTGATAATAAAGACCATCTTTCAGGTACCTAACAGATGTTAAGATCTGTGCTATTTTATATACATTGTCTAATCTTCATCCTCAAACCTGCATCTTGCAGATAGGGTTACTGACATTCAGAAGGTTCACTGACTTGTCACTGTATCAAGGCTGGAAAGTGACAGAGACAGTGTTTAAATCCAGGCAGTCTAACTGGGATTCCAAAGTGGCTGTTGTTTTGCCCCATAACCAGCAGACCTTCACCCTTTCCCCAGACCACACAGAGAACTTTAAGAAAAAAATGTGGCATTTTGATCATGTATAATGCATCAGGTATTTGTTTTAAATTATCTGCTATTCAGAAACAATGACCACTTTGTTGCAAATATGAAATTATATTAATTTGAACTTCACTATTTAGAATTTGCAATAATCATTAAAGCTTGTGACATCATTGAAACCTTTCAAACAAGTCGATGGTATACATAAGACTGCATTTTATTTATTTAATTTAAAATGTTTATTTATTTATTTATGGGTCTTCAATGCTGTGCAGTCTTTTCTCTCATTATGGAGAGTGAGGGTTACTCTTTAGTTGCAGTGTGCTGGCTTCTCATCGTGGTGGCTTTTTTTGTTGTGGAGTACAGGCTGTAGGCAATGGCACCCCACTCCAGTACTCTTGCCTGGAAAATCCCATGGACAGAGGAACCTGGTGGGCTACAGTCCATGGGGTCGCTAGGAGTCAGACACGACTGACAACTTCACTTTCACTTTTCACTTTCATGCACTGGAGAAGGAAATGGCAACCCACTCCAGTGTTCTTGCCTGGAGAATCCCAGGGACAGGGGAGCCTGGTGGGCTGCTGTCTCTGGGATCGCACAGAGTCGGACACGACTGAAGCGACTTAGCAGCAGCAGAGGCACAGGCTCTAGGGCTCTTGGGCTTCAGAAGTTGCAGTACATGGGCTCAGTAGTTGTGGCTCGCAGGCTCTAGAGCACAGGCTCAGTAGTTATGACATATGAGCTTAGTTGCTCCGCAGCATGTAGGATCTTCCCGGATCAGGGATTGAACCCATGTCTCCTGCATTAGCAGGCAGATTCTTTTCCATTGAACCATCAGGGAGCCCAAGATTACACTTAAAATGTGATCATTTTCACAGATGTTTATTATGCAAAATTCAAAATCATATTTTTATTAAAGCAGCTTTGGCAAAATTCATATGCTCTAAAGCTTCTTGGATGAGAATTTATGTCTCTTTTCATACCGGAAATGATTAATGTGAATATTTTCCGTAAGATAAGCATTTTGACTGGTTCACTGTTTCCAGCTGATAGTCTTCTTTATTCCCAAAGGGATATGGAGTCTTAGACTTTATGTTTTTCCTATTTTTATTTAAATATGGCACAATTGAGAATATCTCGGTGCTCACCCTGAATCCAAACTACTAAAAATAGGGTGCTAATAAAGAAGTGTCTTTTTAGGGGTACCTTCGACACTTGTAGGGCTTCCCTGGTAGCTCAGATGGTAAAGCATCTGCCTGTAAAGCGGGAGACCTGGGTTCAATCCCTGGGTCAGGAAGATCCCCTGGAGAAGGAAATGGCAACCCACTCCAGTACTGTTGCCTGGAAAATTCCATGGATGGAGGAGACTGGTAGGCTACAGTCCATGGGATCACAAAGAATCGGACACGACTAAGCGACTTCACTGGTTCCCTGGTTCGACACTTGTAAATATGCAAGAAATATAAGCTACAGCTGCATACAGAAGCCACGCTAAGAGTCTGTGATGTGCTTGCTATAAAAAAAAAAGCTTAGTTTGGAGGATCCTGAACCTCTGTCCTGAACAAGCCTGACACAAAGGAAAATGCAATGGAATAGAGACTCCTTTGCTCTGAGAAGACCCTGATGATGAGAAAGAATGAAGGCAACAGGAGAAGAGGGCAGCAGAGGATGAGATGGCAAAATAGCATCACTGACTCAATGGACATGAATTTGAGCAAACTCCGGGAGATAGTGAAGGACAGGGAAGCCTGGTGTGCTACAGTCCACAGGGTTGCAAAGAGTCAGCCACAACTTAGCGACCAAACAACTACAAGCTCTGAGAAAATGAGTTAGAGGCACGCTCTCCCATTGCTCTCTCCCTCTGCCAATGGCAGGCACCTGCCTTACAAATCAGCTCAGATCTATGTCTGCGTGAGGCCCAGGCTGGCTTGGGAGAGGCCAGAGTCAAGCCCATGAGCTTCTGGGGTTCCTTTCAGGATCAACCACTGGAAGTTTCCTGTCTTGCCCAGAATGCATTTTCTTCTGTTTTCTGCCAGGTCACTACTCTCTCTCCTCCCTGAAGTTTTACCTAATTCATATATAGTACATATTTTGTCCTTTATTTTCTGTCTCATACTCTGTCTCTTACCCTTTACTTAAACACAAACACAAACTCACTATTGGGAAAGATCTGCTTTTGTCTGCCTGCTTTAGTTACAATATCTACCAATTATGTGTTTATTTGGCATTGGGTCTTAGCGGCAGCACACGGGATCTTTCATTGTGGCACATGGGCTCTCTAGTTGCGACTCTCAGGATCCAGAGCTCCTGCGCTCAGTAGTTGCAATGAACGAATTTAGTTGCCCCAAGGCATGTGGGATCTTAGTTCCTGGACCAGGGCTTGAAGCCACGTACCCTGCATTTCAAGACAGAGTTTTAACCACTGGACCACCAGGGAAGTCCCCAGTATCTACTAATTTTGAAAAGAAAATCTATTCTGGAAAATCCTGACTACAACTAGCTAACACCTCACCCTCTGTCATAGAACTCACAGTGGCAGAGCTGAGGTTCAAACCCCCGTTCTTGATATCTCTGCCCCAGCTGCCTCGCCAGCAGCCTCTGGCCTGCATGCAGGCAACATGATATCTGAGTGCTAAAAGGTTTTAAATTTGATCTCCAGGGGACAGATTATTTTTGCTCTTTCAGCTCTACATTAAAGAAAAGTTATAATCCTCTTATTGTGTGGCTCATGATTCCATGGATTTGAATAGAACATGGATCAAATCAAACCCCTCAAAACACAATGACACAAAAGCCAGTTAAAGACTAGTATACATGGTATATGTTAATATCAGCATTGCCTTCAACGCTATAGCATCTGATATGTGTATTTTACATCAGAGAGAAAGAAGCAATTTGACCTGAGCAAACATCCTGTGAAATCTTGGGGAGGAGGTGGACCGATGTGGCCTTGGAAGCAGAGGGCCTGGGTTTGAGTTCCTGTCCTACCACGTACAAGTTGCTTGCTTTCTGTGCCTCAGCTTTCACATCTGTAAAATGGGCATAATAAAAAGACCTATTTTGTAGGCTTGAAGATTGAAGGAGTTCATATATATCAAGCTTCTGGGACAATGCCTAACATGTCATAAGCTCCTAAAAATGTTAGCAACTATTTCACTTGAGCAGGAATTATTCTCACCACATTGTTTAGATAAGAAGACAAGGGGAAAGTAAAGTTGGCTGATTTGCACCAATCCCACAGCAGTCAGTTAAAGCAATGTTTGACTTCAAATATGCTTTTTACGACCCACAGTCTTTTGGAGAGGCTAACAGGAAGCAACTGCATTTTACAATTAGCCCTCATAGTCTCACATTTCCCTGGTCCTCCCTCCACTCCATCTCCTCAAACGCCACGTGATGGTGTCATTTCACCCTCAGAATCATCGTAATGAAGGCAGGGAAGTTGCTGATTTACCATGTACACTTTCTGGAAATCCCCAGCAAGGCTAACATTTAACATTTCCCAAGAATATAAGCTCCCCCAGATTGAGATCCACTATCTTAAATTATTAAATAGTCCACAGCGAATTCCTTCCTTTCCAACACCATTTTTAGAAACTCTGCTGAGTGACAGCCTGTCGTCAGAGGCAGCCAGAGGATAAGAGGTGGAGAGAGCAGCCCAGCCTAGGGGATGCTGACCTTTTCCTCTTGCCTGTGGCTGGGTGGTGACTCCATCCGAAGATCCCTGGTAGAGGCAGCCCATGGAGCAGGGGTTCATGCTCCACCAGGGCTGCAAGTACACTCAGGATCAGCTGATAAACCCCTGAAGCAAGTTTACCCTCACTAACATATATCAGGCAACTGTGGGAGACACACTGTCCCCTCTAAGCTGCTTATGCCTCGAGCCTTTTGATTTCACCTGGGCACAGATACGTGGGCTGGGGTGGGGGGACAGAACAGGAAAGCCATCAGTTTTCAGTACAGCTCTATATAAATCATAGATCTTTAAAATGTGCCATGTTCAACAAGGATAGAATGTTAAAGAGTGCAAATTCTCCCCTAGAAACTTACAGAAGGCTCGGGGCAATGAGACTAAATTCAATTTTGCAAAAATGGAATCAAACAGAAGCTGAGTTCATGTGTAAACAGGAGAAGTACTTTGTAGAGGGTAGACCTTGAAATTTGACCTTCATATTCAGGGAGGAGTGGGTACCAAAAGATTGTTCCCAAACGGGAAGAATGAACCTTGGGACAGAAGGTTGGACCCAAGAAGTTGAAGTACTTAGGAGCCAAGGCGCTCGTCAGTGGTTTGGATGTCAATGGTGAGGAACTAAAGATGCAAACGGGGACTTTCCTGATGGTCCAGTGACTCCACGCTTCCAACAGAGGGTCACTGTCCCATCCCTGGTCAGACCACACATGTCACACAGCTTAGCCAAAAAAAAAAGAAGAAAATGCAGAAGTGCACGGTTGTGGGGAAACAAATGGATGATTTTTCAATGGAAAATCAATTTCACTTGGAAGTCTTTAACACTAAAAAGCCTTCAAAATGCTAAGTCGAGACATTCCAAAGATTCCTCTCTCCTTCGGAAGAGCTTCATGATATGAGTGTTACCCAGGGCAGGCCAACATCCTGCATCTGAGAGAATGATCATTATAAGTTCATATAAATGCTTCCTAATTCCACATTCCATCTTGACTAATTGTGAAAATGATATTTTTGTTAATCCAATAACTTAAAGAGAGGATAATCAAACATTCACTGACATGGGCTTTGTGATTTAATTAATTCAAACAGAAGAGATGCAGCCGCTTCTTGTTTTTTAATCTATTTCTGAAAAGCCTTCATTTGATTTGATACCTTTAAATCCATTTGAGGGCATGTTTTACATAGCTTTTCTTAGACACTGGGTCAGAAGATTACCTCTCAAAATCAACTGAGAGAAGCATTCTCTACCCCTCACAATGTCCTAAGATATATAAATATAAAAAACATTTACATTATATATGATATATATAATATATATAAATATTAAAAAAAACAATGTCCTAATATAAATAATAGTGTACAAAATAGAAATCAGGGTTAAAAAAAAAAACACAAAACTGAATCTTAACAAGAGAGGGATATTCCACAAATGATAAAATTCATCAAGATGTGATTCAAAAATCTTTGTATTAATAGTTTTCATTTTAATATGGTTTCTTTGATTATTTTATAATAAAAATAGCTTCTATTTTCTCCAAATAAAAGTAGAATGTGATTCATATCTGAGAGTATTTCCTATACGCATGGATTTTGATTTAAGGGAAAAATTCCTACTTGGGGATAAAAGCTGGAAAAGCCATATAAATGCACTAGAGCTAATATTCAATTTATGTATCCATTAAAAGTATGTGTGTGTGTGCGTGTGTGTGTGTGTGTGTGTGTGTTAGCCGCTCAGTTATGTCCAACTCTTTGCGACCCCATGGACTGTAGCCTGCCAGGCTCCTTGTCCGTGGAATTCTCCAGGCAACAATACTGGAGTGGGTTGCCATTTCCTTCTCCAGGGGATCTTGCCCACCCAGGGATTGAACCCTGGGTTTCCTGCATTGCAGGCAGATTCTTTTATAGCTGAGCACCAGGGAAGCCCCATTAAAAGAGCAAATTTGTGCATCATGTTCCATGAAGCTAAAAAATCTTACACAAGTACATTCTTTGTACCACTCTATCTAATAACTAAACCTTAAACACACACACTCAGAAAACGAAGATCATGGCATCTGGTCCCATCACTTCATGGGAAATAGATGGGGAAACAGTGGAAACAGTGTCAGACTTTAGTTTTTTGGGCTCCAATTAAATTAAAAGACGCTTACTCCTTGGAAGGAAAGTTATGACCAACCTAGAGAGCATATTCAAAAGCAGAGACATTACTTTGCCAACAAAGGATCGTCTAGTCAAGGCTATGGTTTTTCCTGTGGTCATGTATGGATGTGAGAGTTGGACTGTGAAGAAGGCTGAGCACTGAAGAATTGATGCTTTTGAACTGTGGTGTTGGAGAAGACTCTTGAGAGTTCCTTGGACTGCAAGAAGATCCAACCAGTCCATTCTGAAGGAGATCAGCCCTGGGATTTCTTTGGAAGGAATGATGCTAAAGCTGAAACTCCAGTACTTTGGCCACCTCATGCGAAGAGTTGACTCATTGGAAAAGACTCTGATGCTGGGAGGGATTGGGGGCAGGAGGGGAAGGGGATGACAGAGGATGAGATGGCTGGATGGCATCACTGACTCGATGGATGTGAGTTTGAGTGAACTCTGGGAGTTGGTGATGGACAGGGAGGCCTGGCGTGCTGTGACTCATGGGGTCGCAAAGAGTCAGACATGACTGAGCAACTGAACTAAACTGATCTGAAGCACACACACAAGTCCCAAAGTCATATAGATAATTAACCATCCGGTTATATGAGTTCCTCTTCTCAAATCCTGACCTTCCCCTCAGCTCACATTAACTTCATTTTTAGGATATTTTAGGCCAAAAGAAGAATCGTTTTTGGCTAGCTTCTCAAAGATCATAGGCTCATTTCCCGTCCCTCACATGACACAGCCCCAGGTTGGTTGGGCAGGGCAAGTGACAGGCTCAGTGTCACCTCTCCTTTCCTGATAACGATCCTCGGTACCAGCTTAGCTGCCTCCTCCAGAAACCCGCGGTGTTTTGCCTCAGGCTCTCTCTTAAAGGAAATTGGACACAGCTTAAAGATTTGATTATTCTGACTTCCACAGCTCATTAAGATAACACCTAAAGCACCGAGTCCTGGAACCTCCACGAGCGTCCTGAGTCCTTACCGGCGTTTAGCTTCAACTTCCGGTCATCTGCATTTTCCGGGACGGTGGACCGCACTGCCCAGTGGTGGGCATCACACGCAGCAACCCTTCATTTGATAGAACAGAGATGGTCCCGTCGCTGCTCAAATCTGGTAATTATCTCCTCTTCCTACACCGCATGGTCCCTTCGCATGCCATGTCAGATGAATAGTCAAAAGAGAAAAAGAAAGCGACAAAGTGGCATGCATAGGGCTAACAGGTGTTACAAGCAACTTTATGTTCCCTGTCTGTCGGCAACATCAGATCTCCTCCAGTGTGATGGGCTGGCAGGTACGATGGACCAGGGGGCCGGAGAGCTTCACCTGCTCGCCAGGGTCTGTCTTCACTGTCCTCTCCTACTAGAATCTGTTGACAGTTCTTCCGAAAAACACTTTTTTGAAGCGAGAAAAGGGGCTTAATACATCATCAGTTCAAAGCTCTAGTCAAAGTACATACACTGACAACTCTTCCAAACCATCACTTCTCCTCTGTTTATTGCTTTCCACTGATATTTTCATTGCTATCTTTTCTCCAAAATGGCACACTTCAGCTCCCTAAAACTGGATTGTTGCCAGCTCCCTGGTTACCTCCCTTTCCCCCATCAGCTGACCACACAGGAAGTAAGTGCCCTGGTGAGGCATCACTGACCTATGGCAGAGTCAGTTTCCAGTTGCTCTGGAAAAATGAGAGAACTCAATTTATCAGAGTTCCAGCCTGCAGGGAAAACAAATTCAGACCCTGCCAGAAAGATCCAGTCCCCCAACCAGTCGTGTTCTATTAGCTAGTATATTTAAATGATCGCTCAATATCTTGGCGAAAAAAGGGGAAAAGACCCCCTGATTTTTTTTTTTTTTGGCAATTCCACAGTTAAAGAGAATCACAGACCAGGATGCAGGAAGGTCTCCTGGCTGACCTTCTCTCCATTTCCTGCCAAAGGAGGAGTGGGCTCCTGAGACCATCCAGCAGAATGAGGAGGAAGTCAGGGCTGCACGGCTTCAAAAATCTCAAGGCTGAGCAAGCTTTCTCCACCGGGACAAATCTTGGTACGTCTGACCAGGTCATTGTTTTATTAGAAAAGATATCAGTGCTTGAAATTTCACCATGGATTCAGAGTTAAAAGGCAAGAGGACCAAAAAAAAAAAAATTCCTTACAGACAACAAGCTTTAGAAATATAAAGAAGCTCCTATGTAGAGCAGGGATCTTCCAGATGAGTCAGTAGAGAGCGGAACTTGATAATTAGTCAGTGTTGGACGTGAGACAGAACTTTTGCTATGTGGCTGCTGTACAGGATAGTTCCATTACCTTTCCTATAAAGGGAGAGGAACTGAATGCCTTTCTGGTACTATCATCTCCCACCCTCCCTCTGATGGTGCCTTGGTTTAGTTAAAAAAAAAAAAAAAAGCATAAGCATTTATTTATTCAACAGAATTTTAATAGAATCACAAAGCCAGCATTTATATGGTAGATTTGTCCTTGTAAACAATATGACCTGTGAACACCTACAACAACTACAACGCTGTTTTAACCATTGAGGAAACTATAAAAGGAGGCTGATTAAAGTCCAATTTCAGGTAAAAGGAATGGATCTGCCCCCTGCCTGGAATTGGAAATGCAGCTGATTCGTCCCTTCTCAAAATCTCTGCTGACCGGTGTCCACTGGCTTCCGAGGAATATCCCACTGACCTCTTCAGCAAAGATTATTTTGGTTTCCTAAGTGTTTGCATATCTTCTTCCTCCATGTCTCAGTGTTCTCCCTCCCTAAGCACCAAACTTGAGTCTGGATCACTCTATTTTTAGTGCCTGTATACAACCTAAGTGGGCCTTCCCTGGTGGCTCAGTGGTAAAGAATCTATCTGTGATGCAGGATATGCAGGTTCAATCCCTGGGTTGGGAAGATCCCCTGGAAGAGGGGCACGGCAACCCACTCCAGTATTCTTGCTCGGAGAATCCCCATGGACAGAGGAGCCTAGAGGGCTACAGTCCATGGGGTCACAGAGTCAGAAACAACTGAAGCCACTTAGCACACCGGGACACAGGTTGCTTGCTATCCTTTGTTGATAATGAGAAACTTTATTGGTAAGGACAAGTTAAATCAACCAGCAGTATTTTGAATTAAAAAAAAAAAAAAAAAAAACTCCTAGTGAAGAATAAAAAAATAGTAAAAGAAATAAAAAAGCAAGTGATAATAAACAGACCTGAACATCTTACTATCACTAAACATGGGTGGAGTTTATTTTAAAAAATGTTAAATAACCATAGTATCATCCTATTTAACAAGTGGGTATGCAGCGTTGATTATAAAATGTAATATTTTCAGGAGGGCAACTTAGAATCGCTGACTATACAGTAGATCCTTGTTGATTATCTGTTTTATACACAACAGTATAGTAGTGTGTGTCTGTAAATCCCCAACTCCAAATTTATCCCTCCCCATCCCTCTACTTTGTGGGGTTTTTTTTTAAAAACTCAGGCTTGTAGTAGTAGTGCTCAGTCACTCAGTTGTGTTTGAGTCTTTGGGAACCCCATAGACTATAGGCTGCCAGGATCCTCTGTCTATGGGATTTCCCAGGCAAGAATACTGGAGTGGGTTGCCATTTCCTTCTCCAAATACAGGCTATAACCCACCAATTTATTTCAGGACCCACGATTTGATCAACACTGACTTTGAGGGGGAAAAAAAAAAGCCCTAATAATTTAGCATGATTAGGACCACCGAAAATTCTGTGGTTCCTCTCCTATTACTATCTCTCCATCCATCTTACTCTCTAGTCACAGGAAATCATTTGCCAGCCTCCAGTATTTGTCCTTCATGTCTCCACACAGGGTCCAGATCTCCTGAGACTGTTCTTATCTTCTTATTCTAGGCAAACAGTCATTCTTTAGTATTAACTCAGGGCCTATTTTCTAACACCTCACCCAACCACATCCTCTGACTCTCATAGCAGCTTGCACCCACGTATCAGTTCAGTCACTCAGTCGTATCTGACTCTTTGCAACCCCATGGACCACAGCATGCCAGGCTTCCCTGTCCATCACCAATTCCTGGAGCTTACTCAAACTCATGTCCATCAAGTTGGTGATGCTGTTCAACCATCTCATCCTCTGTCGTCTCCTTCGCCTTCCACCTTCAATCTTTCCCACCATCAGGGTCTTTTCAAATGAGTCAGTTTTTTGCATCAGGTAGCCAAAGTATTGGAGTTTCAGCTTCAGCATCAGTCCTTCCAATGAATATTCAGGACTGATTTCCTTTAGGATGGGCTGGTTAGATCTCCTTGCAGTCTAAGAGACTCTCAAGAGTCTTCTCCAATACCACAGTTCAAAAGCATCAATTCTTCAGCTCAGCTTTCTTTATAGTCCAACTCTCACATCCATACATGTCTACTGGTAAAACCATAGTTTTGACTAGATGGACCTTTGTTGGCAAAGTAATGTCTTTGCTTTTGAATATGCTGTCTATTTGATCATAGCTTTTCTTCCAAGGAGCAATCATCTTTTAATTTCATGGCTGCATTCACCATATGCAGTAATTTTGGAGACCAAATAAAAGTCTCTCATTGTTTCCATTGTTTCCCCATCTATTTGCCATGAAGTGATGGGACCAGATGCCATGATCTTAGTTTTCTGAATGTTGAGCTTTAAAGCCAACATTTTCACTCTCCTCTTTCACTTTCATCAGGAGGCACTTTAGTTCTTCTTTGTTTTCTACCATAAGCGTGGTGTCATCTGCATATCTTAGGTTATTGATTCTCCCAGAAATCTTGATTCCAGCTTGTGCTTAATCCAGCCCTGCATTTCGCATGATGTACTCTGCATGTAAGTTAAATATGCAGGGTGACAATATACAGCCTTAATGTACTGCTTTCCCGATTTGGAACCAATCTATTGTTCCATGTCCAGTTCTAACTGTTGCTTCTTGACCTGCATACAGATTTCTCAGGAGGCACGTCAGGTGGTCTGATATTCCCATCTCTTTTAGAATTGTCACAGTTTGTTGTGATCCACACAGTCAAAGGCTTTGGCATAGTCAATAAAGCACAGCTAGATGTTTTTCTGGAACTCTGTCGCTTTTTCAATGATTCAACGGATGTTGGCAATTTGATCTCTGATCCTCTGCCTATTCTAAATCCAAATTGAACATCTGAAAGTTCAAGGTTCACATACTGTTGAAGCCTGGCTTGGAGGATTTTGAGCATTACTTTGATAGCATGTGAGATGAGTTCAGTTGTGGGGTAGTTTGAACATTCTTTGGCATTACCTTTCTTAAGGATTGGAATGAAAACTGATATTTTTCCAGGCCTGTGGCCACTGCTGAGTTTTCCAAATTTGCTGGCATATTGAGGGCAGCACTTTCACAGCATCATCTTTTAGTATTTGAAATAACTCAACTGGAATTCCATCACCTCCACTAGCTTTGTTCGTAGTGATGCTTCCTAAGGCCCACTTGACTTCTCATTCAGGATGTCTGGCTCTAGGTGAGTGATCACACCATTGTGGTTATCTGAGTCATGAAGATCCTTTTTGTATAGTTCTTCTGTGTATTCTTGCCACCTCTTCTTATATCTTCTGCTTCTGTTAGGTCCATACCATTTCTGTCCTTTATTGTATCCATCTTTGCAGGAAATGTTCCCTTGGTATCTCTAATTTTCTTGAAGTGATCCTTAGTCATTCCCATTATATTGTTTTCCTCTGTTTCTTTGCATTGATCACTGAGGAAGCTTTCTTATCTCTCCTTACTATTCTTTGGAATTCTGCATTCAGATGGGTATACCTTTCCTTTTCTCCTTTGCCTTTAGTTTCTCTTCTTTTCTCAGCTATCTGTAAGGCCTCCTCAGACAATCATTTTGCCTTTTTGCATTTCTTTTTCTTGGGGATGACCTTGATCACTGCCTTCCGTACAATGTCATGAACCTCAGTCCATAGTTCATCAGGCACTCTATCAGGTCTAATCCCTTAAATCTATTTGTCATTTCCATTGGTAAGGGATTTGATTTATATCTTACCTGAATGGTCTAGTGGTTTTCCCTACTTTCTTCAATTTAAGTCTGAATTTGGCAATAAGGAGTTCATGATCTGAGCCACAGTCTACTTCCAGTCTTGTTTTTGCTGAGTATAGAGCTTCTCCATCTTTGGCTGCAAAGGATATAATTAATCTGATTTCGGTGTTGACCATCTGGTGATGTCCATCTGTAGAGTCTTCTCTTGTATTGTTTGAAGAGGGTGTTTGTTATGACCAGTGCGTTCTCTTGGCAGAACTCTATTAGCCTTTGCCCTGCTTCATCTGTACTCCAAAGCCAAATTTGCCTATTACTCCAGGTGTTTCTTGACTTCCTGCTTTTGCATTCTAGTCCCCTATAATGAAAAGGACATCTTTTTTGGGTGTTAGTTCTAGAAGGTCTTGTAGGTCTTCATAGAACTGTTCAACTTCAGCTTCTTCAGCATTACTGGTTGGGGCATAAACTTGGATTACCATGATATTGAATGGTTTGCCTTGGAACTGAACAGAGATCATTCTGTCCTTTTTGAGATTGCATCTCAGTACTGCATTTTGGACTCTTTTGTTGACTATTATGGCTACTCCATTTCTTCTAAGGGATTCGTGCCCACAGTAGTAGATATAATGGTCATCTGAGTTAAATTCACCCATTCCAGTCCATCTTATTTCGCTAATTCCTAGAATGTCTATGTTCATTCTTGCCATCTCCTGTTTGACCACTTCCAATTTGCCTTGATTCATGGACCTAACATTCCAGGTTCCTATGTAATATTGCTCTTTGCAGCATTGGATTTTACTTCCATCACCAGTCACATCCACAACTGGGTGTTGTTTTTGCTTTGGCTCTGTCTCCTCATTCTTTCTGGAGTTATTTCTCCACTCTTCTCCAGTAGCATATTGGACACCTATCAACCTGGAGAGGTCATCTTTCAGTGTCCTATCTTTTTGCCTTTTCATATTGTTCATGAGGTTCTCAAGGCAAGAATACTGAAGTGGTTTGCCATTTCCTTCTCCAGGGGACCACTTTTTGTCAGAACTCTCCACCATGACCCGTCCATCTTGGGTGGCCCTACATGGCATGGCTCATAGTTTCACTGAGTTAGACAAGGCTGTGCTCCATGTGACCAGTTTGTTTAGTTTCCTGTGATTGTGGTTTTCAGTCTGTCTGTGCTCTGATGGAGAAGGATAAGAGGCTTATGGAAGCTTCCTGAGGGGAGAGACTGACTGAGGGGGAAACTGTGTCTTATTCTGATGGGCGGGGCTATGCTCAGTAAATCTTTAATCCAATTTTCTGTTGATGGACAGGGTGTGTTCCCTCCCTGTTGTTTTACCTGAGGCCAAACAAGGGTGGAGGTAATGAAGATAATGGTGACCTCCTTCAAAAGATCCCATGCAAGCACTGCTACACTCAGTGCCCCTGACCCTGCAGCAGACCACCGTCAATCATGCCTCTGCCAGAGACTCCCGGACACTCACAGGCAAGGCTGGGTCAGTCTCTTGTGGGGTCACTGCTCCTTTCTCCTGGGTCCTGGTGCACACAAGATTCTATTTGTCCCCTCAAAGAGTCTGTTTCCCCAGTCCTGTGTAAGTTCTGGCAGCTCTGTGGTGGGGTTTATGGCGACCTCCTCCAAGAGGGCTTATGCCATACCCAGGTCTGCTGCACCCAGAGCGCCTGCCCCTGAGGCAGGCCACTGCTGACCTATACCTTGACAGGAGACACTCAAACACAATTCTGGCTCCATCTCTGTGGGGTCTCTGGGTCCTGGTGTGCACAAGGTTTGTTTGAGCCCTCTGAATGTCTCTGGTGGATAAGGGGTTTGATTCTAAACTCGTTCCTCATGATTTCGTCCCTCCTACTATCTTGCTGGGGCCTCTACTCCATTTCATCTGTTTCATCTCCCAGTCATGTCTGACCTTGCCCTTCAGAACTCAGCAGTGCTTGCTGGGAGACAAAGGCATGCTCAACCTTGGGTGCCCAGGGCTTGTACAACCTTGGGACAGAGTCTGTCAATACATACTGAACAAAGGAGTGAGTAAGAGATAGAGATGGGAAATACGTCAGCCTTTGCCTACTTTTATCTATCTTCTGACTGAAAACTAGTGGGACAATCTCTATGGAGGTCTTTTGTGTACATTAATCACATTTGAGTTTATTCTGGTACCAAACATGTCTTCAATGTAGAAAATTTAGAAATACAGCCAAGTTAAAAATTAGAAGGGAAAACCACCATTAATCTCACTCCCCAAAGATGATCACCACTAATATTTTGATGTTTTCTTAAAGTGTTTTTATGGTTTTTATAATATATATATGCATATATATATCTGTATATATGTATATGTATCTTTTTTTCCAAGATACATTTAATAATAAACATCTATTCATGATAAAAGCTTTTTGAAAACTAGGCATAGAAAAAAAGTTTCATTACTTTGATAGGAAGAGTATTTTCTGCTTTTCAATTTCTGGTTGGGTAAGGTATTCTTCCATTTTATTTTTCTCTTGCCTTTTTTAAGGCTATTTTTCTCTTTCTGTGTTTTGTTTTGTTTGCTTTTTATTGAAGTGTAGCTGACCTACAATGCTATGTTACTTCCACGTACACAATATGTGCTTCTAATTCGCTTCAGTCATGTCCGACTCTTTGGAATCATGTCCAACTCCTGTCAGGCTTCTCTGTCCATGGGATTCTCCAGGCAAGAATACTGGAATGAGTTGCTGTGCCCTCCTTCAGGTAATCTTCCCAGCCCAGGGATCAAACCTGTGTCTCTTAAGTCTCCTGCATTGGCAGGTAGGTTCTTTACCATTAGTGCTGCCTGGGAAGCCCAACAACGCTGTATTACTTCCAAGTAATTACTTCCAACATAGTGATTCACTATTTCTATACATTACAAAATGATCACCACAGTACCTCCAGTTACCATTTGCCCCATACAAAGTTATGACAATGTTATTGACTGTATGTTTTATCTCCATGACTCATTTATTTTGTAACTGAAGTTTGCATCTTAGTCTCAGTCGCCTATTTCACTCAACCCTTCCTCCTCCTCTTCTCTGACAACCACCTGTTTGTTCTCTGTGTCTATGAATCTGTTTCTGTTTTGCTATGTATATTTGTTTTGTTTTAGATTCCACAAGTAAGTGAAATCATGATATTTTTACTTCTCTGTTGGACTTATTTGACTTACCTTAATACTCTCTACATTCATTTATGTTGTCAAAAATAGCAAGATTTCATTCTTTGTATGGCTGAGTAATATGCTACATTACTTGGATATTCTATATTACTTGAATATTCAATTAATATTGAATATGCATTGGAAGGGTATTTGGCCAATATACTTTGGCCACCTGATGCGAAGAACAGACTCATTGGAGAAAACCCTGATGCTGGGAAAGATTGAAGGTGGGAGGAGAAGGGGAAGACAGAGGATGAGATGGTTGGATGGCATCACTGACTCGGTGGACATGAGTTTGAGTAAGCTCTTGGAGTTGGTGATGGACAGGGAAGTCTGGTGTGCTGCAGTCCATGGGGTCGCAAAGAGTCAGACATGACTGAGCAACTGAACTGAACTGAATATTATATATATATATATTCCTCCTCCAGGGGATCTTCCTGACCCATGGATAGAACCCATGCCTCTTGTGTCTCCTGAATTGACAGGTGGATTCTTTACCACTAGTGCCACCTTTAAAGCCATACCTTTATATATATATACATATACAAATGTATATGTATATATATATAAAATTTTCTCTATTTGTCTATCAATGGACACTTACGTTGCTTACATAGCATGGCAATTTTAAGTAATGCTGCCATGAACATAGGGATGCATGTAGCTCTTCAAATTAGTATTTTCTTTGGAAAACTAGCCAGAAGTGGAACTGCTGAATTATATGCTGGTTCTATTTTTAGTTTTTTCAGGAACCTCCATACTGTTTTTCATACTGGCTGTACCAATTTACATTCTCATCAACAGTGCACAAGGGTTCCATTTTCTCTACATCCTCATCAATATTTGTTATTTGTTGTCTTTTTGATAATAGCCATTTGGACAGGTGTGAGGTGTTACAGCATTGTGCTCTTGATTTACCTTTCCCTGATGATTAGGGATGCTGAGCATCCTTTCATTTGTCTATTGGCCATCTATTTGTCTTTTTTAAAATGTCTAATCAGGTCTTCTGCCAATTTTTAACTGGATTGTTTGTTTTATGTTAAGTTGTATAAGTTCCTTCTATATTTTGGAAAAATGTCTAATCACAGCAGCCACAGGGACCCTCCAGGACTGGTTCAGTATGAAAGAAACACCCCTAGACCCACTTTTCCTGCTAGGCAGGAACCAGATACCCTGAGAGCACTTGGGCAGCCTCACAGGTGAGAAGACCCTGGAATTCCACCTGCTCCCAGGACCCAAAGCAAGGATGAAATCAGCTACCCCTAACTTCTCTCTCTCTCTCTCTTCAGAGGACCTGTTCCTCCTTCCACAGGCAAACATAAACAGTACCTCTTTCCTGGTTAAAAGGAGCAGATAAATATCACATTGGTTTTTAAGAGTATTGAAATAGGTGTTAGGACTGGGTTCCAACCATAGGGCTGCCATTCCTTAATTGTGTGAGGACAGACACAAGACTGGATGTCATTATTTCTTCAAGATTTCTTTTGCCCCCAAAGGATGATATTCTTTGGTTGTAGTTCAGTCACTAAGAATTGTCCAACTTTTTGTGACCCCGTGTAGTGCAGCACACCAGGCTTCCCTGTCCTTCACCATCACCTGGAATTTGCTCAAACTCATGTCCATTGAGTCGGTAATGCCATCCAACCATCTCATCCTCAGTCATCCCCTTCTCCTCCTGCCCTCAATCTTTCCCAGAATAGGGGTCTTTTTCAATGATATTCCTAGTTTTTCAATGATATTCCTAGAACAGAATGAGAATGACATGAGCTCATCATGATAAGCATACCCTGCAAAGAGGTAGCATTGTCGCACATGACAGATAGACAGTCACAGGTGGAGGGTAGCATTTTCACAGGTCGGGGTTGCATCGCAGCAGGTACGCAGTAGCATGTTCCTCCACATCGTGCACACACCCCTTTCCAGCCTGGAACCCCGGCTGGGATGGGAAACACCCCTCGGAGCCACTGCAATGGGTAAAGAATGAACGCCCACATTCATATCCCTTGTATCTTTGCTGCCCAGCACACTTATTCTCCATGTGGTGCTGACTGTCATTGTGCCCAAAAGTAAAAATAGCTCCACTTCTCAGCTTCACCTCAATAAATTAGGACAAGGGTCAGAGGCCAAGGATCTCACAGAGGGAACCTTGGTAGCGACAATGGGCTAGCCCTTCAGACCAAGGAGAGGTTAGTCCTGGGGCACAACCTTCACTAATTTGCCTTCACTCACTTCATCTCTCTATGACAGCACCACCCACCTAAAGATCAGATGCACGTTCCTGGATACTGAATGGTCTTTGAAAAAATGAATATGTTCAACAGAGTCTATTTATCTTAGGGGGAAATGAATATAACTCCAGTCAGTTTCAAAAGATATTATTTTTTTTAACCAGTACAGTAGCCTATGCTTAAGGTAAGGTAACGTGTCAAACCAACGTCTTTTGTGAATCCAGGGCAGAGCTCTTTTTTTCCCAATGACATAAGGTAATTATGAATAGAAGGGTGATCCTCCTTCAAGTCCAGCAGGAGCTCAATTCTGACTATTCATATTGGCCATACCCACTTGGAATGACAAAATCATTTGATGGACGGTGGATAGACATGCATTATTCACAGAGGCATCTTCAAAGAATTCCATAAATTATAGGTTTCTGGAAACTGAACGTTCCATTGAGCTGGCGGTGAATGCCAGGGGTGAAGAGGTGTAATCAGCATGAATATTGTTCCTGGTTAATTTGTCCCTTATAGGTGGCTGCATTTGATGCCCCAGGAAGAAAGACTGTCTTTGTGCTTTCTCAGCACTGCCTTTCCCTCTGGAAAATTCACTGGTCCTTGACCCTGGCTTTGCACTTGGATAGCCCTGGAGCTTTTAAAACCCCAGTCCTGGATCAAACACTAGAGATTCTTCATTTTCTGGTGTGGGGCCTAGGCATCAGAATTTTTAGTCTCCCCCATTGATTCTAATATGCTGCCATGGGCTTGAAATATTAAACTCATCACTACAATTCCTTAAAAGATGTGCATAATTTTTTAACCTAAAGAGAGTTGTTGTGAGAACTAAATAGTAGTTTCCCAGTAAGCTTAGATTCCAGTGCATTTAAGTTAGGGTTCAGAGAAACCAGCAGAACCAATAGAATGTGTCCATGTATATATGTTTATGGAGAGAGAGAGGGAGAGAGAATTATTTTAAGGAATTGACTCCTGTGATTGTGGAGGATGTCAGTTCTTAAATTTACAGGACAGAAGACTCAGGGAAGAACTGATATTGCAACACAAGTCCAAAGGCAGACTGAAGGCAGAAATTCTTCCTCCTTGAGAGACCTCAATCTTTTCTCTTAAGGCCTTCAACTGATTGGATGAGATCCACCCACGTTATGAAGGCTAATTTATTTTACTTAAAGTCTACTGATTTCAATGTTAATCGCAGCTAAAAAGAACCCTCAGGACCCTCACAGCAAAATATATAACTAGTGTTTGACCTAACAACTTTGCACCATAGTCCGGCCAAATTAACTCAAGATTAACCACCGCAGTGACCTTCAGATGGTGTGTCTAGCTAACAACAGAGATGTCTCAGCTCTGGGTCCATCCATAAAAGTGCTTCAGTTCTGCTCCTCCCACCTTTCTTCAATTATTTAAACTATTTACTAGCATTGGAAAAGACCCTGATTCTGGGAGGGATTGGGGGCAGGAGGAGAAGGGGACGACAGAGGATGAGGTGGTTGGATGGCATCACCAACTCGATGGACATGAGTTTGAGTGAACTCCAGGAGTTGGTGATGGACAGAGAGGCCTGGCGTGCTGTGATTCATGGGGTCGCAAAGAGTCGGACACCACTGAGTGACTGAACTGAATTGAACTGAACTGAATTAATCAATGTGTTTACCTTCAGAGAGGACAGATGTTGTTAACCAGTGAGTCATGGGCACCACCAGGAAGGCTGAGGGAGCTGGGGAACAAGCAGGAAATATTTGAGACTGAGATCCTGAAATCATCTGGAGAGAGAGACTTACCGAGATCTCAGACAAATGGAGGCATGATGCCAGGATCAGAAAAAAGTACCAGCCTCCACTGCCATTTAGGAACTTCAGGTGGAGAGTCCCTGACACAGAGTCAGTTGGGGAGAGGGGGAAGGGGTACAGAATGGGCTGGGCTTCCCTGGTGGCTCAGAATTTGGTAAATAATCTGCGTGCCAATGCAGGGGACCAAGGTTCAATCCCTGGGTTGGGAAGATCCCCTGGAGAAGGAAATGGCAATCCCTTCCAGTATTCTTGCCTGGAGAATCCCATGGACAGCGGAGCCTGATGGGCTGGGTCCATGGGGTCACAAAGAGTTGGACATGACTGAGCAACTAACACACACATACACACAGAGTGGGCTATGGTTCCCAGGGGCAGGAGGATTGTTCCAAACCCTGTAAAGCAGGAACTAAAGGCAGCCCTGTAGGAGAAGCTCTGTTTGCCTTGACAGGCCCCTGAGAAGCATCATCATGTCTGAAATACGTCCCCAACACTGGTGTGGACAAATAGTATATCTTCCAGCTGTTTGAATAAAGCATAAGATGTAAACCAAGTTGAAATACAAAACATGCCTATCAAGGAACTCTTCCCCATTCATCGTGTTGGCCACCTTCCCAGACCCACACCCCACTTTCTCCCCATCATGGGCAGCTCCATCAGGGAACACCCTGGCTCTTGGCTCCAAGCAGAAGATGGAGTAGGAAACCAGAGGGATGGAGAATGCTGAGGTTGGGGGACACATATCACAGGCTGGCTGACAGCATTCCCCACTCCAAAGGTCCTCAGGAAGCTTTCTCCACAAGGCCCTTCTCCTTCCCTCCAGGCTGAACCAGGCTTGTAGAAGTGCACATTATCTTGGGACTGCAAATCACCAAGGGTAGGGAAAGGGCAGGTGGATGCTGAAGGCAGTGGAGGTCTCTAGCACAAGGAACTCGTAAGAATCCCCAAAGCCAATGCTTTTGTCTGCAGTTCGTCTTTCCTAGCAGGACACTGGCTGATTATAGATTACTGACTACACTGATTGCACATTTACTATGAATGTGGACTGGAGCTGCAGCCACCAGCCCTGGGCTCCATGCAAATGACAGTAATCCAGCCCATCTCAGAAGCAAGGCTCAGATACCCCTGAATGGAAGCCAGATGAGGCCTCTGCTGCGTCCCACCTGTGAGACCTTGGACAGGTAACCTCTGGACCTCAGTGTCCTCCTGGGTAAAGTGGGAGAGTAATATCGCCTCCTAAAGAGAATCATCATGAGAACTAAATAATTTAATATGTTTAAATCACAGAGAAGTGCCTGGTGCATAAGATACACTTAATAAAGCTAAGTCAGTAGTTCTCAAAGTGTGTTCCACAGAGCCCTGAGGTCTCCAAGACCATTTCAGGGGGGTGATGAGGCCAAAATGATTTTCATTATAACATGAGGCATTATTTGCCATTTTCATCCTGATATTTGCACTGATAGTGTAACAGCAGAGGTGGGTTGAATTCCTGTACATGAATCAAGACTCCAGTGGCGCTGGTGATCTTTCCTGGGAGTCTTCACTGTCACTGAAAAAAGTCAGTGCCTATATAAGAACTTAAGAATGTCCTTGATGTGATGAGGTCAATTATTAGTATTATTAAACCTCAATTCTTGAATGAACACCTTTAGTGTATTGAACAATATTTAGCATAAATGAACAATATTTAGCATGACAAGACAAGAAGTATACATATGGCACTTCTGCTGCCTAAGGAAGAAAACCAAAGTGCAATCATCTCAATTGTGAGCCAAACAAGGCTCTTTTTTCATGGAATAGACTTACCTGAAAGGACTGTTGACCAGCAAACAATGGTCCTTCAGACTCAGGTATTTGTGAGGCATTGTCTCTCATGTCAAGAATGACATGACCTTGTCACTTCAAGGAATAATACTTACAGAACTATCTGCCAATGATAAAAATCTCTATCTGCCACCATGAGCTTGAGAACTTCCCAGTATTTAGAGACCTTGTTAATGAGATGGAGGGACATGTACCCGATGTAATCTTTTGATGCTTTTTAAGGGAATATGGCAGCATTTGGAAGATCTGTACAACTCACTGAACCAATATTTTCCAATGACCAATGAATGAAGTTACAAAACCACACACAGGTTAAAAACCCAACCTCAGTGCACAAGAGACCGATGGATTACAACATGGCAAAATTCATTGATAAGGTTTCAAATTCCACAACTGCAACCAACCTTTAAGAAATTGATTCTTGTCAAATTCTAGTGTAGTATCAAAGAATATTCACAAGAATCTTAAAATGCTATTCAAATACTTCTACCCTTTCTAATAAATCTAGGTGAGGCCAGATTTCCTCCAGCTATTTTGACCAAAACAAAAAACTGCAACAGATTGAATGAAGAAGCAGATAAAAGAAACCAGCTGTCTTCTACTAAGATTTGTAAAAACAATGCCACTCTTCTTACTAAAATGTTTTGTTTTAGAAAATAGAATTATTTTTCCCCAAAATGTTACTTATATTGACTTATAAGAGTATGCTATTGTTAAGTCAAGTAATAAATCTTTCCAATATCTCATTTTTAATTTCAAATCTAGTAAATGTGGATAGAAATTACTCACATATACAAAAATTCTTTGACATGTTAAGTAATCTTTAAAAGTGTCAAGGGGTCTCAGGACCCTAAAGTATAAGAACCCCTGACTCAAGCCCTGTTGCTCCACAACTGAAGCTGGGCTGGGAGATGCCACCCCTGTGTGTGCTCCATCGTGTCCGACTCTCTGCGACCTCATGGACTGCAGTCCACCAGGCTCCTCTGTTGTGGAATTCTCCAGGCAAGAATACCGGAGTGGGTTGCCATTTCCTTCTCCAGGGGATCTTCCCCACCCAGGGATTAAACCTATGTCTCCTGTGTCTCCTGGACTGGCAGGTGGATTCTTTACCACTGAGCCACGTGGGAAGCCCCAAGCAGCCTTTTATAAGGCAGCACATCTTTGCATCTCTGCTATAATTGGCTCCTCGACTTGCCCTTCCTCTTTCTCTCCATCCTCCCAAATCTTGCCAGTTCTTCCAGGTGTATCTGAAGGGCCTCATGTCCAAGCAGCCCTCCCTGAGAACTGTAAGTCATAAATCTCACTGGCACCGACTTTCACTGCTCTTACAAATGCCTGTGCACTGTATTGTATGTCCTTCAGTTGTCCAGGGTTATGTCTCATCGTGCCACCTTGATTATTATCTTTAAGAGAAGAGACTCTGCTCAGTGACTATTTTTAAATGTTTATATTTATTTGTTTATTTGGCTGTGCCAGGTCCTGGCTGCTCTGCACAGAATTTTGAGTTGCAGCTGTGAACTCTTAGTTATGGCATGTGGGATCTCGTTCCCTGACTCTGATAACAGAGTCTTAGCCACTGGACCAGCAAGGAAGTTCATTGCTCAAAGATTCTTTATCTTCTATACCCAGCCCGTGGATGCATATCTGCACCATTTAGTGTAATTGTGATCATCTGATTTGAATGGATGCATCCGAATAAGTCATGACCAGGCTTTTGTCACACACCTTCTCCCTTAGAAACCAACCTTTTCTTTTAGAAACCCACCTTCCCTAATTTTCATTTTCATCCTTGTGTAGTTGAAGACTTTTCTGCACACAACTTTTCCTTTATCTGTGAACAAAACTTTTCTGAAAGTAGGCTGCCAGTTTTCTCAATGAAAGCTAATTGGGCAAGGGAGCAGATCAACCTTGGTCCTTCATTTTCAACATTTTTAAAATAGATCCCCCAGAATCTTGTGAACAACTGTGTTCCCTGGGAGAGCTGTGGTCAAGTAAGCTGGATGAGACATGAGGATAACTAGGAATGTGTATAGTTTTAAAAAGGGAATATAAAAGCCACAAACATAATAATTATATTAGAATGGTAGGTTATAGATCATTCTTTTTTGTTTCACAAATTTTCTGTAATGTATTTTGTATTAATTTTTTTTTAATCATTCTATATTGAAAATCCAGTTGTACATTTCTTAAAGGGGATTTGTGCCAGTTGCAACTTGTAATTACATGTATAAAAAGCCAATTGTAAGAATTGTATGGTATATAAATAATATTTCAATAATGCTGATATTAAATAAATGTATCTGTGAAATACTGGGTAGCAGAAAAGAAAATTCTGGGAAGTCTCAAGAATGCACTAAGGATATAGACAGGAAACAGAACAAGCTTGAGAGCCCGGAATCCATCCATATTTGCACCAGAAAATCTGTTTAGGGCTCCAGAACTGATGACCACCCTCCCTGCCTCCACCCCCACCCTGGGCACTCATCACTGCTGTAAATTTCCGCAGACAGTTTCACAGTATTGGCCAGGAGCATCTGACTGGCCAAGTTCATGTTGTGGTCAATGTCAAGAAGCAAGGATAGGGGAACTTTGTCCCCTTCTGCAGCTTCTGCTGGGGTTCTTGGCCCTCCCTCCCACCAAGATCTGCACAATGAAGGCCTCTTCACTAAGAAAGAGTTTAAATGTTTGAAGCCAAAAGCTGACACATGATCACCACATACTGTATAAAACTGCAGCACTGGAAAGGGCCACGGACAAAAATGACAGTAAATGCATTACAATGGATTAAATGAAAAATGCTTTCCATTCACTTAAGAAGAAAACCATCTTCTGTCTTTCGAAGACTATGTTGAAAAGACCCAGTTTATCCAGACTCTACCACGTGGTAGCAGATAACTCACCATCATCATTCCTTTTATTTATTTATTTAGATTTTTTGTGATGTGGGCCATTTTTAAAGGCTTGATTGAATTTGTTACCATGTTGCTTCAGTTTTATGTTTAGGTTTTTTGGCCATGAGGCATGTTAGAACTTAGCTCCCTGACCCAGGATCAAACCTGCACCCGCTTCTTTGGAAGGCAAAGTCTTAACCACTGAACCAATCGGAAAGCCCCTATCACTTCTTTTTAATCATTCTGAATCCTGCCCATTCTTTAAGACCAATCTTAAGTCTCCACCCTTCCTTCCAGGAAGTGACATAGTCCTCTTCTGTTAAACCAATAACCTACCCTTTGACTGAAATGCGTGTATTTGCCAATATCCTAGAATTTAAATAAAAGCAAATGTTAAGAGAAGTAGAGTAATCCTCATGCCAGTGACACCTATTGAGAAAACTGTGTCCCAGAAACTGATATTAATCAGTTAGTAGCCAACAGGTGTAAGTTTATACTCTTTGTGACCCCAAGGACTGTAGTCCACCAGGCTTCTCTGTCTATGGGATTTTCTGGATAAGAATACTGGAGTGTGTTGGCATTTCCTTCTCCAGGGATCTTCCTGACCCAGGGATCAAACCTGGGTCTCCTGCTTGGCAGGCAGATTCTTAAGTTTCAACCTCTCACAATCTATCTGAAAACAGGACAGTGCTTGGCTTACTGTACTTATTGGGAGCAAGTGGACAGCAGCTGGAGTACCACCCTCTCTATGTCCTGGCTATGCAACCTTGGGTCCAGTTACTTAAAACTCTAACCCAGAGTTGCCTCAACTGCAAAATAATAATAGTAACAGCACCTACCTCTTAGGGACATTGTTGGAATTGCACAAGATAATGCACATAGAGTAATTACCAAGTACCTAATTCATAATCACTTGATAAATGTGAGCTATGATTATTATACATTGACCTCAACTCTGATCTCAAGCTTAATTTTTCATATAAAGTAATAATCATTACTTTCAATACTTCTGGTTTCAGCATCAGTAGCAGGCAACAGACCCAGCTTGATGTGTAAGTAGTTACTTAATATTAGGAGCTAAGATAACTATTAGGTAATTTATCATTTAGAAAAAAGCTGGGTTGAATGTGATTTTCATCATTTTGTCCCAACTTTTTAAAAAATTTATTTTTTAATTGGATAATAATTGCTTTACAATGTATTAATTTCTGCTTACAACAATGTGAATCAGCTATATGTATACATACATCCCCTCCCTCTTAAGCCTCCCTCCTTCTTAAGCGTCCCTCCCACCCACCCCTATTCCATCCCACTAGGTCATCACAGAGAACCAAGCTGGTCTCCTTGGGCTATAGAGAAGCTTCCCTCTAGCTATGTATTTTACACATGGGCAACGCGTATAAGGCAGTTCTACTCTCTCAATTCATCCTACCTTCTCCCAACTTTTAAATGGTTAAAATTCAGAGTCCTGTTCAATGGTTCCCTCAAGCATTCATAGTGTGGAGCTAAAACACAAGGACAAAGATTTGATCCCTCCCTTAGAGAATGATGCTCGGGCAAGCAGGAAACATTACCATGCTGGCTTAGGAAAAGGAAGAGGAAATGAATTCACATGCTGGGGAGGGAAGGAGGGACCTATCACAAATAATGCACTGCATTCGTGAGCACCTCCAAAGGGTTCTGAAATGTTATTCACCGCTGAGAGAGGAAATCTGAGCTGACATGTTATTTTCTGAGCTGTTTATTAATGCATTGACTGTGGAAGAAGCAGGAGCAGCCTTCAATCCCATCCCCCAGTTCAAAATCAATGCCTTGTCACCAGCTCTCCTGGCTGGCTGAGGGGAGAAGGGGAAAAGGATGAAGATTCTGAAAAAGCTGTTAAGGCCTGTGCAGAAAAGAAGAAACCTGATCTTTTCCCTCCTTGCATGAATCTAACAAAGCTGATGCTTCCAGTGGGAGCATCTGCAGTGGAATTCCCATTAATTGGGGGCCAGAAGAAATGACTTCTGTTCGGCCACCCATCAGTCAGCCCCAATGAAGGAGGAGGGGAACGTTTTCAATCAAGAGAAATGCTTTGTCTCTGACAAATGTGAGAGTAAAGGAAATTAATCAGACATGTACTGATGACCAAGCCTCAAAGTTGAATCTGTGTTGATGGGTCATAACTCTGCAGTTGACCAGTTCATGGGAAAAAAACCAACAGATGATTCAGCCCAGCCTCACCAAGGGCCAAGAGCTAATCTTGCTATCATGGTAAAAAGCATAAATGATCTTTCCACATAACATAGCAAAGTGACCGAAATTCATCTCTCCTATGAGAAGACATAAAAATAAAGGGGATTAAAACGCATTTTGTGAGACTGGAGTTATCAAGAAGCTTTTACTGTTACCAAGAGGTGTCCAGAATTAGAATCAGTTATCAGCTGATTTCAACTCTTTTGATTCCTTCTCCTGGGGCCTTTTCACTATCAAACTGATTTGGGTACCAGCCTCAGCTCCTGACCGGAAGTGCATTCAAACAACTCAGTCAAATGCAAAATAAGAATCCATAGACTGAAACAAAAGTTCATTTCAAACTCTCTCAGGCCAAGTACAAAGCCCACCTCATGTCTCTCCTGCGCTTGTCGCCAACTGAACCATGGAATACATTGACAGGGTACCAGATATTTGAAAATTCAATTCAACCCGCCTTTTTTAAGCAACTATTACTGCAAAGTATTGTGCGAAATGCTAAGGGATCCACTGATGAATACATGTCTCATTTAAGTCCTGACACAGGTTAAATTCTTACTGGAGAGATAGGCAAACAACTAGAGTAAAAAAAGCAAACTGACGTAAGGAGTAGAACTGGAGAAACAAGGAAAGGCTGTGGAACATAATTGGGATGTCCCCTCCCCCGCAGTCCTGTCACCTGCTAATGACCGTTGCCAAAGTAAATGACCCAACGGTTGAATCGCTGCCACCTTCCTATTACGATTCTGCACATGTCACCTTCCTGCAGAGCCCTTAATCAGCACTTTCACTTCAGTCACCATGATGGCAAAGACCTGACTGCAGAACAACTGCAGAAAAGTCACTTTTTTTCAGCCTGACCAGTGTGGTTTGAAAAGTTACTATCTTCAGAGAAAGTAGGAACTCATTAAAAAAAAAAAAAGTGCAATTTTCCTCTTCAAGGTCTTTGCCAAAGTACATGATATCATAGTATTTTGCAAAGCAACATATATGAAAATCTCTAATTAGCATATCATGGGATCATATACCTCATCTCTTTTCTTTCCTCTGATCTCTTCCTAGTTGTAATTAAACCAGCTGTGGCTATTTAGACCTTTTTCATGCTCCGAGAATAACCTTCCCCTTTCTCTATCAGAACCATTAGAAAAAAGTAAAGTCTTAACTTTGCCTTGGATAAACACTCCAGGATCTTATCTGAACCCATAATTAACATTCAATTTAATCCACAGCAAATAATTAATCTAATCTAGCAGACCCCAGTGAGAGGCTCCCATAGAAATTGCTCTTCATGTACCTGATGGAAATAACTAAAAAGAACTATCCCACCAACCACCCTCCTCAGCTTCCAAAGATCCATGAAACAGAACCATCAAGGATGTTTGAACCCACATATATACATTAATATACAATAAGCATTTTTCTTTTTCTGACTTACTTCACTCTGTATGACTCTCTAGGTCCAAATGAATCTATCTGCAAAACAGAAATAGAGACTCAGACATAGAGAACAAACATATGGACCCCAAGGGTGGGGGAAAGGGAGGGGATAGATTGGGAGATTGGGACGGACACACATACACTACTGTGTAAAGACAGACAACTAACGAGAACCTACTGTACAGCATGGGGGGCCGGGAGAGAAAGCACAATCTGTGGGACATATATTAAGGTAATCTTAAAACTGCATTCCAATATACAATCAGTTCAGTCACTCAGTTGTGTCCGACTCTTTGCGACCCCATGGACTGAAGCAGACCAGGCTTCCTTGCCATCACCAACTCCCAGATCTTGCTCAAACTCATGTCTATTGGGTCAGTGATGCCATCCAACCATCTCGTCCTCTGTCATCCCCTTCTCCTGCCTTCAGTCTTGTAGGTGCAGACAAATACTGTTCGATTCAACTTATATGAGGTACTAGAATAGTCAAATTCATAGAGTCAGAAAGTATACTGGTGGATGCCAGGGGCTGTGGGATGAAGGGGTAGGGAGTAGAAAGGGAGATTTAGTGGTTAACGGGGACAGAATTTCAGTTTAGAAAAGTGAAAAATTCAGGAGGTGGATGATGATGAGAGTTGTACAACCATGTGAATGTACTTAGTGCCACTGAGCTGTACAGTTAAATATGGTGAAAATAATATTTTATGTGACTTTTACTACATAAAAAAAGTTAAAAAAAAAAAAAAAAAAGGATCTTTGAAGGCTCCATTTTATAATTCAAGACAGAGTAACTAGGCACTGTGCTAGAAAATGCATCACATTTAACTTACCTGTCCCTAGTGAAGCTTACCTCACTGTCCTTATCTTATAAACATGAAGCGATTCAGAAGGGAGAATCAGGATTTGAACCTAGGTCTTTTGAACCAGTTCTCTCTAACCAGTGATCTGTTCCCCAGCCTGTGCTAACTCCCAAAGGTGAACCATATTCATGAACTTCGGCGACAGTGCAGCAGCCAGGGGTCCCATGGCCATGCAGGCACGGGAGAGGCACGGGTCTGGACTCAGCAGCCTTGCTCCCAGTCTGCTGCTGCTGACCAGAGAACTCGTGTGATTCCTTCAGGACACATATCCCATCTTTATTTCTCCTTCCTTCTTATTTCTTACTCTAACATTATCTTTCTTCCCAGGCTGCGGTGTGATTCTCTATCCTGGCTTAAATGTCACTTTTCCAGGACAACCCATAAAGTCATCTTGGGGTCTACTTTCCCCCACCCCCACTCCTCAGTTTATTTCTTATATTCCTTCCACCAGGAATGCCATGCCCTCTGGAGACTTAATACCATCCTAATCCCTATGTCATAAAAGACAAAACCTGTCAATAAATGCTGCAGCTGTGCTTGTGGAAAGGGAGGAAATTCCCTTTAAATCACCCATCCCTGAAATGAAAAAAATGCTGATCCAGTGGGACATGGTAGACAATCTGGAAAGGTCTTCACCCAAGTCGCACGGGAAGTGGTGGTGCCGCCTGGCTGTATACTGACAACACTGTCAGTATTGTTCATGCTGGGGAAGGGTTTCAGTTCTCACTATTATGAAATTCCACCACATGGATGTCCTGGAAAACAATCGCGGACTCCAAGAACAACATAAACCAGAGCTTACTGTCAAGCTGTCCAAGGAGATGTAATCTATCGACCCCTTCATCCCCAAAGCTGTGGGCACTGTGGGATTTCTCACCCACACTGGGACAGGTCTGAGATTCAAAGGAGCTCTGCTAACAACCACACTGGCCACCAGGTGCAAACAAGACTGCTGGGACCAAAGAAAACATCCTACCAGAGAGAAATGCACTTCAGAGCCAAGTCTCAGCATAAATCACTCTTCCTGAATATTTCAGTTCAAAGGACTGATCAATTCCTCTTGCTGTTAGAGAGGAATATTTATTCCCCACTCTTCAGCTTGCACAAGGAGGCCCTTAAGCAGGACTCACCCTCCCTGTCCTTCTTCCCTGTCCCCCCACCTCACTCAGCATCAGGTGATGATGCTTGTCCTCCGGGGAACCTGCCCGACTGCAAAGGGTGTGATGCTGGTTCTCTCTCTGTTCTGTAATCACACTTGGTTGGTGGTGGCAGCTTGGAGATGTTGGGGCTGACAGAACCAAGGGCTTCAACCCTCAATCCAAGTGGGATGTGTCCACAAGCCCTTTCCTCTACAAGTTAAGAGCCACATCACCCAACTGGCTTCATCAGTAACGAGGTGACTTTGTATCTCTGACTGCTGGTTCTTAGTTCTCAGCTGGTTCTGAATTTGGATGGGGAAGCCATCTGAGTCACATTTTGACCCCTAAGATTCTCATCCTTGGGCTTCCCTGGTGGCTCAGATGGTAAAGAACCTGCAGCAATGCAGGAGACCTAGGTTCAATCCCTGGGTCAGGAAGGTCTCCAGGAGAAGGGAATGGCTACCCACTCCAGTATTCTTGCCTGGAGAATCCCATGAACAGAGGAGCATGGGGGGCTACAGTCCATGGGGTCGCAAAGAGTCAGACACGTCTGAGCGACAAACAACGCTAACATACTTGATCCTCATCCTTGTTGTTTGCATAGCTGGTGGAAACAGCTGCTGCTAAGTCGCTTCAGTCGTGTCTGACTCTGTGCGACCCCATAGACAGCAGCCCACCAGGCTCCCCCGTCCCTGGGATTCTCCAGGCAAGAACACTGGAGTGGGTTACCATTTCCTTCGGTGGAAACAGAGGCTGATGAGAATCTCAGGGATGTATAAGAAAGAAGACAAGCAAGAAATTAGGAGAGCAAACATCTCTCATCTTTGATGGCAAAAAAAAAATACCCCATGTTTTACTTCAAAAGTAACTTGGATATAAAGTTTCTTTAAGGAGTTAGCATCATATTAATTTTCACACACACACAGTCTGGAAAAGATGCAGCCATAGGAACTTTTCTTTTGAACGATACTCCTCTTTAAGGCTAGAGAGCCTGGCAAGAGTGATGGAAAGACTACGTAAATATCTTAAAGTATTTCTGGAAGGTGGAAGATTCCAGAAACCCCAATCCATAGTATACCATAACAGACTCTGAGGATACTTATCTTGTGCACATACTCTCTCTCTCTCTCTCTCTCTCTCTCTCTCTCTCTCACACACACACACACACACACACACACAGGTACTTACACTATTTTGAACATCTCAACAACCAGGGATCAAGCTTCTCTTATTTTTCTTTATTTCTAATGTGAACAATGGCTGAAGTCAGAAATAGACTTGGAAAGGAAACCTCCCTAATCAGCAGTTCCTAAGGAAAGAGCAGACAGACTAGAGTCCAGACTAGTCGTTTTTCCACATCATGTCACAGGGTGCAATAATTTTCAAAGTCGAATACTTCTAACTAAATGTCAGCTCTCTTTTGACGGGCCTGAAAAAGAATACCACTTTTAAATTGCTGCAGTACACAAACCACCTTCTAAAACTAGTGATTTTTGCTAGGCAAATGATTCCACCTAACATTACTTCAACACACAAATGAAATATAAACTACTTTTGGGAGATACGCTTCGGATGGTTCTGATGCTTTCATTTGCTGTATGATTTCTTCGAGTTGAGAAAGGCCAACTAGTTAGCAACTGTTTGAATTAAGAAGACTCTTAATTTTTCTTGATAAGTTTGGGCAGTTGTAGCACTAATATTTTCGCCTGCCTGATGTCCCACCAATTGGGATAGTAACTGGCTTTTAAAATTTTTTATTTATTTAGTAATTTATTCACTTTTGGCTGTGCTGAGCCTTCATTGCTGCTCAGGCTTTTCTTTAGGTACAGCAAGCAGGGGCCACTCTCTAGTTGCGGTGTGCAGGCTTCTCATTGGGGTGGCTTCCCTCGTCGTGGAGCACAGGCTGTAGGGCACGTGGGCTCAGCAGTCGCGGCTCCCAGGCTCTGGAGCTCAGGCTCAGTAGTTGTGGTGCACGGGCTTAGTTGCTTGGCCTCATGTGGGCTCTTCTGGGAACAAGGATCGAACCCATGTCTCCTGCATTGGCGGATGGATTCTTTACCGCTGAGTCACCAGGGAAGCCCAGCAACTGGCTTTTAGACAGGATCAGTTGGCATTAGATGTCACCAGACCCTTTCAGCCAAGTGCTCAAATTAGCTGTTGTGTTCAGAGAGCAGTAGGTAGGTGTTAGCTTATATAAATCTACCAAAAACTTCACATTTTAAAAATGTAACAAGGGTGGGAAGAGGAAGGCAGTGTACTAAGAAATGAGTCCAGATTTAGATTTGTGCAATCCTGCAGTTCTTATCTTCCCAAATCTTTATGTTTCTGCTAAAATATTCACCCCTGTTGGTCTAATTATAGCCCCAGAGGAAAACAGAGCGCACACAGAGAGTAGAGAGTGCAAATACTCAAAAATCACCCATGTGGAGAGAAACGGGAACATTTGACTTTTTGCCAGCTTCGTCACTGAGCAAAAACCACGTACTTTTCACTGAGCCAAGGTTTGCCAATCTTGCCATCAGCAAAACACGTTCTGATTGCATCCTGAGTCATTTCCCATGATAGAAAAATATTTCCACTTCAATTTAGGATTTTTGTCTCACAAAACACTAAAACTTTGTCCAGAGGTAAAATGCTCAACCCCAAATTAATTAGTGAGAAAAACTGCAGGAGAGAGAGGAGAGTTTCTACAGACTTTCACATCATTCTCCTGAAAATGTGAAGGACGGGGCATTTTGGGAACCCTGAGCAGGAGCCAGGTACTGTCTCCTGGAGGTTTAGGGGGGTTCCAAACCACAACAAAATATAACATCTGAATCAGGAGCGAGGAAACCAAATTGCAGTTCTCCTGACTTCAGGTCCAAAATGAGTCACATCTGTGATTCCCTGCACACAGCACTTCAGCTTACTCAGCAGACCTGTCCCCACCCATCAGCAGCCACACACACCATTTACTGGACAAAGATACAAGCCTAAGGGATGTCAGAGCCCCTAAGGGTGTCAGAGTCTCCCTAAGCTGAGCAAGTTTACTAGAAGCACATCAGACCAAGCCTTCTTCCTGCATGGGGGCAAAGAACACAACCCTCATCCATGTCTTTCTCTAGGACTATTCTGTGAAATTTATGAACACACAGGCCAGGTCTTATTTATACTCATACTTAACATGTGTGCTAAGTCACTTCAGTCATGTCCAACTCTTTGCAACCCCATGGACTATAGCCCTCCAGGCTCCTCTGTCCTTGAGATTCCCAAGCAAGAATACTTGAGTGGGTTGCCATACCCTCCTCTAGGAGAATCTTCTCCCGCCAAGGATCAAAACCACATCTCCTGTGTCTCCTGTATTGGAAGCAGGTTCTTTACCACTGAGCCACCAGGGAAGCCCTATTTATACTCACTTGTCCCCAGATGGTGAGGAGGCTCTAGTGCTTAACACACAGTGGTTCCAGTTTCTGCTTTGTCCTTTTTTATGCATGTCTTTTTGAAAAGATTAATCAATCTTTTTTTGAAGTAGTTATGTTTTTACTGAAGTATAGTTTGTTCACAATGTTGTGTTCGTTTCAGGTATACAACAAAGTGAACCATAAATATGTATCTGCTCTTTTTTTTAGATCCTTGTCCCAGTTGGCCCCTTATGGAGTGTTGGATAGGGTTCCCTGGGGCTAAACAGTAGGTTCTTATTAGTTATCTATTTAATAATCGTGTGTATTTGTCAATCCCAATCTCCCCATTTATCCCCTGGTCTCCATCAGTTTGTTTTCCACATCTGTGACTCTATTTAGGTTTTGTAAATACATTCATCTGTACGCTTTAGCCTCCACATGTAAGCCATGTCTCATGGTATTTGTCTTTCTGTGCCTGACTTACTTAATCAATCTTAAAAAAGACCATAGGCTTCCTGAACTTGACTGAGACAACTGACCCCAGGCCTTCTGAGGATTTACCTCTTAGACGTTAGTCCTACTGAACAACCCAAGATAATCTTCACAAGCACGTTTTCACACTGCATGTTGCTGTTGTTGTTAAGTCCCTGCATCACGTGAGACTCTTTGTGACCCCATGGATTATAACCACCAGGCTACTCTGTCCATGGGATTCTCCAGGCAAGACAGTTGCCATTTCCTTCTCCAGGGAATCTTCCTGACTTGGGAATCGAATCTGCATCTCCTGCATTGCAAGTTGATTCTTTACCACTGAGCCACCAGGGAAGCCCCCAACTACAGATTATGTCCCTGCTTTGATGGATTGAACTGAGTCCAGGTGCCTCTGCTGGTGGGTGACTTCGCCCACAAGGACAGACCCACTGGAGTCACCGCCTCACGTTTGACTCCCAACCCCAATGCCTTTGTCTCACTTAGTGTTTTCTTCTCATTTTCCGTTATCATTTGCCAAGCCAGCCTTCTATCTAATTCACAAGCCTCGAAAACCCCACATCCATGCAAAAAGCCTACCTGGTTAGACGAGTTGAGAAAAAATCACCCTTTTCCTAAAATTCCCACCAACTATTGACCTGATCTATCCTTTCCCCACCTCCTTCATAGGGGGAAATTCCAAATAAAAGCAGGAAGGGACGGAAAGAGAAATAGGGAGGGAGGGAAGAAGGAGAGAAGAAAAAAGATAAGAAGTCCAGAAAAGTGTCAGCTCCATGAATGCCCAGGCAGAGACGCACTCTAAAGCATCCCATTAGACTCTCTCACCACCAGTCAGTGCATCATTGGGTCTTTTCTGTATTTAGATGTGCTATTCCCCACCCACAACCTTATTACCTAGTTCTCTTCATTGGGAATTATTAGCAAATCAAAAAAAGACAGCTTTACAAAGGAGCAAGGAAGCTGTTAACTAGAGTAAATGTCAGCTAACAAAGTTAGCTGATGAGTCCCTAATGAAGACAGAGCACGTCTACCGAATCAGTTGTTCTACTAGTAGAAATGATGGTGGAGAAACAGCCCACCTGGGTGTGCACGCCTCCCCTCTCCCATTGTTTGTTATGTATTCTGGACCCCTGGGTAAGGTATGTGGTTTGTCTCCTTGGGTATAACCATGTCTGGTGGAATTTGAGTCGCCTACTTTTCTGGAAAAGGAGGTAGAGTGAAGTGACCCTAGTGAATAGGGCTTGGATTCAGGCTCTAAGGCAAACGGTGGCCTGCTAAATGCAGAATTTACTACTTTTAGATTGCCATGACTTCTTTTTCTTTTGGCCATGCATACAGGATCTTACCTCCTGGATCAAGGATCAAACCCATGCCCCCTGAAATGGAAGAGCAGAGTGCTGACCACTAGACTGCTAGGGAATTTCCTGCCATAATTTCTTAACAACTACATATATCATGGGAAGGTCCAGTGTACCTATAGATAAATGTATACATTGAGTTCAGCTTTTGAATACCTTAATTATTTGTATGGCAAATTGTCCCTGTTGACATATTAGATTAAGTCCTAAGTGATATAGACAAACAATAGGAGCTGTCTGTATGATGTCATGTAATTTGTGAACTCCTTGGTCCTTGTATCAAGGTATCAGACACCAAGTCAAGGATCCTGAACCCAGCGATGCATCCCTCCCTTCTTTGTACCAAACCATTTCATCATGTGTTTACCAAGGCCTCCACCCTGTGCTACACTGGGTCTTACCACAGTCTATAGCCCATGCTACCAGAAAGTGTTCAAATGTATCACCACAATACAATAAAATAATAGATAATTAATTAAGTACTACATCTGCAGTCAATACAGCTACTACTACAACTGGGAAGGGAGGTGGGAAAGATATTAACTTCCAGTGCTTGATCAAGATCCAAACAGATGGTAATAGGAATAGCAGGACTCAAGACCAAAGGACCCCCAGTGATGGAATTTCTGCAGAACATCTGTACACCTCCAAACAAATTGGTGGTGGGTTAGGGAAGGATTCACAAACAAGATCATCAGCTGTCCCTTGAAAGGAGATGTAAAAGAGCATGAAGTGCTCAAGAAATGACAAGCAGTCAGCAGGGCTGAGCTTCATGTTGTAGGAAGAAGAATTGGAGCAGTGGGAGATGAGCCTGGAGCAGAGCCTCAAAGCATCAAATCAGAAGGTCCTTGAGTGCCATGCTCAGATATCCAGTGATGTCCAAGCTTCTGAGGAGATAAGTTTTGCTTCAGGGACTGCTAACAGGAAGCAACAGAAGAACAAAATCAGCTTCAGTTCAGTTCAGTTCAGTCGCTCAGTCGTGTCTGACTGTTTGAGACCCCATGAATCGCAGCATGCCAGGCCTCCCTATCCATCACCAACCCCCAGAGTTCACTCAGACTCACGTCCATCGAGTCAGTGATGCCATCCAGCCATCTCATCCTCTGTCATCCCCTTCTCCTCCTGCCCCCAATCCCTCCCAGCATCAAAGTCTTTCCCAATGAGTCAACTCTTCACATGAGGTGGCCAAAGTATTGGAGTTTCAGCCTTAGCATCATTCCTTCCAAAGAAATCCCAGGGCTGATCTCCTTCAGAATGGACTGGTTGGATCTTCTTGCAGTCCAAGGGACTCTCAAGAGTCTTCTCCAACACCACAGTTCAAAAGCATCAATTCTTCAGCACTCAGCTTTCTTCACAGTCCAACTCTCACACCCATACATGACTACTGGAAAAACCATAGCCTTGACTAGATGGACCTTTGTTGGCAAAATAATGTCTCTGCTTTTCAATATGCTATCTAGGTTGGTCATAACTTTCCTTCCAAGGAGTAAGCGTCTTTTAATTTCATGGCTGCAGTCACTATCTGCAGTGATTTTGGAGCCCAAAAAAATGAAGTCTGATACTGCTTCCACTGTTTCCCCATCTATTTCCCATGAAGTGATGGGACCAGATGCCATGATCTTCGTTTTCTGAATGAAAATCAGCTTAGATCTCAGAAAAGCCTCCTCCTGTCTTGAGCTCCTATTACATCTCTATCACTCCAGGGAATATACACCAAGAAAACTAGGGTATCAAGGAGTTCAGTGGTACAGGCAATCTGTGGATGGTAGGTGGGGGAGAAGCCACAGTAGGGCAGAAATTGGATGCACAAACTTAGGCTCATCCTGTGAGGACTGAGATCCAAGAAAGAACCAATCCCAGAAGAAGCTAAGGTACTGAGTCAGACCAAGAGAATAAAACAGGAGTCTGGTTTCTGCCCTAGGTTAAAAGCAAGTTTGCAAGCCAGAAGCCCAGATCTTAGACAAGAACAAGGGCTTGAGGGCCATGTCTGAGCAACTGCAGCAACCAAGATGAGCTCTGTGAAGTCAATGGGTGAATGAACCTCCAAGAGATGACCCCATGCATCTATGATGAGATTGAATCCACAGTGCCCTGTGCATGTGAGAGCGCTGTGCTGACCTGTGCTCCTCAGTAGGGTGCACACTGTTTGGAGAACTAATGGCAAAAAAGCTACCCGATGGGTCTGGGGTGTAAAACATGAAGCACACTGCAGGGATAAGGACCAGCTTGAAACAGGAGGTTAAAAAAAAAAAGCCAGACTCATTTTGCAAAATCTATCTACACAACCACTATGGGTCCATATTTTTTTTCCTTTTTAGAGCCCGAGTCCTGCTGTGGAATGTACGTGTTGTGAAATTCCAGCACATCACGAGAACACAAACTTTTTCTCTTACCAGTGGGGTTTATCAGCACAGAATCTTTTACTTGAAGCCAGCAAAATTTTCCGTGTAGGCAGGAGCGGGTGTAATGAATCTCTGTTCATGAATAAAGGCGTTTTTTCACCTGCTGAGGCCATTAGTCATTATCTGGGGTCTCACTGTGACATGCACGGTGGAGAAGCAAGGCCACTGAAAAATAAGATAAATTGGTAATTTCAAGTTTGCAGGATGAGTGAGTCTCCCTTTTGACGTTTTTAGGTTAAATGAACAGGTGTTCTCATTGGCATCTATACATTTATGAGCACACCTTTAAAAAAAATATCTATTCATTCCTCTGGGGAACAAGCCAGGACGCAGTGTGAAAGAACCAGCATCTTTGGGCACTTTGTTGGCATCTGAGGTTCGCAGTGCAACTCATGTTTCCTCCTGGTGGGGATCTGAGGAACACAGACACAAACAAAAATAAATCCCGGTTATTATCAGTTCTGTAAGAATCTACAACTCCAGCTGCAGGAATGGTGGGTAAACGTTTGGAAAACACAACTTAGGATAAGGAGCTCCTTGAATATTTGCTTTGGAATCAGCCTACTTGGTCAAGTCTGCAGAGACAGGACAAAGATCTATCAAACTCTGAGACCAGTCTGCTCTCCCCTTCAATGCAGGGGCTGAGCCCATGGGGAGGAGTGACCCAGTGAATGTCATGTGCTGACCCAAAAACCAATGCCTGAGGGGCAGGGTGAGGGGGTGGAGAGAAGAGGCTCCTCCTGCATCCTCTCTCTTACTCCTAAGGGAAGAGGAACAATCATCTCACTCTGTGTAGACCAGAGTAGGAGAGTGAGAAGAGGATGAAAGTGAATTCTCTATGGCAATTTACTTGTGCTGCCAGATTTAATCTGCACATATAGATGGTGTTATCTGTATTTATACAAATAAAGAGATTGAGATTCAAAGGTTAGGTTACCTGTGTGAGGTTAGACCATAAAGGAGAATGTCCAAATGTCAACTTGTGTTCATGTTCATTTCATTCTACCTTGAAGACTGAAGCAACAAATAACCACAAATTTGGTGGCTAAAACAAGAGAATTTGGGGGAATTTCCTGGCAGTCCTGTAGTTAGGACTCTGCACTTCCACTGCAGGGGGGCCCTATTCGAGTCTTGTGCCCATTTTTTAATGATTAAGATTTTTTTGGTTTTTGTTGTTCAATTTTAAGAGTTTTTATACATTTCTAGGTAAGTCCTTTATCAGATACGTCTTTTGCAAATATTTTCTCCCAGTCTGTAGCTTACCTTCTTATTCTCTTGACAGTGTCTTTCACAGATCAGAAGTGTTTAGATGAAGTTTAGCTTATCAAATATTTCTTTCATGGATTGTGCCTCTGGTGGTATATTTTAAAAGTTATGGCTGTACTGAGGTCACCTGGATTTTCTCCTACATTTTCTCCTCAGAGTTTTATAGGTATGCTTTACATGTAGATCTATGATCTACTTTGAGTTCATTTTTTCTTAAGGATATAGGGTCTAGATTCATCTTTTTGCATGCAGAAATCTAGTCATTTCAGCAACAGTATCCCCAACAAAGAGGAGATGTAATTTTATATGCAACATGCACCAATAGAAAGTCACATTTTAATTTATTTTTTAGATTTTTTTGATGTGGACTATTTTTTAAGGTCTTATTGAATTTGTTACCATATTGCTTCCATTTTACATTACTTTTTTTGGCCTCAAGGCCTGTGAGATCTCAGCTCCCTGACCAGGGGTCGAATCCATACCTCACTACTACAGATCCTTTCAGCCCCTTCCTCTGATGCAGAAGCATCACCCAATTATCTTAATCAAGTATTTGAAGAACACGAGGAATCAGACTCCTTGTGACCCTATGCTTTTTATTCATCCAGGGTTAATATCAAAGGTTAATGGAAAGGCCTCTGCTTCTTGGAAGAACTGAGAGGAATTCCCACCATGGTGAAATTTCACCATTAGATATTAATGCACTACAGACCCAGTGTGAATTGACTGATTTTCTGATTTAGCAATTATAATGTGAACACTCAAAACTATATCCCAAGAGTTCTTCTTACTTAGCTGAGCCCACTTAGATGATGTAGTTGAGTTCTAATTGCAGTAAATTGGAAATAGGGCAGTACATCTATTAGATAGAAAATTTTACTCATGGCAGTTTGCCTTGGTCATAGGGTCCCGTCTTCATTCAGAACACCCCTCCTTTCTTTTCCAGCTTTCACTGACCCTCTGTTAGAGAGGATCCCAATTAGACTGGGAAATCTACTGAAATGAGCAATGGGTCAGGGGAAATGAGGGAGAGGTGAGATCAAAAGGGAAGGAGAATAAAAGAGAAGCAGGGGGACAGGAACACTTCCCATACTTCGCCCAGAGGGGATCTTTTGCCAGACATTGCATTTCACTCCAAGTAGCTTTAGCAAATGTGGGTCCTTTTCACACGGTACCTCAAGAGATTTCATGTGTGACTTTGAAATACTTTGCTAGTACAGAATTTCACAGCTTTGCTACAAACAAGAATCTGATCCTTATGATGACCACTTTCACAGAAGCTCCGGGCCACAGACTGTCAGTGATCACAAACAGAGAAAAGGAGTCTCTGAACTGCAGGGTCTGTGTGCTGTCCTGAAACCATGCACTGTCTGGACCACTCATCAGCTTCTAATTGTCTTGGTACAGTTTTTTTTTTTTTTTAACATGTGCATTGCTTCTTATCCCTAAATTAGAAGTTTCTTGAAGGCAGGGACTGGAATTGACCCTACAGCCCAATCTCCTTGGCTCACTTCCAGCCTACAGGATGTCTCCTTAACAGATTCGCCTGTCCGGATGCTCTTGTGTTTAAATGTGAGAAAATAAAACATGCAGATCTGAGTGTATTGGCCTTTCTTCTCCAAATTATTGATGAAGTCCCTGGGAAAACACTTAATCCCAGTGGACTCCAGTTTAGCCCAGAGACAGTGCACCAGCCTCAAAAGCTACTCAGTTCAGTTCAGTTGCTCAGTTATGTCTGACTCTTTGTGACTCCATGGACTGCAGCATGCCAGCATGCCAGGCTTCCCTGTCCATCACCAATTCCTGGAGCTTGCTCAAACTTATGTCCATTGAGTCAGTGATGCCATCCAACCATCTCATCCTCTGTTGTCCCCTTCTCCTCCCACCTTCAATCTTTCCCAGCATTAGGGTCTTTTCCAATGAGTCAGTTCTTTACATCAGGTGGCCAAAGTATTGGCGCTTCAGCTTCAGCAAAAGCTACTATCGTGTGTTTATTTCTATTTATTTCCAGGCTTGAATACCTGGGAGAGTTACACACGACTTGATGTTGTCAATCTGTCAGTGGCTGATTTAAGGCTTAAAAGCAGGCAGGATCCTGACAGTTAAGTGCATGCAGATCTAGCTGGAGCCTCTCCCGAGGCTGGGGGTCATGTTCACTCAAGGCTGAATGAGACTTAGGGCGCTGCTAGAGGCAGATTAGCAAGAGATATCTGAGAACAGGAAAAGCTGTCGGAGTAGGTGTGTGTTTCCCCAAGTCTTTAGAAGCAGGGATATTAAGAAGGCCCTCTTGACAAGCTACAAGGCTACAGGAAGAAGATTCTCTTTTTTTCCTTTAAATATGTCAACTAATATATATATATATAGTTTGATAAGATACATGGGGAAAAGAATTTTTTCTTCTCTTTTGCAAAGAAGGGTCAAAATAAACCTGGTAAAAATCCCTCTGCTGGGGGTTTTATCTCTGATGCAGGCTGTGCTGATTACATGAAAGACCCTAAGGTTGGGGTAACAGGCCTCAGCCTGAGCCCTAAGGGGGGGATTGGAAGAGGCTGTAGGCAGGGTATCCTGGAGGTCAGGTCTCCTAACAGGACTGCATCCCTTACAGAAGCACAGAGATGTAAATATACACTGTGTCTCATTAACAGTCTCTTCAGAACTGAAAGTGGCGAGTGTTTCAGGGTGTATAGGTTGTCCCTAAATATTTCTCTGTCAGACCCTCACAGAGATCTTGCTAACATTAAGCTCTGGGATCCCTTTGGGAGGAGACATGCTGCTCACAAATTCCTGCAAGGAATGTGAAACTTCTTCTCAGGCCTCAGGTGCCTGTGTGCAGAGATCTACTTTCAGAGATAAGAGCAGGGAGCAAGACATCATGGAGCTTCCAGTTTCCTTTGGGCAAAACACAAGGAGCAGGAGGGAAGAAAAGTAAGCTGGGCACCTGGCACCTGAGAAGAAGTTTCTTGCAGGAATATGTGAGCAGCATCAGTTCAGTTCAGTTCATTTCAGTCGCTCAGTCGTGAGCAGCATATCTCCTCTCAAATGGGCCCCAGAGCTTAACGTTAGAGAGATCTTTGTGGGAGTCTGACCAGAGAAATATTTAGGGACAGCCTGTACGCCCTGGAACACTTCCAGTCTCTCCAGGCAGACAGTTACCACTCCTGTCCCAGAAAAGCATCGCCTCACTCAGGCAATCACAGGAGCACCGCTTAGCACCTGCCCGGATGCGGACAGAGGGTAGAGCCCCGCCAGTCAGCCCCACCCACTTGGACCACTGGAAGGAAGTGGAGTAGAACCCATCAAATCACCGCATCAAAATCCACAAGTCAGGCTTCCCAGGTGGCTCAGTGGTTAAAAAAAAAAAAAAAAATCCGCCTGCCAATGCAGGAGACATGGGTTCTATATCTGATCTGGGTGGATCCCACATGCTGCCAAGCAACTAAGCCCGTGTGCCGCAACTAGGGAGTAGCCCCCACTTGCGGCAACTAGAGGAAAACCCTCGTAGCTCCTACCCAGCACAGACAAAAATAAATAAATGAGTAAGTAAATAAACAAACCACAAGCCATTTCTATCATAGAAAAGGGGTATGATGTTCGGAGAGCATATTGCATGCAGGGTCCCTATAAGCAGGGGTCACACAGAAATGAAATTTGCTTCTGACAGTGAAAAATACTGTGTCTTAAGGTGAGACAGCACCTTCTAGACTCTCTGATAAAATGGCATCTGTGTTTTTTGTTAAGGAACCAAATGCTTCAGCTGTGGTCTTTAGGACATGTTAAAATGACTCTAACCTTCCCCTTCTCCCCCAGTAAATCTAAGCAAGACTGATGACTACTATTTTAAACATTTCCTAGCAGAATATTTCAAGCTCACATCTCTAGTGTACCTTGAACTAATTAACAATTTAGCTTAAGTTGAGAGAAAGTTCACTCCAGGCACTTTTACAGGGAAGACCAAGTACAAAGTTCTTTTGCATGTCTTAACACATTTTTTAAAAATGAATGTCCTGAAGGAAATGGAATACCAGGAATAATTTTATAGAGGCAGAATTTAATTTTAACCTTCACATTTTTATATGTTGAAATGCTTAACGAATTCTGATCCAGATCAGTGGAATATCAGACATGGGCCACAAAAGAGGAACAATGAAAAATCAGTATTTCTTGGTCTAGTTCCTCAGAGTCATTTATGGTGATTAAATGAGTTTTGATTAGATAGCAGTTACAGTAATATCCGGCATTTTAAAGAAAAAAAATCTGAATGATGTTTCCATATATTTTGTCCTATATACACAAAATATTTATTCCCTTACAATTTTGAAAAATGCTAATAGCCCACTGACAGTTCCTGTGGTCAATTACAAAGATGATTTCATTCTTCACCTGCCCTGTATCCACACTCTGCCATGTAACTCTGTTTGCCCTTATACTTTGATGTCTTCCAGCTGTGGACATCCAGGCTTAGCTGGCAGCCAGCAAACCCCAGACATGTGAAAGAGTCCGGGTAAGACCAGCAGACGTGTGAGCAATGAAAGCTTACCACTGCATGTAACTGAAGACCATGGTTGCTCTTTGAGTGGCATTATTGGGTCGACACTAAAGCAACTACTATCCTGCATATAACTGTCTTCTTTCCTGCATATTCTGCTCTTTTGCCTCCATGCTTTACATTACCTTCCTGATAAATTCCATCCATTGATTAATCTACCTTCTGCTTCCTCCACTGTTACACCTGCCTGGCTAAGGATTCCTGGAGGAAACCACAAAGCTATTCCTATAGAGGCTACTAGAAACTGATGCCACCTTAACAGGTATCTCACATGCTGAGCAACCCTATCCCACATCCCTTTCAAGAACCTTTCCCCATCTCCTTAGAAGCTCCTTCAAACTGCCCTATGCTCCTCAAGCTCCCAACTCCATCACTATATCCTTCACCAAGATAACTGCCTGCTTTTTCCTTATATCCTCAGATAAACATAGAAGCCCATGTGATCCAGTTTTCGAGGGCCGTCTTAGTAAAACATTGTCTGCCTCCGTAAGAAATTATCAGGTGACTACGATCCTTCCCTTTTATTTCTCTTCTCATGTAAAAAGGGAATCCAAACATGTAACTTACTATTGCACTTATTAGAATTCTCTTTCCTCACTTTCTTAATTATTTAGTTTCTCTTAAAAACAAACAAACCAAACACTCCAGAAGCTTTCACTAACTCCCTAAATGTGTTCTCATCCACACTAGACAACCTCTTCCTCTAGTTCTTTTTGTCTGTTTGTTCAAAATATACAGTCTTAGACCCAAAGCTAGACTCACTGAATCCGAATTCTTACAGAAGAGGCCAGGAAATGTATGTAGTTAAATAGGACCCGGGCAATTCTTATAATCAAGCAAGTTTGAAAAACTGGATCTTGAATTCTGGTTCTCAGTCTTTGACTGCATGTTGGAATCCCTGGGGAAGTTTAAAAAAAAAAAAAAAACAACTCCTGATGCTTGTGCTGGCCCCTCACTCCCACCTCAGGTTCTGATTTAATTGAAATGGAGCCAGTCCTGGACATCTGTACTTTTAAGAGCTCCCCAGGTGATTCTAATGCGCAGCACAGTGGTCCTGTGTCATATGGTACAGATATAGCCCCAGGTGTGCAGGGGGGAGACACTGCAGGCCTAAGTAACTCGGGGTAGAACTGAGGGAAACCAAAACCTCACATATGCAAATCTTTCCCCGCCCCCACACTCCAGAGTCCAAACAAACACACTGGAAATGATGTCCCTTTAAAAACAAGGAGCCAATGAAAATTATGCGTTTCCCACTTGCATCCAGAGTAATTCTCAGAACTGGGGATGTGGGAGGAGGAAGGAAAGAGAACAGAGGAAAGATGAGGTGGAATAATGAGATACGTTATAAACAGGTTTCTTGACACAGAGTAGAGACCAGAGCAGTCTTTTTTCTGGTGGCTCTGTGGCAAAAAGAATCTGCCTGCAATGCAGGAGACATGGGTTCAATCCCTGGGTTGGGAAGATCCACTGGAGAAGGAAATGGCAACCCACTCCAGTATTTTTGCCTGAGAAATCTCATGAACAGAGGAGCCCGGCAAGCTATAGTTTATAGGTCGCAAAGAGTCAGACACGACTGAGTGATTAATCAACAACAAATAGTTGCTGTACAAAGTTGTGTTAGTTTCTTCTGTACAGCAAAATGAATCAGCTCTACATATACTCTCTTTTTTTAAAATTTCCTTCCCATTTAGGTCATCACAAATCATTGGGTAGAGTTCCCTGTGCTATGTGGTAAGTTATCAGTTATCTACTTAATACATAATATCATTAGCTAAAACAAATGCCTCACAGTTGCACATTTTCCCACAAAGTACACATAGAGAATATAGTTTCTTTCTTTCCTTCCCCTTCCCTCCTCCTTCTCTCCTTCCCTCTCTCCCTCTCTCCTTCCCTTCCTACCTTTCTTCCTTTTTTCTTCATTTTCTACAACAGATTTAATCTTCCTCTTAAGCCTCTTTATTGAAGGAGGGCATGGATAGAGGAGCAGGAAGATCTTTTTAGACAATCCGACAAACTCATATTCACTCAAAATGCAAAGAATTCCCTGTAGTAGCTAATCTCTTTGCCAAGGTCACTTTAAAGGTCCCACTCTTGGCTTACATGGTCCTCGAGATCACGAGGAAGAAGATGGTGTGGAATCCATGTACGCCCATTGGATCTTGGGTGCCCTTTGCCTTTTGCCCTCTGGTCTGGTCTCTGACCTGTAACCATTGAGTTATGTGGCCCTGTGCCATCTGCCCATGCCAGAGTGACATTCTGGCTCCCATGAGTGTAGTCTATTGTCCCAGGCTCCAATCTCGAGTCTCACACACACTGTGAGCTTCTTCGTTCTAGCCCTAGCCTCCATTCACCCCATGATGCCTCAGTGGTCCTGCATTCCTCAGTGGGCATGCAGACATCTGAGCCTTCTGCCTGCCATGTACATGCTGGGGGAGCCACGCTGCTGCCCCAGGTTCACTGCTCTGACTTCCTGCTGCACACCGATTGAAATCTCAATCTGGCCACATATTTTGTGGAGCCCAGTGCAAAATGAATATGAAGCCCCTTGTTCAAAATCTTGTTAAGAATTTCAAGACAGTGATGGAGAGTGTCCAGCCTTGTGGGATCTGTCTGAGTCTTTGCACAGTCTTTTGCACATTCACAAAGCAAGCCCCAATTGCAGTCACCCTAAAAATAACCTCTGTCCCTCGCCTGCCAGATTTGTGGCCAGATCTGATGGGGGGAAGAAAATCAAAGGAATCAACCTGTAGAATGTCACATATGATTCACTTCCAGATGCTAGGAAAAAAAAGAAAAACTGTAAGTTTTTTTTTTTAACATAACTGTCTTATTTTCTAAGAATGTCTTTCAAAAACAGTCATTTACATTCTCCATTCTTCAACCCTCCTGCTCTATCCATCTTCCAATTAAAGGGGAGGTCCCTGAACTCATCAAAATGCAAAACACCAGTGTGTCCCCTTTTTCCTCCCTCCTTCACTTTGATATTTGGAATAAAGTATGTTCATCTCAGCACACCTTTACTTGATCCTCCAGTTAATTATAAGGCTTTCAGAGATTCCCCTTTATGGAGAAGGCTGTGGATTTCCCAAACTCAATCCAGGCATGACAACCCCTCAAATTATAGAGCAAAGGGTGGCTTAAAGAAAAATGACAACAATGTTTTAACAACGACTTATACCAGTGTCTCAAGATTTGACTGTTCTTCCTATTCTTATGAAGGGTATGGCGCACACACACAAAGGATAACATTGCACAATCCCAAGATACTCTTGTTTCCTGCAGAGCAGATTTGAGAGTATATTCCTGTTGTTATAATTACCATTCTGCTAGGAGTGTCTTCCAATCAGAACATACAATTAAAAGAGAATTCACTTTATACGACAAGGGAAATTAAGCCATGGAAACAGCATCACTCTTTTTTTTGTTTAATAATATCGGTAGTTAGTGAATCGTGGAGAGTATCCAGCCCTGTCAGAGGAATGTGAATGATATACATATGAACTGGGCAGGAATAGTTTGGGGTTCTTCAGCTCAACACAAAGAGCTCAACATATAACAATGGATGGATCCATCAGTGGGTGTCTCATGGTGGTACAGACTTTAACACAACTCACCTTTCTAAATATCAACATTAAAGGTGATGAGATTGGATGCTTTACTGTCAGAAGGACAGACTGCTGACTTGGCTTTTGTTCAGCAAATCGTAAGTCCAGACGGACTCCTGCCCACTGAGAGCCATAAGTGGAGATGTCATATCTAGATGTCTCTACCATAAAGCTTTGAGGCAAAGCACAAGGCAATGCACAAAAACAATAGCAACAGCTAGTGTGTATTGAGTTCTAAGAGTTTTGGATACTATGGAGGTAGGTACTATTTTTACATGAATTTTACAGAAGAGGAAATTGACATTCAGGGAAGCTGACCCCACAGCCATTAAGTCACAGAGCCAGAGTTCCAAGACTCCATCTCAAAAGTTTGCACTCTTATCCATAGATGCTACTTCTCATCAGAAAGCAGAAGGCAAACCTAAGCACTCTATCAAATATAGCATAAAATGTAGAAATCTAAATTCATTCTGGCTGAATATCTTCATTATTTTATTCAAAACAAATGGCCTGGTCTTAAAATACTAATCAGATGCACAAGCAATCATAGCCAAAGGACTTGGCATTCAAATTTGAATATAATCTGTTCTTCACCTCATGTTCTAATCATAAACACAATTAGTTTGTAAATAATACAACTCAGTTTTATAAACACGTTGCCCTCAAAAATCATTTGAACAGCTATACGGTGATTTGAAGAAATGAACAAAAATGAACAATTGACTGTAAGATTTTATGAACTGTTTTCACACGCGATTGCCAGTGATTTGTTTCCTATAGTAATGCACAAGCTTGCACATCGTTAACCAGATGCTAAAATGCACAAGCAAACTCTTAACCTACTCTCATTTTCCAAGTTAGGGGTGAATCAAATCACCCTGAGAATTGGGGTCAGCTGCCTTGCTAGGGATCTGAATCATGACAGAAAACTACCCGTTGTAAAGCGATTAAGTCTGACCAGTTATGATGGCCATTTAATGAGCCTCCTTATGGCAGAAAGGAGTTCAGTCTACCTGTCTCAAATAGGTTGTGATATGCCATAAAGCTCACGTAATAAATAATTTAAATGTCAAAATATTCCAGCAGAAGGGCTTTCTTGCTGACTGTGTAATACCTGGCAGTACTGTCATAAGTGGAGCAGTCGGTGGTTAGGAACCTGCCCACTGATTGGTCAACTAAGGGATGGGAAATACACCATCTCTTTTGATGGACAAAGAGTTAAAACACTGGTTAAGAGTTGCAGATATTGGTGCTTGTACTTCACATCCATTTATTGGGTGCGATGGACAGGCCCTGTCTGCTGTGTCAGGCACCTAGAAGGCCTGGCCCTGAGATTGAATTAATGGTGAGAAGGAGGATATCCTATAATTATGGGAGAAATCACATACTCTGCTATTTAGCCAGCAAAGCTGAGTGGTTTCTGTAGATGGTAAATTAATCCAGTGGGGATTGGGGGCATATTTCTGTGCAAAATATTTCTTTATTCATGAGAATAATTGGATATTGAAAAACCATCATGTATTGTATCTTGATTTGAAACTGTCAACTGATGTGTGAAGCCCTCTCCCTCCCTGCCTCCTCTCCTTGGCCCTGTGCGTCTTTGCTCAGCCAATTATGGAATCTCCTCGTTGCAGTGAGCCCCGGGAACCACGATGGCTCCCAAACCACAGAGGCCGGGGCACAAACCCTCTGGCTTGAGAAGTCTCTCCTGACTGGCATTGTCCATGCAGGTCACCCAAGTGACCTCGAGACCAAGAGGAATTATATATATATATATATATATATATATATATATATATATATATTTTTTTTTTTTTTAAGGAGATGAAAGAACAGTCCACTTTTCAGGCAGCCGTGTGAGATTAGCTTCCAAGTAGCATCCTCCAGGAATGAAAAAAAGGAGGGCTTATTTTTACAGTGACTGCATTTTTCAAGCATTTTCTCTCCCCAGTCACATTCCAAAGATATCATTTAGAGAGAAAAGACCAGACAAACGCACTGGAAGTTCACAAGTTATGAGGTAATTGCATTAGCACATAGGAAAAAAAAAAAAGGCGGGGGGGGGGGAAGTATGCACGAAATCCTGATTGGCATTTCTGTGTTTGAAAGGCATTATTTTCCAATACCTGAGCATGCCCAGAGGAGCTGTCTAGGAGCAGCTGTGAAACAGAACCTTTTTACTTCAGGGTTAGTGCAAGGAGCTCATTAGCACGGCTCTACCCCCAGCTAAACAGCCTTGTTTGCATATCGAAGCAATAGATAGTGAAGGTGTTAAAAAGGAAGAATTGCTCCCCTACTCCTGACTGACATGTCTATCTGGGCTCTTGTGTTTACAAGAGAATAACGAAGCTGCCCCAAAGCCCCTACTGGGCCTGATTATTATGCAGAGGCTTCTTAGATTATGTATAATTGATATCCTTTTTCCCTCCAGCTAACCAATGGCAGCTCTCAAGAGTAATGCTAATTCTCCTGCATCTTACCATCCAAGCAAACACTGGAAATTGCCAGCTTTCTCACTGCTTAATAATTTTTAAAGACCAAAAAAGTGACATTTACGTTTTTTAGAAGCACAATGACTGTGCAGTTGGTGTGGGTTTACTGCTTAATAACCATCATTGAATCAAACAGTTGAGAGACAGTATTCAGGACTAGCTTAGCCCATGTGTATACGTGTGTGTGTATGTGTGCATGTGTGTGTGCACGAAGGCGTACTATGGGCTTGATAGAAATACACTGAACAACTGTCACTCTTTCTTGAAGGCAAAGTATTGCTTCAAATGATCCCCCTTATTGGGGGTAGGGGGAGGAGGGCACTGGGATCCCAGATTACATGGGAAATGGTTTTTGGTGCTTTAAGTCTTGGAAATTAATTTTCAAAGGAGGAAGTCATATGTGTGCTACATGGTTAGGCAAAATGGACAGAGTTTAGCTGGGTTGCATTTCTGATCTCAGTTTGTTCAAAAGGAGCAAATGGAGGGAGGTGGATTCGAGGTGTGAAGGCTCCATTCTCCATTTATGGAGATGCCCAGGTCTCCACTGCAGTCATACTCCCCAACCTCTTGCAAATACAGGTATTGGTGTGCTACTTGGAGAATGGAGCCTCTCAGCTTAAATATCCCTCCCTACAAAAATTGAGCTAAAGAGTCCACCCGGTACCTGGGCAAGTGTCTGGACAACAGAACACCCTCAACTTGTGGATGCATCCAGAAACAGCTCCAGAAGCAGTTTCCAAGGAAACAAGGACATTTGTATTCAAACTGGGGAGACTCAATCATGTTATGAATTTTATTGAGTGACTATTAACTGCCAAAGAGAATTCAAATGCTAATTGAGAGCAGGTCAGTTTCCTGCCTCCTAGGGCTCACTCTCCAGGGAGGGAAAGATATAATGCCACTTACAGTTGCAAGGAACTGTGATGTGAACCAAAATAAAGGAGGCACAGGATACTGTGAAGCATCTGAGGGTCAATCCTGGGCCCCATCAACTTTTGTAATCAATTGTTACTCCAAGCCAGAAATTCAGGAAGACCCCTCACGTTTCCAGATGGCTCCAGCTCAAGACCCCACCTATAGGAAATGACCAAGACCAAGGGAAGAATGAGGCTATTCTGAACTCATCTTGGGCTCACCCTGACAGTCCCTCTGCCCAGGAAGATGGTAAGGGAGAGGTGTGATCTCCTTAGTGGTCAACAACAGGCTCCCTCCTTCTTCTTGGGGAATGTCCATAAATTTTACTTAATTGTTTCAAACTTATTTGTATTTCACTTGCTATCACTTGGGGGAACAGCATTCCCCCAAATTGCACAGTGTGAGGAGGGGCTGCCCCATGAAGAGAATGAAGCGGGGAGCCAGCTAAGAGGAATTCCATTTCCTTTCTCCCGACTTGGATGCTTGTTCCCCTCTGTTCTCAAAGGAGAATTGGGTGTGAGATATTAAGGGCACTAGTGATTACACAGGTAGTGCTAGTGGTGAAGAATCCTCCTGCCGCCAGAGACACAAGAGAACGCAGGTTCAATCCCTGGGTCAGGAAGATCCCTTGGAGAAGGAAATGGCAACCCACTCCAGTATCCTTGCCTGGAAAATCTCATGGACAGAGGAGCCTGGTGGACTATGTCCATGGGGTCACAAAGAGTTGGACGTGACTGAGCACATGTTATTGACCACTATTAAGGGCATTAGGGGGCTCAGTTCATCAGAGAAAGAGCTAAATTATGAGAAAAATAAAAGATAATTATATTTTCTTTGAAAATAATTTTGTTCACAGCCTTTGTACTAGGCTCTTGACACCCCGGAATTTCTGATGCTTCATCAGCCTCTTAAATTTAAGAGGAAGTTGGAACATTCATCTTGATCATTACCCTCACCAGTCTACATGCACCTTGAAGAAATATCAGAACTTTGTGCTTTGAGTTGGAATGGTTTCTTTAAAAGGCCATTTCCTAGTGCTATGACAGTTCTATTTCTAATACAGACTTACGGCAACTGGGCCTAAGACTGGCCTTAGGGTGAGGCCATGGGTGGGTGTAGGGCTCCTTGAAATGGCTGGAAGGAGCAGGTCAGATCTGGCCTTGGTTTCTCCCCACTGGAGCACACTGCTTTTCCAGGGCTCCCTTTAGGGAGGAAAGAAGAGGCGATACCTCAAGGCTGCCAGCTGCTTTGTTGCCAGTTTTCCTCTAAGTCTTCATCATCCGCAGAGCCTCCTCCTTGCCTGCAATCCAGTGGCTAGAGCCACCAAGGATGGGAAATCTCAGCAAAGCTGGAAATGGAGCATTTGAGAAGACAACTCAGGTGTGAATCCCATCAGCTGTCATTCTGCTTTGAGACTGCCCGTCAGCAGCTGAAGTCTATGTTTCTTCCCTCTGTTTCAAATATTCCTCTCTCTTTGTTTAGTTTTTCCTGCACATATTTTGTGAGATTTATTCCTAGGTGCTCAATATTTCTTACAAAAATTCCATTTCCTCCAAAAATTCCATTTCCTACTTTTCTGGTACATAAAAATAAAATAGATTTTTGCTCTTTGTGTACAATGACATCGCTAAATCCATTTATTACCTCTAGTGGTTTGACTGTAGATTATTTTTGGATTTTCTAGGCACGCCTTCATGTCATTTGTGAATAAAGAAAGTTTTATTTCTTCCTTTCCAATCTTTGTGCTTTTTATTTATTTTTCTTGCCTCATTGCATTTGGTAGAACCTCCAGTATAATGTTGAGGAGATGTGATTGCAGGCATCCCTGTCTTACTTCTAATCTCAGGCTGAAAATTTTTCAAATGTTATACTGAATGTATTCCTTTCTTTGGATGAACCTCTTCAGGGTTAAGGTTGATGAATATTCCATTGTGTTGCTCTTATTTTAAAGTCAGTTTATTTATTTATACCCTGGTGACTGGGACAGTAAAGAATTTGCCTGCAATGTAGAGTTTGATCCCTGGGTCAGGAAGATCCCCTGGAGAAGGAAATTGCTACGAAATCCAGTATTCTTGTGGAGAGAAATGCATGGACAGAGGAGCCTGGTGGGCTACAGTCCACGCAGTTGCAAAGAGTCAGACATGACTGAGCAACTAACACTTTCACTTTCAATTTATTTTTGCTAAATTTTTTTCAGATCTGTTCTCTCCAGTTAGCTTCAAAAACAAGACAGTTTGTCCCCGTTTAACTACAAAAAGAATTAAATAGTCACCTGCATGCTAGTGTCTATCTGGTCCCTGTCTTCACTGGGTTGCATCAAAGATATCAAAATCCTTCTCCTTCCTTTGCAATGACTAACAGGTTACAGTAGGCTGGTTCAGACTAACCCAGGTTAGAGGTGCTTATCGTCACTTTGGAATTTCTTCCCAGCATCTCATCTACAGAAAGCTAGTTTCTAGGAAGGAAAGGAAGGGAAAGATTGCCTCTATTTCAATCAAAGAGAAACAGTAATGATGGCTAGATCTTTTAACCATTGGGCCAACTATTCAATATGGAGAGTTTCCTTCAGGAGCAAAGAAATGAATCAGTATGAGGATGCTGGTTTGTCCTGAATGCAAAAACGAGGCAGACTGGTTTGAGTTGAAGGTAGCTGTGTGAATACCAACAGGAGCCTGTCATATGGAGCATTAGTAGCATGTCTGAGCCGACAAAATTGCAAAAGACAAAGGCCCCGCCCTTCAGGAATGCCCAACTTACTAAGAGAGAGAATTGTGCAAAGAAACAAAATAGAGTGAAGAAAATGTTAAGTGGAGAAGTGCTCAGAGGTGATAAGCAGTCAGAGGAGGAAGAGAGACTTCAGGATGGTTTCACAGAGAATCAGAGAAATGAGGCTTTGACGTATGAACAGGAGTTTGCTCCACAAAAGAGGGAGACACCAGTCCGAGCAGAGACAGCAGTCTACAAGAAGGTAAAGAGACATTAAAGAAGGTAAAGTCAAGACCGGAGCCTGACAGGAGCAAGAACAATAGGGGGATTTGGTGGTGATGGAAATGCCTTCATGACAATTAGTAAGAACCCAGTGATGGAGCTTTACTGGAGATGTGTCCTGAAAAGAGTATTCTAAAATTCAGAGCACCAGTCAGTTCTGGACTCGGGTGATCACTTAGCCAAAGTTCATTTCCTGGTGACCTTGGCTCTTTAAAATTTAGTCAAGATCTAGGAAGACTTGTGAGCAGTTACCTGGGTTTGCTCAAAGTTACCTGCCCAAAGACATTTCAAGTTATTAGTTAGAGAGTGCCTCCAGCTCTTACAAAGAATCTATTTGTGCTTAAGTTAAAGATAATTCTAATAATAAATTGGACTATTTTCATATATATGATATAAATTGAAGGGAAGGGAAAGCCTGTTAAATGGACTTGAACAGCATTACTAAAATATTTAAACTGAAGGGGAAAAAAATAACCTAAAAAAAAGCCCAGTGATATGACATCATGAGCCTTAATTTTCTTGACTGATGAGCATCCAACTTTTAAGGTTTTAAAGCAATAGAGTGCTAAGTTTCAGTGTCAAAATCTAGATAAATATTTAAAAGTAACACCTTATTTTCTTGACAGCACTGATAATAAAGTTGTACATGTTATTAAAATCTGTCCGTAGCACCACAAAGCACCACAAAGTCTGTACTGGTATAATCTGAGAACTGAATCTTAAAAAAAAAAAAAAATACATGTGATGGCATGGGAGTAGAAACACAATTATTTAAATCAATATTCCTCAAGTGGGGGTGATTTTGACCCCAGGGTGGGGGGCATTTGGCAGTGCCTAGGGTTTTCTTCAAAGAAGGCAATGGCACCCCCACTCCAGTACTCTTGCCTGGAAAATCCCATGGGCGGAGGAGCCTGGTAGGCTGCAGTCCATGGGGTCGCTAAGAGTCGGACACGACTGAGTGACTTCACTTTCACTTTTCACTTTCATGCATTGGAGAAGGAAATGGCAACCCAGGGACGGGGGAGCCTGGTCGGACACGACTGAAGTGACTTAGCAGCAGGGTTTTCTTGGTGGCTCAGATGGTAAAATGTCTGCCTGCAATGCGGGAGACCACAGTTCAATTCCTGGATTGGGAAGATCCCCCTGGAGAAGGGAATCGCTACCCCCTCCAGTATTCTTGCCTGGAGAATTCCACGGACAGGCTACAGTCCTGGTGGGCTACAGTCCATGGGGTTGCAAAGAGTTGGACATGACTGAATGACTAACATTTAAGAAGTATTTTGTTTGTTACAATGGGAGCAGAAGAATTCTACACTACTTGGGAACCAGAAAATCTGCTGACTTTCCTACTGTGCAGAGAACAGTCCCTTACAAAAATTCTCCGGCCAAAATCACCAACATCACCAAGGTGGGGAAATCTTGGTTTCAGTGCAGGAAAAGCTGTGGGGTCCTAACAGTTCCATATTGATAATGTCAAATGTATTTTCTCCTGGAGAACTTTGAACAACAAAGAAAACTAGTAGTTATATATAGTTGTGTATATATTTTAATTAACAGTTAAAATAATAAACTGTTTGTTGTTGTCATTGTCTAGCCATTAAGTCGTGTTCAACTCATTTCAACTTCATGAATCCATGAACTGTGGTCCACCAGGCTCCTCTGTCCATGGGATTCTCCAGGCAAGAATACTGGAGTGGTTTGCCATTTCCTTCTCCAGGGGATCTTCCCAACCCAGGGATCAAACCCACATCTCTTGCATTGGCAGGTGGATTCTTTACCACTGTGCCCCCAGGGAAGCCCCTTAAATTTATATGAGCTTCATTTAAACTCATCTCCAAGTGATCATATACTAGCTTTAAAAGTCCTGAGATTTCAGAGTATCCTCATGAAAGAAGTCTGTTGTGAGAATGGCCTCAATTAAATTATTTCAAGATTTGCTGACTTTTTGATGAAACAAATTCAATAAAGACTTTAAAATTGGTCCACATAAAAAAATGTTTTTAATTTCTTGAACATATGGGACTCTGCCATTAATATACTTATTCAAGAGAATCATGTATCGTTTCACAATAATCAACCAACAAAATGTCCTGTTCATTTATTTTCTACTGATCATACTCCTGTAACACCTTATTTTATAAGAAACCTAAGGATGCAGCATCACACATCTATCACTTGTACTGGCTTCCCTGGTGATTCAGTGGTAAACAATCCACCTGCCAATGTAGGAGATGGAGGTTTGACCCCTGAGTCGGGAAGATCCCGTTAGAGAAGGAAACGGCAACCCAGTCTAGTATTCTTGCCTGCAAAAATCCCATGGACACAGGAGCCTGGCAGGCTACAGTCCATGGAGTTGCAAAGAGTCAGACATGACTTAGCAGCCAAACAACAACCACCAATTGTACTATTATGTCAATTACTTTATTTAATGTAGCCCTGAAAATGAAAGAAGAAGCAGGCATAAGAGCAGGCTGGATTATCCTCCCAGGATGCATTTCACATTGCACTAGATGAAAAAAGGTGTTTCATGAGAATCTCTAAGTCATAATGTGTCCCTAACGCAGGAGCTAAGGATCCAAAAGAAACCTGTACTTTCGCATGCTGTCAGGGCAGGACTGAAGTTGTGGCAACCCTGTGGAGAAGGCTCCAGATGGTTTGGATGACAGCCATCCTGTTTGAGGGACTGTAGCCAGTTGTCATCAGGTTCCAGCACTACTGGACATGAGAAAATTCAGGGACAAGAAACACTGAAGAAGAGCCTCTTGCTCATACGCTAACAGCCATGGGTTTTATGCATCCGGTTTATCCATGAGGTTAGAAAGTTTTTACACTGCAAACCAGCAGATCATCCATGAGGTTAGAAACTTTTTACACTGCAAACTAGCAGAACTTCAACTTCTATGAAGACTGAGACTCAGCTATATCCTTCTGATGATATTGAGATCTACCTTCACCCTCTTTCCTAAATTGATATATAATATTCAGTAACATCTCAATTGATCATTAGAATCAGCTTCTCTCTTGTGCTTGAAATCCTCAACACCATACAAATCTTTGAGTGACTGGGTAACTTGCTTGAATTTTTCCAAATACTTATGACTGACCAAGAATTCTTGGAAACATTAGGTTTTTATAATATATTTCAGCAATATGTCCTCTTCTGAGATAAGATAGTGATTAGGAATAATGAGTAGATTTTAGAAGTAAAATGAGTTTATTCTTTTTCAAATTAATCAAGAACTGTTTCTCCTCTTATCCTGTTCGTATCCAGCTAACTTCTAGTAAAACATTCTTAGAATTTTTTTCTAACATGTATGCTACTACAAATTATATTTATCTCTCATCTGCATCTGGACATGTTGCCTTGCCCTTGTGGACAAAAGAATTCATAATCCTGTTAAGAATCGTTATTCATTTGGATTGCCTTCAATTCCCTCTCATTCTAAACCAAAAGTCCTTGATAAATTGAGGCCAGGATGATGATAACTTTGGAGATAAACACGAGGTAAAGCCAAGGCACCACTGAGATCACTCCTTTCTTCTTCTTCTTCTTCTTCTTCTTTCTGGTATCCTAGCTTAGCAATTTTGGGTGAGTTCTCCCTACTAGAAAATGTCAGAGGGCTATAGCACTGGTAGGTTTCTTAGAGGTTATTCATATTCAAAACTTTTAATATTTTTCCTTATCTCAGAAAGGAGCTGGAGTCTGGAGAGATTAAGCAACTCCCAGAAGAAGCCACTGATAACCAGCAACACAATCAAAACTCCAGAGCTTGGATCAGCCCCAAGGTTGTACCCTGCCTTCCAACTCCCGGGTTCTTTTCTTACAGGCCCAGCGATCTATTAAAGGAAGAAACCCCTTCAAATCTCTAAGTACCCAAGGAAGGCAGGAGGCAGGTAGTGAGAGGGCAAAGTGGGATTTCCTCTTGGGCAAGCACAGCTGCTGACTACAGAAGGTAGGAAGGCAGGTGCCCATCTCTGCAAGGTGGCAAAAAGGAGTCCAGGCTTTTCTGCAGAGCTGAATTGTGACAGATCCCTGCTCACCTCTCAGGGAACGCCGTCTGATTCATCTGTCATGAGTGACAGTTCTGACAGGTGTAAATACCCCTTGTGTTGCAAATTTCATGAAAGCAATACACCTGGGCCATCTGGCTGTGTGCTCCTCCTGGACACCTCAACTGCTGGGGAAACGCAATGCACAGCCCAGGCCTCAGTGGGCAGGAATCACAAGGCTGGGGGTAGGGGGGGTGGGGGGCAAGATCAGCAAAATAATCACAAATATTAATAGTCACAGCCACTCAATAGCATCACTGATGGCCCCAGACTACTTGGATACATTTTCTAATTTATGCCCACTTGTGTCCATTCATTGAATCTTAGATAACATCTTCACATCGCTGATAAAGACACAGAGAGGTTAATTTTTTTGCTCCGTGTCCTGAGCTAATCAGCAGCTGACCCATGATTTCAACCCACGTCCATCTGTTGACTCCAGGGCTCAAGATTTTTACGACTATGTTAAAACATTTTTATCCTGTTTCCTCTCCTGTTCCTCTGCACCACTGCTCCAAGAGGTGGTAATAGGGCTTTATTAATGTAAGAAAAATCAGAGCTCTGTAAACTCTCAGCTCTTGAAAGTCTAAGCAGAGCATTTTAGAGGCTGCTGAAGGGCCAGACATAATAGTTAAACAGCTGGAAGAATCACTTTAATGACTCACCACAGCTGTAGTTTCTTTTTTTTCTCTTGGCATTGGTTGTTTGGATTAAAACATGGAAAATGTAATGAAATCTTTTAAAGAGAGGAGTGAAAAACTTACAACAGAAGCTGAATTCTGAAATGCACGGAGATACGATGACAGACAAAAGCCATCGTGGGGTCAAGGGTAGCAGACTTTTCGTATCTCTGCTGGTCCTGGAAACCACATGGCTTTGGGTGCCAGACACCACCCCTAGCACCTCACCGTGGCCCCCAGCCACCAGTCCACGGAGCTACAGAACTGGTGACTCAGATGAACACTGTTTTAGAGATGAGGCTGCCACTGTAAATTACTCCCACACACGAATCAGGATTTGGATGGCATTAGGAGGGTGTTTGAAACAACAATACCTAAGAAACTAAGGTAAATACCTAAGAAAGGCATGCTAAAGAATCCACCTGCAATGTAGGAGACCCAGGTTCAATTCCTGGGTCAGGAAGATCCCCTGGAGAAGGAAATGGCTACCCAGCCCCGTATTCTTGCCTGGAGAATTCCATGGATGGAGGAGCCTGATGGGGTACAGTCCATGGGGTTGCACAGAGTTGGACACAACTGAGTGACTAACACACAACACTTGAAAGGCATGTATTTTCACAGAGTTCTCAGGAGCCCATTTGAATCCTGCTACAGTTTTACATACCTGGCGACGACAACACCCATCTTGGCCCAGCTCATATCCACGGATGAGATCACTGACAACTGGCTGTGCTGCCCTGGGATGCTTGTGGTTTGCTCCCCTCTCCTGCCCATCTGTCTGCCCTAGAGTCTCTTGGCTGCCAAGAGCGCAGCCTGGTTGTCAGCCTGGTTGTCAGCCTCCATGTTGCCTACATGGAGGTTTCTAGAAGATGTCTGTTACTTCCGTAATGAGTGTTCCAAAATACCCCTGCTGTGCCTATTAAGCTGTGTATGCCTTATCTCTTATGCTGTGCTGAGCACACTTAGTCGCTCAGTTGTGTCCGACTTTTTTTGACACCATGGACCATAGCCCACCAGTCTCCTCTGTCCATGGGGTTTCCCAGGCAAGAATACTGGAGTAGGTTGCCATGCCCTCCTCCAGGGGGTCTTCCCAACCCAGGGATCAAACCTGGGTCTCCCACATTGCAGGCAGATTCTTTATTGACTGAGCCAACCAGGGACGTCCAAGAATATTGGAGTGGGTAGCCTTCTCCAGGGGAACTTCCCACTCTGCCCCAAGACTTAGTGGTCCAGAATAACCACCCATTTATCTGGTCCTGATTCTTTGGGTTCACAGTGAGAGTGGGGTACAACTGGGAGGGCAGGGCTCTGCCCCTGTGGTACTGGCAGGTCAGCTGCAGACTGGTTCACCCCAGGTGGCCTCACTCACACTTGGCAGCTGCCTGGGGTGGTCAGCCAGGGCACCCAACTTCTCTTCCACAAGCCTCTCATCCTCCAGCGGGCTGGATGGAGCTCTTTTTCATGATAGTGGGAGCATCCAAAGAGGATAAGAAGAGTAGTGAGAAGCGCTCTCGAGGGCTTGCTCATGTGGTACAGCATTCAGTGTGTTCTTTTGGGGAAAACCAGTCACATGGTCAGTCCAGGTTCAAGTGTTGGGGAAATAGACTCCAAGTCTTGGTGGGAGGAGCTGCAAAGAATTTGTGAATATGTTTAACCCACCACATGCTCACATTATGTAACACCCTCTGCTATGTCTATCCTTTAACTGTGGTGCTATTTTCTGATGGACATTGGTTACTCTGCTGGGTCCAGAGTCTTATCCTGAGCTTCAGTCTATTGGGTTGTGACTGTCCCCTGTCCCTCAGGAAACAGCTGTACCCCAAGGCACTAGCTGGTATCCAGTTCCAAACTTGTGCTCCAGTCATGGTAAGAAGCTCTTGTGGTTTCTAGCTTTCTTCATAAGATCAGACACCAGAATATTAAATTCTGGCCCAGAATATTCATCCAATAAATGTTTACTAGGTTTTTGCTTTATGTCACTCGACACTAGATACTTGAGGAATTACTGATGTTTTGGAAAGATATGTATAAGTAAATTGCATTGTAATGTAGTAATTTTTGCTCCAGAAATGTGAATGACAATTTAGTGGGTACCAAGGGCTCAGGGAAACTTGGCCAAAGAGGGGGCATTTAAACTGAATCTAAAGGATGAACAAGAGTTTGTCAGCTGATGATGGTAAAGAAAGGAATTTTAGATAAAAGAAGCTGCAAAATTATGATGAGGATCTCAGTCACATTTAGAAAAGTCTGAGTCCTGCTGCCTGTGGATCTGAAGCTTAGAGGGTGAGGTGGAAGACTAGGTTCAGTCCTATGGGAAGGCAGCTAAGCCGAGAAGTTTGTTTTCCATCCTACAGGCTGGAATCCAGCTGCGAGGTGTGCCCAGACTTGCTGATCCTCAGAATAACCGGGATCTCAGCCCAGACCAATGAATCAGGAGAGCCATGGAGCCTGGGAGTCTGAGTTGTTAAAAACTACCCCCGTCATGCTGATGACCAGCCTTATTGGGAAGCCCTGGCCTAATCTAACACAGAAGGGTTTAAGTAAAGAAAGTGATGTGACAGTGTTTGGAGACTGGAAAAGTGACTGCCGAAGCAGTATGGAGGGGAATGCAGTGTGGAGGGCGAAGAGAAAGCAGCTGGAAGGCATTGCAAGAATCAGGGAAAGGAGTAGTGATGTGGATCTGGTCTGGAACATGGCTCTGTGGGGAGACTGAAGAGAGCTTTCCATGGAAGAATCACCTAAATGTTATGGGAAGGAGGTGGAGTCAGTCAGGAAAAACAGAGGGTAACTCTAATGTTTCTTGCTCGAAAGTCTAAGTAGACAGACATGCCACTGACTGGGTTTCAGTATTTGGAATATCAGTTTCAGGGGAAGGATGATAAAGTGTTTCACTTTAGACAGGTAGGGTTTGAGATATCAATAAGACATCAAGGTGGATCTGTCCATATGATAGTTGGAAAAGTGTATTTTAAGCTTAAAAATAATGAAGACCCCTAAACTGAAAGATACCAGCAAGAGACAGGAGCTGAAGGCAGGGCAATAGATGAATTAACCAGGGACCATGCGGAATAATAGCTCTCAAACTTTAAAAAGAATAAGAATCAACTATAAAGTCTGTTCAAAGATATATCCCTTGAGCTATTCCTTAGAGATTCTGATCCAAGAGGCTAGGATGTGGCTCAGGGATAAATATTTGTAACCAGAAGTACAGGTGATTCCAGAGGCCATATTTTGAGAAACATCGATGTGGACCCAACATAAGGATAAGCCTAAGAGAATGCCTCAGGACTGAACTGTGAACCCTCAGAATTAATATGTTGAAGTCCTACCTCCTCCCCACTCTTTACCTCAGAATGGGACTGTATTTGGAGATAAGGCCTTTAAAGAGGTAATCGAAGTGTATCAAGGCCATATGTTGTGGTCCAATATGACTATTGTCTCCATAAGAAGGGAAGATTAAGACACAGACACACACAGGATGGCCAAGAGAGGACTCTGAAAGAAGATGGTCATCTACGAAAAAGGAGAAAGGCCTCAGAAGACACCAACCCTCCTGAAAACTTCATTCTTAAATTCTTAGCCTCCAGATCTATAAGAAAATCAATTTCTGCTGAGTAAGCCACCCAGTCTGTGGTGCTTGTTATGGCAGCCCTAGCCAAGGAATGCAAAAGCTAAGATGGACTATCACAAAGATGAGAGCTGAAAACAAGAGAAGCTACACCCCCAAGATAAAGGAAGGGAACAATCAGCAATTGTCTGATTCCACAGGAAGACCAAGATGGGGAGACATGAAAGCAGGGTAACTGCTAAGTGATCCTTGCAAAACCAGCAACAGCAGGGTAAGGAGGCAGACAGCAGGTTGCTGAGGGTCCAAGCTGGCCCCGGCAGTGGTGAGGTGGGCATTAGGATGATATCTTAAGGGCAGATACATTCGAGCGGAAAGAGTAGGACACGTTTGAGATTAAGGAGAAGAACCGAGGAAGAAGGCTGTATTAAAGGTGAACAACATTAGGGCAGGGAACAACCAGAAAAGTAGAGAGACATGAGACCAGGTTTAGATGAGGGAGGACAGGAAAAGGAAATGATTGGATGAGATAGAGAGGAAGAGGAAATGGAGGGGGAGAAGGAGAAGGGATGGAGGGGGAGAAGGAGAAGGGTTTGAGGGGGAGAAGGAGAAGGGTTGGAGAAGCTTATACCTTTCCTCAACAGAGGAGGAGAAAAAGATGGAAGGTGGGACAGGGGGTTGACTGTCTGTGTTTTCCTGGAAAAGCAAATGGTGTGGTTATCAGCCTAGAGTTAGGATTTGGGGTGAGCTTTTAATCTAGATTAAGCAAACATATAGGATGCATCCCAAAGGAAGCACAATGCTGCTGAGGATGTGTGATGAGACTGGGACTACCTAATTTGATCCAATTTACAAAATAAACATAGGAGACTTGGAGCCAACCCTTTCTTTCATTCTCTCTTCAGTTGACTGATGCATCTGAAATTAGTCCTTTTGGGTTTACGATTAACTGTGCAGTCCTTAAATTGGGGAGTATGAGATGGGAGAAACAAAGATCAGACCAACTCTGATCCATGTAGTCATTTCATTGAGTTAAGGGTTGGCTTCAGGAATTCTGTGTATAAGGCTTTACCAAGTTTCTTATATGAGTCAATACAGTCCCTTAGTGACAGGAGATACAAAACCAAGTAAAACCTATTACTGCCTTTGATCTTAGATCCTAACCTAATATGATATATACAAATTGCATTCAGCACTTAGGCTGAAAGATAGGTAAACACAAGGTGGAGAGAGAGGAAAGGGAGCAAATGACATCAAAAGAAGAGGTCCTCACTGGTTCTTTACTAGGATACGGGGTCAATCCAATCGGATTCCAGGCAGTGGGGATACACACACACAGAGGGAGGGAGCAGCCTGATTTGTGGAAAGAATATGTCATGTAAAAGTGCTGTCATTTTGGAGTAGTGAGGGGTTGATCAGAGAGAGATGAAACTGAAAGTTAGACAAAAAGACATAACATGAAGGCTTCGTTGGCTTTGTCAGGGGGTTGCAGCTTCATTCAGAAGGAAGGAGAAGCCACAAGAACATGTGGAATCACTCAGGACAGTGGAGTAGAAAGGAGAAGAAAGAGCCCAATGGGGACATGAAATCCCAGGGAATACCAGTATCCAGAGTCTGAGAGGAAGCCGGTAGAAAAGCCTGGAAAAAGCAATCATCTCAGTAGAAAGAGAACTAGGCAGAGATGGCATTAGATATCTCAGGAAATTCACTGAAAAAAAAAAAAAAAAAAGCTGAAATTCTATTGGACTTTGCAAATAGGAGGCAGTAGAGACCTCAGCAAGGGCAGTTTCAGTGGTGTGGTGACAACTAAGGGGTTGGTACCCAGGTGGCCTTTTTTATTTTCAGTAATGTCCTCACACCACAGCCAACATCAAGGGCCCCCAGGTGACTAGTCATGTCTTATGGTCTAGGCATTCACTTCACACGGACACACTTACCTAAATGAGAGAATACAGAACACAATACTACCAAAAAAAAAAAAAAAAGAAAGAAAGAAAGAAACTATCAAAAATATTCAATATTCAGTTGAAGACCATTTAGAAAAAAGTTTCTAGAAACACCCTGAAACTTTGGAATAGATTTCTTTTTTTCTTAGTTGTAGTAAGAACATTCAACATGAGATCTTCTCTCTTTTCAAAGGCTTAAGTGCACAATTCAGTCTTGTTCCTATGGGCATGATGTTGTACAGCAGATTTCTGGAACATTCTCATTCTGCAGAACTGAACAGTGACCTTGACGGACTACTAATCTAAAAAGTGTTGACATTTTCCAACGAGCTGCATGCAACATTAATTCAACTAAAGTTGAATTTCCCTTGATCTGGGTGACGCTCAATGGTAAGATGTGCTTTTTTTTTCTCTCAAGGAGCTTCCACGCCCCCTTGATCATGTAGGTCTGATAACACAGACCCTATTACTTCCAACTCATTTGAGACGAAGCCCATGCATGTTCTGAGCACTTCTCTGATTATAGTGCAGATCACTTTTGCCCCGTGGCAAAAGAAAAGTGCAGAAATGATGTAACAGCGGAAAATCGAGTTTTGTAACATTTGATTCTACCCTACCCATCAATCATTTCCTATACTCTGATTAGTCCATCTCTTCCTGTTCTCCCCACATCAGGCACTGGAAATCTTACTATCATTGTCCTGGTCACAAGGAAACCTGGAAATCAGCCTCTGCTGAAAAGCGTTACATATGGTCTAACATTTTTAAACAAAGTAGATAGTGTGTATTTTTTTTTTAACAAAACAGAATCTAAAATCCTGTCTTTTCTTATTAAAAAAACTTTGTTTCAGTAAGGTCAGCAAATTAATTGGAATGGCCTTAGATGAGGTACAGCCATGGACTAGACTTTCAACGAGGTAGTTTTTCTACTGTTGACTGATCAACCAAAACTTTTAAATGACTTTCTTCCACTCCTGGTACCATTTGCCCTAATGAGAAATTTACTCTCTGTGAGTCATGACTTATGAAGTCAGCTATTATAATAGAAGGTCTTGAAAATTTTACAAAAGACTTCAACATCCAAGAATTGAATTTTTTATTTAATTTTTCATGTGGACCATTTTTAAAGTCTTTATTTGATTTGTTACAATGTTGCTTCTGTTTTATTTTTTGGCTTTTTGACGGAGAGGTATGAGGACTCTCAGCTCCCTGACCAAGAATTGAACCCACATTCCTTGCATTGGAAGGTGGAGTCTTAACTACTGGACAGCCAGGGAAATCCCAAGGATAAAATTCTTAATGATGGAATTTCAGACCTGTAACAACCGAAAGGGCTTCCCTGGTGGCTCAGTGGTAAAGAACTATCCTGCCAATGCAGGAGACACGGGTTCAGTCTCTGAGTCAGAAAGATCCCCTGGAGAAGAAAATGGCAACCCACTCCAGTATTCTTGCCTGGGAAATCCCATGGACAGAGGAGCCTGGCAGGCCTCAGTCTATGGGGTCACAAAGAGTCGGACACGACTGAGCAACAGAACAATAACAGCAAACAACTGAAAACAACTTTGAGGAAAGAAGTATTGCTCATGGGCTGTCAATCAAGCTACATGTGTGCCCTGGTATAGGGGACACAGGGATGGGCGTGTCGGTCACACAGTCTGACAGTGTCCACAGTGGTTGAAATCAGGACCACCCAGGCACTCCCAGGATGTGTTGGTGACTTTCTCTATCAGGGTGGCCACACTTTTCTGGTTGTGCAAAAAGCATCTGGCTTCTCAGACCAACCCCGTCTGTAGCTGGCCCATCTATTTCTTGGCAATCAGAAAGCAAGCTGTTGCATCTGCCAGCCTTGCCCACCTGTCATGTGTCTCGGTCTCCAAACAGCTGGTGAAAACCAATCTTGCCCTGAGCGCCAGCCCCTGCTGCGGAGGCGGACGTGGCTGGGGATTAGACACACACATGTTCACTCAAGCTCTCTCGGACTTGGCAAACATATTGTGACAAGTCGCACACTATTCTGAACAGAACCACAAAGCCTTGGGTTTTGATTACAAGAAACGCCTCTGGTTTAAAAAAAAAAAAAAAAAAGAGCTCTTTCTCAGCCACATGTGGTCCCTGACTCTGGATTTGGGGTAGAAAGGACCCTGCCTGTAGAATGTCTGTTCCACTCCCACAGACTCTGAGCTGAATTCTGTCCCGAGTTAGACCAACACTCCCAGCAGCAGGGAAGCCCAAGCAGGAATCTTTTCCCAGGCAAGACCCAGCAGGGATAAGATTTCCCCAGGCAGAGGAAAGAAGATGATTTTCCCTTGTCACTGGCTTCATTTATCTGGAAGGTAACTACTTGACATGTTGCATTTCTCTGTTGTAAATAAGCCTGATGATATGAGCCTTCCAGGCTGTGGCTTTACTGGCAAGTATCAGGTGTCACAATCCATATCTTGATACAATGTATTTAAGACTCTAGATCTAGTTGGGACTATCTGTCAAAAAAGCTGGGCTGATCCAAATGAACAGTTCAGTGGGACCGATGCTATGGCCTTAAAGAGAAAAGAGCTGTAGAATCAATAACACAGTTTGGGTTTATTCATCATGATTCTTTATGATTTCTTGCAAGCAATTAAGAAAACAGCAAAGGACAAAGACATGGAAGACATTTTTTTTAATCACTTATAATGCCTAAGTGTTACAACACTCTCTGGTAAGACCTACTTATTTAAGTATTTTTTAAAAGATTCCCAACCTAATTTTCTGCAAGCAGATATCCTTCTCCACCCTCCAGACTTCTTAGATTTATTTCGTGGCATCTTTATTCTAATCCAAGCAAAACTGCATGTAGGAAATGACTAGTTATTTGCACATAAATGTGCAGTTAAGTCAGTGTGATCCGTATGTATTTCCACTGGATTCTATACCTGACCTCTGATAGGGAGAAGGGTGAGGAAGACTTTGACATTGTCTCATTGGACCTTTGATTACTTGGCTTTGACTGTGGAGTAAAGCCCGAATTCCTTAGCATTAACAAATCAACAAGTATTTGAGTGCCTAATATTTTACATTGTACAGTCCTAATAGTATGGAGGAAACAAAAAATCATCTATCAACAGATGACATGCTAGATGACCCACAAATGTTTGCTAAAAGAACAAATAAGTGAATGAACCAGGGGGTGGACAAAGTACATATTATTATTCTGATTTGTGTTTGTGGTCTCATTGCAGAGGTAAAATATTTATTTTCAGGTGACCATATTATATTCTGAACCAACTACGAAAGAGGCAAGGAGAAGGAAAATGAAAATCAAAATAATACCTCCAACACTGAGAATGGCTGGGCTGGAAAATATGCCCTTGGTATGTGGCAATAATGGGCTTCCTAATAAGAAACCCCAAAATAAGACAAAATCACCCAGTTGTAGACACAGTGGACAGCCACGGACATTTGTGTTGAAGTTATCCCCAGAAAACTTTTCAAGCAGAGCAGCAAGAAATGATGCGTAGGAAAGTCTGGCCTCCCAGGGAGGATTAGAGAGTAAGGGGCCAAGCAATGGACCATCCATTTTCCCATCCCAGGCTCACCAATCAGGGCAAGAGGCAGTATGCTCAGGGAAGCATTTTCCTTCCTGGAAACAAGAGGAGTTGAACAGAAGTGTTTCTCTTCCTTGACAGTTCACCTTGGACATCGTCCAGCACCATATGGGCTATATGACACTACATGACAAAGAACTAGCATGAACAAGAATTTTAGAAGAGGGAGGCATCATCTAACACTTGGGAATAAAAGAACAATCTTGACCTGAGTCTTAATGGAAGGATTTGAGTGGAGGAAGAGGCGTTCCTGGAACTGGAGGGAGCATCTGGGGATGATGAGTGGGGAAGAATACCCCAGGAGCAAACGTGGAGTCTCCCAATCTTACTTCCCCTTTTTACTCCTGTTTCCAACATCCTCTCCTCATTACTGACATGTGACCTCAGATTTCAGCCTCTGCACCTCTGTTCCCTCTAATCTAGCCAGCTGGCTGCCCTCACAGCCCACCTCTATCTGGAGAGACCCCGAAGACCTCTGCCATACGCCTCACACACTTGAGAAGACCTGCTTCCATCCTTTCTTCAAACAGAATTCTTTCTCCCCCCTCAGTCTCTCTTCACTTTTTATTTGGGCATATATCATATTCTATACTGGTTCTTAGTTTTTCTTAAATGCACCAGCCTCTCAACCAGATTATAAAGTTCACTGGGTCTAAAACTTGCCTTTTTATCTCTCAGCAGTCTAGGATAGCTAGTGCTACATGAATGTACTTTTCATTCTAGGAATCTCAAACATTGGTGAGTAGTGTTCCTTTAAGTAAGATTAATCTTTGTCTTCAGAAAAATCCTTCATAATCTTGCATCTTAAAAGAGAAAATGGGGACTTCCCTGGTGGCCCAGTGGTTAAGAATCTGTCTTCTAATATAGGGAACGTGTGTTCAGTCCCTGACGGGGGAACTAAGATCTCACATGCTGCGGGACACCTATGTGTGCACGCTGCAACTAAGCCCCGATGCAACAAAAAACAAATAAATATTTTTAAAAAGAGAAAGAAAAGGTAACTTCATCATTCCAGTCCTATTTGTTTTATAACAAAGATCAAGGTAGACTTTAAAGAAAAAGCAACAGCCAGGTGGGGCCACAAATACTTAACTGACAACTTTAGTTCAAACACCACAATTAATTTAGGTGTCGTTGATGGTGAGTTTTAGGTACAGAAAAGGCTATAGTTCCTTTGGACTTTAAGCTTTATCACAGTCATTAATTCAAAACTCTATTTCTTACCCAAGCTTTTATTTTTAAAAAATTTTATTGACGTATAGCTGATCTACAATGTTGTGTTATTCTATTTTCAAGCACACAGCATAGTGATTCAGCCGTACTTACACATGTATGTGCATGTATTTTTCAGATTATTTTTCAGATTCATCTCCCATACAGGTTACCACAGGACACTGAGTAAAGCTCCCCATGCCACAGAGTAGGTCACTACTGGTCACCTACCCTATATATATTTAGTAGTGTATGAATGTCAGCCCCAAGCACCCCGTTCACCACTCCCCACCACATTTCCCCTCTTGGTAACCAGGCAGAAGATCTAAATAGACTTTTCTCCAAAGAAGGTGTATAGATGGCAAAAAAAAAAAAAAAAAGTACTTGAAAAGATTCCCAACATCACTATTCACTAATTTATCAGAGAAGAGCAAATCAAAACTACAATGAGGTATGAACAAAAAGCCATCATCAAAAAGCCTACAAACAATAAATGCTGGAGATGGTATGGAGAATAGGGAACCCTTTTACACGTTAGTGGGAAAATAAATTGGTATAGCCGCTATGGAAAACAGTCTGGAGCTTCCTTTAAAAAAGCTTCCTTAAAAGAGCTAAAAATAAAACTACCATATGATCCAGCAATCCCACTCCTGGGCATATATCTAGAGAAAATCATAATTTGAAAAGGTGCATGCACCCTAATATTCATTGCAACAATATTTACAATAGCAACCCGAATATTCATTGACAGAAGAATGGATAAAGAAGATGTGGTACTTATTCTATATACACAATCCAATGTTATTCAGCCATAAAAAAGAATAAAATTATGCCATTTGCAGCAATGTGGATGGACTTAGACATTATCATACTTAGAAAAAGACAAATATCAGGTGATGTCACTCATATTTGGAATCTGACTAACAATAAATTATATAGATGGACTTGTTTTGTGGGACAGAGGCAGATTCACAGATTTCTAGGACAGACTTATGGTTACCTAAGCTTTTAAGTTTAATTTAGAACTTTATAACTCCTGGTCTACAACACTATATTGAATTCCATATTGCTTAATATTCCCCTCTGACTTGCACCTACTCCCATCTGCTTTACAGGAACAGTTAACCTCATTCCCTGCCTGTTTGGATCTAGGAGGTTTGTTTGTTGGTTTGGTTTGGGTTCACTGCTCTTTCATGACATTCTAATGTCTGCCTGATTCTAAAAACTCTCTTTACTGGGCATTTCACTTGATTCCTCAGACTCTAAGGTATTTCTTTCATAATTTTTACCACCTAATTTGAGAAGATCAGATCTAATAAACATTTTTCCTCTCATTTTTTCCTTCTTTTGCCAAAGCCACAATTCCTAAGGATAGCACTATGACACCCAGCGGGTTTCTGTGCTCTCTGTGGCTTTGTGAGACTCTAGTTATAATACTAAAGTTGCATTAATGACAACAAACACATGGAAAAGCCATCTTACACCCCAGCTCCTGGCCTAGCTTATAACTGCAATCTTCCTCTGAATTCTCCTGACCTCCTTTTACCTGGCTCGGTTTGTTTTTTTGTTTGTTTTTCTTTTTTCCTTAGCATCTGTCATCTTCAGGCATGACATATAAGAATGGTTTATTGCACTTGATTTTATTGTCATCTCCTAGCAACTGGAATGTACATTCCATGAAGGCAGGAAACTCTGATGCCTTGTTCCCCGAAATATTTCTGCACCCGGAAGAGTGTGTGGCAGTTAGCCCTCAAAGAGGCATGTTGAATGAGTATACAAATATCAGCCAAACAGGTTCCATATTTGTGGGACCCAATGTAAAATGAAAACACAAGGAGTCTTATTCAAAAATGAGGAAGACTTGCAAGATAGTAACAGCAGAGTATTAACCAGCACTGGCTACACCTCAGCATAGGATGTTGTATGACAACACAGGTCACATACCCATAAAGCTGGCCCCAAATATAAGCGTATGTGTGCTTGGTCACTCAGTCGTGTCCGACTCTTTGCAACTGCATGGACTGAAGTCAGTCAGGCTCCTCTGTCCATGGAATTTTCCAGGCAAGAATACTGGAGTGGGTTGCCATGCCCTCCTCCAGGGGATCTTCTTGACCTAGGGATCAAACTTATCTCTTGCATTTCCTGCAGTGGCAGGCAGATTCTTTACCACTAGTGCCACCCAGGAAATACAAGTGTACAAAGATACATGCTAAAGTGGCAAAGGGAACATGGAATTCTAGTCCAGTTGTGGATCTGTCAGACCCACTTGGTTATAAACTCCTTGTGGGCAAGATTTGTATGCTCTTCGTGTTTGTGTGTCCAGTCTCTGTATCCTTGGTTATGTCACGAAGGCAGCATCATATGAGCAGTAAGTGATCCAGTGCCCAACATAGTAACAAACAAATTGTTACTGGTAACAAACAAATAGATGTTTGTGCTTACACAAGCACATGTTCACAGAGGAACGTTCTGACCAAGAGTAGAGTGTTTCAAATTGAGAGTACCCTTTCATCTTCTGTGATCCCGTGGATGGATGCAGGTGTCACTGAAGGCACTCAGTACTTTCAGTATTTATGTCTTATCTGGGGACCCTTGAGTCTGGAATTGTACCCTCAAGCCTGGTGCTAAAGAATCATCATCTCATACTTACAGCATCTGTATTTTCTCAGCAGGTACTCTGTCCAAGCAAGAAGTGTGAGGAAAAACATCAGCCACAGAAAATGCATCCTCAGGTCACATTCTGGGAAGTTAGCGCACCAAAAATCCTGACAGAAACTACAGAAATAGGTCAACTGCAAAGATGCTATGAGAGGCTATATTCGTTCTTGAGGAATAAATTTCATGTAAGATTGGAAAACAAGTTTTTATAGAATAAGCAATTTTTAGCTTGCATCTTAAAATTTGGTTGGAAAATAACCTCATGAACAAATCAAGGAGAAAAAACAATTGCTATGGATATTTTGTTTTGCTTTTAAATACGGGGCATAGTAAGATTTCTTTCTGTTAGAATTAGTCAATAAGGAAGTTTAAACCAAGCTGGAAGAGTGTACAGCACTGGATGAAGGGCAGGGATGTTATTTCCCTTGGTGAAAAAGAGACAGCGGCTTTGCATCACCAAGGGTGAGTCTGGGTGACCGCGAGGTCACCCCGTGATGAGTGGAGATAGAGTCAAGACCAAAAATACAGTCAGGAAAGTGAGCGCTGCCGGGGAAACAAACACACGAAGCATAACTCATAGTTTTGGAAAGCCCCCAGCGTTTTCAGCAACAGTCAGGATATAAATCAGATGAGCACTTAACTATTTGACCATTTACCTGAAGCCAATAAGTTTCAGGGAGAACATGTCTATACATGCCTCCTCGGTGGGTTCTAGAATCTTCCCTCCCTCCCTTCCAATTCTCAAATACGCACCAGTCTAAAGTCTGAGTAGGGTATTGTAGAGCCAACAGGAAATACAGATGGGCCCCAGGAAGGGAAGTTTCTGTAGCTTTGGCTGTAGCACTAAGACAGCAGTAAGCACTGAGATGCGATCTTTGAAAGCATGGGCTCAGTGTAAGAAAAAGCCTCTTAAGCCACTCAGAACACGATCAGGCTTCCAAGGCAGATCCGACAGACACAGCACTGTGAGAATAGAAAAAGCAGGAAGGAACTTGCAGAAGTCACATAAAGGGGATGATAGCAGCCTCAGGAGGGACACAGGGACACATTGGTGGGGAGGTAAGGGACACGTCATCAGTTTCCCAGTGTCTGCAGCTGTAGAAGGACTGGGAACTCTCTACGTGTTCTTAACTTAATAAGCATAAAGGTTCAACTAGAGATAGCTAGTCAATACAATCGGGTGTTAAATTGGCTTTTTCCTTTGACAATGAAGTATTTTCATAAGATGCAATAAGGAAAAAAAAAAACAAAACAAAACTGCCTTCTTGCTGTTTGAAGAAAATGGCCTTAAACAGCTTGCAGTTTCTGAAAACATAAAGGATTTTTTTTTAATGAAGAATTTGTTTCAAAAGTGAAGACATTGTCTAACATGTCTTTCAGAACCAATTGGAAATAAACATACAAAAAGAATTCATCTCACTGATGAGGTTAAGCAAGATTTGAAAAGGAAAAAAAAATTCAAAGACTCAAAATAATATGACACAGAGAAACAGTTTGGCAAAGCAGAAAGAAAATATGGAAGTACTTTGTCTCTCCTAAAACCCAGCCCCGGGCTAGACATGAGCATCCAATAATGATAAATTAGGCCAAACCAATAATGAGTGTGTGTCCACCTGACTTTGTATCAATGGGACACCTACTAGACACAAACTGTTGTTTAGTTGCTAAGTCGTGTTTGACTCTATTGTGACCCCATGGACTGCAGCCCGCCAAGCTCCTCTGTCCATGGGATTTCCCAGGCAAGAATACTGAAATGGGTTACTATTTCCTCCTCCATGGGATCTTCCTTACCCAGGAATCAAACCCATGTCTCTTGAGTCTCCTGCATTGGCAGGTGGATTCTTTACCACTGCATCACCTGGAAAGCCATACATATATATAATATATGTGTGTATATATATGAATCATATATATATATTGCTTCCCAAGTGGTACAGTGGTAAAGAATCCACCTACCAATGCCGGAAACGTGGGTTTGATCCCTGGTCCAGGAAGATCCTCTAGAGAAGGAAATGGCAACCCACTCCAGTATTCTTGCCTGGAGAATTCCATGGAGAGAGGAGCCTGGTGGGCTACAGTCTATGGAATCCCAAAAGAGTCAGACACAACTTAGCAACTAAACAACAACAAAATATATCTAAATATGCTATACATACTCTCTCTATATATAAAATCATATATATGTGCATACATACACACACATATATATAGTCATATATATGTTTATATACATATATATACTGGCTTTCCTGGTAAAGAATCTACCTGCAATGCAGGAGACTCAGGTTCAATTCCTAGGTCAGAACAATCCCCTGGAGAAGTGACAGGTTCCCACTCCAGTATTCATGGGCTTCCCTGATGGTTCAGATGGTAAAGAACTCACCTGCAATGCGGGAGACCTGGGTTCCATCCCTGGGTTGGGAAGATCCCCTGGAGGAGGGTATGGCAGCCCACTCCAGTATTCTTGCCTGGAGAATCCCCATGGATAGAGGAGCCTGGTGGGCTATAGTCCATGAGGTTGCAAAGAGTCAGACATGACTGAGCTAAAGTATTTATTTTTGGGGGGCTTCCCTGGGGGCTCAGATGGTAAAGACTTTGCTTGCAATGCAGGAAACCTAGGTTTGATCCCTGGGTTGGGAAGATCCCTGGAGAAGGAAATGGCAACCCACTCCAGTATTCTTGCCTGGAAAATCCCATGGACAAAGGAGCCTGGTGGGTTAAAATCCATGGAATCGCAGAGAGTCGGACACAACTGAGCAACTAACACTTTCACTTCATGTATGTAAAACTGAATTGCTTTCACTTCACGTATGTAAAACTGAATTGCTTTCACTTCATGTATGTAAAACTGAATTACTTTCACTTCACATATGTAAAACTGAATTACTTTGCTGTACACCTGAAACTGACACAACTTTGTAAATCAACTATTCTCTAATAAAAAATTTTTTTAAACAAAAAAGGTCATCATTTTCCAAGTTTCTAGCTCCTTAAATCTCTGCTACACAGCACTTCTGGGTTAGAAGGAGTGGTTTTATTTCTGAACAAATTGGGTTACTCTTTCTCTAACAAAAGTTGTACAGCATTCTTGCATCAGGGCCTCGATCAATAAAATCTATTTTAATTGTTTCATCATTTACTTTTCATCCATTGTACTTATTTATCTGGTCAACAAACACCTATGTGGATGGCACTTTTTAAAGTCATTCCTCTCTCTTTTTCACTCCAGAGAATGTCAGTAAACTGGAAACCATGTCATCTGATCTACCTAGAGTTACATAAACACATGGGTGAGAATTACAGAGTAGCAACAACAAATGATGATGCCAGCTCCGGGGTGTGGATAAGACAGCATCTCGCCACTCAGACTTCACACATTCTGAGTTCCAGCTGCGACGACTGAGTTTGAGCTGTGTCTACAGCAGAAGGTGGCACAACAGCATGTTGACAAAATAGGTTAACGAATGCATTTGGCACTTTTTCTCTCCACCCTTGTCTGCCTTTTGAAGTCTAGAAAGGTGTCACTTGTTAACCAAGTTACCACTTTTGAAAGAAATGCCCCCTGATTTGGAATTCTGTGTGGCCAGACTTGCCTTCCTTCCTGCAAGTCTACTGAAGTCGGGTCTGGTCTCTCACCTCAAGGCTGAAACTTCAAGGAAGTGGACAAGGGGAGGGAGGGAGGAAGCAAACCTGTGATGGCATCTTCCCTGCTCTTAAAGGCCACTGGAGCAGCGTCTTGGTCCATGAGTATGTTTGTTTTCTGTCTTAATTTTTCTTCTCTCTCTTACCAATCAGTCCCTGAACTATTGAGGATGGAGCTGCTGTCTTTTAAAAGAGTAATCCCACTAGATACAGATTCAGAACCTAGCCCTTAAGGAAGGGAACCAGGTAGACTGAATTCCATCCCTGTCTCTGTCATAGACCAAAAACAGAGCAGTAGCTAAGGCAAACATGGTCATTCTATATCATTTATGCCATTAATTTGACTTTCTCTCCTTTAAAAACAAAATAATTCTTTTAAAAAAAGAAAAACAAGGAATTGAGGGGATTTACAGAGGTACCTAAAACAAGTTAAAAATGAACACGGATAAGGAAAATGTTAAGATGAATAAAATAAACAATTTATAAGACATATCTACATGAGTTTCCCAGGTGGCTCAGTGGTAAAGAATTCGCCTGCCAAGCAGGAAACTCAGCAAGACAGTAGGAGGGGTGAAATCGCATTTAGAATCAAACCCATAGCCGCCAGAGACGCTCAGAGGGCTCAAACAAACCTTGTGCGCACCAGGACACAGAGACCCCACAGAGACTGAGACAGAACTGTGTTTGAGTGTCTCCTTTGGAGGCATGGGCCAGCAGTGGACTGCCGCAGGGGCAGGGGCTCTGAGTGCAGCACCTAGGTATGGCATAAGCCCTCTTGGAGGAGGTCGCCATAAACCCCACCACAGAGCTGCCAGAACTTACACAGGACTGGGGAAATAGACTCTAGGAGGGCACAAACAGAACCATGTGCACAAGAACCCAGGAGAAAGGAGCAGTGATCCCACAAGCAACTGACCCAGACCTGCTCGTGAGTGTCCAGGAGTCTCCGGCAGAGGAGTGGGTCAGTGGTGGCCTGCTGCAGGGTTGGGGGCACTGAGTGTAGCAGTGCCTGCATGGTACCTATTGAAGGAAGTCACCATTATCTTCATTACCTCCACCATAGTTTGGCCCCAAGTAAATAAAAGGGAGGGAACACAGCTCCACCCATCAACAGAAAATTGGATTAAAGATTTACTGAGCATGACCCCCCTCATCAGAATGAGACCCAGTTGACCCCTCAGTCAGTCTCTCCTATGAGGAAGCTTCCATAAGCCTCTTATCCTTATCCATCACAGGGCAGACAGACTGAAAACCACAATCACAGAAAACTAACCAATCTAATCACATGGACCACAGCCTTGTCTAACTCAATGAAACTATGAACCATGCCATGTAGGGCCACCCAAGATGGACAGATCATAGTAGAGAGTTCTGACAAAAAGTGGTCCACTGGAGAAGGGAATGGCAAACCATTTCAGTATTCTTTCCTGAGAGCCTCATGAACAGTATGAAAAGGCAAAAGGACAGGACACTGAAAGAGGAACTCCCCAGGTTGGTAGATGCCCAATATGCTACTGGAGATCAGTGGAGAAATAACTCCAGAAAGGATGAAGAGACAGAGGCAAAGCAAAAACAACACCTAGTTGTGGATGTTGACTGAGGATAGAAGTAAAGTCTGATGCTGTAAAGAGCAATACTGCATAGGAATCTGGACTGTTAGGTCCATGAATCAAGGCAAATTGGAAGTGGTCAAACAGGCAAGAGTGAACATTGACATTTTAGGAATCAGTGAACTAAAATAGACTGGAATGGGCAAATTTAACTCATATGACCATTATGTCTACTACTGTGGGCAACAACCCCTTAGAAGAAATCGAGTAGCCATCACAGTTAAACAAAGAGTTCAAAATGCAGTACTTGATTGCAATCTCAAAAACATCAGAATGATCTCTGTTTATTTCCAAGGCAAACCATTCAGTATCAGAGCAATCCAAGTCTATGCCCCAACCAGTAATGCTGAAGAAGCTGAACTTGAATGGTTCTATGAAGACCTACAAGACCTTCTAGAACTAACGAAAAGATGTCCTTTTCATTATAGGGGACTGGAATGCAAAAGTAGGAAGTCAAGAAATACCTGGATTAACAAGCATATTTGGCCTTGGAGTACAGATGAAACAGGGCAAAGGCTAATAGAGATTTGCCAATAGAATACATTGGTCAAAGCAAACACCCTCTTCCAACAACATAAGAGAAGACTCTACACATGGGCATCACCAGATGGTCAAAACTAAAATCAGATTAATTATATTCTTTGCAGCAAAAGATGGAGAAGCTCTATACAGTCAGCAAAAACAAGACCAGGAGTTGACTGTGACTGAAATCATGAACTCCTTATTGCCAAATTCAGACTTAAATTGAAGAAAGTAGGGAAAACCACTAGACCATTCAGGTATGACCTAAATCAAATCCCTTATGATTATACAGTGGATGTGAGAAATAGATTCAAGAGATTAGATCTGATAGACAGAGCCCCTGAAGAACTATGGACAGAGGTTCGTGACATTGTACAGGAGGCAGTGATCAAGACCATCCCCAAGAAAAAGAAATGCAAAAAGGCAAAGTGGTTGTTTGAGGAGGCCTTAAAAATAGCTGAGAAAAGAAGAGAAGAGAAAGGCAAAGGAGAAAAGGAAAAATATACCCATTTGAATGCAGAGTTCCAAAGAATAGCAAGGAGAGATAAGAAAGCCTTCTTCAGTGTTCAATGCAAAGAAATAGAGGAAAACAATAGAATGGGATCGACTAGGGATCTCTTCAAGAAAATTAGAGATACCAAGGGAACATCTCCTGCAAAGATGGGCACAACAGAGGATAGAAATGGTATAAACATAGCAGAAGCAGAAGATAGTAAGAAGAGATGGCAAGAATACACAGAAGAACTGTACAAAAAAAGATCTGCATGACCTAGATAATCACGATGGTATGATCACTCACCTAGAGCCAGACATCCTGGAATGTGAAGTCACATGGGCCTTAGGAAGCATCACTACAAACATAGCTAGTGGAGGTGATGGAATTCCAGTTGAACTATTTCAAATCCTGAAAGATGATGCTGTGAAAGTGCTGCCCTCAATACGCCAGCAAATTTGGAAAACTCAGCAGTGGCCACAAGACTGGAAAAGGTCAGTTTTCATTCCAATCCCAAAGCCAAAGAATGCTCAAACTACCACACAATTGCACTCATCTCACACGCTAGTAAAGTAATGCTCAAAATTCTCCAAGCCAGGCTTCACCAGTATGTGAACAATGAACTCCCAGGTGTTCAAGCTGGATTAAAAAAGGCAGAGGAATCAGAGATCAAATTGCCAATATCTGTTGGGTTATCGAAAAAGCAAGAAAGTTCCAGAAAATATCTAGTTCTGCTTTATTGACTATGCCAAAGCCTTTGACTGTGTGGATCACAACAAACTCTGGAAAATTCTTAAAGAGATAGGAATACCAGACCACCTGACCTGCCTCCTGAGAAATCTGTATGCAGGCCAGGAAGCAATAGTTAGAACTGGACATGGAACAACAGACTGGTTCCAAATCAGCAAAGGAGTGCACCAAGGCTGTATATTGTCACCCTGATTATTTAACTTATATGCAGAATACATCATGAAAAATGCTGGGCTAGATGAAGCACAAGCTGGAATCAAGATTGCTGGGAGAAATATCAATAACCTCAGATATGCAGATGACACCACTCTTATGGCAGAAAGCAAAGAAGAACTAAAGAGCTTCTTGATGAAAGTGAAAGAGGAGAGTGAAAAAGTTGACTTAAAGCTCAACATTCAGAAAACGAAGATCATGGCATCTGGTCCCATCACTTCATGGCAAATAGATGGAGAAACAGTGGAAACAATAACAGACTTTATTTTGGGGGGCTCCAAAATCACTGCAGATGGTGACTGCAGCCATGAAATTAAATGATGCTTGCTCCTTGGAAGAAAAGTTATGACCAACCTAAACATCATATTAAAAAGCAAAGAGATTACTTTGCCAACAAAGGTCAGTCTAGTCAAAGCTATGGTTTTTCCAGAAGTCATGTACAGATATGAGAGTTGGACTATAAAGAAAACTGAACACCAATACTTTTGAACTGTGGTGTTGGAGAAGACTCTTGAGAGTCCCTTGGACTGCAAAGAGATACAATGAGGCCATCCTAAAAGAAATCAGTCCTGAATATTCATCAGAAAGACTGATGCTGAAGCTGAACTCCAATACTTTGGCCATTTGATGCAAAGAACTGACTCATTTGAAAAGACCCTGATGCTGGGAAAGATTGATAGAAGGTGGAGAAGGGGAAAACAGAGGATGAGATGGTTGGATGACATCACTGACTCAATGGACATGAGTTTGAGTAAACTCTGGGAGTTGGTGATGGACGGGGAGGACTGGCGTGCTGCATCCCATGGGGTCAAAAAGAGTCAGACACGACTGAGCGACTGAACTGACTGAAGCAGGAAACTCAGGTTGAATCCCTGGGTCAGGAAGATCCCCTGGAGAAGGAAATGGCAACCCACTCCAGTATTCTTGTCTTGGGAATTCCATGGACAGAAGATCCTGGTGGACTACAGTCCATGGAGTCACAAAGAGTTGGACACGATTTACAGCAACAACAATCTACTATGGGTATCAATTGGGCATTTAAATTAGGTGCTAAGATTCCTGGTGCTCATAAAAAGCAAAATCACTTAGATCCTGTTTCTTCACTTTTATCTATAAATTGGAATAAAAAATACACCTAAAAGACTGGTCAATCACAAGTACAAACATTTATCATCTGGTGTTTAAGAGTGAATAACTTAATTAAATCTGAATCTATTTCTTGAGCACCTGCTCCAGCAAAGTCACTTTGAAAGTTTGAAATTCTATCTTATGTTACGATGGTTTTTGTTAACCTCTGAGTCAGAGCCATACTGAGCTAAAAAAGGGGTTTATCGCCTGCAGTTATCTCATTACCAACAGGGTCTAGAAAGCACATCTCAATATGATTTTATTTTCCTGGGAAGAATTTGAATTTTTTAAAAAGTACTTTCCCTATGTCTGTGAATCTAGGAAATGTTTGTACAAATGGACAGCAAAGAAAAGTTTGAAAGGGGTGATTGTTCAGACTAGAAAGTGTCCCTTTGGTTGGGAGATTGAGGACGCTGCGTCATCTTCCTTTCAACACGCTTCTGAGAATGGGGCTAATGCTGTCTGGGAAGTCCCCCAGCTCCGCACTGTTCCTCTCTTGACTGGCCGGAGACTGTGTGACTCCATTTAATGAGCATGAGATAGCAACCATCACACCAGATTGTTCATCTGTAATTTGAGATTCCTGGAAGAAACACACTGCACAGTAGCTTATATTTGACTTTAGTTCAATTTCCCTCAATATGTTGATGACAGAGGAAATCTCTCTCATGCTCTATCAGGATGGGTGGCTTATGCTTTGGAGTTAAATAAGTGTGGCTTCAAAACCCAGGACCGCCACTTGTGAATGGTAAGAATTTGGGCCAACAATTTAACCACACTGAGCCTAACGTTTCTCTTTTACAAAATGATAATAACATTTCATACCCCCACAAGATGCATTGAAAGTGCCTGGCTCATAATTAACTCTAAAAATATTTGTTTTACTTTTGCAGTTTCTTACTCATGGCATCAAAATAACCGTGATCTCAGGAACAATGATGAGCTGACAAAGTAATTCTTTTCTTTTCTTTTTCAACTCTCTGCTTTAATAAATTACAGAAAGACCTAGAAAAGATTAAGAACATGTTTTCAAACTAAAATCATATTTTTGTTGATCACAATACTGCTATTAATTAATAATAGTATCTTGAACAGTTCTTCATTTTTGCCAACTAGAAAATTCATCAGTTATTTATTGAAGAAGAAATGGAAAAGATAGCATAATTTTTGAGCTTTTTCTGGCTCTTCTTGAGAATGAATGTTATAGAATTTTTAACCCTGCCCCCTAGCAATAAATAACAGAACACAGACAATACGAGCCAAACAAAGGCAACACTTACGAGTTGTGTTCAAGGCATAGTTTTGACTTGGTCTGGGCTTTTGGTACATAGAATATCTGCTTATACGTAAAAGATGTCTAGAGTTCATCTGCATGACTATGTCAGTCCATGTGAAATCCAACAGAAGTCAAAGATCTGCCGCTGAGGTCATCTCCAGAGAGATAGTCAGGGACTTATGCCCATAGCATAGCAGCAATAGCTTCTTGTTTACCTGGAACTTAGTGGTTCCAGATGGTTCAAAATTCCCCCTAAACTTGAGTCACTACTCTCTAATGAGTAGGCTTTAAGAAAGCGCCACATATTCAGGATAACTTTGATGAGGTTTCCCTTTCTTTGAAGCTATTATCCACCCATTTGATAAGTGGCGTTTGTGGTATAGGCCTGATTTGTGCTAAAAAATCAGCCATGTTATTGTAATTAATTGTGTTTTATATAGATCAACACAATGTCAAGTGTCCAAAGTCTAAAACTTGGTACATGCCACTAGATGTTACTTTTTGTCTTCAGTAACTTAAGTCGTGTCCGACTCTTTGAGACCCTGAGAACTGCAGCACGCCAGGCTTCCCTCTTAGTTTTACATCTTGCTAGATGCTCAAATACTTATTAATAGATTGTTTTTTCAGACAAACATTTCAAAAGAAATGTTCACCTGGAGATGCAGCCCTAGTCAAACTACAGATGCTGTATAAGAACACATATTCCTTAGTATTGGGGAAAAATAGATGTAAAACTGTTTTATTTTTCTTAGGAAGTAAAGGCTCCAATTTAAGATGTTTCTCCCAGATGTTTGCTTCATGGAAAGAAGCAAACAGTGACAAGAAAAACCTGAGTCTGTCCAAGATAATCATTATTAAGCAATGTGTCTGGGAATGTACGCCATAAACCTGAAAAATTAAAACCGTTACCGACATTTCTGTAACTCCTTCTTGCATATTGCCTTTACTGGAAATTTTTTTCTAATTGTTTGCTTTCCATTTCTGTTCATTAGCCTTTTTTCCTTATAGGAAAAAAGGCTGAGAGAAGACAAAAAACTTTACATTGTCTATTTTTATCTTAATTGCATTTAAGTATTTAGAAACTAACCCATCATACCTCCTAACATTCAAAGTCCAGTTATTTTCTTCACATTTATTTCATAGTTTTCACTGGGCTGCTCTCTCACCACATAAATGTACATTTTCCAGACTGTTCTAGACTCAATCTGCCCAGACTATTAGCTTGAATAATTGCAACTTTTTCTCCCACAGCCCTTCCTATGTGTAACTAAACTCAGTAAGATATTCCCCCTGGGTCATACACCTCAATTGTTAGTGGGTCTTCAGGATTAATCACATCAGACTCACTGAGGAAGGTGAAGCTGTGTGAAGGTGTGAAGCTGAAGCAACACAGAGGGGTGAGCTAGAGACCTTGGCTCTGAAAATGTGGTTCCCTGGCTCCCTGGATGAGAACCACACCAGCACCCAGATGTTGGTCCACGAGAAGTCTTCTCTGGGAGACTTTATGATCACTTAGATCATCTAAACAAGAGGGGAGGCCTCGGTAGTCCTGGAAGAAATGCCAGCGGTCATGTACCCAGCCCTTATTTGCATAAACAGAAAGTAAGACCTGGACAGGCTGGGACCACACCCCATGAGCAGAGCTGGTCCTGGGGTTCCATCTATAACTCCTTGTTCAGTCCACAGGTGGCTTCACTCAAGGCAACACGGAAGCTCTCAGCAGTGATGCGATCATCTGAAAAGCTTGACCAGAATGTGGAGTTCTTGAGACCATCAGAGCTGGAAGGACTCGGCAGACAGTGTTTTTGCCTACTAATCATTCATCCACTTTCTCTCACTCCAGAATCCCAGTTCAGCTGCAGAGAAGTGGACATTTTCTGAGCCAAGTCTCCTGTTCCTCTTGCCAGCGAGGGGTCAGCAAGAATGTCAGTCACAACTCCAGTCTGTGACATGTGAGATTTCTGCTAGTTCTGCTGGGGACATTTTCCTCCATCTTAAGATGGATCATAAAATCAGGATGACCTCTTGTTTGTCCTCTGGCCTCTGTGTTGTCTGAGGATGACCTGGTTGAACCGCATCAGCACCTTACAGTCACAAGGGAGCAGCCTGATGACAAAAGGCAGAAAGAAAAGATGAGGGGAACTCTGCCCTTGATATCTGCAGAGCCACTCAATTAACTTCCCCAGGGACCCGTTCTTCCTGTAAGCTTTTTTATGAGAGAAGATAACTTCTCTTCATTGTTTGGTCATTTGAGTTGAGTTCCGTTGTTCACATCTGAATAGGTTCTTTTTTGTTTTCTTTTGAATTTTTAAATTTGTCTTGGGGTATAGCTGATTAACAATGTTGCGATGGTCTCAGGTAAGCAGTGAAGGAACTCAGCCATACATATACAGGTATCCATTCTCCCCCAAACCCTCCTCCCATCCAGGCTTTTTTTAATTAAATTTTTTATTGTTGAAAAAGTCACATTATATAAAACATATTATTCTCTTTTTTTTTAACATATAAACCAACTTTTTTTTTTAACTTTACAATATTGTATTGGTTTTGCCGTATATCAACACGAATCCGCCACAGGTATACACGTGTTCCCCATCCTGAACCCTCCTCCGTCCTCCCTCCCTGTACCATGCCTCTGGGTCGTCCCAGTGCACCAGCCCCAAGCATCCAGTATCGTGCATCGAACCTGGACTGGCGACTCGTTTCTTATATGATATTATACATGTTTCAATGCCATTCTCCCAAATGATCCCACCCTCTCCCTCTCCCACAGAGTCCAAAAGACTGTTCTATACATCAGTGTCTCTTTTGCTGTCTTGTATACAGGGTTATTGTTACCATCTTTTTACCATGTTTAACTGTACAGCTCAGTGGAACTAAGTACATTCACATGGTTGTACAACTCCCACCATCATCCATCTCCCGAATTTTTCACCTTTCTCAACTGAAACTCTGTCCTTATTAAACACTAAATCTCCCTTTCTACTCCCTACCCCTCCATCCCTAGCTCCTGGTATCCACCAGTGTGCTTTCTGATTCTATGAATTTGACTATTCTAGGTACTTCATATAAGTAAATCAAACAGTATTTGTCTGCACCTACTGTATATTGGAATGCATTTTTAAGGTTAACTTAATAGATGTCCCACAAACAAATTGTACCTTCCTTATTTTCCCTGTGCTATACAGGCCATCTACTTCATACACAATAGAGTATATATGTGAATAAATTCTTTTACAAGATGTTTCAGCTACTCTGTTCTCTTATGAGACCAGCTATTGAATCAACTATTGGCCCAATTTTGGCCAAAGAGTACAAAGTTTCAACTATGCAAGGTGAATACTTCTGGAAATATGATGCAAAGCATTGGAACTAGAGTTAACAAGCCTGTATTGTATACCTGAAATTTCCTGAGGGTTGATCTTATTTGTTCTCATCACATTCAAAAAAAGACATGGTAACTGTGAGGTGATGAATATGCTAATTAGCTTGACTGAGAGGATTACTTCACAATGGATATGCATTATCAAAACATGAGGTTGTGCACTTATATATATATGCTTATAATTTTTAAATTATATACAATTTTCATTTGTCAATTATACCTCAATAAATCTGGAAAAAAATATATAATCACTCCGCAATATAAAATGAGGCACTCTAAGATAAGAAAAAGAATGAAGGACTAAGAAATTCAAAGTTCTGGTCTTAGGACACTGGAAAGAATAGATTATAATTTACAATTATAATTTTTGATAAATATGAATTATTTCAACTATTGGGAAAGCAAGCATATTTTCCACTGAATTACTTGAGTGACTGCCTCCCATCTCTGCCTCCCCCACACTGTCACTTTAGGCACAGGAAGATACATACGTCTTTTTAAAAGAATAATTTTACTGTGATCAAAATGTAAACATCGTATGGCCAAATTTTTTTAAAGAATTCTAAACCATGGATTTATTTCCACAATCTAGCAAAATAAAATATTTCTAGGTGCTCCTCCACAGGGAAAAAAAAAAATGTGTTTCAGAATTCCAGCCTGGAGGCCACAGGCTGACATGATACATTTCTGGAGTGTGTGTCTGAAACGTGAGATAAAGTACTGGTTTCTAGTTAAAGTCTCTGCCCCCAAACAGAGCTGGTGGGTTGGCATGAAAGGACTCTCATCAACCTTTCCATTGCCCAGGGGGGCTTAAGGATGTAGAGTAAAAATGAGGGAAGAGGAATCTTCTTTCTTCTTTTTCGTAGGATTTTCCCAAACCTGAACTCAATGGAATACCTTTTTTTAAAAAAATTGTGAGCAACCAGAACAAGGAAATTAGAGGCAGTTGGGGGCCCTGAGGGAAGTCAAATTAGCTATCTGAACTCAGCTCCTCAACTCCAAAATGAATAGGATGCTTTCTGGTCACCTCCTCCATCCAGCACACAGCCCTGCACAGGATCATCCTGATCTAAATAGGAAGAATTTGTGTGTAACTCTATAAAACAATTCACAGGTATCCCTTAAGGTCAAATCCAAAGTTCTTGAAAGCAGTTTTACAAGAAGCTCTTCCATCCTAATTAGTATCTGATTTTCTATCCTCATCTCCTCCCTAGGACCCTCATGCTGGTTTGTGGATCTGATCATCCTCTAGTCCTCTCCCTTTCCAAGAATATTCGGCACTGAAAGTCACCAGTCAGCTCAACGTAGGAGTAAGGAGGAACCCCTGGGCACCTCTCTTTGACTTGTCCTCCACCTCTAATCTATCTATCCCCAGACCTGTTGAATATCTTTAATGCTATTGTCTGGTCTTCAATGTCTATTTCAGCAACCTCCAAGCTCTGATACACATGGCTTTTCCCCAAACGATTTCCCATCCTACAGAGGAGAGAACTCTTCGTAAAGGTCAATTCTTTGTAAAGGCATCAATACACATACTTTCCAAACTCTTCAAGGATCATCTTCACACTCGGCGTGAATGAACATGCCTCTTTTTACCAAGCAGTGTCTCCTCCCCGACACCACAATGCATAGCCTTCTTCCTCAGGGAAGCCGCCTCTGCCTCCCTGACCAGTCAGATTCCTTCATCATGGGGCGGTCCCCTGATGGAAGTGGCAGGACAGCTGGGTTGGACCTCGGAAAACAGGAAGCCAACACTGGTCTCATGGGTATCTGCATGTAGGTTCTTACAATTTTTTTAAAAATTTATTTTACTGAAATATAGTTGATTTACAGTGTTTTGTTAATTTCTGCTGGACAGCAAAGTGATTCAGTTGTACATATATATATATATATTCTTTTTCATTATGGTTTATCACAAGATATTGAATATAGTTCCCTGTGCTGTCCAGTAAGATCTTGTTGTTTATCGATCCTATATATAACAGTTTGCATAGGTTTTTAAAATTTTGAAAGTTTTTCTCAATTAAAACTGGAAAGAGAAAAGTCACATATGTCATAGGAAGCCAGATATCAGACTTAGCATTTTGGTATATTTTCTTCAAGTCTGTATATATATTTTCATAGAGCTATGACCAAATGATTAAAAAATTCTACTAGCAACATGTCAGACTAAAATGAAGTCACTTTTTACTAAATTATAGGGCAAGTGCCAAAAATAGTACCACAGATTTTCCAGCTCTGTAGCCAAAAGGTCCCTTCAGAACTCCATGTAGTTCCCCTTCATCATTGCTGGGAGTTATAGTTGGGAGGGATGGTGGGAGTAGAAAAAAAGTGTTTTAATAATATAGAAACAAAGCTTAAAAATAAATAATAGAATGAACCTTAAGTATAACTGACCCAGGCTCACGTGTCACTTTCTGAACATGTTTGAAGGGGGTGTCATTCACAAACAAATATCACAACTCACCCTTGCATAAACTGAAGAGCAATTAAAGACAAATCTTCTCCTCCAAAACATCACAGCATGAATGACATAATGCCAGTTAATAAAATATTCTAGTTAATCAGAGCAAGACATTAGCAGACCATGCTGATTAAGTTAGAATTTTTACCCAATGCAATTTAAATTTCTTTGAAGATAAACTATAAGCTTCCAGATCTTGGATTCTAGTACCATTCTCCAATAAAAGGGAGCAGGGCACCTTGAAGATATGATTGATTTGACGACTGGGACAGGGAAAATACAAGATGAGCCTAGAGCATTTGTAGTACTCAAAAAAAGCAAAGAGAAACAAAAGCCCATAATGATGAGGTTGTGTCAAAGGGACACAGAAAACAAGTGAAAGAGGTCCCCAAGCCCAACATTGGACAATTTTAACAACAAAATAGAGTAGCATTGGATTATAATTCAGAGTATAAAATAAATACCCGTAAATCCATCCTGATATAGACAAGCAATTGAATAAATTAATAAATAGGGGAGATAGAGATTTCTCATGCATAAAAACAAACAAATGATGTAGATACTTCATCCTAAAGCTGAGGGGCATAACTCTCTGCTCCTTAAATGTGGGCTGTGCCTCATGACCTCCTTCTAAAGACTAGAGTCTGGGAAGTGGGGAAAAAGTGACTTCAAACAGGAGAAGTCTAGCAAATGCTACTCAAGCCATGTGGTCAAGGTCAACACACTGTGATATTATGTTCCCAAGATATCATGTGATGACAATGGTCCTTTGCCTCTGTGATCTCCTCCTCAAAACCTAAACTCCCAGCCTGCTCATAAGGAAAACAATTACACAAATTGTAATAAAGGGGCATCTGACAATATACCTGCCCAGTACTCCTCCAAACTGTCAAGATCACCTTAAATAAGGAAAGTCTAAGACACTGTCACAGCTAAGAGGAACCTTGACTAAATGTAAGGCAATATCCTGGATGGGATTCTGAAGTCAAAAAAAGAAAGATAAACACTAAGGACATCAGAGTAAACTATGGTCTTTAGTAAATCATAATGTATCAATATCAGCTCATTAATTATAAAAAAGTATACCATACTAGTGTAAGATGTTAATAATTGGGAAAATAGCAGTACAGCTACTGTACAGGGGATATATGTGAATTCTCTATACTATCTGCTCAATTTTTGTGTTATTCTAAATCTGTTCCATTAATTAATATATATATATATATATAATTCATAGCAAGTTTTTTTAACTATTGTTTTGTAAATTTATTTATTTATTTATTGGCCACTTCGTGTGACCAAGGATCAAACCCATGCCTCCTGTAGTGGAAGCACAGAGTTTTAACCATTGGACCACCAGGGAAGTCTGTCATCCTAAGCTTTGATTGACAAAAATGTCCAGCTGGGTCTGTTCCCTTTTCATATCAAGATCCTAGCAAAATAAGCACCTTCAGGTCAGGATAGTCTAGGAAGGCATGAATAGTTCTCAGACTTGCTGTGCATTTAAATCACCTGATGTATCTTAATAACAATAAATCAGAATCTCTGCTGATGGGCATCAGCAATTTTTAAAACCTTTTCATACTAACAAAAGTCTCGCTTTGCCAACAGAAAGATCCCATATAACCATACCATAAAATTGCACCTTTTGTCATCAGCATGAAATGTCTCTTTTTCATAGCAGGAAGCAATGTTACCCCCCCCCGCTTCCTTTTCTCCATTAAGATACCTGGGGGCTTCAGCCATGATTCTGGCAATATAAAGATAAGTAAGAAAGTGATTCTAGCCAACTTAACAAATTTTAAACATTTAAATATGCCAGCAAATTTGGAAAACTCAGCAGTGGCCAGAGGACTGGAAAAGGTCAGTTTTCATTCCAATCCCAAAGAAAGGCAATGTCAAAGAATGCTCAAACTACCACACAATTGCACTCGTCTCACACGCTAGTAAAGTAATGCTTTAAATTCTCCAAGACAGGCTTCAGCAATACGTGAACCGTGAAATTCCAGATGTTCAAGCTGGTTTTAGAAAAGGCAGAGGAACCTGAGATCAAATTGCCAATATCTGCTAGATCATCAAAAAAGCAAGAGAGTTCCAGAAAAACATCTATTTCTGCTTTATTGACTATGCCAAAGCCTTTGACTGTGTGGATCACAATAAACTGTGGGAAATTCTGAAAGAGATGAGAATACCAGACCACCTGACCTGCCTCTTGAGAAACCTGTATGCAGGTCAGGAAGCAACAGTTAGAACTGGACATGGAACAACAGACTGGTTCCAAATAGGAAAAGGAGTACGTCAAGGCTGTATATTGTCACCCTGCTTATTTAACTTCTATGCAGAGTACATCATGAGAAATGCTGGGCTGGAAGAAGCACAAACTGGAATCAAGATTGCTGGGAGAAATATCAATAACTTCAGATATGCAGATGACACCACCCTTATGGCAGAAAGTGAAGAAGAACTAAAGAGCCTCTTGATGAAGGTGAAAGAGGAGAGTGAAAAAGTTGGCTTAAAGCTCAACATTCAGAAAACGAAGATCATGGCATCTGGTCCCATCACTTCATGGCAAATAGATGGGAAAACAGTGAAAACAGTGGCTGATTTTATTTATGGGGGCTCCAAAATCACTGCAGATGGTGATTGCAACCATGAAATTAAAAGATGGTTACTCCTTGGAAGGAAAGTTGTGACCAACCTAGATAGCATATTGAAAAGCAGAGATATTACTTTGGCAGCAAAGGTCCGTCTAGTCAAGGCTATGGTTTTTCCAGTGGTCATGTATGGATGTGAGAGTTGGACTGTGAAGAAAGCTGAACGCCAAAGAATTGATGCTTTTGAACTGTGATGCTGGAGAAGACTCTTGAGAGTCCCTTGGACTGCAAGGAGATCCAACCAGTCCATCCTAAAGGAGATCGGTCCTGGGTGTTCATTGATAGAACTTATGTTGAAGCTGAAACTCCAATACTTTGACCACCTGATGCGAAGAGCTGACTCATTTGAAAAGACCCTGATGCTGCAAAAGATTGAGGCCAGGAGGAGAAGGGGATGACAGAGGATGAGATGCTTGGATGGCATCTCCAATTCAATGGACATGAGTTTGGGTGAACTCCGGGAGTTGGTGATGGACAGGGAGGCCTGGCATGCTCCAGTTCATGGGGTCGCAAAGAGTTGGACAAGACTGAGCGACTGAACTGAACCGAACTGAAACACTTAGAGCAGCAAACTACAGACTCTCTCTTACTTTATTTCTCTTTTATTTTCTTGAGAAATTCTTTCTTAAAATATTGAAGATTAGTGTGATTGAAAAGAAAAGAGTTTGAATTAGGGCAGAAAAATATGAAATTTTTTTCATCATAGAGAAAACCAAAATTTCAACTTCAAATTGAAGGCATCTAATGTTTTCATGAGTTCAGACAGAGTCCCTACCACTCCAGGGACATGGAATCAGAACATTCTTAAACCCAAACCCACATGGCCTCTCTGTGTGTCCTGGACAGTGAATCACCAAACTAGCCCCAAGCTCTGGCATTAGGCTCCAGGGTGTGTCCATCTCCAGCTCCCAGCCTGGCTTCCTGAACTCTTGGAAAGCCTTGCTAGGCTCTGTCTCCACCTGTTTTCATAATACTATTTAAAGAACAGGAGCCCATCTTAGCCCCTAACTGGAAACGACGTCAGTTCTCTACTAACAAAATGAACTCTCCTGATGCCATGAAATCAGGAAGCTGCAACACATGGCCAACATTTGAGCTTGCTTTCCCCTGCAATACTTTCCCACTGCCCATGTGGGAAGGTCTGGGGAGGTCAGGGGAATTTTAAAGCCCTGACAGTTGCAGGTCCGTCTCAACAGCAGATATAAACTGAGATATATTTTAAAGGAGGTCAGGGGGCTTCCATCAGAACCTTGGTTGCTGAAGACAGTCAAAGAAATCCACCAGGTTTAAGATGATTCATTCTGAGACCCTGAGTACAGAAGTCCTAGATCCTTCTTAAATGCTTATATCATCAAATTAAAACTCTGGTCTGGAATTTCCCTGGTGGTCCAGTGGTTAAGAGTTCACCTTCCAATGCAGGGGGTGCAGGGTTGATCCCTGGTCAAGTGCTAAAATTCCATATGCTTTGTGGCCAAAAAACCAAAACATGAAACAGAAGCAATATTGTGACAAATTCAATAAAGACTTTAAAAATGGTCCACATTTTATAAAAAATGTTAAAGTAAAAGCAAAATCAAAAAGCTCTAGCCCATGTACTGGGGGGAAGTGGAATTACAAGCACCTTGGAGTCAGAAAGCATATAGGCTGAGCCCAGACCCACCATGACAAGCTGATAGTATGAACTTCTGTGCTTCTGTTTCCTCATGTGCAAAAGAAAGCTAAGAATTCTTCATATATATAAGGATGGGATTCTGAAGATCAGGTGGATCACATACGACTTCCCTCTGTACTGTGTCAGTAAACAGAAGGCACACATTATTACGAAGAATCACCTCATGAATATTAATGATTTTAAGGTCTATCTACAATTGATACTCTCATCGCTCTCTCTGACCTTCAGCTTCAGCTCAGATATATTTCAATGAGAAAAATTTACCTTTCACCCTCCATGTGGTTCATGTCTTTGCTATGATTCTGCCTCCTAGGTCCTTCAGTGACCCACTTCACGTCCTTTCAGCTCAGCTCCACCTCTGCTTCTTGGGGACAATATTCCCACTTAATACCACTCACGTCACTACCCAGACCCACGGGCACCCTTTTATGTGTAACCTGACAGCTTCCACAGCCTGCTTGTCTAGGACTCATAAATCCATTTGAGAGATGAAAAAAACTGTATAAACCACTTTGTCTGATGTCTTAATTTTACAAAAGAGGAAACCAAGGCTCAAGTCATTTAACTGACCTGTGAGTTGGTAGTAGAATGGAGACCAAAGCCCAGACCTCCAGAGAACATGGGCCAACATCTGGGTCCAAATGGGACAACATTAAGCCATGAAAGTGTCAACATCTTTTACTAAAATACACAGAGTTATTTACTACAAAACACAGATGTCCCGAAGTCTTATCATCCAAGCAGTTGTTAACTCTCTTTACAATAAAAGAGTAGTTGGTTTGTCTAATAAACATGAGATGGTAAAGAATCTGCCTGCAATGTGGGAGACCCAGGTTGTATCCCTGGGTCAGGAAGATACTCTGAAGAAGGGAATGGCACCCCAACTTCGGTAGTCTTGCCTGGAGAATTCCATGGACAGAAAAGTCTGGTGTGCTACAGTCCATGGAGTCGCAAAGAGTTGGACATGGACTCATGAGGGAAGGGCTTCTAAAACCATCATCACAGGATTTCAATTGCAAAATTGAAAGCTTTATTTAGCACAGAACTCCATTCCTTCTCTAGAAATCTAGACCTTTTGAAATGAACTTTGCAGAGTCCCTGTGCTATTTGGAGACAGTATATTCCACATGTACAGACGTCAAAGGCAAAAACTACCCAGGATCATATTAAACCAATGCAGCTCCAACCAGAATTCCAGCTGGAGTCTGAAAAACAAGAGCCATGTAGTTAAAATGACTCTACCAGATATTGAGGCATGGAACATGCTGTAACGATTAAAAGATTATATTTCTGGTCCAGTTATTTTAAAAAATTGAGCAATGGAACAGAATGGAGAATTTAAAAACAGACCCAAACTCATACCAAACTGAGTTGTGATAGAAGTGGCATCACACACAAGCAGAGGAAACATGGATCATGTTCAGTAGTGTTGGCGAAACGAGATCATTGTAATGAAAAGGTGCAATTATATCCCTCTCTCACTTTACATGGAAAAATAAATTCAGATGGCTTCAAAACCTTAGTATATGTACCAGGAGAGTATCTTACTAAGTAAAGTAAATCAGACAGAGAAAGACAAATATCACAGGATATCATGTATGTGGAATAATGATATAACAAATGATACAAATGTACTTATTTACAAAAAAAAAAAAAAAAAGAAACAGACTCACAGGCATAGAAAACAAACTGATGGTTACCAACGGGGAAAGTGGGAAAGTGATAAATTGGGCATCTGGGATTAAAAGATATACACTACTGAATATAAAATAAATAAACAACCAGGACAGGAAACTATATTCAACATCTTTTAATAACCTATAAGGGAAACTAATATGAAAAAAGAGTAGATTTATGTGTGTGTAACTGAATCACTTGCTATACACCTGAAACTAACACAACATTGTAAATCAACTATACTTTAATTTTTAAAAGTTTAAAACTTCAGTATTAAACAAGTAAAGTGAGGAGGGGAAAGAAGACTCGCTTTATGATTCTAGGACTAAGAAAGATTTTTTTAAGTATATCAGAAAAAGCACTACCTGTAAAGGGGGGAAATGGAAAGATCTGATTACACCAAAATTAAAGATTTCTGCTTTGTTAAATACACTATGAGTGAGTGATAGTTGCTCAGTTGTGTCTGACTCTTTGTGACCCCATGTATTATAGCCTGCCAGGCTCCTTTGTCCATGGCATTCTCCAGGCAAGAACACTGGAGTGGGTTGCTATTTTAAACACACTATAGACAAAGTTAAAAGATAGGTGACAGATGGAGAAAAGATATTTCCAATGTATACAATCAAGAAAAAGATTAATACTCAGAATATTTAAGAAACTTTTATAAATCAGTAAAAACAAAAAGCCATCTAATCGAAAAATGTACAACAGCTATAAAAGCTCAACTTCCTGAGTAGGAATGGGATGACTGTTATGAAATATACTTGTCTTCACCGGTAGGTAACCAGAGAATGCCAAAATACAGGCATCAATTTAGAGCCACACAGACAAAAAATAAATATTCAGATAATAGCCAATGTCAGCAAGCATGATGGGAAATCATTACTCTCACATGTGTTACTGACCCTGCAAATATTTGCAACAATCATTTTGCTGAACAATCCAGCAGAATGTTGTAAAATTGTATTAGCACACACCCTTTAACACAGGAATTTCCAGATACACACCTCCAGAGAACTCAATAAAGACAATGTATAAAGACTGTTAGAATAGGGACTTCTCAGAAGGTCCAGTGATTAAGATTTCATGTTGCAATGCAGGGGCCGTGGGTTGGACCCCTCAATGGGGAGCTAAGACTCCACATGCCCCAAGACCAAAAACCAAAACATAAAAACAATTTTACAACAAATTCCATAAAGACTTTAAAAAGAGTTTGTTAGAATAGCAAAATAAGGGGAAAATATTTTCCAAATGGTGTTTTTGTACCTATTACTATTCAGAGAGGGGTTTCACAGGTGGCTCCGTGGTAAAAGAATCTGCCTGCCAGTGTAAGCGACAAGGGTCTGATCCCTGGGTCAGTAAGACCCCCTGGAGAAGGAAATGGCAGCCGGCTCAAGTATTCTTGCCTGGGAAATCCCATGGACAGAGGAACCTGGCGGGCTACAGTCCATAGGGTCACAGAGTTGGACATGACTTAGCAACTAAACAACAGTAACAACTATTCAGAGGTCAAGAAATGATTCATTACCAAGAACGGAACTGGAAAACAATGTTGAGGAAAAAATATCTAAGTTCAACCTAGTGTCTAATACAGTTATATTAAGATCAAGTTCAGAACATATGCAAGACATGTATTTTTTATAGACATTCATGTGTATCCATAAAAGAAGACTGACCATTAATCTGACGGGATTCAGCACCTTATAAAAGCCAATGCAGTTGAAAGACAAAGAGGAACAATGAAAACGTTTCTGATTAGAATAAATCTTTTAATTGACACAAACCAAGGAGCAGCATTAATATAATTTGGGGTGTTTAGAGACCAAAAGTTACAAACAGTAAAGAGAACAGTTGAAAGTGGGGCAGGAAAGAGAAAATGGATGATCCGTCTTTCATTTATGGACAGTGAGAGTAGAGAAAGGGGTTAACCTCAAATCCACTGAAGTCAGAAATTTGTCTGGAGGAGGGGCAACCCCCCTGGATAACCTTTCATCCTTTTCATCGTCAGGGGTAATTGAGTGTTAATTCCGCTGACCTTATTTGCTGCAGCTTCTCCATCCCCGGAGCGTCCCTGGCTGTCAGACAGCAGGCTTTACAGAGCTGTCGACTTAATGTTTTTCTTTTGACTGAATTTTTTACCCGAGGCATTTCAATCCTGTAACTTCAGCAATCAATTTAGGCCCCAAAGCAGCACAGGCTTCAGCCCCCTCGAAGCAGGTATTTGCATGGGAGCTAAGAGCTTAAGCACCAGGGAATGGGTTCTGTCCAAACAGACCTGAGAAGTAGGAGAAGTAGGACCTTATGCTAAATCACCACCCAGTCAGCTGACTAGTCTCTGCAGAATTGAGCTGTGTGTGGGGGGTGGGGGGGGTGAGGGGATAGGGGGGAGGGCTGTGGGTGGGTGGTAGGGAGATGACCAGTTAAACTTTATACTCTTTTTTTTTAATTGAAGGATAATTGCTTTGCAATGTTGTGTTAGTTTCCGCTGTACAACAACATGAATCAGCTATAAATTTTATACTTTTTTAAAGTTGCCAGCTATTTCTAATGCTGTTGGTTTCAATAATCCTAAGCCAACTTTTTAAAAGTCAACATGAAATTCCAATAGCTAGGTGTGTCAGAGAAAGAGAAATTGCTTGCAGTATAACTTAAATAGAATTATACTAAGAAAATCAAAATTTTGGATTTTTTATCTTTATTTTTTAAACAACTCCATATCTTCAAACACTAGAATGACAAAGGGCACAAGTTAGGCACGGACTGCCAAGAAATAGAACACCAGCCCCACTGAGGACTTGTCATTATTTATTTTAAAAGATTCTTAACCTCTAAAATGACATAGAGCCATTTTCTACCCATTACAAGAAATTCTTGCTGTGGAATAAGACATTTGTGGGGATCTTGCAAGCCAAGTAGTAGATCGTTTATTAAATCCAGATCTTTCACCCAAGACAGAAGTTGCTACGTTCATTGCATTATTCGTTAAGGAGGAAGCCAGACTCCAAGCTCAAAGTTTCCTGTGTCCTCTCAGCTACTCTACAGAATAATGATCTAGCCTAAACAACCAAGCCTAGCAAGACTGACATCCAAAGCATCTCAGATCTGGATATTTCTGTGGGTATTTGGAAAGAGGGCAGCTCCCCTCTCAGCTCTACCACAGGAGAGAAAACCATACTGCATTCTCAGCTAGCCCCTGGGGTGACAGTCAATATTTCTAACTCCACCCAACAGATGGTACAACTTGATCCCCTAACAGTAGAATGAAAATAATCGTACCGATTCCATTGGCCTGTATGTCAGTATTGAGAAAAACAGTCATTCCTTAGTAAGAAGCAATGCATCCATCTACAGGAAGAGGACGGAGAAGAGAAGGGTAAAATAAAACAAGACCCAAAAAACCCCACCACCATCAATAAATTGAGTCAAGGATAAGTTTGCCTGAAAACAGAAGCTAGCAAGTTTCAGCCTACCATACTGAGAGGTTACTGAAGATGATACAGAGAAATAAAGGCACGTGTTCTGTGAGATACAAACATAAGATGATAAGGGAGCATCTAATTTTCCCCCCTTATACAAGGATTCATGGGAAGAAAATCCAGGAGATGCAAAGATGCTCCTGGTAGAAGACCACCTTTAGGGGTGCACATAGCCTCCCGCCCCCAGGGCGGTAGTGTCACTTAGAAGAAACAGCTACTGGGCACGTGGTCCCAGCATCTTCATTCCAAGCTCCCCTCCATCCAGGAGCCTCCCCTGACCCCCAGCGGCCGGAAGAGAAGCCACCTCTCCTCCCCAAGAGATCAATGCAGAGCACTCCATGGGACGGAAGAAGATTGTCTGAGATTTCAATAATCACTGCAGATGCAGGCAGAGAGGGGGGCGGAGGATGAGCGAACAGAGAGCCAAGGCTTCTGGACCTTACTGTGCAGATAACTCACCTTGGGGTGGGGCAGTGTTCATTCCAGCAGGGCTGAGGCAGAATTGGGAGAGCCCGTTTCTAATCAGCTCCCCGACGTGGACAGTGCTGAAGGTTTGACCTCACTCCGAGTGACCAAGTTTACAGGAATGATGGAAAAACTCAAAGTGGGTGGCAGATGCCAAGACTCCTCTAATGTGATGAAATGATGGGGGAAGATGCTATGAAGTGATGGGGGAAGATGCTATAAAGTGATCACCTGCACACCTCGTTGCCTCGGAAGGACTGTGTTCTTAGAGATGCTCACAATGGGTTGGGTGCCTTTCTCTTTTCCCCATAGCCCTGCTCCTTGCTGGGGTACCTGGGTCTGGGAGTGGCATCCACACCCAAACCCTTGAGATAAAAAACTCAGATTTATTCTCCATGCCTCCTTTTTCTCAACTCCACATCAGACTTACTATTTTCACCACTGAGTTTGGGTGACCTGTTCCTTGGCACGGAAAATTGGAAAAGGTCCTTAATGTATATCAGGCACTGTGTTGGGTATTGGGACACTTCTCTCCTCATGGAGTTTAAACCTTGCTGACCCGGCACTCTCTGTGCAGGTAAGCGAACTCTGGTCTCCCCGATTTTGCTATACAAATGGCAATATAGAATATGTTCATAGAAACAGCGGTATACCAATGTAAGAATATACTGGTAAGTGCTAGAGGGTTGAACAGCAACAGAATTGAGTAGAAGAAGAGAACTCTTGGGACTCGTACAATCAGGGAAAGTCAGCAAGGAACCAGGAACTGGGCTGAATGGGCAGGATTGGTGTGGGGACGGGTGCTGGGAAGAGCAGGCATTTTCATCCTGAGCCTGGTGGGTGTCATGGGCTGGCTGGGGAGAGAGTTCCCACCCAAGGAAGTGTGTAAGTGAAATGCCTGGAAAAACCAATAGGAGGCAGAAGGTAAAGGGTCTTGAGGTCACAGGAAAGTTTGGACCCTTTTTTCTAGGCAAGAGGATGGTCCTGAAGATTTACAAACCACAGATGAGCCATGGTGAGAAGTGCAATGAACCACACAGTAGAGGAACACGCACTGGATTCATACAGCACACGGGGACTCCAATGGGGGCATCTTGAAATAATGTTCGAGCAGATAAAGAAGGGTCTTTCACTGTTCGTTACCCCTTCTCTCCTGCCCTAGTCCTTCCAAAATATCATTTCCTGCCTCTCCTGTCTGTTTCAGCATTTTCTTTCTTTTTTCTTAGATTTGATTTTATTATTTATTTTTTTAACTTGGCCACGCCATGAGGCATGTGGGATCTTAGTTCCCTGACCAGGGATCGAACCTGAGGCCCCTGAGTTGGAAGTGTGGTGTCTTACCCACTGGACTGCCAGGGAAGTTCCTGTTTCAGCACTTTCGGGCCTCCAGAGTCATGATGTTCTCTTCCTGACCCACATTCCCTGTGCTGGGCCCAGTGATGGAAAAGCTGCCTGGCAGCTGGCAACCCAATGGGTGGGCGCCTGCCATCACAAGCCCCCTGGCAGCTGCTTCCTGGTGATATGAGGGCTTCTCCATTCCTGTTGTTTGTTTTGCCTGTTTGATCCTTCATGCTCTACATGCTAGCATTAGTTCACCAGTGACTGACAAGTTTTACCCTCAAGTGAGCCCTGCCTGTGAAGACAAAGTCAGGTGTCCCTGAAGCAGAAACATTCCTGGCTTCTGGAAGAGATGCTCTGTAGTGACAATTGTGTGGTGCTTTCCTCTTCAAAGCCCTCCACAAATACTACCTAATTAACTCTCCCCAAATACCTGGAAAGCTGGGAAGCATCTCTGAACCGGGTTTCAAGAGAGGAGATGGGGAGCTGAAACCCTCCACCAGAAAGGCTCAGCTTGATGCCCAAACCATCCCCGTACAGAGCCAAGGAAGAGACTCAACACCGAAGTGTTCCATTTATTGCCAGGATCAGAGGCAGCACCTCCTTGTAAGTCTCAGCAGAGCATCAGGAAGGCAGTGTGTATTCATACGGAAGGCAGGGTGTCGAGTGCTGGATTTAGGAGACTAGTTGTAGGAACTCTGTACGCTGAATCCCTCTTCTGTCGAAGGAGCCCTATTAGTCTGTGATTCCCATCACATAACAACACTAAAACGATTCATGCAAAGAGTGCTCAGAAAATGAACTCTAAAGAGGTCCTACAATATGGATCATTTTAGCAGCTGGGGAAAAAAATCTTAACCAGATGAGTCCCCATCTTCCTTTTTTACGAAATTTCTACCTCTCTGCCACGTCCTCACCAACAACAACATCCATCGTTACCTCTCTGAGCAATGTCCTTGGGATCTCTCTCCCTCTCCCCCATTAAAGCCACTTCAGAAACAGCCTCACTGCAGCCAAGGTTAGAAGAGAATTAAAGCTAAGTGTAACCCATCCAGAGGACTCTGCATTTCAATAGGGGACACATGCCTGCTGAGCTGAAGTTCAGCCTGTGGGCTTCCAGCCACTGGGAACTAACCTGCAGAGGCACCTGGGTGCCGGGACCTTGATACCATACACCTTTGAGTTGTTGTTGTTCAGGCATGTTGAACCTTTGTTGTTGCTGTTCAGTCGTGTTCGACTCTTTGCAACCCCATGGACTGCAGCATGCCAGGCTTCCCCGTCCTTCACCATCTCCTGGAGTTTGTTCAAACTCAAGTCCTTTGAGTCAGTGATGCCGTTCAACCACCTCAGCCTCTGCTGTCCTCTTCTCTTCCTGTCCTCAATCTTTCCCAGCATCAGGCTTTTTGCATCAGGTGGCCATAGTATTGGAGCTTCAGCATCAGTCCTTCCGATGAATATTCAGGGTTACTTTCCTTTAGGATTGACTGTTTTGAACTCCTTGCTCTCCAAGGGACTCTCAAGAGTCTTCTCCAGCACCACAGTTTGAAAGCTCAGCCTTCTTTATGATCTAACTCTCACATTGGTACTTGACTACTGGAAAAAACATAGCTTTGACTAGATGGACCCTTGTCTACAAAGTGCTGTCTCTGCTTTTTAATATGCTGTCTAGGTTTGTCATAGTTTTTCTTCCAAGGAACAAGCGTCTTTTAATTTCAAGGCTGCAGTCACCTTCCACAGGGATTTGGGAGCCCAAGAAAACAAAGTCTGTCAATGTTTCCACTTTTTCCCCAGCTACTTGAGTGCTTAGTTGGATCCAAGCCCTGTTGTAAAGGAAGCCTGGTGCTGTGGTTAAGAGCATGGCCCCCTGGGCCTCCTACCACCGAGACACTGCTTCATCTCTCTGTGCCTGTTTCTTCTCAAAACTGGGAATAGTAACTTATCCCCTGAACGTGCTATAATGCTGCCATAAATTACTGCACATACAGTGCATAGCATGGTGCCAGCACTAATAAACATCAAAATATAGCTTGGTGTTTTTTTTTTAAGATTTTTTTGATGCAAACCATTTTTTTTTAAGTCTTTATTGAATTTGTTACAGTATTGCTTCTGTTTTATGTTTTTGCCACAGGGCATATGGGATCTTAGCTCCCCAACCAGGGATCGAACCTGCACCTCCTGCATTGGAAAGAAGACTGGTGGGGAAGTCTCCAGCTTGTATTATGATAGGCACTCTACTTGCAGTAACAAGTGTGTATTACACAGTTTTGGCATGGGCACTAGTTCCAGTCCCACTTACAGACAGAAACTGAGCACAGGAGTGAACACACAGCTTGGTCACACGGTTGGTCGGCAGTGCAGCTGGGCCGTCACCTGGCAGCAGCTAATGTGGTCCTTACCCCACGCTGTGCTGCCCCAGCCTCACCGTGCACCAGGGCCCTGGAAGACGTGGGAGACGGGCACAAGGCAGCCACTTGGGCTGGTGAGAGGAACCTGAGTTCAAGCCATGCCTCCACAGCAAATACACAAAGGAAGCTCTCTTTTCCTCCTATCTTGGCATCTCCATCTTTAACACAGACACAAGCCACCATTGCAGGTGGCCAGGAAGATCAAATAACTGTGCAAGGGGTTTTGAAAATTCTCAAGAGCTCTCTTTTGAAATTTAAAGGATATTTATGATCCACTGCAGGACGAGGGGCTGGAAGGCATGGAGGTCACTTGTGCTGCCGTGGGTCCTTGTTCATGGAAGCAAATGGCTGTTAGACAAACCTGGTCGGAGCTGGGCCCAGGATCAACCCCACACCACAAATCCTACTGTGGGTCCCAGAGTGCAGGACCGCCCCTGACCGCGTAAACCAAGGACCTACCCCATTGCAGAAACCTGTGAGGCTGACCTTCACTTCCTCCCAAGAGCCTCTCCCAGGCCAGGCACCCCCTGGGAAGGCCCTTGGACTGTGGCCCCTGGAGGTCCCAAGGGGTTCAACATGAGGGTCTGCAGGGTCTGCAGGCCCCTGTGTCCTTGGCCCCCAGCACGGGGCTTGATCGGCCCTGCTGCACCATCTGTTTTAGGCCAGATGCACACTGAGGTCCTCAAGGCACATGGACTGTCCAGGTCAGCACCCAGCTGTGGGGTCTGGAAAGAATGTACCGATCGGGGCTTTGGAGAAATTCACTTGATTCTTGGGTACCCAACGTTCTCAGTGTGCAGACTTTTAAATCCCCAAAGGCAGGTGACCCACACTGCTATGGGATGTTAAGGGTATGCAAACGCATTTTCAAATGACTGCATTCTTTGATGGGAGCAAATTTGCTTTCACAGCTAATCGGAAGAATTCCTTTTAAAAATCGTTACTTTTTTATCCTGTGTTTTGGTTAACAAAAGCCACCAACCCCGGCTCCTGAATGAGAACAAAGGACAAAGGGCAGCCCTGAGAAGACAGTATCCAGCCTGAAGTCGGGATCCCTCCTCCACCTGCAGCCGCCCCGGGGTGTGACGAGCTAAGGCGACAGGGTCCAGGGGTTGATGACATTGCAGCTCCCAGCTGCTCTGGGGTCTTCACACCATCAAGCTGCTCACTGGCTCCTCTGAACGCTATTTCCTGTGTTCACAGCTTGATTTTGCTGCAATTTGCACGTATTTTACCACTCATGAGTAATGCCCCATTCATATCTGTCACAAGCCACTCAACGGCAAAGGTGAATGATTTGCCCAAACTTGTATACATTTTCTGACACCTATTTCCCACTGTTTTTCTGCCTGCCAACCCCAGCTCAGGGTCTGTGTCTTTTGTCACAGAATCACCATTTAACCATATCAAGTATGCTCTGCGTGCCCAGCTCTCTAGCAAGTGAACAGAAACATAACGTTCCTGCCATGTTGATTTAGCAACTAAGCCGAGAGAGCAAGAGAAGAAACAAACAGTAGAAGGATATGTCCCTATCACGCTGAGGTCAGACCATGGTAAAACTGGGTCTGATGTCTTCCCTGAACACTCCCCATACAGCTGCTTCTCTAAGGGAGACGACTGTGGGGAGAGGTTTAAATTTTTTTTTTTTTTTCCTGAAATAAGATTACCACTCTATTTGGGACATCCCCTAAAACAGTCTCCTGGTCTCAGCAACCTCGTTTATCCACCCTAAGCCACAACTCTGGTCCCCCTTCAGTCTGCTACCCTCATTCCATCCTCCAAGGAGAGTATTCCTCCCACACAATTTTATTTGAAATTGCATCAAGAAGAATAAAATACCTAGAGATAAATTTAAGACAGGAATGACTTGTACACGGAAAATTGTAAGACACTGATGAACGAAACTGAAGAAGTCACAAATACATGGAAAGACATATTCCATGCTTACAATTTGAAAGAATTAAAGCTGTTTTTTTAAAAAGTCAGCATTAACCAAAGCAATCTACCGTATCAGTGTAAACCCTATCAAACTTCCAACAGAATTTTTCACAGAGATAGGATAAACAATCCTAAGATTTACATGGAACCACACCCCAAACAGCCAAAGAAATTGAAAAAAAAAAAAAAGAACAAAGTTGGCAACATCATGCTTCCTGGTTTCAAACTGTATTATAAAGCTATAGTAACCAAAACAGAATGGCATTGGCACAAAAACAGACACATAGATTAATGGTACAAAGTAGAGAATCCAGAAGTAACACCACACCTACATGGTCAATTAATTTTTAACAAAAGAGCCAAGAATGTATAATAGGGAAAGGGCAGCCTCTTCAATAAATAGTGTTGGGAAAACGGGATAGTCACATGCAAAAGAATGCAACTGGGCCACTATCTAACACCATACACAAAAATCAACTCAAAATAGATTAAAAACTTGAACATAAGACCTGACACCATGAAACTCCCTGGAGAAAACCTATTGGGTAAGCTCCTTGCCGTGCAACTTGGTAATAATATTTTGGATTTGACCCCAAAAGCAAAGGCAGCAAAAGCCAAAATAATCGTGGGACTACATTAAACTAAAAAGCTTCTGCACAACAAAGGGAACTATCAACAAAATAAAAAGGCAACCTATAGAATGGGAGAAAATATCTGAAAATCATCTATATGATAAGGAGTCAATATCCAAAATATATCAAGAACTTACATAACTCATAGCATAAAATCCAATTACAAAATAGGCAGAGGATCTGAATAGACTATTTTTTTCTGAATAAGATAAACAAGTGTCCAACAGATACATAAAAATGTGCCCAATATCACTAACCATGAGGAAAATGCAAATCAAAAGCAAAATGAGACATCACCTCACATCTATTAGAATAATAATAATCAAAAATCAAATAATCAAAAATAATCAAAGAGAGGAGAAATAACAAGTCTTGTGAAGAAGAACTAAAGAGCCTCCTGATGAAAGTGAAAGAGGAGAGTGAAGAAGTTGGCTTAAAGCTCAACATTCAGAAAACGAAGATCATGGCATCTGGTCCCACCACTTCATGGGAAATAGATGGGGAAACAGTGGAAACAGTGGCTGACTTTATTTTCTGGGCTCCAAAATCACTGCAGATGGTGATTGAAGCCATGAAATAAAAAGACGCTTACTTCTTGGGAGGAAAGTTATGACCAACCTGGATAGCATATTAAAAAGCAGAGACATTACTTTGTCAACAAAGGTTTTCTAGTCAAGGCTATGGTTTTTCCAGTGGTCATGTATGGATGTGAGAGTTGGACTGTGAAGAAAGCTGAGCACCGAAGAATTGATGCTTTTGAACTGTGGTGTTGGAGAAGACTCTTGAGAGTCCCTTGGACCGCAAGAAGATCAAACCAGTCCATACTAAAGGAGATCAGTCCTGGGTGTTCATTGGAAGGACTGATGTTGAAGCTGAAACTCCAATACTTTGGCCACCTGATGAGAAGAGCTGACTCATTGGAAAAGACCCTGATGCCGGGAAAGATTGAGGGCAGGAGGAGAAGGGGACGACAGAGGATAAGATGGTTGGATGGCATCACCAAATCTATGGACATGGGTTTGGGTGGTCTCTGGGAGTTGGTGATGGACAGGGAGGCCTGGCATGCTGTGGGTTCATGGGGTCACAAAGAGTCAGACACGATTGAGCGACTGCACTGAACTGAACTGAACAAGTCTTGGTGAGGATGTGGAGAAAGAGGAACTCTTATGCACTGTTGGTGGGAAGGCAAATTGATGCAGCCACTATGGGAAACAGTAGGGAGTTGCCTTGAAAAATTAAAAATAGAGCAACAATATGATTCAGCAATTTCACTTCTGGGTATTTATCCTAAGAAAACGAAATCACTATCTGGAAAAGGTATCTGCACCTGCATGTTCACTGCAGCATTATTTACAGTAGCCAAGATATGAAAGTAACCTATGTGTCCATCAGCGGATGTATGGATTTAAAAAAAAATATGACACATAATTCCTGAAAGTCTGCTATTTGCAACAGTAGGAATGGATCTTGAGGGCATTGTGCTAAATGAGATAAGCAGCTCAAAGGTTTTATGAATAGGATTACATGTAGAAATTGTTTAGGGAATTCCTTGGTGGTCCAATGGTTAGGATTCTGTGCTTTCACTGCAGGAGGCATGGGTTTGATACCTGGTTCTTGGTTAAAGAACTAAGACTCCATCTGCCACCTAGTGCTGCCAAAAAAAAAAGTTTTAATGTGTAGTGCTTGGTTCATTTCTGTCTTATCTGGTACCTTGTATCCTATAATGACTAAATCCCTGAGTTAGAGGATGAGACTGACAGTACTTTACAAAGGTTTTATGACTCATCACATCATAAAGGTGAGAAGGAAACTCTTCTGACCTCAACATCTAGGTCATGTTTTGCCCAGGATCCTGCTGTCATGTCCATGTGGCTCTGGAGATCAATAAGGGAGGATGTTCTTCTCCAGCATGTTCTGTGCTTCTAGAATCTTCTCTTATCGCCTCTATTTCTGAAGCAGAGTCCAGTTAATAAGTCAATATGGGGTGTGAGTATAACTTTTTCTTTAAGATTTGACAGTAATTTTATTTTTATAAACAAGCAAGGGGGGACTTCCCTGGTGGTCCAGTAGTTAAGAAGAATCTGTATTCCAATGCGAAGGATGCAGATTCAATCCCTGGTCGGGAACTAAGATCCCACAGGCTGCAGGGCAACTAAACCCGTCAGAGAGAAGCCCACATGCTGCAACTGAAGATCTTATGTGCTGCAGCTAAGACCCAACACAGATAAAAAATAAATAAATTAATTTTTTTTAAAAAGCAAGAGGAGGACAGTATTTTCACCACTAACTTGTAGGTTTGCTTTTCTTCTTTGGATTATATTTTAGAAAAATAAAAAAGCAATGCTTCTGGGTTGTGGTTGTGAGCGCTCATTATCTTGATCATCAGAAAGCACTCATTAAGCCCTAATTGGGCCAGGTGCTTCAATTAGAGATGGCACCATCAAATGCAGAGTTGTAGGAAGCTTCTCATTGTGCCTAATGGAAAGACACATGTGTCTGAGAAGGGTTTAACTTCACATATTTGCAAGTATGTTCGTTCCCAGGGGATTTGTTTTGTGTGAGTCTCCAGATAGCAAGATGGAAGATGAGAGGGAAGAGAAGGGGGAGGGTAGAGCTGCTTGCTTGCAAACAGACACTGGTGTCTATCACTAAAATATAGATATGCACATATCTATATTCCCCTGAAATAAGTCCTCTAATGAAGGCATCTCCCCCTGGAGAGTAGCATATTTAATTAGAATGGATTTATGTACGCCTTGACTCACCAGGATAGCCTCCAGAGATGAATATCTTGTTATGGGAAAGCCCAAGAGGTGTAGCCGCCAATCTTCCTCCAGCAGAATCTGCACATTCCGAACTAACTGTAGGTACAGGGCATTCTGCTTCTAATAAAGACACAGATCCTGAGTCACTGGTTGCTGCTCATTTTTGAAGAATAGCCCCTAAGAACCTGAGTATCCCTCCTTTCACCATATTAGGTAAACCAACTTCTGTGGTCAATGTTGAAGCTCCAAGAACCTACCCGGCTTGCCTCTTAACTGTTGTAACTGCTGGAAACTGTTGTTTAGCAAGAATGAGGAGCCTCATTTTTACCCAAATTCATACCATGTTGGATTTCTAAATGGAAAGCACACAAATCCTTTACATGCAAATATTTCTTTCTTTCCCTTATAACCAAAAAGTCCCTCTGATCATGCCTCATTTAGATCCTATTTTTTGTTGTTGTTAATTTATTCTAGAAAACAAAAGTTTTCTTTAAAATAAGGTTTTTGCATTTCAGATTATTACATAAAAAGGAAAAAATAATGATTTAAAAGGGATGATATTTTATATACTTTCAGTTTTTAAAACTGAAAACAGTGGCTAAACATGTTAATATATTAAATAATGGAAGTGAATAATGGAATATTGAAATATCTTATGTTTTCACAGCCCCTCTAAATTGACAAAAATCTTGAGAATCTTTCCAACAGCTCTTTTGAGGAGGGCCAGGGATGTATTACCATCACTAAGATTCTACCAGCAAATCATAACTTCCTCTGTTGATTTCAAAACTATGAAATAGAGACTACAGGTCTAAATCATAAAAATTTTAAGTTGAATTGTAGATTGTGTTAAACTAAAATGTGATGGAAATGGCCATTTATACAGGCATCTCTCATCCCAGCTGTTCTGGTCATTGTTGTTGACTAGTTACTTCTAACCCACAATTTATTCAGTCAATACTAGTGTCCATTTAAAAGGGACCACACGGCCATGTGAGAAATGCCTGGGGTCTTGATACAAATGATACAAATGGATTTATCTAAAAAACAGACTCACAGACTTCAAAAACAAGGTTACCAACGAGGAAAAGGAAAGGGAGGGATAAATTAGGAGTTTGGGATTAACACATACACACTACTATATATAAAATACTCAATAAGCAGGTACTATATAGCACAGGGAACTCTGCTCAATATTCTGTAACAACCTATATGGGAAAAGTATCTGAAAAAGAATCGATATATGCATAACTGAATCACTTTGCTGTGCACCTGAAACTAACACATTGTAGTCAACTATACACTAAGACAAAATTTTTAAAAAATTTAAAAACGGATGTACAGCAAATCTTCTACAAAAGCAAAAACATTAAAAATTAAAAGGGACCACATGGCCATGTGAGAAGTTCTTGGGGTGTTGGGTCACCCCTCTTGTCCAGCACATGTAATCCATAATAATCTTTTGGTAACTGACCTATTTAGCTGAAACATTTTATATAAAAGGAAATTCAGCAGAATGAATCCTGTCTCTTATTGTACCCCATACACTCAGCTATCCCAGTGATCATTTGCAATTCTGGTAAGGTTGTAGAAAACTGCTTTATCGGGAGACTTAACAAATAAACAGAAAGAAAGTTTCCAGGCTTTAACAAAAAGACACAGGCAAAGAACACAGACTCAAATAAGGAATAGGGTGCTCCAGAGGAGAAGGGAATCAGAGTAGCCAACGCCCTCCCAGAGTTCATTATGCCTCTTGAGCTGCTAGTAGGAAAGTTAATTTTTAAATGCTTTGAGGTGATTAAGAAGCTGGGCATCACTCTAAATGTAAATAAGTCCCGTTTCATTTCCTGGAAGCTGACTCTGATTGGGGCAGTCACCAGCTACTTAGCCTGCTGATAAATTTCAGATCCATAGTCTGGTTCATAATTAACCCTGTCTTCTTATGAAGTCAAAGCTTAGCACACTCATTTGTAAATACAAGCACAGCCAGAGACTTCAGTGCTCGACAGTTTCACTGAGGAAAAGTTGGTTTATCAGAGAAAGCCATATTAAGACCTGAAAGCCTTCTTGCGTTGACGATGGAGTGCTGACCAAATATTTGGTGGAATGCGGTGTTATTTCCTTCAGCCAACAAATCAGAAAAGTCATTTGAAAGACCATCCTAGAGATGGAGTTTGGGTCCTTTTTTGATACCAGGATTTCAGTCCCTTCTACTTACAGCCTCTGGAAGGAGCCCAGTGAATTATTTATTTCCCACTCACTCGCTCTTTCTCTCTGCGTAGGCTCTATTCATTCCTCTATCTTATCGTAATGAGCCAGGTCACCGCTGAAATGAACTTAAATCACAACCGCTTGGCAGTGCCTGTTTTACAGGCCTGGATGGCCTACTTTATATTGTTTGTACTGAGCTGATGTCGGCGCGCTGGTGTAAGATTGTAGGACTGCTTTACCCTGGGGACCCTCATAAAAATGAGTGGGCTGGCTCATAAAACTGTCCCACTGTGCAAAACTGTAAATAGCTTCCTTAGGGGCACGACAAGTCCAAGGCTGCAAAAAGGGCATACCCTCGGTGCCAGAGACCGGAACTGTCCTGCTAGGATTTGGACCTCCGCAACCCGGCAGGGTCCTGTTTATCCTGGGAATTGTAGCGCCGATTGTTTTATCCGTGTTTTGCAACTCAACACCATTTCCTCACTCATAGTTCCCTTCTGTTTCCTCTTTGCCACTGTTTGCGGACACAGGAAAAGGCCAGTGGGCTCACATGAGGACAAGGTCCCTGCTGGAGCTCGGTCATGTTGACAAGCCAAGTGATGATCCGTCATTGTCACTGTGTTTACATGAGGGATTAAATAAATAAACTAAATAAACAGTCTCGGTACAGCTGCTGTCTTTACTATCTGCTTTCAAGATTCAGAATGGTGCTCCAGATTAGTTAGACTCTGACCCAGTAGACTGAGCAGAAATGACTTGGGGGATGACTCTGTGTGATACTGTTTGTAAGCCTTCCACTCCCGCACACTGGGACATCCCGAGTTATAGGAAATATTGTCTTCAGCCAGCTACTGGGAACAACAAGCACCTCAATTCAAAACAGCTTCCTCCTCTGAAGCACTGAGAGAAGACTGAACACTGAGATGCTATCACAGATACAGATTCAGTACAGGAGAAGCAGCACTGTGGCCTCCTGGCTCTTTTACTGATGGGTGAGGTACAAGCCAGCTGCGAATTAGTAGCAATCTCACATTTCACCTTTCCTAAAGCAACTGGAACCACTGGAATGGGGACACCCACGAGGACTAGATCTGCATTTCTCAATATAGGGGCCTCACTAATACCATGTGGGAACTTGTTAGAAATGCAAATTATCAGCCTTAAGAATCAGAGACTTTAGGAGTGGGGCCCAGAAAATTGTGCTTAAAAAAGCCCTTCTGGTCATTTCAATGGAGCTAAAGTTTGAGAAGCAGTGGCCTAGAAAGAGGAAACACAGATCACAGCTCGAGTCTGTCATCAAGCTGCTGTGTGCAAACCCAGGCTCTGCTGCTTGAGGACGAGTTATTTATGTCCCTTAAATCCCAAATTGCATCTGGAAAACAGGCAGGAATAAGCTGTCGGGACATTTCAGTGAATGTATTCAGCCTATTAAACACTTAGTATAGGGCCTGCTAAAAGAATAGTAAATCTTAGCTTGCATTGTTTTAAAGCACTAGAACTGGAACAAAGCATGTGCCTAGTATCTGAAATGCACAAATGAATCCACGAATAAATGACAGGGTGACAGATGCTCAACTTGTGCAGAGAAGGAAAATGCTGACAAAAATGCATAACTGGACCTCTGCTTGCAGAACACAGATGAAAAAAAAATTACACATACTCTTCTCAGAGACCTTGTGAACATCAAATGCATTTAACAAGTGGGAAAGGGAGGAAGAGAGAGAGAAGAAAAAGGTAAAAGGGAGGGAGTGGGAAGGCCAGGAATTGGAGTTACTTGCTTTCCTGCATTGCATTAGATCTATGACTCTGAGCATCTATTTCCTCCAAGTGGTCAACCCCAGAGCCTAAAGTTTCTGATGCCTCGAAAGTCTTTGTCCTCTTCTCCTTCACCCATGTCCCTTCAGTTTAAGACCCCTTTTTCCTGATGAAGGAGTAATTTTTGTTTCCCCTAATTCTGCTGCTTGCAAAGGAGGAGGGCTGAGCAGGGAATGCAGGAGTGGGGGGTTCTGAGAGTACTAGGAGGTGGGACCCCGGAGCTAAAGGGCAGAACCAGAAGACGTCAGCTCGTGGGATCATCACAGCGAGCATCTGCTCGTGGGATCATAGCGATCGTCTGATCATGGCCTGAGAAAACAGTTTCTAAACCAACCCAGGTGTGAAGGTAGATCTGGTGAGAAAATGCAAGCCACTTGCTGGAAATCTCTGTGAAAAACCAGCGGAATCCGATAGCTCTGCTGCCTTCATTTTGCTGTGAGAAAAGTCTGCAGTGACTTGATAGATTGAGAAAGGATTTCCCTATGCATGAGGTCATGAATCAACTACGAACCCAAACGGAGACTAAGGGAGACTGTCTGTCATTCAAGCCGATAGTGAATTTCCTCTGCTGGACACGACTACCAAATTCTACAGAGTCTGAGAAAACAAAGAGGCAGCTGCAAAATGTTAAAAGGTAGATCTTTGCCTGAATTTAGCTGGGTATTTTTTCAGTTTTCTGGTCAGAAATCAGGTCCACCCAAGTCAAGGAACAATGAAAGAAAATAGCTTGTATAATTGCAAGGTAAAGGCAGCTCTTGTGAATCAGAATCACTGTGCTCTGAAACGAGAGCAACAGGCTTGACCCTGGGCTTAAGTCAACAGAGTTACCTACTGTCGACAAGGTATCTGCAGCATTATCTCAGGGTTACAGCCTGTAACCATGGTCCCACCTTCTCTAAGCCATTCTTATTAAACTCTCTTCATAAAGGCTGTGACTATGAATCAGGTATAAACTACTCTCTAGTTGGGTTCCTTGCCTGCTTCTCTAATGGACACAGGATGCTGTCTATTCTGGGCGGGAGAAGTCTTACTGAGAGCCTCCCACCACTGCCGTTTTCCAGCCTCTGAAAATATCTGAGCTGACGGCTCTTCTTGGTAGACAAGACTCCTTCTCTTCCCAGTCTTTTCTCTCCACCTGGCCCTGGTGAGCAATATATCAGGTTGGCCAAAAAGTTCAATTGGGTTTTCCAGCAATGTGTCACAGAAAATTCAAACAAACTTTTTGGCCAGCCCAATAAGCCCCTTCACAGTCCTCTTTTCCCCCATTCAAGACCATTTTCTCATTAAAAAAGGAATTCCAGCCTGGAGCTTCTAATGCTGAGAGATGATGCCCATCAATGGTTGGGGGTTGTTTTTGTCCCTAGAGTGTAGAGCAATGTCTACTGAATGAAAACCCCTTTCTCCTTTATTTTTTGCATAATAGTAATTCTTTATTCATGAGGTCTTTTTATTTCCATGAAAAACACTGAGGTCATTTTAACTTTTAATTACACTAGAGTTCCATTGATTTTAACTTCTGTAGTAGTGAGCACAGAAGCTAGAGCTTTACTCACCCATTTCTACTTAAAAAAAAATATATAAAGGAGGAAAAGACAGTTTAAAAGGGTCATGGATTTCATTTAGTTATAACCTTTGGCTGTATCTTACTTCTAATGTTATGCAAACCTGCCCTGCAATTTTATATCCTATTAATTCTCTTATTTTTGTCTAGACCCATTGGCTAAAAGTATGGTTACAGGAAGTAAACTATGATCGAAAACTTGGCAGTGGATGTTGGTAGAATAATTAGTTTGGGAGACATGGATTGCTGTGGAATAATGGAAGAAACAGAGAACTAATTCTGATACGTATTTAATTGAGTAATCTTGGGCGAATCACTTCACTTCTCTGACCTTCAATTTCTTTCTTTTCTTCTGTATTATTTTTGAAGCATAGTTAATTTACAATGTTGTGTTAGCTTCGGGTGTACAGCAAATGACTTAGTTTTAAATATTCTTTTCCATTGTAGGTTATTACAATATATTGAATATAGTTCCTTGGGCTATACAGTAGGACCTTGTTGTTTGCCTGTATTTCATACATTAAAATCACTTCACTATTTTTTTTTAAGTTTTCTTTTTTAAACGTGGACCATTTTTTAAGTCTTCATTGAATTTGTTACAATACTGTTTCTCCTTTATGTTTTGGGGTTTTTTGGTCAAGAGACATGTGGGATTTTAGTTCCCAGACCGGGAATCAAACCGGCACCCCCTACTTGGAAGGTGGAGTCTTAACACCTGGACCGCCAGGGAAGTCCCCAGATCTCTTCATTCTTATCTTCAACCCTCCTCTCTGAGGTCTTTACTGGATTCTCCATCCAGAATCACCAGGTCTGTTCTACATAGAAAATCACTCCCAGCTGCTCCACAAAAGCTATCAGACCTAAGAGAAAGAAAGGAGTAGTCTTAATTATTGGACCGCCAAGGACGTCTCCCCCAGAACTGTTTAGAGGGCAGTTTGTAATCTAAGGTGGGAAAGACAAGCTCCCTACTAAACACATGTCCAGGAACTCCACCTGACCTGGGCTCTCATTTTGTAGACTCTGGAGGTGAGGGCGGAGGTGGAGGTACAGGTACAGGGAAGGTGAGCACCTGGCCCGGGAGTCACCTGTGCACGTGCAGTGCAGGTGGTCGCCCGGTGGCCCTTTGCAGACCCAGCCACACAGGGCTCCTCCACCTAAGAGAGGAGAGCCTGCAGAGCCACGGGAGAGCTGGTAATTTTGCGACCAGCAAATGAAAGGGCAGAGAAAAAGCACCAGGAAACCTTTCATTCCGAGGTATCTCTAATTTGTGCAATTATGTAAATGCATTATGCAGCCCTCCTGGAGTCGGTACTGCTGCCTGACAAGGCCAGCTTGGACTGCTGCTCCGTTTTGTGTTGGAAGGCTGGGGGTGAAGGAGGGGGGTTGAGGAGGAGGGGAGATGGGGTCAGAGGAGAAGCCCTTATTCAATTCAAATATTTCATACTTTTGGAATCTTTTATTTCTGCTCCATTTTCTAAATTTTAGGCTGCAGCAGAATGTGACTTTTCGTTGTATGCCACATCTATTTTATGATAAATCTTATACAGATTGACAGACCCTAAATAGAGTTATTTCTGTGCCACAGGCAAGATCAAAGAAGGCCAGTGGATGATTTGACAATAATGGGGAGAGGGGCAGATTGCACCCCTGCTGGAGGAAGACTGGGGGAGGGGATGCTGACCCCGTGGGAATGGCACCAGCCAGCTCTTGGCCACTGTGAAGATAAATAATAGGTCCCTGACTCTGGTTTCTCCAGTGATGGTGGTAAAATGTCCAGCTGAAATTAACACACAGGATAGTAACAGCCTTTGTCACCACTTGGTAAAATCAGTTGGTAGTTTTTAAAATGTCTTGACTTGAGACTCATTGTGCTTTGTTTCTAAAGGTGTCAGAACTAGACTGGAGGTCACCTAACATCTCACCTCTGCTAAAAAGTCTCCTTTGTTTTATCTACAGTTTCTTTTTTTTCTTTAAGTATTTATTGAATTTATTACAATACTGCTTCTGTTTTATGTTTGTTTTGTTTTGTTTTGGCCATGAGATATGAGGGATCTTAGCTCCCCAGACAGGGATCGAACCCACATCCCCCTGCATTGGAAGCCGAAGTCTCAACCACTGGTTTGCCCCATCGTCTATAATTTCCAAGAAGGTTTTTTGACCTCATTCCCTGAAGTGTGAGCCTAAGTTCAGCTGGAGCTCAGAGAAAGAAGGTGAAGTATAACCTGGGTGTCCATGAAGGGGGCTTAGGTCAGGTGAACCCTCTCTGGAAGCCTAGGGGCTAAGAGGCAGGGCTGTGGTAGAGCCAAGGCCAAGGCCTCGGCCTAGGCATGGAAAGCAGGCCAGACTAAAAGACTGCAAGGAACACTGAACTGGGGCTTCCCTGATAGCTCAGTTGGTAAAGAATCTACCTGCAATGCAGGAGACCCTGGTTCGATCCCTGGGTTGGGAAGATCCTCTGGAGAAGGGTATGGCAACCCGCTCCAGTATTCTTGCCTGGAGAATCCCCATGGACAGAGTAGCCTGGCAGGCTACAGTCCATGGGGTCACAAAGAGTTGGACATGACTGAGTGACTAAGCACAGCATGGGGACTAGATGGTGGAAAAAAATAGGAACCTGGCAGCAGGTACCAGAAGGCTTACAATTATTACATTTGTGCCTCAATCAGTCAGTTCAGTCGCTCAGTCGTGTCCGACTTTTTGCACCCCCATGGACTGCAGCACGCCAGGGTTCACTGTCCATTACCAACTCCCAGAGCTTACTCAAACTCAGGTCCATCGAGTCGGTGATGGCATCCAATCATCTCATCCTCTGTCATCCCCTTCTCCTCCTGCCTTCAACCTTTCCCAACATCAGGGTCTTTTCAATGAGTCAGTTCTTCACATCAGGTGGCCAAAGTATTATGTTTGTGCCTCAGAACATCCCAAAAGTTATTTTTTAATCTCTATTTTATAAATGAGGAAATAGGCTCAAAAAGTTCAGAGATTTGGTCAAGGTCATGAGATATAGAGCAAGGGCTTAGCCCCAGGCAGTGCTCTCCTGGATGGTGATAAAGGCTGCCAAATAGAATGAATTCAGGGTTTGTTTAGGTGGGAAATCATCCCACAGATTCTCCTCCATAAAGGAAGGAGGGCCAAGCTTTGCCCTGGAGGGGCTCACAGTCTCGTGGAACAGGCAGGAGGCAGAAGTCACCCAGTTACCCACCTGAAGGGAGCAGCAGATGGGTGGCTTTGAGAAGAAGCAAAGGTCACAGACAAGCTCACCTGGGAGAAGAAAGCTGAAGGAATCCACTGTCTGGAGCTCAGACCCATCAGGGGAAGAGGCGGCAAGGAGGCTGGAAGGGGATGGTGGGTTTGGAACTTCTCGCCCTGGCACACACACCGAGATCTTTATCCTAAAGGGTGAGGGGAGCCCTTGGGGAGATTTAAAAGCAGGAAAATGGACTTTCCCGGTGGTCCAGTGGTTTAAGACTCCACGCTTCCTCTGTAGGGGGCATGTAATGGACCCCTGGCCAGGGAACTAAGATCCCACATGCCACTGGGTGAGACTAAAAATTGAAAAAAGATTCAAAGCAGGACATTGACTGGGCTATGTTTGCCTTTTAGATGATCCCCCTGCCCCAGGGATGGAGAATGGATTCAGGGCTGCTTTGGACATAGAGGTTGCCACCTCCTCCTACATCCCCACTTCCTTATTCCTAACAGATTTTGTTCCATTAACGTGATGCTTAGGCTGCATTGATCCTTCCAGAAATAACCACACCCTGACCCCCTCACCCCCATCCCTTGCCCCTCTCACCCTGTTCTCAGCATCACCTGGCCTTCCTTGCCCTTAGGTTCCTGTGTGGGGTCAGCCTTAGGCGGCACCCCAGCTGGGTTTCCTCCTGGCCCCAGCTCCCATCTGCAGGGCTTTCCCATAACTACAACTCATTTTGTCTCCATGACACAGCTCCCTCTGCAGACCTCAGCCTCAGGGGTGGCACGATCTTCCCATAATTACTAGTCCTTGGGAGCCTCACCATTCTTTATTGGCCTCCTTAACCCTACCCACCCCTCAGTAATTTGCCCCCTTTTTGTTGTTGTTCATTCACTCAATCATGTCCAGCTCTTTGTGATGCCATGGACTGCAGCATGCCAGGCTTCCCCGTCCTTCACCATTTCCCGGAGTTTCCTCAAACTCATGTCCATTGGGTTCAGTGATGCCATCCAACCATCTTTGTTGTCCTCTGTTGTCTCCTTCTCCTCCTGCCCTTATTTAATCCTTTTGAAATTGAGTATGCTATGTGATTCCTGTGGAGACTATATACTACTCCATCCCCATATTCAGAGGTCAGTTAGTCTAGGGTAATCACGATTAGTCTAAGCCAATCAGCATTCGACATTGCCTTGACCATTGTTCTTGGTCCAGTGATTGGCAAGACTTTCTCTCTCTCTCTCTCTAACATGTGATTTACATCACATGAGTCACAACAGATGTCACCATAATAAAGCTGATCCTAAGAAGGTGGAAAGTGGAAAGTTATAATTTTCCCCATCATGGTTCAGCTACTGGTGGTGATGCTATGCTTTGAGTCAGCTCTACCTTTGGACTCCCAGTTATTTGAAATAATACATTTTCCTTTGTGTAAGTCAGTTTAGTCAAAGCTATGGTTTTTCCAGGAGTCATGTATGGATGTGAGAGTTGGACCATAAAGAAAGATGAGCACCAAAGAATTGATGCTTTTGAACTGTGGTGTTGGAGAAGACTCTTAAGAGTCCCTTGGACTGCATGGAGATCCAACCAGTCCATCCTAAAGGAAATCAGTCCTGAATATTCATTGGAAGAACTGATGCTGAAGATGAAACTCCAATACTTTGGCCACCTGTTGCAAAGCATTGACTCCTTGGAAAAGACCCTGATGCTGGGAAACAGTGAAGGCAGGAGGAGAAGGGGATGTCAGAGGATGCTTGGATGGCATCACTGACTCGATGAACATGAGTCTGAGCAAGCTCTGAGAGTTGGTGATGGACAGGGAAGCCTGGCGTGCTGCAGTCCACGGGGTCTCAAAGAGTCAGACATGACTGAGTGACTGAACTGAACTGATGTCAGTTTAGGACAAGTATTTCTATCACTTGCAGCCCAAAAGCATTACCTGGTTATACTAAGGGGAAAATGAATGGAATCAAAAAGATAGAAGAGACTATCAAAGTTGTCTAAGCCATAAAAAAAAAAATAAAAACAAAAGGAAAGAGAGAGAAAAAAAAAGCACCTTGACTGGCAGTGACAGAGGGAGAAAGAAGAGGACAAACGCTTGGTAGGTTTGTCTCCACAAATTGTGTGAGTGGTAGATACAGGTCACCACACCACTGATTCAGGTGAAGGCCAAAATGATGGGTAGAAATGAACTGTATGCATAGAAATAGTTAAACTTCTAAATGTTATGTTATATATGCCTGGGTGCTAAGTCGCTTCAGTCACATCCAACTTTTGAGACCCTATGGACCATAGCCTGCCAAGCTCCTCCTCCATGGTATTCTCCAGGCAAGAATACTGGAGTGGGTTGCCATGCCCTCCTCCAGAGGATCTCCCTAACCTAGTGGTAGAACCCACGTCTCTTACATCTCCTGCATTGGCAGGTGGGTTCTTTACCACTAGCACCACCTGGCAAGCCCTATGTTATATATATTACCATAATTTTAAAAAACATAACTTTTAAAACACAAAATATGCCAAAAAAGCCAAAATGATGGGTAAAAATCATCACTGGGTATCTAAATACCTAGATAATCCAAGCTGAATGTGTCAGGAGTCAGATAGGAACGTGGTATAAATGATACAAGCACTCATCTCAAAGATGGCTTTATGACTTCAGGTCATAAAATGCTGTTTCAGCTTTGTCAGATGTTAGTGTCAGAATTTGGGGACATGGTCCTCTGTCTGCTGGAAACACTCTGTCACTGGATATTCTAAGGGTGCACACTCATGGTACCTGGTGCTACAGCATTTCTGTCACCTGTAATGGGATTTTTGGTAAATAAAAGCCACGCATTTCACATTTGAAGTCCTCTGGGTTTGGTGGGTTTTTTTTTTTTTAATAAAACCTGTGCTACACTTCCTTTAAATTTTTGTTGAGGTGAAGAATTCTTTTATAAAACAAATAATCACATTCTTGATATGTGTGTTCAGATGTATAAATCCCTGTTTTTTGCCCTCAAAATTTTCTTAAAACAGCACATAGCTTTACACAAGCAACCTCTTGAAGTGACCTTAATCAGTGAACACATATTTATTGTTTCTAGATATTTTAAGATACTTTTCCAGGAATGCTAAGGTCAAATTGGCCTCAAATACTTTGTCAACAGTCTAGTTAAAAGAGTGAAATAAAGTAAGCTTTACTAGAGACCAAAGAAACATGGTAAGTGAAACATGTATTAAAAGATGCACAAGATCTCTGGAACTTCACAGAGATCAGACTGATCAAGATGATCAAATATGGCAGATACTATGGGTTGACTGCACAACTCTCTTCCTAAATGCCTTCTTGAACACCCATGCCAGAGCTGCCACCTGTGTTCCTCAGACTCCTCTGCAGCTGTGGTTTCTGGATATGGTCTGAGGTGCTGCCCTCACAGACGTCACCTCCATGACAAAGAAATTGCACACATAGCTGGGTTATTCTTGCTGATAGTGGTGATGGTGGCTGAAACTCTCATGCCCTTTCCCTGGTGTCATAGATGTTAGATCAGATCAGATCAGTTGCTCAGTCGTGTCCAACTCTTTGCAACCCCATGAATCACAGCATGCCAGGCCTCCCTGTCCATCACCAACTCCCAGAGTTCACCTAGACTCACATCCATCAAGTCAGTGATGCCATCCAGCTATCTCATCCTCTGTCGTCCCCTTCTCCTCCTACCCCCAATCCCTCCCAGCATCAGAGTCTTTCCAGTGAGTCAACTCTGCGCATGAGGTGGCCAAAGTATTGGAGTTTCAGCTTTAGCATCAGTCCTTCCAAAGAAATCCCAGGGCTGATCTTCTTCAGAATGAACTGGTTGGATCTCCCTGCAGTCCAAGGGACTCTCAAGAGTCTTCTCCAACACCACAGTTCAAAAGCATCAATTCTTCAGCGCTCAGCCTTCTTCACAGTCCAACTCTCACATCCATACATGACCACAGGAAAAACCATAGCCTTGACTAGACGGACCTTTGTTGGCAAAGTAATGTCTCTGCTTTTGAATATGCTGTCTAGGTTGGTCATAACTTTCCTTCCAAGGAGTAAGCGTCTTTTAATTTCATGGCTGCAGTCACCATCAGTAGTGATTTTGGAGCCCAGAAAAATAAAGCCTGATACTGTTTCCACTGTTTCCCCATCTATTTCCCATGAAGTGGTGGGACCGGATGCCATGATCTTTGTTTTCTGAATGTTGAGCTTTAAGCCAACTTTTTCACTCTCCACTTTCACTTTCATCAAGAGGCTTTTGAGTTCCTCTTCACTTTCTGCCATAAGGGTGGTGTCATCTGCATATCTGAGGTTATTGAGATTTCTCCCAGCAATCTTGATTCCAGCTTGTGTTTCTTCCAGTCCAGCATTTCTCATGATGTACTCTGCATATAAGTTAAATAAACAGGGTGACAATATACAGCCTTGATGAACTCCTTTTCCTATTTGGAACCAGTCTGTTGTTCCATGTCCAGTTCTAACTGTTGCTTCCTGACCTGCATACACATTTCTCAAGAGGCAGATCAGGTGTTCTGGTATTCCCATCTCTTGAAGAATCTTCCACAGTTTATTGTGATCCACACAGTAAAAGGCTTTGGTATAGTCAATAAAGCAGAAATAGATGTTTTTCTGGAACTCTCTTGCTTTTTCCATGATCCAGCAGATGTTGGCAATTTGATCTCTGGTTCCTCTGCCTTTTCTAAAACCAGCTTGAACATCAGGAAGTTCACGGTTCACATTTTGCTGAAGCCTGGCTTGGAGAATTTTGAGCATTACTTTACTAGCGTGTGAGATGAGTGCAATTGTGCTGTAGTTTGAGCATTCTTTGGCATTGCCTTTCTTTGGGATTGGAATGAAAACTGACCTTTTCCAGTCCTGTGGCCACTGCTGAGTTTTCCAAATTTGCTGGCATAGTGAGTGCAGCACTTTCACAGCATCATCTTTCAGGATTTGGAATAGCTCAACTGGAATTCCATCACCTCCACTAGCTTTGTTCGTAGTGATGCTTTCTAAGGCCCACTTGACTTCACATTCCAGGATGTCTGGCTCTAGGTCAGTGATCACACCATTGTGATTATCTGGGTCGTGAAGAACTTTTTGTACAGTTCTTCTGTGTATTCTTGCCATCTCTTCTTAATATCTTCTGCTTCTGTTAGGTCCATACCATTTCTGTCCTTTATTGAGCTCATCTTTGCATGAAATGTTCCTTTGGTATCTCTGATTTTCTTGAAGAGATCCCTAGTCTTTCCCATTCTGTTGTTTTCCTCTATTTCTTTGCATTGATCGCTGAAGAAGGCTTTCTTATCTCTTCTTGCTATTCTTTGGAACTCTGCATTCAGATATTTATATCTTTCCTTTTCTCCTTTGCTTTTCACTTCTCTTCTTTTCACAGCTATTTATAAGGCCTCCCCAGACAGCCATTTGCTTTTTTGCATTTCTTTTCTATGGGAATGGTCTTGATCCCTGTCTCCTGTACAATGTCACGAACCTCATTCCATAGTTCATCAGGCACTCTATCTATCAGATCTAGGCCCTTAAATCTATTTCTCACTTCCACTGTATAATCATAAAGGATTTGATTTAGGTCATACCTGAATGATCTAGTGGTTTTCCCTACTTTCTTCAATTTAAGTCTGAATCTGGCAATAAGGAGTTCATGGTCTGAGCCACAGTCAGCTCCTGGTCTTGTTTTTGCTGACTGTATAGAACTTCTCCATCTTTGGCTGGAAAGAATATAATCAATCTGATTTCAGTGTTGACCATCTGGTGATGTCCATGTGTAGAGTCTTCTCTTGTGTTGTTGGAAGAGGGTGTTTGCTATGACCAGTGCATTTTCTTGGCAAAACTCTATTAGTCTTTGCCCTGCTTCATTCCGTATTCCAAGGCCAAATTTGCCTGTTACTCCAGGTGTTTCTTGACTTCCTACTTTTGCATTCCAGTCCCCTGTAATGAAAAGGACATCTTTTTAGTGTTAGTTCTAAAAGGTCTTGTAGGTCTTCATAGAACCGTTCAACTTCAGCTTCTTCAGCGTTACTGGTTGGGGCATAGACTTGGATTACTGTGATATTGAATGGTTTGCCTTGGAAAACAACAGAGATCATTCTGTCATTTTTGAGATTGCATCCAAGTACTGCATTTCGTACTCCTTTGTTGACCACGATGGCCACTCCATTTCTTCTGAGGGATTCCTGCCCGCAGTAGTATATATAATGGTCATCTGAGTTAAATTCACCCATTCCAGTCCATTTCAGTTCGCTGATTCCTAGAATGTCGACATTCACTCTTGCCATCTCTTGTTTGACCACTTGCAATTTGCCTTGATTTATGGGCCTGACATTCCAGGTTCCTATGTGATATTGCTCTTTACAGCATCGGACCTTGCTTCTATCACCAGTCACATCCACAGCTGGGTATTGTTTTTGCTTTGGCTCCATCCCTTCATTCTTTCTGGAGTTATTTCTCCACTGATCTCCAGTAGCATATTGGGCACCTACTGACCTGGGGAGTTTCTCTTTCAGTATCCTACCATTTTGCCTTTTCATACTGTTCCTGGGGTTCTCAAGGCAAGAATACTGAAGTGGTTTGCCATTCCCTTCTCCAGTGGACCACATTCCATCAAATCTCTCCACCATGACCTGCCTGTCTTGGGTTGCCCCAAGGGCATGGCTTAGTTTCATTGAGTTAGACAAGGCTGTGGTCCTAGTGTGATTAGATTGACTACCTTTCTGTGAGTATGGTTTCAGTGTGTTTGCCCTCTGATGCCCTCTTGCAACCCCTACCGTCTTACTTGGGTTTCTCTTACCTTGGGCGTAGGGTACCTGAAAATATGTGTGATAGTTACTCAGTCATGTCCGACTCTTTGAGATTGCATGGACTGAAGCCTGCCAGGCTCCTCTGTGCACAGAATTCTCTATGCAAGAATACTGGAGTGGGTTGCCATCCCCTTCTCCAGGGGATCTTCCCAAGCCAGGGACTGAACCCAGGTCTCAAGCATTGCAAGTGGATTCTTTACCATCTGATCCACCAGGGAAGCCCAAGAAACCCAAGGTTGTGGCAGTGTCTCCTGACTGCTGTGGTCGACAGCTGTGTAGCATCCAAACCTGGTTTTCCAACTAAATTATTCACTACTTGCTAATAAATCAGTTTCTGCTTAAACTGCTGCTGCTAAGTTGCTTCAGTCGTGTCCGACTCTGTGCGACCCCATAGACGGCAGCCCATCAGGCTCCCCCGTCCCCAGGATTTTCCAGGCAAGAACACTGGAGTGGGTTGCCATTTCCTTCTCCAATGCATGAAAGTGAAAAGTGAAAGTGAAGTCGCTCAGTCGTGTCCAACTCTTCACGACCCCATGGATTGCAGCCCACCAGGCTCCTCCGTCCATGGGGTTTTCCAGGCAAGAGTACTGGAGTGGGGTGCCATTGCCTTCTCCCTAAATCCTGACACAGGAAATCAAGAAAGACTTTATAAAGAGAACAAGGAATCTGGGCTAAGCCTTTGAAAATTCGGTAGAATTTGAATAATTGAAAAAGGAGAGAAGAGGAAATTCCAGGTGACAAGAAACAAAAAAGCAGTGGAAAAAATATGTGCAGAAAATAGTCAATAAGACAGAAGAGAGGACTGATAGTGAAGAGATGTAGAAATAAGAGAAAAGGAGAGTCCATCTCAGAGTGGTTGCTGGGTCCTTATGAGAAATTAAAAAGTACTGTGGGTTCTCACCTGGAATCCAACAAAAGAGACCAAAGAAAAGGGGATGTGATTTACAGTCATCAAACTAGATAACAAACTGCTTTAATTGAAAGCATTAAAGGAGGAAAAATAAGTAAAAAAACATGAATAAAAGAGAAGTCCTAATCAAACACTAATTACAACCCATGCATGCTAAGTCACTTCAATAGTGTCTGTCTCTGAGACCCCAGGGACTGCTCCCAGAGCCTGCCAAGCTCCTCTGTCCATGGGATTCTCCAGGCAAGAACACTGGAGTGGATTGCCATTTCCTTCTCCAATAGCCTAACAGTTAAACATGTGAATCCAGAACCACATTCTCTGAGCTGTCTCTTTTCCATTTACTTGTTGTGTAAACTTGAGCAGCTGTCTTAGCCTAGTTGTATTTCAGTTTCCTCATTTGTAAAGAGAATATGTTTCATCTTCCTCATAAGGGTAATGTGGAGATTCAGTGTATAACATCGTTAAACCATGCCTGGTATGTGGTAAGCACAAATACATGTGCTATTGTTATAACTAATGTATCAATTTGCTCAACTCACCAATCAAAAGAATGCGTGGTACAAATTAGGTCAAAAAGAACAGATGATCACGTTTTCCACTAATACAGAGATGAAAAACAAGTCAGGTGAATATGTGTTAACTTTGGTACCAATTTTAGTCTTGGACAAAATACAATTCAAAGTGAAAAACATGATACATACATATATATTTTTTTAACCTACTTTTTCCCTTTAAAAGAGTGTACATCATCACCATAAAAGAGTATACATCATTACATGAAATCAGTAACAAAAAATGTTAGCTGAAAAAAATTAACCCATATGTCTAGAAACAAAAACACCACTGAATATACCTTATTTGAAGAAGAAATTGTGCAAAATTTTAAAATACTAAAACTGAACAATAAAAAACAATTCCTGTCAACATGTATATGCTAAAACAAATGTAATACTCAAAAGGAAAAGTATAATTCTAAATATATTTACCAGAAAACGAGAGAGAAAAACAAATCACCAAAGTGTTCTAAGAGCACATATAAGTGTAGGTCATATTTGTACTGAAAGCTTTTCTCTGCAGCTTTAATTCAAGGCAGGAAGATTTAAAGAAACATCCAACCTTCTTAATTTCTCCTGATTGAAGATTTCAATTTATGTTCTTCTAGGGACTGGCAGATTTGTGTTCCTAGGAGTATTTATTTTCAATCATTCTATCAAGGCTCAGTGAGATGACTAATTTTGCTGGCACTGTGCTCCCATCCAGCAACAAGGCACCAGCTGCAAGATGCAGTGTGAGCTCCTCGGCTTCCACTTAGGATTCTTGCCCCCAGGCATTTGTGCCAGAAACCTTCATGAAATCACCCGACTCCCTTCTTCCCAGGCAGCCCCAGACAAGCAAGGCCTACACAGACTTGTCACGTCTTTCTAGTCTCCTGGTCCTAAACCTTTTCATTTCCCCTCCTTTTCCAAATATTGATTTGGAAATATTGATGATAAGCATAGTAAGTCATCGAAAGTACCACTTGAGTGAAATTTCCTCCTTCTTTTGAAAATCGAATATATATATAATAAAACAGAACTAGCTGCTCTGAATATGTATATTTGCACACATAAATTAGAGAGAGAGATCATTTAGTCCTTTTTTGTTCTAAGTTCCAAAGATACAGCAATAAACCAAAATGACAACTTTTTTTTTTTGTTTTCTGTCCTGGTCAGGGGAGGTGGAGGCAATTAGCAAAATACATAAATATAGTTGTAGCATTTTACATAGTCTGATGATGCAGAGGAGAAAAGGAAAACAAGTAATGGTTAAGGAGTGGGAAAGGGTAGGAGAGAGATGCGTGGCGATTATTAAAGGATAGATTTAGAGCCACAATTTGACTGCAGTCAGAAAAGCAGACAGCGTTATCATTCTCTAGTGAACAAGAACCTCTGTCGCCTTCTTTCCCTTGTCCTTACCCCCTCAAAGCCACCATCAACTTCTTTATTTATTCCTAGTCTTTCACTTCTCCTCCTTGTCCTCTCTCCTCTCCCCATGACTCTGCTCATACCACTCTCCTTCCAGGAAGTCTTCCAGGATGATTCCCAGGAACCCTGGCCTGAGCTGACCTCCCTGACTTCCACATCGCATCTCATTTACTCTCAGCAACACTCTTTGAGCACTTAGCATTCACTGCTGTGAACTCTTAGTCACTCATTCATACCTGATCAGGAGTGTGAATCTAATGTACTGGGAATAAGTGTTCACGTGTCACCTTGACCAGCATCCGCATGTTTTACTTCTAAGTTTGGAAAAGCTTAGGTGGGAGATACATGGACAGAGAAACATGAACAGTTAAGGGAGGTTCAGAGTAAGCCCTGCAAGTTCTCCTTCCTGCTTTCCTGAGATGGATAAAAAATGTTTGCCCAGTTGCTTCTGTGAAAAGCTGCCTTCATGGTCAAGGACCTTCTCAGAATCTAACATCCAGCTGCCTTAAAAGAGCCCCCACATTTTGCCACCTGTCAGGAGTCAGCTGAATGCAGGTTCCCCCTGCAGCTTGTCCAGGAGGGTTCTGGGACCAAGGAGAGAGGCTTCTTTCTGAGAACAATGCAGAGGGAGGGCCACTGTCTTTTCCCAGGAAGAGCCTGTGGTGTGAGGCTCTGTAAATGGCATCCAGGTCTTCTGTTCACTTAAGTCCCTCCCCATCAAGGAAAGATCAAGTTTTTCAATCAGCATCAAGTTTATCAGTCTTGTTTTTGAACCCAAGATTCAGGAGCTGACAACTCCCAAGCGAGAAACTGCCAGAGGAGTCTCTCAGTTGGCCAAGTGAGAGCCCAGACAGAGTTCCAGAGGGGCAGGCAGCAAAGTGTAGCCAATCCTACCTGCCTGCATATTCTTACTAGTAAGATACAGAAATACTTCAGGATTGCTTACATGATAGAGCCTCACCTGTCCATGCTGAATTCACATTCTTGAGTGCAGGTACATTTTCTTAGACTCTGTCTGTAAGTCCTTACCACCTTGTATGTGACACAGACGTCATCACCCTTGGTTAGTCAAATAGATACAAAAATTCATGCTACATCCTATCAGATATTTTTTTTATGGATGAGCCTCCAGTGGAAACAGCCCAATCTTGTGGTGTCTTCAACTCTTTAGCTTTGTGTCCTACCCATGATGATGAGACATGGGGCAGTGTCATGCCTGATAGAAGGAAATTCCAACCTTAACCAAAAAAGAAACAGGCAGTAGAGTTCTAAGACTAATGTATCATGTCTTGTTGAAAGGGATAAGACGCATGAAAAGACCCCACCACATGTGCAAGTTTTTCCTTATAAATCACCGATTGGAAACAAGAGGTCATAAATTACTTCAAGCTTGTGGGGTCAATGTCCAGGGATGTCAATTACCACAGACTCTGGATGGGCAAGGCTGAGACTCATGTGTGAAGGATTTAACTCTCAGCAGAGCTGCTGCTGATGAGGGGAAAGCCACTAATAAGTGGGTTATTTTTTACATGGGGAATAAAAGCAAATGCTTAGTGAAGAAGAATTTTTTAAGAAAAATCACCTGAGCAGTAGAATTCATTGCTTTCTTTCAGTGGCTTTAGAGATGGGCTCTAATAAGCACCAAACAGCCAGGCAGCTTGCCTTGTTATCCTTGGCAGCATCTGATCGCACACCTGTTCATGTTCATTAACCCTTCATGTCAGATAGTGTTTCTGTAATTCCCGTGGAATGGGCATTTTCTCCTCACCTCATAATGAACTGCGTAGGGCACGCAGCTGAAGAGGAATCCAGTGAGTGCCCAGAAATCAGAGCCTGATGGTCCAGGCTGCATGTGAGTGAGACGGACGCCTGGTCCAGGGGTCACTTGGGGCCGAGACCCCCTCTGCGCAGGGGCCTCAGGAGGCTGGGGGTCAACATCCCTTCTCGCCCAGCCAAGTGTGAGCGCTCTTTCCTCACCTCATAGAATGCATTCTCATCACAGTCTTGACATATTTACAGATCAACGACATGCCCATTATTTAATTTTCTCCCTGAAAGCCTAACTCACACTGACAGTAATTGTGTTTGGTAGAGTGTCCAAATTAACTGGGATTTGAAGGTTTCAAATGACCTAGGCAGCCCCATAAATACTGCCACCAAAATTATCTGAATTATCTGCAAATTCTCAGCTACACAGCCAGGAGGAGTGATTCTGGAGAGACGGGAGCAGGTACAGGAAAAATTATTCCTCCAATGCTCTCCTTGGGATTGCTCTCCATCACTCCATGTTTTATATAGGTGGTCTTTGTTTGCAAAGTAGAAATAGAGACACAGAGAGAACAAGCATATGGACACCAAGACTGGGAAGGGAGAATGGGGTGGATTGGGAGATTGGGACTGATACATACACGTTGCTGCTGCTGCTGCTGCTAAGTCGCTTCAGTCGTGTCCGACTCTGTGCGACCCCATAGACGGCAGCCCACCAGGCTTCCCCGTCCCACATTAGTATGTATAAAATGGGCTTCCCAGGTGACTCAAGTGGTTAAAAAAAAAAAATCCACCTGCCACTGAGGGAGGTGCAGGTTCAATCTCTGGGTTGGGAAGATCCCCTGGGGGGAGGAAATGGCGACCCAGGATCCTTGCCTGGAAAATCCCTTGGACAGAGGAGCTGGTTGTCTACAGTCTGAACCGTCACAAAGAGTTAGACATGGCTAAGCATGCTCACACATGTATAAGATAGATCACTAATGAGAACCTACTGTATAGCTCAGGGAACTCTACTCAATGCTCTGTGGTGAACTAAATGGAAAGGAAATCCAAAAAAGAGAGGATATATGTACACATGTAGCTGATTAACTTTGCTTTACAGCAGAAACTAACACAATATTGTAAAACAACTACTCCAATAAAAAATAACTAAAAGAAAGAACCCATTTTGCTCTAACTCTGCTCTGGCTTATACATGTCTCTGTCGGTATTCTTGCTGCCCCTGTTGCGTTGGCTTCTGCAGAACACCTGCCATCTGTGTGAGTGTCAGGGACCCCCCAGGCATTGGCTGGGGCTCAGCAAGGTCTGCAGAGCTGGTTGGAGCCGAACCTCCTTTGCACCCAGTACCACAGCTGTCTCCGCCCTCCCATACCTTCCTCATCCTTTTCCTCCATGTAACAGAAAAGTAGAACATAGATGCCTCCCAAAGCAGCTGACATTGGTCACCAGTGGGAAGCTATGCCAAGCTGGAGCATCCTTCTGGGAAATCATGCTCCCCTCTGTGTGCTCAGAGCCAAAACATGCCTGGTCCCTGAATGCCCTGCTGGCCCCACAAGGAAGGAGGGGGTGGGGAAGAGACAGACACATGGTCTCAAGCCGCTGGTTCTGGTCAGGGGACCACCACCCAGCCCTTGATGCTCCTTCACCTCCAGGGGCAGATGCTGACTCTCTGCTTTGTCTTTGCCATGTCCCTGCCAGGCATGGGGACTCTCCTGGGAAGTCCAGGGCTTTCTCTTTGCTCAGAGCCCATCCTCGGGCTCTGGGCATGGCTGATGTGGGTGAAGCAGACTTGAATGGATATTCCTTGAATAATCAAGCAGACAGATCTGTCTCCAGACTCCCTTCCTCTGTGTTCCTCTGTTACTTGGGCTGCACTTTGGTCCCTTCTCATCCCTCTTTCCCATCATCCCATTCACTCTGACTTTACCTGGATAAAAGCCCCTTGAGATTTGGGATTTTGTAAACTAGAGGAGCTGCTATAGAGCCCTGCTTGGGGGCTATTTTTTTTCTCCATCTTAGATCACCCTTTTTCAGTGTATCTACGAATGGATACACTTTTTCACTGTATCTACGAATGGATACAAATCTGTTGCTATTTCTATACATAAACTGTGTAATAAAAGTTTGAGCCCAGATATCACATAAAAAGAACAGGATCAAGAATACAGTAGTGGTTACATCATTTAGAGTCCCATCAACAATACAAGAGGCTTCTCTTTTCTCCACACGCTCTCCAGTATCTATAGTTTATAGATTTTTTGATGCTGTGTTAATACATATATACGGAGTCTAGAAAAATGGTACCAATGAACTCAGTGGCAGGGCGGGAATAGAGACGCAGATGTAGACACAGCGGTTGAAGGAGAGGGTGGCGCAAATTGAGAGTAGCATTGAAGCATGTACACTACCATGTGTAAAATGGATAGCTAGTGGAAAGCTGTTATACAACACAGGGAGCCCAGCCCAGGGCTCTCTGATGACCTAGATGGGTGGGAGGGGAGTGGGTAGGAGGAAGGCTCAGAAAAAAGGGAACCCTCTCCAATATTCTTGCCTGGAGAATTCCATGGACAGAGGAGCCTGGTGGGTTACAGTCCATGGAATCACAAAGAGTCAGACACGACTGAGCAGATAACACACTACTTACCAGATACCAGTAGCTAGCCTTATCAGTTGTGAAATTCAAAATTATCTTCAGGCATATTGTCCAGGGTGACATCACGAAAATGGCAACATAGGAGACCCCAGCCTTCACCCCCCTAAAAAGATCAACAATAAAAAGAGAGCTACCTACTAACCCCCTACAAAGATCAAGCTACCTACTAATGAAAACAGCCTGGGAGATCTCTTTAGCCCACTTGAGAAACTTTAGCAATACAGTTTTTGTTTTAAAACTTAAGAATAATCTCACAAGAAGAGAAGAAGAACACCCTCTTTTTGCCTGCATCAGCCCATGCCCCGACACGACTGAGCAACTAAGCACATATGTGTGTGTGTGTGTGTGTATACTTATAGATGATTTGCATTGTTGTATGGCAGAAACCAGCAAAACAGTGTAGAGCAATTATCCTCCAATTAATTTTTTTAAAGGAATTCCTCTTATGTTCAGGTACCTAGAATAGTCTAATTCCCAGAGTCAGAAAGTGCATTGGTAGATGCCAGTGGCTGGGGTTGGGGGATGAGGAGTTGGTGTTTAATGCAGACAGAATTTCAGTTTAGAAAGGTGAAAAATTCGGGGGATGGATGATGGTGTTGCACGACAATGTGAGTGTATTTAGTGCCATTGAACTGTGCAGTTAAATATGGTGAAAATGGTATGTTTTTTATTATGTGACTTTTACCACACACACACACACACACACAAAAACATGAAAAAAGGGAAGATGGAATATAAGAGTAAAATGAGACGGGGTTCACCTGGGAAAGCTCTTGTGGAAATTCACAACACCAACCAGGGACATCTGGACAGAGACGCTGCTCCACCTCATTTGATGAAAAACTCCTAAGGTTTCCAGGAGCTTGCTGATGCAAGCCTCTCTTTGCTCCCCTTCTGTCCCCCAAGTTGAAATCATGGCCACCTCACCTGGACTAGGAGATCCATAGCCTTATGGCCTGCCTCCCTGACTGCCAGTCCTGCTCTCAGACAGTTTTCCACAAGAAAGGTCTTTTCATAACATAATTCTCTCTGCATCATTCCCTAATTAAGACCCATTAACAGACACATTCCCTTCATTCAAATGCAGAGCAAAAACTAGATGAAACAGAAAAACGGAAAACTAAAGGTGTTACTAGAAAAATAGAAAACTGAAGATGAAATAGAAAAATAGACAACTAAATGTGTTAATGAGGCTCAAAAATCAAGGTGAATCTCTCCCTGAACCAGAAACAGAAGAGAAAAAGTCCCTGGGCTCTGCCAGAGCCACAGGCTTGCTGGGGCCCTTTCTGGAAGGAGGCAGTCTGCATTTTGATTCCAGAAGAGCAAAGAGGATAAAATTACTCCACTCAAGAGTGGGAATCTAGGCTAATGTCACTCACGGACTACTGTCTTCACTCCCAACACCCACTCATAAAAGAAACTAAAAGCTGTAGCTTTTAGCTTCCCTGGGGGTCAAATTTTTAATAGGATACCAGCCCAAGAAGGAAAAAGCAGACAGAAGCGCAGTCTTCTATCAAGTCAGGAAGCAGGCCACAATATCCCCAATTCCACCGTGGGACCAAAGCTCTGGAATACCAGGTTTGGTGCAGGGAGTCCTGAGCAGCTGGGCCTCGGTAGCCACAAAACCACTGGCCCAGGAGAGGTGAATGCAAAGGAAACAGAAAAACAAAAACAAACGCCTCCCACTGAAAATAAGCCTGCAAAGCAAAATTCCAAAACAGACGGCAAAATCTAATACCAAGAAAGACAGCCAAGAAAATCAACATGCTCAACATGAATATGCCCTCAGGGAAATTAAGTTTGTGGCACCATCTGGCAAAACTTTAAAATAGGTATGTTTGGTTGCCCAGTGAGATAAATGAATAGCTTCCATTTTTTTAATGGTATTTATTTATTTATAAGTTTTGGCTGAGCTGTTTCTTCATCACAGCACACAGACTTTCTCTAGTTGTGGCACGAAGGCTTCTCATTGTGGGGGCTTCTCTTGTTGTGGAGCACCGGCTCTAGACGTGCAGCTTCTAGTTTAGGAACACCAGCTTAGTTGTCCCAAGGCATGTGGGATTTTATTTCCCTGACCAGGGATCGAACCTGCAACCCCTGCATTGGAAGACGGATTCTTAACCACTGGACCACCAGGGAAGTCCCAATAACCTCTATTTTTTTTTTTTAACTTTACAATATTGTATTAGTTTTGCCAAATATCAAAATGAATCCGCCACAGGTATACCTGTGTTCCCCATCCTGAACCCTCCTCCCTCCTCCCTCCTCCCTCCCCATACCCTCCCTCTGGGTCGTCCCAGTGCACCAGCCCCAAGCATCCAGTATCGTGCGTGCATCGAGCCTGGACTGGCAACTCGTTTCATACATGATATTATACATGTTTAAATGCCATTCTCCCAAATCTCCCCACCCTCTCCCTCTCCCACAGAGTCCATAAGACTGATCTATACATCAGTGTCTCTTTTGCTGTCTCGTACACAGGGTTATTGTTACCATCTTTCTAAATTCTATATATATATGTGTTAGTATACTGTATTGGTGTTTTTCTTTCTGGCTTACTTCACTCTGTATAATAGGTTCCAGTTTCATCCATCTCATTAGAACTGATTCAAATGTATTCTTTTTAATGGCTGAGTAATACTCCATTGTGTATATGTACCACAGCTTTCTTATCCATTCATCTGCTGATGGGCATCTAGGTTGCTTCCATGTCCTGGCTATTATAAACAGTGCTGCGATGAACATTGGGGTACACGTGTCTCTTTCCCTTCTGGTTTCCTCAGTGTGTATGCCCAGCAGTGGGATTGCTGGATCATAAGGCAGTTCTATTTCCAGTTTTTTAAGGAATCTCCACACTGTTCTCCATAGTGGCTGTACTAGTTTACATTCCCAGCAACAGTATAAGAGAGTTCCCTTTTCTCCACACCCTCTCCAGCATTTATTGCTTGTAGACTTATGGATCGCAACCATTCTGACTGGCGTGAAATGGTACCTCATAGTGGTTTTGATTTGCATTTCTCTGATAATGAGTGATGTTGAGCATAATTATTATTATTTAAAATTTATGCCTGTCTTTATGTTAAAGTTTCTCATTTTTTAAAAATAGAGACCAATAACCAATAACCTCTATTTTTAAAAAATGAGAAACTTTAACATAAAGACAGGCATAAATTTTAAATAATAATAGTGATAAAGGTATCAAGTTTATTAATAAAAACTCAAAACATGGTACAGGCCCAGACCTGACACATGGAGAGAAGGAATGTAGCCCCAAGAGCACATGTGCAGTGCAGATACACGAACAGTGGGCGAGAGAGGCACTTGTGCCTCATAGGAGTTCTCAGACACGGAAAGCGATACATGGTTCAGAATGAAAACTCTGCAGATTTAAAGAAAGACGCCCAGTGAATCTCTAGATGGAAAGTATACTCAGAATAAATTATGGTAAAGTTATTCCAAGACTTATCAGAGTAAAACGGCAGAACATGAAGAATATAAAAGAAAATGTTTACAGCCAAGTACAAGAATGTTCTTAGCACATTGTCTATATCAGCAAAATATTGGAAAATTTCCTAAATGTCTATTAATGGGAAGATGTATACATAAGTGGTGGTGTATTAACAGTATAATCACACACTAAAATGTTATATAGCAGTTAAAAACAAATGCCTTGCTATGCCAAAATAGCTGAATCTCAGAAACAAAGATGTGTGGGGAAAAAAGCAAGTAGCAAAATCATAGAGTGTACTATTAATTATATAAAAATTGAAACCATGTTTTATTTATGTCTATATAAAGTTTTAGTGGGAATGTGTGTGTTTGTGAGCTCAGTTGTGTTTGGCTCTTTGCGACCCCGTGGACTGTAGCCTGTCAGGATCCTCTGTTCATGGAATTTTCCACACAAGAATACTGGAGCGAGTTACCATTTCCTACTCCAGGGAATCTTCCCTACCCAGGGATCAAACCCATGTCTCTTGTGTCTCCTGCATTGGCAGGCCGATTCTTTACCACTGCACCATCTGGAAAGCCCTTTACTGGGACTATAAAAGCCTAAATGTGAATGGTGGATACAAACATTACAGATTGATGTAATGATCTCTGAAAAGAGTGAAAGACACACAGGCAGCCTTCACGTGCATCTAGATTGTTACATTAGAATGGCTCGTGTGACTTGAGTCAATCCAAGGTACAGACTTTTCAGAGTACCTCTAAGTGCAGCATCTAGAGGTCAAGGAATTTGAGGATCAAAGAAAACTTACTGATTCTAGTACAACCCCTTCATTTTAAGACGGAGGAAACTGAGACTCTTACTCTCCATTAGAATCTTTTAATATTTAATAGGAGCACACTTAAATGAGAACTAATAGATCGATTGGTTGCAAAAGATGGTCCTGACACACAGTGAGGTCCCTGATGGACAAGGCAAAGCCAGAGCTCTATAAATTTCTAGTGGAAGAATGACTTCATAGAAGGATGTTGCCAAGACAAATCTTATAATCCCTAGTTTCTCAAGAGAACTCAAGGTCAGCCCATTGTTTTTAACTAAGGCGTCTGGCCACTTGGCTTCCACTTAACTGGCAGTAAAATAGGGGTTCTTTTTCCAGTGGCTTGCTTCCAATACTCCCCATCAGAGCCCCAGTTATTACAATTATGTTTTTTAAAAATGCCATTTATTCCCACTGCTAAATTTTAGTCTCTTTAAATGAGTGCTATCTCTGGGAAGATAAGGAGTAGAACATGAAGAGAAACAATTGCCATACAAATTCCTTCATACACGAAGCATGCAATTGACTATAGAATAATAGAATCTATGAGTTGGACCTTATTCCTACCTCCCAGTTATTGAAGAAATCCCACCTACAACATGAATGACTTGGTTTTTCCATCTCAGAATATATCTGGATTCAAACATTCCCTGTTTGACAAAGACATCTGTTCCACTTTTACAGCACTCTATTTCATAGAAAGATTTCTTTTTCTCCCTATAACCCGTCTCCCCAGAACTTCTCCCTGTGGTTCCTAGTTATTACCCTGGAGCTACAGCTTGGACACAGACATATTAATCACAATTTTTATTTTCTATATGTTAGGATGTCTTGACATTTTGAGTAGCTAACTGATCAGGGTGGGCAGGGTGATAGGGCAGGAAGACTGCACCTCTCAGGGCTAGCTGATTCCTAAAAACACAGTAAGTTCCCTACATACGAACTTTCAAGTTTCAAACTTTCAAAGATGTGAATGTGCATTTGCATGTCCAGTCACATGTGTCAGTTCATGTGTCTGGCATACACTGTCCTATGCATGCATTTTCTATAAGCGGCTGTGCTTTTGTGTACTTTACTGTACAGTACTATATAGTGTACAGTATCTTTATTTCATGCCCAGGATGCCCAGAAGCAAGCACAAAAGCTCCAGTGATGCAGCTGGTACAGTGCTACCCAGACATCACTAGATCATTTTTTCAAGAGGGTAGCTAGAATTGATTCCAGCGAGGAACCAGACACCTGTGCTGTCAACATCAGGCTGAAAATGCAGCTTGCCCTCAGTCTCCTATTGCTGACGACCCTTCAGCTCTCCCATCTCCCGCCTCCTCTCCCTCTCCAGCCAGTACCTCCTCCTGCCTGTTCACTCGATGCCAGCTGCTGTGTGCCAGCAGTTGTGCTCTACTACTGTACTTTTCAAGGTACCGTACTATAAGAGTAAAAATATTTATTTTTGTGTTTGTTTTGTATATATGTATTATTTGTGTGAAAAGTATTACAAATCTGTTACAGTACAGTACTATATAGCCAACTAGGTTAGTTGAGTACGTCGGCTAACCTTGTTAGACTTAGGAACAAATTAGACTTAGGAATGGGCTCTTGGAACAGAACTAGTTCCCATGTGGGGGCTTACTGTACAAACCAACAGATCGTGAGTCCATACCCTCAACAACCTCTGTATGCTACTGCTACTCACCATGCTAATATTTCCCTCCCCCTAAATCAACTACAGCCAGGTACCAGACCACTAGGGACACTCCCAGGCCCCAAAGCCTGCTGGGATTGTGCAAGCTAGCCAGTCCTAGGCTGTTTGCCCTGCTCTGCCTTGTCTTTCTCATGGAAAACTTAATAAAGGCTGCGGCTATGCTTTCCCAGCACCCTTTGCTCGCTCCTGACCAACACTACTTCTTCCCTGTGTGGCTCTGCACAGCGTGCCAGCTCCTACTCTCAGGAACTGTAAGTAGTGAACATCTTCTTTCCCTCTGATTAGCCCCTCTGGGCTGCACTTGGCCACCTCTGTGAATTATTGAGATGCTTGTTGACCCGTTTCATCCTGTTACCTTTTAGGCCCTCGATGCTTATCTTCAACACCTTCTCAAGACTACAATCTCTCATGTAGGGTCTGGTCATTTGAGAGTGCTGAAGGACTTTTTGCTTCTTGGACCTGGGCAATATGCTTTTATCTACTCAGCCATTACCATTTTCAGCAACTAATTTACACCACTGGTTAAGATAAAGCTTCCTTGTTAACAAAAACCTTCAACTCCATTTCACATGAATATTTGATTAAACAAATTTCTCAGTTCTTATTTGCACAATTGATCATTTCCATGGAATGTTGTTATTAATTACGTAATAAATACATATGTTATCAATTGTACATCATTATTTTTATTGAGGTATAATTGATATATAAAATTATATTGATTTTAGGTATATAATATAATGATCGAATATTTGTATATATCTTGAAATTATTACCACAGTTAATTTAGTTAGCATCTATCACCATCAGATCAGATCAGATCAGTCGCTCAGTCATGTCCGTCTCTTTGCGACCCCATGAATCGCAGCATGCCAGGCCTCCCTGTCCATCACCAGCTCCCGGAGTTCACACAGACTCACGTCCATCGAGTCAGTGATGCCATCCAGCCATCTCATCCTTTGTTGTCCCCTTCTCCTCTTGCCCCGAATCCCTCCCAGCATCAGAGTCTTTTCCAATGAGTCAACTCTTCGCACGAGGTGGCCAAAGTACTGGAGTTTCAGCATCACTCCTTCCAAAGAAATCCCAGGGCTGATCTCCTTCAGAATGGACTGGTTGGATCTCCTTGCAGTCCAAGGGACTCTCAAGAGTCTTCTCCAACACCACAGTTCAAAAGCATCAATTCTTCGGTGCTCAGCCTTCTTCACAGTCCAACTCTCACATCCATACATGACCACTGGAAAAACCATAGCCTTGACTAGATGGACCTTTGTTGGCAAAGTAATGTCTCTGCTTTTGAATATGCTATCCAGGTTGGTCATAACTTTCCTTCCAAGGAGTAAGCGTCTTTTAATTTCATGGCTGCAGTCACCATCTGTAGTGATTTTGGAGCCCAGAAAAATAAAGTCTGACACTGTTTCCACTGTTTCCCCATCTATTTCCCATGAAGTGGTGGGGCCAGATGCCATGATTTTCGTTTTCTGAATGTTGAGCTTTAAGCCAACTTTGTCACTCTCCACTTTCACTTTCATCAAGAGGCTTTTGAGTTCCTCTTCACTTTCTACCATAAGGGTGGTGTCATCTGCATATCTGAGGTTATTGAGATTTCTCCTGGCAATGTTGATTCCAGCTTATGTTTCTTCCAGTCCAGTGTTTCTCATGATGTACTCTGCATATAAGTTAAATAAACAGGGTGACAATATACAGCCTTGATGAACTCCTTTTCCTATTTGGAACCAGTCTGTTGTTCCATGTCCAGTTCTAACTGTTGCTTCCTGACCTGCATACACATTTCTCAAGAGGCAGATCAGGTGTTCTGGTATTCCCATCTCTTGAAGAATCTTCCACAGTTTATTGTGATCCACACAGTCAAAGGCTTTGGCATAGTCAATAAAGCAGAAATAGATGTTTTTCTGGAACTCTCTTGCTTTTTCCATGATCCAGCAGATGTTGGCAATTTGATCTCTGGTTCCTCTGCCTTTTCTGAAACCAACTTGAACATCAGGAAGTTCATGGTTCACATATTGCTGAAGCCTCGCTTGGAGAATTTTGAGCATTACTTTACTAGCGTGTGAGATGAGTTCAATTGTGTGGTAGTTTGAGCATTCTTTGGCATTGCCTTTCTTTGGGATTGGAATGAAAACTGACCTTTTCCAGTCCTCTGGCCACTGCTGAGTTTTCCAAATTTGCTGGCATATTGAGTGCAGCACTTTCACAGCATCATCTTTCAGGATTTGAAATAGCTCAACTGGAATTCCATCACCTCCACTAGCTTTGTTCGTAGTGATGCTTTCTAAGGCCCACTTGACTTCACATTCCAGGATGTCTGGCTCTAGGTCAGTGATCACACCATCGTGACTATCTGGGTCGTGAAGATCTTTTTTGTACAGCTCTTCTGTGTATTCTTGCCATCTCTTCTTAATATCTTCTGCTTCTGTTAGGTCCATACCATTTCTGTCCTTTATCGAGCTCATCTTTGCATGAAATGTTCCTTTGGTATCTCTGATTTTCTTCAAGAGATTCCTAGTCTTTCCCATTCTGTTGTTTTCCTCTATTTCTTTGCATCCATCACCATACACAGTTACAAATTATTTTCCTGTGATAAGAATGTTTAAGGTCTATCTACTTTTGGCAACATTCAAATATACAATACAACATTATTAACTTTAGGCATCATACTGTCCATTACATCTCCATGACTTAATAATTTTATAACTGGAAGTTTGTACTTTTTTAGTCCTTTCACTCATTTAATATTAAATCATAAATCTTGAGCTTCCCTGGTGGCTCAGCGGTGAAGAATTAGCCTGCCAGTGCAGGAGACATGGATTCAATCTCTGGTCCAGGAAGATCCCACATGCCACAGAGGAACTAAGCCCGTGTGCCTCAACGACTGAGCCTGCGCTCTGGAGCCTGGGAGCTTCAACTACTGAGCCCACGTGCCACAGCTACTGAAGCCTTGCACCCTGGAGCCCGTGCTCCATAGCAAGAGAAGTCACTACAATAAGAAGCCCTTGAAAAGCAACTAGAGAGTAGCCCCACTTGCTGCAACTATGCAGCCCAGGCAGCCAAAAATAAATATTTTTAACTGAAAATTAGTTTATTTATTTTAATTGGAAGCTAATTACTTTACACTACTGTGGTGGCTTTTGCCATACATGGACTCTAATTAGCCATGGGTGTACATGTGTCTTCCCATCCTGAACCCCTGCTTTAATTAAATTAAATTTAATAAATTTAATTTTTAATTTAAAAAATTATGTCTCATATCTGTCTTGTTGCATCTTATTTTAATTGTTTAAGGTTTTTTCTCCCCATTACATTATTAAAACCCTCAATATTTCTCTTTATACAGCCTCCCCTTTGCATCTGACTTGAGTGCTCAGGTATTTGTTTCCATTGGACTCTAGGTTAAATCTTAATGGTTCATCATTCTTATTGCCCAGTCTGCCTGGATTGGCACAGACAGTTGTTTGTCTTCAAGTAGCCATTGACAAATACATTAAAGCACATGAAACTCTGTAACTTTCCTTGAGACCTCCTTCTCTTTGAGAAAATGATACTGGCTTTGAAGTATGGTTGTCCACAGGCTATGGGTCTCTCAACATTTCTCCCTTCATATACCAAGTGCCTCCTGAGTGTCAGCATTATTCCGACCTGAACACCTACATTCGACCATGAGAGAGAGTTTTCATGATTTTTAAAATTATTATTACTTCAAGTTTACAGTCAGGCAGTTCTCTAACAGTGATCACTTTATCAAAAGAAGGGGGGCATGAGTTTTCTTCCTTTTCCTCTGTACCAAAAGACTCATCTACCTCTATTCTGAGCATGCTCTATCACATTTAATGATGCATTCCAGTTTCTCCTTTTTTTAAAAGAAATTTTTGATGTGGGCCATTTTTAAAGTCTCTATTGAATTTGTTAGGATAGTGCTTCTGTCTTCTATGTTTTAGTTTTTTTGGCTGCGAAGCAAGTAGTATCTTAGCTCCCCAGTCAGGAATCAAACCTACGCCCTCTGCACTGGAAGTCTTAACCCCTGGACCACCAGGGAATTCCCATTCCAGTTTCATTGATGCAGATTGTGTTGACTTTCCATCATTCAAACACCTTATACTCCAATAGTGTTTTGTAATTTACCAAAAACAAAAAAATCTTTCAGAAAATGTGCATGCATGAGTGCTAAGTCACTTCAGTCATGTTCAACTCTTTGCGGGGCTAAGGACTGTAGTCTGCCAGACTCCTCTGTCCATAGGATTCTCCAGGCAAGAATACAGGGGGTCTTCCTGACCTGGAGGAGAAGGCAATGGCACCCCACTCCATTACTCTTGCCTGGAAAATCCCATGGACAGAGGAGCCTGGTAGGCTGCAGTCCATGGGGTGGCTAAGAGTTGGACACGACTGAGTGACTTCCTTTTCTCTTTTCACTTTCATGCATTGGAGAAGGAAATGGCAACCCACTCCAGTGTTCTTGCCTTGAGAATGCCAGGGACGGGGGAGCCTTGTGGGCTGCCATCTATGGGGTCGCACAGAGTTGGACACAACTGAAGTGACTTAGCATAGCATCCTGACCTGGGGATTGAACCCACAACATCTGTGGTTCCTGCATTGCAGGCAGATTCTTCACCCTTGAGCCACCAGGGAAGCCCTCACAATATGTAAGGATGCTGTAAATCCCCTTCCAGAAGATATTAGCTGTAGGAGGCTCAGCCAATGGAAGACCTTAAACCAGGTCTTCTCTCTGTGCCTCCAGAACCCCTGGTATGCCCTTGCCTGACCCCCATGGAAGCAATACGGAAGCAAGATAGCACTTTGCGCTCTGTTGGTTCTCTGAAGCCTCTAGAAACCGTCATCCGGAAGTGGAGACTGGAGCCAGTTTCAAGTGTTTGGGAGCTCATCTCCTCATCCCTGGTATGTTTCAGTCCCCTCCCTGGGTGGCGTGTTCTGTGCTTCCAAGTGTAGAGGTCACTATTCACTGCAAAGATCAAAGCAATAAAAAAATATTTATTCACATATGCACAAGATTTTACATTCCTTTCAATATTCTTACACCTGCAACTTTTGACCTGGAAAATCTCTCCAGGAGAAGACTTCAAACTGCAGCATTCCACATGGAAAACTTGGGGCAGGAAGCCTTCCCAGAGCAATAACAGGAGAATTTGTAACACTTGGTGGGCAGGGAGGGGCTATGTTTACAGCTGTAAGGTAGAGTGGGGCACAGTTGCTCTATGCTGGTTCTCACGGGGCATCATTTCAAAGACCTCCCTTCCTCTGTGCCCCAAACCTGTTTACAAGAGTCTCTTTCTTCCCTGGAACTTGCCACAGGTAGTTAGATATGAATAATGACAACTGAAAAAAGAAAACTAAATTCCCATTACTAAAGAAAAACTCAAGTCAGCCCTCTGGGGGAGACACTCACAGGATTAATTATATTGTAGGAGTGGATATCTTTCTTCATTTCCCTTTCCAGCAGTTTTGCAAATGCATTTTTCCACATTTTAAAAGAAATGGAAGAACTCGCTAGTTCCACAGCCAGAAAATCCTGACAGTCTCTGATAGCTGAATAATGGATGAAGCTCTACTGTTTACTTAGCAGGGGGAGGGAAAAAAAAAAAGAGGGGCGATAGAGCAGTCCAGATAAAGTGTAGGAATCTGACATCCTCTTGTGCTAGACAATGGTGAGAAGAATATTCTGGCTCCTTTTCTTTTTTGTCCATGTATGAAATATATGTTGGAAACAACACTTCAGTATCATCTTCATTATTACTATTAACTCTTAGGACTGTACCTAGGACTCAATCCCAGATTTCTACTCATGTCAACCTGATTACTCCCTGGAACACAGATTAGGAAACATCCCCATCTCAAAAAATCTCAGATTTCCTATTGCACAAATACTAAAGAGACTTTCCCTAAGACAGTGTATAATTTTCCCTGCAGGAAAATGTCTCCCACGTCACCATACATTCATTGATTGGAAAACTGATTAAAACATGATTATAATTAGCAAAGGCTTAAGGTTTTTCTTTTCCATTAAGTTCAGCACTTTCTTGCTGATTAATTCACATTCCTGTCCTCCTTTGTAGGGCCAACTGTACCAAGTCAGAGGAGTTGAAGGCTGTCAGTGTGTTTGCCTTCTGAGGGAACCCTCCCTATAAAAAACTCCCACCAAATCTGTCATAGAGACCTAAAATTCCACCATTAGAGATTCACTCTTTTGGTTCTGGAGGCTTTTAATCCCTGGGGGCCTTATTAAAATGCAAAAAAAACACTCTGAGAAGAATAACAGCATCGGAAGCTATTATTAACTGACAGCAAGAAGGCCCTTGGGAATCGGATACAGGCTAGAGCCTGAGGAATGACTACAGGGAATCAGGACAGAGGAGAGGATGGTAAGAAGGTAGCAAAAATAAACTTTACCTACTTCACAATTTTTCAGGGACAAGGGGCCTACTTCCGCTCTTCCCCTACACCAGAGGAATTCCATTCAAGGTGGGATAATGGGCTCCATAGAAGCAATTTATTTTCAGGTGTTCTAAAGGAGAAAACCAGCAGTGACACATACTAGCATTTATGTAGAAGTCTGACTTTCACTGAGGTTACTTGATCATGACATCACCCCTGGATTTTCTCTTCCAAGGCCTTGAAGTCGTCATTTGGGCTTGTCAATAAGGGCTGCACCTAAATCATATGATTACATGCTCCTGTCCCTCTGTTTCCTCACCCTCCTGGGACAATAACAGAATCAATGCTACCATGGTGAAGTCAGCAAGATGTACAGAACAGCTTTGAGCTTTTGGAGACAGCAATATGGGAATTTGCTTTGAAAATTATATACACACCAGGTGTGTTTTTTTTGAAAACATGGAAGTGACTTAAACTAATTAGGTCTCCAAAAAAGAAGAACTTGGAAGTTCCTGAAGCTGACTTTCCGAATTTCAGGAACGTCTGTCTCCCATGCAGTGAAAAGTGAAAAAGTGAAAGTGAAAGTCGCTCTTTGTGACCACATGGACTATATAGTCCATGGAATTCTCCAGGCCAGAATACTAGAGTGGGTAGTCTTTTCCTTCTCCAGGGGATCTTGCGAACCCAGGGATCGAACCCAGGTCTCCTGCATTGCAGACAGATTCTTTACCAGCTGAGCCACAAAGGAAGCGCAACAAGGTTCTTATTTGCACCTGCAGGGAGAGGTCCTGGAGCAGTTTCTGCATCCTCCAGAGACGCTTCCTTCCTTGGAAGAGTGATGTGGACACTAAAGTTTAAAAAATGCCAGAAAAGTTTGAAATTCCTTCTAATTATTGTGTTGAGGTTGGCGTGCCCTTGCAGGTGTGTCTATGTACGTGTTTAAGCACATAGATGCATAATAAGAAAAAGTGCACTGGGAAGTTAAACTTTTCCTAGAAAAAATTCCAAGTATTATTTGAAAGCGTTATGCCTTATAGAAGCAAGGGTAGTTTTTATGTTTTTCTTGTGTACCTAGAATAAAAGACTATGAAAGTATTTTTTGTGTTTTGTTAATCTGTGTGGTAATTTCATATAGTAAGTAGATGGGAAAACTTGACTCACACCCAGACCCCTTGGAGCACTTCAAAATAAAGTGAAGGCTCTGTTCACTGCATGGTGACCTTGTTGAGTCAGCAGATCTCTGCCCAGAAGAGAGACATGGTCTAGGGAATATGTCCAATCTCCAGGGAATACAGTGGCTGAGCCTTAAGTAATCTATAGAAGGAAGAGTAGATATATATATATATATATATATATATATATATATATATATTTTGATATATTTCTTTAAATCTCGATCCACATAGTGTTTTCACTCTAAGTGAATAACCATGTGACTGCAGTTAATTAAGGATCGATGGTTATATTATAACTGATGAATATGTTCTTACTTTAACAAAAATTGTATATTTTTTAGATAAAGTCCAATCAAGCTGCCTTTGCCCCTCATCTCATTTATCTGAGCCTTACATAAGATTCTTCACTGGCTTGACTTCATCATCATAAGCACACCTCAGACATGAAGTACTCCCTTTCTGACACTCCAGAAGAGCAAAACACAAAAGTCAGGAGCATCTGAGAAAAATCCAAGAGAATCCTAGGCTGTAAGTATAAACTTCTGGAAGCCCACATACAAGGAAAACTGCAAAATTAATGTCCTCTGACCACAGTTCAGTAGCCTTTATAGGATGTGAAAAACGGCAGCTCGTTTTCCTTTTTGCCTTGTGCACAGCTTTTACTCTGCACTCTGCCCTTCCCAGTGTAGAGAAAAAGGAGCAAGGGTTTACAGGAACCCCCAAGTCGCCTTCTGTAGACACTTCTAAGAGAAGTAACAGTGAATCCAGCGCTTGGGGATTGTCAGCATTTTTATCACGGATGTGGAGGTCTATAGTGTGCACATGTGTGCTGTGTCTTATGACTAAAAAACAGGCAGTTTCATTTCTTCCTGATAACCATGCCAACCATTCATTCCTTCAACAAGTATTAAGTACCTATTAGGTGCTGAATATTAGGGAGAAAAAAGATAAGAGTGAGGCCTTGCCATTTAGTATAGGCTAGGAACCTAATCAATAAAATAATTATAGTACAAAACATTAAGTTACAATAGACATGTATATGAAGTGCTATGAGCTTTGAAAGCTGTCATTATAAGGATTATGACTACATTTATGGTTAATTTTTAATACTATCTGAATAATAATGAGCAGTCAGCATGTGGCAAGCATACCCATTATACCTCTCTCTTTTACTCTTTTATGATACTCCCCCTGAGATAAGCACTATAATCAAGCTAAGGAAACTCAAGCTTTGTGGAGTTAGCTGATTCCTCAAAATCACACCACTAAGGCAGAGCTGATATCTGCACCCAGATCAGGACTGCCAATGGTGTGGTCCTAACCACTATGCCACACTAGTTCCAAATTCTGAAATATATTTTGTCCTCTTTGCCTTGGTCAGCACTCCTGTTCATGACTCCAGAGACTTCTGGAACTCATCTTTAAAAATTGTACCCATGTCTGCAGCACGAATTGTTTGACTTAGTTGTACTTAGTACAATTGATCCCCAAAGTGATGCCCCTGGCACCTTAGGAATGAAACAATGTCAAGCAACTAAAATAAAAAGGCAGCAACCTTCAGCAAAGCACCCCAGTGAACAGCCATGTGCAAGGAAATATTTTGAGGTCATCAAGGAGACAGTAATCTTTGTTTGGGGGCCAAAACACACTTCCCCAGTGAGGTTGCAGGATACACATAAATAATCCAGTCTGAAGAAAGGTCATCTCTGGGGCTAGAGTCAGGGTTAGCAGCGACAGCTTGCAAACCGATTGCTCTGAAAACCTTCCACCAGTCTGGCTAAGTACCACAGGGAGAGTGGTGCTGAAAGCAGATAAGGCTTAACTCCTCTGCAGGAGGAGCCAACCTTGAACCTTATTGTTGCTGGAGACTTTATTTGGCATCACGCTGTACTCCCATCAGCCAGGGAAACCACGGAGTAGACGAGAGTGCTCCTGGAGGGGCAGGAAACTCAGGCCATGGGGCACTGCAGGAGGTCACGGGACCAGAGGGCAGCAGGCAGGAATCAATAGCGTTGAGCAGAGTGTGGGGATCAATGACCCCTAGACTGTGTGACAGTTCAGCAAACTTGAGCCCACATGGGGTTGGCCAGGGGTGTGCAGAGAGTCACAGACACCAATTTTTAGGGAATTCTAAGAACACACAACTACACAGTGAAATAGAACTGTCGAAGATGTATTTCCTGAGCAGGAATGCCTGGCAAATAGCAGACCATTTGGTCACTTCTGTGTGAGGGCCCCAGGAAAACATTCTTGCCAGTGCCTTCAGGCCTGAAATGACCACTATCTATTCTCTGGGTCAAATTCTTTTCCCTTCCCCTATTATACTATTTTTAACTACTTTATTATGAGATGTTTCAAACACACACAAAAGCAGAGTGACTAATATAATAAAATCCAGTTGACGTACATGCTACAGGAGTAGTACCCAGCAAGACCTGTACACAAGAATAGGATTTTATCTGTAAGTGCTTCTGTTTGAATCTCTAGAAGGACTTCTTTTTTAAACACATTGCACTGTTATCAGCCCAGAAACAAACTGAACAATAATTTCTTGACATCATCAAAAATCCAATTAGTGTTCAAATTTCCTGAAGTGTCTTAAAAGGTTTCTTTATGGTTGAGGTTGATGTTTTTAAGTAGAACTTAAACAACAGCCACTCATTACACATGGTTGATATGTCTCTTAAGTCATTTCACTTGTGTATGTTTCCCGTTTTCCTTCCATTTTTCTATCCTTTTTTTTTTCTTTTTTTTAGGCCACGCTGCACTGCCTGTGGGATCTCAGTTCCCAAACCGGGGATCCTCCATTTTTCTTTGCAGTGTATTCACTGAAAAAGCTATAAAGTTTCTGAGGTTTGGGGTATTGCAGATTGCATTCATATGGTGTCATTGAATGTATTCCTCTGTATTTCCTGGTAATTAAGTCTAGATATTTGATCAAGTTCAGGGTCCATTTCTTGGCAAAAACACTTCCTAGGTGGTGGTGTGTACTTCCATCAAGAGACACAAAGTATCAGATTGTCTGCCGTTTTGTGACATTCAGTTCAGTTCAGTCAGTTCAGTTCAGTCGCTCAGTCGTGTCCGACTCTTTGCGACCCCATGAATTGCAGCACACCAGGCCTCCCTATCCATCACCAACTCACGGAGTTCACTCAGACTCACGTCCATCGAGTCAGTGATGCCATCCAGCCATCTCATCCTGTGTCATCCCCTTCTCCTCCTGACCCCAATCCCTCCCAGCGTCAGAGTCTTTTCCAATGAGTCAACTCTTCGCATGAGGTGGCCAAAGTACTGGAGTTTCAGCTTTAGCATCATTCCTTCCAAAGAAATCCCAGGGCTGATCTCCTTCAGAATGGACTGGCTGGAACTCCTTGTAGTCCAAGGGACTCTCAAGAGTCTTCTCCAACACCACAGTTCAAAAGCATCAATTCTTCGGCAATCAGCCTTCCTCACAGTCCAACTCTCACATCCATACAGGAAAAACTATAGCCTTGACTAGACGGACCTTTGTTGGCAAAATAATGTCTCTGCTTTTCAATATGCTATCTAGGTTGGTCATAACTTTCCTTCCAAGGAGAAAGCGTCTTTTAATTTCATGGTTTCAGTCACCATCTGCAGTGATTTTGGAGCCCAAAAAACCAAAGTCTGACACTGTTTCCACGGTTTTCCCATCTATTTCCCACATTAGCTGCCATTGATTATTGTCTGGATCCATTACTTTGTTCAGGATCACAAAATCATATTCTGGTTCTATTATTTTTCTTTCATCTAATAAGTGGAAGATGCAAGATAAATTTACCTCTAAGAAATCAAATGTTTTTGGTTCTTCTCTTTTTACAAGTTTCTTAAGTCAGATCAGATCAGTCACTCAGTCGTGTCCGACTCTCTGCTACCCCATGAATCGAAGCCCGCCAGGCCTCCCTGTCCATCACCACTTAAGTCACCAGTTGGGAATTCCCTGGAGATCCAGTGGTTAGGACTTGGCACTTGCATTGCTGTGGATTCAGGTTCCATCCCTGGTTGGGGAACTAAGATCTCACCAGCCTCAAGGCATGGCCCAAAAAAAAAAAAAAAAATTAAGTCATCAGTTGGTTCATGAGCACTTCTAAAAGAATCTTTTTAGTTTTAATGTGATTTTATTGATTTATACATGTTTGGTATATTCCAATACATTGCTGCCATTATTCTTACCAGTATTCAAATTGTCCTATCTTTTATCAGTGGTAGTTTCTTCAAGTCACCTCAGAGCTCCTTTTGATTTAACTTTTGATAGTGTACTTACTTGTCTATCTTTTATATTTTTTGCCCAGATCTCGAATCAGCCTTTTAATTCCCAGATGTGAGTTTTTATATAGGAGACCACATTCTGCCCACAAGAGGCACTTACTAAGACGTTAATCAAACTTGGGTCTCCATTCAGCCTAAGGTAACTTCTCACTCTCTCTCTGCCCTTTCCCTCCTAAACCCAGAGAATAATGGACCCCCTTCATGAAGCCAAACTTTCAGGACACCTCAGGAGTCTCATTCCATGGGCACTGTGGTTGCATGTGACATGCAATCACACATATTCAGATGCCCTATACCCTCTTGTACCTTCCCAGACAGGATGAGGAGCTGTGTCTTCTTGCATAATTTCATCATGGTCTCTGTTTCGGGAATGAAGACCCAGAAGAGAAAAGAACTTGTCTGTGCTGCTGGTAACTTGCGCCTGCTGTGTGTCTGCTGACAAGTCAGAGAATTCGCATTCTAAGAAGCAGTTGTGATTCTTTAGTTATTTCACCTATGCATTTACAAATAAAGGAATGACTTGATATCAAGGGAAATTCTTCCATTTTCTTTGCTAAGGTTCTGTTCTTTTGTTACCCCCATAAGACCAAGGAAGCAGCATTTCCAGAGCTTTTACACCCAGGCTTTCTCCCTTCTGTCCCACCAGATCACCCCTTGTACAAAGAGTGCTTAATTATTGAACTAGATACAAAATGTAGCCAACTTAAGCATTTTTAATAGCCTTGGAGTGTTTTGTGGAGGGGCAGAGGGATCTTTACAAGCTTATGCATTTCTTACTCAATCGCTCTAATGATTCTGTATTTTCCCACAGGACAGAAAACCAAATAGGGTTCAGGGTAATAAGAGAAGGAAGTAACCAGTGCTTGTGTGTGCTCAGTCCTTCAGTCGTGTCTGACTTTTTGTGACCTCATGGACTGTAGGCTGCCAAGCTCCTCTGTCCATGGAATTTTGCAGGCAAGAATACTGGAGTGGGTTACTATTTCCTACTCCAGGGGATCTTCAGGACCCGGGGATTGAATCCACGTCTCTTGTGTTTTCTGCACTGGCCACTGAGCCATGTGGCTCTTTACCACTGAGCCACCTGGGAAGCCCTTGGAATTAACCAGAGCTACCTCCAAACCTGTGTCCTTCAATTTCACATTGATCATTCTCTCCTTGGACCCTTTAACACCAATTTCCAAGAGTCAGTGTCACATCAGTTTAGTTCAGTTCAGTCACCCAGTCGTACCAACTCTTTGTAACCCCATGAACTGCAGCACGCCAGGCCTCCCTGTCCATCACCAACTCCCAGAGCTGGCTTAAACTCATGTCAGCTGAGTCGGTGATGCCATCCAACCATCTCATCCTCTGTTGTCCCCTTCTCCTCCCACCTTCAGTCTTTCCCAGCATCAGGGTCTTTTCTAATGAGTCAGTTCTTCTCATCAAGTGGCCAAAGTATTGGAGTTTCACCTTCAGCATCAGTCCTTCCAATGAATATTCAGGACTGTGGTTTTCTTTAGGATTGATTGGTTTGATATTCTTGCAATCCAAGGGACTCTCAATAGTCTTCTTCAACACCACAGTTTAAAAGCATCAATTCTTCAGGGCTCAGCTTTCTTTATAGTCCAATTCTCACATCCATACATGACTACTGGAAAAACCATAACTTTGACTAGACAGATCTTATTCAGCAAAGTAATGTCTCTGCTTTATAATATGCTGTCTAGGTTGGTCATAGCTTTTCTTCCAAGGAGCAAGCATGTTTTAATTTCATGGCTGCAGTCACCATCTGCACTGATTTTGGAGCTCAAAAAAATAGTCTCTCACTGTTTCCCCATCTATTTGCCATGAAGTGATGGGACCAGATGCCATGATCTTCGTTTTCTGAATGTTGAGCTTTAAGCCAACTTTTTCACTCTCCTCTTTCACATTCATCAAGAGACTCTTTAGTTCCTCTTCACTTTCTGCCATAAGGGTGGTGTCATCTGCATATCTGAGGTTATTGATATTTCTCCCTGCAATCTTGATTCCAGCTTGTCCTTCTTCCAGCCCAGCATTTCTCATGACGTACTCTGCATGTAAGTTATGCAGGGTGACAATATACAGCCCTGACATACTCCTTTTCCTATTTGGAACCAGTCTGTTGTTCCATGTCCAGTTCTAACTGTTGCTTCCTGACCTGCATATAGGTTTCTCAAGAGGCACATCAGGTGTTCTGGTATTCCCATCTCTTTCAGAATTTTCCACAGTTTATTGTGATCCACACAGTCAAAGGCTTTGGCATAGTCAATAAAGCAGAAATAGATGTTTTTCTGGAACTCTCTTGCTTTTTTGATGATCCAGTGGATATTGGCAATTTGATCTCTGGTTCCTCTGCCTTTTCTAAAACCAGCTTGAATATCAGGAAGTTCATGGTTCAGGTATTGCTGAAGCCTGGCTTGGAGAATTTTGAGCATTACTTTACTAGCGTGTGAGATGAGTGCAATTGTGCAGTAGTTTGAGCATTCTTTGGCATTGCCTTTCTTTGGGATTGGAATGAAAACTGACCTTTTCCAGTCCTGTGGCCACGGCTGAGTTTTCCAAATTTGCTGGCATATTGAGTGCAGCACTTTCACAGCATCATCTTTCAGGATTTGGAATAGCTCAACTGGAATTCCATCACCTCCACTAGCTTTGTTCGCAGTGATGCTTCCCAAGGCCCACTTGTTTTCCCACTCCAGGATGTCTGGTTCTAGGTGAATGATCACACCATCATGGTTATGTGGGTCATGATGATCTTTTTTGTATAGTTTTTTTGTATAGGTCTTCTGTGTATTCTTGCCACCTCTTCTTAATATCTTCTGCTTTTGTTAGGTCCATACCATTTCTGTACTTTATTGTGCCCATCTTTGCGTGAAATGTTCCCTTGGTATCTCTAATTTTCTTGAAGAGGTCTCTAGTCTTTCCCATTCTATTGTTTTCCTCTATTTCTTTGAATTGATCACTGAGGAAGACTTTCTTATCTCTCCTTGCTTGCTATTCTTTGGAACTCTGCATTCAAATGGGTATATCTTCCATTTTCTCCTTTGCCTTTCATTTCTCTTTGTTTCTCAGCTATTTGTAAGGCCTTCACCTCCTCAGACAACCATTTTGCCTTTTTGCATTCTTTTTCTTGGGGATGGTTTTGATCACTGCCTCCTGTACAATGTCATGAACCTCTGTCCATAGTTCTTCAGGCACTCTGTCTATCAGATTTAATCTCTTGAATCTATCTCTCACTTCCACTGTATAATCATAAGGGATTTGATTTAGGTCATACCTAAATGGTCTAGTGGTTTTTCCTACTTTCTTCAATTTAAGTCTGAATTTGACAATAAAGAGTTATGATCTGAGCCACAGTCAGCTCCTGATCTTGTTTTTTATGACTGTTTAGAGTTTCTTCATCTTTGGCTGCAAAGAATATGATTAATCTAATTTCAGTGTTGACCACCTGGTGATGTCCATGTGTGGAGTCTTCTCCTATGTTGTTGTAAGAGGGTGTTTGCTATGACCAGTGCATTCTCTTGGAAAAACTCCGTTAGCCTTTGCCCTGCTTCATTTTGTACTCTAAGTCCAAATATGCCTGTTACTCCTGGTATCTCTTGACTTCCTATTTTTGCATTCTGGTCCCCTATAATGAAAAAGACATATTTTGGGGGTGTTAGTTCTAGAAGGTCTTGTAGGTCTTCATAGAATTGTTCGACTTCAGCTTCTTCAGCATTACTGGTCAGGGCATAGACTTAGATTACTGTGATATTGAATAGTTTGCCTTGGAAATAAACAAAGATCATTCTGTTATTTTTGCGATTACATCCAACTCCTGCATTTCAGACTCTTTTGTTTACTGTGATGGCTACTCCATTTCTTCTAAGGGATTCTTGCCTACAGTAGAAGACATAATGGTCACCCAAGTTAAATTCACTCATTCTAGTCCATTTTAGTTCACAGATTCCTAAAATGTTGATGTTCACTCTTGCTATCTCCTATTTGACTACTTCTAATTTATCTTTATTCATGGACCTAACGTTCTAGGTTCCTATGCATTATTGCTCTTTACAGCATCGGACTTTACTTCCATCACCAGTCACATCCATAACAGGGCGTTGTTTTCTCTTTGGCTCTGTCTCCTCATTCTTTCTGGTGTTATTTCTCCACTCTTCTCCAGTAGCATATTGGGCACCTACTGACCTGGGGAGTTAATCTTTCAGTGTCATGTCTTTTTGCCTTTTCATACTCTTCATGGGGTTCTCAAGGCAAGAATACTAAAGCGGTTTGCCATTGCCTTCTCCAAAAGACCACATTTTGTCAGAACTCTCTACCATGATCCATCTGTCTTGGGTGGCCCTACATGGCATGGCTCATAGTCATGTCAGGGAAGGGCCCAAAATCCCTCTCATTCATAGCTGGGTTGGCCATTTGCTGGACATGTGATTTTCATCAATGTCTCTATCTGTGAAGTTGGTGTTTCTGTCAGCTCAGGCTGGTATCACAGAATACGCAGTGAGAAGAAGACTTAAAGATGGCATGCTCCAGTTAGCACATTCAGAAGATTTAACACAACAGACCCAAAGGAAACAAACCAGCCCCAAAGGGACCTGATCTCCCAGCTCCCCATCCCCATGCTGTTTTTCAGTCACTAGGTCGTGTCTGACTCTTTGTGCCCCACGGACTGAAGCACACCAAGCTCCTCTGTCTTCCACTATCTCCCAGAGTTTGCTCAAATTCATGTCCATTGCGTCGGTGATGCTATCTAACCATCTCATCCTATGCCATCCCTTTCTCCTGTTGCCTTTGATCTTTTCCTACACCATCTCCATGACTGACAGTTAATATTCCACTTGGCAAACCGCTGGAGGACACTCAGGATCTCCACCCCATCTCTGGCTGAAGATTCAGATCCAACAGGTCAAATGAAACAAAATCATCCTTCACTCCTCCCTGATCAAGTTTTCCAGAGAAACTGCTGAGAGAACAAAATCTAATTCCTAGAATAATCTTTTTCACAGAATCCTTTTCAAGCTTGTAACTAAACTAAAACAAAAACCAATTAAAAGAAAAAGCTAAAAGTTTACCATATTTTAGTTGTCAGAAGGATTCATGTGATAACCTAGATAAGAGGTTCTCACATGTCTTTTATTTCTTTCTTCCTTACAACACTATTAAAACAAGCCTCTTAATATCCTATGGTGAAAAGACTTGGACAAACCTATAATTTATGCTATGATTTTTGAGAGATTTCCCCTGAAGGAAGTACCAAGGAAGTACCTTGAAAATGCTTCCCATTACTAATAGAAAGGAACTTTTTTTTCCCTATTATTATTTGTACAAGGGCTTCTTTCTTTTTCCGCATTTGACAATTTGGGGTGAAAACTGGTGACTGCATTAATTTTAAAAAACTGCATTAATTAAAAAGATGAGATGTCTTTTTATTTTTCTCTAGAAAATCCTAGTCTATGTCCCTGCAGCAAACCTCAGTGTGAGCCTGCAGCCTGCCAGGCAGGGCCCAGGGCTCTGGTTTTTGTCATTTGATCTGATACATGCTTAAGTCACTGATTAGAACCAATAATTGGATGGAGCAGTGAAACACTAAGAGACTGAGACAGGCTGAGGTAGAAGCTTGAGCTGTTGTCACAAAATTTGAAGTGAAAACTCAGCTCCACCTCCTCCTGCAGCCCAGGTTCCTTCCCCTTGCCTCCCCTCCTCAACCCCATCAAATCTCCACATAAGATGAAAACAAAGCATGGAGGATTTTGCCTCAAACTTTCCAGGTGGTGCTGGTGGTAAAGATTTTGCCTGCTAATGTAGGAGACACAGGAGATGGCAGGTTCTATCCCTGGGTCAGAAAGATTCCCTGGAGGAGAGCATGACAACTCACTCTAGTTTTCTTGCCTGGACAATTCCATGGACAGAGGAGCCTGGGGGGCTACAGTCCATAGGGTTGCACAGAGTCTGACACGACTGAAGTGACTTAGCACAGACAGCACAGCCCTTAAAGAGCTGATCTCCATGATGCATGACCTGGGGGAATCAGCCTAGGAACCCTGGGGGTGGGCAGCACATCCAGATGTAAATCTTGAATCAAGAAGTCCCACCTTCTCCTCTTTCAGAAAACCACTATCAATGAGAGACAACACTTATATAGGAGAAATAGACTCAGGTTCTCAGTTGTGGTATTTGAACAACACATATCATCTTTGTAAGGTCTGGATGAGACTTTTCTAGTTTCAAGGAGAAGAAATTGCCAAAGATTCTCTTACCACAGAAAGAAGATTCAAGACCAGAACTGGAAAAGCAGATGGGTTTTCCATCATGAAGTCAGTGTTCTTTCTTGCCCATCTGTCTCTTTTAAATAAATAACTACTCTAATGAAAAAGAAAAAGAAAGGAATACTAGATTTTTAAAAAAAATACTCTTTTGTCAAAGGGCTTCCCACTGTGTGTGTAATCAGTATGTATGCCTGTGGCTGTGAGTTACCAGCTGTAATATCTCAGTAAGAAGTGGTGAGTTTATGCATTCATTCTAGGAGTGGTCAGCTCCTACATGCTCTCTGGAATGCCCCATCCAGAGAGGTTCTGCAGCCCTGTGGCACAAAGGGCCATGCACCTTAGTGCTTCTGTTACTGCACCAAAACCATACAGTTTGCACAAGAGTGTGGCAATTCTGAAAAAATTTAAAAATAGAATCACCATAGGAACTAACAATTCCACTTCTAGTTTTGTTCCCTGAAGAACTGAGAGCCAAGTCTTAAAGAGAGATCTGTAGAACATTACTCACAATAGCCAAGAGGTAGAAGCAGCTCATGTGTCCATTAAGTTCAGTGGAGTTCAGTCACTCGGTCGTGTCCGACTCTTTGTGACCCCGTGGACTGCAGCACTCCAGGCTTCCCTGTCCATCACTAACTCCCAGGGCTTTCTCAAACTCATGTCCATCAAGTCAGTGATGCCATCCAACCATCTCGTCCTCTGTCGTTCCTGCCTCATCCTGCCTTCAATCTTTCCCAGCATCAGAGTTTTTCAGATGAGTCAATTCTTCACATCAATTGGTCAAAGTATTGGAGTTTCAGCTTCAGCATCAGTCCTTCCAGTGAATATTCAGCACTGATTTCCTTTAGGATGGACTGGTTAGATCTCCTTGCAGTCCAAGGGACTCTCAAGAGTCTTCTTCAACACCACAGTTCAAAAGCATCAATTCTTCGGCGCTTAGCTTTCTTTATAATGCAACTCTCACATCCATACATGACTACTGGAAAAACCATAGCTTTGACTAGACAGACCTTTATCAGCAAAGTAATGTCTTTGCTCTTTAATATGCTGTCTAGGTTGGTCATAGATTTTCTTCCAAGGAGAAAGCGTGTTTTAATTTCATGGCGGCAGTCACCATCTGAAGTGACTTTGGAGCCTCAAAAATTAAAGTCTCTCATTTTTTCCATTGTTTCCCCATCTATTTGCCATGAAGTGATGGGACAGATGCCATGACCTTAATGTTCACTAATGGATGAGTGAATAAACAAAATGTGGTATCTACATATAATGGAGTGTTCAGATCAGATCAGTCACTCAGTCATGTCTGACTCTTTGCAACCCCATGAATCGCAGCATGCCAGGCCTCCCTATTCATCACCAACTCCCAGAGTTCACTCAGACACATCCATCGAGTCAGAGATGCCATCCAGCCATCTCATCCTCTGTCATCCCCTTCTCCTCCTGCCCCCAATCCCCCCCAGCATCAGAGTCTTTTCCAATGAGTCAACTCTTCGCATGAGGTGGCCAAAGTACTGGAGTTTCAGCTTTAGCATCATTCCTTCCAAAGAAATCCCAGGGCTGATCTCCTTCAGAATGGACTGGTTGGATCTCCCTGCAGTCCAAGGGACTCTCAAGAGTCTTCTCCAACACCACAGTTCAAAAGCATGAATTCTTCGGCGCTCAGCCTCCTTCACAGTCCAACTCTCACATCCATACATGACCACAGGAAGAACCATAGCCTTGACTAGACGGACCTTTGTTGGCAAAGTAATGTCTCTGCTTTTCAATATACTACCTAGGTTGGTCATAACTTTCCTTCCAAGGAGTAAGTGTCTTTTAATTTCATGGCTGCAGTCACCATCTGTAGTGATTTTGGAGCCCAGAAAAATAAAGTCTGACACTGTTTCCACTGTTTCCCCATCTATTTCCCATGAAGTGGTGGGACCGGATGCCATGATCTTCGTTTTCTGAATGTTGAGCTTTAAGCCAACTTTTTCACTCTCCACTTTCACTTTCATCAAGAGGCTTTTGAGTTCCTCTTCACTTTCTGCCATAAGGGTGGTATCATCTGCATATCTGAGGTTATTGAGATTTCTCCAGATGATCTTGATTCCAGCTTGTGTTTCTTCCAGTCCAGCGTTTCTCATGATGTACTCTGCATATAAGTTAAATAAACAGGGTGACAATATACAGCCTTGACATACTCCTTTTCCTATTTGGAACCAGTCTGTTGTTCTATGTCCAGTTCTAACTGTTGCTTCCTGACCTGCATACAGATTTCTCAAGAGGCAGATCAAGTGGTCTGGTATTCCCATCTCTTGAAGAATCTTCCACAGTTTATTGTGATCCACACAGTCAAAGGCTTTGGCATAGTCAATAAAGCAGAAGTAGATGTTTTTCTGGAACTCTCTTGTTTTTTCCATGATCCAGCGGATGTTGGCAATTTGATCTCTGGTTCCTCTGCCTTTTCTAAAACCAGCTTGAACGTCTGGAAGTTCACAGTTCACATATTGCTGAAGCCTGGCTTGGAGAATTTTGAGCATTACTTTACTAGCGTGTGAGATGAGTGCAATTGTGTGGTAGTTTGAGCATTCTTTGGCATTGCCTTTCTTTGGGACTGGAATGAAAACTGACCTTTTCCAGTCCTGTGGCCACGGCTGAGTTCTCCAAATTTGCTGGCATATTGAGTGCAACACTTTCACAGCATCATCTTTCAGGATTTGGAATAGTTCAACTGGAATTCCATCACCTCCACTAGCTTTGTTCGTAGTGATGCTTTCTAAGGCCCACTTGACTCCACATTCCAGGATGTCTGGCTCTAGGTCAGTGATCACACCATCGTGCTTATCTGGGTTGTGAAGATCTCTTTTGCACAGTTCTTCTGTGTATTCTTGCCATCTCTTCTTAATATCTTCTGCTTCTGTTAGGTCCATACCATTTCTGTCCTTTATCAACCTCATCTTTGCATGAAATGTTCCTTTGGTACCTCTGATTTTCTTCAAGAGATTCCTAGTCTTTCCCATTCTGTTGTTTTCCTCTATTTCTTTGCATTGAATGCTGAAGAAGGCTTTCTTATCTCTTCTTGCTATTCCTTGGAACTCTGCATTCAGATGTTTATATCTTTCCTTTTCTCCTTTGCTTTTCTCTTCTCTTCTTTTCACAGCTATTTGTAAGGCCTCCCCAGACAGCCATTTTGCTTTTTTGCATTTCTTTTCTATGGGGATGGTCTTGATCCCTGTCTCCTGTACAATGTCACGAACCTCATTCCATAGTTCATCAGGCACTCTATCTATCAGATCTAGGCCCTTAAATCTATTTCTCACTTCCACTGTATAATCATAAGGGATTTGATTTAGGTCATACCTGAATGGTCTAGTGGTTTTCCCTACTTTCTTCAAGGTAAGTCTGAATTTGGCAATAAGGAGTTCATGGTCTGAGCCACAGTCAGCTCCTGGTCTTGTTTTTGCTGACTGTATAGAGCTTCTCCATCTTTGGCTGCAAAGAATATAATCAATCTGATTTCGGTGTTGACCATCTGGTGAGTCCATGTATAGAGTCTTCTCTTGTGTTGTTGGAAGAGGGTGTTTGTTATGACCAGTGCATTTTCTTGGCAAAACTCTATTAGTCTTTGCCCTGCTTCATTCCGTATTCCAAGGCCAAATTTGCCTATTACTCCAGGTGTTTCTTGACTTCCTACTTTTGCATTCCAGTCCCCTATAATGAAAAGGACATCTTTTTTGGGTGTTAGTTCTAAAAGGTCTTGTAGGTCTGTGTTATTTGGGCTTAAAAAAGGAAGAAAATTGTGATCCCTTGCTACAACCTGAATAAACCTAGAGGATTTGATGAGTTAAATAAGTCAGTCACAAAAGGACAAATACTGTATGATTCCACTTAGATGAGATGCTCAGAGTAGTGAAATTCATAGAGACAGAAGTGAATGATGGCTGCCAGGTGCTGGGAGGAAGGGAAGGGGGAGAGGGTGTTACGAATGAGACTGAGCTTTTTAGTTCTACAAGATGAAAAGAGCTATGGGGATGGATGGTGATAATGGTTATACAATAGAGTGAAAGTACTGAATGCCACTGAACTGTATACATAAAATAGTAGATGATAAATTTTATATGATGTATATTTTATCATAATTTTAAAATATAATAGTAATTATACACAGTGAATTAATTTTCAAGATTAATATTTTGTGAATGAATATGCAAGTATCAAAAATAGGTTTTCATTGGAAAACTGGTGACTTTTAACGAGCACGATGACTATTAGAAATGGTCTTCCACTGGTGAAATTAAAGGTATTCAGAGTATGTGGATCCACTAAAACCATTCAGAGACACTCCCACCCCTGAATGAATTGGGGAGAGACCACCACCTGGTCTTCAGGGCTGCCCCTGAGAGATCCAGCTTGACAGAATCTTTTGTATTAGAAACTCTAGAAGACAAGGAGCTGGGGCTTCAGTGAGTTGCAGAACAAGTTCATAAACTGTTTGTGCCTGAAAATTTGACTAATAAATGTCTACATAGAAAATCCAATTCATTGTGACCCTATAGCAAATATGGGGACAGCTGTCCCCCACCACTTTCAACATCTCATTGGCTCTTCACCAAAATCAAACTGAAAACCGTGCCACTAATTATGCTTCAGCCTCAAAGCCCCTAGCTTCTCCTGGTCTTTACTCAGGCTCTGTATCTAATTTGCTTGACACAGTTTTGTAGTCTTTATCTTAAAAGGGCTCAGCTATCCCTAGCTAACTTCTGATTGGAGAATGACTATGCCCATTTCCCACATAAGTTTTCTAGAAGCAGCTATCTGGTTATTCTCCCCTTCTTTTCCCTCCCTTCTTTGGTGTCTAAAGGCCAATTTTTTTTCCCCCACATAAGAAGATCAATGCGGAAATGTGACCTAAGTTCCAGGTCTGCGACTTGTTAGCAGAACTAGATGTCCCCTCTAGGACTAGAGAAGCTGTGGCTGGGGAAGGGGAAGAAGCATCCACAGGAAGTACCACGGGGTCCTCAGGGGAGAGGATGGAACCTTCTGGATCAAAGACAGGGTGCAGGTAGAGGATATCATCTTCAGGCATGGAAACCCCAGTCACTGTGGACAAGTGAGATATGTCACCTGAATGGGGACAGGGAACTTGGATGTCCAATGACATAGTGGTACCACATCTACACACAGGATAAAACAATAAATAAGTTACAGAAAAGGCACAACCCAGCAACAATCAGAGAACTAGCAAAATGCTGCTTTGGAATCTGGTCTGAGTTCAAATCCATGTCCTGTTGCTTATCAGCTTTATTGTCTTTGGTAAATCAGTCAACATTTTAGAGCTTTCAGTTCATTTCAGTGACTTAGTTGTGTCTGACTCTTTGCGACCCCATGAACCGCAGCACACCAGGCCTCCCTGTCCATCACCAACTCCCGGAGTCTACCCAAACTCATGTCCATTGTGTCGGTGATGCCATCCAACCATCTCATCCTCTGTCATCCCCTTCTCCTCCTGCCTTCAATCTTTCCCAGCATCAGGGTCTTTTCTAAGGAGTCAGCTCTTCGCATCAGGTGGCCAAAGTATTGGAGCTTCAGCATCAGTTCTTTCAATGAACACCCAAGACTCATCTCCTTTAGGATGGACTGGTTGGATCTCCTTGAAGTCCAAGGAACTCTCAAGAGTCTTCTCCAAAACCACAGTTCAAAAGCATAAATTCTTCAGCCCTCACCCCTCTTTATAGTCCAACTCTCACATCTATACATGACCACTGGAAAAACCATAGCTTTGACTAGACAGACCTTTGTTGACAAAGTAATGTCTCTGCTTTTTAATATGCTATCTAGGTTGGTCATAACTTTCCTTCCAAGGAGTAAGCGTCTTTTAATGCCATGGCTGCAATCACCATCTGCAGTGATTTTGGAGCCCAAAAAAATAAAGTCTGACACTGTTTCCACTGTTTCCCATGGAATGTTTTCCATCTATTTGCCATGAAGTGATGGGACTGGATGCCATGATCTTAGTTTTCTGAATGTAGAGTTTTAAGTCAACTTTTTCACTCTCCTCTTTCACTTTCATCAAGAGGCTCTTTAGTTCTTCTTCACTTTCTGCCATAAGGGTGGTGTCACCTGCATATCTGAGGTTATTGATATTTCTCCCGGCAGTCTTGATTCCAGCTTGTGCTTCTTCCAGCCCAGCATTTCTCATGACGTACTCTGCATGTAAGTTAAATAAACAGGGTGACAATATACAGCAGTCTGTTGTTCTATGTCCAGTTCTAACTGTTGCTTCCTGACCTGTATACAGGTTTCTCAAGAGGCAAGTCAGGTGGTCTGGCATTCCCATCTCTTGAAGAATTTTCCAGTTGATTGTGATCCACGCAGTCAAAGGCTTTAGCATAGTCAATAAAGCAGAAATAGATGTTTTTCTGGAACTCTCTTGCTTTTTCAACGATCCAGCGGATGTTGGCAATTTGATCTCTGGTTCCTCTGCCTTTTCTAGTTTCTTCTAAATGGGGAAATAGTAACTTCTTTTTTTTCTTTGAGGAAGGCAAGGCAACCCACTCCAGTATTCTTGCCTGAAGAATCCCCATAGACAGAGGAGCCTGGCAAGCTACAGTTCATGGAGTCGCAAAGAGATGGACAGGACTGAGTGACTAAGCACATAGTTGATTTACAGGTTCCCCAGATGGTGCTAGCAGTAAAGAACCTATCTGCCAATGCAGGAGATGTGGGTTCAATCTCTGGGTCAGGAAATCCCCTGGAGGAGGGCATGGCAATCCACTCTAGTATTTTTGCCTGGGGAATCTCATGGACAGAGGAGCCTGGCGGGTTACAGTCCACAGGGTTGCAAAGAGTCAGACTCTACCAAAGTGACTTAGCGCGCACGCATGGGTGCATGTAGTTGATTGACGATGTTGTGTTAGCTTCAGGTGTGCAGCAAAGTGATTCAGTTATACATAGAGATATATCTATTCTTCGTCAGATACTTTTACATTGTAAGATATTAAGTATAGTTCCTTGTACTATACGGTAGGTCCTTGTTGATTATCTATTTTGTATATAGTGGTGTGTGTGTGTTAATTCCAAACTCCTAATTTATCCCTTCCCCTGCCTCCCTCTTTGGTAACTATAAATTTATCTTCTATGTCTGTGAGTCTGTTTTGTAAGTAAGTTCTTTTGTATCCCTTTTTTTTTTTTTTTTTAGATTCCACATATAATCGATATTGCTTCTTAGGGTTGGTTCATGTCTTAGTGGCAATGGAATATGTGAAGTAGAGCCTGGAGCAGCTACTCGGGTATGTACCAGTGCTTATAACTAGGATGTCTAGAACACTACACGTTGGAGGCTGCAGCAGCAGACACTGGTCAGAGTGGGATCTTGATGGCAGGAATTCCTGGTCTGCTTTGCTCTCTGCTGTTGAGTTATACAACCCTTCCATGAGGTATTATTTCATTGTATCACACACTCAGAACTTTTTATGAGGCTGGAAAAACTACATTAAGTATTTCTATATGAAAACTGGACCTCTGTTTCTATGATTAAATCACCAGACTTGGAGTGTGGAACTTTAGGTGTGCATGATGTTTCTTGCCATTCAGCTTTTCTGTGCCAGGACCTGCCCTAGCCTCCTGGCCAGCACCCAACACCTTGTTTCTGGGTGGGTGTTGATTTCATGCAGGAACTTCCTCATGCATGGCTCCTTTCCTCTCCCCTGTGTGATCGGCCTTGAGACGCCGCAGTTGCCTACAGCCAGGTTATGACCAATCAAGACCAGGAAGCCACAAGCCTGTGTTAGAAGAGAAAGGGCTTTTTCTAATTTCTCAGTTGCCCAGAGAAGATGGCTTCTGGCCACAGCCTACTACCTAAGACTGATCTACCTCCTTTTACTCCATGTCCATCCAGAAAGAATAAAGGGGGAGTGCAGGTTGTGGGGAGACACTGGCCTAGGTTCAAACCCCACCTGTTCTATTAAAATATGTGTGGTTTTAGCCAGATAAGCTCTCTGAGCCCCGTTCGCCTTATTTGTAAAATGAAGAAAATGATACACAGCCATCATGTTCCAGTGAAGATTCAATAAGCTGACGTACAACAAGTAAGTACCAGGTATCTGGAAAGCATAGTATCCATGCAGTTTTTATCATCCAGAATATTCTATACTTTTCCATAATGGGTGTCTGGCTTCTCAGTTCCTTTCCCTTTTTTTTTTTTTTGGTTGATTTTAAAATTTTGTTTTTGTTTTTGTTTTTGTTTTTAATTTTATTTTATTTTTAAACTTTACAATATTGTACTGGTTTTGCCAAATATCAAAATGAATCCGCCACAGGTATACATGTGTTCCCCCTCCTGACCCCTCCTTCCTCCTCCCTCCCCATACCATCCCCTCTGGATCGTCCCAGTGCACCAGCCCCCAGCATCCAGTATTCTAACATGTATTTTACTGCAGTAAAGTTGGTTTACAATGTTGTGCCAGTCTTTGCTATACAGCAACATGACTCAGTTACATACATATAGATGTTTTTATATATTCTTTTCCATTATGGTTTATCAGAGGATATTGAATATGGTTCCCTGTGCTGTACAGTAGGACCTTATTGTTTATCCCTCAGGACCTCTTAATGGTGTTCTTACAACAACAAACCATTGCTGGGTAGTAACTCCAAGGTGTGGGAGATGCCATGATGATAGGAAGGTTGAGGACAGCCATGGGCATGGGAACAGAGACGGGCGCAGGCAGGACAGGGAGAGACCCAGACTTCACCCTTTTGTTCAGGATGGGTTACAGTCACTCTGCAGCCACACCATTCAGCAAATTCTGCTTCAACAGCACAGGCTAAAACTTCCATTGCGGTCTGACAAGTGAAGAATTGCACAACCAGCAAAACCGACTTCATTACACAGCCCAGGGAGAAAGAACTCTTCTAGTTTTCTCCTTTGTAAAAATGTGCTGTGAGCTTCCCTCATGACTCAGTGGTAAAGAACTCATCTGCCAACGCAGAAAACCCAGGTTCACTCCCTAGGTCAGGAAGCACCCCTGGAGAAGGAAATGGCAATCTGCTCCAGTATTGTTGCCTGGAGAATCCCATGGACAGAAGAGGGTGGTGGGCTACAGTCCTTAGAGTCCCAAAAGAGTCAGACACAACTTAACAAGTAAACAACAACATTCTGTATGTTATTCACCAACTCCAGGCAGTGTTGCATTCCCTGTGGAACACAGTGTGGTTCCTTTTCTCCCTTTCTTGCCCAAACTTCCATCTCAAGCTCAAGGAAAAGCCAGACATCCTCTACTGCAGGGGTCCCCAACTTTTTTGGCACCAGGGACCAATTTGGTGGAAGATAGTTTTTCCACAAGCCTGGGTGGGGAGGGGATGACCTGGGGATCATTCAAGCACATTACATTTCTGCCTCCCCAGAAAGAGGCACTTTATTTCTATTAGTATGACATCAGCTACATCTCAGATCGTCAGGCATTAGATCCTGGAGGTTGAGGACATCTGCTCTACTGGATCACAGGTAGCAATCATCATTAAGATTGCCTGGCTCACTTTTCATATTCTCTTAATTTCAAGGTGAGAGTCTTTTTCCTCTGGCTATTTCTCTGAGATAATTTGAAAACACACTCTGTTTTCCTTGTCCTCCCTCAGTTAGAACTTTCCCAGCATCTTTGGAGGGCACTCTTGACAGGAGATGTACCTGACTTTTCCTCTCCTGCCTTTGGGATTTCTTCCGGTTTGGGCCACAGAGGGTTTTGCAGGAAAGCAGAGATATTCCTTTTTTTTTTTTTTTAACTTCACCTATTGAATATTCATCAGGTGATGGATTCCACCTCAACGATCAGCCAAGGGAATAAAAATAGTTTGCAGCCAGCTCTCTGCCACAGACAGAGCTCCCAACCATTGGAAGATGGGGCTTTTCCTACTGGGTGATGTTAAGACAAGCAGGTCTGATTTCCCCAGACAGAGCTCTGTGCTCAGAGCAGATGCCTGTCAAAGCAGCCCCCGGTAAGTGGCAACACTTCCTTTCCCTAAAGGTAACTGTCCTCATCACTCTCATTAGCGAGCCAAGTGAACCTTGGGTGCATATCAGAATTTGCTTTAAAATATTCATCGTCTGACAACTGATATTTCAGCCATATTTCCTTGAAAACTACTTTGGGAGAGGAAGGCTGAGCGGCGGGGCTCAATTAACTTAGCATTTTGCTCACCTTCTGAAACTACTTTTCAAGTCCAAATCATTAAAAATTCATGGCACTGTGTAACATGTTATTCTCTGGTGAGGACTGAGCAGGACAGAGGTGGCTGCTAGTACAGGGCTATCCCTCCTGTGCGTGCAGTGGCAGATGAAGCCAGGGCTGTCCTGGGTGGGATAAACAAAACTCTCCCCCCCACCTCAGGGACATCATTCTGTTCAGGAAGCATCAACACCCCTTACCAAGCCCTGGATGGGTCTTCCAAGTGGGCAGTGAAGCTTTTTCATGGTTTCCGCAGAAAGAGGCAACCAGGAGTACCCAGGAGCACCTCTGAAACATGGTAAGTGGGAAAAATTGGAGACAGACACACACAGGTTCTTGAGCAGTTTTGACAATTACCTCTGTGAGGCTCGATTTCTACATATGCAAAGTACACAGAGTTCCAGGGCGAAGACTGGAATAGTATAGAGAAGGTGCACTGAATCTTTTGGCAGTTCACTGATGCTAAATAAGTGTCTCATCACCTCCATCATAGGGATATGGCGTCTGGACCACTGTGCACATTCTACTATGTCACCATGTCTGCGTCCCCTCCAAAGCACTAGAGTCCAGGCCCTGTTCACCTCCACCCTCGGTGCTCAACATTAGCTGGTACAGAAAAGGGACTCAGTGAAACTTTTGTGAGAAAATTGTAATGACACATATTCATATTTATTTGTTAACTCATATAATTGTTGTTCAGTTGCTCGGTCATGTCCAGCTCTTTGCAACCCCATGGACTGCATCACACCAGGCTTCCCTGCCCTTCACAATCTCCCAGAGTTTGCTCAAACTCATGTCCATTGAGCTGGTGATGCCATCCAACCATCTCATCCTCTGTTGCCCCTTTCTCCTCCTGCCCTCAATCTTTCCCAGCATCAGTCTTTTCCCATAAGTTGGCTCTTTGCATCAAGTAGCCAGAGCATTGGAGCTTCAGCATCATTCCTTCCAATGAATATTCAGAGATTGACTGGTTTAATCTTCTTGCTGTTCAAGGGACTCTCAAGTGTCTTCTCCAGCACCACAACTTGAAAGCATCCATTCTTTGGTGTTCAGCCTTCTTTATGCTCCAACTCTCACATCCATATAACTATTTGAAGGGAACATGATTATCATTAGTCCATTAATTATGATAACTTTTGAAAAAAGAATTATTATAAAGTAAGCACAAACTAGTGATTGCCAATGTAATGATTTTCAAGCAAAAATTTAACAGGAAACTGAGCAAAATAAGTTGTTCTTCTAATGGCCATAGCTTCCAAGTCCTAAGCAAACAGGAATTTTGCTTCAAAAAGAGAACAACTGAAAACAAAAACTGGCCCTTTGGACATAGTCTAAAAACATGCTTGATAATTGCATCCTAGTCGCTAATGGACGTTTGCCCATAGCCCCTAAACCATCCCATAATTTGAAAATGTTCAGTTTGTTTGTCATTTCTCAGTTTGCTGAGGTTTGGTTTTTGTCTCCACATCCAACTGCTCAGAATCTTATTCAAGCAGATCCAAACCACTCTGGTCTAGAAATAGGGCTTGAAATCTGGCCAGCCTGGTTTTTTATGCAATATTTCCAGTACTCCCGCTTTCAAAACAAGCTGGTGGAAAGAAAATGCTAGACAAGCCCCACTGTGGTATTCCAGAACTTTCCCAGTTCAGCCTGGAAACTTCAGAGAATTGTGAGATACAACCAAGAAAAATAAAAATAATACCACTTTACATTTGCCTAACATTTGATCATCTATGTGTAGCTAATGTTTATTCAGCAATTGAGTTTCACACATAATATCCGTTGAATCTTCCAAACAAGCCTGTGGAAAAGAGAATTTTCTCCTTTTCACAGAGGGTCTTTTTTACAGGGTATGAAGTGCCCAGGCCAGGTTCATGATTTTCTTGGAGTGTTCCCATCGTTATCTTCTTCGATCATCTGGGAACTGGGATCAGCAGGGCCTGGGAGCCCCTCCGTGCAGAACCAGGGTCAGGAAGGTGACTTTTTCAGGGTCATACCACCAACAAGAGATAAAAACTAGAGTCTGTGCTTTGTCCATATATGCTATCAATGCTGCTCAACTGCAAAAGCAGCTTAGCATTTAATGTTTTAAAAATATTTTAAATGCTTAATGCTTTTAAACAACAGTTATAGAAGTCTCACTAAAAGATGTGTTTCAAAGCAATTGCAGTACCATTTCATCCAGGGAAACAAGAGTTCAGCAAAGCTGACACTAAGTCTACACCCTCACACTGGATCATGGACGACGGTTTATAATGAGTACAAATTAAACAAGTTAACAAGGATGGAAAGGGTTGGTATATCCCAGTCATCAATAGGTCTAACCTACTATTTGTGGGGCAGGATAAGGTAAAGTTAGTCACAGCCTCTGATCCAGACTGTCCAGATTTAATCCTTTCATCTACTCACTGGTTCACATGTTAGGTGTGTACCTTAACTCTCCATGACTCTGCTTTCTCCTCTGTAATGTTACCTACCTCATGAATGTGTTGTATTAATTGAATTAATGTATGCAAAGTCCTGGAATAGTCTTTAGCAGGCACAATATAAGAGTTTGCTATTATCATGGACTACACTGACCCTCTGACTAGGTGCTGCCTTCTCATTTTAAGCAGATACATGTTGATTTCTGTAGTAGTGTGTAGATATTTTGTATCTCTGGTGGGATATATTCCCTGAGGGCAAAAGTGGTTCACCATTCATTTGGTCTCCCAAAATGCCTAGCAAGAGTGGCAGACATAGAGAAGGTGATTAATAAATACTGGAGGATTCCCCTGATGGTCCAGTGGTTAAGATTCTGCACTTTCAATGCAGGGGGCCCAGGTTTGACCCCTGGTCAGGGAACTAAGATTCCCGCATGCTGCTTGGCATAGTCAAAAAATAAATAAGTCATTTTTAAAATATAATAAAATAGATACTTTTGGATGTGGTAAGCCAATTTTAAAATCTTATACTGCCATGTACCAATTCAAATTTCTCCAATGATTTCTGTTGCTTGGGGTGCAAATCTGACTTTCTCAGGTAGGCAGCCAAGTCTCTCTTACAAGTTCTGGGGATTCTTCCCCTGATTCTGGCCGAGCTGATTCGCTGGCCACATCCCAAGCATGGGTGGCAGTAACCCCCTTGTTGCCTTTGCTTATTTTTCTCCTCCTATCTAGAGTGCCCTTCCTCCTGTGCTCAGCCTATCCAAATCACACACACCCTTCCCTCCAAGCCCACCTTCTCCTGGGAGCTGCTCTCGAACCCCCAAAGTCAAGCAGCTGTCTTCATCTTCTCTTGACCCCTATAGCTTTATAACTACAATTCATTTGGAATGTATCACTTTCAGTCTTAAGTTTTGGTCAAAATATTATGTCTTGTTTCCAAAGGGGGAAAAGGGCAAAATGAAAGCAGGGGGAAGGAGAAGGGTACTAGAGCTTTGAATCTCTCTGGAACTCATTTCAGCCAGAGAGGGAGGGGCTTGCAACAATGGGAAGAGATGGGACAACTGAGGCTCTTTGTCTGCCCTCCAGAGCAGACACAGCAATCAGGGTCTTTTGTATTTCCATGCAAATGTTCATTGCAGCACCATTTACAATAGCCAGGACCTGGAAGCAACTAGGTCCATTGACAGATGAGTGGATAGAGAAGCAGTGATACATAGGGACTGCTACTCAGCCATAAAAAGGAACAAAACTGGGTCATCTGTAGTGATGGGCCTAGAATCTGTTACACAGAGTGAAGTAAGTCAGAAAGAGAAAAACAAATATATATTAAGGCATACGTATGGAATCTAGGTGGAGAAGGAAATGGCAACCCACTCCAGTATTTTTGCCTGGAGAATTCCATGGACAGAGGAGCCTGGTGGGCTACAGTCCATGGGGTCACAAAGAGTTGGACATGACTGAGTGACTAACACTATGGAATCTAGGAAGATGGTACAGATGAGCCTGTTTGCAGGGCAGAGATCAAGATGCAGACAGAAAATGAATATGAGGGCAGAGGGGGAAAAGGGGTGTGAGACAGATTGGGAGAATAGGATTGACATATATAACACATATACACTACCATGAGTAAAATAGTTAGCTAGTGGGAAGCTGTTATATAACACAGGGAGGCAAGTTCCATACTCTGTGATGACCCAGAGAGGTGGGATGGGGATGGGGTGGGAGGGAGGTTCAAGAGGGAAGGGATATATGTGTACATATAGCTGATTCACTTCATTGTACAGCAGAAACTAATAGAACATTGTAAAGCAATTATACTCCAATTTAAAAAAGAAAAAAAGCAATCAGCCATGAAAACATAAATCCTTGATATTTGGAAGGCAGGGTCCTTTTTGCCAACTCTGGATCCCACAAGCTATGTTCAAGATGTTTCAGGAGCAGTGAGGGATAAGTAGCTACTACTGCACTAAGGGCTGAAACTGATCAAAATGAAGCTCTATTTACCAACCAAGTCAATGGACATGAACTTGGGCAAACTCCAAGAGATGGTGAGTGACAGGGAAGCCTGGCTTGCTGCAGTCCATGGGATCACACAGAGTCAGATACGACTTGGTGACTGAACATCAACAGCAGCCAACCAAGTCTCCATCCTGGAAATGGAAAGTATTCAACACACTCCTGAGTTCCAAAATGATTACAGCAGTTACATTCTGCCAGTGTAATTATTGGTTAGATGCGGAGGCAGATTCCTGGTGCTTCCCGCTCTGCCACTCTTGCAGAATTCTCTCCCATGTTTCCTCACTGATTATCTCCTTGTTAAATTATATACCCTGTTGAGGGGGGATCACAGACATTGTCCACTTTGATCACCATTTGGACCTTCAGATTTGAACCTATTGCATTCTAGATACTCAGTGTATTAGTTATCTGTTGTTAGATGAAAAACTACACCCAAAGCTTGCTTGCTCAAACCCACCATACTTACAATTATCTTCATGGTTTCTGTGGGTCAGGAATTCAAGAGCAACTCATATGAAGATTCTGGCTCAGGTTCTGGTTCAACCTCAACCCTGAGGTTGCAGCAGGTATTGACCAGGGTCACAGGGATCTCAAGACTCTTCTAGGGCAGAGTGACTTCTGACATGGCCCACTCACAGTTCTAACTGTGCCAAGGGTTCTTGCTGATTCATTTTTCCCACATGGTCCTCCCCGGGGCCTGACAATGTTCTACCAGCAGAAGGCTGGCTCCCCCAGAGTGAGCAATCCAAGACCCAACAGAAGTCGTAAAGATCCAGCTTTGGAAGTAGTGTTGCATCTAGCAAGCTAGCATGGCTGTCAATAGATAATTTTTCTGGTTGGGTGTCTTCTCCTTCACTAGCTTAGATGCTCTTTGAAAGAAAAAACTTTCAAACTTCCTTGTAGTATCTGGTACAGTGCTTTGTATTTAGCAAGCACTCAAGTCTTTATTTTATTTTTTAAATTTTTGACAAGGACCATTTTTAAAGTCTTTATTGAATTTGTTACATTATTGCTTCTGGTTTAGGATTTATTTTTTGGCCATGTGGGATCTTAACTCTCCAACCAGGGATGGAACCCACACCCCTTTCATCAGAAGACAAAGTCTCAGCCACTGGACTGCTAGGGAAGTATTATCACTCAAGTCTTTAATATAGTCACAATTAATAGAAAGATATTTGCCAGTAAATAGTATCAGTATTTTCATAATCAGCCAAATCATAATTTTTAGGTTTTTATTGGACAGTTATTTTACTCAGATGAATAATGTTTGAGGGAATAGAATTTCTGTCTTCAGTATTCTTTAAGGAAGCTGGGAATTTTGACGGACACCATCAGGAACAAGTTGCATATAATCTCCTTTGGCTACTGAGCATGACACTTAGTGATTTTCTTCTCTAAGTGTTATGTCTTCGTCTTTGAGGTTTTCATTTGCTTTTGTTGGCATAAACTCACTGTTTCTAGACCACCAGTACTCCTAAAGACCAAAATTAATTGCTAGTTTTATAGTTTTATATGTCTAAATGATAGGGATGCCAGATTGTTTCAAAATGAAAACACATCCAAATTTAATAAAGTTCAAAGGAAGAAATGTTTATTTATGGATTAAAGCATAAAATGATCTGTTGCTTGTAGTTACTGAAGTAGTGACAGCTCTTTTTCACAGGGAAAGGGAGGGCAAGTGGGGAAGCGCAAGGGAGAAAGTTCCTTCTGTGATGCTGAGCATGAATCAACAATCCAGACAGATAAATAAAAGGCCCATGGGTTTTGACACCAGTTGAAAACACATGATATCCAAGTGAAGTCTGCAAAAGGGAGGGGAGTCTCTGGTAAGAGGGTGGAGGTTTTCTTCTGTCAGCTCATCATTTGCTTGCTCAGGGAAGTCTCCACATGTCTGCAGGAATAGAGCATACTTTGTCCCTCTGGGGCACAGCTTTGGTGGCGGTTGAAGTTCATTGGTATCATTAAGCCTTCCCAGAGTTGTTGGAACAGAAGACACAGAATCTAAACTAGAAGGCCACCAAAGAGACTTATTTCCATGTCTTTTATGGCTACCACATCTCTATGCACATACTGCTTGAGATCGCATCACTGGGTACCATGTTCCCTGGAGCAGAAAGAGCTGGACAGCTGTTGTAATTGAGCAGAAGTCCGAAACCATTCTCTAAAGCTTTTCATTGTTTCCAAGAATGCAAAAGCATCTTAACAAATACTTTCTCCCATCACAAAATAGATCATTATCTAATGACACTTATTTCACTCAGTAAGACACTTAAAGTACTACATTCTTCATTTTGTTTAATCTGAACTTGTGGTAATATTAGAACTGGTATACATTGCACAATGATTTATAATTTTACATTTAGCACATAATTTCTATTAACTTCTACATTCATCCACTCTTTATACTAACTTTCTCTGAAATGAATTGAAATTTAAATATAGATTTAAATATTTTACTATTTAAATATAGTAGAAAGCACATTAGATTTGGAGTCAGAAAACCCAAGTCCAGTTTCCCCTGTGATCATGAACATAAGGCTTAATTTCTCAGAGCTTCGTCTCAAGTCCATCATAGGTAAATGATGGATAAAGCAAGGATAATCCTATCACCTTCTGTGCTCATTAAGATTGCTGTGAAAATCAAAAGCATCAGTGTATATGAAAGCCCCCAGTAACACGTGTTTTACAAGATTTGAGATATGTTAATATTTTTATCTTACTCATAAGCTACAAAGGTGATACTTCCAAACGCGCGGCATGTCCTCTGCTCCACCTCTTAGCCCCGCCTGGCTTCCAAAAGCGAAGTCATCATGTTAGCTCATCTGTTATAACCTTCCGATTCCATCGATGGAAATTGTCCATGAGTCAGGGTGTCTGATTCTGGTAGAGACTGTCAGCTATTGTTACTCCTTCAAAGCCTTCATCATAATATATTCTAACAATAACATGGTAATGGTCTAATGATCTGAGAGGACAGAAATCATTTTCTCAAAGATCCAATCTTAATCCCAAATGGAGTGAAATAAGACTGTTTTCCAGCTCCCTTCTTTCTCTGTGTCTAAATAATTTGATGCAGCTTTTAGATGGATTAGAGACATGGTTTACTGTGAACATTTTTTTTTTTTTTCTCCAAGAAAATGGATTATCAAAGAGAATAAGTCAAAAATAATGCTGAAATCAAAAATCAAGATTTGGGACAAGCCGTCTTCATTGTTCAAATTAAAGATGTTAAGTAACTCCACCTTAGATGCTAGTTTGGTTCCTTTGCAGTAGATTGTGTAGCTAATTCCCAGTGTCTTGAGGCAGGGATAGATACTCAGGGTCAGTTGCTCCTCAGGAATCATGGCAAAGTTCTTCCATGGTCAGGCTAGCCAATTGGCAATACCAGCCCCCTTAACATGTGCTGTCCAGGCTCCAGTCATATTGTCCATGATCTATGGGGTGGAACAATGGGTTTTTAGCTAAGGAGGGAGACCCAAAGCTGTACACCAGGAAAATGTGGTCCCAGTCCAGTTTCAGTCTGTGATAAGAAAGGCGTTCCTGATAAGAAACATACAGCTAGGGTTCCTTAGCCATCACAAAGAAAGGTCAGCTTTGTGTCTGCATCTCTATTCCTGCCCTGCAAACAGGCTTATCTGTACTGTCTTTTTAGATTCCACGTGCTGTGCTTAGTTGGCTCAGCTGTGTCCGACTCTTTGCAACCTCATGGACTGTAGGCCACCAGGCTCCTCTGTCCATGGGGAATCTCCAGGCAAGAATACTGGAGTGGGTTGCCATCCCCTCCTCCAGGGCATCTTCCCAACCCAGGGATCAAACCCAGGTCTCCCACATTGCAGGTGGATTCTTTACTGTCTGAGCATACATATGTGTTAATGCATGATATTTGTTTTTCTCTTTCTGACTTACTTCACTCTCTATAATAGACTCTAGGCCCATCCACATCACTACAATTGACCTAATTTGGTCCCTTTTATGGCTGAGTAATATTCCATTGTATTTAAAATAGCTAGCTAGTGGGAAGCTGCTGTATAGCACAGGGAGCCCAGGTCAGTGCTCTGTGATGACCTAGAGGAGTAGGATGGGGGGGGTGGTAGGGAGGTTCGAGAAGGAGGGGTATATATGTATACATTTAGCTGACTCACTTTGTCATACAGCAAACACTAACACAATATTGTAAAGCAATTATATTGCAATTTTTAAAAAGAAAAAAAAAAGAAATATCAGCTTTGCCACCTTTGTGTCTGGTGTCTAATAAATTAGAATGTCCCTTCAATCAGCAGTAGAGGCTATGCCTTCCAGTCACTTGCCAAAGAACACAGCCTTGAAATCTCAGCATTGCTAAAAGCCCATGGAAACAAAGGCTATCTCTAGAAAGAAGAACTTGAAGTTCCTTACATAGAGATCAGTAAAATACATTCCTTTTCAAACTTAGTACCTAGAGGGAGTCTATTCCACCTGATTATTTCATCAGGCAAATACAAGTATAAAACACATCCACATCTTCATTTAGTTGTAATTAGAGGTATATTTTGGGCTTCCTTGGTAGCTTAGCTGGTAGAGAATCCACCTGCATTTTTGCAGGAAACCCCGGTTCAATTCCTAGGTTGGGAAGATCCCCTGGAGAAGGGATAGGCTACCCATTCCAGTATTGTTGAGCTTCCCTGGTGGCTCAGATGGTAAAGAACCCACCTGTGATGCAGGACACCTGGATTCAATCCCTGGGTTGGGAAGGTCCCCTGGAGGAGAGCATGACAATACTAGAGCATGTAACACTCTAGTTTTCTTGCCTGGAGAATCCCCATGGACAGAGAAGCCTGGCAGGCTACAATCCCTGGGGTTGCAAAGAGTCAGACATGACTGAGTGACTAAGAACAACACAGAGGTATATTTCATAGTGAATTATAAAAACTTGGCCTACAATTTTAATTTCCTATCCACTTCTCACTTTGTGGTGTGTAGTTTTCACTCAAATATTCCTTGTGTGTGTGAATGTACACACATACCTACGCCACATGTCATTATCATCATCCATGTAAGTGGTTTGAGAAAATAGGTAAAAAAAAAAAAAACTATAAAATGGATCTTATAATTCCCAAATTTTCCTATACTCAGTATAGCAAGGTGTGAAAACCTAAGAATAATGTGTACATTATTGGGGTTAAAAATATTCTTAGTATCTCCTGGAAGCCAACTCTGAACCCTGACTTGACTAATTTCTACTCATTACTCAAGAAGCATCTCTGGAGTTATCACTTCCAGGAAGCTTTTCATCTACCTAGAACTCGAGCCATAGTTACAGTCCCTGCCCTGTAGCCAGTGGAGTTGGTCATGACCCTGACTGTTCCCTGCTGTAACCTGTGAGCTTCCTGAGACTAGATACTGTCTTATCTCTGAAGCTCCAGCACCTACCATAGCACCTGGTGTATAATAATACCACTAAAAATGATTATAGAATAAATACGAAAATACACCACTTGTCTTAACAGTAGGAAGCAACTTTGCAAAGATGATTGAAACCAAAAATCTAGTTGTAGAACTTGAACTATGAAATAATACACTGAAATAAATGATCTCTTTTGTACGCTGTTCAAATATCAATCTCAGTTTTGTTCATTTGAAAAAGGAGAATTGGCAAGATTATTAAGCAGTATACTCTTAAAGTATTTTTAGACTGATATCGTCACCATATACATCTGCATTAGTAAAAGATGTGAGGGAAGAGCTCTGTAAGTGAAAACAAATGCATTTTTAAACATTATTATCCTTTTAATTTAGAAAATATTAGAAAAATTAAGCCTTCTGCAGAAACCAACTGAAACTATTTCACTCTGGATTCTTTGAGACAGATTGAATCTTACCTCATTGAGAGTTTTAAGATGTACGGTCTTGGCCAAATGTAGTCTGAACTCCAATGTAGCATTACCCAAGTGATTTTTTTTTTTGATGGGATCATTTTTTTGTAAGCCTTTTATTGAATTTGTTATAATATTGTTTCTGTTTCATGTTTTGGTTTTTTTAGCCCTGAGGTATGTGGGATTTTAGCTTCCCAACCAGGGATCGAACCCACACCTCTTGCATTGGAAGGCAAAGTTTCCATCACTGGACCACCAGGGAAATCTCTTCCAAAGTGATCTTAATATTAATCAGAAATCAGAATTTTTGATCATTAATGAAATGCACACAAGAATAAGAGCCTATGGGCTATGGAAGAAGAGTGAGAAGGTTAATAGAACAGCATGAGATACTAGGATTCTATTCATTTTCCAAGCTTTTGAGATCAGCTATTCACAGTAGCCAAGACATGGGCATCGCCTCAGTGTCCACCAGTGGGTGAATGGATAAAGAAAAAGTCGTGTCTATACACAGTGAAATATTATTCAGCCTTAAAAAAGAAGGGAAGCCTGCCATTTGCAACAACACAGAAGAACCTAGAGGACATTAAGTTTAATGAAATAAGCCAGTCACACAAGGACAAACACTACCTGGCACCACCTTTTGTGAAATTTGGAATAGTCAAATTCATAGAAGTAGAACGTTATCAGGAGCCAGAGGGAGCAGAACAAGGAAGGTATCAGTCAAGGGGTACAGAGTTCCAGTTACACGAGATAAATAAACTGCTGGGTGCAGTAGCACAGAGCCCATCATTACCAGCATCGTGTTCTGTAGTTAAATATTTGCTAAGAGGGTAGATCTTATGTTGTCTTCTCGTCACATAATAACAGTACATAAAGAGAATGGGGTGGGAGGAAATTTTTAGAGGTGATGTATATGTTTATGGCATAGTTGTATGATCGTTCACGAATGTACCTCTCCAAACTCAAGTTATTTTTTTTTTAAGAAAAGATACTTCAACAGGCACAAACATATAAATACACATAAACAAAAGCCTGCCTTTTCCCTCCCTGTTTATGAGAGTCCGTGTTACCCAGTTTTGAGATCTAGTTTCTAGTCTCACAACTACAGCATTCCTAAAGTTCAAGTCCACATCATAAGAGAAAGAGAACAGATGGAAATTTGTCTGCTGTCTTGGTTGCTACTTTATTATTGATGTGTCTACTGGATGTCCCCACCTCAGCGGAGAGATTAGAGATGACTGGAATCTGACCCATCCAAGGGAAGGAGTCAGAACTTGGGGGCATAGAGGGGGCTGCAGAGGACCATGACTTACCCAGAGAAAGGGAGGTAGTTTCTCCTTTCTCCTAGAAAGGTAGGAGGTAGAAAGCAGGGGCTGGATGCAATGAAGCCTGCGGGCCACACATCAAAATGTCCCCTAGATCAGGGGTTCCCAACCTCCAGGATCTAATGTCTGATGATCTGAGGTAGAGCTGATCATTTCTATTGTTAGAGATATAACAATAATAGAAATAAAGTGCACAGTAAATGTGACCCATTTGAATCATCCCCAAACCATCCCCTGACCCCTATCCCTAGAAAAATAATTGTCTTCCATGAAACCGGTCCCTAGTGCCAAACACTTGGGGACCACTGCCCAAGAGCGGTTCACTGCAAGCTGCACTCAGGTCCTTAGTACCTACTTACTTAGAGAACCTGCATAAATATACACAGGCTTTCTTATGCATCTACTTCATATGTGAGGAGAGAGAAACCTGGATGTAACCAGATTTAGCTGAACTGGGTTTATGGGTAAGAAGGCCTAAATCCTGATTTATTGGCAGAGGAATTTGTCCTCCAGAATTTGAATTCTTATCCCTGAGCTAAAACAGGGCAAATGCCCAGCCTTTCACACCTTCTGACTCTTGGAAATGCTGCTTTTCCTCTTTTCTCTCTTGCTACGCCTGCTTGCCTTCCCTTTGGCCTCCTCAGACGCCACCACATACACTTGTGTGCATGCTCAGTTGCTTCAGTCATGTCCAACTCTTTGCCATCCTATGGACTGCAGCCCGCCAGGCTCCTCTGTCCGTGGTATTCTCCGGGCAAGAATACTGGAGTGAGTTGTCATGCCCCTCTTCCAGGGGATCTTCCTGACCCAGGGATCGAACCTGCATCTCCTATGTCTACCTGGGTTGCCAAGTGGTCCACATATACATACATTTTATTAAAAGTTGAATTATCTTTGTTATTCTGTTGAAGGTCCCATCAAATTGCCAGAGGCCTTCCTTCAGCCTCCCCTGGGATCAACAGTGTGCAGCTGCCTGAGAAAAATCCACACATGTTTATAGAAAAACAAGTATATCATGCTGTGCATGTATGTGTGTGTGTGTATGCTTGTAGGCATATGTATATGTGTGCATATGTATGCATAAATGTGCATGTGTTGTATAGGGCATAATCAGAAAGGAGAGAGAACAGGGGGTCAAGAGAAAGGGGCTGCCTGCATATATAAAGAACTATTGACCAGAAGGAATCAGTCCTTTCAATAACCCATCCACCCATCACCATGACAAAAACACAAGACAACACAATTAGGGAAGGAGGGATGCTTTTTTATCTTAGAGGAGGGAGAGAGACAAAAAGTAAGCAAGCTATGAAAAATAGACTTCTACCTCAATTTTCTTAACCAAATCCAAAATGTACTGCTTATAGCATTGGCAGTTTACAATGGCAATTAACATCAATCCTAGGGTCTAATTAACCTCAATCAACAAGTCTAAGTAGGTTAATTAAATAGGATTTGGCTAAGCATGAAGCAGAAAAATATAGCTGTCTCATTTAAATATGATTTACAGAGGAAAGTCACCCCTTACCAAAGTTTTTCAATTTCTTTTTGGGCGGCAAAGTAAATTGTAGGATGGGGTGGGGTGGAGGTGTCACCCAGAACACCTCTTATGGTCTGCCTCGTCTCAGATTTCCTTGGTCCAAGTCAGTCAGTATTGGAGCCTGTACCTCCAATATTCTTTCCAGGTTATTCGCCTTGATCTCAATCTAATCTTCTCTAAGAAACCTGGACTCATCCCTTTGTTGTTTATTTTGCACCTACCTATCCACCCCCACTCCCTTATGTTATAAATTCCTTCAGGGCACACAGTCTATTTGATTTATCCTCATCTCCTTAAAGTCATCAAGCAAAGTGCTTTGTGAGTAGTAAGTGCCCAATTAATCGTGCTTTTAATTGGATTTTCATCAAAATGTACTTTTTTCTCACCACGCCCCCAATCATAATTTGGATTCCTGGGCTTTAAGATAAAAGAGTCCAGATTCTGTGTGGGACGGAAGCATTGCAAGCTGCAGGGGTCTCTCTGGTCCTGTCTTCAGTGCCTTGTTGGCATCCCCAGGATTGTTCTACCCCTGTCATTCACCACGAGATCAAGGGGCCAATTTGGTCAATGGTGACATCAAAGGTTCTGAATATTTGACTTTCAAAAGAGCTCATCCGGGAACTTTCCTGATGGTTCAGTGGTTAAGATTTCACCTTCCAACACAGGCAGTGCAGGTTCGATCCCCGGCTGGAGAGCTAAGAACTCATATGCCTCTCAGCCAAAAGCCAAAACATAAAACAACAGAAGCAATATTATAACAAATTCAATAAAGACTTTGAAATATGAACCACATCAAAAAAAAATCTTTAAAAAAACAAAGAGCTAATCAGCATACACTTTAGGAGTTCCATGAACAGAGCCACTGCTATGGCTTGATAAGGTCAAACTGGCCAATTCAGACTCTGCATTAGTTCTGTCATTATTAAATGTCTGCAGCCTAGTGTGTCTGTGAAAAAAAATATGAATTTTTTTTCTTTTTATTAGAAGCATTTCAGGTTACATGGGCACACCTGTCTTCTCAAATAATACCCATCTTGTAGCTGACACTCTGAAAGCAAACAGAAGATCCTTCCGGGCCCTGAGCTGTCAGATCACAGAAGGGACCTCAGGAATCAGTCTGCTCCGCCCTCTCATTTGACATATGTGGAATACTCAAGCTGGCCAGGTCATGCTCCCCTGGAAACTGACCAGCCCTGAGCCCATTCTCTGCCCCTGATTCTGTTCTAGCCAGTAGGGAGCTGCTGTCACTCCATCAGGAATAAAAGCTCAGAGTCCTCTAGGCTTGCCAGAGCTCCACTGGAGACAAAGAACTGTAGAATCCGGTTGAGCTATCAGGTATTATTATTTACCGGGGGTAGGGGGTTGTCTGCACCCACTGGAGAGATAGAGTATGCCACTGTGGATGGGTTCCCAGACAGAGCCAAGGAACTATTGCAGCCACATTTTTTTTTCTTTTTAAAGAATTATTCTTTGATTTCTCTTCTTTATAGGAGTATAATTTCTTTATAATGTTGTGTGTGAGGCACTTATTACTACAGTTATCTTAATGAAAGATTCAAATATATCATTTGAATGTTTATTTTTAAGTTTGAAAACTGAGGCTCAAGAATTTTTTTTCAAACCCAGATTTCTGAATCCTTCCTGTTTAACACCAATTGAGGTAGAAAATCAGATGAGTTAGAAGACCTAAGAGGACAGGGGCAGGCCTGTCTGATATGGGTTGACTGTTGGTCCTCGAAAGGACCCGGTTATCCTAATCCCACCTGCCTCTCTGTCTCCAGTCTCTCACTGTCCTCTGTCTGGTAAACATGCACACTTGCTTTCTTGTTTGTTTTGAGCCCTGTCTAAAACTGTTTTCATCACATGGCCCTTACATTGTTCTTTCTTTGAATTCTGAGCACCTGTCTAAGCTGGATTCCTCCTCTGGTTACTCCAGCCAAAAGCTGGGAATCCTCACAAGTGATTCTGTCTATCCTGAAAGGCCCTGTGACCTCCCTGCTCAACTGCCCTGGTTAAGACCTCTCCCTAGGTCAAACATCTCCCTCCCACAAATCAGTCTCTCCATCAAGACCCATGATTCATCTTAAGGGCTTCCCAGTGGCTCAGCAATAGAGAATCCGCCCTGATGCAGGAGACACGGGTTAGATCACTGGGACAAGAAGATCCCCGGGACAAGAAGATCCCCTGGAGGAGAGCATGGCAACTCACTCCAGTAATCTTGCTTGGAGTATCCCAGGGACAGAGGCGCCTGGCAGGCTATAGTCCATGGGGTCTAAAAGTGTTGGACACAACTGAAGGGACTGAGCATGCATGCACTCATCTTAGAGGCAGTTTTCCACTCAAATCTTACATTCTAGGAGGGTTCAGTCCAACAGAACCTTCCATGATGATGGAAATATTCTATATCTGCTCTGTCCAGTATGGTAGCCACTGATGGTATGGGACCATTGAGAATTTTGCAGTGTCAAGAAGAACAAGGTAGATCCACATGTATTGATGTAAACAATCTCCAGATACATTGGTAGGTCAAAATAAAAACAAAGCTTAGGACCTTCTTTTCAGCATGCCAACATTTATGTTATAAAAGTGAAAAGGTGCACTGAAACATAAGCTTGAATTCACAGATAATATCTCTGAATAAAATGAAAAAAAAGTAGCGTAATTTTATAAGGAGGAGAACCAGGGCTTTGGAGATAGGAATAGAAGAAAAACTTTGTTTCACTGAATTTTTTACCATGCACTTGTATTATCTAATTAAAGGTTGTTTAAATTTTGAAACATTAGTAACTGTGCTATTTAAACAGAGTACAAAAGGATGGAGGATTATAGTCTTAGTGATTTCTATCGTAAGTCCTCAGAATTTTAGAAATTTCTCCTATACCTCAGAATTATTCACAAAATCCCATCTATTTTATATGAGTCATTTTCTGTCTAGTCACTAGAAATTTAGTTTGCATAAATATTTCTGCTGCTACTGCTGCTGCTGCTAAGTCGCTTCAGTTGTGTTCGACTCTGTGTGACCCCATAGACGGCAGCCCACCAGGCTCCCCCATCCCTGGGATTCTCCAGGCAAGAACACTGGAGTGGGTTGCCATTTCCTTCTCCAATGCATGAAAGTGAAAAGTGAGAGTGAAGTCGCTCAGTCATGTCCAACTCTTAGTGACTCAAGGACTGCAGCCCACCGGGCTCCTCCTTCCATGGGATTTTCCAGGCAAGGGTACTGGAGTTTTACCCATAATGAACTTAAAAGTACAACTTTTAACTCATCATTTTCACACCAGTACTAACTGGTACATTTTTTAATCTCCATCAGTAGGACCTGAATTTAGAGATACATGTTTGGACTTCATTTTTGGATGTTGAACTTTATTCATTCCTTATTTTTCAAAACATTTGCATGAGTTAGTTTATTACTATCCATGTTAGAAAGTAGAAAATAGTATTTTTAACAATAAGTCAATTTCCTATTAAAATAAAGGCAGGACAATGAAAATTCTAACCGGAATCTAAAATTGGGTTTTTCTGTCAGTACCTTGAAAATACATAGACTTGAAAATGAGCCAAACTTTCCAATAAATATTAGTTACCTGGCAAATGCTCATTAAACATCCTTTATACAGAACACAGTGTAGGAATTCCATGAGGAAAATTCTCGAAGATGGTTCCTCTCTCCCTAAGAAAAATGTTTCCTGGGAAATGCGAAACACACATACTCATGGAAATAAGTAAGTGAAACAGAGCTCCACTTGATTAGTTTCAAGAGAATAATATGGTCAGAAAGTGGAGAGAACTAAAAATTTTCTGGCTGGGGTGTTGAGAAAAGGTTTTATTGAAGAGGTAAGATTTAAGTCACTCTTAAAGAATAGATATGACTTTTTATAAAATATATGATCCAAGTATTCAAGATAATTCCGATAGGAAATAGTATACACAAGTTTATCTTGACCATGTTATCGCATTCACTTGAAGGTCAAATTAGATCAATCACCATCTTTCATCAAATTAGATCAATCATCAGCATTCATTGAATTAGATTAATCACCATCAATCATCAATTGTTATCGAGGAATTGGGAGAGTAGCACTTTCTTCCCCTTTACCCGTCGCTCTTCCCCTCCCTGCCTTCACCCTCTTTCCTATTCTATTCTTCTATCCCCCACCTCACCCAGCACATAACTGAGTCAACTGCAAAATTGGTATAAAAAAGAAAGAAAGAAAGAAAAATATTCAAGGAAGCTGTCTGTACACACCCTGTCACATGTCTGGCATGGATACAGAGTTAAAAGAGCAGCAGTCTGGTCCATGGGACTTTCCACACCTCATTCGGCAGTGGGATTGTTACCCTGAATCTCACACAGTGATGTCAGCCTGAGTTCTTCCAAGTTCACCATGGAGAAAAACACCTTTACTTGCTGACAGATATTCTACGAACTCCCTGCTTCTTTTAGGGAACTTTCTTGAGCAGTCCATACCAACTTCCCATACCCCCCAGACTTGACACTGAAACATGAAGATGTCATCTTCAAATTTCCTGTGGCTCCCAGTCCAAGGGCCTGATTGAGAGAAAGCCTTGAGGCCAGTCAGGGGCTTTGGGATACCAACATGACATACAAATCCCTCAACTCTTTTAAAAGTGTTGTTCTTTCCTTATCATTGTAATCGTACATCCTGCTCTCCCAGAGAGAATGCTCTTTAAACAGATTGGCCCTAAATCTCATTGCTGCCTGTGACCATTTCCCAAGACCTGGGCAGCTGTGCTATACCAGGTCTCACAGCATTTCTGCCCACAATCCAATCACATCAGCTCACAGCTCACCCATTACTCATGTGTTCATAAAGCTCTCTAGGAGGACACATGGTCCCTTGATGAAGGGAAATTTTCAGTCCAGAAACTTTTTGGACTGTCTTTAGCTAATGTGTTCATGCTCAGTCGCTCAGTGATGAGCGACTCTTTATGATCCTATGGACTATAACCCACCAGGCTCCTCTGGCCCTGAAATTTTTCCAGGGAAGAATACTATAGTGGGTTGCCATTTCCTTCTCCAGGGGGATCTTCCCAACTCAGGGATCAAGCCTGCATCTCCTGCATGCCCCTAGAGACGAGATTCAAAGAAATTCAAGGAATCTTTGTTGGTTCCTGTCCTTAAAAACCTCCTGCCTTAAAAAGACAGGGAGATTTATTACCACCGAGTCACCTGGAAAGCCAAAGCCATCACCACCTATCTATAATGACTAATGCAGAAGATGTTTTATTCAGAATTGCATCTGATACTGGTGATGATTCTCAAACTATCGGTCTTTGATTGTTTCAACACTAACACCCTTTAGTTACTGATCCTGGCACAAGGGGTGATGGTGAACAGAGATACTAAAAAGAGTTGAGTGAGAAATACTGGGATTCTGTCCTACCCATCACCCCTTTTATGATCAGCTCCCCAAAGAAATGCTCTCACATAGAATCTAGAGACTGGAGGGCTCCTTTTTTAACCATCTGGCCTTGAAACCCACACCCCCGAACTGGTCCTTTCTGCTGACACAGACAGGTCCTCTCCTTTCCCTCCAAATCCCAATTTTGCCATCAGGAAGTTACTGACCACAGCTACAAGAAGCATTTACAGGCACCCAAGCCTACCCTCAGGAAGCAAGAGCAAGTTGGATTTGCAAAAAGGAGCCAAGCTTAGTGACCTCCAACAAAGAAAAGGTGGCAGAAGGGTCTATGCCCTTTTAAGCATGGTGATCTTGTCTACTTGTGAAGTAACCAGCCAGGGTCTGGAAATGTGACCAGTTAATTAGTGACCCTTACAGTTGGAATGGAGAAGGCAATGGCACCCCACTCCAGTACTCTTGCCTGGAAAATCCCATGGATGGAGGAGCCTGGAAGGCTGCAGTCCATGGGGTCGCTGAGGGTCGGACAGGACTGAACAACTTCACTTTCACTTTTCACTTTCATGCATTGGAGAAGGAAATGGCAACCCACTCCAGTGTTCTTGCCTGGAGAATCCCAGGGACAGGGGAGCCTTGTGGGCTGCCATCTCTGGGGTTGCACAGAGTTGGACATGACTGAAGTGACTTAGCAGCAGCAACAGTTGGAAAACAACAGGAGACAGGGGCAGGAAGAGACAGACTTGCAAGTTTTCTCTCCTTCTTACAATATGTGGTGTGATTAGTGAGTAGTTCCTTCCCAAGAAAGCACAAGCTTTTTGAGAACAGGAGTCAAAAATTGTTCCTTGAATTTCTTTGAATCTCATCTCTGGGGCCTGGCTATGAAAGCACACACTAATCAATCAGATTTGACCAGCCTGTGGTCTGATTGACATCATCCTGACACCCACCTTCCTCATCTCCCCTCCTCCTTTCTTGTGTCCAGGTTTCCTGTGCTGATTCTGCAGGATAGTCTTGGGGGGAAGGAGACTTCCTGAATGCAAGTTGGCACCTGACCAGTGTCTTCTCCAGGCTCCTGCCTGCCAAGCCATAAACCATCTGCTGCACAGGGGATCTGACATGATAATCTCCCATTACCTTCAAGGAACAATGCATGCAAGGAAAACATAATGGGCCAACAATTTTAGATATTCCTGAGTTTTAAAATCGCAACAATAAAACCATATGAGTGTTGTATGAAAGGAGAGAAGGTTAGCACTCCTTTGACAAGGATTGAAGGGGCTCTTGGGCCTGACAATACACATATGTTAAGGCATTGCCTCCTATTTTGTGGCATCTAACCACTGTTTTTTAAAAACTATGGCTTATTTTGCATTGTTGTATGGCAGAAATCCAGAGAAGGCAATGGCACCCCACTCCAGTACTCTTGCTTGGAAAATCCCATGGACGGAGGAGCCTGTTAGGCTGCAATCCATGGGGTCGCTAAGAGTCGGACATGACTGAACGACTTCACTTTCACTTTTCACTTTCATGCATTGGAGAAGGAAATGGCAGCCCACTCCAGTGTTCTTGCCTGGAGAATCCCAGGGATGGGGGAGCCTGGTGGGCTGCCGTCTATGGGGTTGCACAGAGTCAGACACGACTGAAGTGACTTAGCATAGCATAGCATAGCATGGCAGAAATCAGCACAACATTGTAAAAAGAAATTTTAAGAATTTTAATAAAAAGACAAATAAAAGTAAATAAAAAACGTATGAAGACAAAGCAGCAACCATCAATGCCCAAATGATCACAAGTGTAAATTATTTAGCTGTTGTGGAGAGACGGCTCATTGGTGGGCAGAGAGCTGTGCTCTGTTCTGACTCATCCACTAAGTAGCTGTCTGATCTCAGCAACTTGGTCCACTGGGAGATGGTGAAGAATAGGGAAGCCTGCCATGCTGTAGCCCATGGGGTCGAAAAGAGTCAGACAGAACTGAGCGACTGAACAATGGCAGGCAAGCCTCCACCTCCTCATCTGCAAATGAAGAGGTACAAAGTCTGAGGTCACTTTCAACCTCGTAAATTTACTAACTTTGGAAGCATTCAATGCTCTTAGCTGAAAGTTCAATAAAATGATTTATTTGGTGAATTTCAATATTTCTAAATGTAAACACATTTTTCGTGTGAATAGTCCTGTCTACCAGGACCAAGCATGTTACTCATTAAGTTAAAGACTTTCAAAGTCTACACAAGACAATTGCATATGAATAATCTTCATTTATTTCTTTTCCTTTTTATTTAAAGATTTTTTTTAATGTGGATCACTTTTAAAGTCTTTATTGTATATGTTACAATATTGCTTCTGTTTAGGTTTTGGTTTTTTGGCCACAAAGCAAGTGGGATCCCCAACCAGGAATCGAACCCACATCCTCTGCATTGGCAAAATCTTAACTCCTGGACCACCAGGGAAGTCCCTCTTTTCCTTTTTAGAAATAACAAAAGCCTAGTGGTGGGAAACACTGGTAATGGGATTCTGAGATCCATGCCAATAACAGCACTATGATTCCAACTGTGACCTTAAGTCACCCGAAAGTCACGTAGGCTGCTCACTGGAGAACAAAAGAAGTTTTACCTGTTTCATGCAGGGATGGATATTCACAAAAGTGTACACACGTGAGCTTCTGCAGTTCTACTGCTGGTGAGGTTATTTAATACATTTAATCTACTGTGTTAATTTGGAGGAAGTTTGACGAATATGCTTGTGCAATATGTCATTGGAGAGCTTGGTTTGGGTAAGGGACTTTCTAAGTGTCATACCAACAAAGAGTAAGTCATTATGTTTTCTTCCAAAGAACTATACATTAACAGGTTTCATCGTCTACAAAAGTATTTGGCTTCTGTCTTAAATAGCTACCTGATTATTTTTAAGCTGCTTAAGTCTGCCTTAAACACCCTCCAATCACATCTTCTGGTGGTGAGCGAGGTCCTGGGGCGTCGGGGGATGAGGGCAAATCACCACCTTTACTTGGAACTGCCTCCTTCTGCCTTTGATATCCCTGACATATTTCCATCATTGCTGCAGGGAGCTATCATGAATTGCCATCCAAAGAGACTCGGGGATGTGTAGAGTGACAGCAGGGGGAGCAAAAGTTGTCACACAGCCCAGAAAGGCAACAAATCTGCTGGAGTGGAGGAATTTCAGCAACTCCTGAATTTTCACTGGCACACATGCCGTGACTCAGAGGGACAGACATTATTAGAAATTAAATTGTTCTCTCCACTGCTCTGCACCTTCAGGCCACAGTCACGTGAGAGGATGATTGAACATTTACTTGAGCAGCAAACTGTAGGGAAGGCAAATAGGTGGAGAGAGTGACTGTACATATAGTCTGTACCATCCCAGCAGGAGCTGGATCTACCTGGGGATGTGCAGTCAGAGAGGATGGGGAAAGAGTGGGCCCTAGTCATCTCTGCTGTGACATCAGGACAAAGGCTTGGAGAATGAGAAAATTCAAGGGACTTCCCTGGCAGTCCAATAGCTAAGACTTCCCCTTCCAATGCAGGGAGTGTGGGTTCAGTCCCTGGTTGGGAGCTAAGATCCCACATGCCTTGTGGCCATAAAAACAGAAGAGAACAGAAGCAGGGCTTCCCTGGTGGCTCAGTGGTAAAGAATCCACCTGCACAGTGCAGGAGACTTGGGCTCGATCCCTGGGTCGGGAGGATCCCTTGAAGAAGGGAATGGCTACCCACTCCAGTATTCTTGCCTGGAGAATCCCATGGACAGAGGAGCCTGGTGTGTCACAGTCCATAGGGTCGGAGAGTCAGAGATGACTGAAGCAAACTAGCACGCACACACAAAAACAACAGAAGCAATATTGTAACAAATTCAATAAAGATTTTTTAAATGGTCCACATTTTAAAAACTCTTAAAAAGAAAATTCAAGGTTCCAGTGATGTTGGCCCAAGTAAATGGCTGGGCTTCCCCTGAACCCTCAACCCCCAGACCACAGATCTCCCCTGGGGAGCCTGTCCTGATCACTCCCCCCAGACCCCGACACATCTCCTGCCTGGATAACAGTGTGCTCCTTGAGGCAGTATCAGAATCAGGTTTTTCTCCGTACCTCTGCACCTGGCATAGTTTCTGAATGAAAATCTAAAGTTCATTATACATTTAATATGTAGACATTTTAAGCATGTCATTCTCACCACGATCATTTACGTATTATCCCTACAAATTTACAACTTGAGAAGACCCAGACCAATTTGGTAGTTGGTGCCAGAGCATCCCATTCCAGAGTAAGATGTTTCCATTGACATCTATAATGGCAAATAGTAGGTCCTCAATAAAATGGCTGATAAATTAATAAACAGATGCAGAATGTGTTTGAACATTATTTACTCACCACTCTACATCTCATTTAATACAAATTTTCAAAATTGTAGGGAAAATTGTTAGTCACTCCACCAGGCTCCTTTGTCCATGGATTTCTCCAGGCAAGAACACTGGAGCTGGTTGCCATGCCCTCCTCCAGAGGATCTTCCTGACCCAGGGACTAAACTCAGGTCTCCTGCATTGCAGGCAGATTCTTCACCATCTGAGCCACCATGGGGAAACATTGTAGGAGAAGATGCAAACAAATGCAATTGCTCAGATATGATTACATAATAGCTTTTGAATAATGTCAAATAGAAGACAGGTTTTCTTAAGAAAACCAGATGAATAGCTCCCTCTTTCACAGGGGAATGAAAAATATAGGAACAATTGCCAATCAAAACAGGAAAAATGTCTCTACTGTCAGGGCTCAATCACTGAAAAGAGATATTTCAGGAGAGGTTCACAGAAGAGAGGGGAGAAACTAGCTCTCCTGGGCAGATCAGTTACAAACTTGCCTTGGTGTCCACGGGGATTCAGCATCTTTCCAATAAGAAGCTTCCTGGTGCTCATATGGTAAAGAATCCGCCTGTGATGCCGGGGATGTGGGTTCAATCCTTGGTTTGGGAAGACCCCCTGGAGATGGAAATGGCAATCCACTCCAGTATTCTTGCTTGGAGAATTCCGTGGACAGAGGAGCCTGGTGGGCTATAGTCCATGGAGTTGCAGTCAGATATGACTGAACAACTACCTTTCACTTTCAAGAGCTGTTATTCCTCAGCCATTGTGGCACCTGAGACCCGAGGTAGCAGGATCAGCACTTGGAGACAGTGGCTCCATTTTAGAGCCGCAGTTTCAACTACAGACAATGTCTGATCACCATGATGCAAGTTGGTTCCAGGCAAAATTGAGATACAGTCCTTTGAAATTGCTTTAAAATCCCAGCCTCCTCTTCCCTCCAAGTGTGCTGCTGTGCCCTCCTCGCTCACCCTCTTCCTCATTCCTTCCTTGTATTTAATTCTTCCCCACACAAAGTTTTTTTAATTGACATATAGTTGATGTACTGTGTTCTGTTCATTTCTGATGGAAAGCGAAGTGATTCAGTTATACGTATCTATGTTCATTTTCGTATTCTTTTCCACTGGTTTATCACAGAATATTGAACATAGTTCCCTGTGCTATACAGTAGGTCTTTGTTGATTACTTTATATATAGTAGTGGGTACATGTTAATCTCAAACACCTAACTTATCTGCTCCCACCTTTCCCCATTGGTAATCATAGTTTTGTTTTCCTAGCCTGTGTATCTGTTTCTGTTTTGTAAATAAGTTCATAAAAGAATCTTTTTTGTTTTAGATTCCACATATAAGTGATATTATAAGATATTTGTCTTTCTCTGTCTGGCTTAGTATGATAATATCTAGGCCCATCTATGTCAATGCTCACAATGAGAGAGTAACTTGCCTAACTAGGGCCAGTCCACTTTATCTCAAATGTCTACTCTTTTTTTTTCTTTAATTTTTTTTTGACGTCTGGTTGATTTACAATGTTGTGTTAATTTCTGCTGTACAGTAAAGTGATTCAATTATACACATACATACTCTTTTCCATTATGGTTTATCACAGGATATTGAATACAGTTCCCTGTGCTGCACAGTAGGACCTTGTTGTTTATCCATCCTATATGTACTAGTTTGCATCTGATAATCCCAAATTTCTGTTTCAATTCCTCCCCCTCCCGCCTCTCCCTTGGCAACCACACCTCTGTTCTCTGTGCCTTTGAGTATGTTTCTATTTTGTAGATATGTTCATTTGTGTCGTATTTTAGATTCCACATATAAGCCCACATGCAATTTTTGCTGCTTGACTTGAAGTCACTCCAGTTGTGTCCAACTCTTTGCAACCCTATGGACCACAGTGCACCAGGCTCCTCTGTCTGTGGGATTCTCCAGGCAAGAATACTGGAGTGGGTTTCCATGCGCTCCTCCAGGGGATCTTCCTGACATAGGGATTGAATCCCCATCTCTTGTGTGTCCTGCGTTGGCAGGCAGGTTCTTAACATAATTTGCACAATATCTGCCTTTTAAATAGCTCCCTTCAAGGGCCCCTCTGGCCTTGTGGTCACTATGCAGTCTTTTAGGACCAACCAGCCTTCTCTGTGACGGGCCATCCCTCCCATGGACACACCCACTTTGACGTTTCCAGTTCCTTTAGAGTCAGCGCCCTGTGTTACCAGCGGCTCACCCCAGCTTTACGCCCCCCGCCCCCCGCCATACACACATGCATCCTAGTATCCTGGTCACACTCAGGAAAATTGAAAACATGTGTTCTTTCTCTCCCTGGTGATAATTTCATTTTCAAGGCAATTGTTACGCATCTAATCTTTACTTTTATAAGTAATGTCTCCCAAGAATTCTCATGCAGAATCGGCAATCAAATTTAGAAGACACGAAGACCGTCAGTAGTTTTTATCCTGAGCTGAGGTCATAATTAAGCTCTGTCACCAAGGCGAGTGATTTGAGATGGATCTGGTAACAACTGTGCTCCAATATTGAAGTGAACTTATCTAATGACGTGATGGATGGTTAGGTTTTGAAAGTAGGAAAGAAAAGAGGTGTGTCTGCTGCCTCAGGACCTCAAGCCTCAAGCCCACATTTCGTGCTGGTGTACGTGTGGGCTCCTAATACTAACACCGGAGCAATGCCTCGACTCTGATTGTGAAGACCCTTTCAGAAATATAAATTGGAGTTAGCTGTGAAAAGTCTCACTGTCTCTTGCTCATTTACAAGATAGTTAGGAGGACCCACAGTAAGTGTTTCTCTGTCTCTGCCATGGGGCTTCGGTGGCCACAAATGACCTCAGAATTCAGCAACAGGACAGATAAACAGAAGCCCAGACCCAGAAGCTGGCAGTTGCGAGGCTCAGCAATGATAAATCACTCAATCCACTGTCCTCGGCATGACTTTGAATTTATAACATCTTTATACTGGCAAGTCCCAGCTAGGATAAGTTTAATTATTTATAGCTGCTGCTCAATTCAATTTTTATAAGACTATAGAGTATACGTATAAGAATTCTATAGTCGATGAAGCGAATAAGACTATATCAGGTTGAATATGATGCAAAAAGGCTTTATTACCAGACAGAGAGAAAGGCTTTCTCCATATTTAACCAAAGTCCGAAGTCTGCTCTCAATGCTTCTCTTTTCCGCACACTGCCACACGGCATGAAACGGAGCCAGCATTGGAGGCACAAGAGGAGCTAAGCTCACAGACTCACAGCAAAGCAAGCACAGAATTTCAACTACAGCCAGACTGGCAGTACCCTCCTGGGCCACAGTTACTGCCGGAGATGATGAAGCCGCCTCTTTCAACCAAGTAAGTCTGCACATTCCAGCGTCTAAATGATGGCTTCATGCTTGGTGTTCATTTATTAATGGGCTGCACAACTTTGCTGTTTGAATCTTTGGTATTGCTTTCAATGGTTATTGAACACTTTTTAGTTGAAGTATAGTTCATTTACAAGGTTGTTTTAGTTTCAAATATATAGCAAAGTGATTCCATTTTATTGATACATATGTATACTTTTTGAGATTCTTTTCCATTAGAGATAATTACAAGATACTGAGTATAGTTCCCTGTGTTATACAGTAGGTCCTTCTTGTTTATTTTAGATATACTGTAGTGTGTGTATATTCATCCCAAACTCCTAATTTATGCCTCCCCTCTTTCCCCTTTGGTAACCATCAGTTTGTTTTCTATGTCTGTGAATCTTTTCCTGTTTTGTAACTAAGTTCATCTGTATCATTTTTTGGATTCCACAGGTATGTGATATAACTTGTTACTTGTGTTTGACTTACTTCACTTAGTGGGATTATCTCTAGATCCATCAGTGTTGCTGCAAATGACATTATTTCATTCTTTTTTATGGGTTGTTGAACACACTTGGTGAAGCACTCCACATATTGTATGATTTCTAAACACAAATGTTTTAGAAGGGTGAGCATCATTTGGTTTGGAAGTTCTGCTTTGAAATTGAGAGATGGTGACAACTCACATGCTCAGCCTCACTGATTCCTGGGAGTCAGGCAGGTCAGCCCCAAATTTTCAATGTCATTTAATTGCTGTCATTTCATTGTGCTTGTTAACTGTTTCAGTTCAGTTCAGTTGCCCAGTCGTGTCCGACTCTTTGTGACCCCATGAATTGCAGCACGCCAGGCCTCCCTGTCCATCACCAACTCCCAGAGTTCACCCAAACCCAAAAATTGCTACAAATGTAAATACTATCTTTTCAATCTGTGACAAAGCCCAAGACCTAGAAAAAAGGTCAGCATGCAGTGAGTTGATTCCTTCATTTTTCTCCTTTGAGAACCATTCACTGAGCATTTACTATGTGCTATTAGGCACTGAGTCTCCATCATGAGTCAGGACTTGTCTTGCCCTCAGAGGAAGGTAAGACACAGAAATAAGGACTCAAAGAAGTCACTGGACACATTGTCACAGAAGCACGTGAACAAAGTACTACATGGGCTGAAAAGAGAAAGCAGTCAGCTCCATCCAGGGTATTCATGAAGCGCAGAAATGGAGAAGACCCACCAAAGGGACCTGAGGTATGTGTAAGAGTTTGGTTGGCAGAGAAGGGCAAGGAGAGTCAGGCCAGCGGAAGGAGACATGCAGACTCTCAGGGACTTGAGGATGTGGCCCCTGAAGTGTCCCGTGTGTATAGTGAGGTGGCAAAGGGGAGAGACAGGAGCCAGCCCTGCAGGCCCACTATTGGGCACATGCCGTGCCCAATAGTGGGCTTTAACCTTGAACATGAAGGGGAGCCTTGTTTCGACTGTGAACAAAGGCCTATAGCCCTCCTGCTGGCATCCTAAAGAGGGGCTGGCCGTGTGTGCCAGGTGCCCTGGAGTGGGTGAGATCGGAGTTCGAGAAGGGTGGGAGGACCATCATGAAGTCCTGTATGGGCTCAACTCTAGGACCAAAGAGGGGTGATGGCAAGAGTGCATGGAACCAAGGGACTCATTGTCCCTCAGATATGCCAAGAAAGTAGCTCCATGCTTTCTGTATGACTCATGAGTTACAACCTGGGTAGAAAGGAAAACAGACTTTCTAATTAAAAATAGTTCTGTCTCCTAGAGTTTAACTATTGTCTTCAACTCAAAATTCAACTCTCCATCAGCACAGTTTAGACCCTCTTTTTTGAATAAGCCTAGAATTTGGGGGAAATGTTAAGTCTTTAAACTCTCCAAGGTCAGGTCTGGGTGGATGAAGGGGAACTCCTCTTGGCAGAAGATGAAGGTCTCAAGATGCACACATTGGCTGCCCTCTCGCAGCCTCTGCTGGCTCTGGTCCCATCTCACTTTTCAAGACATCCTCCTGCCTCCAGAGTCCGGGACGATTGCCTTTTTGCAGTAGAAGGAAAAACGTGCAATCCTGATGCAGGTGCAGGGCAGTGGGCTGAGAAAATGAAGAGATGGGCAAGTTCTCTTCTAGTCAGCGTGGCTCTCTGGTTAGATTCGAAAAGAGATTATCCACTGAGCAAAGAAAGAATGACAAGGAGAAGAAGCATAAGTGTCAAGGACAAGGGCCAGGAGGACTGAATAGACCAGAGAATGTGGTCTCCCTGACACATGCATGAGGAAGCATGGGAGGCTCATGGGCATGAGTTAGTTAGAATGGTCAGCCCGCGTGTGTGTTTTCCTCCAACTGCATTTAACTACTTGGTTTAGGCACAAATAGATGAAAAGTGAATTTAACCAGTGTTTGGGTTTTCAAGGTAAACCTGATTCAAAGAGAAAAGAAGAGGAATGATGATATAGGGAATGATAATAATGATGAAGCTGGAGGTGGAGGAGAAGGAGGCTTGGAAGGGATGAGGGACATCACAGGGAAGGGGACAAATGGGCTATGGGTCTAAGTATCGCCAATGATGGGACAGCGAAGCTGGAGGTGAAAGTAGAGTGTGACTGGAGAGTGGATCCTAAAATGGGGGTACGAAGTTGGCAGCTGCGGTAAAGTGTGACCACGATTATTAATAAGGGACAGCCATGGTCTCTGGTGGAGAAGGCAATGGCAACCCACTCCAGTGCTCTTGCCTGGAAAATCCCATGGATGGAGGAGCCTGGTAGGCTGCATTCCATGGGGTCGCTAAGAGTCGGACACGACTGGGCGACTTCACTTTCACTTTTCACTTTCTTGCATTGGAGGAGGAAATGGCAACCCACTCCAGTGTTCTTGCCAGGAGAATCCCAGGGACGGTGGGGCCTGGTGGGCTGCCATCTATGGGGTCGCACAGAGTCAGACACGACTTACGTGACTTAGCAGCAGCAGCAGCAGCGGCATGGTCTCTGGAGTGAAATCTTTGGACAAGAGGTCAAGGAAATGAGATACCAAACCACTGAAGTTCAAATTCTCATGGATATTCAAATCTCCAAGAAAAGGTCACAGTCAGAGCAGAAAGACCTGCAGTGAGCCCAGGCCCCAGGGGCTGTGGATGACCATAAAGTGTGGGCACGGGCAGGACCCCAAATCTGGGGACTCCGGAGAAAAGGAAGGGAGAGTGTGGAAGGGGTGATGCTAAGAAGACCAAAATGACCCCACTGCCCCCATGGACTCAGAATTGACATGTAGGACAGGAAGAGGGAGGGAAATAGACCGCCAGCATCTGAGTGTTGGTACCAAGATACATACTCATTATCCGAGATACTTCTTCCCTCTCGGCAAACTGCCCTGTTCACTATTTGGAAAGGTTTTTTTTTTTTTTTTAAGAATAATGCCTCTGAGGCTCAAAGACAAAGCGAGTTCAATGTGGGCTTTGTGAAGAAGGACATTAACCCCGCTCCCAGCAAAACCTGAGAGTCTGTGGCCACTGAGCCATGCCTACTGTATTTGGCTCCAGAGGCACAAAATCTAGAGTGGCAGGTCTGAGTTTCTCATTACCACTCACTTGAGTCTTTGTCCTCAGGAAATAGAATCAGCAGCTTGGCAAATGCACTGTTGTTCACATGATCTGGGTGGGAAGATGAAGCTCTTAATTAATCAGGGAATGGGTCATTGATCTTTGTAAGTCCCTGAAAGTAGTCACGATCACGTATGAGTCCATGAAATTGATAATTGTCTTTTTCCCTGAAAATGATCATGATTGCTTATGAGTCATTTTGTAATGAATGCTGAATCATTGTTCCCTCGCCTGGGAGTGGTGATCAGTGGTTACGTAGAGCTCAGGGTTTTCTCCATGTGGAAGCCTTCGCACAGTTTATACCTGGAAGAATAAAGGAGCAACGGGGGCAGGGGGGAATTAACCAAAATAAAGCCGAACTTTTCAAGAAAAAGTGATTTGAATTGAACACCTAAGGAAACCCAGTGGCCAAGTTACTTACTTTAAGGATAAGCATTCAGCTCACGATATTAAACCTGATTCTCAGCTCTCCCCCCACCCCCCAGCACCATCTTTGTGGGAAGAAAGGGAAGGATGGAAAAGGAGGAAAGTCATTACGGGTATGAATACAGAATCACTGCCAACAGGATTTTTAAATTCACCTCCATTTCCTGGCTTTAATAGTCTCAAGTTAAGGATTAACTTTATCCATGTTCTTCAAGTTATTGTTTTCCCCCAAACCTGCTTTCTTGGCTCTGTGGAGTCCAAGAAAGAATCAAAGGGGTTCTTTCAAATCCTGGCGTCCATGGTGTGTCTTCAGCAGAAAAGTTTCTCTCGTTCTGCCAGGCCTGCTGTTACCCTGGGGTGGAGAGCATCGTATAAATAAACATGAATGGAGGCGAGCCTGGAGCTGCATTTTTCGAACATGGACAGTACACCTTGCAATGTGATGGCGTGAACTGCAAAAATTAAAGGTCTACCAGGAGCATCTTTCTGTCTTGAGGATGTAAATCCTTCCTGTCTTCTTGCTGATGTCAGTCGGCAGCACTGGATGTGGCAGTTCATGCACAGAGCCTTGACCAGCCACTGTACAAATGTTGAATCAGACAGATGCAGGAGGAGGGGTATTTGTTCAGCCAACTGCACTTGCCTGTTTGATCAGGCAACACTTACCCTGGACTGTGTTCAGATCCCCCACCCCCCAGCCACCCCACTCACAGGAGCTCTGGATCTCTGCACACGGTGCATCCTGGTGCCCAGGGAGTCACCACAGGCACACTCCCAGCAGACCCAACATAAGGAGAAAGATCTGCAGAGCAGGTCCAGTCAGGTGATTGCCCAATTCGTGCACCAACGACAGAAGATTGTCCGATTTATCAAAAACAGAGTCACCACGAGTACCTGTGACTAGCTACTAAAGCAGTGCCAAGATCTGATTTTTTTGGGACAGTTTGATTGAAATTCAAAATGGAGCATCCCCATGACCAAGGATATTTCTGCCTTAATATCCCCAGCCTCACTTCATGCCACGGGGATCAGAGAAGTGAGCTGAGACAGTAGCTGAATCTCTGATCTCCCCTTTCTGCAAACCCCTAAGGATCCTTCTTTCCTACAAACACTTACCCAGTTACTACATGATCCTCTTTCCACACAGGGTTTGTTCTAGCATTTGTGTTCAAAAAGGAGACATTTGGTTTGCTGTCCCTTCTGCCTCTCTTCTCTGGCTCTCCTTCCTCTGTCACCCTCCCCTCAGCCCACACAGCCCCCCTGACTCTCCTCCTACCCACCCACAGGGACCAACCCCCCTGTTCCTCAGGTCTGCCCCCTTCTCCCACTAGGACCTGCTGGCCCATCAAAACCTACCAGCCTTCTGTCAGATTCTTCCAGTCTAAGTCTGTAAAACTAATTTTGGAAACAAATCCTGTGTAAGATTAAGGGATGATCATTTTTCACAGCATGACCCCTGTTTTGTAAGTTATTTCCATCCTAAGACTGAAAACTCAGACTCCCACACACATGCTGCTGTCTCTCCTTCTGCTCCCAGGACAGATGAAGATGGTCCCATCAGTGACCCAAGGGGACAGTCCTGTGAGTCATCAGCTCCCAGAAGAGTCTGAAGATGCAGGGCTCGTGTTTCAGGTAACCTGCGATGGTTTCCTATTCCAGACTAAACTGTGAGAGAATAAAGTCTCCATCAGAGTTGTGACCCCAGACCAGATGGTGATGCTGGTTTAGTCGCCAAGTCCTGTCTGCCTCTTGTGACCCCATGGACTGTAGCCCACCAGGCTCCTCTATCCATGGGATTTTCCCAGGCAAGAACACTGGAGTGGGTTGCCGTTTCCTTCTCCAGGGGATCCTCCTGACCCAGGGATGGAACCCAGGTCTACCTGCATTGCAGGTGGGTTCTTTACTGACTAAGCCACCAGGGAAAACCAGATGATGGGAGGTTAATTCTGGAGAAAGCAGCCTCCCCTCATTTCTAACACAAGGATGGAGCATCACAGTTTAGAAATTCAGAGCAATTCCACAGACATCAGACATGAGTTTAAAAAAAAAAAAAGACTTATGAAGGGAAGTTAATGAGAATCTGTTAAGTAGTTCCCTTGTAGCTCAGACAGTAAAGAATCTGCCTGCAATGCAGGAGACCTGGCTTTGATCCCTGGATCAGGAAGATCCTCTGAAGAAGGAAATGGAAACCCATCCCAGTATTCTTTCATTGAAAACTCCATGGATGGAGGAGCCTTGCAAGCTAAGGTCCACGGGGTCACAAAGAGCTGGACATGACTAAGCCTCTAACACACACAGAGTATAAAATGATTGGATCAAGGTAGTTCTAGGTAGAATAAAGGAAGGATGGAGGCCCTCAGAGGCCAGCTGTACATCAGAGTGGTACATCCAAGTCATTCCCAGGAGGATTTCTGACACCAGAACAGGAGACTGTTCAAAGCATGTCCTCCAGAGAGAAACCAGGTGATAAACCGGAATTTGGATGCAGAGTCAAAATACAAGAAGATCAGCAGTCAGGAAAAGTGTATTTAGAGAATTCCCTGCAGGTCCAGTGGTTAGGACTTCAAACTTCCATTGCAAGAGGCACAGGTTCGACCTTCAGTCAGGAAAAATTCCACAAGCTGTAGAGTCAAAAGAAAAAAAATGGAAAGAAGGAAAAGCATAGTGGTAGCTATTTAATCATTCATGTATTCAGGAGATCTGTATTAAATATTGATTATACATCAGAAGTTGCTTTCAGATCAGATCAGATCAGATCAGTCACTCAGTCATGTCCGACTCTTTGCGACCCCATGAATCACAGCACGCCAGGCCTCCCTGTCCAACACCAACTCCCGGAGTTCACTGAGACTCACATCCATCGAGTCAGTGATGCCATCCAGCCATCTCATCCTCTGTCGTCCCCTTCTCCTCCTGCCCCCAATCCCTCCCAGCATCAGAGCCTTTTCCAATGAGTCAACTCTTCGCATGAGGTGGCCAAAGTACTGGAGTTTCAGCTTCAGCATCATTCCTTCCAAAGAAATCCCAGGGCTGTTCTCCTTCAGAATGGACTGGTTGGATCTCCTTGCAGTCCAAGGGACTCTCACGAGTCTTCTCCAACACCACGGTTCAAAAGCATCAATTCTTCAGCGCTCAGCCTTCTTCATAGTCCAACTCTCACATCCATACATGACCACAGGAAAAACCATAGCCTTGACTAGACGGACCTTTGTTGGCAAAGTAATGTCTCTGCTTTTGAATATGCTGTCTAGGTTGGTCATAACTTTCCTTCCAAGGAGTAAGCATCTTTTAATTTCATGGCTGCAGTCACCATCTGCAGTTAGGACTACATATTGTAATGAGAGTCCCTACATTCAGAAAATGAAGATCATGGCATCTGGTCCCATCACTTTATGGGAAATAGATGGGGAAACAGTGGAAACAGAGTCAGACTTTATTTTGGGGGGCTCCAAAATCACTGCAGATCGTGACTGCAACCATGAAATTAAAAGACGCTTACTCCTTGGAAGGAAAGTTATGACCAACCTAGATAGCATATTCAAAAGCAGAGACATTACTTTGGCAGCAAAGGTCTGTTTAGTCAAGGCTATGGTTTTTCCAGTGGTCATGTATGGATGTGAGAGTTGGACTGTGAAGAAGGCTGAGAGCCGAAGAATTGATGCTTTTGAACTGTGGTATTGGAGAAGACTCTTGAGAGTCCCTTGGACTGCAAGGACATCCAACCAGTCCATTCTAAAGGAGATCAGCCCTGGGTGTTCTTTGGAAGGAATGATGCTCAAGCTGAAACTCCAGTACTTTGGCCACCTCATGCAAAGAGTTGACTCATTGGAAAAGACTCTGATGCTGGGAGGGATTGGGGGCAGGAGGAAAAGGGGACAACAGAGTATGAGATGGCTGGATGGCATCACCGACTCCATGGATATGAGTTTGAGTGAATGCCAGGAGATGGTGATGGACAGGGAGGCCTGGCGTGCTGTGATTCATGGGGTTGCAAAGAGTCAGACACGACTGAGCGACTTAACTGAACTGAACTGCTCTCTCATGAAGCCCATAATCTGTTAGGGAGGATACATAATTTTAAAAGCAATCGTCATAAAGGAGATGTACAGGACCCTCCATGGAAACATAAAGCAAGAGCACCTGACCCTCCACAGAGGCGGGGAGGAGGTGGGTCAGGAGAGGTGCAGTGAAGGTGCCCCAGAGGAAGTAACATACATGCTCAGACATTTAATCAGAGGTTCTCAACACAATCAGACTCAATGTCCTCTTTGCTACAAATATTTTATAGCATTCTCCTTATTATCCTGAAGTGAAATTCACGTAGTGTAACCTTCTATACACACGATTTAATCAATATAATTATTTAACTTCAGTAAAGAGCAAAAGAAAAACCACATATATTTCGGGTATGCAAATGTATCACTCATATAATCAGAGAGTCTTAAAACCACCATGAAAGGGACAGCCTCCAATACAGACTGAGGTCAGGGTTAGTAACCCAGATACTGTGAGGGCATTGCATTCAGGAAGTGATTTTCATTACTGATGAACAGTTCCTGGTAAAGTGCAGAATAAAAACAAAACTCTATCTTCTCTTGCTGTACACAGTTCCTAATTGTACTCCTGGAAAATTCAATATGAAATGGTACAAAATACATTTTTTATTATCTATTTCATACATAGTATCAATAGTGCATGAATGAGATGGTTCGATTGCATTACCAACCCAATGGACATGAATTTGAGCAAACTCTAGCAGATAGTGGAGGACAGAGGAGCCTGGTAGGCTACAGTCCATGGGGTCACAAAGAGTCGGACACGACTTAGCGGCTGAACAGCAACAACAACAAATCGATGGTACATATGTATCCATCAGTTTCAGTTTAAGACCTAAGAAGCTGCTATATTGTGACCCAGGTGGCACAGGGTTTATTCTAATGACAGTCAAGGCTCCCAGTCCAAGTAACCAATATTCCCTACACAGACACAGACACACACACACACACACACACACACACACACATACAGTTAATGCCTGTCATTACTCCATTATTTCTTTAGCTCTTGAAGGCTTCCTGGTCTTTTAAAATACCACTTGAAAGAATTAAACCTTATCAGTTCATAGCTTTGTTATCAGCCAACACCTTAGTTGACAACCAGCTGAGAGTGAGACCTTGCCAGGAATGTGACCTGGATGGGTGCTGGCAGGAGCAGAGAAGGGGTGTTGGGGAGGAGAGGGCTGGGGGCCAAGGACGAAGTTGGTGACAGCACGGTGCAGGAGCAGTCCATTGCTGCCCATGGCTGCTTTGCTCGGCGCTAGACTTCACGGTTCTGGAGAGAAACCTTCAGGGATGGAGGGAGAGAGGCTGGTTGGAGAAAGTCACCCAGCTTGAGGGCAGGGGTTGGCAGGGGCGGGGGGAGATACAGACCATGCCACTGACCCCAAACAAACAGTTTCTCACACTTATCAGACTGTTTCTATCAACACTCCCATCCGCACTGACAAGGCAGTCACCCACAACACACACATGAACCTGCTAACAGGTACGAGTCTACCGCGTAGCAAACACCATCCTGGGAATCCTTGGTGGCTCAGTGGTGAAAGAATCTGCCTGCAATATAGGAGACGCAGATTTGATCCCTGGGTGGGGAAGACTGACTGTATTCTACACACTGGAACTGAGGTTTAGGAAAGCAAAGAGCACACTGCTAATAACCGGCAGAAGTAGAGATCAAAGTTAGTGGAGGTGATGAAATTCCAGCTGAGCTATTTCAAATCCTAAAAGATGATGCTGTGAAAGTGCTACACTCAATATGCCAGCAAATTTGGAAAACTCAGCAGTGGCCACAAGACTGGAAAAGGTCAGTTTTCATTCTAATCCCAAAGAAGGGCAATGCCAAAGAACGTTCAAATTACGGCACAATTGTACTCATCTCACATGCTATCAAAGTAATGCTCAAAATGCTCCAAACTAGACTTCAACAGTATGTGAATTGAGAACTTTTAGATGTTCAAGCTGGATTTAGATAAGGTAGAGGAACCAGAAATCAAATTGCCAACAGCTGTTGGATCACAGAAAAAGCAAGCGAATTCCAAAAAAACATCTATTTCTGCTTCATTGACAAAGTTAATTTGACTGTGAGGATGACAACAGACTGTGGAAAATTCTTAAAGTGATGGGAATACCAGACCAGCTGACCTGCCTCTTGTGAAACCTGTCAGGTGAAGAATCAACAGAACTGGACATACAACAACAGACTGGTTCCAAATTAGGAAAGGAGTACGTCAAAGCTGTATATTGTCACCCTGCTTATTTAACTTATATGCAGAGTACATCATGTGAAATGCCAGGCTGGATAAAGCACAAGCTGGAATCAAGATTGCCAGGAGAAATATCAATAACCTCAGATATGCATATGGCACCACTCTTATGGCAGAAAGTAAAGAAGAACTAAAGAGCCTCTTGATGAAGATGAAAGAGGAGAGTGAAAAAGCTGGCTTGAAACTCAACATTCAAAAAATGAAGATCATGACATCCAGTCTCATCACTTCATGGCAAATGGATAGGGAAACAATGAGAGACTTCATTTCTTGGGTTCCAAAGTCACTGCGGATGGTGACTGCAGCCATGAAATTAAAAGACTCTCGTCCTTTGGAAGAGAAGTTTTGACAAACCTAGACAGAATATTGAAAAGCACAGATGTTACTTTGCCGACAAAAACCCATGTAGTCAAAGCTATGATTTTCCCAGTAGTCATGTATGGATGTGAGAGTTGGAACATAAGGAAGGCTGAGTGAGGAAGAATTGATGCTTTTGAACTGTGGTATTGGAGAAGACTCTTAAGAGTCCCTTGGACTGCTAGGAGATCAAACCAGTCAATTATAAAGGAAATCAGTCCTGAATATTTTTTGGAAGGATTTGAAGCTCCAATACTTTAGCCACCTGATGCAAAGAGCTGACTCATTAGAAAAGACCCTGATGCTGGGAAAGATTGAAGGCAGGAGGAAAAGGGGATAGCAGAAGATGAGATGGTTGGATGATGTCACCGACTCAGCAGACATGAGTTTGAGCAAGCTCCAGGAGATGGTGAAGGACAGGGAAGTCTGCAGAATGCTGCGGTGCATAGGATCGCAGAGTCAGACACAACTGAGTGACTGAATAACAAGAAATCAAATCAGAGTCTAGGATCTTAACAACCATGCTTTTGAACTTCTCTATGTTTATAAACTGCTCTTTAAAAAGCTATGATTTTACTTGCTCTCAAATCATCCTGGGTAGAGGGAGGGGATACATGTATACATATAGCTGATTCATTTCATTGTACAGCAGAAACTAACACAATATCGCAAAGCATTTATACTCCAATTAAAAAAAAAAACCCTGGCAAATACAGAGCCTGTGCGTGCTCTGCTATTTGCATTTTAGAAATTCAAACATGAAGTCCTTTGGGGACCAAAAGTTAATGGCTCTGGGACGGAATTGATTGCAGAACACAGATAGAAATGTGTCCCCAGATGTCACCTCAGGCTTCTTATAGGAGACTGTGTACCTTCCTCTATCTCCCTCAATGACGCCCATGGTATTTTTGTTTGCTTTTGTTTTAGTATGTATTCTGTCTCTACCACTCTGGTCTTTGCCAGAGATTAACCTCCATATCAAAACATAATCTGCTCGGTTTGTTCATAGACCCAACTCTGTACTTTGACTGAGTGTGTGTTCTAAGTCACTTCAGTCATGTCTGACTCCTTGCGATCCTATGGACTTGTAGCCAGCCAGGCTCCTCTGCTTTGACTACCATTCACGTAGTCAAAAATCATTATATTAGGGGGACTTCCCTGGTGGTCCAGCGGTTAAGATCCCATGCTTTCAATGCAGGGCATCTGGGTTCAATCCCTGGTCAGGGAACTAAGGTCCCACATGTAGCATGGTGTGGCCAAAAATAAATAAATATATTTTTAAATTAAAAAAATAATTACATTAGGAAGTTCTAAGCAAAGTGAAAACAGCATCAATAGTGACTATCACAGGTGTTTTTGAGAAGTCCTGCCATGATCAAGTAAACTCTGGAAAGTCCCCTAAAGAAATGGAACAGAAGCCCCACCACGTGGCTGCCAACAAAGCTTTGTAGAAATTTTAACAAGCAGCCCTAGTTTTTTATTGACTTAAAGGGAAATGGAGTCAAGAGGGAAATGCCAATAAAACTGTAGGTAAGTCAAATGTTTGTTTTGGTTTCTGTGGATTAGTTCTCACACATTTCCTGTTACTAGACTTTCTTTGGGTAATGTGTAATTTTAACCGCAAACCTAGTATTAAGCAATGAATACTAGTCTATTTCCTGATGAACTTGAGAAAGGTCAGAGGTTAATTGGGCCATGCCTGGTTAAAATGTCATAAGCTTGAAGGGAGCACAGTGCACCCCAAGCTTATCAGGACCAGGGATGGTTCAGTGGTTTAGTAACAAGCAGACGCAGGAATGTCTTAGTTTTAGAGAAACAAATTTAATTTTGTCTTAACTGCGCAACACTAAATAAATGGCTCAGACTTCCTGAAACCTTAAAGAAAACACAAAAGGCCCTTAGTCTGAGAGTCTGCTCCTTACCAATATTCCATCCCCACTCTCATGGAAGAGAACAGAAGCAACTGAAATTTATACTCATCATCAATTATATAGAATCAGATCTGTCACCGGGCTCCAAAGCTGAATTTTTCCCTGGAAAATGAATAGCACACACTAACAAAAAGTCAAAAGGGGAGAGAGGGAACTCCAGGGAAAAAAAAGCTACAAAAAGCTCTGTGTGTGAACAGATTCCACTGAAAAAAAAATGAGCTCCAGATCAGACTTCACTTTGCTGCCTGGAAACTCAATCAGTGCCCCCCAAAGAGTCCAAAAAGAAGTTTTTCTGAGGCCCAACTATTGATTTCCAATTAAAGGTTCACTGAGATGACAGTCAGTAGTTAACATAAGAAAGAGAGAACAACTCAACATCTAGATGTTCTTCCAAAATTTTCTCTTTTCAATCAGCAAAACTCAGTGGGGAGTAATAATGAGAGTTCAAGATCACACAGGCAGGTAACTGCTGGAGAAAGTATTTACAGAAAACTTGCAAATAAAATAACCCTGGTGGCTCAGACAGTAAAGAATCTGCCTGCAGTGCAGGAGACCTGGGTTCAGTCCCTGGGTTGGGGAGATCTCCTGGAGACAGGAATGACCACCCACTCCAGTCTTCTTGCCTGGGAAATCCCATGGACAGAGGACCCTGTGGCCTACAGTCCACAGAGTCAAAAAGAGTCAGACAGGACTGAGCTAACACTTTCGCTTTACAAATAAAATGAACCAGGATAACTGCCATGCAGGCTTCAAATCATATTTGTACTTTTCAACTCTTTTAGTTCCTTGTTTCAGTCACATTTTTTTTACACAAAGAACAAATCAAAAGCAAACCTTATCCTAGAATCACTGGACTGCAAAGAACTTTCAAGCATTTCTAGAATCAGTTCAGCATATTCCTGAAACCCACATGCCTGAAACAAGAGAAGACTGTGTCCGTGGAATAGGCTTGCGAATTAATTTCTTGTAATGAAGCATCTTTGGTGGGAAAGAACTATAGTCGAAGGAAGATATTCATGTTCCACGCACATTCTAAGTCTTGATCCACTTCTTCAGAGCTTGGGGACAAACTTTCAAAACAGAATCATAATTCTCTTACTGAAAGAGAGTCTAAGGTTTGAAGCTATTTGAATTATTTAGTCTTTAAAAAATCCATTTTACCTAAACAAGCCCAAGAATGAACTTGGGGTGGTGAAGGGAAGTGGTACCGGTTTTCACATTGGAGATGTTTCTTGGCTTAGGTGGCTCAGTTGGTAAAGAACCTGCTTGCAATGTAGGAGACCTGAGTTTGATCCCTGGGTTGGAAATATCCTCTGGAGAAGGAAATAGCAACCTGTTCCAGTAATCTTGCCTGGGAAATCCCATGGACAGATGAGCCTGGTGGGCTACATTCCATGGAGTCACAAGAGTCAGACACGACTGAGCGACTAAACCACCACCACCACCACTGCTCACACTTAGGACCTGTAACTCTATGAATATGAAGAGAAGTACAGTGCATAATATGCTGTGTTTGGGTCTTGGATGCTAGAGTGTTTTCAGCCAGATTCTCTTACTAAGCGAATGACTCAAAGAAGTCACTTTGGAAAGCTCTGGTCACTCTCTATGACTTTCTGGAGCAGCATTCTGCATTTTCACTGTATTCAGTCAAACTGAGAAAGATGAGCCATGCTGTCCCGGACACCTAGGCACTCAGGACCAGTCTGCCCTTGGGCACATAGCATCAAGGAGGGAACAAAAAGAAGCAATGCAACCTGCTGTTCCAAACAGATGCTTTCCCTCTCTGATAAAATCTATTTAAATAGGATTATACTAAAACAAAAAGACTGAACATGTCCATTAGGTCTCAGCCAATACACAGAATGCAAAAAAAAAAAAAAAAAGTTTCTTAAATAAAGAAAAATTTACCCTGAAAGAAGAAAAAATAGGCAAGAATATGCCAGAAAATGATCAGTGATTACCCGAGGGATGGGCAATATTTTTCCTAACACTCTTCTGTAGAAGTATTACTTTGAAAGTCATTTGCAACATAAAGTAGAAGACAAATTCAGAACTTCCAGTCAAGACAGCATTGTAAGGTCATGATTTGAAAAACTTCCTCTGTTTGTATGTATGTCAATCACAGATAACACTTTTTTAAAAGAGAAAGAGCAATACACCAGAGCAATGACGGATTAGTAATCATAACATGGATAAAAGTCATGCCAGCCAGCCTGCTGTTGGAGGGTCATAATAGAAATGTGGATGAAGAACTCCAACAGAAAATTCACAAAAAGACACCCACACTCTCTAATAATGAAATCATCATAAATTGAAATAAGATAGTATTTCATATCCATGTTAGCAAAATTTTTTAAGTGTTAAAATTCCAAGTATTGGCAAGAATGCAAGAAAATGGAAACACTCATGTTGATAACAATTGCATAAACTGGTACACATTTTGGAGACGAATTTGGTGAGAGCTGATAAAAGTGATGATGCACATACTAGAAGACTTGTGAATACTGTTAACCAGTGTAACTTTATCACTAGGGCACAAGGAGACAGGTACTGGAATGTTTATTGCATTAATGTTAATATTTATTACATCACTTAAATATTGAATAACTACAGACAATCTGTCGTAGAAGAAAGGATAAATAAATTGCAATATGTTCATAAAAATAGATCACTTAGAGAAATTAAACAAGCTATTGTATTAATACGAGTAAATATTTAACACATTAATTTGAATAAGAAAAGCAAGTCACAGGATGATATTTTTTGCATTACCATTTGTGTGAATTTCTAAAACACATAAGCTGACACTACATATTGAATAAATGCCAACTTCATAGCATTGATTAACTCACCAGGGAGGGAAGGAAATGGATGAAAATAAATAAAAAACTTTTCAAACATATCTATATAACATTTTACTGCTAAACAAATAAAAACTTTAAATGTCCTAAGCAAACATAACATTTGTTAGATCTGGGCTCTGAGCATATGTGAGTATATCCTGTTATTATCTCTACTCTTGAAAATGTTTGAAATATTTCATAACTTAAAACAGTAAATGTAAATCGTATTTGTTAATTAAAAATGTATTATTTATTTTAGCCAGAATAAATCTGTGCAGTGGTAGGGAATGTCCATATTTCAGAGGCCAAGAGGGACACAGAGCCTGTAATCAACATGGATAGGAAATCTCATATTCATATATGCGACACCATGACATGGCCTGGAGGAGTTGGCAGAGAAGGTATGGAGTGAGGGGTGAGGCAGTGAGTGATCACTGAGCTTGTGATAGACAATCAGATCCAAAGACTAAAGGGAAAGAGATAAGGCACCACATGTATTTTAAGTGGTAGAACCCCAAGTCTAGGTTCCAACAGTGGAAAAGATAGAGGTCATGGAAGGGCTGCTAGAAATGAGAAGCAGAAGGAAGCCCTACTGTGTGAAACATCAGAGGTCACAGGATGAAGACAGGTTGAGTGGGAAGATAGGAAGCTCTGGTCAGACAGCAGAAATTGGAAACAGAATGGTTCCCACCGTCCGAGTCTGGGAAAGCACACAGTGGACATGGTTCAGTGGGAAAAACAGCTGCTGCAGAAGTTGAATGGTAAGGTGAGGGAGGGACTACCTCAGACTCTGAATATCATCAAGACTGACCCAGGGTCTGGGGGAGGGAAGGAAGCAGAGAAAGGAAGACTGTGAGCTCAAATGCCAAACACTTCATAGCTAACTGATGGGTGCTGGGTGGAGGGGGACATAGAATAGGACATGGATGAGCCTCCAACAGCAGCCGAATGGCATGACTTGCCAAAAAAAATTGTCACAAGTTACAGTAAGCAATATTAGCAGAGGTAGCTTCGCATCACTTGGCCTCCCAGGCTCTGAGAGGTGCCCTAGAAGAGTATATCACAAGAGCGGGGGTTCTTGGGTAACTTGCCCAGGTGAAATATTTTAACTGAAATCAACTGAAGCTTTTGTTTCCTACTCCAGCTTCCCCTCAACTCCCCATCACATTCAGAATAGTATCAGGCAAAGTTGCAGGGGCCACAGGCATTTTGGAGCCTAGTTAAGGAGATGAGCTGAGGGCACATTTATTTTGGATCTAGAGGGACGTGTTTATATAGTTGTGTGGCAGGGATGATTTCCAGGAATAACTCTACTGCCCACCCCACCAACTCACTTGGCGTCATGACATAAGGGCCAGCGGCTTCATCGTTCTAAGAGTGAGTCCCATCATCGTTCTAAGAGTGAGTCCCACGGTGAAGGGGTGGAAGATGAGAAGCAATGTATGACACTGATGGAGGTAACAGCTGGTCTTTGGGAAAGTCTTCAAGCGCAAAACTGTAAATTAAGGAAATGTAGGGAAAAGCATTCTAGCTGTACACCATGGATTGTCTAATTAGGATATTGTTGTATTCTGCATTTGTAATGTTTGCAGTGTTTGTCAGTTTTTGTAAATTTGTGATTTGCTGTGTGTTCTTTTTTCCATCCTAAAGAAATATTTAATTTCATACCCAACTTTACTTTCATACTTTAAAGAAATCATGAAAGTTGTATAAGCTTCCGAGCCCCCAAAATATGGATCATTTCTGGTAGTTAAACACTGGATTCAAAACAATAGTAAATAGTAATTAAGAGTCAACTTGGCTTCACCATCTTCATTTCACAAGATTTTGTCTTCTCCCCCAAAGAAATACAAGTTATGATTTTAGCCAAACATCATTTATTGTATTAAAATTTATGTAATCAGTTTTCTTAAAATGTAATCCAAAGACTGAGGAATGAGACCAAAAATTTGGATATAGCAATCCTTGCCAAGCTTAATGACCTCTTAATGGTATGAAAGTTTCCATGATTTTATATTTCTAATTGCTTTTTTATTATTGCTTGGATGAACTCTGCAAAACAAACAAAAAAATAGTATTAATGATAATCATAGCTCTTTTTTAAAAATGAGGATGCCAGAATTCTACTCATTATATAATGATTCAGTCAATCCCAGACAGCACTCTGTTCTTATGGAAATAATCCAGAAGTAGGAGGAATGGGTCTCACAGAGTTCTCCTAGAATACACATGGAAGAAATTCATTCTATCCATACAAAGAGGGAGAAGACTGCTGGACCTACAAGAAATGGAAACCCACTGAACTCTGAACATTCTTCAACATTCAGAAATGGAAACAATCTTGGTAAACAATGGCCATATGACTTACAGAAATGTCCGATTACTTACTGCCAGCTTTCTAATCACCTAGACATTCAAAATGTAAGTCTGTATCAAATACTCCATTTAACACCTCTTCACCCTAAACCATCAAATGGCTGATCTTCTGGTCTTTCTAACAGACATAATCTAGAAAAATCTCTTCAGATAGGTTGGCCTTTCTTCTTAAAATGTCTTTAGGTTTGTGTTGCATTGTGAGGAAGAGTGATGACTTGCCCACTTAAGAAAGGTGTAGACTATTCATTTTTTACCAGCTGAGCTATGCTTCCCTGGTGACTCAGATGGTAAAAATCCGACTGCAACACAGGAGACCTGGGTTTGATCCTTGGGTTGGGAAGATCCCCTGGAGGAGGGTGAGGCAACCCACTCCAGTATCCTTACCTAGAGAATCCCCATGGACAGAGGAGCCTGGCAGGCTATAGTCCATGGGGTCACAAAGAGTCGGACATGACTAAGCGACTAAGCAAGGCACAGCAAGACTATTCATTGCACTCATTCTCCAATGCTCTGATGCCTTGTCCACAATTCCACTGGAGCATAAAGCTCACCAGAGCCTCACCCAGTGCCTTCCCCATTTTCTCTCTGCTCTCGGGACTTTGGTCCAGCTCCCTTGGCTGCTATGAGTGGCGGAATTCAAAGGCTGCCCCAAAAACTCTGCTCCAACCCAGGGAGCATCTGGTGAACAGAATGCTTTCTCTGACTGCTCTCTGCCACCCATCAGGATTGTGGGGGGGAGGAGAGAGGGCATCTCTTTTTGAGAATTTGTTAATAATTGGAAACTTGTTTTTAAGTGATTTTTATTTTCTCTTGGATTACTTGCCTCTTTCTTTCCTTTTGGTACAGAAATAAAAGCAGAAATCAGTGAGTCTCTGATTTCTCCAAATGACAGTTCATTTGCTTTCCAAAATTGATCCGCTTGTGGAATAACAAGGCTATCTCACCCAGGGCAGCAGGCCCCTATCACTTTGGCACCAGGGATTGGTTTCATGAAAGATAGCTTTTCCATAGACCCAGGGCAGGAGGGTGTGTTTTAGGCGGTAATGCAAGTGATGGAGAGCCATGAAGAATAGCAGATGAAGCACCTGGGGTTTGGGGTCTCCTGCCAGGAGCCTTGGTGGTGAGTAAAGAGGCAGCAGGATGTTGAGACTGGGCCACCAGAGAGACTGTCATTGCTGCGCTCGCTTCTTGAAGGTGGGAGGTGGGATTTGCCACAAACTGCTCAGAGCAGGGGACTCCAAGGTCTCTAATTTACAGTTTTATTTGATTTTCCCATTATACTAAGCCACCTTTGTGAGCTAACATTAAGATTAATAATTTTATGGTTTAAAAGAAAGTCTTCTTTCTGCTTTGTTGACCTGTATGCCCTTCATGAGATAGAGAACTAATTATATCTTTCCTGTCTGACCCCCGAATATCTCCCATTCTCACTTCCCCCATACCCTTCTCTCTGCAAACCCTGTGCTCAGCTGTCTGACTCATCACCCCATCAATCTGGGTGCTTCCTGCTCTTCAGGCTCCCACTCAGACCATGATCCACCTCTTCTGTAGACAAGGGAGGTAAACCCCATTAAGCAGTCCAAATGCTTACTAAGTCCTACCTCCCCAGCTCTGCTGTATAGGGAGACACCTGCTCCCCTGAGGCTCCCATATTCTTTTTTTCCCCCATTCTTTTCATTTTATATTTCCCTTTTTAAAAAATATTTTATTGAAGTATAATTGATTTACAGTGCTATGTTAGTTTCTGGTGTATAGCAAAATGATTCAGTTATCCAATATATACTAATTTGCATCTGCTAATCAGAAGATATTAAGAAGAGGTGGCAAGAATACACAGAAGAACTGTACAAAAAAGATCTTCACAACCCAGATAATCACGATGGTGTGATCACTGACCTAGAGCCAGACATCCTGGAATGTGAAGTCAAATGGGTCTTAGAAAGCATCACTACAAACAAAGCTAGTGGAGGTGATGGAATTCCTGTTGAGCTATTTCAAATCCTGAAAGACGATGCTGTGAAAGTGCTGCACTCAATATGCCAGCAAATTTGGAAAACTCAGCAGTGGCCACAGGACTGGAAAAGGTCAGTTTTCATTCCAATCCCAAAGAAAGGCAATGCCAAAGAATGCTCAAACTACCACACAATTGCACTTATCTCATACACTAGCAAAGCAATGCTCAAAATCCTCCAAGCCAGACTTCAACAGTATGTGAACCGTGAACTTCCAGATGTTCAAGCTGGTTTTAGAAAAGGCAGAGGAACCAGAGATCAAATTGCCAACATCCGCTGGATCATGGAAAAAGCAAGGGAGTTCCAGAAAAACATCTATTTATGCTTTATTGACTATGCCAAAGCCTTTGGCTGTGTGGATCACAATAAATTATGGAAAATTCTGAAAGTGATGGGAATACCAGACCACCTGACCTGCCTCTTGAGAAACCTATATGCAGGTCAGGAAGCAACAGTTAGAACTGGACATGGAAAAACAGACTGGTTCCAAATAGGAAAAGGAGTACGTCAAGGCTATATATTGTCACCCTGCTTATTTAACTTCTATGCAGAGTACATCATGAGAAACGCTGGGCTGGAAGAAGCACAAGATTGCCAGGAGAAATATCAATAACCTCAGATATGCAGATGACACCACCCTTATGGCAGAAAGTGAAGAGGAACTCAAAAGCCTCTTGATGAAAGTGAAAGAGGAGAATGAAAAAGTTGGCCTAACACTCAACATTTAGAAAACTAAGATCATGGCATCTGGTCCCATTACTTCATGGGAAATAGATGGGGAAACAGTGGAAACAGTGTCAGACTTTATTTTTTTGGTCTCTAAAATCAATGCAGATGGTGATTGCAGCCATGACATTAAAAGACGCTCACTCCTTGGAAGGAAACTTGTGACCAACCTAGATAGCATATTCAAAAGCAGAAACATTACTTTGCCAACAAAGGTCCATCTAGTCAAGGCTATGGTTTTTCCTGTGGTCATGTATGGATGTGAGAGTTGGACTGTGAAGAAGGCTGAGCGCTAAAGAATTGATGCTTTTGAACCGTGATGTTGGAGAAGACTCTTGAGAGTCCCTTGGACTGCAAGGAGATCCAACCAGTCCATTCTGAAGGAGATCAGCCCTGGGTGTTCTTTAGAAGGACTGATGCTAAAGCTGAAACTCCAGTACTTTGGCCACCTCATGAGAAGAGTTGACTCATTGGAAAAGACTCTGATGCTGGGAGGGATTGGGGGCAAGAGGAGAAGGGGACAACAGAGGATGAGATGGCTGGATGGCATCACCGACTCAATGCACATGAGTTTGAGTGAACTCCAGGAGTTGGTGATGGACAGGGAGGCCTGGTGTGCTGCGATTCATGGGGTTGCAAACAGTCAGACACGACTGAGCGACTGAACTGAACTGAACTGAACTGAATTATAAACTCTGAGTCCAGCCCTCACCCACCTCCCCTTCTCCTTGGCAACCATAAATCTGTTCTGTACATCTGTGAGTCTATTTCTCTTTAGTAGGTAAGTTCAATTGTGCAGTATTTTAGATTCCATGTATCAGTAATATCACATGGTATTTTTCTTTCTCTGTCAGGCTTACTTCACTTAGTATGATAATCTCTAGGTTCATCTATGTTGCTACAAATAGCATCATTTCATTCTTTTTTATGGCTGAGTAGTATTCCATTGTGTATGTCCCACATCTTCTTTATCTATTCGTCTGTCGAATGACGTTTAGGTTGTTTTCATGTCTTTGCCATTGGAAATAGCAGCACCATTTAATGCTGGGTCTATAACAGGTACGGTGGAGGTCTTTCAATGTCACTCTGACATATTTTTACCACTTGCATTTTTATTTAACTTTATGCATATGTATGTCTTAATTTCTCAACTAGATTTGAAGATTCTCAAAGGTGGAACTTTTTTTGACATAATTCTTTATACATTCCAGAAAATATTTAGTGTAGTTTCTTACTTGTAGCATGTACTACACTGCTAATTTGTAGGGTGGATGTACAGTAAGTTAATGAATTTTCTATGCATGAATCAGTGAGTTAGGTCTATGAATTCCAAAACAACATGCTGCCCTATAGTGTATTTAAACAGGATCCTTCTCACCTAGTTTTGTCCACTGATACTGGCACTGATGCTAACAGTCAGGTGCATTCCACTCACTTGTGGTATACATATACAAATAAAAATATCCAGAAGGATGCTTTAACTCAGAGTGATATAAAGATAATAAAGGAATGTGTTCAGAATTACTGAACACACTGTCTGCAGTGAGAATCTTGACAAATTCCTAGGCACACTTTCACATAATGAACTCTAAAGGAAATACAGGGACTCTAATGAGAGTTCCCAGTTCCTCCTGATGACGAAACTGCTGCTAACCCTCCCCAGCAAGGCTCAGGGTGTCATGCTGTCTATCAGGATCTCCAGGAGGCTCCACTTTTCTCCCATGCCACAGTGGTATGGGAGACCCACTATTTCTCACAAGGCCCTTATAAATAAGCCTTGGCCTTTGTTTACACACTTACTTTAAGAAAAGTGGTAGGTACCGAATCCTTATCAACTTCACAAATGGCAGGGGAGTCTATATAATCCACTCAAAGCTGAGTATGGCTGGTTGAGACCACAGGTACTTTTCTGTAATTCTCTTTGGGCCAGACTTCCCATCTGCCTCATCACAGGGAAGGCAGCCTTCAGCCTCTCTGGTAGGAGACCCCATGAGCGGGCACAGCTCCTGCCATCCTCCTGGGAGACACCACCACCACTTAGCCCCCAAAGCTGCAGCTCTTCCTAATGACTCTGCACTCATTTTGTGTGGGCTTCCTGTCCGTTCAAAGGAAACAAAGGGACAGCAATTTTCATCAGGCAGATGACAAAAATTCAAAATGCTTGAATGAAACTGTCCCCTTTATTGTGAACACTTGGTGAAAATGTCAAGAAAATGAAATCTCCTTGGAATTTTTAGGAGCATTTTCATAGCCAAAGAGTCCTTTAAAGACTTTTTTTTAAGTCTGTGACAAATGATCTCCGTGAGAAATTTGAGATCAATTCAAAGGAAGAATTAAAAGTCTCCAAAAGGCAGCCTTTAAAAAGAAGCATACTCACACATATAGAGACTCATAGTGGCCACCAGTGGTAAGGGGAAGGGAAGGTGGGGGTGCAGAGAAACAGAATAGCGGTGGAGACAGGGAGGTACAAATATAGGGTATAAGACAAGCTCAAAGATGTGCTGTACAACACAGGGAATCCAGCCAATATTTTGTAATAATTGTGAATAGAAAGTAACTTTCTAAATTGTGCAAAAATAAAGAAATTATAAAAATGAAAATGTAAAAACAAGGATTTACTATATTCAATATTTCATAATAACATAATGAAAAATACTCTGAAAAAATAATGTACTTCTTGTAACTGAATCATTTTGCTGTATATCTAAAACTAACACAGTATTATAAATCAACTATGCTTTAACTTTTTTTAATGTGGTGAAAAAAAGGAAAAGCCCTTATAATTGCAGAAATATACACTTCATCAATTTTTTGAAGGCACTCCTTGTAAAAAAGTACTTCAAAATTGCCTCCTTCTCACCTCCCAGCACTGAAGCAATGACCCAAGGCCAAGGGTCTGGTCAAATGCCTCAGGCGCTTATCTGTCATGACATTTTATACCTACTGAGGGGTCATCCGTGACATCAGATCACTCTACTGGGTTCCCTTGAAGACTGTATTATGTCAGATTCATCTTTCTATCCTAAGGTAATGACCAGATTTGTACTTTGCAAACACTAAATTAATTTTGTTGGTATGAATATGTGTATCTGGTTTTCTTATTTTTGGCAAGGTTAAAAGCAAAGCAAATATTTTGATGCCAGATGTCCAGAGTCAACAGCCATCTACAGGTCACATATTCTTATTGTACAATTCCTGCCAAGAAGAACCACAACACCTAACAAGCAAGTGTGCACCAAACACACAATAGCAGGCTAAGAGCTCCCAACCAATAAATGAGTCTGCCTTCCACTCCAGGGATCAGTAGTCTATAAATAACCCTCATCTATTCATCCAGCCATTCTATTGATCAATAAACATTTGTTAAGGACATAAAACATGCTGGACAATGTGTAAGATAGTGACTATACAGAGAGAAGGAAAGCACAGACTTTATCTTCAAGAGGTTCACAGTTTATTGGAGAAGACAGACACGATGAAAGTAATTTCAATTCAAGTGACAGGTCATAAAAGACCAACTGCTAAGGGATCGCATTAGAGGGAACACGAAAAGTGGAGTCTTTCTTCATATAGGAAACCAGGATGGACTTCTAACAGGAGATTTAAGCAAAATTTTGTAGAAGAATATTTTAGGACAAGGGAATGGCCCATGCACTGGCAGGAAAGTTAAAGTGAAAATGACCAGATTAACAAGAAAATGCATTTATTGTGGTTAGAATATAGAGTAAGGCAGGGACCATGGCAGAGAAAGAAGCTACAAGAAGTAATTCAGGACCAAACTGTGATGAACACATGGCAGCAACATGCAAAAGTTTTGAAAGCAGCTAAAATAAATCATTGAAGTGCCAGAAAGAAGTTACTGAAAAAAGTAATCAAAAGAGATGGATAAAATTAGGTAATACAAGGTTAGGAAACCTGTAATTAAAATCATGTGTAAAAACAATTACCCCAAGAATAGAAAAGAACAGTAAAAATTGTGACTAATGAGACAAAAGAGTTTCCCTTGTGGCTCAGCTGGTAAAGAATTCACCTGCAATGCAGGAGATCTGGGTTCAATCCCTGGGTTGGGAAAATCCCCTGGAGAAGGGAACGGCTACCCACTCCAGCATTCTGGCCTAGAGAATTCCATGGACTGTATAATCCATGGGGTCGAAAAAGAGTTGGACATGACTGAGTGACTTTCACTTTCAACAAGACAAAAACATTTAAAATTATTATTTACATGGTCATGTAACAGAATGCCAAAAATATTATCATTGGGTCAAATATATTATTATTATATAATTCTAGGATATAAACTATAATTATATAATCTTCAGCTGGACCTATTTAAGTTTCATCAAAAAAAGAAAGATATGAAAATAAGCAAATAAATAGGAAGGACAGATTAATGATCAAAGAGAGGCATCCTATACAGAAGTGTATCAGCTATGTCTCTTTGGTTGCTGAAGCTTCTAACAACCAGCTCTTAAGCCCAAAGGAAGTCTATTGGCAAGATCTGGAGAATTTACTGTGTCGTCTAAGAAAGGCTAGAGATGTGGGCTGGACAGAGGCAGAGTGCTTGCCTGGGTCAGAGGAGCTGAGCCGCCTCCTCTTGACAGAATCACTGAGGAAAATGAATTCCAGCCCGGGGGCGGTCTTTTTATCACTTAGTTGGAGAATTTAAATTCCAGAGGGGAAGATTCACATTCCTCAGCTGAGGGAGGGCAGAACTCCCAGATAAACAGCCTGACAGATGGCATCCAATGAGGAAAAGTATGATTCCCCCAGAAGAAATCAAGCTAGGGTCCATGACAGGACAGCCAAAACACAAAGACAGAAAGTTCATGGCAGTTAGCAATACTCTGGAAGGGGAAACCAGCATGAAAAGAGAGGAAGTGCTTGAAGAGGTGAGAGGAAGAAACCCCCAGACTGGGAAACCTGAATCTAGCTCACGGCCAACAACGAGATGCATGAATGGAAGGGGTGCTTCCCCCAGAGAGACCTGGTAAAACATTTCTGTTTCTCCTGTGTCACCTGGAGAGTCCCGCCCAGTCTCCTGGACCCTTCTGCACAAGGGCAGGAACAGGGCACCTCCCGTTACCACTATAGTAGAGAGAGGACCATGCCCACAACTTGAACTGACCTAAGTGAAGGAAATCATTCTCGGACATCCAGTGGTCATGGCCAGAGCCAATGGGGGTCATACTGGGAAGGCACGTTGGGAGGCATTGCTTCTGTGCACAGGGGGCTCTAGCCACAAAGTGGTGGGGGTGGGGCGGGGGGAACAGAAGTTGAGAACAGAGTCCTGATAACAGCTTAAAATGATGATAAGGAACACCATCTCCACCAAGAGAGGGAAACCCTGCGCATGGTGCCTTTAGCAAAATAATTCTCTGGGTTCCTTTTAAAAAGATTGTCTCTCTGCAAATTACTATTTGCCCTTAGACAGTGTGTACTGCCCAGGAGATACTCACAGACCAAAAGCCCAGTGAAGGTGGAGGAGGCATATCCTTACACTGTGACAGGGTCTATTGATTAATACGGATTACCTATTTTCCTATGTTCATCTCTCCTTGCTGGTAAGACCTCTTAGCCTTACTGAGCATGTCCCACACAACAGGAATCATGCTGAACACTGACTTTCATGATCTTATTCAATGTGCCATAGGTTCAGGGCACTTTTGTTTTTTTTAATGTCATTTCATGCAAATCAAAACTATAATGAGGCACCATATCACACAAGTCAGAATGACCATCATTAAAAAGTCTACAAATAACAAATGCTGGAGAGGGTATGGAAAAAGGGGAACCCGCCTACATTACTGATGGAAATGTAAATAGGTACAGCCACTATGGATGAAAGTATGGAGGTTCCTTTAAAAACTAAAAATAAAGTTGCCATATGGTCCAGCAATCTGACTCTTGGGCATATATCCAGAGAAAAACATTACTTTGAAAAGGTACATACACCCCAAAGTTCATAGCAGCGCTATTTACAATAACCAAGACAAGGGAGCAAGCTAAATGTCCATCAGAGGAGGAATGGCTAAAGAAGAAGGTACATTCATACAATGAAACATTACTCAGCCATAAAAAAGAATGAAATCATTTGTAGCAACAGGGATGGACCTAGAGATTATCATATTAAATGAAATAAATCCTACAGAGAAAGACAAATACTGTATGGTATCACTTCTAGGCAGAATCTAAACTATGACACAAACAAACTTACCTATGAAACAGGAACAGATTAATAGGCATAGGGAACAGACTTGTGGTTGCCAAGCCAAAGGGGAGGGGATGGGGGAGTGATGGATGGGGAGTTTGGAGTTAGCAGATGCAAACTCACATATAGAATGGATAATCAAGGTTCTACTGTGTAACACAGGGAACTATATTCAATGTCCTATAATAAACCATCATGGAAAAGGACAAAACAAATTTTTTTTTTTAAGAACTGTCATTTCATGGGATTCCCCTTTTGTTTCACGTGCCTTGGTCATTTTCTCTGTTGCAGAAATGTTGTGTCAAGATAGGGTGCAAATGCATCTTTAAAAAAAAAAAAATCTCACTTAGAATTAAACAGGATTTACTGTTCATTTGTCAACAAAGAACATGTCAAAGAAAGCATGACATGCTCCAGTCCAATTAGATCTGAAGAGAGAAAGCTGGAACTCAGGTCAAATTATAATCATTCAGCAATTAGGGCAGACTTGATTGAATTAAGCACTCATTTCAATGCAGTTAGTTGTTCATAAAAAAGTTAAGGGCATTTAAACCAAGGTGGGCAGTTGGAATCATCCTCAATTAGATTCAGATTCCATGCATTCTGAGGACTAAAACCCAGATGCAGACTCCGCCAAAGAACCATCAGATATTTGTCCCTCAGGAGTCACTGACCAACAGGAGGGCTAGATAGGGAATGTTTACCCAGAAGATACATTAGTGACTTCACACCAGGGAGGGCAGCTTACCTTGATTTCTGAAGCTAGAACCACCCTACCTGTGCCACTTGAGTACACCCTGCAGCACCTGGGTGTGATTGAAAAGCCTCTCTCTACAAATCATTTTGAATGAAATGAAGTTTGACTTTTATTCCAGATGTGATCACTGTAAGTCTGGAATAGAAACAATAGGTCTGCAAAACCGTGGTAGAGATGAATGTTGCCTGACACCAAAACCTGCAGCTTGCAGAGCACAGAAAAGTGTGGGATTTTAGCCCCAACTCACCTGCTGGACCTGGTGGCCAACTTACCTGCACAGCCTTTGCCTCACCTGGCTTATGGGGCCCATGATGGTCAGAAAAACACTGGCGCACACAGGACACATTAGATCCTGGGAGATAAAATTATATGAAGATTCCATGCTAACCCTTCATACATGCTCTCTCTTCAGACATAATCCAAAGTCAAACGATACTTAAAAGCTTACATCTAAATCCAAAATGTTGCTTATGTTTCTATTTTCTTCCCCCAAACTATAGGGGACTTCCCAGGTGGTCCAGTGGTTAAGACTCTGCACTTCCACCGCAGAGGGTATGGGTTTGAATACTGGCCAGGGAATTAAGATCCCTCACAACACATGGTACAGCCAATTTTTTTTTTATAAAGTCTATAACAGACACTAAAGAGAAAAGCATTACCGCAAATCATGTACCACATGCACACATACACAGACCCTACACAAAGTTTTGTAATAATTTCTAACTATCGTTGAGTTTGGCTGACAAGATTATGGAATCTGATGGTGAGTTAATGACCTCTCCATGAGGAAGCTTCCAGTGCATCCTGAGGAGATGGGAAAGGCAGCAGGGATCAGTCAGGAAAACAAACACCACCAGGAACAGAGGGGACTGAATACAGTAAACTATAAACTGATCACAAAATTATTGGGAAAATTGAGGAGATGAAAAAAAATCAGGTAAATTAATCCAGAAAGCAATGATGTCAGGAAGCCTGTCGTGGGTCAGAGACCAAAGTTGTCAGTGACTCCATCCTTCTAGTAGGACCTTGTGCTTGTTGGCAAAGGGTGCCTTTGAGGAACACCAACATCTCCTTTTCATAGATAGAAGCTCACAGGAGCTGCAACCCACGTGCCACAGTCTCCATCCGTTGGGGCCTCTGTTCTTCTTGAGTAAGCACAAATGATACCAGAATGTGAGAGAATATGCTTAATTCAGCACAAGGAGTGGTTTGCATGAGAAAAAGAAAGATATCAAAAGACAGCTGAAAAGCAGATTGACTTCCTTGAAAAGAGAAGACACAAAACAAATGTCAGAACGTTTTCAAGTTACTAACACTCTTCACTTGGTAAGCTGTACCCTTTGAATGTCTTCAGAAACATCACCTCGCAGGCTTCCCTGGTGGTTCAGTGATAAAGAACCTGCCCGCCAGTGCAGGAGACACAGGTTCGTTCCCTGATCCAGGAAGATCCCACATGCCTCAGAGCAATTATGTGCCACGGCTACTGGGCCTGCTCTACAGAGCCTAGGAACTGCAGCTACCGTGAGCCGTAGAGCCTTCGCTCCACCACAGAAGAAGCCACCACAATGAGAAGCCCGGGCACCACAACTGGATTGAAGCCCCTACTCGCCCAAACTAGAGGAAAGTCCATGCAGCCACACTCAGCACAGCCAAAGATAAATAAAATTGTATAAAAAAAGAAACATCACCTCACTTAATCCTCACAAACTAGAGAGCAACTGAAGGGAGATGGCTCACATAGAAATAGCAAAGGATGCTGGAATAACTTGGAAACACTGGAAGACTTCAAGGTGATCTAGCAGTGAGGGGAAGATGGGGCGTCAGGAAGGAGGCGGTGGTGAAATGCCAGGAGATAGAAGAAAGGCAGCAAAGGAGCCGCTGTGAACCTGGAAAAGGCGGTTCCATGAGAGAAGAGGGGATAGAAGCTGAATCACAGTAGCAAAAGGCAGCCAATAATCGCAGCTCACGGACCTTATTCATTTTGCCACGCAAAAGGCAGAACATGAGGCAAAATTACATTTCACGTGTGTGTGTGTGTGTGTATGCACCTTGGGAGGAGGTTATGGAAAGTTCCACTTATAACTTCAAGTTATAATAATATTTACCTTCTGATGTTTTGAGGAGTGAGACGCAAACCCTTCTTCTCTCAGGAGAGACCATGAGGGTTGGGAGACCATGCCTTCAACCCAACCGGACACCATGTTTTTGTCTTCTTCCTTGGACTTTTTAGATGTCTTTGATAAGAAGAGAATTGATCAGCACAACAAAGCCTTTTATGACCAAAGGAATTCAAATTTTAACCCAATAAAACCCTTTTGGGTGATAACAGCTATTTAATTCTTTTCAAGTGTTGGAGTTCTCAGTTTTCTCTGTCAGTGGCTCATGCCCTCAACAGATCTCACCCAAGAATCTGCTCTCCAGAGAGTCCTTCTAAACAGCACTACCATCTACCGTGAAAGATAAGTTTAGATCAACAAGAGGGCATGAAATGGCCTCAAGCTTTCTTTTCCTTTTTTAAAGGGGGCCTGAGGCCCTAGGGGTCAGGAAGTCTTCTGTCAAGCAGGGTGGGGACCTGAATGGCACATGGGAGCCTACAAGTCCCTGTGGAGGTGGAGACCCTGCCCAGTCACTGAGGGCACTCAGCTTGGCTTCACTTCCTCACCAGGTGCCAGGCTGTTCAGCTATGGCTGCATCACCTCACTGCAAATGGATGGATTTCCTGCCAGAGCGACATTATCTCCTTGGAATCTGGGGCACTTTTCTTTTGGCTTTTGGCAGGCAGGCAGGTACTATTCTTACTGAGTAATTCTTTCCAAAGAGACCAATGAATTTGGCCCCTATTTATTGCTTGGGAAATAAAATTTGCTGCCATACAGGGGTTCCTTTTACATGATCTTGACTATAAAATCTTCCACAAACCATGTCAAAAGTTTGCTGGCCTAACTCTGTTTGCTAAGACATTTTTTTTTTAATTGGAGGCTAATTACTTTGCAGTATTGTGGTGGTGTTAAGACATGTTTAAAGAAACTTCATCTTCATTTCTTCACTAAGGACCCAACATGACTGAATCAGTCGGTCATTGACAAAGAAGGCCTCTGGGAGATAAATCTTGTAACAGCTTCCCTCTGGTATTTTCTGGAACCCATCAGATTTTGTCAGCCTTACGAAGTATGACCTGCCGTGTAAGTCTGTATCACACCTTGTCAGTCGTTGTCATAAAAGGGGGGACCACAGGCTCCTGGAGACAGGAAAGGGGGTTGGGGCCAGTGCTGCTGAATTCTTTTTTATTATTTTTATTTTATATTGGAGTATATTTAATTTACAATGTGGTGTTAGGTTCAGGTATACAGCATAGTGATTCAGTTATATTTATACATGTATCTATTCTTTTTCAGACTCTTTTCCCATTTAGGTTATTATAGAATATTGAGTATAGTCCCCTGTGTTGTACAGTAGGTCCTTATTGATTTATTTTATTTACAGTAGTTAACCCTAGACTCCTAATGTATCCACCTTTGCCGTTTGGTAACCATAAGTTTGTTTTCTATGATGCTGTTTCTGGTTTAAAATAAGTTCATTTGTAATCGTTTTTTAGATTCCACATATAAGTGACATCATTTAACATTTGTCTGCTTACTTCACTGAGTATGATGATCTCTAGGTCTATTCACCTTGCTGCAAATGGCATGATTTCATGTTTAGGGCAGGATAATATTCCATTGTATGCATGTACTATGTCTTCTTTATCTGTTGATCTGTCAGTGGACATTTCAGCTGCTTCCATGTCTCGGTTATTGTAAATAGTAGTGCTGAACATAGGGGTGCATATATGTTTTTCAATTGCTTTTCTCCAGATATATGCCCCAGTGTGGGATTGCTGAAGCATATGGTAGCTCTATTTTTAGAGCTCCCTCAGAGATCTACCTCCTATGATTTTCTACAGCCTATGCTTTCTGCAACATTAAATTATACTGTCATCTCAAGAATCAATTTCAAATGCCATCCTTTTCACTGAAACTGTGACCCACTGTATAACACTAACACTACTTAACGCTCTGGTAGCTGCCTATCATTTACATCCTCATATTCTGCGTCCCCAGATGCCACTTGTAAACAACCTGAAGATGGGGACCACCTCCCATGTGCCCGCCATGAGTGCTGTCCAGGGCAGTTACTCCATAAATATGGTGCCAGGGCCGCCTTAGGCAGAACTTACCCTCATCTGTTTCTGTTCTTCAATTTCCTATGGACAAGTGTGTTAGGTCTTTTACCAAATCAGATTTTTCTGAAGACAGGACCACTTGGTTATATTCACAACATTTAAGACACACTTGATGTGATCCATTAAAACTTGCTCTTGATTGATTGGTTAATTATTCCAGACACCTTCATCCTTCAATCTCAGTTGTCCTAAGAATGTCATGGGCTTCCCAGGTGGCACTATGGTAAAGTGCCCAGCTGCCAATGAAGGAGACATAAGAGATGTGAGTTCCATCCTTGAGTCAGGAAGATCCCCTGGAGGAGGGTATGGCAACCCACTCCAGTATTCTTGCCTGAAGAATCCCTTGGAGAGAGGATCCCGGTGGGCTACAGTCCGTAGGGTCTCAAAGAGTTGGACATGACCGAAGTGACTTAGCATGCATGCGTACAAGGATGTCATGGTTCATAGAAGACCTGGGTTGGGGCACATTCTACCCCATCTAGTCTCTTCTTTGGACCAACGGTCTAAGACAAGTAAAACACTCTCCCCACAAACCCAGTTGGCCACCTCTGTTGTGGCACCTGAGGACACAAGAGTAATTGTGGGCTCCCGCACTAGAAATCGACATCCTGACTGTCGCATCTCAAACAGCTCCAGTCTGTGCCTTGTGGACATCAATTAGCATTTTAAGCCAACAAGAAAACATAAATATACTAGTTCTCACCAGTATCGAAGGAAAAAGGAAAAAAGATGCAAATATTTGAAATGAATAATTTTAGACTTCAACTGTAGATACTGGGAAATCAACTGCCTAATTACATATAGAGTAAATCATTTTCCCCTCAGCAAGAAAACTAATGAATGAGTAAAATACAGGCAGACTGTCACCATCCCTTAACAGATGCTTATTTCTGATTATCGGGATACCAGCAAAGGTCGAGTTTGGAAGGAAAAAATTCCAGTTCCTTCCATCCCTGGTTTCCTGCTCTGGGTAACCATGGCTGTAGGGAAAGCCAGCACTTCCTGAAGAGGAATGTCAGCTTCTCAGCAGCTCAGAAGCCCAGGTACCACTTAATAATCCAAGAACACTATGCTGTTGAGTTGCTCTCCTGCACTTTCCCCACAGAAATTTCTTTGGGGGCAAAGAATCTCTTGGAAAGATTTCCTTCTTTTCCACCAGAGAGTCTTCCAGTCCAGAAGGAAATGCCAAACCCAGACACATGGGGTGAGTTTGAAGGCATACAACAGACCTCACAAAACTGGGGCCATATTGTCAAGCATTTGTCTTCTCTTTTATTGGTTAGCCAGCCTCCAAAAAACATCATATTTCCACTCTTGAATGTGTTCTTTAATTTGAAGGATAAATATTTCCTGCACCTGCCCAGGATTTTTAAATGTTTGCGAGAGACTAAAAGCGACTAACAGATTCCTTCCAGCCTTCCAGACCTCCCTGCCTGAGGGTCCTCACCTCCCTCTGATCCACCTTGCCCCACCACCCCCTGCAGCTCAGCTCAGCTCATCTAGGGTCCTTAGAACCTTGCTAGTGCTCTCAGTCTCATTCTGTTTAGCTCTGCAGTGTCATTTAGCTAGCCCTGCATTTGACATCTTGGCTCCTTAGCTGAACTGTAAGACTCCCAGTGGGCAAGTGTCATCTGATTGGATCTCTTGGTCAGCAGCTGTGTCTTCAGCCTGGTTTCCAAGATATTAAACCCCCTTCCTTTTCTTAAAGATTTTTTTAAAATATGGACCATTTTTAAAGTCTTTATTGAATTTATTACATTATTGCCTTTGTTTTATGTTTCAGGTTTTTGGACCTGGAGACATATGGGAGGGATCTTGGCTCCCTGACCAGGGATTGAACCTGGACCCCCTGCACTGGAAAGCAGTCTTAACCACCAACCACCAAGGAATTCCCAACCCCCCTTTTTCAATGGCTCTAGCCTCTCCTTGGTAATTCAGAGGGAAAGGATTCTGTGCAAGTAATGAGTGTGTGGCGATGCATGTGGGTTGTTCTAGACATGGTGAGGAACTGAGATCTCACTAATGTCAAGGGAACTTGACTTCCAAGAATAAGTATTGTGAGATTCAGATTCCCAAGAGCTCCCAATTCTGTGTTCCAGATAACATTCTCAGAGCACTCGATTAATACAAAACAAAATTTGCCTTCAATTGACTTGCTAAAAAAAAAATCATAAAATGGCTAACATTACTGCACACCACCATGCCCTCAGCACTGTTCTGTTAATAAATGCCACCCAGGTATCATCTCATGTAGCTCTCAGTGGCCCTGTGAATGGACATTACCATCACCTCTGTATCACAGAGCAGTGTATGAGCCTTGAATCCACCCATTAGCTCAAAAATCTTTGAAGAATAAAATATAAAGCTTTCATTTTGCCTCTAAGCTTTCATGTTACCATTTGAAATACAGCCTCCATCATTGCTAAAAGTCATGGATTCCAGATATATGTTTGATAAATCCAGTAAAAACATGCAGCATTATCTGAGTGAGATGTAAAAACATCAGTCAGGCATCCAGATGACCTGTTTCTTCTATGACTAATGACGGCATGTGGAAACCTCCAGAAGTTCAGGGCCATGGAACATAAATTCAATCACACTTGCTTCCTCTCCCTGGCCTATTGACCTCTTCAAATCTTTCATTTTCCTCAGTTTTCATTTTTCATACTAGTTACAATCTTATCGTGTAGCACTTTAGTTTTGAATTTAACTCTATATGCCCATTTTCTAGCGCATACCTTTCAATGTTTCTAAATGAAAAAGATTTGAGGATGTAAGGTCCATACCCTAGGACTGTAGGGCTTCCCATGCGGTGCTAGTGTTAAAGAATTTGCCTGTCAGTGCAGTAGACCTAAGAGACGTGGTGCAACTTCTGGATCGGGAAGATTCCTCTGGAAGAGGGCATGGCAACCCACTCCAGTATTCTTGCCTGGAGAATTCCATGGACAGAGGAGCCTGACAGGCTACAGTTCACAGGGTCACAGACTTGGACACAAATGAAACAACTTAGTACACACCAGGACTGTATGGTTTTTTTCTAAATGTTTATTAGAGTATAGTTGCTTTACAATGTTGTGTTGTTTTCTACTGTACAGCAAACTGAACCAGTCATGTGTGTACACGCTGCTGCTGCTGCTAAGTCGCTTCAGTCGTGTTCGACTCTGTGCGACCCCATAGACGGCAGCCCACCAGGCTCCCCTGTCCCCGGGATACTCCAGGCAAGAACACTGGAGTGGGTTGCCATTTCCTTCTCCAATGCATGAAAGCGGAAAGTGAAAGTGAAGTTGCTCAGTCATGTCTGACTCAGCGACCCCATGGACTGCAGCCTACCAGGCTCCTCCATCCATGGGATTTTCCGGGCAATAGTACTGGAGTGGGGTGCCATTGCCTTCTCCCATGTGTGTACATAGATCCCCTCTTTTTTGGATTTCCTTCCCATTTAGGTCACCACAGAGCACTGAGTACAGTTCCCCATGCTATACAGTAGGTTCTCATTATCTATTTTTTACACAGGGCTTTCCGGGTAGCTCAGTTGGTAAAGAATCCACCTGCAAAGCAAGAGACCCCAGTTTGATTACTGGGTTGGGAAGATCCCCTGGAGAAGAGATAGGCTACCCATTCCAGTACTCTTTGACTTCCCTGGTGGCTTAGACTGTAAAGAATCCGCCTGCAATGCCATATACCTGGGTCCGATTCCTGGGTTGGGAAGATCCCCTGGAGGAGGGTATAGCAACCTACTCTAGTATTCTTGCCTGGAGAATCCCCATGGACAGAGGACCCTGGTGGGCTACAGTCCATCGGGTCACAAAGAGTCGGACACCACTGAGCGACTAAGCACAGCACAGTACAGTGTGTATGTAAGACTATATGTTTTTTAATCTTCTTGAAATATTCAAACTGGTAATGTTCAGCTCTTATAATCATCCCCACGCATGTTAATATTGGGCTTCTTTGTTCTATGGTCAAAAGGAAATGGGAGATTTCTCTTTAACCTAGAGTTGAGAGTTACACTGACATTTCAAAGGGCAGCTCAAATGCAGGAACCTTCAGGAAGGTAACCCACTGCTCCCTCACACCTAGAAATTCAAGCTTTTCTTACCTTTTTTAAGCCCAAGGAGTGTCATGACACCCACCATTATTCCCAGTATGGAATCTGAGGATGAGTAAACTGGTCCAAGTAAGAACAGTTTTATTATATGAGACTGATTTTAAGGTTTGCAACAGCATTTAAGTTCTTTTAAAAATATTCATTAGTGCATGTTGTTTCAAGTCCAAACTCCCCCAAAAGAAGATTGTTCTCACAATGTTTCCAGCCCAACTTTCACAATACCAGAAGCCCTTCTAGAGCATATCCTGTTAAAATGCCAGTGTGAGATGGGGATGGTAGAAGGAAGTTCAAGAGGGAGGGGATATATATAGACATACATTTTTGTACAGAAGAAACTAACATAACATTGTAAAGCAATTATACTCCAATTTAAAAACAAATAAATAAAAGTACATCTTACAAAAGAAATAATCAAAATTTCAAAATAAATAGGTTGTTTTCCCAGAAAAAAAAAACAGTCCCATTTGTTCCATTCCACTAAGATTTGTTAAGCTCTTCTCTGCACAAAGCTTGCAGGGTCTCATAGGGTAACCAACAACCCGTGAATGAGACACTCCCATCCTTTTGGGTCTCAGCTTAGTGAGGAAAACTGACACACAAATAAGCGCTCGTATTCAAGGTAGGTGTCAAGATGTGTGGTCATTGGTGGGGTTCAGTCACGTTGAGGGGACAAAGAAGGCTTTGGAGGGAAGAGCAGAGGATGGAATTAAAGAAACAGATCTGACAGGTTATATGGAGGAAAGGAGAGTATTCCAAGAATGGAAGGAAGCTTGCACAGAAGTCCAGAAGAATGGAAGTAGAGAAGGTATTGAAACAACAGTGAGGAGAACTATAGGGTCAGACCTCATGGCTCCCAGGTGAAGGGGAGGAGCCTAAAGACAGAGGGATTTGGACACCAGGCACAGGTGAAGAAGTGAAGACAGGCACACAAAGTTACAGGGAATGGACACCAGAGAGAAAAACTCCTCTTCTGAGGTCCAACGAAGTCCTTGCTTCCCAAAGAACTGTTTTGTCAACTTAGATCAATTTCATAACCTGACAGGGTCTTTCTCTTTCTAGGATGTGAATGAAGTGATAACCACTGAATTTTCTTCCTCAGGTGCAGAGAATTCTCCCAGTCTAGATTTGCACATTTTCCCCACATTAGGAAGCATCACCTGCTTTGAACAAACCCCACAAGGCACGACTGAACACAGATATTTTACATGAAAGTCTTCAACTACACAATTCAATTCCAAGACTAGAACCCCATTCTCCAAAAGTTCAAACATGGAGTTTGAACATAAACTCCTAGGTTTCTGAAGGCAGAAAACGGCAGGCACACAATCTCACAGCTCACATTTCTGATAAATTCAAAGATCTAATGAGAGTTCAATCCCCTCGCTCCATTTCCTCGGGTCAGCTTGCTATACTCCTGGCATGCAGAAAGTGCTGGGGGACTTTCCCAACTTGGTCATAAGTGTGCTCACGGCAGGAACAATAATGCAATATAATTAAAATTCAGCCCTGCCAGTGTGCAAAATTTATTTAAAGGGTTATATCAAAGGGTTTCACAGCACATCGACTATCTTTGGATCACTTTCCAATGCTAGGTTTTTACAATTCTTTCTGCGGCTGACTCTCACAGTGATTTAGTTTAAAAGGAGAGGTAACTTTTTCCCCATTTCACAAATAAGAACTAATCTCCTATAATAAGGTGGATCAGCACTCTGCCGAGAGATTTGAGTACAGTGGTAACTCTTTTCAACAAACACAAAATTGATATTTATACATTGGTATGGGCCTGTCCTCTGGCTCTGCCCTTGGTCCCCTTCAGGTGCTCCTGCTTCTCTGCTCCCTCTTCCCTCCTTACACTGTAATCTACCCATGCAGTCTCCTCGGCAGGCATCGTGGTATCCAGTGTTGCTGCCTCCGTGCTGGACGCTGAAACCCTTATCCTAGATGCGAGACGTTCAGTTGCTGTTTAGTTGCTCAGTCATGTTTGACTCTTTGCAGCCCCATGGACTGTAGCCTGCCAGGCTCTCCTGTTCATGGGATTCTCCAGGCAAGAATATTGGAGTGGGTTGCAATATCTTTTTCCAGGGAGTCTTCCTGACTCAAAGATCGAACCCAAGTCTCCTGCATTGCAAGTGGATTCTTTACTGTCAGAGCTACCAGGGAAGCCTCTCTGTGCTGGGTCACGTTATTTCCTCTGCCTGGAGGGCCCTTCCCCCAACTAATACTTACTCATCTTCAAGACTGAATTTAAACATGCTTTTCTCCAAAAAAATCTCAAGCCACCTGACTGAGACTGTCAGCTGGCCTGTTTATAAATCTTGTTACTTCCATTGCCTCATTATAAAGCACTTTCATTGCTGGTTTACCTGTCTGTTTTTTTGTCCAACTGTGACTGTCCCTAGGGCATGAGCTTGTGCATCCCTGTACCTGCAGCAGAGACCACAATGTCTGGCATGTGCCATTGACTCAGTCGTGTTTGTTAACTGCATGATGTGGTAAAACCAGCTGAACTACAAATCATCTGGTTGACCCCAGCTGAGCTACCCTACTCCTAACTGGATTGCTTTGTTACCTCTTTTCCTGGAATATATCTAGCCAATTAATTTATTTATCTGTTTTTCTGGGAACCATTGTTAATTAGGCCTATATTATCAGAGACATCCTTTTCCTTGTTATTATCAACTACCCCATGATAATAACCCCATGATAATAACAATAACCCCTTGTTATTATCAAGTACCCCATGTGCCCATGCTTGTTTTTCCTCACCTCTGTGTCCCCAGAAACCTAGCAGAGTGTCTGGAATATAATAGGTACTCAGTAGTTCCTGAATGAATGAATGCCCACTCACTCCACTGCCCATTTTTATAGGTAAAACTAAAACAAAGAGAGACTTCCCTGGCCAGTGCAGGGGACATAGATTCGATCCCTGGCCTGGGAAGATCCCACACACTGAGTGTGCACCACAGCTGCTGAACCCATGCTTTAGAGCAAGAGAAGCCACCACAATGGCTCACACACCACAACAAAGAGTAACCCTACTGCCTCAACTAGAGAAAGTCCACTCACAGCAATGAAGACCCAGAGCAGCCAAATAAATAAATAAGTAAATTAAAAAAAAAAAAAAACACTAAAATAAAGAATTAGTCTTCTATTTGGCTCAAGATAAGCATCCACAGCAAAGCCAAAAATAGAGGCATTTATTTAATTCCCACACACTGAAGAAGGGGAGAAAATGCCTATAAAAATAAATCCTGTGAATGCTTTAATTTTCTGGCAAAGTCCAAAGACACACGAGTGAGCTGGAACACTGCAGGATGAAGAACGCCCGCATCTCCACAAGGTCACAGCAACATCTGCATCATGTTAGAACTGTGTTGTGGTGGGGTTGTGATGAACTAAACTGAAGTGTTGCAACTGAGATTAATTGACCATTTTCTCCAACAAAGTGCTGTAAGTGCTACAAAAGCCTGTACAAAATGACCACATGATCAGAGTTCCACAAGGAAACTCTTACTGCAGAAGGCAGGATTGTAATCAAGTCCTGAACTGAAATAAACTTCATCGTAATGCTCTGCACAATTTCTAAATTGTAATGGGGTCGTTTTAGAGGTTAATAATAATAAGGGCTGGATTTCTTGGCTCTGGGAAGTTTCCAGAGGACTGTGAATGAACCCAAAGCATGTCTCCATTATCACAAAATTGACGTGTGTGGGTCATGCAGCAGTAAGTTCATGATGAATTAATTCTGAAAGCAAACATCTCAGCAAGGAAGGAGGGAGATCAGATAATCACTGCTCACCTTGTGTCCTTTTCTAAAGAAAGACAACACAAGCCACCGAGCTTCCTACTGTGCGAGTCCACCAAGGGCAAGACCAAGGACACTGAACGTGGGGTCAGTTCAGTCTGAAATCTGGAATTCCCACAGTCAGTGTCTGTTTCTAGAATAGGCTCGTGTTCAAAAGTACCATAAATGCCTATCCTATCACTGGCCCTGGCAGACAGGCTCCTAGCATAGAAAGGAAGGAGGAGACAATGGATTCTACCTTTTCCTGTAACTACACCACCATTCAGAGCCCTATGCCTTGCATTCTGTAACTGCAGACAAAGATGATTTAATCAAACTTTACTTCTACTTGTGGTGTTGGAGAAGACTCTTGAGAGTCCCTTGGGCTACGAGGAGATCCAACCAGTCCATCCTAAAGGAGATCAGTCCTGGGTGTTCATTGCAAGGACTGATGTTGAAGCTGAAACTCCAATATTTGGCCACCTGATGTGAAGAGCTGACTCACTTGAAAAGACCTTGATGCTGGGAAAGATTGAGGGCAGGAAGAGAAGAGGATGACAGAGGATGAGATGGTTGGATGGCATCATCGACTCCATGATCATGGGTTTGGGTGAACTCCGGGAGGCCAATGGACAGGGAGGCCTGGCGTGCTGCAGTTCATGGGGTCCCAAAGAGTCGGACACGACTGAACGACTGGACTGAACTGAACTGATGGAGAAAAAACTCCTTAAAAGGGTTCCTTTGATGGGAAATAATAGAAATCTGACACAAAGTAGCTACAACAATAAAGCATTTTGCTAATTATTATATTTTTTTAAGAAGGGGAGGGAGGAGGGACCTCCCTGGCTGTCCAGTGGTTAAAAATCCAAGCTTCCATTTTGGAGGGCATAGGTTGGATTCCTGACCTGGGAACTAAGATTGCATATGTTGGATGTGGTGCAGTCAGAAAAAATTTCAGAAGTAAGGAGGCTACCACGTGGATCCAGCTGCTGAACAATAATGTCTACTGTCTGTTGCTTTACATTGCCACATTTTTTCCACCTTTAGCTTTGGCTGTTTCTGCTTTGTACGGGTCCTGGTGTTCTCAAGGCAAGAATACTAGAGTGGTTTGCTATTCCCTCCTCCAGAGGATGAGACAGTTGGATGGCATCACCGACTCAACGGCCACGAACCTGAACAAACTCCAAGAGATGGTGAAGGACAAGGAGGCCTGGCACGCTGCAGTCCTTGGGGTCTCAAAGAGTCAGACACCACTTGGCAACTGAACACCAACAAAAGTATTGGCTGTATTCCTCGATGGTAGTAGTGACAGGCATCATCTCCAAGAACAACAGTCTAGAGAAAAGAAGGAAAAATAACTCCTTCCTGGCTTTGTTAGGGGAAAGAAAACCTTTCCTGGAGGTTTCCTCAACAGCCTGACTTTCACGTGTCATTTTCTCTATTGGTTCAGAGGCTGCTGTGGTCTGAATGCTTGTGTGCCCCCAAATTCATGTTAAATCCTAAGGTCCATTATGATGGTTTTAGGAGGTGAGACCTTTGGGAGGCCCTTAGGATGGGATTCCCTTAGGATTGGGCTTCCCTGATGGCTCAGATGGTAAAGCATCTGCCTGCAATGCAGGAGATCCAGGTTCGATCCCTGGGTCTGGAAGATCCCTTGGAGAAGGAAATGGCAACCCACTCCAGTACTCTTGCCTGGAAAATTCCATGGACAGAGGAGCCTAGTCGGCTACAGTTCATGGTGTCACAAAGAGTCAGACACGACTGAGCAACTTCACTTTAGGATGGGATTAGTGCTTTTCTACAAGGGGTTCCAGAGAGCTCCCCAGCTCCCTGCCACCACAAGTGGGAAAGTCTGCTACAGAGAAGAGGGCCCTCACCCCACTAGGCTAGCACTCTGATCTCAGAGCTCCAGCCTCCACAATTACGAAAAATAAATTTCTGTTGTTTAGGAGGCACCTGGACTGCGGTATTTTGTGAAAGCAACTCAATCAAAGACATAGGCATTCTCTCAACTAGGAAAACAAATCTGATGAGCCCAGAGGTACTTTCTGAGGCTGTTTTGGGTGATGATTGGGAAAGATTGAGGGCAGAAGGAGAAGAGGGCAGTCAGAGGATATGGCTGGATGGCATCACTGATGCAATGGTCATAAATGTGGGCAAACTCCAGGAGATGGTGAGAGACAGGGAGGCCTGGCGTGCTGCAGTCTGTGGGGTAACAAAGAGTTGCACACAACTGGATGACTGAACAACAACACTGGGTGATGAAAGGTCACCCAAAGTGACCAGTAAGGGAAAGCATTGCTTCCCCACCTGGCATTTCAGTGCAGGGACCTTGAAACCCTAGGGCAGGACAGACCCACAGATGGAAGGCATCGGGGCCCTGGAAGTCTTTGCTGGCCAGAAGCACCTACATGGAACAGTTCCCTCAGTAAGAAACTTCTAGTCGGCTCTGCTACTGAAAGGAACTATCTGTTGCTGTGGCTAATGACAGGGGCTTTCCTGGTGCCTCAGACAGTCAAGAGTCTTCCCGAAATGCAGGAGACCTGGGTTCGATTCCTGGGTCAGAAAGTTCCCCTTGAGAAGGAAATGGCAACCCACTCCAATATTCTTGCCTGGAGAATCCCATGGACAGAAGAGACTGGCACGCTACAGTCCATGGGATTGCAAAGAGTCAGACATGACTGAGTGACTACCGCAACCACCGCAACAACAATGCAGCTTGCAGGGTCTTAGTTTCCCAACCAGGGATTGAACCCCAGGCCCAAGCAGTCAAAGTGCCAAGTCCTAACTACTGTACCACCAGGGAAATCCCTAAGATGTTTGTGAAGGACTTTTGAAGCAACACAAATTTGTTAAGAACTGCTGCTACTGCTAAGTCACTTCAGTCGTGTTCAACTCTGTGCGACCCCATGGACAGCAGCCCACCAGGCTCCCCTGTCCCTGGGGGAACTCATATTCAGGAATCGTGGTTCTAGAGAAAGCACTCTATGTCAGTTATAGCCAATGTACCCTAAAGAGTCTATAGTGGGTTTGACATCTGTTTCTAGTTCTCTCTGGAAAGAGCCTGTGAGATCTCTCCAGAGTGAGTGAGAAATGAGTCCATGTTCTATGATGTCTCTAAAATAGCTGCTTCTTGATTCAGGCAGCCTGGTACATGATCTTGGGCTGGACAGGTGCCCGAGCTCCATGTGGGCTTGATGGCATCATTTCAGATTTTCTACAGGAGCCTCCACTCTCCTCTGATTGTTTGTTGTTGTTCAGTTGCTAAGTTTTGTCTGACTTTTTATGACCCCACAGACTGCTGCACATCAGGCTCCTCTGTCCTCCACTATCTCCTAGAATTTGCTCAAATTCATGTCTATGGAGTCGGTGATGCTACCCAACCATCTCAGCCTCTGACACCCCCTTCTCCTTTTGCCTTCACTCTCTCCCAGCACCAGGGTCTTTTCTAATGAGTCCACACTTTGCATCCAGTTGCCAAAGTATTGGAGTCTCAGCTTCATCCTCAGTCCTTCCAATGAATATTCACAGTTTATTTCCTTTAGGATTGACTAGTCTCCTCTGATACCCCTGCAAAATTCTAAGCCCATGTTGTTGCAGCTGAGTGTCTCTCTAGGTGGAGAACTAATGTTGATGTGTCCATGTCCCATCCATCAAATAAGATTCTACTCAGCAGTAATTGGCAGGGGATGGAGCTGGTAGAGGGATCATGGTGTGGGGTGGTTAACATCTTTCTACAGAGAAGACTTGCTTCAAGGTGGAATCTAAAACCAATCCTCCAATTTTGGTAGCACTGACCCATCGAAGATTCTCAAGCTATAGCAATACTTGCAGTGCTTATTATTTATTCACACCCTGTCCAGTGTTTTCTGTTTTATGATTGCATGGGGAAAAAAAAGAATCTTTTCTCTATACCCTAGTTTATATGTAGATGAAAATTGAATAAGGCAAACAAATTGAATAAGGAGTTCAGGTCATTCATTTTGAAGAAAATTCATTTTGAAAATTGAGCTGAAACATTCAAGGACATTTTCCTCAGTTTTTGTGAGACTGTATTCCAAGCAGAGGGTTTTCCAGGTGGCATTAGTGGTGAAGAACGTCCCCCCTGGCCGATGCAGAGACCTAAGAGAGGCAGGTTCGATCCCTGGGTCGGGAAGATCCCCTGAAGGAGGGCACGGCAACCCACTCCAGTACTCTTGCCTGAAGAATCCCATGGACAGAGGAGCCTGGTGGGCTGCTGTCCATGGGGTCACTAAGAGTCAGACATAACTGGGCGACTTCACTTTCACTTTTCACTTTCATGCATTGGAGAAGGAAATGACAACCCACTCCAGTGTTCTTGCCTGGAGAATCCAAGGGACGGGGGAGCCTGGCAGGCCACAGTCCATAGAGTCACAAAGAATCAGACACGACTGAAGTGACAGCACAGCACATTCCAAGCAGGACAGGCACAAGTGGCTTTAAACATTTCTGAAGCACTAGGGTGAATGAAAATTCTTCAGAGCAAAATAAGTGTATTATTCCTCCTTTTATTCTATCCCTGTATCAAAACTAAGAGTTGAAGAGGAGTGAAGGGGAGAGGGTTATCCAAATGCATTAAATTTTATCCAGTTGATTGATGAAAGTTATGTGAAACAGGTAGAGCTTTAGGAGTACAGGTAAGGACACAAAGAACCAAGTACACCAAGGTTGAAGGTGGGCTGAGAGGGAGATGTCCTGGACCAGGCAAAGCTCAGAGATGCAACTGAGTGAACAAATAGAAAAGTCCATTTTCTTTTCCCTCACCCATTTAACCAGAAGCTTGGATTCAAAGCTAGACACAAGGATCTTTTTTTCTGAGTCTACAAAATCTATCTTATGCCACAATGCTGATTCTAACCACATTTTGCCACAAACTGTTTATCGCTTTAGCAACAGTAAGACATAGATTTTCTACTAACCTGTCATTATTCAACTAGCTTATGCCTCTTTCCTAAGGCTGAAAAAGAAAATGATAGTCATATCCATTTCTGAAAAATTCAAGAGTGAGACTGATTGAGGGGGGAAAATAGCAGAGAACTTATGTTTGCTTTGGAACTTAGGTTCCAAAAGGAATCCTGACAGGGAAAGAAATTAATTTGTAGCAACAATACAAGCTCAAGGAAAGAACAAAGATTGTAAGCAAAAAGATCTGTATCTTTTTGGTCTACCATTTGGGGCAAAAGATCTTAAGTACCTCACCACCCATAGAAGTTCCCCTAATTTGCCATCTTCATCCCACTTTTAAAGAATAGGTCAGGAGGACTTTGCTGGTCGTCTAGCAAAGGCTAAGTCTTTGGCTTCCAGTGCAGGGAGTTTGGGTTCAATCCCTGGTCCGGGAATTAAGATCCCACATACCTCATAGCCAAAAAAAACAAAACATGAACCAGAGACAGTGCTGTAACAAATTCAATAAAGACTTTAAAAATGGTCCACATTAAAAATATATATACATTTTTTTTTAAGTAGATCAGTATGCGATGCCCATGGAGGCAGAGGAAGTTCACCCACTTTCTTAAGAATGAACTTGGATTCTGTATCACCAGGACAGATCTGTGATTTGGGATCTTCCTTCTACAATACTTTGACCACCTGATGCGAAGAGCCGACTCGTTGGAAAAGACTGATGCTGGGAAAGATTGAAGGCAGGAGGAAAAGGGAATGACAGAGGACAAGATTCATGTCCAGTTCAATGGACATGAATTTGAGCAAACTGCAGGAAGACAGTGAAGGACAGGGGAGCCTAGCTGCAGTCCATGGGGTTGCAAAGAGGTGGACACGACTCAACTCCACAATGAACTTTTCATTCTTGGAAAGATGTTCGTCTGTCAGAGAAAATGCCTAGCTGTGATCTCCAGAACACTTTTAACTACTGGATTTTAACTGAGGGGAAAAAATTAAACAAGGTTATAGGACCTTGCTTAATTTGACCAAGTTGTTTGTATAATGTACACTTTTTTCTGAGTAAAGTCTTGCCCTTGGTCTATATGTTAAGAATTTGATTGTTAGAAAAGATTCTCAATGTATCTTTGAAAGCACAATTCCATCCCCTTAAGCAAAATAAATGCAAATATGCATGAAGGTTCATTTTTATCTTACAAACTGAAATATATTCTTGTTTTTCACAAGACTTTGTGAAGTCTGGACCACTTCCTTCAAAAATCATCCGGGTGCAGTAAATGGGGTTAATACACTGATTCCATTGTGTTTCTAATTCCATCAGCAACTTTATATGTACAAGACCTGTGGTTCATGGCATAAAACTGTGCCTATAGTTTTCTACTTCTACACAATTATTAAATATGTAGCCTCAAAACATGCAGATGTATAATACTGAATGGAGAGAAGAAAAATGTAGTTAGAATTTTTGCAAAACTCCTGAGGAAGAAAAAAAAAAGGTTTATCTTAATAGCTTCTGCATATTAGAATTCACTGCATCTTCAGAGCAAATATTTATGGAAACATAATCAAGAGTTTTTCAAACTTCCTGCTTCCTTTTCAACATTCTCTTTCAATGTTGTCATAATAAATGTAGCATTACGTTCATTTTTCCACCTTGCCTTTTATTTTAAAACCATCTGAATGGCCACAGAGCAAAATCAGATTGATACTGTTGAATTTTGATACTTGTGAGTTTGAATAAAAGTTCAGTAGGAACTGCAAAAAGCAGGCACTTTGTGGATTCTAATTACAGGAAATACTGTAAAACAAGGCACAGAAACGGAGAAAAATCACAAGATTTTGAGCAACAAACTGAGCAATAATCACAAGATTATTCAGATTGCTTTAGCAGTTAGTCTAAGCACATGAAGAGAAAAGTCTGTAATAAGAGCACAGGCTGACAAATATAAGATTTACGGAAGACAAATACTAAGAGCAGCAAGAATTTGTCATCTCCTTCTAATACAGAAAGAACTCCCTTCATAAGAGACCAATGATTATATTTCCAGCAGGGTTTTGTTTGTATTGTGTGTGTGCTCAGTTGCCCAGTTGTGTCCGACTCCTTGCAACCCCATGGACTATGGACCGTCAGGCTCCTCTGTCCAGGGAATTTCCCAGGCAAGAATACTGGAGTTGAGTGCCATTTCCTCCTCCAAGGGATCTTCCAGACCCAGGAATTGAACCCTCATCTCTTGTATCTCCTGCACTGGCAGCAGAATTTTTACCACTGTGCCACCTGGGAAGCCCTTTGTTTGTTTAAAATATTGCAAATCCATCTTAATTTCTGTCAAAACTGTTACCCTCTCACTATGTTAACTACTCTACTCCTTGCCTTTTCCTTAGAATCCATAAAATAATAATATTATTATTTAAAGAAGAGGAAAATAAGTGAATGGAGGTTGAGAACAAGAGAGTTAGGAAAGGAAACCAGAAGGGGGAGAAACTCGAATCTTCATGACTCCATATAATGAAACTTTGATCCTTGATTTAATTTGCTCGGCTATTATGATAGTAAGTGATCCATCGAATCCTGCACAATCAACCTAAAATGACCATTTTGTGATTGATGCATACATTAATAGCTGATCTGACTGACCATATTGATGGGCCCTGGAGAAATATTAATAGCACCTGAACTGAAAAAAGACCCAAGCTTAGGTATTATGAGTCTATAAAGAATACTCAGTTTCACTTGGCAACATTAAATGGAAAAAGAGTATTATTAAGAGGGCCAGCAATCAAGCAAATGAACGTTTAGAATTATGACTTCTCTCGCCAATCGCTTAACTCCTTCCCTCCCTTCACAAATACGGAAATTGTATACAGAATGAGCAATCCACTTGGCCCTTAAAGACCTTCTATTGCTCCTTAAAGGATGCTCCAGTACCAACTATAGACAAAATATTTCTTTGCAGTTAGAGATTTAACAACCCTAACTCAGGATCCTCCTGTTTCTCTAGATTTAATGTTCTTCATATTTAGTTTGTGCATATGTGGGAAGTCACTTGGAGAAGGCAATGGCACCCCACTCCAGCACTCTTGCCTGGAAAATCCCATAGACAAAGGAGCCTGGTAGGCTGCAGTCCATGGGGTTGCTAAGAGTTGGACACGACTGAGCGTCTTCACTTTCACTTTTCACTTTTATGCATTGGAGAAGGAAATGGCAACCCACTCCAGTGTTCTTGCTCAGAGAATCCCAGGGACGGGGAAGCCTGGTGGGCTGCCGTCTATGGGGTTGCAGACTCCGACACGACTGAAGTGACTTAGCAGCAGTAGCAGCAGCTAAGTCACTTGTCGTGTCAGACTCTTTTGCAACCATATGGCCTGTAGCCCACCAAGCTCCTCTGTCCATAGGATTCTCCAGGCAATAATACTAGAATGGGTTGCCATGCCCTCCTCTAGGGGATCTTCCTGACCCAGGAACTGAGCCCACATCTCTTATGTCTCCTTCTTTGGCAATCGGGTTCTTTACCACTAGTACCACCTGGGAAGTCCATTTAATTTGTAAATTGACCCAATTTTTTGAGTTCTCACACCCATGCTTTCTTCCAACTCCAAGGGATTCTTTCTAGCTTTCATCGTCCCTTGTCTATACCAGTGGTTCTCAATCAGGGTAATTGCACGCCCCAGAGGACCTTAGACAAAGTCTAAGGAGATACTGGAGATACTCCTTATTGTCATAACCCTGGGGAGGTGGGGTGTCACTACTGGTATCTACAGGTTAGAGCCCAAGGAAGCTGGCTTGTGTCCTATGCGGCACATGTAACAGTCCAAAGAAGGAAATCTGCTGCTGCTGCTGGTGGTGCTAAGTCGCTTCAGTCATGTCTGACTCTGTGCGATCCCATAGACAGCAGCCCACCAGGCTCCCCCGTCCCTGGGATTCTCCAGGCAAGAACACTGGAATGGGTTGTCATTTCCTTCTCCAATGCATGAAAATGAATAGTGAAAGTTAAGTCACTCAGTCGTGTCCGACTCTTAGCAACCCCATGGACTGCAGCCAACCAGGCTCCTCCGTCCATGGGATTTTCCAGGCAAGAGTACTGGAGTGGGGTGCCATTCCCTTCTCCAAGAAGGAAATCGGGACTTGCTATAAAGCTTCATGGCCCAGGGTCACTGAAACACCTAAGCCCCACGAGTGCCCAGTCCACCACCTCCTCAGGAACTGGCTGCCTCCTGAACATCCGGGGGTGACCTTCCACTCTGAGGGCAGGAACAAGAAAACCCCACCAAGTAGCCTCACCTTGAAGAGGCTGACTTGACACATCACGTGTGATCCCGTCCCGCTGTCCCACACTGTATCATAGCGATGCCTGAGTAGGAGCAAGGCCGTGGGAGGCCAGGGGTCCAGCCAAAATCAAAGATTTTTGTTTTTGAAAGGGAGAGTGAATGCAGGGGGCGATGATCAGTTTCTAAAGACCCAAGCTATCTTCTAGTATTTACTGTTTTAAACGCATATCTATGAATATCCTCATGGCCTCATAACTTTCTTTCCTAAATGCTTGCAGGATGTTTTCCTTTGTCTTCAGTGTTTAACATAGTCAGGATGATCTCTGGGAATGGGTCTGCCTTAATGTTACATTTTCTGTATATTCTTCTTCGTTATGATTAGCATAGGGTATTGAATGTAGTTCTCTGTGCTCTACAGTAGGACCTTGTTGTTTATCCATTCTATACATAAAAGCTTACATCTGCTAACCCCAACCACTCACTCCATCCTCCCCCAAACCCCTCCCCCTTGGCAACCACCCATCTGTTCTCTGTGTCCAGGATTGTTTCATAGATACGTTCATTTGTGTCATATTTTAGATTTCATGTGTTAAGTGATATCATGTCTGCATTAATTTTACCTTGATCATTTTAAATATTTTCTTTTTTTTTTAATTTTTTTTTTATATTTAAACTTTACATAATTGTATTAGTTTTGCCAAAAATCAAAATGAATCCACCACAGGTATACAAATATTTTCATTGAAGGATTCCTTTAGATCAAGAAAACTTTCTTCAGTGTTTTCTTTTTTAATGTAATTTTTTAAATTGAAGTGTAGTTAATTTACAGTGCTGTGTTAGTTTCAGGTATACATCAAAGTGATTCAATTGTATATGTATTCCATATTCTTTTCCGTGATAGACGATTATACAATACTGAATATAGTTCCCTGTGCTATACAGTAGTTCCTTCTTGTTTATTGTTTTATATATAATAGTGTGTATGTGTTAATCCCAAACTCCTAATTTATCTGGTGTTTTCTTATTATTTATATAAATTTGTCCTGTTCTATTAGCAAGCCTATTGCTCTTGAACCGACTGCATCCTGATACAAACCCTCCATAATTATTGTTTTCACTTATAGTTTCATCTTTTTATCTTTTTCCTTTCTGTTTTCTAATGATTCTTCAAGTTCGCTTTCTGTGACACTGATTCGGCTTTCTTCACTAGCAAGCTATTCATCGAGTTCATGGAATTCCTCATTTCTTGTAATAATTCTTTAGCAGAAAAATGCAGTCACTTCAAAAATTAATCAGAAAAGTATAACTGCATACTTTTTCCATGTTTTTTTCCTTCTTAGGGAGATCTCTGCTTGCCTGTTATTATTGAGCATTGCCAAATAGAAGTCAAGTTTGGCAGTGTTCCAAATTCACAAAGCAACTGCTGGTCCAAAGTTAAAGAAAAGAAAAAGGAAACTGAGTCAGAATAAACTGGTTTATTGGGGGTGGAGATGGAGAGGAGGTCTGGGGTTTTTATCTTCTGCTGTGGTTTGAAGATGGATTGTTTTTGTTTAGTCGTTAAGTCATGTCCGACTCTTTGCAACCCCATGGATTGTAGCCCACCAGGCTCCTCTGTCCATGGGATTTCCCAGACAAAAATACTGGAGTGGGTTGCCATTTCCTCCTCCAAGGGGTCTTCCTGATCCAGGGATTGAACCCACATCTCTTGCATTGGCAAATGGATTTTTTACCACTGAGCTTCCTGGGAAGCCCCTTAAAGGTGGATACCTTGCCTTTAATCCTGGCTTCCTTGCAGAGTGCAGCCTAGCATAATCACAGCAGAAAGTGTCATCTCCTGAAATAGTTGGATCCTCAAAGGAAGATTTCCCCACACCCAGGTCTCTGTTTTATGTGGCTGCCGTGTTAGGACCAAGTGACAGAGCCTAAAAAACCATGAGGATCCCAAGGCTACTGGTTCACAGAGGCCAGGAGGCACCGAAGAAGACCTGTCAACCCCTTTCCACTAACCACCTGCACCCAGTAAGGCTACCTTCACCTTTCAGCTGCAGGCTTTAGCCCTCAATGTTCATGGGCACAACTCTGACTTACAGCCACAGCATAGTTCTCCTAGACATAGGGCCATTATTTTGTCCTTCCCGCTCCTCCACCCCCAATTCTAAAATCCATTAGGAGATACTTAGAAATTTCTCTGGGTTTCTGGTTTGTGTGTCAATCAAATGGATTGAGAGAAAGGGCAGAGAGCTGGAGAGGATGGCAGAGAGGGGAGGATGGATTCTTTCAAAGAGTATTTATGTCGGGGGAAGCATATATGTATATCTATGTCTCCTCCGCATTGGCCATTTACCCAAATGCCCTGCCTTGCTACTTAACAATATCCAAGTGTCCCCGAACTGCCATCTACAATTGTATCAGGCACTAGCTGTTCAACTGCACCCCCATCTGCAGCCCCTCCCCCAAGCGTTCCCACTAGTGTTTCATAGTTTCTGGTCCCCAGGCACACGTCAGCCCGGGAGAACCCACTCTGTGCAGTTTCCCCATCACTGCTCCTCAGGCCAGGGGCCCATGGCTCTCCCAACCAAGACCAGACGCAATGAAATGCCTTGTCTGGCTCTTTACTGAGCCAAGCTGGTGTGTTTTTTCCCCCTAATGTTAAAACCAGGTTCCAAACGATCCAAAATAAGCAATTGGCTGTCATTAGATATTTCCCTCGTACCACAGAAAGAATTCACACACCATACCTATACCAACAGGAATCCAGAAACATCTCAACCCAAACAGCCCGTCACTCTTCGGAAAGGCTATTCCTGCTCCTGCCGGTCACTCGTGAATTCCTTTAGTTACTCAGGAATTGAACAGCTTTGAGACTTTTGGGTCCCTGTTATAGTGCAGAGTCAAGGATTGTGTTACAAGTGCAAAAATTAATCATAGCAATTAGGCAGGAAAGGAGGTGTCAGGCCAGCTCCTAGTTCCTGGAGCAGAGTTAGGTTACCGCTTGGGGATTATGGAGAATGTTGTTGTAGTCAGCTTTTTTAAGGCTGGATTGGGATCTCGGGGGGCCTACATTTTTAATTTAAATCCTGAGCTGCTTTACTCTCTACAGCAACAAAAGCTACTATTTTATTCTGCATGAGGGTCACTTAGCTCTTTTTTATGTTGCATTTCTTAATCATCTTCCATCGGTCATTCCTAATCATAAAATGGGCTCAACCTACGCCAATCCAAAATGTTTTTAATCACTTTACAAGGTGGACCATGCTTTTACCTAAGCACATTCTCTTCTTTCACTTCTAGAAAGGCTCTAGCTGTGCAACCAGGTGCTAAACTATTCAGGAAGTGCAACTGAAGTTCAGCGGAGAAAGAAGTCCCAGGGGTGCTGTGGTGGAAACGCTTTATGAAGAATTCAGGCCTTGAGTGAGACTCAGAAAGATAAGTGGGCTACAGAGAAGTGGTCGGGAAGGAGGAGAAACTGGGGTTGGAGGAACAGCACAGACAAAGTCATGGGAATCAAGCAATTACATGAAACAGATGCAAGACGCTGCTCCAGACTCCATCGGATAAACAAAGAGAAAAAAATCTGTCTTTAAGGAGTATGAAACTGGTTGGAAAAACACACACAGAATCAGCAATGCATTTCAGAATGAGAGGTGGCTGTAAAGAACAGCTCTGCAATGGGGCTGCTAAGAGCAGAGCTGTGGACATCAGTGTGACCCAGGCCAGAAGAGGTCAGTATGTGGGGGTCTGCGGGGCACAGGGTGCAAGAAGGGGAAGAGAGCTGGAAGTCAATCATGAAGCCACACAAAGGAAGTGACAAGGTGGCACTTATGATTGGCATGGTTACTTCAGTTCCATTATTTCCGTTCCCACAACCACACTGTGCACGCTCTGTTACTCAGTCGTGTCCTACTGTTTGTGACTCGGTGGACTGTGTAGCCTGCCAGGCTCCCCTGTCCATGAGATTTCCCAGGCAAGAGTACTCGAGTGGTTGCCCTTTCCTTCTCCAGAAAGTACAACCACACTGTATGAAAGATTGAATGAATGAATATTAAACCAATTTAGAAGAAAGTGTACAAGACACAGATTTATCAAGACCACTAGTTTCCTTGATTTCAAAAGCAGTGTTCTTTCTACTCTTGCTTAGTTCTGAGGGTTATGGCAATTATGGAGGACTTTCTGTCTGGCTGAGCCATTACCCTAGGGTTTCAACAGCAGCACACAGACTTGAGCAATGTGGGACCAAATTAAATTGATCACAATGAAGCAAAATGAAAAGAAAAGTCATAAACACGATGAAAGAATCAATAAGACTCAAGGGCTAGGAACTTTTGCCTTCATGGACCTCTTCTTTCATGCTTTACCACATAAAACATACACATTATGTGAATATAATTACACATAATATACATTTTATAATATATACACATTATATGAATATAATGACTTCATTGATATAAGATGACTATATATAAGTATATGACTATATATAAGTATTCCCCAGGTCAGTAGGTGCCCAATATGCTACTGGAGATCAGTGGAGAAATAACTCCAGAAAGAATGAAGGGATGGAGCCAAAGCAAAAACAATACCCAGCTGTGGATGTGACTGGTGATAGAAGCAAGGTCTGATGCTGTAAAGAGCAATATTGCATAGGAACCTGGAATGTCAGGTCCATGAATCAAGGCAAATTGGAAGTGGTCAAACAAGAGATGGCAAGAGTGAATGTTGACATTCTAGGAATCAGTGAAATGAAATAGACTAGAATGGGTGAATTTAACTCAGATGACCATTATATCTACTACTGCAGGCAGGAATCCCTCAGAAGAAATGGAGTGGCCATCATGGTCAACAAAAGAGTCTGAAATGCAGTACTTGGATGCAATCTCAAAAATGACAGAATGATCTCTGTTCGTTTCCAAGGCAAACCATTCAATATCACAGTAATCCAAGTCTATGCCCCAACCAGTAACGCTGAAGAAGCTGAAGTTGAACGGTTCTATGAAGACCTACAAGACTTTTTAGAACTAACACCCCAAAAAGATGTCCTTTTCCTTATAGGGGACTGGAATGCAAAAGTAGGAAGTCAAGAAACACCTGGAGTAATAGGCAAATTTGGCCTTGGAATACGGAATGAAGCAGGGCAAAGACTAATAGAGTTTTGCCAAGAAAATGCACTGGTCATAACAAACACCCTCTTCCAACAACACAAGAGAAGACTCTATACATGGACATCACCAGATGGTCAACACCGAAATCAGATTGATTATATTCTTTGCAGCCAAAGATGGAGAAGCTCTATACAGTCAGCAAAAACAAGACCAGGAGCTGACTGTGGCTCAGACCATGAACTCCTTATTGCCAAATTCAGACTTACATTGAAGAAAGTAGGGAAAACCACTAGACCATTCAGGTATGACCTTAATCAAATCCCTAAATCAAATTATACAGTGGAAGTGAGAAATAGATTTAAGGGCCTAGATCTGATAGATAGAGTGCCTGATGAACTATGGAATGAGGTTCGTGACATTGTACAGGAGACAGGGATCAAGACCATCCCCATGGAAAAGAAATGCAAAAAAGCAAAATGTCTGTCTGGGGAGGCCTTACAAATAGCTGTGAAAAGAAGAGAAGCGAAAAGCAAAGGAGAAAAAGAAAGATATAAACATCTGAATGCAGAGTTCCAAAGAATAGCAAGAAGAGATAAGAAAGCCTTCTTCAGCAATCAATGCAAAGAAATAGAGGAAAACAACAGAATGGGAAAGACTAGGGATCTCTTCAAGAAAATCAGAGATACCAAGGGAACATTTCATGCAAAGATGAGCTCGATAAAGGACAGAAATGGTATGGACCTAACAGAAGCAGAAAATATTAAGAAGAGATGGCAAGAATAGACAGAAGAACTCTACAAAAAAGATCTTCACAACCCAGATAATCATGATGGTGTGATCACTGACCTAGAGCCAGACATCCTGGAATGTGAAGTCAAGTGGGCCTTAGAAAGCATCACTACGAACAAAGCTAGTGGAGGTGATGGAATTCCAGTTGAACTATTCCAAATCCTGAAAGATGATGCTGTGAAAGTGCTGCACTCAATATGCCAGAAAATTTGGAGAACTCAGCAGTGGCCACAGGACTGGAAAAGGTCAGTTTTCATTCCAATCCCAAAGAAAGGCAATGCCAAAGAATGCTCAAAGTACCGCACAATTGCACTCATCTCACACACTAGTAAAGTAATGCTCAAAATTCTCCAAGCCAGGCTTCAGCAATACGTGAACCATGAACTTCCTGATGTTCAAGCTGGTTTTAGAAAAGGCAGAGGAACCAGAGATCAAATTGCCAACATCCGCTGGATCATGGAAAAGGCAAGAGAGTTCCAGAAAAACATCTATTTCTGCTTTATTGACTATGCCAAAGCCTTTGACTGTGTGGATCACAATAAACTGTGGAAGATTCTTCAAGAGATGGGAATACCAGACCACCTGATTTGCCTCTTGAGAAATCTGTATGCAGGTCAGGAAGCAACAGTTAGAACTGGACATGGAACAACAGACTGGTTCCAAATAGGAAAAGGAGTTCATCAAGGCTGTATATTGTCACCTTGTTTATTTAACTTATATGCAGAGTACATCATGAAAAACGCTGGACTGGAAAAAACACAAGCTGGAATGAAGATTGCCAGGAGAAATATCAATAACCTCAGATATGCAGATGACACCAGCCTTATGGCAGAAAGTGAAGAGGAACTCAAAAGCCTCTTGATGAAAGTGAAAGTGGAGAGTGAAAAAGTTGGCTTAAAGCTCAACATTCAGAAAACGAAGATCATGGCATCCGGTCCCATCACTTCATGGGAAATAGATGGGGAAACAGTGGAAACAGTGTCAGACTTTATTTTTCTGGGCTCCAAAATCACTACAGATGGTGACTGCAGCCATGAAGTTAAAAGACGCTTACTCCTTGGAAGGAAAGTTATGACCAACCTAGACAGCATATTCAAAAGCAGAGACATTACTTTGCCAACAAAGGTCCGTCTAGTCAAGGCTATGGTTTTTCCTGTATGGATGTGAGAGTTGGACTGTGAAGAAGGCTGAGCGCCGAAGAATTGATGCTTTTGAACTGTGGTGTTGGAGAAGACTCTTGAGAGTCCCTTGGACTGCAAGGACATCCAACCAGTCCATTCTGAAGATTTCTTTGGAAGGAATGATGCTAAAGCTGAAACTCCAGTACTTTGGCCACCTCATGCGAAGAGTTGACTCATTGGAAAAGACTCTGATGCTGGGAGGGATTGGGAACAAGAAGAGAAGGGGATGACAGAGGATGAGATGGCTGGATGGCATCACTGACTCGATGGATGTGTCTGAGTGAACTCTGGGAGTTGGTGATGGATAGGGAGGCCTGGAATGCTGCGATTCATGGGGTCACAAAGAGTCAGACACGACTGAGCGACTGATCTGATCTGATATATAAGTATCAGGCTTCCCAGTTGGCACTAGTAGTAAAGAATCTGCCTGCCATTGCAGGAGATGCAGGTTTGATCCCTGGGTTGGACAGATCCCCTGGAGGAGGGCGTAGCCACCCACTCTAGCATTCTTGCTTTGAGAAGCCCGTGGACAGAGGAGCCCCGCAGGCTATAGTCCATAGGGTCACAAAGAGATACAACTTAAGTGACTTAGCATTTACACAGTACAGCACATATAAGTATTATTTATTAGAAAAGAATTTTTGTCTAATTTTTTCTTCATATTTTAAAAGAAGCTGAAACATTTTCACGGGCCTCCAAAACTATTATAAGTCCTAGGCATTGTGCTTACTGTGCCTAACAGATAAAGCAATCTTGATTGATGGGCAGAAGGGAAGATAAGAGTCTTAAATGATGGGAAATTTTCTAACAAGAATGAGGAAGTTAAGAAGTGAAACTAACTCGAAGAGGAAGACAAACAATTTTGATTTTTGTACTTGTGGGACTTGAATTGGCTAAAACATTCTGATGAAGATAGCCAGTAAATCATGTGCAGTGTAGCACCTCGATTCATGCATATTTGAAAATCAATAGCTTAAAGATGTTACTGAAAATGGTGAAAGTGAACAATCTTCCCAAGGAAGTTAACTATATAAGAAGGTGCTAGAAACTAATACAAAAGGCTTTGGGATGTCCCACAGTTAAAGAGATACTAGAGGAAGAGGAAGGTGCAGTACTAAAAGAAACAGTGGATTCTTATGCTCCTGAGGGAGGTTGTTTGTGCTGTGATTGGGACTGTGGCTGTATTTTGTTTTCGAAAGGGAATCCTACTTAGAAGCGGCATAATATTGACAGTGAGGAGGAAGACAGCAGCAGCTACACCTTTTTCATCCTTTCTTCCTGTGTCCTTCACTGTCTCTAAATGCTGAGCGTGCACACACACACACACCACAGAAACACTCCCCTGAACATAAGCTTCCCACATTATGGAACTTTTCTAAATATTTCCATCCAAAGACATCTTCTGAATAAAGATACATGGACTCAACTGAAGGAAACAACTGGCAACTCAGCCACCTGAGGTAAGCAGAGTAACTCAGTAAAGCACAAACACAGCTCAGCACCTTATGATCAATGCATGAGCATATGGAAAATACAGAGCTTTTTCTTTCATTTCAAGAAAACTTTCCTTGTTGGATGAACTACCAGCTCCACTGTGTGCAGCCATCACAATCATGATCTCTGGTTCTGTTGAAAGCAGTGGAGATGATGGAAGCCAAACATACAATTTACTATGAAAGGTTTGTTTTCTGTACTAACATTTCCTTAAAGAAAATTACCACTGATGAGGCTTGCAACACATCTCTCCTGGGACTGTAGATTCTAGGTATTTTGGTGCAATTGCAGAAACCTACTCAGAAACAGATGGATCTGTGAATGATTGATGGATGAACAGGGAGGTGGTTGTTTAAGGTCAGTCATCTGAATCATGTCTTGGGAGAGTTCCCATGAAGTTACATAGGATGAAAATCTGGGCCAGTATTCACATGCCTGATTATTGAAGTCAGAACAGCTGCATTTATTTCAACATTCCCAGCCTCACACATACATACATGCCAGTGAAGCTTAGAGGTTAAAATGTAAGAGGAAAATCACAAGTGGGATAATAAGAAAATGGAACTGAGAAACTACCCTGGAAAAACCAATACATGCCTCAGCTAGGCTGGAATATAAAACTGAAAAATTACTAAGATATGGTACAGAGGAGAAAAAGAAGGAGAAATGTAAGAGGTTGTGAAATGTGGAGGGAAAAAAATGAGAAACTCTAAAGTGCATTTAATTAGAGTCTTAGTAAAAGAGAGTGAGGGTGTAGAGTATAGGAATTACATAGGAGATAATATCTCAAAATTTCCAGAAGCAGTTAAAATCATTAAATGACACAAAATGTAAACACAAGATATATTAAACAAGTCAACAAAACAAAAACAATAATTCTTCACAACATTGTTAAATTGAAGAACAACATTAAGAAAAAGAGAAAAGAGAAAAGATCTTAGCATCCTAAGAGAAAATTTGAATCACAAAGAACAGTGAGACAGACAGCAGACTTCCCAGCAGCAACAGTGGGAGATAAACAGGAGTGGAATATCTTCAAATGGTGAAACATTTTCTGTCAGTAGAGAACCACAAAACTCTCCTGCAAGAATAAAGTAATCCTCAAAACATTTTCAGATTTTAAAAGACCTGGAAAACCTTTAATGGAAGAGCTTTAGCAAGAAAGGAAATGATTCCAGAAGAAAAAGATATGGTATGAAAAGAAATGGATGGCAAAGAGATTGGTAAACGTGTATAAAACTAAACATGAGAAATATAAATATAAAAAATAACATTGGTAACACCTAACTTGTGAGGTTGAAAAAATAGATGAATCTCAAAGACTGGGCAGTAATAGCAAAGGGACATGTAAGGGATTAGAAGACCTTATATTCTTCCAAAGAATGAAGAAAGTTAATGCTACACTTTACACTTTACATAACTTCAAAGGAATCCAACAAGTAATAAGAATAAAATTTAATTTCCACACAGTGGGAGATGAAATGAAATGGAGTCTGGGGCAGAGAATATAAAAGACAGCAAGAAGGAAGCAGGTGAATGAAGCATAATGAAAGCAAGACAAGCGAGAAACAATAAAATGGTAGTAAAAAATGCAAAGCTGAATAGACACAAACTCAGCAGTTAAGAGACATGAGGCAATTACAATCTCTTTGGACAAATGGAATCTAGTCACAGTTAATAAACAAAAAATGAGGTCCAGAGAGCAGATGGTCTATTACTAAAAATGAGTATATGCATCACTAATATTGATGCTAAAAGCAGGGAGAGAAGAGGCGGGTGGGAGCAATGCAATGGCAACATTTGCATTGGCAGTGATTTGATGATTTGACCTCAAACTTCTGCTCAATATCTATGTGATCCTGGGCAAATAGTTAGCCTGCATTTATTTTCTAAAGCAATAGAATTGAGATAGGAGTGGTACCTATTCATAGTTATTGTAGGAGCCTATGAAATAAAAGATGTAAACTTCTCTTGACAGTGCCTGGCACAGAGGACAGACACAGAGAAATTATTAGTGTAGACTGGAAGGGCTACAGAGGGTTTTATACTATGAAAAACCCTTGAATTTGAGGAATGGGTGAGTGGAATTAAGGATGGTTAACAGTAAGAAGGACAGAAAATAGAAAAACCGAGCCAAGACAAAGAGACAAAACTAGGAAGATGAGATGCACCTGGCCTGGGTGGGACTCAGACGAACTGGCTGGGGAATCTGGGCCCCTCGGCATCCCACTTCCTCCTGCCTCTCCCGTCCCTCCAGGATGTCTTGCTGGAAGTCAATGGTTACCAGGAGAAAACATCTGTATCTGAAGACAGCTGGATGTGCATTCATCTCATTAAAATTTTTTTCCCAGAGTTTGGGCTTTAATGTTGTGTGTCACCAGTAATGTCATGAGAAATTCAGAGAGAAAAATGTGGTCTATGCAATTAGTAGCCCTCAGGCAGTAAAGCTTCTGTTTCAGACAGTGTCAAAACACTGCAAGATCCAGCAAGGCAGAGCCAACTGCCAGAGCAGATGCCTAAACTCACAGTTCCTGGCTACACAATGCATGCACATTCCTACACACATACACAAGCATGCACACACTGCATGCACACACTGCAACAGTGCACACATGCACACACATGCAAACTGCACCACCTCACATGTGTTCGCACATGCCATGCATGCATGCACACACATGGGTGATCACATATATGCATGCCAATCATATGCCATACACATGCACAGGTATAATCATATGAATGGTCACACACAATGCAAAAACAAATGCCATATACAAATACACATAATCCCCATATATACAAATATGCACACATGCATACTGCATATCCATACACACACTGCACATGTACAAACACACCTATTAGCAAAATAATTAACTGAACATAGCAATTAACAACCCAATGTCCTTATATGTAGCTTTAACTTTATATTTATATTCTTTGCACTCTTCCCAATTTTGAATCATGAAAACTAGCCTGATGGATGTGAAATTTATTTTAGGAATAATTAAGTGTATTCTTAAGGGCTCACATTATTCAAATAGGTTTCCACACTTGAATTTAATGAATTCATCTATGTACCTTGAGACTACAATGATTATAATTTTATAACTATAAAATTCTCTCTCTCCAAACAGACAGTGAAATGTTTTATTTCATTATTATATTCTACTTACAGCCAAATTATAGCTATATAATAAAAAACATATTTCTGTGTAGGCCATTGAATACTATTAAATTTGAATAGGAAACCTTTGGCACAAAGAATGCAACACTTGTAGAACAGACCACAACAGCTTTCTGAATTATCTGCTTGTCTTTATGCCAAAATACAGCAATTCCCTGTCTTTTCTAGTATTTTCCCAACTCAGTCATGAGTCTAAAATAGTTGGACTTTCACCACTTCCCTTGGTAGCTGAGCAGAAAACAAAGCTGCATATAGATTTTGCTATAATTTACCCTTGACTTAGTGGGGGAAAACTTGCTCCAGTGTGTGTCTGTCTGCGTATCCATGTCTGTGTGTGTGTGTCTGTCTGCATGTGTATTTATATGTCTGTGGGTGTGTCTCTCTGTCTCTGGGTCTGTGCATCCGTGTGTTTGTGTGTCTATACATCTGTGTGTTTGTGTGTGTTACAACAGATCAGCTACCTCAAGAAATTGTACAATCTCTGCATTTTGCATTTCAGCTTCTACACTAAATAACAGTTTATAAAGTGTTTGGGGGATTGTATCTTTTATCAAAAGACTTTCTCTCAATGAAAAGTGAAAGTGATAGTCACTCAGTCCTGTCAGACTCTTTGCAACTCCATGGACTGTAGCCCACCAGACTCCTCTGTCCATGGAGTTCTCCAGGCAAGAATACTGGAGTGGGTTGCCATTTTCTTCTCCAGGGGAATCTTCCCTACCCAGGGATAAAACCTGCATCTCCTGCATTGCAGGCAGATTCTTAACAGTCTGAGCCATCAGGGAAGCCCAGTTCTCTCAATGAAAGGTGGTTTATATTATCAAAATATTTAAAATGTTATCCAAAGAGTAATGACTCATCAAAAACAGAATGAAGCCCAAGAGTTTAATGTAAATCATCCTATTTTGAGATTAAAAACATCCTTCAGGAAGGCCAGGCTAACATGACAGGCAGGTCCTGGGAGCCACAATGCTCACCCCTTGAGGGTGAGCAGGGAGGCTTCTGGAAAGCAGGCTAAGGCCCTGGATAGGATAAGAGGGGGATGACAGACCAGTGGAGAAGATGGGCCCAGGGCCCTAATTAGCTGAGGTGGACTAACTATCTAAGGCATTATGTGCAGTCTTTGCCTCCAAATCTCCAGAGGGATGGGAAGACATAAGCGGAGAGGCAAGTGGAGATTGACCAAGGTGCTGGAATGCAGGTCTAGGGGAGCAAGATGGTGTAGTGGGGACAGGATGGGGAGGCCAGAGCAGCCTGGCTCCTTTCCTTGGTTTTCTAGGCACCTTCCTGAAGAGGGCGGGGGATGCGGGGTTTGTGTATTAAAGGTGGGGGTGTCAGTAACAGAGGGACACATCCTGACAGGAGCTCCCAGTCAGGTCAGGATCTCCGAGAAAGCCTTAGCTATAGCTGTTTGTTCTGTGGTAAGAACAGCCTTAAAGAGGCACATGCCATACAAGTCAGCACCATATAGACCCACCCCAGCTGAAAGCCCCAGGACACCGATGTAACAGCACAGGTTCTAGAACCCAAGTCACACCCCAGCCCTGCCACTTCCTGACTGAGGACACTTTGGCCAGTTACTTCTCCCTCCTGTGCTTAACTTTCCTCCTCTGTAACGTGAGGATGAAAATCACAGGCACCTCCCTGGGTTGTTGCCAGAATGAAGAAGTCCAAGCCCAGGAAACACTTCCAGAACCTGGCGCAAGGTGGCGATTTCAGTTACACAGTCAAGGAGGACAGGTGACTAAAAGGGAAAGAGACTCGGGTTTTCCAGGAATATACTGCAGGCTTGTTTCATCCACTGTTTACTAATGGGGCTTCCCTAGTGGCTCAGACAGTAAAGAATCTGCCTGCGATGCTGGAGACCTGCGTTCCATCCCTGGATCAGGAAGATCCCCTGGAGAAGGGAATGGCAACTCACTCCAGTAGTCTTGCCTGGAGAATCCCCAGGGACAGAGGAGCCTGGAAGGTTATATAGTCCATGGGGTCACAAATGAGCCCAGCACTGGAGGGTCTGGCCTCATTAAAGCCTGTGGAAATGGAAGCCACACATCCCTCTCTGAGTCTGGGTTTCTTCATCTCTGCCCCATTTATCTCAGGCTTATTGTGAGGATCAGATGAAAATGTACATTGATGGCCTTCCTGGTGCCAATTACTGCTCCATGCCTGCGGCTGCTCTGAAAGGGGTGGTCAAGGCAGGAGATACTTAGGGCACAGCTTCTGGGATCCAAGCTGCTAAATGCCAGGCAAATTCTGGGGCTGGTGGGCATGGTACCAAACTGGGATGCGACTGTAGAGTGAGAATTAAAGAAGAGACTTTGAAAAGGACTTTAAAGTTCACAGCGACATCCATCTAATGTAAGCAAGCTGGGCGTTTGGTCAATGACCTCAAACTCAGTTGGGAAACCAAGGAGACTCCTTTAGGGGCGCCCAGACATGAGGTCATAGAGATGGGACTCTTTAAAACCCTGGTAAATCTCAAACTTGGTGCGGATGCTGTAGACTTCGCCAGCATCCAAACTACTATTTTTCTTCTAAACTGGTTTTGGTGCAGCTGCAGCTGTTCCTTCCAGTATTTCCCCCCACCCTTCTCGTAACTGGTAGGTCAGGACACACGGAACAAGCAGCACAGTCTCAGACCAAGCGCTGTGTTTGACCTACGAGAAGGCAGACATGGCTCAGATGGGTCCCAAACACATATAAACTATAGTTGACGAGTTGGATAGTTTGATCTGAGATGCTGTAAACTAGGGTCAGATCCATGAAGGGCTTTGTGTCTCATGCTCAGATCATTGACCTGTATTCTAAAAGCACTGGGGAACCACTGGGGAAGAACTTCAGAGGTGGAGTGATGCTATCAAATGTATGCTTTTCATTATTTTAGGGAGCTGATAAATTTCAGTAGAGGTGCCTGGGTTGTGGGGAGTGCTAGAAGGAAGTTGAAGGGAGAAAAATTAGTTCTGAGATTTTCTTTAAATCATTCAGTTAACACAAATAATATTATCAGTTTATTTGGATTCTGTAAATCCTAATGAACAGTGAGATCACAAAGATGTCACAATAAGAAAAATACTATTTTTATAAACCATATGAAATGTTATGGATGGCACAGGGAACTCTATTCAATGCTCTGTAATGACCTATATGGGAAAGGAATCTAAAACACAGTGGATATATGCATGTGTATAATGGATTCACTTGGCTGTACACCCAAAACTAACACCACACTGTAAATCAACTATACCCCAATAAAAACATTTTAAATACATGTAATTGTTGTCCTTGATGAAAATTTATTTCCCCTTAAAAGAGGATTAACACAGCAATAAGAGAGGGACTTTACAGTTTACTGGAAAATGTATCAACTTAAACAGTGAGGCTCACGCATCAGGGCAAATCATTCCCTGGAGGCTTTCAGAAGCAAAGGAAGCACCCCCTTCGGAACCACCTTTGTCACTATTATGATATTTATTTCATCCGCGCTGGAGCTCAGTTGTGTCTGATTCTTTGTGAGCCCATGGACTGGAGCCTGCCAAGCTCCTCTGTTCTTGGGCTTTTCCAGGCAGAAATACTGGAGTGGGTTGCCATTTCCTCCTCCAAGGGATCCTCCCACCAGGGTTCAAACCTGCATCTCCTGCATTGGCAGACAGATTCTTTACCACTGAGTCACTTGGGATGCTCCAGGAGATATTTATTTCTCCCTGACTCAAAAAGATTTTGATTATTTGCTGCAATTGATAGAAATGTCCATTAGCGTGACTACATTTGTAGTCCCAGAGTCAATGAGGTTTGACTTACCCCCTTTGGGATATTAAGAAGCCTCACAGAGGTCTACACTTGGAAACTTATTTATTGTGACTGTACTTAAATCCCATCAACATTTGGACAACTTCAACGAGGAAACTTACCACTACTGAGTTTTACCCAGCGTGTCTAATGGAGACAGCATCTTTAGAGCAGTGGAAAGCGGAAAAATCCAACCATGCCAGCTCAGGAGAAAGCCCTTCTGCTTCCAGTGACTGTCTGCCCTCCCAATTATTAATGAATAAAGACTCCTTTTTTCCATTTCCTAATGACGTCCACAGTTGAAGTGCAGACTGACTACAGCAGAGTAGTGAAGTGGAATATTTCAAGGGCATTCATCATAAGTGGATACAGAGAGACCAGACTCCTGTTTCAGTGTCAAGGTTTAAATGTCAAACACCTGGAGACATAATTACTCAACCTTAAAATCATTCTGTGAGTTCATTGCTCTGGTTCAGGGAAAGTCAAACTCATAAGTTAAGTTCAAGACAGTGTTCGGGCTGGGGAAGGGAGGGGCCCCCTGATTACTTCTGTAACCCCAGAGCATACTTGCTCCATCACACCAGGAGTTCACTGACTAAAAACCACATCCCTGAAGAACTCAGATGCGAACTTTGAGAAACCCCTATGTGCTTGAGGAATCAGGTACAAGCACATGAAAATACTCTCACTGAAAGTAAACTCCCCAAAAATTTTACCATGAAGAACGTTTTCATAGGACGCAATCTCATGTCAAAACAACTGCATCTTTGACTCAAATTCAAGCCAACTGCGATTTCTAACTTCTTAGGCCTAATTGCTTTGGCTGAAAGGACCACTTAGCCGCCTCCACAAATTTCCAGGACAGAAAAGAAATGCGTTCTTTATTTGAAATGCATAAAGAGTAAGAACGCTCTTCTGATTTCTTCACTGTCTACACCTCATTTCCTTCTCCTACTCATTCTCTGTGTTCTTTTAGTCAAAGTCTGAACATTAGTGAAAAGACAAAGTAACATGCAGAGTAAGGGTGGTCTAATTAATCCACATACTTCCAGAAACCCCAGACTGAAAGATGTTTCAGTTCTGAAGAGCAGGGGTCCACACCCGTGAATATACTGTTCTTCACTGACAAAATTCCAGAGTGTCTTATTACCTATGACATGAACATTTCCATTTCTCTTGAGCATGTGGAAAGGACTCCTGCTGTCCTTGTGCAAAAATCCGAGCTAGACAACAGCCCCAGTATCTCATAGCAGCCAGAAACAGCCCTTCTCCCAAAATGGCTACTAACACTCCCTGTCTTGTGTCTTGGCACACAATAAGGAAATGATAAGAGTGGCTAATTAAAGAAGGGAAAAAAAAATCCAAACCCTAAACTAGGTCACATAGAGATGGTGTGAGAAGTCTAGCTAGAAGCATTTCTCAACTTAACATTTTACCTAAGACCCTGAAAATGATGAGTTCTCGTATATTACCACATGTATTCAAAATAAAAGTATTCAAAATTCTAACTCCTAGTGCTTATACCAAAAAACTCTAAGCAAGCATTTATTTTCTCTCCCTGAATACCCAGTGGGAGCCCAGCTGGAGATTATGCCCAAGGAAAGGAAAGCTTTCTTGATTCACTCATCCTTACTAGTACACTAAAAGTCAAACAATTGAAAGTAATGCTGTAGCCTAATCAAATCTCCGTATTGAAGAATTCAGTCAATGCCACATTCTCAGTTCATCAGGATTACAAACAAGATCATGAGGAGACAGGAAATGCCAATTCCAGCTGTGTTAGGAAACCAGTAGTCGCTTCCAGTCTGGAAGGTAAAGAACACAGCTGGAAGCTAAACTGGTTTTGTTGACAATATGAAATAGATCCTGATGAATCTTTCTTTTCACCATTAAATGTCTGGGTTCTGCAGCCCTTGTGGAGCACTCCTTCTCCTCCTGAGTGACAGCTGAAGAACAGAAACCCCATTGCAATCCACTTTTACCAAAAACTCCATTTCAACTCAACTAATGGGAATCCCAGGGATAAATGTGACATCCTTGTTAAGACATGGTCAAGATGCAACCTAACTGCACAATTCCCAGGGTGCTTTTGCTCAAGAGTAAAGCCTAAGGGGGACTTCCCTGGCAGTCCAGTGGTTAAAACTTCGCTTTCCAATGCAGGGGGTGTAGGTTCAATCCCTGGCCTGGAAGCTAAGATCCCACCTACCCTCACTGCCAAAAAAACAGAACATAGACAACAGAAGCAATATTGTAATAAATCCAATAAAGACTTTAAAAATGGTTTACATTAAAAAAAATCTTTAAAAAAAAAAAAGAGAGAGAGAGAAAAGCCTAACTTATTCATCATAAAGTTGGTGGTCAATTTACCAAGGCAGGGAATTTTCACAAAATATCTGTTTTACCTCCCAAGAGGAAGAGCTCAGAAAACTAGTTCCTATGAGGAGAGTCAAAGGAACATAAGTCCTTTTACTGCTGCACTCAATCAATTGGGAATGATTGGCCCTAATCCTTTCAGCATGATCATTCATTAAAAAAAAAAAGAATAAAAAGCACTGATTCACAGGCATTTTGCTATGTGCTTAATATACAAGTATCATTGGATGTGGCCTCTTCCACAAAGGCTTTTACTATTAGAGAAGAAAGATAAATATAGAACTAATTTTAAGATCATGTGATAGAAGTTATGATATAGGAAGGAACCACACATTATATGAGCAACATTATACATGAATCCCCTAGTCAAAATTACATACGTAGGAGCTCAATGAATATTTAATGAATGAATAAATGGATGGATTTTGCAGGTGAGAAAGTCAGATTCAGAGTGGCAAAGAAGTTTTCTCAGAGTCACACAGCCCATCAGCAGCAGGGAAGGACGAGAACTTGTACCCCAGACTTGTATTCACTTTTCCACTTCCCAGCAGTGTGACCTGTGAAACCTTCCAGCCAATGAGAGAATCTCTATTCATTCTCTAACAAGCCAACCCTGTCTTGATGGAAGCACAAGACACACAACTTTTGGATGAGTTTTCTTTCCCCTGCAGTAGTTAAAATCCCTGCTCAAGAGCTCCTAACACCTGAGAATGCAAAAGGCGAAGCAAGACCCAGAGCCAAGGACAGAACTCAAAATAGGAAAAGTTATCCTTTTTTTAAAAAAATACAGTTATAGTAAAGAACAATTTTTATGAGAAAATTAGTTTGGAAATCAAAGTAAAATGATTAAAGATTACCTTACTAAGTGAAGTAAGTCAGACAGAGAGAGACAAATATCATAGGATATCACTTACACATGAAATCTAAAAAAATGATAGAAATGAACTTATTTACAAAACAGAAACAGACTCATAGACATAGGAAACAAATTTATGGTCACCAAAAGGGAAACTGGGGGAGAGAGAGGGTTAAATTAGCATTTGGGGTTTAATAGATTCATACTACTACATAAAGATTAGATAAACCTCAAGGATCTACTGTGTAGCACAGGTAACTATATTCAATATCTTGTAATAATCTATAATGGAAAGTTATATATATATATTTAAATAAAAATTTTTAATTTAATTTTTTTTATTTCAAAAACATGAATTATCAATAACTTTAAAATAGGACACAGTCCTTGGCCCTGAGACATTGACTTGCCGAGTTAAGAATTACGTGTAGAAAAGGTAAATATGCCAATCGTGACAATGTTTGTCAAGTCCTAACTGAGTGATCAGAACAAGGTGGTAAAGAGAGTAGATAAGAATTTTACAAGGGCTTCCAGAGGTCAGGGGAGATTCTTCAAGGAAGGGAAAGTAAGCCAGGCCTTGGGGGATGGAGAGATTTTGAAGAGAGAAGAAGGAAGCAAGGGCACAGCTGGCTAGGAGGCTTCATGGAGTCAGAATGTGCAGAATGTGTCCAAAAGCAGCATGTGGCTGGAGCATATTTATACTCAGGAACCACTGGGTTAAACTATGAGGCATTCTGAGAGTGACTAGAGGAAACAGTAGGGCATCCGATTCCTGATGATAGCAAAACCACTGAGGAGGTTTGTAGAACTTTCCCAAAGAGGGCACATGCAGGGCTATGGCAGATGGGATAAAGAAGAATAAAAAGATGTTATCCAGAAAAGACCAGATCTGGCTTAGAAACTGGTTGGGATTGAAGGAAACAAAGATGGTAGATTCGAGAACAGAAATGGAACTGTTAAGAAGGAGAATCAAGGGAGGCAGGTTCAAAAGGGAGGGGATATATATATATCTTTATGGCTGATACACGCCGTTGTATGGCAGAAACTGACACAACATTGTAAAGCAATCATCCTCCAATTAAAAATAAATTTTAAAAAAGAATTAAGTCTGTTCTAGATCAGTGTGTTGGTGTTGGGAAGGAAAGGGATGCATCTGGATTCAAGTAACCAACAAACTTTGCTGTCCACCTTAAACTATCACAACACTGTTCACCAATTATACTGCTTACTTACTGTGCTGTGCTCAGCAGTGTCCGACTTTTTGCAACCCTCCGGACGGTAGCCTACCAGGCTCCTCTGTCCATAGGATTTCCCAGGCAAGAATACAGGAGTGAGTTGCCTTTCCTACTCCAGGGGATCCTCCTGACCCAGGGATCAAACTCATGTCCCTTGCATCTCCTGCACTGGCAGGTGGATTCTTTACCACTGTGCCACCTGCAAAGCCCAACTATATTTCAACATAAAATAAAAAGTTAAAAAGAAAACGGCACCAACAAAGAGTTGGAAACATGAGACCAAATGGAAATTGAGACATAACAGCATGACCTCTCCAGCATGACCTCCGAGCCCTAAAGTCCGTAGCCCAGGGCCTGGGAGTGGGGCCACACTGGCAGGGGGAGGTGTTCCATAGGAGGGCAGAAGCGAAGAAGGGCAGAAGGCAATGGGAAGAGGGCCCCGAGGGAAAGAGTTGCAGGAATGGGGAGCAGACAGTCTCCAGAAGGAGAAGTCACGTGGTGAGTGATCCCCCAAGGGTTCTTGTGAGACTCACACGCCCTTTCTCCCATCCAAGAGCAAGGCCAGTGTTTCCCACATTTGATTTCTGCTCAGTTCCTATAATCGCTTACTGAGCACCCACAGGATGCAGTTCTGTTAGAGGGTCCTCTTTAAGTGTGTCTCGGCTGCTGTGAGCATCCTTGGATTCACTAGAATATTTATGGTCATTAAAATTGTGTTCCCGGAAGTTGTATACCACAGGGAGCTCAGCTTGTTGCTCTGTGATGACCTAGAGGGGTGGGATGGGGGGATGGGAGGGAGGCTTAAGAGAGAGGGGATATATGTATACATATGGCTGATTCATGTTGTTGTATAGCAGAAACTAACACAACATTTTAATTATTTTCCAATTAAAAATGTATTTTAAAAAATTATATTCCTGAATTGCAAGCTTTAGAAGTTTTATTTAAAAAACAAACATGTTTTAAAGTGAAGGAGAAAGAAGCCTACTGTGTGTATCAATTTTCCATGTTATTTTAAACAGTTTAAAGGAACATAAAATGCATCCTGCATCTCACCTCTCACAGCCCCAGGAGCGTGAGCAGGTTTCCACAGGCAGACCCCACCCTCCAGATGGCAGACATCATCTCAGGAAAGCTCAAAGTTTTCCCCCCAGTCTCATTTCTACTTCCGTATTTTTATATATTCCTTTTCCAGGGAAGGTTTTTTTTGTTTTGTTTTTAAAGTTTCCAGAGTTTAAAACGTCAACATTTGATTGATTAGAGTCACTTTCCTAGCTTAACCAGTCAGCTGATGGGAATGGTTCATCCCTTAATGCAATAAAACACATGTCAAAGATTACAAATTGTTTAACAAGTTTTGACAAACAAGACCCCTGGTGGTCCCGAAATTTCTGAGAAGCCGATGGAAGCGGTACAATTTTCTAGATTCCCCTTCTATCAGCACAGAGGCTCAGAGGTCTAAAGTAGGTATTGGTGCAAATAAGGGCCATTGTCAGACAATAAAGAGACACAATTGCCTCTGTTAGCACAACAATTAATTTTGTTTGCAGAGTACCAGTCTGTCTATTTGTTACCAGGAATGTGCTAATTATTCTTGCTAATTACATGCAAAACATTCATTATCACCTATAAGTGGAGCCGGACCCCTCAGGTTTCAGTGACAAATTAATTACTGTGTTTTCCTTCTGAATGTATTTCTCGTCGGTTCTGGTATTATCTGAAAAATAAATGGTTCAGCAGCCTGCTCGGCTCTCAGAGCCACTCATTAAAATGAAGAGTAGGCCTGCAGAGTTAGATGGGTTTTCTATCCCTGTTCTTTTCGAATGGTGATTCCTGAAAGGCTCCAACTCCAATCAGAGATTTATAAACCCCGACGCCTGGTACAACGCGTGCATCTGGGTTTCATTAGGTACCCGAGCATATTTGCGGCTGTAGTCACTCACTGAACCTCAAGGAGAGGATAAACCCCAGTTCCCAAGGTGGAGAAAGGGCCCTTCAGCTCATGTACATCACCTTGCACCCCCTGGCCTTGCCTTTCCAAAGGAAGGGGTGACATTCCTAATCTGGTCCAAAACTGGAGTCCACCCCCTTTCAGAATCCAAACGACCACTAAACAGATCTTGAACTGCCAGCTCACTTATATGGCCCGTCCACTTTGGTAACAAACAATGTAGCTGAATGCATCTTAATTCTAAATGTGGAAACACTGGAAACACCAAGATCCACACATACTGTGATTTTGCCTTGGCTCTGGGTTGCCTGGAGTTACTGCCTGTCTCAATTGTTTCTAACAGGCAGGACGCCAGCCTTCAGCTTCCAGGCTCTCCCCATCTTACGCTTGCTTCCCACAGCAGCAGCTAACTGTGGCTTATGAAATGAAGATATATCTGCAGGGTTTGGAGCCATTCTGGTGAGCATCCTGAATCAGTAAAACCCTCTTCCCACATTTGAAACTCAGTGTCTTCAAAGTCTTGAGATAGACAGCATTTTGGATGAAAAGTTTGCACCTGAAAGGGAGATGGGAGAAGGTGGCTGAGGACCACCACCACCTCTACCCCTCTGGAAGGAAGCTCATCTCAGACTTTAGCCTGGCGCATGGCTCTCAGGACAGCAGGGTCTCCTTTAGCAACCCTGACAGATCCAGATTGGAGCAAAGCCTGCATCATACACAGGAGAATCTCCCCGCATTTATCAATCTCAATCTGTATCACTTGTTCTTCTTAAAGCTTCCTCTTATTGGTTTCTTCATATTCACTCTGGCTGTTTTCAGCTACATGAGTCTAATGGCTGCCAGCATTTGGTCTATTGATGTTAGAATAATAGCACCATGCGTGCTCAGTCGCTCAGTCATGTCTTACTCTTCATGACCCCCATGGACTGTAGCCCACCAGGCTCATCTGTTCATTGGATTCTCCAGGCAAGAATACTGGAGTGGGTTGCCATTTCCCCCTCCAGGGTATCTTCCCAACCCAGGATCAAACCCATACCTCCTGCGTATCCTGTACTGGCGGGCAGATTCTTTACCACTGCTCCACCTAGGATGCCAAATAGCTCCATGACACAGAGGCAAACAGTAGTGCTTGGTCATAAATAAAATAGGAAGGAAGTTTTCATTATCACATAATTTATTCTTTCTACCGTTTTTTAATTTAAAACAGTATCTGGAAACAGAAAATACAGAAAGCTAAATGATCTGTGTGAGGTGCCCATAAATTTCCCACTGTCTGAATAACCCAATTTCACCAGAATTGGGGTTCGTAGGCTTATGGCCTCCATGTTTCACAAAGGAAGAAGTTCAGAAGTTTTAGCCCTTTGTCTTTAGCATCTCATCTATTTAATTCTTCCTTTAGTTTCCTTAAGCTTGTTATCACTGTGTCTATAACATACAAGTTTAAACACAGGAAGTAAACTATGTCCCAAGATCATGGAACAAGAAGGTTCCTGTAAGTCAGGTCATGAGCATATTTCTGGTGATTTCTGATTTGATAATAAAGAGAAGGTACTAGCTGAATTTGACCTCTGTGGCTGATCCAATCTGTCCTACCCCCTCTCCCCTCTTTCTCCCTCCTTACCCCTTTCTGACGTCCTGTTGCCGATAGGGTCACCACCCCATCTATACCTTGCTTCTGCTTGCTCACCTTTCCAAACTTACATCTTTGTTTTCACTCATTTAACAGTATTTTACTGTTTTTTTATTTCTAGATACTAGGCACTGTTAAATGCTTTCACATTAAATACATTGTCATTTTTCTGTCCTTTTCCTATTATTTCAGTTTTGCTAGTATCATCAAATCATTCAGGCTACAACTTGAATGTGTTTTTTCAGCCAGTCTCCTACCATTTGTAGATTATCAGGAGAGTCCTAGAGACAATGTTTAACCCAAAGAGATGAATGTCGGGTGGTGGGAATGTCCAATCACATGACAGTATGGGGATGGAATTATTTTGGAAGTGGCAACAAATCATACACAGAATGAGACCACGCACAGATGCAGGCAGGCTGTGGAAAAGGCAAAGGTAATTGAAACAATTTCCAGGAGAGGAAGGAATCTAAGTCACTAGGAAACAAGGTAGATGGTCAACAATTAGGCAAATCAAGACAATGAGGAAAAAGTGATTAGAGAGAAAGCAATTTCATAACAACCATCAGCCTTGAAGGCTATCAATGCCCACTCCAGCAGAGGCGGCAGCAGCAAAACCTGCATCCCAGGGCTTATAGTCCTGTTTCAATTTCAAGACACAACAGAGAACTATATTCAACACCTTGTAATAACCTATGATGGAAAAGAATCTGAAAAGGAACATACATATATACATACATATATATATATACACATATATGTGTGTATGTATATATAACATATACATATATATACATATATGTGTGTATGTATATATAACATATACATATATATATACATATATGTGTGTGTGTATATAACATATACATATATATATACATATATGTGTGTATGTGTATATAACATATACATATATATACATATATGTGTGTGTATATAACATATACATATATATACATATATGTGTGTATATAACATATACATATATATACATATATGTGTGTGTATATATAACATATACATATATATACATATGTGTGTGTATGTATATAACATATACATATATATACATATATGTGTGTATGTATATATAACATATACATATATATATACATATATGTGTGTATGTATATATAACATATACATATATATATACATATATGTGTGTATGTATATATAACATATACATATATATATACATATATGTGTGTATGCATGTATAACTGAATCACTTTGCTGTACACTTGAAACTAACACAACATTGTAAATATACTATACTTCAATTTTAAAATAAATAAAGGAGAAAAAACTCCAAGACATAGGAATACTTGACACTATTTCACTATTCATCCAAAAAAGTCCAAAAGAGCACAGTTAAAAGGAACCTTGGAGAACACCTAGGTTAAAAATCCCCATTTTACAGATGAGGAAACGAGGCCTAGGCTGTACATAGCTAGTTAATGCAGATCTGAGGCTAACACCACCTTCCCTGCCTCCTGCTGCCCAGAGCTTCCAATTTCTCAAACCATACATAACATGTCACTCCAGGAAAGAGGAAACTTTATGATGTTTTGAATAAAAAATGCCATTTCTTTTGAGAAGAAAATCTAAACAAGAGGAAAAGGAGGTAGACAAGTCTTACTCCTCCTTATTAATTGATAAGAAGGATTCTTCTGAAAAATGCATATCATTCGTAACTCTTATCTTCCACTATGCTCTTTTTTTACCTCAGAGTGAAGAGAGTTTCAAATATTTAACAAATGAAGCTAATTATTCAAAAATAGCTGAATCTCTAACATAATGCCTAAAGAGAGTAATATTTTGAACATTTCTTTGTTTCCAATGTGAATCCCAAGAAGATAAAATAGTAGACAGGTTTAGAGAAAGAAAAAAAAAAAAAAAAAGCACCCTACCTTTCTTTTCAGGCCTGCACTTGACTCAGGGAAGAAGTTAATTATTAAGCTAGTTTCATTTTTAAAAAGCAAATGTAATCATTCCTTCTTTATTCCAAATGTATGCTTTACTGAGGTGTGAGGATGTCATTTTATTTAAAGAACTGTTTGCTGGAGCTCAGAACTACCCCAGGGCCGTGGGTTATTGATAAATCCATTTTCTTAATAATCATCACTTTACATTTATAACGCTTCACAGGATTTCATTGTAAGCGTCACAGAACAAGGGGCCAAGGTCCAAGTTACCCAGAAAAAGTGACCTTATTCTGGTGGGTTAATTCTTGTATTTGAAGCCCCTAAGTAAATTGAGGGCTTTCTCACAGAAAACACACAATTGAGGTTACTTGTAGCTATAAGGCCTGCAAAATGGTAAGGCTCATATGCTTATCTGCATACATTTACATGTACTTAAGGCACCTCCATTCAGAGCATAAAGGTTCACTTCACAGAGTTGAATATGGAGGCTATGACCCAGTGACAACACAAGGGCTTATTTAAAGAGTATTGGTCTTCGCATTCCTTTAATTTCTGATGACAGAAAGATCAGCTAAGGGCCTCTATCTCTAATACGCTTCACTAAAGCAGTATTGTGCTTTTTTTCCCCTCCTTCCTTTCTGATTATTGAGGGTTGGTTGGTTGGTTGGTTTTTGGCTTGTTTTTTGCTTTTTTGTTGTGTGGGTATTGGGGGTTTATTTGCACAGTGGGAGGGGAAAAAAAAAACCTATGCCAGCTAACAGGAGGTGAGAAAAATGCACAGTGCACTATGGCAGGATACTCAGGAATCTCTCAAGTGTTTGAATAAACACATACCACACCAATTTAAAAAAAGAGAGAGAGAGTGAGCTGGTTCAGCAAAAAGACAAACATAGTCTTCTGAGCCTGTCCAATGGGCAGGCATGTTCACGTCCATTTCCTGAAGCCTGGGCTGACAGGAACACTGCCTTTCAGCCTAATGGGCCCCAAGCTCCAGCCTTTGTCTGCTGATTAAGTGCTGTGTTCATTGACCAACCCACTAATTGCATGTTCCTTATAGTTAACCCTTCATTACTGTAAGAATTAATGAGACACAATTACAGCTTCCAGAAATCTCAGGCCTAGCCAACTGCAGGGCACTCCAAGTGAATTAGAACTCTCCAAGGGAAAAGAGGAAAACCAGTCAATTGTTCACAGGAAGCAGAATGTTTTTTTGTTGAAAATTTTTTGTATTTATTTGAAGTTGTTTCATAATTAGGCCCAGGGGGTGAAGGTGAGAGGAAGGAGAGAAAGGATGATGAAGGACTTGAGAACTAGGCTTTCACTAAGAAATCAGGGTAGATGCAAAGAAACGTGTATAATTCAGATGTAAGAAAAACTCAAAAAAAAAAAATGAATACGAAGTGAATGCTATGAACAGTACATAAAACCAATAACAAATTAGCTGTTTAAACAGAGCATGTATTACAGGCAAACACGTTGGGAGAACATCCTTGTTATCCCCCAACATGAAAGGTAATTTGCCCAGTTTAAGCAAAATCCTGAGGTGTTTTAATTTTCTTCGACTCATAGAATTTGATGTTCATTAGAATCCATGGTTTCTTTGCCAGGATTTGTGGCAAATGGCCAAAGAAAGGATAGGTCTTTAACTATAGAACAGGGAAAAAGGAATAACTTTCTCTCTACCAAGTCTATTCAAAGCAAAAAAACAAAAAAAAATTTTTTTTTGTTTTGAGTGTGGAAATAATTCCAAGACACCTTAAATTGCAATTATTCCAAAACTCTTTGTAGGTTTTGCTGATCTCGGTTTTCTCTGCATATAGTAGGTCATTATAACATACTTCTATCATGATTACTTTATCACCAGTCTGATAAGAAACACCATTTTAATTCAATTTTCCCTAAAAATAAGGATATATTTCTCTTATATGTTTATATATATATATATATATATATATATATATATATATATCTGGAGAAGGAAATGGCAACCCACTCCAGTGTTCTTGCCTGGAGAATCCCAGGGACAGTGGAGCCTGGTGGGCTGCCGTCTATGGGGTCGCACAGAGTCGGACACAACTGGAGCGACTTAGCAGCATATATATATATATATATATATATGCTCAAATAGGGGCTTCCCCAAGTGGCTCAGTGGTAAAGAATCTGGCTGCAGTGCAGGAAACCCTGATTCCATTCCTAGATCAGGAAAATTCCCTGGAGAAGGGAATGGAAACCCACTCCAATATTCTTGCCTGGAGAATTCCATGGACAGGAGAACCTGGCAGCCTACGGTCCTTGGTGATCACAAAGAGTCTGATACAACTGAGCAACTAAACAGCAGCAGCATGCCCAAATACAGGTCGATGGAAAGACAGGACAAAGATGGAAGAGGGAAAGATGACAGCCAACTAGACAGACAGATAGAAATAAGTGTCAAGTTCTCAGAATCAGACAGACTGAATCTTCTTCAAACCTCAACTAACTCTAAGAACTGTAGCTTATATATCACTTTTTTTTTTTTTGGCCTCACTACTCAGTGGGCAGGATCTTAGTTCCCCTATCAGGGATTGAACCCATGGCACCTGCAGCAGGAGTGCAGAGTTTTAACCGCTGGACCTCCAAGGAAGTCTCCTCAATCTGATATGGAGGGAGGAATGGGAAAAACAAAACAAAACAAAAACTCATCTTTTCAGATATAAATCTGAAGACATCACATTAGTATCAACAAAAGTTCTCCAAAAAGTATGTGAGAGAATAATTCAAGGTATGTGTGTGTGTTAGTCGCTCATTTGTGTCTGACTCCTTGCAGCCCCATGAACTGCAGTCTGCTAGCCTCCTCTGTCCATAGAATTCTCCGGACAAGAATATTGGAATGGCTTGCCATTCTGTTCTCCAAGGGATCTTCCCAACCCAGGGATTGAACCCAGGTCTCCTGCATTACAGTCAGATTCTTTACTACTGAGCCGCCAACTCAAGGTGGCTCCCCAAAACTCTGGAGGGCCTTTCTCAAACAGGACAAGCCTTGGGGATGATAGAACATTTGTGGAGACGTAAGTCTTCAGAGCAACAGAAAATCACAGGTATCTATATATAAGTTAAATTTCTTAGTATTTATCAAAAGACAGGGGGAAAAATTCTCTGTGTTTACATTAAAAATCATGCTGCAGAAAGTAAAAGAAGTTACAGAGGAACAGACGCTCAGGTGCTCCTCCAACATATGAACCTCTGGCAAGGGGGCGGGGGGTAAGGGGCACTGTATCTCCGCACAACCCATCTGTTCCATCAGGGTTGGGGCTCCTTCCTCCCTGTGGGTTCTCTCACCCTCCTTGCTTCTTCAATCTTATCCACACTTCAAGGCTGCCTCCCTGAAACACCTACCTCCCAACCCCATCCTCCCATCAAAGAAAACTATTCTCTCTTCTGACATCCGGAGGCACATACTGCTTGTACCAACTTGTACCAAACATTTGTCACTTAATCACATGCAGTCTCAACTTTTCTGCAAAGAAATGCCTGGGTCTCCGTCTAGACTGCAAATTCCTTGAAGAAAGGCGAGATAAATTCTCTCCCTCCCTCTTCTACTGGCGCTTAGCAGGATTTTGTGAACCTTTCTGGAGCTTAACAGATCTCTTAGGAATAAATGAATCTATGAGCGAAAAAAAAAAAAGCAATTGTACAGAAAAAAGCAACTGTAGTGAAAAAGTAGATAATAAGGAACAGGGATGGGGACTTTCCTGGTGGTCCATTGACTAAGACTCTGTGCTCCCAATGCAGGGGGCCTGGATTTGATCCCGGGTCAGGGAACAAGATTCCACATGCCGCAACAGAGAGGTCTCATGCCACAACTAAATATCTTACGTGGCACAACTAAGACCCAGCACAGTCAAGCAAATATATAAATAAAAAATGTTTTAAAGGGATAATTTAACAGGATTTCCCTCATGGCTCAGATGGTAAAGCATCTGCCTACAATGCGAGAGTCCCAGGTTCAATCCCTGGGTAGGGAAGATCCCCTGGAGAAGGATATGGCAACCCACTCCAGTACCCTTGCCTGGAGGAGCCTGGTGGGCTACAGTCTATGGGGTTCCACAGAGTTGGACATGACTAAGCGACTTCACTTTTTTTTTTTTTTTTTTTTTAACAGATCAAGTCGTTCCCTGGTGGTCCAGTGGTTAGAACTCCATGCTCCCACTGCAGAGGGCACAGGTTCAATCCCTTAACAGGGAACTAAGATCCTGCAAGCTATGCAATGCTGTCAATTTAAAATAAAAATCTCCAACCTCAAAAAAAAAAAAAAAAACAGGTCAAGTGGTTTGCAAACAGATATATAGAGGCTTGACTCAAAGTTGGACTGTAGACCAAGGGCAGCACCCAAGGTCTTTCTTGGATCCCCTTTATGAATATGCTTTGGAGGGGGCCACTAGGAGGGGGCCTTTGAATGATATTGAGGGAGGAGAGAGGATTGCCTCTGGAGCTTTAGAAGCACAAAAACATGTTAGAGGGAGGAAGAACCAAGAGAGTGGGTTACCTGGGCAATCAGAATTGATGCACGATGAGATGAAAGAACTGAAGTAGAGATTTAGAGCAAAGAGTTTGGATATTGATATGGAAGAAGTTCTTTGGAAACATCCAAGGAGAATGCTTATCTTAGTGCCTAAGTTAATTTGTTAATGAGATAAAGGCAATAAAGGTGAGCCCACCTTATTTCTTAGGTATCCAGAGCCCGGGAGCAAGTTGATACTGTGAATACAAAGGAATGCGAGGTGCAAGTGACCTTGAACTTGAGTGCAGAGGAGGTAGAACTGTCTGCCTTAGCTCTTCAGAGTAAGGGAAGACAGATCCCCATGTACAAAGGGATTTTCACCAGTTTCAGTGAACTTTGAAACAATTACAGCTGATGGTTATCAGTCCTGGGACCATATTAAGAAACCAAGTACAGGCTAGGGAAGAGGATTGCCCATCTCAATTTTCTCTCAAAAGATTACTATGTCCATAGTTCCTCAATCTGGACAGCAAAAATCATCTTCAATCAGAAACGTAATGAAATTTCGATAAGGAGAAGGAGAAACAAAATATAAATATTTCCAGTCAAACACATTGAACATTGCAGTCATTCAGTTCAGTTCAGTTCAGTTCAGTTCAGTCGCTCAGTCCTGTTCGACTCTTTGCGACCCCATGAATCGCAGCACGCCAGGCCTCCCTGTCCATCACCAACTCCCGGAGTTCACCCAGACTCACGTCTATCGAGTCAGTGATGCCATCCAGCCATCTCATCCTCTGTCGTCCCCTTCTCCTCCTGCCCCCAGTCCCTCCCAGCATCAGAGTCTTTTCCAATGAGTCAACTCTTTGCATGAGGTGGCCAAAGTACTGGAGTTTCAGCTTTTGCATCATTCCTTCCAAAGAAATCCCAGGGCTGATCTCCTTCAGAATGGACTGGTTGGATCTCCTTGCAGTCCAAGGGACTCTCAAGAGTCTTCTCCAACACCACAGTTCAAAAGCATCAATTCTTCGGCACTCAGCCTTCTTCACAGTCCAACTCTCACATCCATACATGACCACAGGAAAAACCATAGCCTTGACTAGACGGACCTTTGTTGGCAAAGTAATGTCTCTGCTTTTCAATATGCTATCTAGATTGGTCATAACTTTCCTTCCAAGGAGTAAGCATCTTTTAATTTCATGGCTGCAGTCACCATCTGCAGTGATTTTGGAGCCCCAAAAAATAAAGTCAGCCACTGTTTCCACTGTTTCCTCATCTATTTACCATGAAGTGATGGGACCAGATGCCATGATCTTCGTTTTCTGAATGTTGAGCTTTAAGCCAACTTTTTCACTCTCCACTTTCACTTTCATCAAGAGGCTTTTTAGTTCCTCTTCACTTTCTGCCATAAGGGTTGTGTCATCTGCGTATCTGAGGTTATTGATATTTCTCCTGGCAATCTTGATTCCAGCTTGTGCTTCTTCCAGCCCAGCGTTTCTCATGATGTACTCTGCATATGTTAAATAAGCAGGGTGACAATATACAGCCTTGACGTACTCATTTTCCTATTTGGAACCAGTCTGTTGTTCCATGTCCAGTTCTAACTGTTGCTTCCTGACTTGCATACACATTTCTCAAGAGGCAGGTCAGGTGGTCTGGTATTCCCATCTCTTTCAGAATTTTCCACAGTTGATTGTGATCCACACAGTCAAAGGCTTTGGCATAGTCAATAAAGCAGAAATAGATGTTTTTTTGGAAGTCCCTTGCTTTTTCGATGATCCAGTGGATGTTGGCAATTTGATCTCTGGTTCCTCTGCCTTTTCTAAAACCGGCTTGAACGTCAGGAAGTTCACAGTTCACGTATTGCTGAAGCCTGGCTTGGAGAATTTTGAGCATTACTTTACTAGCATGTGAGATGAGTGCAATTGTGTGGTAGTTTGAGCATTCTTTGGCATTGCCTTTCTTTGGGATTGGAATGAACACTGACCTTTTCCAGTCCTGTGGCCACTGCTGAGTTTTCCAAATTTGCTGGCATATTGAGTGCAGCACTTTCACATCATCATCTTTCAGGATTTGGAATAGCTCAACTGAAATTCCATCACCTCCACTAGCTTTGTTTGTAGTGATGCTTTCTAAGGCCCACTTGACTTCACATTCCAGGATGTCCGGCTCTAGATGAGTGATCACACCATTGTGATTATCTTGGTCGTGAAGATCTTTTGTACAGTTCTTCTGTGTATTCTTGCCACCTCTTTTGATATCTTCTGCTTCTGTTAGGTCCATACCATTTCTGTCCTTTATCGAGCCCATCTTTGCATGAAATGTTCCCTTGGTATCTCTAATTTTCTTGAAGAGATCTCTAGTCTCTCCAATTCTGTTGTTTTCCTCTATTTCTTTGCATTGATCTCTGAGGAAGTCTTTCTTATCTCTTCTTGCTATTCTTTGGAACTCTGCATTCAGATGCTTATATCTTTCCTATTCTCCCTTGCAGGGACAAGTAAATGAAGAAAGAGGATAAAGAATTTTGAAGAAAGAAGTGAAACAACCACAGAAAGCCAAAGGTTTTGGTTTTTGGGGGGTTTTTTTGGTATTATATATATGGTCAAACTAAATTTTTCCTTTACATCCAGATGTTTAGCAAATTGTCAATGCTATCAGAATGAAGATTTCATAACTTTGGGGATGATACATTGGTATCATATAAATTATCAGATAAATTAAGCTTTATCAAGTTATGATTCTCAACTAGATTCACCAGCTACAGGTATATACAAAATAGTGTCAAGCAAAACCGGAATAAGACCAATTACATCACTGTCTAGTTAATTTAAGAAGTCTGAACTTCCCCTGTGGTCTAGGAATCCATCTGCCAATGCAGGAGACACAAATTCAATCCCTGGTCCAGGGAGATCCCTCACGCCTCAAGGCAGCTAAGCCCACATTCCGCAACAAGAGAAGCCACCAGAGTGAGAAAGAAGCCTGCCCACTGCAACTAGAGCATAGACCCCACTCACTGCAGTTAGAGAAAGCCTTGGCAGCAACTAAGACCCAGCATAGTCAAAAAATAAATAGCAAATTAATTAACAAAAAAGAGGTCAACTAGCTTTACTTCTTTAAATTTTTATTTCAGAAAAAAACAAGTTAACTACAAAATCATATTTAAATTAACAAGTCAGCAAAGTATTCAACTAACTAGAAATTGCATTTATTAAAACATTATTTTAATTACAAACAAGTATATCAAAAAAGCTCCACCACACTAATAGCAATCTTACATGTTATATACATAGGCTTCAAAAACAATAGGAAATTTTTTCCCATCACACTGATTTTAGAAGATGGACAATAGCCAGGACTAACAAACCGGTAAACAGAAGTTTAAATTGGTATAAGCCATCTCGAGGGCACTTTGTCACTAGCTGTTAAAATTGAAAACAGGCACAATTCTACTTAAAGAATTTTTCCTAAGGAAACGCTCTCATGCATGCACAAAGATATTCTTTTCAGCATTGTTTCTAAGGGTGAAAAAATTAGAGGCAGTGCAATTATTCAATAATAGGCAATTGCTGGAGAAGGCAATGGCAACCCACTCCAGTACTCTTGCCTGGCAAATCCCATGGAGAGAGGAGCCTAAGTAGGCTGCAGTCCATGGGGTCGCTAGGAGTCGGACACGACTGAGCGACTTAGCAACAGCAGCAGGCAATTGCTAAATTAAGCAAAATAACATGCATGAAAAAAATAATTTTTTCATGAGTTTATTAATGTATATAGGCTAACCAAAAATGTACCAAATATCATTAGTGAGTCAGTGCCAGAATGTATTTATGATATATCAATGTGTATCAGTAATGATTATAACTATAGTAACTATTGCAACATGCATGAGAAAGTCACAAAAATCAGTAGGCAGAGAAAAGACCACTAGTGTTGTTAATTTCCAGGCTAAATAATTTTGTGCTCTTCTGATTTTTTTTTTTCATAATAAGCATATACTGTTAGTGTAATCAGGAAAAAAGCTAAAAGAGTTAGTGCTTGGACTCTTTTGAAGTTGCTTCCAGTCAAGGTCAGCAATTCTACTCCTAGGAAACGTGAATTTTCCCTTCCTGGATGGCATACTAAACAGCCATACAAGGAATGCACACAAACTACTCAGGCAACTTCTCAGACTCTCCAGGTTTTAAACAGCTCATTTCCACATCTACCATTAATCAATTCCATCATACTTTACATTAGAAAAAAAAGCTCCAGAAGAGATTTGTAGCTGCACTGAAAGAAAATGGAAGCAATCTTAGAATTTTTAAATTAACATCACTCTTGGAGTAACTTAGACTCTTAGGTAACATATTCCCTGGATATTAAGGTATTTCAGGGGCACACATCTATTTTTGTATTTTTGAAAATTTGTAGTAAACCCATTTCATTTGCAAAATTAAGTATACATTTGTTGGGCTTCCCTGGTAAATAATCTGCCTGTCAATGCAGGAGATGCAAGAGACTCTGATTCTATCCCTGGATGGGGAAGATCCCCTGGAGGAAGAAACAGCAACCCACTCCAGTATTCTTGCCTGAAAAATTCTATGGACAGAGGAGCCTGGCGGGTACAGTGCATGGGGTTGCAAAAAGTTGGACACAGTTGAGTGAGCACGCACACATACATTTGTTACCTAAAAAGTATGCATATGTGTTGCCTAAAAAGAGTCTTAAGTTACTTCAAGAGTGATGTTAATTTAAAAATGGGACTTCCCTGGTTGCTTGCTCAGTAAAGAATCAAGACAGGGTGGTACTGGCCAAAAATAGACAAATAGGTCAGTGAAACAGCATAGAGAGCCCAGAAGTAGATTCATATAAATATAGTCAACTGATCTCTGGCAAAGGAGCAAAGTAATACAATGAAGCAAACTGGACATTCACCTACCAAAAAATTATTCTGGACACAGACTTACACCTTCACAAAAATTAACCTAAATGGATAATAGACCTAAATGTAAAACTATAAAGCCTCTAGAAGAAAACATAGGAGAAAATACAAGCGATCTAGTACATGGGTTTAGATATAGTCCTTATGGTACTTTCAAATTAATGGAAAACTTCCACCAACTAAAAACCTGTACATAAACTGCAACCTACTGAATAGATGTTTATTGCAGCCTTACACATAAACTTGGAAGTGACCGAGATGTCCTTCAGTAAATGAATGGATATGTATAAACTGTGGTGCGTGTGTGTGTGTGTGTGTGTGTGTGTATGTGTGTGTGTGTGCTAAATCACTTCAGTTGTGTCCAGCTGTTTGTGACCCCAGAGACTGTAGCCCACCAGGCTCCTCTGTTCATTGGATTCTCCAGGCAAGAATACTGGAGTGGGTTGCCATGCCCTCCTCCAGGGGATCTTCCTGACCCAGGGATCCAACCCATGTCTCCTGCAGCTCCTGCATTACAGGCAGGTTCTTTACCACTAAGTCACCAGGAAAGCCCATAATGATGGATACATTTGTCCAAAACCACAGAACATACAATACCAAGAGTATACTGTAAACTGTGGATCCTGGGTGATCATGATGTGGCAATATATGTTTATCAGTTATAATAAATGTCCCATCTGATGGGGGGAAGTTGATAATGGTGGAGGTTGTGCATAGTGGAGAACATAGGAAACCTCTGTACTTTCTATTCAATTTTCCTGTGAACCTAAAACCAGTGTAGAACATAAAATATTAAATAATAAAATTAATTAATATATAGAAATTAAATCATAAATAATCCAGGACAGGGGTCCCCAGCCTCCAGGCCACATACTGGTACCTCCTGTCAGATCAGTGGTGGCATTAGATTAGAAATAAAAGACACAATAAATGCAAAGCACTTGAATCATCTCGAAACCATCCCCACCCCCACCCCAGTCTGTGGAAAAATTGTCTTCCATGAAACCAGTCCCTGGTGCCAAAGTTTAGGGACTGCTGATCTAGAAAACGCCAAAGTTCACTGTGTCATGCTCAAGCTCAAAGCGAGATCTCAATCCAAGTATCCTTGTAATATGATTGGAATTTGTCTAGATTCACGATATTGCTGTCAATTCGAATTATTTTGAGTTTAAGATACTAAAAATACTGACTCTTATTCATGTGTCATGAGTAAGAATGTGAAGACAGCCTGGTTCGCAAGACCTTCAGTTTGTGAGAGTCTGGGAACCCTAAAGATGGGTGAGATCCAGTCCCCTCACCATGAGGTGTTTAGACAACACGCTGTCACCTATTTCAAAGCTAAAGTAGAACTATTGTTTACAAACAAGGATACCCATCAGCTTTATTGTTCACCCCAGGGATGTGCTTTAAAAAGCACAGCTGTCGTAGTTCCTGCTGCTGCTGCTGAGGAGACAGGATTTTAAAATCACCGAGTCATCTACAGCCAGACCTTGGTCTGTCTCAGGGTTCCCTTGCTGTTTGTGGGCAGGCAGAAGCACAGTTCACAGCTTCCACCTCCCTCACTCTCTATGTCTACACACGAAAAGAAGGGAAGAGCTGCTACCTTAATAACAAAATAGAAACCCACCTCCTGTTTCTAATGTGTTATTTCAGTCAAATGTGGTTTGGGTCCAACTTATTGTCCTAACTGCCTAATTTTTCACATCAAAGACTGATGTTTGTGTAAGCATACACAAGCATAGCATCTAGAGTCCACAGATAGCGCTGTTTTTCCAGTGGCAGTATCTACAAAGTTCAAAGGACAGCATTTATTCCGCACCACTGCTGTTGTGAGTCAGTAAGTTGTGTCCCACTCTTTTGGGAACCCATGGACTATAACCTGCCAGGCTCCTCTCATGGGATTTCCCAGGCAAGAATACTGCAGTGCGTATTCCCTTCTCCAGGGGATATTTCTGATCCAGGGATCATCCAGGTCTCCTGCATTGCAGGCAGATTCTTTACTGCCTGAGCCACTACAGACCAAGACTAAAGCAAAAAAACGTTTTAATTGAATCCATAATATAGAGCTGTCATCTTCAAGCAATGATGCATGCCAAAAATTGATCATCTATTCAGGAGAGAAAAATGGAATCCCAGAAAAAATTAATCTATTCTATAAAGTACTAACTTAATGGATAGCATATCCTATTTTTAAGACTTTCCTGGTTATTGCAGTCAAAGGTTGTTAAAGCCGTGTTAGTACAGCACAGGAACTCCATTCAATACTCTGTAATGGTCTACATGGGAAAAGAATCTTTAAAAGAGTGGATCTATGTATAACTGCCACTCTGCTGTGCATGCAAAACTGACACAACACTGTAAAAATATATTCCAATAAAATTATTTTAAAAAGTGAATGCAAAATAAAGATATTTTCAGACAAAAAGATACATCTATTCTATTTTCAGCCAGTGTAGAAACTGACCAACATTATTTAACTTTATTGGTGAAATACATCAATTCCGTTTAGGGAAAAGTGATACTCTGTAAGGCTTAGACTAAGGGCAATTTATGTACATTTTCTTTCTAAGCTAATGGTAATGTGTATATAATTCTAATGCTTAAAAGTTTAGGTCTACTTTAAACATCTATACTTTAAACACTGTAGTGTCCGGATTAAGGGAGGAAATTGCATTCCGTTTATATTATATGTATTTGTTCAGCACCAACAAAATGCCAGGTGCTGTGCTAAGAAGTGGGAAGAATAAAAGCCACTATCTAAATAGGGTTCCTGATTCAAATACTTTATTTCCTAAACCTGAGATCTTGGAAAAACGGTGATCAGCACAAAAACTTTTTTCCAGCCATTTTTTTTCAACAAAACTCTCTCTTACCTAAGAGAAGTCACATGAATTAAAGGAAATAAAGCATACTAGCATTCTCCAGTAGGTGATTTTGATAAAAAAATTTCAGCATCAATGAATTCCGCAACCCTTAGGAAACTCCTCTAATATATGAGATGACTTTGTTGACACGTTACTTTCTAAAAAAAAATGTTTAATTGGAGGATAATTGCTTTACAATGTTATGTTGGTTTCTGCTGTACAATGACATGAATCAGCTATAAGTATACATATGTTCCCTCCCTCTTGAGCCTCCCTTCCACCCCGCCCCATGCCACCCCTCTAGGTCGTCACAGAGCACTGAGCTGAGCTCCCTGTGCGATACAGCAGCCTCCCACTAGCTAGCTATTTTACACATGGTAGTGTATACATGTGTTGACACACTATTAATAACACTTCACCTTGGACTTGCTTTCACGTTAGCAATGAGGTCCTGCACTGACCACACTTTTCCAGCTGTTTCGCTCTGAATAAAGCTTCTACTTACAAAATGGTTGGTGGCTTTTAGGAACGTCTGTGGTGGTCATTTCCTCCCCACAAAGTTATTCATCAAAGGTGGGTTAGAACCGTGACCTAGGAATCATTACCCCTTAGGCCAAGTAAGACTGTTGCAGACAGTGATTCTCTCATTTCCAGGTAAATTGTTTCTTCCTTGAGTCCAAGTAGGAGATGAAAACATGAGTTTGAAATAAATCTTTCTCTTTCTGCTTCTTCTAAGGGAGTTCTCAGCTCTCTCCATGAGGTTTGTAGTCTGGTAAAGTCTGTTTACATTTCTGCCCTTTGAAAAAGAAAACATTTAGAATGAAGGGACTGTAACTGTAAATTTCTTTTAATATATTTAAATAATTAAATTTCCAGACAGTCCATGTCTCAATTAGAAATATTTTCTGAAAACTATCTCTTTTTTTAATAGAGGTTTAATTAATGTACAATATTGTGTATTTTAGGTGCATGATATAGTGATTCACAATTTTTAAATGTTATATCCCATTTATAATCATTATAAAATATTGGCTATATTTCCTTGTTGTACAATACATCCTTGTAACTTATTTATTTTATACACAGTAAATTGAATCTGTTAATCCCCTACCCCTATCTTATGCCTTCCCTCTTCCCTCTCCCCACTGGTATCCGCTATTTTGTTCTCTGTACCTGAGAACACTACCTCTTTGTATATACAAGGAGAAGATGAAATTTAAAGGAACTGAATAATGCCAGAAAAGACAAAATAAAGTTGTTTCTTTATTGCTACTATATGCCAGGCATATGTCCACAATCGTTATATTATTTAATCCCTTTATAAATCTATACAACTTGCTTTCCATTTTACAGGGTTTTTTTTTTTTTTTTTTTTTTTTTTTAATAGAGGCAGAATGGAGATACAGTACTGAATAAGCTTTAAGTCACACAGCTAGGAAATATTGGGGCAGAGATTCAAACCCACATCTTTTGAGTCAAAATCTAGTCATCAGTCTATTTTATCAAATTGCTGAAACTCAGAGAAAACAATCCATAAGACAATGAAATAGCATCTTTAATATACTTAAAGACAATATTGTCAACATATAATTACATGTTTAGTGAAAATGTCCTTCAATATCCATGTGGAAAACCCAGACAACACCCTTCAAATTTCCTAAATTTCTGTCAACAACCCCCTCCTATAACCACACTCTGATCTCAGTTCCCCATAACTCAATCATTTCTAAAATCTTAACTTTCAATAAATCACTCTTTACCCACAGCAGTCTTTTTTCAACATACTCATTTCCTTATTCTCATTACTCTTGCCTCTGCACCGATTCCTTGGATTTTAAGTATTCTGAAGATATTTCTATCATAAATTAAAAAAAAAAAAATCACAGCTGATCCTACATTACCTTCTGGCTACAATCCTTTCTTATCAACTCTTAGAGCCAAGTTCTTCAAAGGGACATCTGCATGTATGCACTGATCTGCAACTTATCTGTCCAACCCACAACAACATATTTCTCACAAACCATTAACCTACCCTGGCTCCGATCACTGATGGCATGCTGTCAAACTGAATTGATATTTTCCAGAATCATCCTAACCTTTCAACAGCATTTAACCCCACTGACCACTCTTTCCTTGGCAATTTCACCTCCTTTGGCTGTCTTTTCTGGCTCTCTTCCTGTATCTCTGATCAATCTTTTTCAGTTTCCTTTATAATATTTACTTTCCCTTATGTCTTCTTTTTCTAGACCCACAATATTTAGAAAAAGTATTGTGGGTCTAGAAGTGTGATGCCTGCTCTAAGACTCTAAGATTTTTACAGGGTTGATAATAAAAGATCATGCATCATTCACACATGAGTATCTGAAAATAGTAATGACGTTTGTTATTGTTTAGCCCCTAAGTCGTGTCCAACTCTTTTGTGACCCCCATGGACTGTGGGGTCCAAATTCATCAGGCTCCTCTGTCCATGGAATTTCCCAGGCAAGAATACTGAAGTGGATTGCCATTTCCTTCTCCAGAGGATCTTCCCAACCCAGGGACTGAAGATGATGTTACTGTAGGAAAATTACAACAACTGTTTCTGCTGCAGTGAATAGCAGTGATTAGGTAAATTACAGGGCATAATGAATTAACTAACTTTGAAAATGATCATTCTCTAAATTTTGAGGAATAAGAGAAGCTAAAAAGCTATTTTAACATTTTTAATCTTTCAGAAGCTAGTAATATAATAATAAAGAAAGTTTTAGTTTCTATTTAAATTAAGTTTAAATATAGTTTCTATTTAAATTAAGACATTCTTTTTTTTTTTCTATTGCCATTTAGATACTATTACTCAATTGCTATGTTTTAGGGCACCATGAGAGTAACACTGAAACTCTTTCAAATGTATTTTTTGTTGGTTGTTGTACCAACTTGTCTTAAAATAATAGTCTCCACATCCATGGCTATCTATTTGAAGAAATTCAAAACATACATTTTATTCTATGTAATTTTATTTGTCATATAATGTTTTAATTCTCAATTGATATCTTTAGCTCAGAAAATAACAGAAATCTTAAGTCAGGAATTTTATTCTGAATTTTTAAGTATTTCTTTTATGATTATTTGTTTTATTGAATCATCTTTTGTTCATACTTTAGTACTGCAAAATGTTTGAGGCCACATTCTTTTGAAGTTTTGTTTCTGTCTTTTACATAAGTGTTTATTATTTTTTTTCTTTTTCCTTACACTAATCTCTTTCATGATGGAGTGTGATAGCATTTTTTTTTTTTTTTTTCATTTTGCATGAGGGCAAATTCTGCCTAGAGCTTTGGTTTTTCTCTTAATCCACTACCATTTTATCTAGATCTAGGATATCTTTTTTTTAGGTTAGATCTGAGGTCTTCTTTCTATCCTCTTTTATGTTGTTTAATTTAAAGAAAGATTGAAGGCAGGAGGAGACGGAAACAATGGCATTACCAACTTTACCAACACAAGTTTGAATAAACTCCAGGAGTTGGTGATGGACAAGGAGGCCTGGCATGCTACAGTCCATGGCGTCGAAAAGAGTTGGACACAACTAAGCGACTGAACTGAACTGAATAAAATTTAAAGAAAAAAATAGAATTTATTTTGTGCTGAATGGAAATCTTGCTGGAAACCTAGGTTTATCTTCTTTTTTCTGTTTGTTCCAAGAAAATCCCACTACACATTCAGTACTTAAGGCAGTAGAATGAATTTGTATTCAACTCTCTTTTTTCTCTCATTCAGTATAAAACTCTAAAAGACAGCAACCCTGGGACTTCCCTGGCAGTCCAGTTCTTAGGACTTTGCATTCCGACGTAGGGGGTGCAAGTTCAATCCCTAGTCAGAGAGATAAGAACCCACATGCCTCACAACAAAAACCACCACAGTATTGTAAAGTAATTATCCTCCAAATACAATAAATTAATTTTAAAAAAAATCAATACATAAAACAGAAGCAATATTGTAACAAATTCAACCATTTAAAAAAAAAAACAAATTAAAAAATCTTAAAAAATAAAAAGATAGCAATCCAATAAACTTCTTTTGTAGCTCTTATGAAGTCTAGGTATGGAGTATATGGAATTTTCCATAGGTCTGTTAGATTTTTTTAATAATTTTATCTGTTTATTTACTCATTTTTGTTTTTACTTATTTTTACTAATTTTATCTATTTATTTACCCAACTGGGCTGAGTCTTTGCTGTGTGGGCTTTTCTCTAGTTGCAGAGAGCAGGGGCTACGCTCTAGCTGTGGTGTGTGGACTTCTCATTGTGGTAGCTTCTCTTGTTGTAGAGCACAGGCTCTAGAATGCATGGCAGCCATTGTCATGCATGGGCTTACTTGCTCTGTGGCATGTGCGATCTTTCCAGATCAGGGATAGAACCCATGTCTCCTGCATTGACGGGCAGATTCTTTACCACTGAGCCACCAAGGAAGCCCCATTTCTTAGATTTTGATTGAAACTGTCTGCTGTTGAACCCAATCTTTTTTTCTTTGGGGAGGGGCTGAACTTATATAATTTTTACCACTTATTTTATACTGTGTCAGATAGTGTTTTGTGCCCTGCCATCCTCATCCATATCTTGTGTCTTCCCTTCTGCTTTCCCTGAAGTTTAATGGCATGAAATTAAATGCATTTCCTTATTTAATTGCTCTAAGCAAAATTCTGACAGTTCGCTACCCCCTTTCCATCTTTTAATCACATCACTTGGCAGTGATGAAAATTGAGCATGTAATGAGATTTTAGGGTGCCATCTTTCTCTAAAAGTCCCTTATCCATATATATGGAAATCAGTATTGTATTCCTAATTTTGAGATGAACTACTACGAAGGTATTGCATATATGTTTCCTAAAGTGAGTTACAGATTATATACTATAGGATGAATAATGAATATTATAGCTTGAGAGAAAATAAAATAGAAAAATAGGATTGAGGCTCTTTTAAAAGAAGGATTTATTGATCATGGATTAACTTCTGGACTTACAGTGATAAACTCAACACAAAGTTAGGTTAATTTTACTTTTACACAAATAATTTAATTAAAAGTAAATAAATCATGTGTACCATTTGAAAACATGCTTCAGAATGATTATTCATATCTGTTTATTAGCAAAGGGATGGGGGTGACTTCAGATATGTAATGCATATCTGTCTTTGTCATCCAAATGAAGATGGCTACACTAAACAACAAATTTTCAATGTGGATGAAACAAGCTTTTTATTGGAAGAAGATGCCATCTAGGACTTTCATAGTTTGAGAGGAGAAGTCAATGCCTGGTTTCAAAGCTTCAAAGGATAGGGTGACTCTTACTGGGGCAAATGCAGCTCGTGACTCGAAGTTGAAGGCAATGCTTACGAACTATTCCAAAATTCCTAGGGCCCTTGAGAACTATACTAAATCTCCTCTGCTGTACTATATACGTGGAACAACAAAGCCTGAATGACAGCATGTCCGTTTATCACATGTGTACTGAATGTTTTAAGCCCACTTTTGAGACCTAAAACAAAAAGATTCCTTTCAAAATATTAATTTTCATTAACAACGTGCCTGGTCACCCAAGAGCTCTCAGGGAGACATACAATGAGATCAATATTGTTTTCATGCCTTCTGTTACAACATCCATTCTGCAGACCATGGATCAAGGAGTAATTTCTATTTTCAAGTCTCATTAGTTAAAAATACATTTCCTAAGACTATAGCTTTCAGAGATAGTAATTCTTCCGGTGGATCTGAGCAAAGGAAACCCTCTGGAAAGGATTCACCCTTCTAGATGACATTAAGAACATTCATGATTCATGGGAGGAGGTCAAAATATCAATATTTCCAGCCCTCATGGATGATTTTGAGGAGATCAAATCTTCCGTGGAAGAGTAACTACAGATGTGGCGGAAATAGCAAGAGAACAGAATTAGAAGTGGAGCCTGAAGATATGATTGAATTGCTGCAATCTCATGGTAAAATTTTAATGGATGAGGAGTTGCTTCAAATGGATGAGTAAAGAAAATGGTTTCTTGAGATGGCACCGATTCCTGGTGAGGATGCTGAGGTGATGATTGAAATGACAGCAAAGAATTTAGAATATGATATAAGCCTCGTTGATACAGCAGTGGCAGGTTTTGAGAGGATTTTGAAAGTTCTACTGCCGGTAAGAGGCTTCTCCGATGGCTCAGTGGGTAAAGAATCTGCTTGCAATGCAGGAGACAGAGGAGACTTGGGTTCTGAGTCAGAAAGGTCCCCTGGAGAAGAAACGACAACCCACTCCAATATTCTTGCCTGGAAAATCCCATGGCCAGAAGAGCCTGGTTGTCCAAAGGGTCGCAAAGAATTGAACACAACTGAGCAACTAAGTACACAGTGTGGGTTAAATGCCATCAACCAGCACTGCATGCTGCAGAGAAATCATTCATGAAAGGAAGAGTCAATCAATGTAGCATTCTTCACTGTTGTGTTGGTAATTGCACCTCAGCCTTCAGCAACCACCACGTTGATCAGTTAGCAGCCATCAACATGGAGGCAAGACCCTCCACCAGCAAAAAGATGAGAACTCACTGAAGCCTCAGATGATGGTTAGCATTTTTTAGCAATAAAGTATTTTTAATTAAGGTGAGTACATTTTTTAAAATAATTTTATTTATTTATTTATTTTTGGCCGTGCTGGGTCTTAATTGCTCCACGGGCTTTTCTCTAGTTGCGTGTGGAGGTAGGGGAGGGGGCGCCTACTCTGTAGTTGCAATGTGTGGGCTTCTCACTGCAGTAACTTCTCTTGTTGTAGAGCAGAGGCTCTAGGATGCATGGGTTTCAGAAGTTACGGCACATGGGCTTAATAGTTGTGGCTTCTGGACTCTAGAGCACAGCCTCAATAGTTGTGACACATGGGCTTAGCTGTTCCCTGGTATGTGGGATGTTCCCAGAACAAGGATCAAACCCATGTTTCCTGCATTGGCAGGCAGATTCTTTACCACTGAGCCACCAGGGAAGACCAAAGGTGAGCACATTTTTTAAGATATGATGCTCTTGCACATTTAACAGACAACAATGTAGTGTAAACATGACTTTTATATACACTGGGAAATCAAAAAACTGATGTGACTCCCTTTATGGGGACCTTTGACTTATATTCAGAGTACATCATGAGAAACGCTGGGCTGGAAGAAGCACAAGCTGAAATCAAGATTGCCGGGAGAAATATCAATAACCTCAGATACGCAGATGACACCACCCTTATGGCAGAAAGTGAAGAGGAACTAAAAAGCCTCTTGATGAAAGTGAAAGAGGAGAGTGAAAAAGTTGGCTTAAAGCTCAACATTCAGAAAACGAAGATCATGGCATCTGGTCCCATTGCTTCATGGGAAATAGATGGGGAAACAGTGGAAACAGTGTCAGACTTTATTTTTTGGGGGGCTCCAAAATCACTGCAGATGGTGATTGCAGCCATGAAATTAAAAGACGCTTACCCCTTGGAAGGAAAGTTATGTCCAACCTAGATAGCATATTGAAAAGCAGAGACATTATTTTGCCAACAAAGGTCCGTCTAGTCAAGGCTATGGTTTTTCCTGTGGTCATGTATGGATGTGAGAGTTGGACTGTGAAGAAGGCTGAGCGACAAAGAATTGATGCTTTTGAACTGTGGTGTTGGAGAAGACTCTTGAGAGTCCCTTGGACTGCAAGGAGATCCAACCAGTCCATTCTGAAGGAGATCAGCCCTGGGATTTCTTTGGAGGGAATGATGCTAAAGCTGAAATTCCAGTACTTTGGCCACCTCATGCAAAGAGTTGACTCATTGGAAAAGACTCTGATGCTGGGAGGAATTGGGGGCAGGAGGAGAAGGGGACGACAGAGGATGAGATGGCTGGATGGCATCACTGACTCGACGGACGTGAGTCTGAGTGAACTCGGGGAGTTGGTGATGGACAGGGAGGCCTGGCGTGCTGCGATTCATGGGGTCGCAAAGAGTCGGACACAACTGAGCAACTGAACTGAGCTGAACTTGCTTTACTGTGGTAAACTGAAAGCAAACCTGCAACATCTCCAAGACCTGCTGTAGCATCACTGTCCACCACCTCCCTGAAACTGTGTCTGGTCACCGGTGCACTTCTGCTTCTGGGCTTTGTGTACACTGTCATTCATCCTGATTGCTCCTTACTACTTATCATACTCTGCATTACCTACTCTCCTTAAGAAGAGACCCAAACGAGGTGGTAGGGGAGGGATGAATTAGGAGTTTTGGATTAGCAGATACAAACTACTATATATAAAATAGCAACAAGGTCCTACTGTATAGCACAGAGAACTATAGTAAATATCCTGTAATAAACCATAATAGAAAAAATATGAAAAAGAATATATACATATTTATGTATAATTGTATCACTTTGCTGTACACCAGAAACTAGCACAATCCTATAAATCAACTCTTCAATTCTAAAACTATTTTTTTAAAAAAAGAAGAGACCCAAGTGTTATCTTTTCTATGAAGCTTTCATGAATTACTCCCCCTCCCACTTTTCACTCTCCAGTGAAATCAGCAATTCCCCCGGGTGCCTGGTTCCCCATTCTGTACACACCTGCTGGACTTCATGCACTTGCTTATTACAAGGAGGTCTCTCTACAACCCGCAGACCCTAGGGGCAGAAATCATGTCTTCCTTCTATTGTAACCTGAGTAGCTCGTACAGGTGTCTACCATGTAAGAATTTACTGTGGTGACAGGATGGATAAATACTTAGGACTGTTGCTGTATCTAGATGCCTCACCATTCTAGACATCTTAAATAAACTCTTTTATATTCCCTCTTGAATCAAAAGATTTCAACTAGAATCCACTCATGCAGTCACCATAAGACTTTCCTAAAGCCACCAACTGAAACAAGAAAAACAAAACACACAAAATTACTTGCCACAAGTATAACATCAACACATGGTTATTTAATAGTCTTAGACAATGGAATCCTTGTTGGTAACGAAATCTATAAGGCATTTAAGTGTTTTCTCAGAGACTAGCTAAATAACCCTTTTTTTTTTTTAAGGCATTATTAAAAATCCATGAATGCCAAGTCTTCAAAAACGCAGAAATAACATTACAACCAAATGTCTTTCCATATTGTTTAAGAATCACATTTATGTTGAAAATTGACGTTTTCCCGGCACGTGCGTGTAAGATCTCCCTGTAGTTTAAATCTGATGCTGCGGCAGCCCCCGACAGCCTAGTCCCTGAGAGCAGAGCCTGAGACAAAGGTGGGTGGGCAGGCTGTCTAATTGGAAGGTGATCCCAATGCACAGAAGGGAAGGATTAGGGAGGATGAAACAAGGCTGAATGGACAGCAGCTGGAGGGACGTGTAATTGAATTGGCCACCGCTGCAGGCAACTGCACTGGATTCTGCAAAGAAACTTGTGAGGAGCCATTGTTGAGATGCATGTCACAACTGTCTGCCTGGGGGAGGTAAGGAGAAACGTTTATTCCATGACTCTGGCCCCTGTTTGTCAAGGTGGCCCCTTGGGTGATACTCCATGTTAACTTAGCCCCCAACATACTCTCACACTCTCTGGTTGCTTATGCCTGAGGCAGGTACCATGGTTGAGTACCCTCAGGAAGTTCCGAGAACACAGACAGGAAGAAGTCATGTGCTGAGGTCATTCCACCATCAGATTACACGTGCAGGAAACTGGCTAAGCCTTGCCTCCTCCCACAGACCCAACAAGATTACAGCTACATAAACAGTAGCTAGAGCTGAGAACGACCAGAAGATTAGCCAAAAGGATTTTCCACAACTAAAGACAAAAAGAAAAAAAGTCACGCTGAGAAGGACAGAAAGGGCAAAGACATCGTCTGGCCGGGAACCACTCCCCAGTGCAGTGGCGGAGGGATATCACAGCCGTGTGCATCAGCTCTGAGGAGCAAGGGATCCACCCATCAGATCATTAGGTTCCTACCCATCACATCAGGTTCCCCAACCCTGGGGACCTGCACCGGGAAGACGAGTCCCTACAACGCCTGGCTTTGGAAACCACTGGGGCTTATGCCTGGAAGGACTGGAAGGCTGGGGGAAACTGAGACTTTGCTCTTAAAGGGTGTGTGCAAAAACTGACTCACCTGAGCCCCAGCACAGAGGCAGCAGTTTGAAAAGTGCCTGGGTTAGACGTGAAGGAGACTCATTGGCTAATTTTAGGGTGTGCACCCAGGAGGCAGGGATCTGTTGGGGGTATAGAGGTATTGATAGGTGCCAGTTTTGGGGAGTGGGTGGGAGGTTGCTCATCTCTCCAGCTTGCCTGGCACTGGGGGTGTCATTTCTGACTCTCCCATCTACCTTACTAGCATTGTTTATCCCACTCCAGATTCACCTGTGAACCCACCCTACCAGTACTCCTCCAAAGTGATATGGTGCCCCATAGACCTGGTGGGTACCTTCAGCTGGCACAAAGTTCTCACAAAAGTGGCCCCTTGCCTCCCCAGACCCAATGGTTGCCCTTGGCTGGCGCTGGAACCCCTTTAAAATGGTCCCTGCCCTACAACCTGTGGGTGTCCTCAGACACAGCCAGTATCCCCCCAAAGCAGCTCTCATCCCAGGGGCCAGCTCCACACACCAGAGTACCCTCAACAGCCATGGCCAAGCCTTGCAGTCACCTGGGCCAGGGCCAGTCTCACACATTATGACACTTATAGTGATCATAGCAGGAGGGTACACACAGCCCATCCAGGAAACACTTCTGTAGCACTAGGCTCTGGTATCCAGGGAGGACTGCACTACTGAGCCCCACAGGGCACCTCTGACATAAGCCACTTCAAGATCAGAAATGTCACTGACCTACCTAATACCTAGAAACATACACAGAGAATTAGACAAAATGAAGAGACAAAGGAATATGTTCCAATAAAAGAAAAAGAAAGAAACCTCAGGAAAAGAACTATGCAAAATGGAGATAAGCAATCCTCCAGATAAAGAGTCCAAAATCACGGTCATAAAAATGTTCATCAAACTCAGGAGAAGAATGGAGGAATACATTAAAAACGTCAACAGAGACATAGAAAATATATAAAAGAACCAGTCAGAGTGGAAGAATACAAAAGCTGAAATGAAAAATACACTAAAGGGAACAAAGAGCAGATTAGATGATGCTGAAGAACAAATCAGTGATCTGGAAGACACTGTGGAAATGACCCAGTTTAAACAGCAAATGGAAAAACATGAAGACAGTTTAAAGAATGTCTGAAACAGCATCAAGGATATTGACATCTGCATTATAGTAGGAAAGAGAGAAAGGGGCAGAAATGTACATGAGGAAATATTGGTTGAAAACTTGCCCAACATTATGAATGAGATACACAGCTCCAGGAAGCACAGAGTCCCAAATGAGATAAATCTCAAAGATTCACACCAACACACATTATAATTATACTGTCCAAAGTCAAAGATAGACTTAAAAGCAGCAATAGGAAAACAACTAGTTCCAAACAATGGTGCCCCCTGAAGATGACCAGCTGACTTTTCAGCAGACTTTACAGATCAAAAGGGAGAGGCACAATGGTATTCAAAAAGCTGAAAGGGAAAAACTTACAACCAATATTTTCTCTGCAGAGTTTATCATTCAGGGTTGCCAGACAAGCAAAATGTAAAGGAGTTCAACACAAATAAACTGACCTTAAAAGAAATGTTAAAGGGACTTCATTAAACAGAAAAGGCCATAAATATAAATATAAAACTCATGTAAGAAAAATCTCACTGATAAGGTCAAACATATAGTAAAGGTAATAGATCTCAAATATCTGTCTATAGTTAGTATGAAAGTTAAAAGACAAAAGTAGTAAAATCCTCTATATCTACAATAGTTAAGGGGTGCACAAAATAAAGTTGTAAAATATGACATCAAAACATAAAGTGTAGGGGTGGGGTTGAAAATGTAATGGTTTCAGAACCTGCTCAAACATAGTAATTACACAGCAATTGGATATCAGTTCAGTTCAGTTCAGTCACTCAGTCGTGTCCGACTCTTTGCGACCCCACGGACTACAGCACACCAGGCTTCCCTGTCCATCACCAACTCCCACAGCTTGGTCAAACTCATGTCCATTGAGTCAGTGATGCCATCCAACCATCTCATCCTCTGTCGACCTCTTCTCCTGCCTTCAATCTTTCCCAGCATCAGGGCCTTTTCTAATGAGTTAGTTCTTCACATCAGGTGGCCAAAGTATTGGAGCTTCAGCATCAGTAATTGGATATATAAAGTTCTAAAAATAGGTTATGAAAATCTTGTGTTTGTTAATGTAGGCACAGATGGATGGGCTAAGAGGCTGGAATCCAACCAAAATGGAATAGAAGTTATAGCTGAGTGGATTATGGATGGTAGTGGTGTGCGTGTTTGTGTGTCTGTGTTTATCCAAATTTTATAAATGTTATATGTGAATGTTTGTAAATATTCTATTAACATATATTTATTTTATGAGTAAATTAATATAAAAGCCCCTTTTAAATACAGGCATCCTTTGAGTTTCAAAAGTTCACTTTATGCCACTTCGCTTTTACCAAAAAAACCTCACTAGCACCTGTTTTTGATAACTGAAAGAAATTCAAGGGGGAGTTTTATTTTTAGGAAAAAAGCAAAAAGTGAAAACAGTGTTGAGTGTGCGTTTTGCAGCAAGCTGTCACAGAGGCACCAAGAGCAGTACCATCAAGCTCCTTCCTGGGGACCACACTCAGCATCTCAGCACTAAGCCGCCGGAGCTCTGAACCGGGTCTGTGAGCGTTTGTGCTTAATCTCCATTTGTTCTGTGCATTTGTTAGCAAGATGTGCCCTAAGGTAATTGCTTCTCTATTTACACCGTTTCAGCTCACAAAAGCTTTCATGGGGACACTCTTCTTTCGGATAGCGAGGAAACATCTTATAAACTTATTTTACCCCAGATTGCCTACAAAGAAACTGAGCTATTGAGAGGCTCCATAATGCCTATGAAGTTACACAAAATGAGCAAAGTTAGGGTTGAAACCCTTAGTCTCTAAATCTGTGGCCAAGCCTTTAGCCACAGTTCAGTATGCTCTTCTCTAATTATCTGGAAAATTAAAAATTGATCAAGTCTGTCTAAACAGTGCTGAACTCTAGTTAAGTCTCTTTCCCTCATTTGTATATATTAAAAACAACTTCAATTCAAATGAAACAGAAAAAAATGTTAAAAGCTTTTCTGACTGTCAGAGTAATATAAATGTAAACAGTATGAGAGAGCCCTTCAGTTGGTTTAATCTAAACAAACAAAAAAAAATTAAGAATTCAGCCTTGTTTCCCTTTTTCCCCCAGAGATAGACTCATAATTAAACTTTTCACCTTTCCAAATTACTAACTCTGCATCCTGCTCAGTGGGTGGTTTCTTTCCAGACATTCTGACTTGGAACAATGTATTGATATAAAGCAGGAGACCCTGGATGGAATTTATAGCTAAATTTAACCAGGCATATTTTAATAAGATTAGCATATCTTTGTCTTTCAACACTAAGTACCTGACAATTAACTGAATTTAGGCAGCATATTGTTTCATCAGAAGTGAGATTTGCAGCCTTCATTTCCATATTTATTGATGTTGTATATGGAAGAAAATCTGAGTAAAATTTCTGTGTCTGCCCTAAAGAGATTTCAAGAGCCAGTGTGTGTTAACCTTCCCAGGAAACTCACGTAGGTACAGAATCTCACCTAGTCCGTGCTGACTTATAAGGAAATTCATCACAGCTTTTGCTGGGGAGAGAATTAAATAGGAACACCCTGATGCTACAACCATGAGAACTCTGTCTAGACAGAGAGGAACCCAAGCACTGTGCATGAAAACATGGGGTCAGGAAGGCTGTTCTCTCTGGAAAAGCTTGGGAAGAAAGTTTTCAGAACCTACCGTCTTCTTCATTGCAATCAGGTGACCAGATTAAAAACCCCCAAGTGTAAACAAGTCAAGATATCTTGCTTTCAATGAATTCAAAATTGGCCAAGGTCTTAAAGACATTCCCATGATGTAACCCCAAGAATACTACTTTCAGTAAACTATAAAAAGCAGTCATGAGGGACAGGAAAGATGATCTTTTGTCAACTTTTCCATCTTCCATGCGTGTTAAGTGACTTCAGTGGTGTCTGACTCTTTGCGACACTACGGACTGTAGCCTACCAGGCTCCTCTGTCCATGGGATTCTCCAGGCAAGAATACTGGAGTGGGTTGCATGCCCTCCTCCAGGGGATCTTCTCTACCTAGGGATCGAACCCACATCTTTATGTCTTCTGATTGGCAAATGGATTCTTTACCACTAGGCCACCTGGGAAACCCTTCAGTCTGGCAAAGCATACTTTTAAGACGTCATCCAGTTAAAAATGTGTATACATAGGCATTATGTATGGAAAACTACCTTGAAAATTAATGTGGCAAATTGCTCAGCTCTTCACTACAAGCTGTGAAAGAAGCAGTTGGTCACTAAAGGGACAAGTTGTATTTCCTGAAGGTAATGAGTGAAAGATTACCAAAGAATCTTCCAGGTTTGAGAACCAGCTCTTCATGGGGTCACACCAAGAGAATGTATAGAAATCTCCCTTCTCCCTCCTTGAATCTAATTAGTAGCAATGCCTCCATGTAAATAAACCCAGAAGGAGGTTAATAGGAGGGAAAGGAATTCAAGAGTTGTGAGTTCTCAAACACAAATAGTTGTGTGTCAATGATACAGTATATAAGGTAATTAACAGGGTTCAGACAAAATATCAGGACCAGTATTTCCTACATACACAAGTCTATACTCTTTTAACATATTATTGGATGAAATAGACTTTAAACCTGAAACCAGCATCAACCAAAATCTACCAGATGGATCATCTTTGCTGAATGAAAATTTGGACCTTTAGAATAAACACCCTCCCAGAAACTAACATGTCAGTATTAACTGAAACTTTCAGTGATGGAGTTGACATAAACATTCGACTGCATTCATTTCTTTGGATTAAAAATGTGGCTATAAAATAATCTCATTCACTTTTAGGCAAACTGAGTGGACTTCAAAGTTAAATATTTACAGAACTTTCACTATAACATCCAAATATTTAACAATAAATGAATTTATTAATAAGGAAAGTTTTATGTATATATTAGTATTTCATTGACATACAAGAAACATTTTGACTAATTACACTTTCCTGACTTTGCTTGTGGAGAATGTTCTTTGTCAGACCAATTATTTTGCTTTCAGTTACTGCCAATAAATAATAATCATAGTTCTTTGTGGAATGTCTTAATAGTATTCTGATTTTTAACCAAGTGTTTTATCTAGTGTAGAAGAAATGTTTAAATATTGACAGCAAAATACAATTGTGTTAGTTGCGATATCATGTTACCCAGTGGGAACTCCAGCACTTAGAAAAGATACATGATGCTGTAAGTTATCATCTAAATAGGAGCCACACACACACCCCTGACTCAAGAAGCATATGGAAATCACCTACATGCCACATCTCATAATTCATAGGCTGTGTCTGCATCTGATTAGTATCATTGACTCTTTGACTCAAACCAAAAAATCTAAGAGGCTAACATTTCCTCAGAAATTGGACAGTCCCTCCAAATGTAGAATAAAGACATGAGTCATAAGTGTTCTTGAGCAGGGCACACCTGCTTTTATCCTTGTGGGAAGTAGCTCTTTTCTATAGCTCTAGTGGATAATGTGTGTGCGTGTGTGTGTGTGTGTGTGTGTGTGTGTGTGTTCTGCAATAGAACTGTACATACCTAGACACAAGAAAAAGTGTAGGACAGGAAAGAAGCACAGAATTTTAAAACCTGCAAGTCAATACAAATTTTTTTTAAACTTTGTTTTGTCATAGTTGTTTTAAATTTTCTCTTTAAGATAATAAATCAATACTATAAAAGTATCATTAGGCATCAGATACCAAAGAATCAATTTTTAAAATACTACCTAGGGACTTCCCTGGTAGTCTAGTGGTTAAGACTTCACCTTTCAATGCAAGGGGTGCAGCATCGATCCCTGGTCAGGGAGCTGAGATTTCAGTTGCCTAGCGGCCAGAAAACCAGAACATAAACAACAGAAGCAATGTTGTAATAAATTCAATAAATACTTTAAAAATGGGCCACATCCAAAAAATCTTAAAACAAATAGGCAATGGTTTCTGAAATAATTATAATTTTTGTGAGTTTTTTCAATTAGAATAAAATTGCTTTTACGACGTTGTGTTAGTCTCTACTGTATGACGTCATGAATCAGCCATATGTATACATATATCCCCTCCCTCTTGAGCCTCCTTTCCACCCTCCCATAAAACCCCTGTTAAGTCATCACAAAGCACCGGGCTGGGCTCCTTAGTTTCCATTCTAACTGGTCAGTAAGATGAAGCAGTCCTTGCCCTGTGTTATGTAAGTCAGATGGCCATGCCAAAGAAATAACTGTGGTATTTTGTCTGGCATTACTCCTTTCCCAAGAACCCCAAAGGGGTGGTGTAAACAGATACAGAATAATAAAATAGTCCCTGTAGATGGTGGACTAACTTTTTTACAGTACATTGTGGAAATATCAGAAATTCTAGAAACTAAACATTTTGACTGGAATGAACAGGAAATGGGAACAATTAAATTTCTACTTGTGTCAGCCTCAAAATTATAATTCACCAGACAAGAATGTTTTGTAAAAGGGTAGTGACCAACTAACTTTAGACGATGTTGAAATTGTTTAGGAAAAAATGATACCATAACATTTTGGCTGGCATTTGTAGCCAGGACCCCAAAACTATGCAAACAGGAACTATGCTTGCTGTCACTTTGGGCACCATAATGACTAGGATGAATAGTGTATTTTGAAGAGAGTTAAGTTCCAGAAGCTTGCCCTGACTTGGATCTGGTTTGTTGTGGTGGTTTAGACACTCAGTCAGGTCCGACTCTTTTGCGACCCCAGGAAGTGTAGCCTGTCAGGCTCCCCCATCCATGGGATTTTCCAGGAAGAATACTGGAGTGTGTTGCCATTTCCTTCTCCAGGGAATCTTCCTGACCCAGGGATTGAACCTGTGTCTCCTGCATTGGCAGGCGGATTCCTTACTGCTAAGCCACCAGGGAAGCCCCTGGATCTGGTTTACTAACCTTGAAACATTCCCACCAAGCAGCATGTGTGACTGACTGACTGAAGGAGCAGACGAGAAGAAAGTCTCCAGGCACAGGGGCACCTCCATGTCCATGGCTGCTCAAATAATGAGACTGAAGCCCAGTTCATGAGACTCAGACTGAGTTATTCCCTGAAGTTCAGATTTAAATATTACTCATCATTAAATAAAAAATAAAGGCAAAAAAAAATGTGATACCCCTCAAAATGAAATAAAATTCCTTTTGCCCATCTCCTCCAGAGTGGTAACTACTATTCTTCATCTAGAGTGTAGATTTCCTGATATTCGTCATGTGCATACATGATGAGATGTGATATATCTGCAGGAATTTAGGTTTTGTGTATATTGGGTAGTATGAAGTCTATATGGTTCATCAACTGGCTTTTTTCATTTAAAAATATGTCTTTTTAGGGACTTGCCTGGCAGTCCAATAATTGAGACTTTGCCTTCCAGTGAAGGGGGTGCAGGTTCAATCCCTGGTTGGGGAACTAAGATCCCACATCCTTTGTGGCCAAAAAACCAAAATATAAAACAGAAGCGATATTATAACAAATTTAATAAGGACTTTGAAAATGGTCACATCAATAAAAATGTTAACATGTCTTTTAGGATTGTATACATGAATCTATCATTTGCTCTTCAACTGTGTTACGTATTCAGTATCACAGATGTTTTTGCTATTACTCCTAGTCAAATGTGCACTTCAATAGTTCCCAGTGTTTTTCTATCACACGAAGAGACAGTGAGATAAACATCCTCATAGGTGTCTAATATATAGGCATTGACACCAAAAAGAGTGTATATTTACTTGATAGAATGGCAGTTTACAACAATGGCCAGAAGGTCATCTCCAATCCTACACATACATTTTTTGCAACGTGACTTTCATGTCCACCAATCATATGATTTGCTTTTGCCCACAGGACATAACCAACAAAACACAAGCGGGGGCTTGACTAGGGCCTATGCAGTGAGTTTCCTGGTGTGTGTTTTTTTTTTTTCTTTGCTGCTCTTTGGAAGGCTGACATCACTGTCAGGAAAAGCCTGGTTAGCCTCCTGGAGAACAGGAGCTCATGTGGAGCACGTGTGTTATTTCTACAGTACTAAGTTTTGCGGTGGTCTGTTACACACCAAGAGCTAACTGATTGAAAGATGGAATCCATCTCCTTGGCTACACAATTTCATACTCCCTCAGTGGGCTAGAGCAGTTCTCATTTCCCTGATATCACGTCATAGAAAAATAAGGGGCTTCCTGGGTGGCTCAGTGGTAAAGAATCTGCCTCCCAATGCAAGAGACAGGGGTTTGACCCCTGATCTAGGAAAGATCCCACATGCTGCAGGGCAACTAAGCCTGTGTGCCACAACTGCTGAGCCTGCGTGCTCTAGGGCCTGGAAGTTGCAACTCCTGAGCCCATGTGCCATGAGTACTGAAGCCCATGTGCCCTAGCGCCTGTGCTCAACAACAAAAGAAGCCACTGCAATGAGAAGCCCACGTACCGCAGCTAGATAGCAGCCCCCACGTGCTGCAACTAGAGAAAAGCCTGTGCAGCAAGGAAGACAGCACAGTCAGAAATAGATAATTTTTTTAAAAAAGAGAGATAAAAAATAAGGAGGTCATTTTCTTTTACATGAAAGAAAAAGAAACTCCATTAGCCAAAAACATGCAAACAGATATTCTTTCTGCATAATGGTTAACTGTTCTGCCCTTTTAGACTACTTTTTCTAATCTAGCCTCTCTGACTCTACAAGTCATAGCTTGGAGAAGTGCATTGGCTACTCTAGGAGTGACAACCCTGTATAAGGAGCAAATTTCTGACACCTCAGATGTGTGTCTGCCATAGGCTGGCAAACTCTGAGGGGAGATGTCCTGCCTGAAGTCTGTTTTCTCCACTCCAAGTCCAGGATCTCATGCCCAGACAATCACTTAACTGTGGATTTCCAAGTCCTACGATAGAGCGGTCATTTAGGGACTTCCCTCATGTTCCAGTGGTTAAGACTCAGCCTTTCCAATGCAGGGGGCATGAGTTCGATCCCTGGTCAGGGAACTAAGAACCCACATGCCACATGGTGCAGCTAGGAAAAAAAATACAGCAGTCATTTAAAGACCATATTTTATAGAAAGCCAAGGTTCCATGGAGCCAGAAGCTGGACTGAATACTCAGATTGCCCCTTTTTTTAAATATAATCTTAACTGTTTTAAATATTTTGAAAATACATTGCATAAAGAAAAATGTAGTTTTCTCAGAAGGTCCATGGAAAGGCAGACTGGGTGAATGCAAATCATTACTGCTACAAAACATCTAGAAATGCAAGATAAAAATTTCACACAAACCTGAACTCAGAGGATAGAAAGAGAAATTCCCAACAGCCAGCAATAAAGAGGTGCCTGAAAGTTGGTGGGGGCGGGGGGAGCGGGGTAGTAATCAGGCCAAGAAGGAAAGGAAGTAGCTTGACTCCACATGTCCAGTAAGACTGACATGTGCAATCAGGCCAGAGCCATGGAAAGGGTTCCTTCTCAGTGAAAGGTGCTGAGAAAGCCCTGCCTGCTGCCCTGCACCAGACACAGTAATAGTGAGCTTATAGTATAAACTGAGAGTATGGGTGGGATGAAAACCCAGTTTACACACCAGAGCCCACTGCTTGCATGCTCAGTCGTGTCCAACTCTTTGTGACCCTATGGATTGTAGTCCACCACTCTCTGTCCATGGGATTCTCCAGGCAAGAATACTAGAGTGAGTTGCCACTCCCTTCTCCAGGGGATCTTCCCGACCCAGGGATCAAACCCGCATCTCCTGAGTCTCCTGCATTAGCAGGTGGATTCTTCACCACTGGACTACCTGGGAAGCCTTTATACTACACACCTCACACCAGAAATCACATATCACTCTCCTCCCCAAAATTCTATATCCATAGGAGCTGTCATTTAAGAGTGAAAGCATAATCCAGACATTTTCAAATTAAAAGCTGTATCTCAGGAAGAATGAAACTGAACTCACAAAGAAGTAGCAGTATGTTTTGGAAAAGCAGGTCTAAAGAGTGAAGGTAAGGAAGGACACTGTTCAAGATGTGAGTAAATCTGCATATTCATAAAAATCACAAGAGTAATGATGATGACCAACTTGGATGGTTAAAACAAGTTGGGAGACTTTCTTGATGGTCCAGTGGTTAAGAATCTGCCTTGCAGTGCAGGGGACATTGATTTGATACCTGGTCGCAGAACTAAGATCCCACTGGCCATAACGGAACTAAGCCTGTGAGCCACAACTACTAAGCCTGCGAGCCGCAACTAGAGAAGCCCATGCACCACAATGAAAGATACTTCCTGATGCAACGAAGATCCTGCCACTGCAACTAAGAACCAACACAGTCAAATAAATAAATAAATATTAAAAAAAAAAAACAAGTTGGAGCTATAATAGTGAACGTGAAAGTTGCTCAGTCGTGTCTGACACTTTGCAACCCCATGGACTATACCGTCCATGGAATTCTCCAGGCCAGATTCCTGGAGTGGGTAGCCTTTCCCTTCTCCAGGGGATCTTCCCAACCCAGGGATCAAACCCAGGTCTCCTTCATTGCAGATGGGTTCTTTACCAGCTGAGCCACAAGGGAACCCCAAGAATACTGGAGTGGGTAGCCTATCCCTTCTCCAGGGGATCTTCCCAACCCAGGAATCAAACCGGGGTCTCCTGCATTGCAGGCAGATTCTTTACCAACTGAGCTATGAGGGAAGAGGACAATAACACATTAGTTGAGGAGGGAATAGAGTCCAAGCAATCACTTTAGTCAGCTTCCCTGGTGTCTCAGACAGTAAAGAAATCACCAGCAATGCAGGAGCCCTGGGTTCAATCCCCGGGTTGAGAAGATTCCCTGGAGAAGGAAATGGCCACCCACTCCAGTATTCTTGCCTAGAGAATTCCATGCACAGAGTAGCATGGCGGGCTACAGTCCATGGGGGTCACAAAGAGTCGGACACAACTGAGCAACTAACACTTGCACTTTTCTTTCAGGTGCACATATGTTCACATTTTAACATTTGGGAAGTCAGAATGCATATGCCTACTGATGGTGTTTTTAAGTCCCTGGTGGCCATGTAGCACCCGTGATGTGGATGCCAGTGGCTACACACAGGAACATCACGAGAGGCAGCACCGACACTTGTAGAATCCATATCAGCATCTCCGGAGAAAACAGTGGTGGAACAGTGCTTTAACTCTTAAGTCCCAAACCTTTGTGGAAAGGGAGCAGGTGATGAATAAAACAGGTTTAACAACATTCCCAAACCTAGACTCTTTGTAGAAAAAAAAAGCTTGTTCTACATAATCGCAAAGCCAGCTTAACAGTCTAATGGTTTTTGATTCTTTTGAGAATTGCTGTTATTGATAGCATGAAGGGTAATAAGGCCTGAAAAAGCACAAACATTGGCGAATGAGTCAAAAACTAATTGAGAAGAGTTTGACACTGACAATTTTTAAAAGTAATTTTATTGATCTGTTTCGTTTATATGTAATAATAATTAATTTATAGTTAATTATGAAATGCCTCTTTTATTAGGTTCAAAATAAGCATTGTGTCACTGTAAAGTTTTATTTATTTAAAGAAAAGAGATCTTAAACAATCATATCAAAATATTATCCCATTAAATATGACTTGTATATTTGTTTCATTTTTCCACATCTTCTATATGCTTCAAATATTGCATAATATAATGTTTTTGCTTTATAAAAGCATGCAAAGTGAAAGAAAAAAGTAAAGAGGAAAATGGAGAGAGATAAACTAGAGGTTTGGAATTAGCAGATACAAGTTATTAAATATAAAATAGGTAAAAACCAGGCCCTACTGTATGGCACAGGGAACTATATTCAATAACTTGTAATAACCTGTAATAGAAAAGAATATATACATGCATAACTGAATCATTTTGCTGTACACCAGAAACTAACCCGACAGTGTAAATCACCTATATTTCCATCTAAGAAATAAATAAGATTGCTAAACCTTAAAAAATAAAATGCATTTTTAAAAAAGAAAGCAAATCCAAGTATTATGACAGGGATGGGGGATAGGGAGATAAACAGAAACTGTAGTTCCCTAGATGACAAAAAAATTGAAAACTAAGGTATGAGGTAGTCCACGGAGGATAAAATACATCTTTCTAACCAATAAAGCTGATATTAGAAAATGCTGCTTTTATTTATGGGCTGTGTCCTACTACTGAATCCCTGCACAGAATGGACTCACCCCGGTCACTGGCCACCCCCGGGAGAAGCAGGTCTCTCTCTGCAGGAACAGAGGAGAGCTGGCCGGAGGGGCAGAAGAGTGGAGGAGAGATGACTGGCTGGGCAGTGCATGTCCAGGGCCTCTACAATCACAGCCAACAAATAGGAGGGAGCGAGCAGGTGGGAGCAGCCAGGGGCACTGTGCCCAGTTGGAGATGCTTCACATAGAAGGAAATATCAGAAAAGACAGTTCACCAAATTATGATATGACTGTAATGTGTTGAAAACCCTCAACACAGCAATCGCACTATGCAATCAGCTTTTACCTGAAGCGCACAGGAGGAAGTCGCTTTTCTCTTTCTGTGCATACATTTAGTCTTCTTGTGAGATACCCGTTAGGAAAGCCATACATCAGCACTGGTCTTTTTCTGAACTTAGGTCTATGTGTGATGTCACCAGTATCATCCATAACTGATCTTTTCCAATGTTCTTGTTCAAAAGCTTTACTGGAGTTTTTACATTGATTTTCCTGTCCATTTCATTATTTGAACTTAAGATAAATCTTTATTTGTTTACATGTAGTAGTTTGGTTGAATGATTCACTTGGAAGAAGGAATTCCACTGTTTCAAAATTCTGTGATAGAGTACATGACACGGAAATGAGCTCCATCTGGAAAACATGACTTCTGGTAAGAATAGCAAGAAGAGATAAGAAAGCCTTCCTCAGTGATCAATGCAAAGAAATAGAGGAAAACAACAGAATGGGAAAGACTAGAGATCTCTTCAAGAAAATTAGAGATACCAAAGGAACATTTCATGGAAAGATGGGCTTGATAAAGGACAGAAATGGTATGGACCTAACAGAAGCAGAAGATATTAAGAAGAGGTGGCAAGAATACACAGGAGAACTGTACAAAAGATCTTCACAACCAAGATAATCACGATGGTGTGATCACTGACCTAGAGCTGGACATCCTGGAATGTGAAGTCAAGTGGGCCTTAGAAAGCATCACTACGAACAAAGCTAGTGGAGGTGATGGAATTCCAGTTGAGCTATTTCAAATCTTGAAAGATGATGCTGTGAAAGTGCTGCACTCAATATGCCAGCAAATTTGGAAAACTCAGCAGTGGCCACAGGACTGGAAAAGATCAGTTTTCATTCCAATCCCAAAGAAAGGCAATGCCAAAGAATGCTCAAACTACCAAGCAATTGCACTCATCTCACATGCTAGTAAAGTAATGCTCAAAATTCTCCAAGCCAGGCTTCAGCAATACGTGAACCGTGAACTTCCTGATGTTCAAGCTGGTTTTAGAAAAGGCAGAGGAACCAGAGATCAAATTGCCAACATCCGCTGGATCATGGAAAAAGCAAGAGAGTTCCAGAAAAACATCTATTTCTGCTTTATTGACTATACCAAAGCCTTTGACTGTGTGGATCACAATAAACTGTGGAAAATTCTGAAAGAGATGGGAATACCAGACCACCTGACCTGCCTCTTGAGAAACCTATATGCAGGTCAGGAAGCAACAGTCAGAACTGGACATGGAACAGACTGGTTCCAAATAGGAAAATGAGTACATCAAGGCTGTATATTGTCACCCTGCTTATTTAACTTATATGCAGAGTACATCATGAGAAACGCTGGATTGGAAGAAACACAAGCTGGAATCAAGATTGCCGGGAGAAATCTCAGTAACCTCAAATATGCAGATGACACCACCCTTATGGCAGAAAGTGAAGAGGAACTCAAAAGCCTCTTGATGAAAGTGAAAGTGGAGAGTGAAAAAGTTGGCTTAAAGCTCAACATTCAGAAAACGAAGATCATGGCATCTGGTCCCATCACTTCATGGGAAATAGATGGGGAAACAGTGGAAACAGTGTCAGACTTTATTTTTTGGCACTCCAAAATCACTGCAGATGGTGACTGCAGCCATGAAATTAAAAGACGCTTACTCCTTGGAAGGAAAGTTATGACCAACCTAGACAGCATATTCAAAAGCAGAGACATTACTTTGCCAACAAAGGTCCGTCTAGTCAAGGCTATGGTTTTTCCTGTGGTCATGTATGGATGTGAGAGTTGGACTGTGAAGAAGGCTGAGCGTCGAAGAATTGATGCTTTTGAACTGTGGTGTTGGAGAAGACTCTTGAGAGTCCCTTGGACTGCAAGGAGATCCAACCAGTCCATTCTGAGGGAGATCAGCCCTGGGATTTCTTTGGAAGGAATGATGCTAAAGCTGAAACTCCAGTACTTTGGCCACCTCATGCGAAGAGTTGACTCTTTGGATTGGGGGCAGGAGGAGAAGGGGATGACAGAGGATGAGATGGCTGGATGGCATCACTGACTCGATGGACATGAGTCTGGATGAACTCCGGGAGTTGATGATGGACAGAGAGGCCTGGCGTGCTGCGATTCATGGGGCTGCAAAGAGTCGGACACGACTGAGCGACTGAACTGAACTGAGCTGATCTTGCCAGATTTTCCATGAGGTTTAGACGTGAGAAAGACACTGATGGATACAGTCATGTAGCAGAGTGTTGGTTGCTGTACCAACATTCATCCCCACTTCCCTTCTTTCTTTTTTATAAACCATAATTGTATTCAGGTATTTACCCTCTTCTACCTGGCCAGGTACCTCCTGAGCTCCAGGAGATAGGGTATACTGATTTCTTTAAGCCAAGTGTGGTGTTCCCATTTCTTTTATCAAAGTTTTAAGAATGAAGACTTAACCCAATACAACCAATGAGGTCTTCCAGGAGACTTCTGGGAGTGTGTCCTTCTAGGAAAGAGAAAAGGAACGAAATAGTCCCGTCATTGCATGTTTGTTGCATTTCACCAGTCTGTTGTCTCTGTACATGAAGCCATCTTCCGACCTGAGGTCACTACTGCCAATACCCTAAGGGAGGCAGGACAGAGAAACAGAAAGAACCTGAACGCTTGAGGATATTTTTGACAATCCGTACCAACACTTCTGTACTCCTCACTAGGTGAGATAACACATTTCTATTGTGTATAAGCCACTTTGAATAGGGTTAACTGCTGCTAGTTGCTACAACATCCTGCTGCTGCTGCTAAGTCACTTCAGTCGTGTCCGACTCTGTGGGACCCCATAGACGGCAGCCCACCAGGCTCCCCTGTCCCTGGGATTCTCCAGGCAAGAACACTGGAGTGGGTTGCCATTTCCTTCTCCAACGCAGAAAAGTGAAAAGTGAAAGTGAAGTCTCTCAGTCGTGTCCGACTCGTAGGGACCCCATGGATTGCAGCCCACCAGGCTCCTCCTTCCATGGGATTTTCCAGGCAACAGTACTGGAGTGGGGTGCCATTGCCTTCTCCGCGACAACATCCTAGATGATGAAAAAGGTCAAGCGCAGAGCCTCACACATCAAAGGCTGGCTAAAAATAGTAGTCAACATGACTATTCTCCTCTGACCTTGTCCATGGAGCCTCCTCTCACTACCCTCTGATACATCACCGATGTAACACAGATCAAACTACTTTCCATCCTTATTCTGGTCACTTCTATTCTTAAGCGAAGGGACTATTCCCTGTAGTAACTATTAACATTGAATCCAAACTTCATTTTCGAAGACAGCTTTTACAGCTCACTTGGGGAACCTACGAACAAGGCTCACATTTATCATTCTGCAGTTATGAATTATAGGTTGGGATTTACTTTATTTAGTTATACCTACATGTTTTTAGTCTAATCAAAAACATTAGGATGTATAATCTCAATGAATTACCTTCGAGCAGAAACCTCGGTCTTTTATTACCACAAGGCAACTGAACTCCAGTAGAATCCTAATAGAAAATGAATCCTTTCCGTTTTTTGACAGATAAAACATAAAATGAATCTTTCCATTCTATTTAAGACTGGGGGACAAGACATTACAAAATGAAGTGCCACAGTGGAGAGAGACATTTTTTGAAATAGGAATTCAGAGACTACATGGATCCCACTAGAAACATAATGATTTTAATAATCAAAAAGGAAAAAAAATAATCAAAAAGGTAATAGACTAACAGGAAACAACAGAAGCCCTTCCTTTTTAGCTCCCAAAGGAGCAGAACAGGACAAAGTCAACATATATGAAGAAAAGATTCTCTCCCAAGAGTGACAGTCACTAAGGCAGAGGCTCGTGATCGGGGGTGAGGGTGCAAGTGTGATGTAAAAAGTCACCTCGGTGAATCTGGGCCACTTCTTCCCATGGAAAAGACACAGAGATCAGCAATCACATCCCACCCAAAGGCTTGTCGGCAGGATCTGGTGAGTAAGAAGCCTTTTCAACCACCATCACCAACAGAAAGGTAACTCCCAAGGTCATTACCGAAGCCATGCTCCATCACTGTCACAGGGGTCTTTCCTGAGAACTGGGAGTGATGTCACGAGAAGAATGATGTACTCAAAGTGAGTAAAGATACAAGACGCTGGAACTCCCATGGTGGTCCAGTGGTTAAGAATCCAGGCTTCCATTGCATGGGACATGGGTTTGATCCCTGGTTGGGGAACTAAGATCTCAAATGCTATGTGCTATGGCCAAAAAAGTAAGTAAAAATCAATAAATAAAAATAAAGTTTTAAAATCCACAAAATGCTGCAGAAACGATAAAGAATGTGGAAACTGGCACTTTCCCGCAGATGTAATTCTCCAGAGGCTGGTTTGTTTGGAGCCCAAGCGTCTAGGAGTCAGCACACCACAGGCCAAAACACCACCCAGCCCCCTGGATCCAAGGCTTTCCCACAGGTTACTGGAAACTGCTCATGCATCAGCCCCATGAGGCTCTGAAAACCGCACAGGTGAGAAATAAATTTTCATTTCTGGCAGATCCTTAATAGCCATGATTGCCAGCTGTTTAGTAAGGTGTTCCTTCAAGTAATTACCCTACAGGGAGTTGTGGTGAGACCAGGCCGTGAGCAAACACTGCAAACCACCCAGCTCGTCCTGCCAGACAAAGTGGTTCCCCAGCCTAGCCAATGAGCCCTCAAGGCAACTGGATTTCTGAAGGCAGAACAAACCATACACTGAAGCAAAGTACATGGCTCGTGGAATTAATAACTGGAACCTTATTAACAGATCCCACCTGCATGCAGCTTTGGGGGAAAGAGGAGGAGAAAGGCCTTGAGCTTTGCTGATGATTGACACACCCAGGGCATAAGCATCTTCTACAGAGAGGACCAGACTATCAACATCTGACCTTGGGCAGCAAGCCTTGGTCTTCAAGAGATACTGGCCCCTTATGTGAGCTGCGACAGGCCTTGGGTTTCAGCAGACACCCCTGGTCACCACCCAAGCCTATTCCCCGACCCTCTCCCTTGCTGGCAAAACCCCAAGTGGTCCCTCCTTGGCCAGGCCAAGGCATAGTGACATGGCCTGTCACCCAGTTCTGACCCACAAGGAATAAGAAGATTCCCTTCCAGGAGAACCTTCTGGCTCTTGCAAAGAAACACAGGCTGAGGAATGTTCCTCTTTCTGACTCTTAGTGTCAGTGTGTGAGGATGTGAGCTTTAATTTGTCACCACCTTGGAACCAGGAGGGGGACTCACCACCACGGAGGCAGACAGAGCAAGAAGGTGGAAAGATCTGGATTTTGATGGCATCACAGAAGACACAGCACCAACCAGCTCCACAGCCACCCCCACCCCCAACCCCAGATTTGGGGGATGTGAGATAATGTGTCCTCCCAGCCACTATGCCAAGCTTCCCATTACTAGAAGCTGAAAACATAGTAACACACACTGAAGTCGAGGTCCAGCTGCAATCTCACCAAAGGTGCACATTTTGTCAACTGATTGAATACATGTGAAAATGTTTCTGTTCAATGATGGCTCTTGCTGTTTCACCAACAAATGTAACCAAGGCAAAGGTTATTTCATCTTTGCAATCTGTAAATGCATTGCCACCTGCTTCAAACTTTCTGCCTCCCTCAAATTAGCAAACTGCTGACTACTCTCTAAAAAACTCTACGAAGGCCTTTCCAGCTCTCTTGGGCCTATTTCGCTGTTCCCTAAGATTATTTCTGTGTATTTTATAAATACTTTCATCAAATGGCATTGTGGTTGTGGATCTGTGGCTGACCACTGTGTATTCCCAGTAAAAGAGGGTGTCTGTGATGGTTGATGTGTGGACTCGACTAGGTCAGGTGAAATTTTAGTGAAAGATAAGGAGAATTTCTTTCTGTGGTTATTTCTATAATCAATAGATACATTTCATATCACTCTGCACATTCAGAGTAAACTCTTGCAAAGCTCAATTCATGCATCAAAGTCCAGATACTGTGCTTCACCAAGTGTTAGTCGTTCAGTTGTGTCTTACTCTTTGGGATCCCACGGACTGTAGCCTATCAGGCTTCTCTGTCCTTGGAATTCTCCAGGCAAGAATAGAGGAGTGGGTAGTCATTCCTTTCTCTAGGGGATCTTCCTGACCCAGGGATCGAACCTGAGTCTCTGCATTGCACCTGAGCCACCAGGGGTGCTGCACCAAGTTTTCAGCTTTTAGCTCATCTAACCCTCAAGGCTTGTAAGGACTCTTGTATTTGTCATTCCAAACTTTATGCATGAGGAAGTAAATATCAGAGAGGTCATAGGTTACCTGCTGGCACAGGTAGGGAATAACTGAGCTGTGATTCCCCAGGGCTGCCTGATCCAAAGTGGATTGGGCTAAAGAGAAAATAGAAATGTCTTTGTTACCAACACCACCTCCATGCCCTCAGGGTCCTTGTAATTATCATTCATATTATTAATGTAAATTTTATTGTTTCAGACCACCATTTAAATGGATCAGTGTTATCAGAAGTAAACACTTGCACCAAAAATTTATTGATAGAAAAGTTCTTTCACATCCATAAGCCCTTCAGAGGTGGGACATAACATCATTTCTCCTACATTATTTAAGTTTGTCAATATCAAAAAGTTACATAATATAAGACATTAAAAAAAAAAAAAAAGATCTAAAATTCCAGAATTGTCTCCGTATTTTTAAGGAAGTGCCCAAATGGGAAGGGAGGAGCTTAACAAAAAGCAACTGAGGAGTTACACTACACAGTTTATACACATTATAAATAAAATAAGTAGTAAACTGTTTGACATTTAATTCACACCACTGTACAGAGTACTTCAAAAGGAAAAAAATAAAAAAGTAAATATCAAGGTTTTCTTGTATCTAGATCATACTTAATTTATAGCCCTGAACAAAATACTCTGGAAGACTAGGCGTGTTGGTAAACGATATCACTTGAAAGTTAATTTCCCGTAGTAACATGTGGTTGACTGCTGTATGTCTGCTCAACAGCCCTCCTCCCCTTGGCAGCTTCAGGCCATGAGAGCCCGATGGCCATGGGCTGCCCACCAGACTCTCACCTGCTGAGCCTTCCTCGTGGCTAAGACTGGCGTGACAGGTTCAGACCAGTGTAACCTGAGGGGAAGGATTTTCTCCAATAGTGGGAGGTCCTGCCACTCTTCCTGCCTTGCCTACTGTCCTGTGAAAGTTCATAATTCAGCAGTGGGAAGCCCCATGCCATCCAAGGGGAGGCCAAGAGACCAGAGCAGACCTGCAGGTCTATCACTGCTGTCCCAGCATGAACCAACGGTGGAACTCCTTGCTTATAGATGGACTGATATGTGAGACTAGCTGTTTCCTTCTTGGCTCTGCCAGTTTTACTTGGGAGATCTTTATTCATCTGAAAGTTCCCAAACTCATGCACAAGGCATTCTGCGTCATAAGAGTCAGCATCTGGCCAATACATCAGTATAAATGAAGCGGGAAAATCAATGACTGATTTTTAAAACATATTTCACAATAATTACCCAATTAAATGACAGTGCGGGTACCATTTTCCAAAATGGCAACTGCATGTGAAGTGAAAATCTGACACCTGGCCAGTGGCCCTTGTTTGCCTCAGTTATCTGCATCTGTTTATAACTTGGCCTCATTACAGCAGACAGGGCAAGGAGTACTTCCTCTTGGCAGAGTCCTTTTCTTGGTGGTGCAGAAAATGGAAGCCCTTTAATGGAGTTAATTATAAATATGGAAGGATAGAAAAGTAATCTCACCCATTTTAATTCTAACAGAGCTTGAAGCAAGACCAATTAATCTCTACCTTTCCTTCTATCTATGGTTGGATATCTCAAGGCACAACCCTTTGAAAGACAGATTCTAAAACATCAAGAAACATCAATATTATTTGATAGAGTTTAATATTCTCTAATAATATAGACTTGGATGGTCTTACTGATCAAGAATTTTAGGTTGGACTTTTAAATTAAAATTCACTGAAACATAATTCATCAAAGTTTCTTAAGTTCACTACTTACAATATATTGATAGTCAATCATCTTACTAGGTATCCAATGTTTTTTAACATCCCCTCCTCTCTGTTAGATTCATGCCTTCAACTTGTTTATATCATTATGCTCCTGGGCTATTCAGTAACCAGACATCTGTTCAGAAATCCCTCTAGAAAGTTCCCTACATTATTTATGTCACTACTAAAGCTATTTCCCCTCCCTTAAAAAGCAGCTGCTTTACATACAAAAGAAAAATCATTATTTAGCCAGGATGTTGATAAATGATCCTAGTTTCTTTTTGCTGACCCATCATTGCCTTTTATGCACTAATTGGCTTCCTAAGCCTCTTCTGCTCTCAAAGACTGCCAAGTAGCCATTTAATTTAATAGTAAAATTTAAATGCTATTCTTCTATTCTCTCAATTAAAAGTAAGCATTTAATGATTTTATGTAAATGGTTTTAATCTCACACTCAATAGCTGATAAATGATTTTAGAAAGCTCTGAACTTTTTGTCTGCTTTTCTCCAGCAAGCTTAATATATTTTCCCCAAATTTCCACATTCCACATCATCAGAGCTTTCATCTTGTCTCAAAAGGAAAAAAAAAAAAATGTTAATGCCAATTAAAAGCCAAAATCAACTATTTGCAGCCTCAACTTTCAAATGTCAGTTTGTTTTTACCCAATTCAAGTAAATTTATATAGTGTAATTCTAAACTCCACTATTTGACATTTCCTGCTGAAGAAAATCATAAGAAACTCTGTGTTGCTTTTGGAAGCAAGCGCCTCCTATCTGTGGTCAGGGGGAGGCAGGGCCCAGGCTGCTCCTTAAACTGGGGGAGGGGCGGGGTGTTCCCTTACTACTGTGCTTAGCATCCTATCTCCAGGTATTACCTGCTGTTTCTCTGCAGCTGAATGTTCTGGAGCATGGCCATCACTGAACAGGATCCCAACAGGAGAGAGGTGACATTCTGCGTTCCACATGCCTCAAGGGAATTCCCATCAGGAGAAAGGAAAGAAATTCATTTTTAAAAGACCAAGTAACATTTGAGTCTTTGCATTTTTGAAAACTCGAGACCATTTTCTGCTGAATCAGCCAATCTTTCTGAAGCCTCAGAATTTCTGATTCCTATGCAGTTTAGTTTTTCTAAAACAAAAAAATGCGAAGGAAGTGTTTTGTTTTGGTATAATAAAGAGGTTCTAAATAGACCAGTTTAAAAGAAAAAAGACAATGGGGGTATGAGTACAGCCTAGTGGCTCTGCCTAGAATTCTTGGTGAAAATACTGAACTTGCCAAAAATTAGGGGTGGGGCTGGGGTGCGGGGAAGGGAGGGGGCGGTTGGGAGATTATATCTTTGTAATTAGAATGCGGTAGCTAAACTAAGCTAGAGAGAACAGGAGAGACATAGGGTCCTGCCATATACAGATGCTGCTAGTTATTTTTGTTTCACGACAAGAGTTGTTTGTAAACAGATAATTACCAATTACCACCACCACCGCATCCTCCTCCCTTCGCCCCCAACCCAATAAAAAAGGCCTGGCCTCAAACGAGCTTTTAGTTCTACCTCTCTTTCGTCCCCATATCCTCAATAACTTTAGTTTTCTAGCCGGAGAGGGAGAAGGGAGAGGCGAGAGGAAAAGGAGAGAGAGAGACAGACGTCTGCTGCCACCCTCCTGGCTAACTGAAATGCTTGTTCCCGAGATTACAGTAATTACAGCCCCAGCGTGAGTTCCATACAAGCGCTAAATGAAACAGCACATCAATTAAAAAATAAACACTCCATTCTCGGAGAAAGACAACCCCCTGGGACGTCCTAACAAGCGTAAATGAACCTGCCAGGCCGCCCGCCCCTCGGGCCCCTCCCTGTCTAAGGTGGCTACGAGCTGGCGAGGGCCTCGCTCGTTGGCCGCGTCCCCAGCCGCTCGGCCCCGGGAACACCGCGGAGACGTGTCCGCGCGTCCGCGCCAGAGCCCGGCGCCGCCTCCCACCGGGAGGAGGAGGCTCTGGCAAAAACATGTCAACTTTGGAGAGACGCACATACGTTCCAAAAGCGCGAGGCTAAGAGGGAGAATCCAGCCAGAGTTTCCAGTCTGTCCTATAAGTTTTTCTTTCTCCCTTTCTAATTTTCTTTTTTAAAGAAGAAAGGGAATTATATCTCTTAAGGGAGCGCTTTATATATGTCCGGATGCTTTATATGTCTTATCTAGCCTAATTAGCAGAACCCCCTTTGAGATCTGAACCCCACTCTCCAGGTAAGGAAACTGACGCTGCCTCACGTCCCTCAGCTGAGGCAGGAGGAGACCCCTTTCTTCCCGCCCGCCCGGGTGCCCACGCCTCTCGTGCCCGCGCCTTTCGGCTCCCGGGTACCTCCTCCCCGGCTGCCCCCTGTCCAGCCCCACCATCTAGAATGAACTGCAGTCATTCCACTCCTTCCACATCGCCAAGCCTCCAAGACCATCGTTCTGACAATCCCAAGAAGGGCACCGCTTCCCCGTTCCCCCGCAAAGCCCGCGCGCACGCGCCAGCTGGCTGAGGGGCGAGGGGTCCCCTCGCCAGCAGGTTGCCAACATTCGGGGAGCATAGGAGGTAGGGGCTTGACTAGTTCGAAACTGGCCTCTGAAAGCGCGCACTGCATAAAGAACCCCCCAGTTCCCAAGAGCAGACTCGGGGTGAAGGAACCCCGACCTCAGCCCCACAGAGCGCAGAGGGGACGATCGTGGCAAAACCCGTCTCTGCAGTCAACCCCAAGGTTATCCAAACTCCAGCCGCAGACAGCTCGCACTGCCGTGGGGACAGCCGGGTCCGCCCCAGGAAGGCGGGGCCTGGGGAGCGCGCAGACTC